>NC_035108.1:288736069-289996094 GCF_002204515.2 Aedes aegypti
TTTGTGATATACCCGTGCCCTTTGTTTAGTGCATGTCGTTCTACTCCATTACTATTGAGGAATAATGAAGAAGTCGTTTTTTATACAATTATCATTCTTTACCACACTCTTAAAAATAATGAGATTTCCTTGTGACGTAAACCTTATTACACTTAATTTTTTGCAACCTCAACACGAATATGACTTAATTATATGCCTCTTTAGACGTATCCTAAAACCTCAATGTACACCAATCTAATTTTACATGAAAATAAAAAAAAAAATAAGCGCTATGTCTTTGATTCTAGGTGTCCCAAGCGTAGAAAATTGATCGCAAGAATTAATGTTAAATCATGTGAGACGTAAACATACATGTCTGACGACATTGTTGGCGTCATCGTGCTGGACAAGGAAAAAGATCTATCAAAGATGTTTTAGCTTAACAGCATTACATATTTTGAAACATTAGTTTTGTATCACTATCCCAAATGCGATGGGTGCGTGATTCGTTTAAATTTGTGATTAAAATTAGTACTGTGTGGTGTGGCGGTTCAAATGCTCGGTGTTTGGTCGACACTTCGGTGAACTGGATATCGATACAGACTGCGACATTGTTTGAAGAATAAAGGGTGAGAAATTTCGCCGATTAGATGGTAAGCATTCCTTTTCTTCGGAATTTCCAAAACAATTTGCCAAGTAACGCGAAGACCATCGCCACGATCAGCATTTTCAGTTTTGATTTCATCTGTTCTTGGACCCGCGTCACACAAAAACGAATGCGTGAAAGTAGATCATTGCATCTTACTTTTACGTCATGTCGTGTTTTTTTTTTGGCTTGGTGTGATCATGTAATTTTAAGATCGGATGTAAATTTATGTCAAATGGTTCGCTTCTTTTATGTGCATCTAAATGGATTGAAATTTACACGAAATTTTCGAAGAGTGCATTTTGCATAGAGCCTCATTAGAAAAAGATACCGATATTTATACCTTTCGGAGAAAATGTTTGTCACCATTAAACTCACAAAACCGCGCCGCTTAAGCAGGTTCGGCCACTAAGCTGGTTGAATAATTTTGACCATGCATCGGTACTCTAGCGTATCAGATTATTGCTTCTACTTCAAAGTTTCAAAATCGTTTTTTTGTAACTGTGAACAGGTTGCATCGCATTAGACATTTAGATTCCTTGTAACAAGAAGCTTATCATAAAGGGTAGAAAGTCTGCTACTCCACTGATTCGGAATCGTTTACCTCCTAGATATCGAAAAATAAGCACTTGAGCTCGGAAAGAACTTGTCTCATGAAATCAAACCAGCATCAGTTGCTGATTGAGTCATTTTTCCACTTCGACCTCCTCATCATCTAGGACAAATAGGTGGGCCTTAGTGGCTTGTTACTCTCTTATACTTTTCCGACCGTAACTTATAAGTATTAACAAGAACAGCTATAATAAGAGTACAATATGGTAGATCTTACCTCGTAACGCACCTCGAGAAGGTGATCTACCCGCGTTACGGGTCAAGAGAGGCTTAATCAACCGGATGTCGCAACTGCGTACGCGCAGCAGTCTAGAGATGGGCAAAGTGGCTCATGTTAGTGAACGGATCCGATCCGAATCATTCATTTTAGTGATCCGGATCTTTTGAACGGTTCATTGGCTCAGCAGCTCACAAAGGAAGAGCGAACTGAACTGAACGAACTAAAAAAAGAGCGTTTCACTCCGTATTGCGCGACATCCGTCTTACCTTTCGTATCTTTCGCCCTTCGAACTCACGATACACACGACCGGTTTTCCCTACCCGAACCATTCGTGTGTACACTAGAGTGATGCAAATTTTGAAATATTTACTCCCCTATGCTTAAACGATTTTAATTATGGTAAATAGCATCCTCCCAAAGTTTGAAGTGATTCGGAAGAAATTTGACTGTGCACACGCCATTTGAAGTTTATATGGAGATTACTATGGAAAACACCAATCTTTTGTGTTCAGCCCTCTATCTCTTCGTCATAACATTTTATGGAAAAGTGAACAAATTCTTCTAATGTGAAATCTTCCCAGCTACAACTTTGCCGAAGACCACTTTTTGATTTGACCTCAGGATAAATTGCTATTCATCATCATAAAGTTGGTTTGCATGTAGTATGCTTCACCAACTGTTCGGCAGGCAACATTTGTTTTCCTGGCGGGAAGCATAGATCAAAGTAATCCAGGCTACTATGTTCTACAGCAAAAAAGCAGTGTTGCTCTGAAAGTAATTGAATGATCATCTCAGCATGATTTAGACTTTGTTATCAAAAATAACAAATTATCCTCACGTCTCATCCAAATGTGGTCTTCGACAAAGTTGTAGCTGGGAAGCTTTCACTTGAGATGAGTGTGTTTACTTTTCCATAGATCATTACGACGAGCAGTTAGAGGACTGAACACAAAAGGTTTGCCTTTTCCATAGTAATTTCCATATAAACTTCAAATAACGTGTGCACAAACAAATTTCTTCCGAATCACTTCAAATTTTGGGAGGATCATTTTCATCATAATTGACATCGTTTAAGCATAGGGGAGCAAAAACTTCAGAATTTGCATCAGTCTAGTGTACACTTTTTCTCTCATCTTTCATCTGCCTGTATGCCAGAGAGCGGGTCAAATTAGTTGTTTGTCAGTGTATGCTGAGAGTGCGTTTCATGTTCATTGTGTTTTCATGTGTGCCATGACGCACAAATCAAGGCACGTGTCAAGCGTAATAATGCAGCCGAGAAATAAACGAAGGAGAATAGGGGAAAATAATCGATTCATTTTCTGGGTCACTTTTTGTCTGATCCATGCTGATCAAATGAACCGATTCTCGCCAAAAAAGAACCACGGATCACCCGTTCTTTTGAGTGATCCGGATCTTTTAAACGGCTCCTACTCTTTTTGCCCATCTCTACGCAGCACCTCGAGGCTGCATTACCGGAAGAGGGTGAGCTGAATGAAGCCCCTCTTGAGGACTGCTGGAGAACAGTGAAAGCAGCCATCAACAATGCAGCTGACAGCATCGGCTGGTACATGGAACGAAGTCGATGAACGATTGGTTCGACGAGGAATTTAGGCAGATTCTGGAGGAGAAGAATGCCGCGCGGGCGGCCATGCTGCAGCAAGGGCCGACAAAACGTGGAACGTTATAGACAGAAATGGTAACAGCGCCTCTTTCGGGAGAAAAAACGCCGCCTGGAGGAGTGGAGGAGATGGAACAGCTGTGCCGATTTCAAGAAACACGTAAGTTCTATCAGAAGCTCAACACATCCCGCAACGGCTTCGTGCCGCAAGCCGAGATGCGCAGGGATAAGGATGGGAGCATTTTTAACCACGAGTGTAAGGTGATCGAAAGGTGGAAGCAGCACTTCGACGAACACCTGAATGGCGCTAAGAGCATAGGCAATGAAGGACGGGACAACGAAGAAAATGCCATCGTCAATACTGTGAGCGATGGAAACCAACCAGCCCCCACTTTAAGGGAGGTTAAGGATGCCATTCACCAGCTCAAGAACAATAAAGCTGGTGGTAAGGATGGTATCGGAGCTGAACTCATAAATATGGGCCCGGAGAGGCTGGCCATATGTCTGCATCGGCTGATAGGCACAATCTGGGGAATAGAACAGCTACCGGGGAGTGGACGGAAGGGGTGATGTGCCCTATCTACAAAAAAAGCGACAAGTTAGATTGTGAGAACTTCCGAGCGATTCTAAATGCGGCCTTCAAAGCATTATCCCAGATCATCTTCCGTCCTCTATCACCTATAGTAAACGACTTCGTGGGAAGTTATCAAGCTGGCTTCGTTGACGACCGATCGACAACGGACCAGATCTTTACTGTACGAAAAATCCTCCAAAAATGTCCAGGTCCCAACGCATCACCTTTTCATCGATTTCAGCTTTCCCGGGAAGCTCACGAGACTGATAAGAGCGACGATGGAAGGTGTGCAAAATTGTGTGAAGGTTTTAGGCTCCAGTTCGTTTGGATCCCGCCGGGGACTACGACAAGGTGATGGACTTTCGTGCCTGTTGTTCAATATTGCGCTAGAAGGTGTTATGCAGCCGGGCTTAACAGTCGGGGTACGATTTTTACGAGATCCAGTTATATTTTTTGTTTCGCGGATGATATGGACATCGTCGGCCGAATATTTGAAAAGGTGGCAGACCTGTACACCCGCCTGAAACGCGAGGCAGCATAAGTTGGACTGGTGGTGAATGCGACCAAGACAAAGTACATACTAGCTGGTGGGGCCGAGCGCGACAGGGCTCGCCTAGATATCAGTGTTACAATAGACGGGGATACGTTCGAGGTTGTCGACGAGTTCGTCTACCTTGGATCCTTAGACATCATCAGTGGACATTTAGACATCATCAGTGGAAGTGGCCTCCATAAGAAGCTGCGGTCCAAAAAAAACCACCGCACCAAATGCACGATGTACAAAACGCTTATAAGACCGGCAAGAAACGTGAACGATGCTCGAGGAGAACTTGCCAGCTTTTTGAGTTTTCGAATGCCGGGAGCTTATGACGAACTTTGGCGGCGTGCAGGAGAACGGTGTGTCGGCGAAAAATGAACCACGAGCTCAGGCATTGAAGACGTGAGCGAGCTTGATGAGCATGAACTTCAAGCAATCGAAGCCACCATATTCTGTGAGCGAACTGTGCCACTCAATCAGAATCTAGCTAGTGATCATGGGCGATCACTGTTGAAATAAACAATGAGCTTGGAGTTTCACTTAGCAACAGTAATCCAACACCAAAGCGTATCAGTATCACGACTGCTGTACGGTGTAAACAAAGCAAACCAAATGTCACTGTAAAAATTCAATTTTAAGAACTTCTTCAACGTTTTGAAAAATCTTTCTTACTTTTGCATCCAATATTTGGCCTATGATATTCCCTATCCATTTCCATCTATATTTGATAATAATGACTCGTGGAACATATCAGTAAGGAAACGAAAGTGTCATTAACAAGCTCAACTCTAGAGCAGTCGTGGTCTCTGCCACCATCAACAGAGCCAGGTGCATGTTGTTTCCCAGACTTCGTGTACGTAATGCAAAAATCCTTACCAACATTAGAATAAGCAGCGGTCATCAATCGATATTACTTAGTGCCTTCAACGCATTTGCACCTTATCTCCTACTGCGCGATGCAATTTTACATGCACAACATAGGGAGCCGGATTGATGGCACTTTTGATTCACTTCGGCAGGGAAATTTTTCGGAAGCTATTGGGCTCATGTTTGGTTCCAAGATGCGGCCTACTTTCTATGGCAAAATTTCAAATAATTCGACCAAGAAGGTGCCCAAGGACTTCTTTATCCAAATGGACTGCAAAGCTAACTTAACACATGTCCTCTATTGCAACATTAGATCAAAAAAACAAACTGAAATGAATTTCAGGTAGCCATCCAGCACCAAAATTGTTTTACCGAACGAACCAAATTTGTCCGCCGCATTCAGGACAATAAACTGTTATAATGAGCCCTCAAAAATATCATACTCTGAATCGAAAACATTTTATCTGACTGTACAATTTTAGAGCACTGTTATTCGAGAAAAACATTATTCCTCAATACTCTCCAATTTGGTCACTGCCGTGATCAGTTGATTTTTGTTGCTGATCTGCGCAGATCACAAAGGGTTTGATCAATGATCGTCAACGATCAACGAGCTTGGCAAATCACGGCCTACCTCTTAGCTGATCATCAAGTGTGCCTAAAATAGACTGATTTTTGCTCATGAGCTGAGCATTTTCAATGCGAGCTCGCCCAGCTCTACGACGAACCCAGTATTTTGAAGGTGGCTTAAGCCGGCAGGATACGTTAGGCAGAGCATGTTGCAAGTATGCCAGACAACAGCCCTGTAAAAAATGGTCTTCGCTTTGAATGCGATTGGAACAAGAAGGCATGGGGCGCAGCGCTGGTAGATTGACCTGGTGCACCAGTACCTGGAGAGCGTGGGTCGCAGTCGAGGAGGGAGACAGGCGGTCCACCGAGTGAATTGGCGAAATTGCGTTTTATTAAGAACAAAATTTACCTCATCGTAAAAACTCATTCTTCAAACCATAATAAAGAAAGTTGACATAGAGAACAATCCGACGGATGGGAAAAGAGATATTCATTTTTATTTTGCCCTTACTTAGCTCCATATTGGATTATAGTTCTGCCACCTTTTGTAAAAATCTCAAACAAAATTGGTCCATAAAAGATTTGATTTTTCAAAAGCTTTCATAGCTATGATGTGACGATTGAGTTTTCATTATCAGATGATACTACTTGTGCTTGCATTACTGTGATTTAAAAAAAAATCCATAGTAATTTCCATATAAAACTACATCGTCTTTGGGTCACATTTAATAGCTGAAAATTTCATAGAACACTATTTTAAAGTAAGGATGGATAGGTAGGTATAGGAGATTGGATATACAAACTTGTTTTTCAATTTTGAATTTTTCTACTGTGCATGCAACGACACAGTGGCGAAAGCACAACGTTCATTTGTTGCCGTCACTGTGGACAAGAAGTCTTTGCAGTTACGGTGACCTTTCAACCCGTCTCTGAGTTAAAACCGCAGTGGCTCAGAGGATCCACGCTGAACTCATCCATACCATGAGCTCAATTTACCAATTAGTGCTTGGTGGGTCTAGATATTTTTACCATTAGTATGCAGTGATGCATCGCCTCGTACCGGATTCTGAAAAAGAATAGCAACATAAAAATAAAAATGGAAAATAACGTCAGTAAAACAAAATTTCCCCTTTTCCATAAACAAAAATTTACCTCTCCCGAAAATCTGCCACGCTTCCTGATGAAGAGCTCCGCTCCGCTTTGCGCATTTTGCTGCACTTCAAACTTCGTCCTTTGCCTCCATGCTTGTGTCCCATGTGTAAGTTTGTCTCAATGTGTTCAGTTCGCTCTGTCCGATTGTAATGTTCAATGTTTCATTGTTGTTTTGTTTGTATTTTGCCTCTGACTATTTTTCAATTTCAAACTTTAGACAAAAAAAAAAAAAAATATTTCGTGTTTTTATGTATTTTGTGCTTCAACTTTTCGGATTTGTAGTTTTGGTTTGCCTTAATAGGTTGTATATCTGCTTTGAATAAACTTTGATCAGGTTGCTGTCGTGTTTTTTTTATTTGGTGTATAGTATGATTAATCTGTAGTTTTGTGTAAGTGCAAGGTAGTAAGAAAGATTGTTTTAGATACATTCGGTTTCAAAGATTGAGAAAGGAAGGGGAAAAAAGATTTAAGAGTAATTTAACTGTCAGATACAATGATCGAAATTCATTGTGGAACTCGGAATCTTGACTTCATTTTTTTGTAGTGAATGTTTTGGAAAACAGTTTGAAGTTTGAGTGTTGAAAATTTATGCTTGGACTGGTAGCTTAAAGAAGTATTCTGATTTTTTGTCTATTTCTCTCAATGTTGTTTTATAGCTCTCATGGTTTTCCTTTATCCTGCTCGGCTTTGTTTAAACAATTTCGTGGAATGGACGGGAGAAATTGGCTTTCTCATTTGAAATGTTTTGTTCACACACACGCTCATTATTTTGAACATTGTGTTATTTGCTCATTTATCATTCATTTGTATTGATAATAATATATACATTTGTTACTTTCGCTACAATGAAGCAGTGTTTGATTTTTTTTTCGTCTGAATGTCGCGAATACCATCGATTTCATTTCGTCTCATGTTTTTGTTGTTGTTTGTAATTATTCGTATTGACTAGGTATGCTTGCTTGCTTCGCATATAGAAACGAAGTCAACGAACTTGGAGAACTCAACGATTGCTTCCAATAGGCTTGTTTGAGAGCGTTGATTTAAATTGGCTAGGCCACAAACATCTAATAATATTAGTAGGGAAGGAACGACGAATAAATTAAACGAGGTTAAGATATGTACCATTTGTTCGCGTTTGAAACGGAGGAAAAGTTCAACAATTGACACACTCGTAAAAACGATGAAAGGTTTCGATAGTTGAATTGAGTTTCAACATTAACCATTTCTATTCTGTAGATGCTCTACTTATTTCTTGGCTTATTCTCTGTTTGGTTTCAAAGAGAAGTATCTCCATGAAAGTTTCTTCCTGGACAGAAGCAGTGTATTTTTGTTCTTGCGTTTGACTTCCGTAAAAGAATTCTTCATTTTCAACCATTTGTGATAGAAGTCATACCTGCAGCTACGATTTATTCTTACTTCTCTTTAATATTTATCCACTACTTGTTTTTTTCACTTCGTTATTCGTCAATAAAAAATAAAAATAAGAAAAACCTTCAAAAATTTGTTAACATTTCATTTTATTATCATTGATTTTTCACCTCTTTTATATATTCATTTAGCTTGTATGTTCTTTTTGTGTTGTTCACCTATATATGGGTTTATTTATTCTGTGGTGGTGGTGGTATATATTAGTAGAATATAGCTAAAACAAAGATGTCTCAGTTCGGGCGATTATGTGGTACCTATGAATGGCTATTTTTGCTTTGTTGGTTGATGTGCGATTCACTGAACAAAGGGGGTTCGGACAATTGTGCGTTTAACAAAGGTTCACAAATTATCCAATCAAGGATATTAAACTCTAAGTTTTAGATCCATTCACGTGGATGCTAGTATATTGTTCAATACATTTTGAAAGCTTAAGATATGCTTGCAGTCTATTTCCTTCTCATATGTCTCCGGACACAACACACGATATTCGAATGCAACAATGACAAGTTAGAAAAAAAAGCTTTCAGTTAATATCTCATAGAACATCATAGGTGGAATACTTATCAGATTCTACCGACAGCAAGTACCTTAAAAGACCGTCGACAATTCTTGAGTTCAAAACATATAGGGATATGTTATATCATGATTGTCATAAACAGATAGGTGATAGCACTGCAGTGTGTTCTCAAGATCTGAAGTGCAGGCTCTGAATAATTCTGGACAAACATTTGAAAAGGGCTCAAGAGGTCTTGAGCCTTTTTTCGGAAACGTTGCTGTTGAGCCCATTTTAGCCCGCCCACGCAAACTAACACCACTACCAAGAAGATTAGTGTTAGCTCTTCCTGATAGTGGTATGGGTGAGTGTGATCGAGTTGAATTGGGCCCCACAGCGTCTTGCAAAGTCATTGTTTACCAATGTCGATGTGCCCTTTTGAAATGTTTGTCCAGTGTGTTACAGTTCTGCATTCATTTGAAAACTGGACATTTAAATCTATGAAGTGAATGTTTCTTTATGGGGTCTTCTCAAGTTTCTGCCGCAGCAAGCTGACTGTATCTGGGTTCAATTTCTGAACGATCTAGGATCTTTTTGTCATGAAAATTTCTTCAACTCACTTCGAATGATATGTCTGCCTCACGACATAAGAATGCGAACTTTGACAAAGCAATAAGGTTAATAACTGTAAAAGTGCTCTTAGAACACTACGCTAAGAAGCAAGCTGTGGAGACGTAATGCCAAGAAGTAGAAGAAATTCCGCTCTCTTCTTACTTGCATGCCCTTTGCATTATGCACGTTTGCATCGATACTTGCAAAACAGCATTTGGCCCAAGGCAGTTGTGGATATGCAGAGATTCGAATATCTGCAAAATGATTTGTGGGTTATATCAATCATGGAAATAGACTGCAGACATGGTTCAAACTATTATGTTGAAACGCTTTGAATGATAGGTAGGTAATCGATGCTATTGTAAACTTCAAATATATGAAAGCATTGCACCATCGGCTGACTACAAATATGTATTCACAATTCAAACATAAACAAAAACCTGAAACATTCGTTGCAGTTTGTGTTGTTGTACTTATTGTAAAAAAACAAGTCCCACTCGATTTTCTTCAATATGTTTTTTTTTTGCGAATTATGTTTTCTCACCGAGGGAACAAACATGAACATACATGTAGATGATATGAACCGGCTTGCTTCGGATGACAACGCTCAGTGAGAGAGCAAAAGGGATTGAAAGGTACCCTCTGGAGCGGTTGCACCTTAATTTGGGTATTTCGCCACAGTTAGTGTTCATGTTCCGAACCATCTCGGACAGGTTCTACGGAATTTCGTTTGGTGGTGATGCGACATAAAGCAACAGGACCCAAAGCATTTGTGCTGGTTGTGTGTTTCATACTTAAACGTAGTGCTCGAATGAGTGCTAGGGTGAAGCTTGGTGAACGATAATGTTGGTGTGACAAATGGAGAGTGATTTCAACGCTAGGATTACTATATTAGATTTAGTACGAACAATGTTCTGTCCTATGTCAATGGTTTTACGCATGAAGCCTACGTTATGTAACAGATCTCGAATCTCGGTCGTCAAAACGAATAGAGAAAACGAGAAGATAGACCAAAGTGTTTTCCAATTTATACAGAAATATGTTATAGAGAGTAGATTACTGGGAGAGAGTATAGAAGGACAGATGTGAATTATGACTAGGATCTTTCATAAGTGCGATAATGCATTTTAAATGCTCGCTCTTGCATCGCTAGAGCGACTATGTATGCTTGTTTTTTGATGTACTATTTCCCGATGCTAATGGCACTCTAATGAATTGTATGTTGTTGGTGTAGTTTATGGAAGGGGAGAAGCTGTTAGTGCTCGAATGCATTGATGTTTCAAATTTCCTAAGGTGTTTTGCTTAAGTTCGAGTAATAGATTTTTGCTTTTGAAAATTGTTGCTTAAATTTATTCTTTTTTGATGTTTTAAGTCTAGATTCTTATAGAATTTGTTGTCGTAGAAGAAAGAGATGCATGTTTAAATACAGTTTTACTGGTTTAACTAGTTGATTCTTGTATTAACTAGATGTATTCTTTGTAAGGTAAGATTTCGTTCGAATATAGGTTTTTGGTTGAATACAATTTAAAATGTATGATAATAGAGTCGATACCATAGTTGTATGAAGAAGAGGAGATCAAAATCTAAAATAACTGTTGCTCGATAGAAGGTTCTTGTTGCTTTATTTTCTTCGTTAAATGTCTTGTTTTAGTTTTCGTTTCGGTTCTTCTTTACGGTATGAGAAAAACTAACTTTGCCTTCTGTACTATTTTGGTACCATTCTCTAGATGTTTATCCGTTTGCTGAACATTTCCCTTGTCGAATGATTTTCGTTTGCCTATTTTCCATTATTCGCTTACTAGTCTATTGTTGTTTTGCTCTTTTAAATGTTAGCATTCTTCTATGTAACTTTACATATTAATATGTTCAACTTTAGTTGCCCCGTACTTTTAGCTAGGTAAAAACATACCTAGACCTAGCGTCAAGTGAGTTTACATTTCTTCCTATAGTCTAAGTATAATTTAGTTGGTTTACTTTTTTCGTCTTTTTGTTTTTATTTTTTCTTGTTTTCTTTGTTCATAAACGTAACTACTAAAGTAGATGATTCAGTTTAGTTACCATCGCCTGTGACTTTCTTAGTCTAGCGTTTTAAGCGTACTTATTTAAACCGGACATACTAACACATCGTATTCAAACATGAGTGAAACGGCAACGAATACGAAGTATAACAAAAACATGGTAAGCCCTAGGCCCTTGTTCATGCGCCAGCGGAAGCAGGCTATCGACATGATTACAAACAGCAACATCAAGAACAGGATCGTGATCGAACATACCATGCCGACCGAGTTCACTTCCACCGGCTGACCGTAGATGATGCCATAAAGAAGCCATGGGATGGGAAGGCTACATTGGGAGACACAAAAGAAGAATTATTAGCTGTATTTTTGTGTAACACAGAAGATATCGTGATCTTAGCCGTTTTCATGTTTGGAGGTATGACTCCTAGCTTTTCTTTTAACGATTGACTTCAATGTTTAACCACTAATTTGGAACTGCCTAAGCATCAGCAACTAGTAGAGAAAGTTCAGCTTCTAAAAAGCATGCTCTTGAATTATGTTATATTTTCCAGGAGATTTGCGATTATTTAGTGTAACGTGGTCCAATTCGGACGTATTTACAGTTTTTAGGCCATATCCTTGAAACACGGTATGAAAAGCTTCATGTTTTCGTATAAGCCTGCTTCAGCGCACTTTCTTTCCTTATAAAGTTTTTGGCTATATCCTACAGGGACATGGCTAGACATGTTTGAAAAAAATCTTCAAAGGTGCGAATTGGACCAACCCTGTTTCAATTCGGACCACCCCATATTTTATCGTTTTTGTTATGGTAGTAATTCAATATAACTACAGTTTGTTTTTTATCAAATTTATTGAACTTTTCTTGTGAAAGCAAAACAAATAAAAAATGACTCAATCAATGACAAATATCAGTTCATTCAAAGTCAGAACTAGTTGAGGTAAAATGAGAAATCCATTAAAAAATGTTAGTGAAATCTTTTCTGGTTCAAAATTGAGTACAATAAAAAAAATACGAAGAAATGCCCACCGGCTTGTTGGATGGCCTCATACGCCCAATCTACTAGAAAAGCGCACAGACTGGAGTGTGCCCTTTACTGAGGAATTATCCTACTGAATTCGACGTACAAAATACTGTCGCAAATCCAGTTTAACAGACTGAGATCCTCGAGGAGTCCTTCGTCGGTGAATACCAAGATAGTTTTCGTGAGGGCCGCTTGAAAACGGACCAGATGCTTGATTCTAGATAAATTCCAGGAGTATAACTTTCAGACACATTGATTTCAAGGCGGCGTACGATTCAGTGAAAAGAAATAAGCTGTGGCAGATAATGTCTGAACATGGTTTTCCGGCTCAGCTAATTAGGCTGATACGTGTTACGCTGGGTGGTTCGAAATCAAGTGTCAACCCTGTTTCTGACGCTTTACTGATTGAAGCAAGGGACGCACTTTCGATTTTACCGTTCAACATTGCACTCGTGGATGCTATTTGGAGAACTGAAGTGCAGAGAAATGGCACTATCATCACACGGTCGCACGTGCTTCTTGGCATCTTGATATCAACCTTGTTGGAATCGATCGCAGGTCAGTGGAAGAAGCCTCTGTCGAGGGAGTATATGATAGTGGAGGTGTTGAGGGAGTATATGTTGGGGATGTATTTGAAGTTGTTGAAGAATTTGTTTACGACAACGGCGTTTCCCGTGAAGTAAAAAGACGTGTTGCGGCTGGCCTTTTACAGACTACGTAACCAGCTTAGGTCCCGCTACTTGCAAACGGAATTAAAATTCGCCCTGTACAAAACATTGATTCTTCCGGTGGCTATCTACGGGCATGAATTTGGACGTTCCTCGGTGGAAAACTCAAAAATAGTGTATGACGTAGACGCATGAATCATGAGTTGTATCAAGTGTACAAAAATGCGAAAATTATTAAGTGTGTGAAATACTTCAGTGCGATGGTCACTTAGGGCGAATGTCAGAAGCAAGAATTGCTTAAATAACATTCAGCAGGGAACCAGGTGGAGGACGGCGACTTTGTGGAAGACCTCTAATACGCTGGCTGTACGCAGTGGAAGAGGACCTGGCGACCCCAAGCGTTTGGGGGCAACTGGAGAAGTATCGTCCAATACCGACGAAGATGGAACTCTGCAATAGGGTAACGTATATAACTTGGACATGCATATAATTTGGACAGGCTGGTCGTTCTATTCTCATTTACAATGAGATGAAAAGCAATTTATGTACGGAAAATCATGTATTGCATTATTAATACACTATGCTACTTATTGATATGCTACTTATATACAATTCAAGAACATACATTAAACGCAATAATAGCGCTCAGAATTGGCACTCATAAAAAGTTTAAAGGGTGCAATATGATAAAATATGTATAAAATTGAAGCTAAGTTAATCTAAAATCTTAACATGAGTATATAAGTCATAAATCAGGTGGTGTCCAAAATACATTACGGTTTATGTTTAGTTGATATAATTTGGCCATCTGATGAAACGCACTGGAATGTCGCATGCATGCATACTTGCAGGCGTATTTCGTGGATCTGATGATATTAGCTTGCATTAAATGAAATTATTGATTATCACGAATATATACATCCAATAAGCGAAAAAATGCATGAGTCACATGCAAACTCGTAAAACATTATGATATGACCATTCTATTGAGAAACTATTGAATAGATATTGAGAGAACGTCCCTGTCCAAATTATATTCACATAAGGGTGTCCAAAATGTATATTTGAAGTCCGAAATGTATAACAGACAGGCCGCTAAAAAACGCTATTTTGGCAGCTAATGCTGCAGCTTGTAAGCTTTTTCTCCCCAGAAACTCAAATTATAATGAGACATCAAGCATATAAGTATCATAACGTAACAAAATATTAGTATCTACGACAGTAAATCGATCGCCGTTTCCAGACATATCCTTAGCCTGTCCAAAATACATAATTTACCCTACACCCGGCAAAGGCGTAACGCTACGCTCTAGCCATCAAAGTACAAAATAGGTATTCTAAAAATCGATTATGTGCTGATTTCTTAATAATTTTCGCACATTTTACGAAACACAAAGATGCTTCAAATTCTGACGCACCGACGGAATCTCGATCAATGCAGTTGACTCGTAAAATTACTTTTACCACGGATAACATATACTGCTTCGCGTTGAAAAATGGGTTAACCAACGTGCGAAGTTTGATTTTTGACCAACTTCGACGCAACAAGATTCTCAATAGTGCGCATTATGGACATGACGGAGGGCATATGTAGATGCGCACTATAGCGAAGTGACTCGCGACTCGGCGAAGTTGGTCAAAAATCGAACTTCGCACGTTGGTTCGCCCATTTTTAGTCGCGAAGCAGTATATATCCATGCTAAATCTTCTGAAAACCTGTGTGATGATTTGAAATCACTAGCTTTCACGACGGCAGCGTGTTGCGTCAATCAGTGGTGAATATAAGTAGGGTGATGTGCTAGTATCCATCGCATTAAGCATTGATCAGTGAGAACTGCAATTTTCCCAGTTTTGCAGTGAATGATGCTGATACAAACCGATGCCAAACAATTCTTTCTCAAAACGGATTTAGCATTGTACAATAACATTTTGATAAATCTTGATCTCTTTTTGGAAATAATGCAAAGAAAATGCATCTTATCATATTCTCAATCCGTCGTATCGTTTTCAACTCCGTCGCAATCGGTTTCCAGATTCGTCTCACAACTTACGGCTTACTGTGATGTATTGAGTGCTTTAAACACAACATATCAACGCTATAATAAAATGTTTAACCAGAATATACACGGGAAAAAATTCTGTGGTAAAAATTACTATTTTAGCTGACTACGCCCATTCTTGAAACTACCATGCAATTTCAGACCAATTTACTATGTTTACGGTACATCTGACCACATTACTGGTACATTTGACAGAAATAATTTACAACAATCTGATTTTGACTACAGACATGGTAAAACCATGCGCATTTCTGGTCTGCTGAAAATTGCCGGTGCGAGCGCTTAAGTTAACCCCCTAAAATAGTAGTTTTAACCGCACAATTTTTTTGCGTGTATAGATCTACGGGCATCTCCCTCCATTCCTTCAGCATGATGGAATATACTAATTTCCTTTAAAAGTAATTGTTCGTCATCAAAATTCAGCCCAAACATATGAACACAATTCCTTTTGACCGTACAATTATGGCATTTGCTCACAGTAGGGGTTCCTGGGGTAATATGCACCACTTAAGGAAAATGTGCCGAAATGAACACTAAACAACATGCATGTAGTGTTTTAATACACGAATCTAGTTGGTTTGGGTTCACCCTACATGGTGTTGAGCGAATTTTCATCATAATTAATTTAGATTGTTGGGAAATTTAACTTTTTTCAAACACTACTTTTGCGTGAATTAGGATTTATGCGGGGCATGATGCACCGCTTTTTGGGGCAGAACGCACCACAACATTGAGACAAGACGCACCTAAACAAAGGGGCATGATGCACCACAACAATTAGGCAAGATGCACCATCGTGTTTTAAACGTAATTTTATTTATCGTAAAAACACGATTTTTTGATAGTTTTCGTGTATAAGATGATATAATTGTGCATAAATACATTAGTAAAGACTTCAAAGAACCTAACTTTCGTGATTGTAGTTTATTTTGGGCTGGATCGTTCTGCCCCAACCGATGGAAGGCATGTTGCCCCAACCGGGCGCTTAACAGAAAATGTTATGTAAAATAGAAATCGTTGTGTTATTTCGCCAAATCATGTAATCAACAACTTATCCAGTCTCTAATCATCTGTTTTATGGTGAAAGGTTGTGAAAATTATCAATTCATCAATTCAAAACAACAAGTGAAATGATCTGGAAAGTTACATCAGAATCGTGCTTTTCGAATTTATTGCTCTATCTCCTTGTTAAGTTTTCCAAAATGTATCAAATTCTCAGGGTGTCAACAATTTGCAACGTTTCATCGATCCGCATAGTGTTTTTCTCTCAAAACTCGTTTATTTCAGAGAAACTGACAGGGTGCGTTTTGCCTCGGCAGTGCATATTACCCCAGGAGCCCCTATAGCGAAAACAACACAATCATAGGAACCGTATTTTTACGTCGAGCGTCGCGCACACATTGATGCGCACAAGCTTTTTTTTTCTCAGTACGACGGATTGAACTTTGTTTACTTCTCAATTATACGCGGCGATTGTGGAAATGTCGTAAAATTTGATGATTTATTGAAGTTTTACGGCGTGTGATTGGAATGAAATCCTTCAGTGAAAAAGTACGAAGGTTTTCCATAGTGAAAATAAGTGCCCGGCGAAGTAAGTCACAAACGGGGCGGGAAGAAACTTGTGTTGGAAAGTGGTGTGGCTCAGCCGATCGCTAAGCATTTCTCTCAAATCGTGTTCGTCCATTCGATTTCGGTGAAAAAGTGCAAAGTGAATAATTGAACAGAAGCTAGGGAGTCGATGCCGATTATGGACCCTGTGCGTATTATGGACCCTCTACATAAAAACATAAAATTAACACCCAAAGCAACCTTATTCCTATAAAAATCCATCGGAGGAACTTCGCTTGCATTGTTAGTCATCAGTTTCAAGCAAAATATTTGGGTTGAGACGCATAAATACAGATATTTGAACAGTTTTGTAAATGAAACCACACAAGAGGGTCCATAATACGCATTCCCAGGTGGGTCCATAATAGGCACGTCGGCAGCGAGCCGGATTACATGGGAATTAAATGGAGGGTCCATAATAGGCAACGTCAAATTTGTAAACATTCCTATTATGGACCCCGGGAGAGTCCATAATAAGCATTCGGACAACAGTTTTTCAAATACATATTCCGCTGGAAAAATCGAGTGATTTTGTATGTTCCATAGGCGTACTATGAAGTAAAAACATTGAACTTGTTGTTAGACTCCACAAAACGTATATCCGTCTGAAATATTATTGCGGAAAAGCGTCGAGAATAAATTTCTGCTACTAAGGGGTCCATTACTAGCATTGAAACCCTATTTTCCGAAATACAATAGTTTTAATGCATTTTTGGTGTACAAGTGTACAAACCATGACAGCTTTCACGAAATTACACTTGGATAATGAATCTATGTTGCAGGTAAGTTTGAATATCCGCCGTAGTGGAACATTTAAAGTTTGATACGACGAATAGTAGCGCTTACGACGAAGTAGAACAAAGCCCTATCTTGAAATGTTTCATATTCATCACTGACATAGTCATAGGAACTTAGCGATAACAGTGGCACATTGGAATGCTCGTTCCTTGAATGGTAGAGGACGAGCTGTTTAATTTTCTTACAGCTAATAACGTGCATATAGCAGTTATTACTGAAACATATTTAAAATCTGGATCCAAACTTAAAAAAGATCTTAACTTTTTTGTTTATCGTAATGATCGACTTAATGGGGCATGTGGGAGAGTTGCATTCATTATTCATAGGCTTTTATACGCCTATCAACTGTTTTCGTCATTTGAAACTAAAGTTTTTGAAACTTTAGGTGTTTCTGTTGAAACACAGCTTTGTAAATATACTTTCATAGCTGCCTATTTGCCTTTTCAATGCTCTGGACAGCAAGTTAATTTGCTCCAAACTGACTTGCGAAAATTGACTCGCAATAAGTCAACATTTTTTGTCATTGATGACTTTAATGCCAAACATCGGTCATGGAATAATTCTCAACGGCAGAATTTTATTTGATGAGTGCTCTTCAGGATTTTTCTCAATTCAATACCCTGATAGCCCTACATGTTTTTCCTCTTCTAGAAACCCTTCTACGATTGATTTGGTCTTAACCGACTCTAGTCATCCTTGTAGCCAATTAGTTACTCATGCTGATTTTGAGTCTGATCATGTTACGTTTCAAATATTCCATGAAGCAATTCTCAATCCTAACAACTCCACTTTCAATTATTTTCGAGCCGACTGGAATATATATGAAACATATATTAACTCTAATCTTGATGTTAACATTTCTTTACAAACAAAACTTGATATTGACAATGCTCTTGAAACTTTAACAAATTCCATTGTTGAAGCCAGGAGCATTGCAATTCCAAAATGTGAATCCGTGAGTATAGACGATGATCTAAAACTCTTGATCCGTCTTAAAAACGTGAGGAGAAGGCAATTTCAACGCACTTGCGATCCTACTATGAAAATTATATGGCAAGACTTGCAGGAAGAAATCAAGAATCGTTTTTCTCAATTAAGAAACAAAAATTTTAAAAATATAATTTCTCAATTGGACTCTGGCCCTAAGCCCTTTTGGAAATTATCTAAAATTTTGAAAAAACCTCAGAAGTTAATACCGGCATTGAAAGAGGAAAACAAATTATTACTAACTAATTGCGAAAAAGCTCAAAAACAAAAAAGCTATGCAGTTTGAAAGCGCGCAGAATTTTATTTTAGGACTTACTAGTCCAATAAAAAATTAAGTTACTCGGGACTTCGAAAATATTCTCAATCAAGAGAACGTTTTCGAAAATGCCTGTGAGACTGATTTCTTCCAACTACTATTAAAAAAATACAAAAATATGAAAGCTCCTGGCGAGGATGGAACTTTCTACATCCTCATCAAGAATCTTCCAGAAAGTAGCTTATCATTCTTAGTTGATATATTGAACAAATGTTTTCAATTAGCATATTTTCCTGACAAATGGAAAAATGCTAACGTTGTTCCAATTTTAAAACCAGACAAAAACCCTGCAGAAGCTTCTAGCTATCGTCCAATCAGTTTGCTTTCCTCCATGAGTAAACTTTTTGAAAAGGTCATTTTGAACAGAATGATGGTCCACATCAACGAAAATTCAATTTTTGCCAATGAACAGTTCGGATTCTGCCATGGACATTCGACCACTCATCAACTTTTACGTGTAACAAATTTGATCCGTTCCAACAAATCTGAAGGCTATTCTACTGGTCTTGCTCTTCTAGACATAGAAAAAGCATTCGACAGTGCTTGGCATGAAGGTTTGATTGTAAAATTAAAGAACTTTAATTTTCCAACATACATTGTTAGAACAATTTAAAGTTATCTGTCAAATCGTACACATCAGGTTAATTATCAGAACTCCAGGTCTGAAAGACTTCCTGTAAGAGCTGGTGTTGCGTCAATCAGTGGTGAATATAAGTAGGGTGATGTGCTAGTATCCATCGCATTAAGCATTGATCAGTGAGAACTGCAATTTTCCCAGTTTTGCAGTGAATGATGCTGATACAAACCGATGCCAAACAATTCTTTCTCAAAACGGCTTTAGCATTGTACAATAACATTTTGATAAATCTTGATCTCTTTTTGGAAATAATGCAAAGAAAATGCATCTTACCATATTCTCAATCCGTCGTATCGTTTTCAACTCCGTCGCAATCGGTTTCCAGATTCGTCTCACAACTTACGGCTTACTGTGATGTATTGAGTGCTTAAAACACAACATATCAACGCTATAATAAAATGTTTAACCAGAATATATAGATCTACGGGCATCTCCCTCCATTCCTTCAGCATGATGGAATATACAATTTCCTTTAAAAGTAATTGTTCGTCATCAAAATTCAGTCCAAACATATGAACACAATTCCTTTTGACCGTACAATTATGGCATTTGCTCACAGTATAGCGAAAACAACACAATCATAGGAACCGTATTTTTACGTCGAGCGTCGCGCACACATTGATGCGCACAAGCTTTTTTTCTCAGTACGACGGATTGAACTTTGTTTACATTCTCAATTATACGCGGCGATTGAGGAAAGTTCGTAAAATTTGGTGATTTATTGAAGTTTTACGGCGTGTGATTGGAATGAAATCCTTCAGTGAAAAAGTACGAAGGTTTTCCATAGTGAAAATAAGTTCAATTTTGTCTGAATAGTTGAAATTTTAAGCTTTCATTCCATACAAAAAGATTGGAAATCGGTTAAGCTGTTCAAAAGTTATAATTTTTTTTAAACATTACAAATGTAATGCGCTGAGACCTACAGTGTGTGCCGATAAAAAATGACTGATTTTTTATTTTCAAAAAAATATATCTCAAAACTAAAAAACATACATCGCTGAAAATTTAACAGTATACGTAAAATTCTCTGAACTTTCAAGAAAAAATGAGAACAGCGATAGCCCCTTTGGTCCCGAGGCCTTCAAAACACGAAAAAACGGAAACTATTGATTTTTTTTCATGTAAAAAACACAATTTTTGTGAAATTGTATATTTTTCCTGAAAAGTCAAAATCTTTAGCCTTCATTTTGTCCAAAAAGATTGAAAATCGCCGAACGGTTCAAAAGTTATAATTTTTTTTAAATAAAAATTTTGCAAAATCGCGATTTTTCTGGTCACTTTATTTCGGAAATGGTCACCCTAATAAAAAAAAACAAAAATACGTGTATCCTTATTTCGGATAAGGAACAAAATAGCAAATTTTCACGGAATTCGGAGACCCACTAGATCGGTTTTCATGGAATGGCTGAATAGAAAATCGAAACTTTGTCTCAAGAACAAGCTTTTGATCTTCAAACAATTTTTCAGGCCAGCCATGTTGTATGCTGTAGCAATACTGCCCTTTACGCCTACTTGTCTCATGTTCTATGTGAACCTTATGGATCGTAGGACAAATATGCTTGGAACGGCAGAATATGAACTAGCTGTTGTTATACCAGGAAGAAAGCTCTGCAGAGGATTCAAAATAAAATTTTGAAAATGATTCTGAAACTATCTACCTGGTATAGTTACTTAGAATATCCAATGTTGAAACATTGGAACAAATGTCAAATAAAATAATTAACATTTTTAGGCAAAAAATCGTTGCAATCTTCTATTGCCACGATTAATGCGTTATACTTTTAGGTTCAGTTATGTTAAGTAAATTGAAAGCGTTTTTTTCTCTTATAAACAGGTGAAATCAACTCACCTGTAAAAATTCCTAACTGCTGTGGCAAATGAAATGTAATATGTGGCTAACAAAATGTTAACAAAAGTTTAATTTTGTTATAGCAAAGTAGGATGCTAGTGTTGTCTAACACAGAACACCTAGAAAAAAGAAATCAATGTACCTAATGATACTAATACAGAAATTAAAAAAAAGTGCCGCCGCGACTGTTGATCGGACTTGAATCTGTTATTGTGCTTTTACTAACCTCAGTCTGTCGCAGATTGAAAACAGTAATACAAACGTGCCAACAATAGGGTCCATCTCCCTAGCTAAGCTAAAATATTTTAATGATTTGAATACTTGTACGTGTTCGACAACAAAGCCATCAACTATGAGATAATACTGTACAACATGTATCTATCAACAAGTTGCACAACAATTTTACATAAAAAGTTTCCCTTTGCACAAAATATTACCACTTTCATTTCCGCTATCACACACAAGTTTTATTGTCATCCATCCCTAAAGCAAACTGTTGGCCGGTTATTTGTTTGGCATTGTTTTATTGGTATTTATTGAAAACTCTGTCCCCCAAAATAACATCAAACAAGATGTGCTACATGGTCATATCGAAACCATCGTCACTGGATTGGGAGATATTCTACTCAACTGTGAGCTTATAGCTGCGTACAATTCGATGTGAATCGGCGAGATAGGAAGCTTGAGGAAGAATGTCAAATTGAGAATTTTCCATCGTTCACAGGAGATGCTTCCTATCGGACTGCAGAGCCATTTAAAAAAAAAAAAAAAATGATGCTTCAACGTTTGCGTATATATATTTTTAACCTGCTGTTATCTGCTAGCACGTTCGGCAACCAGAGCGGTTCTGTTCTATCGCATATGAAGATGATAGTGGATGTGATAAATTTAAAATATATTTTTCTTTCCCGCGTTATGTGGTACTAGAGTTTACTTGGTGCTGTGGAGCAACAGCAGTGTGATAAATGCATCAACTTTGGTTGTCGAAATCGTACGACACAGGTGGAAAAACTCACTTTTCTGTGGTATGTTCGTACGTAGAGTACTCTCTTAAATAAAGTTACACATACACAAAATCTGGCTCTTCTGGACCATCACACCTGTGTGTAATTATAACGCATCCTAAAAAATCGATTTTGTGCTGATTTCTGCTTCATTATCATTCATTTTAATAACAAGTTTACAATATTGAACTGAATTGGTTTATGTTGAGTTCGTTTAAAAGTGTTGATGCTGTACGTTGATGCTGTACAGCCACATACCGAATGTTAAGGAGTTAAGCAATCTAAGCTTCTTCAGCACTTTTTATTATTTGAAAGTGTAGTTTTTCGTAGGAAGCTGAATTTTTGACTGTTTGGGTAGCTTGATGAGGCTACTTCTGTTAGCGGGTTATAGCAATTGGTCAGAAAACACTGTTAATGCCCTGCCCACTCCGTCATACAGAGAATGGTGCTTTCTCCAGTGTATCGTCAATGCTATGAGTGTATCACTAGATTGCCGGTAACAAACTCCATATGCAATTTTAATTTACCAATATACCTACTTGCAGTTATTGCTTTGTGATATGACAAATATACTTACCCAACAGTCACGTCGAAAATGTTACTTCCGACCGAGCTCGACACCGCCATGTCACCAAAGCCCTTTCGCGCCACAATCACAGACGTGATCAGATCGGGAATTGAGGTACCAGCTGCTAAAAATGTCAGTCCCATCACCTGCGAATAGATAGATGACCGCAATTAGCATACAGACGGTGGAACACGTCTCAGGAACTTACCTCCGGTGGTATTTTCGCCGTATCACCAGCAACATTAGCCCACCACACCATAAGATACGAGTATGCGGCTATCCACAGAATCGAACCAATGAACGTTACCGGGAAAAATTTCTTACCCTTTGGTGTTCTAGTATCAGGAAGTGTTAAGTACAGTGGAAAGATAATTGGAGCAACTAATAGGTAGGTTATTCGTTTCCTAAATGTCTTTGGCCAAGACATGTTTAATGCCTCTGGTGGTTCATCTTCTAATTCGTTACCCTGGAATGAGAAATAGCAATTAGTACGGGCTCCATTATAATATTATTAACCCCGCAGTGCTTATTGATTCTGTTTAATGATACCCTGAGTCTCCAGTAGTTTTTTAATAAGGACTTTGACCTTAACTCACATTTTGAGCTAAACTCAACAATGAAGTATTTTTTTCTTTTTCCAGTGAAGTTGTACATAAACCAAATATGAACCGAACAAAAAAATCTTTTTTTATTCGTAGTACTACCACTCAACATCTCCAAAACCTATAACATGTTTCAATGGGCGTTCGACATAACAAGCATCGACCGACAAGCATTCCATTATCATGCATTTTCCGCACTAAAACTCGTTTTAAAGCACTCATAAAATTTTACGCTGTGCTATAAAAATTGACATTTCCGCAAACTGAGCTATATAGGTAGGCTGTGATCCTTAAGAGACGGTGCTTGATGAACAGAGAGAAAAGCCTCTGAAGATGGAAAAATGTAGAAATTGAAGTGTAGCGGTTTGTAAGAGCTATGTCCTTGAATGTAGGATTCTAGTATTTGCGTTTGCGACCGTTCGTTTTCCCTCGGAGTTCTCTTTTCAAAAGCTTGCTACTCTTATTCTATTGTGGGAATCGTTGCTGTCGGTTGTGTAAAAAATGATTGTAATAAATGATCCTTAGCGGAGATGAATGTAACTATCCGTCTAAGCAAACTTATACTGAATGGTAAGAACATTACATATCTTACAAGGAACGAAGTGTTCAACGGTTATCCGACATTTCTGCTGTGATTTTCAAGTTATTGGAAACGTGAAGGTCATACTAGAAGCATTATATTTGCAATAGTTCATTTCAAATGCCTGTTCTTGCAGTTTCTCTGGTGAGCTTTCAATTAGTTTTGCACATTGTATGGAAAATCTTTGTGAAACACAAATTTATGTGAACAGCGTTATACATTGTTGCTTCACATATTTAAAGAGTATAAACGAAGAAAAATCGATTACTACTGGTATTCAGCGCTAGGAACGGGGTAATATTGGCCAGAGTTTACACAGCCCTAATTTCAAGTGAAAGTAACCCAAGCTCCTCGAAGTTGGTGGCCTGCAACGTAAATCACATGCTTGTTGTAATTTCCGAAGCGCGCACATAAACGAAGGGCAGTTTCAAAAGTTCGAAATGGAAATGTACCAACTGGGTTAATGGGTTTATACCATGGCTTGTTGGCACACGAGTGCCATTTCTTAAACGATTTACGTCCTTCATCACGTCGACAATGTCATTATGTTGGCTTCTCGATTGGCTCCATCTGTTTGAAGGATTATCGTTGGGCCAGTAGTGGCAGCAGTTGGTTTCTTTCCATCAATCACATACACGTATGTATGCAATGAGAGGACTACCATTTCCTTTTAAGAGGAATGGATACAGATTACATTTAATATATTTTTAGCTTTAGACTCGATTATTGTTGTTTAATTTGCAAGATTGGTGATTGCTTCGATACCTCAACAGGTTGTGAATGTTTGGCTCAACTCAGATATGAATTTATTTTTCTCCACTCCCTTAAGTGGTAAAAATGTATATGAATAATAAACGCCGAATTAACTTTCAGCCAATTTAATTTAAAGCCTCTAAGCTTTTTATTGATAGTCATATATCGTCTTGAATAACACGCCCAAGTAACCACTTATCCCGCTAAAACACCTAAATTATTGATAGTAGCATCTTCATGCTGCTTAGGAGAATATCTCTAGGTAACTAAAAATCATATTTAATAGGGGACGATGGGGATTTCATGACTATGAGCAAATGAAAATTGAATTTAGTACTATACCATTTAATTCCACTATTTTTTTTATCTTTTGGCAGATATAAGTATTTCAACCTCAACTGTAAGGCCTTCTTTAGTGTCGTGTATTACGGCCTTACTTTTACGTGCAAAGAATTTGTTTTTTTTTTTTTTAATCTGAATACATAGAAAAAGCATTCGACATTGTTTGGCATGGAGACATGAATGTAAAATAAAAAAATAGAATTTTACAACATCGTACATTTTAGGTTTTTCGTCAGCACTCTAAATTTGATAGCAGTAAAGAAATGATGAATAACACGCAATAACCAATGTTAAAACATTGAAGCAAATAAAATTATCAATAATTTTAGGCAAAATTTGTAGCAATCTTTTATTGCCATCTTAAATTCTTTATATATTGAGCTGAAGTTAGGTTAGGTTTATTGAATATCTTTTTCGCTTATTTCTTATTTCAGCGGTCAAATGTAATTGGTGTTTTACATACAAAACATCTAAACAATATGGTCATCAATATACAACTCTTTAGTCCATACATGCTGCTCATTTGACAACATAATTCATGTCATCAAAAAATATATTGCGCTCAAAAAAGCTTCTGATTAATCTTACACTGGTTCCTTCATGTTCTATATATATATTTGATTCCAGCTAACACTGATAACACGATGATGATTTGTAAAGATTCAGCTAGAGATAAACAAAATCCAATAAAATTAACATATCTTGGTTATTATTTACTATAGTATAGTTCATTCCTCCCGTCTGCTTTCTTCGTTGAAGCAGATGCCATGCATCCTTTTGAACAGACTTTTGTTTACGGCCATCGATGTTGCATTAGACAATTCGGTAAAAATATGTATATGTGGCACCGGGCCGTCTAGAGCTGAAGACAGTGCAGCTATCACGATGTGTCTGCCACTTGTGACCGTAAAATAGTTGACTGTTTATTGGCACGAAAGTTGTTTGTCTATATTTTCTAACTCGTTTGCCTGTAGTTAAATCATTTCAAATAAATGTGTCATGGCGGATTAAAAAAACAGAGAAGTGCATTCAACTGCCCATAACCGCATATTTGTAACATTTGACAAAAGTAGGCATTGAGTAAATGGAATATCAAGTGTGCATTTGATGGCAGTATGGGAAGAAACTTAAATTTCTTATAATTACCAAGAATCGAAAGTGATTATTTGAGACTGAAATTTTGTATAGCTATATCGCATATTGGGTGAATAGCCAGAAAATAATTCTGATAGAAACATCATTGCTACTACATTACGAGGCTCTTTTATAATCTCAATGCAACTGTTATGCGGTTACAATAACCAATCTAACAAAACAACTTGATATTTGTTTCAAATTTTCTAAAACAATCTCATAGATTTCGAAAGTGTTTGTTACTTGATGACTCACCATGGTATTAACTCGAAATTATCAAAAATGACGAATGTGACAAATATGCAGTTATGGGCAGTAAAGGTTGAATGCTTTTACCTAGTACCTCTTAAGCAATGTGCTATAATACAGGTGAGGAGATGATTCTGTGTAATACACAACTGTTTGCATGTATTAGTGCCCCGTTTGTGTTTTCACACAGCAACCCATTGCATTGTGACTATGTGTGACGTCATACAGTTTGTTATCGAATGTATCTGGGGCTTCGTTGCTAGCAACCCTTTCGTAACCAAGGTTGTTGTGTGAGTTGTTACTCAAACAAAAACATGAAAAAAATCAGCACGGGAAGATGGCACTGGAGGTGACTCATGTAATTTATTTCTAACTTTTGTTTTATTTTAGGATAAAATCTACAACGCAGGAGATAGAACCATGAAGGACACAGTAGAATACTGAGCTATACAATTGGTAGCTTATGGATGCACATGAATTGTACGATTATTTCCCGTGATACATGGATGGATTATGAAAGTAGTGCTGGAATCTAATGTGGCTCAGAAAAGTGGTTTCATCCGCGAATTTATTGCCTAAAATCGTTATTTATGGAATCTACTTAAACGACTTTTACGTCTAAGTGTTACCTGTAGTTTTTTTGCGGTCTAATTTTGGCTCGTTCCACGATATGCAGGGTTTTGTACCCTCTCACAGAATTTCATTGAAACGGTATGACGTCAACCCTCTTCCCCTCCATGTTTATTTTGATTGTATACTACACTAATACAATCAAACACCCACTTTCTCCTCACCTCTTATATATCACATTGCCTCTTAAGCCCTAAAGCTAAGTATGCTGTTCCGCTCAAGAAAAGTAAAAATTTCTGCCCAAGAAATGGTCAAGAAATTTCCTACAGTGAGCTCCATTTGAATTGGCATTTCTTTTAAACTGCGTACTGCGATCAAAGAAAAATGCTTTTCTTGAGCATTTCTTGCAAGAAATTTCCAACGCATCGAGATAGGCGATTACTTTTCTGTTGAAGTGCATACTTCGCTTAAGGCTATAAGTGGTAGTCGAAATACGCGTATATGTCAAAAATAAGCTATTAGGGCGTAATTAAAGGTACAAGGTTCTCCAATCTACTTTTTTGTTTCTCTACATTTTTAATTTTTCGTAGTAAAAATATTCAACTGTCATATTAACTTAAACCACAATTAGAACTCAATTTATTCTTATTCCGGGTTTACCCGGAAATTAAAAATGTAGAGAAACAAAAAAGTAGATTGGAGAACCTAGTACCTTTAATTACGCCCTAATGGCTTATATTTGACATATACGCGTATTTCGAAATCTGCATCAGAAAAATGGTTTGAACTACGTGAAATTGGTAGTACTCTTACCCCGGGTATCACTCTTGCCCCATGTCCCTGTAATGTTCTCCAAGAAACATGTTAATAAGTTTTGAAATATGATAAAACTTCATTTTGCGAAGTAATAATGAAATATTTCTAGAAGGAGTCCCAAGTAATACGGCTATAATTTTGAAACGAATTGCGTGTAAAATGTATATTGGAGCATGTGTAGAAAAATTACGTATTAAGCTTTTAAGAGTAAGAACCTACAATTTTCCCAGTATTGCAGTGAATGATGATGATACAAACCGATGCCAAACATTTTTTTCCCAGATTGGCTTTAGCATTGTACAATAAGATTTTGATAAATCTTGATCGTCTTTTTGGAAATAATGCAATGAAATTGCATCTTGCCGTATCGTTTTCATTTCTGTCGCATTCAGTTTTCAGTCTCACAACTTACGGCTCCCTGTGATATAGTGAGTGGGCAAGATACAATATATCAACGCTATAGTAAAATGATTTACTAGAATATATAGATCTACGGGCATCTCCTTCCATTCTTTCAGCATGATGGAATATTAGTTTCCTTTAAAATTCATTGTTTGCCATCAAAATTAATTCAGCTCAAACATATAAACACAATTCCTTTTGACTGAACAATCATGACAGGTGCTTACAGTGAAGCGAAAACAACACAATTAAAGGAACCGTTTTCTACGCCGATCATCGCACATAAGTTTTTTTTTTCTCAGTACGACGGATTGAACATTGTTTACATTCTCAATTAGATGCGGTCGTTGAAGAAATTAAAAAAAAAATCGAAAATTATAGAACAACTTTGACGGCGTGTGATTGTAATGAAATCCTTCAGTGCAGAAGTTCGTAGTTTTTCCATAGTAAAAATAAGTTCCCGGTGAATTTTCTTACAGCTAATAACGTGCATATAGCAGTTATTACTGAAACATATTTAAAATCTGCATCCAAACTAAAAAAAGATTCTAACTTTTTTGTTTATTGTAATGATCGACTTGATGGGGCATGTGGGGGAGTTGCAATCATCATTCATAGGCGTATAAAACATCAACTGTTTTCGTCTTTTGAAACTAAAGTTTTAGGTGTATCTGTTGAAACACAGATTGGTAAATATAATTTCATAGCTGCCTATTTGCCTTTTCAATGTCTGGACAGCAAGTTAATTTGTTCCAAACTGACTGTCTACGACCAACCAACCCTACTCATCCCTCGCTACACTACTGGTGCACTACTGGCTAGCGCAAGTCCGCAAAGATTATATAATTGCGATCACCAGGCCACTATCTCCGAGATGACCAAAACAATAAGTTTGTTGAACTCCCTACCCTGGTCGGAAACAATAGCCTTCCAGCGCCAGTGGTATTGCCATCATCTCCATAACAGTACCATCACTAGCACTCGGTAGATCGATATCCGATCGGTTAACGGCTAAGAGAGTGAGATCCTGACTACTGAGCGTGCAGATCTATTCATCGCAGTAGAATCAACCCAGAAACCAGTCGATTTTGGGTCGCCGGCAGGAACACTTGGGCACCGAGCCCACGCGCAATTTTAACTCGTCTAGCTCTAAGAAGAATATAGATATAAGTTTATCCAATATAGTTGTTTGTTCTTAATAAAGTGTAGTTTGTGTAACTTGTTTCTGTTTAAGTGGAAGTGTTTAAATTGGCTACAGAAGCAGTGCATGCATCACCATTTGGACCGGATACTTCAACTAAAGTTGATCTTAGATCTGATCGCGATCTCCTAATTGGATCCCCATACCCTTCGGTCGATGTCGGACCTGACTGCCCGCTGCATCATAGACGCTATCGAGCCAACGGAAGGTTGAACAGCCAGGTGCGTACATTGTGGTCCTTCGAACCGGATCGGGACCAGGGAAGGATCAACGGAAGCTCGATTTGGATGCTGTCGACACAGGGTCGACGAAAGGACGCTGATTGGTGCCATTTTGTCAGCCAGACAGGTTTTCATGCTGTGATTGTTCTCGTGGATGAAAGGATTCCCCGCGTCAAAGGATCATCGCTTTCAAGGGAAGAAAGGATATCCACCATCACTCTTTGGGATCAGCGTCGCTTGGTTTGGACATTCGTCGGGTGGTACTTTCTGTCAGGTTAGTGAATACCGCTTACTATATGTCCAGCCGATCCTAGGAAACTACTCCATTCTAACACCTACGTTTTTCCGCAAATCTGCATGCACAATACCACCGAGATTTGGATTTCTCGGAATTCTTCTGGAAATTGGATTTTCACGTCTGGTCTGGGATCGGATACGAACGCCATTTGGATTGCATGACTTCAAGTGGAAAGGGACAACAACCAAAGCTACGGATTGCCTCATTGCTGGAGGACACTCACTGGACTAGCGCCGAAACTTGTCTCACAGGTAAATGTTAAAGAACGAGTATAAGTCCAGTCGATGTGTGCCTTGCATTGTACTTACACCCAATTTTCGACCATTTTTCTGGATCTTTTGCATCGGAGCCATTCTGGACAGGACTGTCTAGTGTTTTCGGATAAGACGTGAAGCTCTTGGTGCGCGTATCAACCCGAGATTATTGTGAGATTATCTGCCCGTCTTCATTCATCGGATTGGATTCCATTCATTGGATTGATGTTCAATACTGATGACCGAGTGACGATAGATGCCATCATCGTAGATCATCAGCGTACCACGTATGAATAAGAAGAGGCGGCACCAACGGAGATCTGTCCAGGTAAATGAACATTATTATAGCATATGTCGCCGAAGCAAGGCACAGTAAATACACCTGTTGATCGAATTTCGTATCCTCTTCGACTATTTATTCATACACGTGAGCCCTGTGGACCCCATCGGGTCTGTTGAATGCCTTTCGTGATTAATTCTCCGCTTCGGACCTTTGAGCTATTGCACGCTGGACTTGCACCGCTGTTTGTTGTCTGGGTAAGCCACAACAGTATATGTCCAGCCGTGGCATTTATTTTGAATACTACATCGTATATCCCTCCTCTTCATTCCTCTACTTTCGTTGGTTGCTGAGACGATCTGGTTGACGTAGCAAAATCACATTGCACATCGTGATTGGTTTTGGAAATTGATTATCGTTGGGCATTCTCGCCTGTCCCGTCAGGTTAGTGAACAAGATAGTATATGTCAGCCAAGCTAGGCGTATACGCGGAATACTACACCATCATCTCTTTATCTGTTACCGGTGAATTGAAACGTCAACCATGCCGCCCGCTGGATCATCTACGAAAAAACCTTCATTGAAGCAACTAACTGCAAGGCTTGTTGAATCGCAGTCTTCCCTTCAAGACATTTGGCTATTCATTGAGGATTTTAGAGAGGATACGAAGCTCTCTCAAGTGGAAGTTCGCTTGGAGAAATTGGAGGAGCTATGGGACAGATTTTCCGAGACGTTAGTTGAGATTAAATCCCATGATGATTATAAAGAGGATGAGTCTTACGACAAGGAAAGGCGGGAGTTCAACAATCGCTATTATGAGGCAAAATCTTTTCTTGTGGTTAAGGTTAAGGGTTTGAAGGAACCACAATCCCTAGACCAAAGCGTGCGTCTCCCCGATGCGTCGATGCATGGTGCGCTTGATAACGTAAGGTTACCTCAAATCAAGCTGCAAACTTTTAACGGTGATATCGACGAGTGGCTAGGCTTTCGGGATTTATTCACCTCCCTTATTCATTGGAAACCAGATCTTCCGGAGGTGGAAAAGTTCCACTACTTGAAGGGATGTCTTCAAGGGGAGCCACGCAGTCTGATTGACCCGCTAAAAATAACCAAGGCAAACTATCAGGTGGCATGGGATATGCTGCTCAAGCGTTATAACAACAGCAAGCAGTTAAAGAAGAGGCAAATTCAATCACTGCTGTCGTTGCCTACGCTCTCCAAGGAGTCCATTGGAGAATTGCACACGCTTTTAGAAGGCTTTGAGCGGATAGTGCAAACCCTCGATCAGTTGGTCCAGCCAGCTGAATATAAGGATTTACTGCTGGTTAATATCCTCACGTCACGCTTGGATCCAGTGACACGCAGGGGATGGGAAGAATTTTCTTCTTCGAAGGAAATCGACTCACTAGATGAACTCAGGGAGTTCCTCAATCGGCGAGTGCACGTCTTGGAGTCACTACCACCCAAATCCACGGACACCAGGGGTGTTCATCCGCCTCCGTCACAGTCGAAGCAGAAATCGTCGTTCATAAGAAGTAGTTTCACCACAGCACAAGCGTCCGGGGGTCGCTGTGCATGCTGTTCCGGAAATCATCCGCTGTTCCAATGTAGCACATTCCAACGGTTATCGGTCTCGGACAGGGACGGTCTGCTGAGAACTCATTCTCTTTGCCGAAATTGCTTCAGATCGGGGCATCAAGCACGGGATTGCCAATCCAAGTACTCGTGCAGGAATTGCAAGGGTCGCCACCATTCCTTGGTCTGTTTCAAATCAGAAAAGGGTGGTGGAAATAAGGTTTCTGCGGTTGCAAAGGGCAACATTCCATCCACCGATATGGATTCCCAAGTAAATTCCAATCCCAGTTCCTCCCAGGTGGCTAACGCGGCAGCCACTGATACAACGGTTTCAAATGCGGCACACCAATACACTTCCAAGGTCTTACTAGCCACAGCAATCGTTGTAATGGTAGACGACGATGGAAATCGACATCCCGCTCGGGCACTCTTGGACTCCGGTTCCGAGAGCAATTTTATAACGGAAAGATTGTGCCAACGCATGAAGGTGACTCGAAATAAGGTGGAAATTTCGGTCCTGGGTATCGGACAGGCTTCAACAAGGGTTAAGCAACGGATAAGAGCGGTGATATGCTCACGAATATCCCCATTTTCCAGAGAGTTGGATTTTCTGATTCTACCGAAGGTGACTGTGAACCTTCCTACAACATCGGTCAACATTGATGGTTGGGACATACCAAATGGAATAGAACTAGCAGATCCTACGTTTTTTGAGTCAAAAGGCGTGGATGTCGTACTGGGAATTGAGTCGTTCTTCGATTTCTTCGAAACTGGCAGGCGGATTTCATTGGGTGAGCGGTTACCAATGCTCAACGACTCGGTTTTCGGATGGGTCGTTTGTGGAGGCGCATCGATTCCCACTAATTCACTCCAAATCAGCTGCAACACGTCATCGTCCGGACGGTTGGATATGTTATTAGAGCGTTTTTGGGAATGTGAAGAATTAGGATCAGAAAGGGCAATCTCGCCGGAGGAACGACGCTGTGAGGAGCTATACCAGCAAACAGTTCGTCGAGAACAGGACGGCCGGTACACCGTCGCACTCCCAAAGCAAAACGATACTATTCCACAGTTGGGTGCATCACGTGAGATCGCATTTCGACGGCTTCAAGGAACGGAGCGTAGACTAGCAAGGGACGCTGGTTTGCGAGAACAATATATCTCATTCATGGAAGAATACCTCGCGATGGGCCACATGCGGAAAATTGACAAGGCTACTCAGGAATCGGTCCAACGATGCTATTTGCCGCATCATCCGGTGGTCAAGGAGGCAAGTACGACCACCAAGGTACGAGTAGTTTTCGATGCTTCTTGCAAAACAGCGTCAGGAGTATCATTAAACGATGTTTTACTGGTGAGGCCAGTAATTCAAGAGGATCTAAGGTCGATTGTACTGCGGTGTCGTACACGCCAAATTATGCTGGTCTCTGATGTGGAAAAAATGTTCCGCCAGATCTATGTTTGTAAGGAAGATCGACCGCTCCAATGCATCCTGTGGAGATCATCACCGATAGACGACGTTGAGGTTTATGAGCTGAACACCGTGACGTACGGTACCAAGCCAGCTCCCTTTCTGGCTACAAGAACGGTTAAGCAACTGGTGGAAGACGAAGAACAACGATACCCGTTGTTTTAAAATTCTCGTTAATAAAGAAAATAAAAAAAAAAATAAAAAACGATACCCGTTGGCAGCCCAAGCAGCTAGCGAAGACGTCTACATGGACGACGTCATCACAGGTGCGGATAATGTCGAAACTGCGTTGAATCTCCGAGATCAACTTGACCAAATGATGTCCGGAGGTGGATTCCGGCTGAGAAAGTGGGCATCTAACTGTCCCAAAGTATTGGAAGGCATTCCGCCGGAAGACTTAGCCATTAAACAGTCATCAGGGGTCAACCTTGGGCCTGATCCGTCAGTAAAAACGCTAGGACTGACCTGGGTGCCGAAAACAGACGTTCTTAAATTCCAATTCCAAATACCCGATCAGGAGGAGGAGGAAAAACCCACTAAACGTAAGGTTCTTTCCATAATTGCCACATTGTTCGACCCACTAGGGTTACTAGGAGCCGCTATCACCAGCGCTAAGATATTTATGCAACAGTTATGGTCGGTACAGGATGAGAAGGGTCAAAAAATCGACTGGGATCAACCACTTCCTTCCACGGTGGGTGAGATTTGGCTGAAACTTCGCAGCCAATTACCAACGTTCAACCAAATCACTATTGATCGTTGCGTCGTTATTCCCGGAGCAGTGTCTATGCAAATACACTGCTTCTCGGATGCATCAGAGAAGGCCTTTGGTGCATGTGTCTTCATGAGGAGTGTAAACGCTGAAGGTTCAATCATGGTTAGGCTTCTTACTTCGAAGTCTCGAGTAGCACCTTTGAAATGCCAGTCAATTCCGCGGCTGGAGCTTTGCGGAGCCCTTCTAGCGGCTCAATTATGCGAAAAGGTTCAAGCGTCCTTAAAGCGCACTATGGAAACGTTTTTTTGGACCGATTCAACCTGCGTGCTTCGCTGGATTAACGCAACTCCAACGACGTGGACGACCTATGTTGCAAATCGGGTTTCGAAAGTGCAAGCAATTACCGAAAATGGGCGATGGAGACATGTACCTGGAGTCGAGAACCCTGCAGATCTCATATCAAGAGGAATTTCGCCGGAAGAGATTGTAGGCAATCGTTTGTGGTGGCAAGGACCGAACTGGTTAGAAGAAAATCCGGAAGCGTGGCCGAAACTGCATCAAACTGTGACCGAAAATGCAGAGGAGGGAGAAAACGAGAGACGTCGGACAGTTATAGCAAACGTCACTACACCGAACGTCGAATTCAACGAGGAATACATCGGCAAATTCGCTTCATATAACGATATGATTCGCAGAACAGCATATTGGCTTCGGTTGATGGATTTACTGCGCAAACCTAGAACTGATAGGAAAAACGGATCCTTCCTGTCTACAGCGGAACTACGAGAGGCCGAAAACGTGCTCGTTAGGCGAGTACAGAAGGAAGCCTTTGCCAAGGAATGGAAGGCAATTATGAACCAATCTACTCTTCCACCAAGCTCTCCATTACGGTGGTACAATCCAACAATTTCTAAGGACGGAATCATGAGAGTAGGTGGCCGTTTAAGCAAATCTCAAGAAACAGAGGACAGTAAGCATCCTATTCCTTTACCGGCCCGCCACGTCTTCACTCGTAAGCTCCTATGGCATTATCATGAGAGGCTTTTACACGCTGGTCTACAGCTTCTGTTAGGAGTAGTTAAACTACGATTCTTGCCCTTAGGAGGAAGAAGTGTCGCCAAACAAGTAGTTCACAATTGCCTGAAATGTTACCGTTCGAGACCAACACCAATCCAGCAATACATGGGCGACCTACCAGCAGCGCGGGTCACCGTTTCCAGACCATTCTCCAGAACAGGCGTCGACTATTTTGGACCGGTCTACATCCGTCCAGCTCCTCGGCGCCCCGCAGTGAAAGCGTACGTTGCCCTGTTCATCTGCTTGTGTACCAAGGCGGTGCATCTTGAATTGGTCACAGATCTTTCGACTGACCGGTTTCTCCAAGCTCTACATCGGTTCGTGGCAAGACGGGGGAAATGTAGCGATATCTACTCCGACAATGGCACCAATTTTGTCGGTGCTAGGAACAAATTACAGGAGTTCCTGAAATTATTGAAGGATCAAACTCACAGAGAGATTGTTGCCAAGGATTGTGCCATGCAAGGAATTCAGTGGCATTTTTCTCCACCAAGCGCCCCACACTTCGGGGGCCTCTCGGAGGCTGCGGTTCGTTCGGCGAAGAAGCACCTCCTTAAAGTCATCGGCGAAGATCCAGTTTCCCCGGAAGATTTCTCCACACTGCTCGTCCAAGTTGAAGGGTGCTTGAATTCTCGCCCTCTCACGCCCATGTCGGAGGACCCTGAAGACCTGGAGCCGTTGACTCCCTCGCATTTCCTTGTCGGCACGTCCCTCCAAGCTTTGCCGGATCCCAACCTCGAAGATATCCCACTCAACCGGCTTAATAAGTACCAGCTGATCCAACGAAAGCTCCAAGATTTCTGGCGACGGTGGCGTCGGGAGTATTTATGCCTACTTCAAGCCAGGGCTAAACGCTGGAAACCGCCGGTACAGGTAGAAATCGGCAAGTTGGTCGTTATCCAGGACGACAAGGTTCCTCCGATGCGTTGGAGAATGGGACGCATACAAGAACTACATCCAGGTGACGACAATGTGGTTCGAGTCGTTACCATAAAGACATCTTCAGGTGTGTTAACACGTCCGGTTGAAAAACTGTGCATTCTACCAATACCGGACTGCAACGACGAACCTGAGTCCGAAGCCACATCATCCAGCAACCAAATGTGATTTCCGTTCCATTTCCCCACCCTGTCGAAGAGGATATTCCTGTTTCTTTTCTCTTTTCAGAAATACGACATTTCTGGGTGGGTGAGGATGTCTACGACCAACCAACCCTACTCATCCCTCGCTACACTACTGGTGCACTACTGGCTAGCGCAAGTCCGCAAAGATTATATAATTGCGATCACCAGGCCACTATCTCCGAGATGACCAAAACAATAAGTTTGTTGAACTCCCTACCCTGGTCGGAAACAATAGCCTTCCAGCGCCAGTGGTATTGCCATCATCTCCATAACAGCACCATCACTAGCACTCGGTAGATCGATATCCGATCGGTTAACGGCTAAGAGAGTGAGATCCTGACTACTGAGCGTGCAGATCTATTCATCGCAGTAGAATCAACCCAGAAACCAGTCGATTTTGGGTCGCCGGCAGGAACACTTGGGCACCGAGCCCACGCGCAATTTTAACTCGTCTAGCTCTAAGAAGAATATAGATATAAGTTTATCCAATATAGTTGTTTGTTCTTAATAAAGTGTAGTTTGTGTAACTTGTTTCTGTTTAAGTGGAAGTGTTTAAATTGGCTACAGAAGCAGTGCATGCATCACCATTTGGACCGGATACTTCAACTAAAGTTGATCTTAGATCTGATCGCGATCTCCTAATTGGATCCCCATACCCTTCGGTCGATGTCGGACCTGACGGCCCGCTGCATCATAGACGCTATCGAGCCAACGGAAGGTTGAACAGCCAGGTGCGTACACTGACTTTCGAAAATTGACTCGCAATAAGTCAAAATTTGTTTGTTATTGGTGACTATAATGCCAAAAATCGGTCATGGAATAATTCTCAAAGTAACTCCAATGGCAGAATTTTATTTGATGAGTGCTCTTCAGGATATTTCTCAATTCAATACCCTGATAGCCCTACATGTTTTTCCTGTTCTAGAAATCCATCTACGATTGATTTGGTCTCAACCAACTCTAGTCATCTTTGTAGCCAATTAGTTACTCATGCTGATCTTGATTCTGACCATGTCCCTGTTACGTTTCAAATATTCCATGAAGCGATTCTCAATCCAATTAGCTCCACTATCTATTATTTTCGTGCTGACTGGAATATATATGAAACATATATTGACTCTAATCTAAATGTTAACATTTCTTTACTAACAAAACTTGATATTGACAATGCTCTTGAAACTTTAACAAATTCCATTGTTGAAGCCAGGAGCATTTCGATTCCAAAATGTGAAAATTTGAATCCGTGGTTATAGACGATGATCTTAAACTCTTGATCCGTCTAAAAAACGTGAGGAGAAGGCAATTTCAACGCACTCGCGATCCTGCTATGAAAATTATATGGCAGGATTTGCAGAAAGAAATCAAAAAACATTATGCACAATTATAATAAATCCTATAGGAAACAAAAATTTTGAAAATAAAATTTCTCAATTGGACCCTGGCCCTTAGCCCTTTTAGAAATTATCTTCTTCTTCTTCTTCCTCTTCTTCTTCTTCTTCTTCTTCTTCTTCTTCTTCTTCTTCTTCTTCTTCTTCTTCTTCTTCTTCTTCTTCTTCTTCTTCTTCTTCTTCTTCTTCTTGGCATTAACGTCCCCACTGGGGATTCTACCCCATTACCCCGAATCCCATTACCCCGAATGCCATTAACCCGAACGCCATTACCCCGAATTCCAAAACCCCGAACGACCCATCACCCCGAATGACATTACCCCGAATTTCAAAACCATTGGGAAATGTCATCAATATCATCATGTGAAGATAATTGTGAATTCGGGGAAATAGCATTCGGTGTGATGGAATTCGGGGTAATGGTGCATTCGGGGTAATGGAATTCGGGGTGATGGGATTCGGGGAAATGGCATTCGGGTTAATGGGGTAGAATCCCACTGGGATAAAGCCGGCTACTCAGCGTAGTGTACTAAAAGCACTTCCACAGTTATTAGCTAAGAGCTTTCTTTGCCTAAGTTGCCATTTTCGCATTCGTATGTCGTGTGGCAGGTACAATGATACTTTATGCCCAGGGAAGTCAAGGAAATTTCCATTACGAAAAGATCCTGGACCGACCGGGAATCGAACCCAGACACCTTCAGCATGGCTTTGCTTTGTAGTTGCGAAGTCTAACCACTAGACTAAGGAATGGCCTAAGGAAATTATTTAAAATTTTGAAAAAACCCCGGAATACCGGCTTTGAAAGAGGAAAACAAATTATTACTAACTAATTGCGAAAAAGCTCAAAAACTTGCTATGCAGTTTGAAAGCGCGCACAATTTCAATTTAGGACTTACTAGTCCAATTGAAAATCAAGTTACTCTCGATTTCGAAAATATTCTCATTCAAGAGAACGTTTTCGAAAATGCCTGGGAGACTGATTTGGAAGAAGTGAGAACTATTATTAAAAAAATCAAAAATATGAAAGCTCCTGGCGATGATGGAATTTTCTACATCCTCATCAAGAATCTTCCAGAAAGTAGCTTATCATTCTTAGTTGATATATTTAACAAATGTTTTCAATTAGCATATTTTCCTGACAAATGGAAAAATGCTAAGGTTGTTCCAATTTTAAAACCAGACAAAAATCCTGCAGAAGCTTCTAGCTATCGACCAATCAGTTTGCTTTCCTCATTCAGTAAACTTTTTGAAAAGGTTACTTTGAACAGAATGATGGCCCACATCAACGAAAATTCAATTTACTTTGTACTGCCAAGTAGGCTTTGGAGTAGTCCATGGTAAGTCACTACACAAAGTGTCAAATATGTGTTCCGGTTCTTACAACTTTTTCTGTGCAAATATTTTTCCAGTAGAAGCATTAACCTAAGAACGCTAATGTCGCTACTGTTCGTGTTACCAACATCTATACCCGTAACGCGGGTAGATCACCTTTTCGTGGTGCGTTACGGGGTAAGATCTACCTATTTGAACCCTAGTATCATCTTGTTTGTCGGGCTAGGGTAATATATTCTGGTAATTCAAGGATTCGCGGTACAAAGTCCTTGTTACTGGCAACAGTTTCTGAAAATTAATCTATTTTACCTAGCAGATGGTTAAAGACTCGGAGTTGGTCAGTCCCGAGACTACACTTGAAGCCAGGATAACAATCATGAGTATTAACTCAACAAGGACTGTAAGTATTGGTAATTCAAGGACTCACGTGAATTCTGATTACTAAACAAATTTTCTAGCTTGATTCAGTTTTGCTGCTAGCATAAAGCCCCTTTTTTCTAGTATTTTTCTGGGACTAAACTAAAAGCGAAGCAAGGATGAGGCGCATCCGAACAGAGAGAGACCAACATCTAGTTTGCCTCGCGCTGACAGCGTGAGTACCGGGCCTCAAAGTGTCAAATAAATTTTTATAAACATAACAAATCATTCACTACAAGATGACATTGATCAAACAATGAAAAAGTGCAGTTGATGGTGATTACACATTAATTCAGTTTTGTGACAACAGCGTCACTAGCGTTCTACTAATAATATTTCTATTATTATTCCACACAATCAAATTGCAACCTTTGAGGAACAAAACTGTGAAGGAATCACGTAAATCGGTTGACCCGTTCTAGAGCCATTTCGTGACATACAAACAATTTTTTTTTTAATATAGATTACCGTTTTTACTCATATTCCGAACACTTAAGACCAGCAGTGGCTTCAAATGCATCCGAAGCAGATTGTTTTGAAAGTTTCAATTTCTTCACAAAACCTAACTGTTAGCTATTGGATAACCGATAACAATATTTATTTAGTAATTTTAGTTTTATTTTTACGTAGAAGTGTGTAATAACATTTTCATTCAAATGCCGAACACTGCGTTCATTCTGTCTCATATTCTGAACACCTTGATTCAAATTCCGAACAGCACGAATAAATCATGTTCAAATAAATCAAACCCACGACCATCCGCATAAAGCGATGGTACGCCACGTTGACCCCTATACTTCCAAACGTTTGTCCAGCAAGTCTTCTAAAAATATGACTTGCTATTCCTAACATAACATTTTATAAATTCTGGTATGTTAAATTTCGAAGAAGTTGTCAAAGATATTTTGAATTTTATATGATCCATTCAACAAGCTGGAGACGAACTTTGTTTTAATTTCTGGAGGAAGCCATAATAAAACACTTTGGGCAATATTCAAAGAGAATTCTTCTTGTAAATTTTCAGTTTTATTCTGCGAATTTGTTTTGAAATTTCTGTCAGCATTTCTTGAGGATTTTTTCGAGAAGTCATTAAAAGAACTTAAGTAAAAAAAAATAGATAAAATTCTTAGAAAAAATCTCTGGAGGAATCGCGTTAGGCAGTCCCAAGTTCTAAGTATTACCTCTATAACTTTATAAAAATATATTGGAGAATTGTACAAAAATTACTAAATATTCTTCAATGTATATGACACAAATAAAATTCTTAGGCAAACACATTGAGCAATCCTTAAAAAATCCCAACATATTCCTTGCATTAATTTCTGGATCAATCTCTGTGTTTTTTGGAAAAATTTCATTTGTATTAATACAATTTTCGTGAGAGTCTTGATGTGAAATTTTTGAAAAGATGTCATAAAAATTATTGGTGAGAATTGTTAAAGTTTTTCTTTGAAAATACCAGGCCGAACTCATTGGGGAAGTGCAAAGTATTTCCTGGGATATTTTTTTAAAGGTATTGGTGAAGGTATCCCTGAAAAGATTCCTTTACTTATCATTCGGATATCTACTGGATGGGCAATAATTTGATAACTGTCAAGGTCATTGACTGAAACATATTGAGTTGCATAACAAATTTTTATCAGAATCCTCGTTGAATTTGTTGCTAGCTGTTGATATATCAGAAGCTTCAATATATACAAGTTTTGGGGGGTTTGCTCAGCCGAGTTAACTAAATACTTGCAATAAGAAAAAAAAAACAATACGACTGATCAGTTATCAGCCAGCGCTCGATCCGATTGGTCGCCTTTCGCGCTACCGAGCAAGCATTTTGTTTCGATTTTAGCTGTGAAGTGCTATTGTTAACTTGCTTAACAATGAGTGCTGTGCGAAAAAATACATTGGTCATAGACTTAAGTGTTCTTCCCGTTCGACCAAGTGCGGGGATCATAAAACAGTTTCTTGACGAGAAGCTTAAGCTCGATATGGCTTCTGTCAAGAATCTTCAGCTACACACCATCCGGAACTGTGCTCTCATCGAGATGTGTAGTTTGGAAGCAGCTGAACGTATTGCTGCTGCTCATCATCTCAAGCATTCCATAGCAGCCGAGAAGAAGAATTTCAATATTCCGGTCTATATGGAAGACTGCTCAACCAACGTACGCATCCACGATCTCCCGCCAGGTATCCCAAACTCGGTTGTTGCCGACCACTTGAAAGAGTACGGAAAAGTTAAATCTGTGGCACGTGAACTATGGGAAAAGTTCTTCCCCGGTATACCTAACGGCGTTTGCATGGTGCGAATCGAACTGGTAAAGCATATACAGGTATGTTCCGTTTTTATCAACACGATCGGCAATTTTCAGTTGACAAAAACGGAACCGTGACAAAAACGGAATAATTTTCTTAGACAAAATATTTTACAAATTTGAAAAACAAATTTCAGTTTTGTCAGGATAATACACATTTCCATCCTATAAATGCACAGTATTGGTGTTTTGGAGCTGTGAGAAGCATATAGATTGTTCATTCTTATGTGTTATGTGTTCGTTATGAAAGTTGATTGCAAGCTCCTATCAATCAATATGATTTTGTCATCAATCATTAATAGTTTTAGTTCTCTTGAATAGAATTTTAATAAATGTAATATAGAATATCATAATTTTAATAAATGTGATGTAGAAAATGATAATCACATAAATGTTCTATGCATCATAAATGTTCTTTGGGTCATGCTGATCATTATTTTTTTTTTCAAGAAATATTAAACAAGAAACAACTTCTTTTTCTACTGTTCATCCTCATCCCTATGCTTCTTCTTCTTTTTTTTATGGCATTGGCACACCCGATTGGCGATTAAATGTGGGGTTATGTTGCCAAATTTTTTTCAAACTGAAATGAACATTTACGGTTTCCTGTGTTGCTGAATTGCCAAAATCTTATCAATAAAACGATTGCGTGATCTTTCTTCTAAAGTTATTACTACCAACTTTGACAGGGATGCTCTAATCGCCAATCTAGAACAGCGCCACCATAGCCTTTTAGCTTTACGTTACATCACAAGTAGACTGGCAATAAACTAACCTAAAGTTTTAGTTTTTTGTTAAGTAAAAATCATCTTACTAGGGCCCCGTCAAACGTTTTGCCATCAAGTAGGCTGCTGAAATATGGTATGCAATCTCCCATATAAAACGACAGATAAGTTTTCAGTTGTTTTTCCAGTTGTTCCAGAGAATTTTCCAAATCGTTTCCTTTACTCAAACACGTCGGAAAACTTGGGCCAATGCAACAGTGAAATAATCATGTAGTCTATTACCCCGTTCTTAAATCATTTCGTGGCATACAAACACCATTATTTTTTAATTTATTTAAAAGTTCATCAAAAACAAAAAAGTGTACAAATTCGATTACAAGCATATTAGAAGCACCATATTAGAACTTGTTGGTAAGAAACTCTTTTGTAAAGTTTTATGAATAAGCGTATGGCTGTTGGTGCAAGACTCATAGTTTGGTCTCCATGTGGGGTAAGGGTTTGGGATGGCAACGTGCGTGACGTGGGAACGTCCAGTATCAACAGTTTCTCAAATTGTCAGCAATTTCAGCCCTTTATCCTCTTCCTCGATGCTAATATATTATATGGAGATTCCAAAATTTTCTATAGATTGCTTGACCTTTTCCCCTATCTCTTAGAATAGGATCTAATCAATGGCTGTTTGCTATAATTTGTGCAATGCTATCGAGTTTGGCAGATAGAAGATAATGTCCCAAAATATGACGGGGTCGACAGTCTTATCAAGAATGAAATAAACTCGATCATATCTCTTGCCGTTGCCCAAACACTTTTGAGTTCATTCTCAAGTGCATCCCTTATAAAAAAAATGGGATCGTCCATTAATCACGTAAGGAGTTATGGGGGAGTGAGGGTGTTTGAGATATTTTACGTGCCATACAAATTATTTTTTATTTTCATACAAAAAATCAATACCATAGGGAGAGAGGGGACGAAAAACCGACATAATCAAATTCACATAGAAAGTGCTTTGATGCCATGTTATATGTGAAAAAGGAGATGTCTCTGCAACTCTCTTAAGTACAAATTCAACTAATCACAAATTCCAGTTGTTGCTAGGACGTAGCCAGCGCAACTCTCGATTGTTGAAGCATGAGTCAATCTTGTCGAACAGACCATGCTTGAAAGTTTGAGTTTGAAAATTCCAATTCATTAGTGGATAAGAAGGAGTCACACTTTATTGAATCGTATATAACTTGACGCCTACCATGTATCGTAGCTGCTCATCATCAACATAATGTCGAAAATTTAACTCTGAGGCTATTGAAAAGCATTCAAACAACTTCAAAATAAGTATTTAGTTCATATTCTAAACATTTTGAAAACAAAAAAAAAAACATTTTTTGTGTCTTGATAAAAACGGAATAATTTGTTGACGAAATCGGAACGTGACAAAATCGGAGCGTGAAAAAATCGGAACGTGATAAAAACGGAACATACCTGTACCATCATACATTCGTATAACACAGGGTTTCTCAACCGGTGGTCCGCGGACCCCTAGGGGGCCGTGACGAGCTCTCAGGGGGTCCGTGAAGCAAATTTTTTTTTTGTTTTTTTTTTTTTTTTTTTTTTAGGTTACGATGTCCTTGTTTTATTGTCAAAAAATTCTAAATTAGTTGTACATTTTATAAAATTTAAAGTTTGCAATACTGTGTTCCTCTTTAGGCGTTTGAATTACAAAAGAAAGAAAAGTAGCTATTATTTTAATACAACTAAGTTTTTGGTGTCTCGAAAACTGCTTTAGTGATGAGTAAAGCCAATCATTTAGTTGAAAATCTCGAAATCTCCTGTTTTCTCTAATGAGTAGCTGTCGTTGATAGTGCCATATTTCCCTTATAGGTATACATTTGAAGATCCTGTGCTCAATATCATCTATTTCCTGGTTGCACTGTTCACAGTATGGGTCCGGTCGCTGTTGTTGGTTGAAGAGCAAACTATTGGTGATAATTTTTCCATGCATTATCCGATACCATATCGAACGTCGATCAGAGTTGATGATTTTAGAATGCAAATTTTGCAGAATAGATTTCCAATCTCGTTGAGGATGATTTCTGATCATTTTCGCATCTTTCAGTCTCTGCACAAAGCACTCATGTAACGATGCTGAGGAAAGGAACTCCATCATTGCTTCAGGCAAGAATGCGGATTCCTGTATGGTGATCCTTATATGCACAAACTTTCTAGGAACCCCATTCACGAAAGGAGGATTGGCGTTTAATGCATAGAACCGATTGAAGAATGGAAGGTGTTCTGCCAGACTTATCATGCGATTGACAAGCAAGGCTTTGGATTTAATCGCCGGTGAGTGCAGATTTAGCCCTCCTCTGTTTTTCGGAAGCGTTAATGTTTCGAAAGGAATTCTTGCTGAGTTTTGACCATACCATAGAAAAGATCCGATTCTTGATATGAATTTCCCAGCAAATTTGTTTGGCAGTGGAAGAACTGAAGCCATGTACCACATTTTGGAGCAGATGTATGTGTTTAGCAGTATGACTTTTTGAATCAGATTCAAATTTCGCACGTTATTCATCCACAGTGCTCGTTGAAACTTGAGTAGTACGGAGCTCCAATTTAGCTCAACTGTCCTAGTAAAGTTGCTCGAAAACTGTATTCCTAGGATCTTAACCTCGTTTTCAATCGTCAACCAATCACTGTCTGTTGTAAGGTTGACATTGCCTATCATAAGTGCAACGGTTTTCGCAGTGTTCAAAATCGCTCCAGCTTCATTTGCAAAGTCAGAAAAAATATCCATGATAGCAATCAAATCTCTCTCATTTTGCACAAACATTGATACATCGTCGGCGTATGCATTCATGATTGCGTTGGGAAATAATTGGGTGATTTTGTCCAGAAGCGGCTGGAGGTAGATCACAAATAAAAACATTGACAGAGGATCACCTTGTCTAACTGAACGCCGAATCTGTATTTCCCGGGATAAGGAACCGTTGATAAGTACCTTTGAGAAACTATTGGCCATAATGTTGCCAATAAGCTGTGTGAAATTTGGATTAAATTGCATCTCTGTCATGGTTCGCTTCAAAAAGTTTTGATCCACTCTGTCAAAGGCGATGGACCACGCGAAAGAAACCAATAATGAACTACCACGGGTTTCTTCTAGTTCACAGAGTTTGTCGATTATTCTAGCCGTTGCACCGAAGATGTTTTTCTTGCCGTTCGAGCATTTTTGATTGCTGGATAGCACGAGAGGAAGGATATTTACCATTCGTTGCTTGAGAATTCTAGCTACAATTTTATAATCGACATTCAACAGCGAAATTGGTCGAAATCCATTCACGGTTGGTCGGCTTTGTTTTTTTCTAACGAGAACTATTACACCGTCCATGAATTGCTTTGGTATCGTTCCACTTATCGCATCATTTATCACTGCCGTGATTTCTGAGGAGATGATGTGCCAGGTTTTCGAATAAAACTCTTTGGGGAGTCCGTCGATGCCAGGTGACTTCTTCGATGCGCTATTTTTTATGGCTTCCCGTACTTCTTCGACAGTTGCTCTGTCTGTCAGATTACTGTTCCAAATGTTGTTGTCCGGTATTTTCCGTATTGGATGAAAATCTAGTTGTTGGCTACCGATTAGTTCTGCGTCCGTGTACAACTCTTCGAAATATTTGGTCACGTGTTCCTTAATATCCGCATGTGCAACTATAGTCCAGCCGTTGTCTTCCAGTTCTTTCAACCACGTTTCAGATTTCCGCTTTTTCGATTGACCAACATGATATATCGTAGTGTTTTCGCCACCAATGAAACATTCGTTTTGGGAGTGTTGATTCGCCGAGAATTTTCGTTGATGGAGCAGCATTTGAGCCTTGATTTTGTTTACAGTTTGTAACTGCTCGGGATTGCCAAATAGGTCATCATATGCAGATTTCAAAAGGGTATAGTAGAGCTCCATGGTGTCACGAAAATCCTTGTTGAAGAGCGAAGTTTTCCATTTGAAGAAGGAGACGAGTTTGGGTTTGGCGTAAGAGACCCACCAATTCATCCATGTAGGATAATTTCTTCTTGCTCTCGTCCAATACGACCATTTCATGGAAAATTCTTGCATAACCGCTGGGTCATCGAGAATCTGTGGTTTAAAACGCCAAATTCCACGACCTGTGTTTACTCCCATATCAGGTAATACCATGCGTATAACAAAAGCTTTGTGGTCAGTAAAAGAAAGGGGTACAAACTGACTGGTACGTAGCCAAGTGCGCATATCCTTACCTACGTATATTCTATCTATTCTTGATGATGAATCATGCCTTACGAGTGAATACTCTACGTTTGATCCATTCAGTATCTCCCAACTATCGATCAGATTACCGGCTTGTATCAGTCGTTGGAACATTGGACTGTGTGAGTTGGATCCTATAGCATCCTTTCTATTAATCACGGAATTTAGATCGCCTCCAACTACAACTGCGTCCGTCGAATTGTAGATATAGTGCGCAACGGTACTGTTGAAGAACAACTCACGGTTTCTACGTTGGTTTGTGCCAGAGGGAGCGTATATGTTGACGAACGTTACTTGGCCAATTCTAACTGAAATTACTCGTGCATCTAGGCTTCGTTGAACATCGTGGCATCGAAACCCTCTTCTGACTGCTATTGCTGTACCTCTTTTCCTCTCATCGATATTGAAGAAAAGCTGGAAACCGTAGAGTTGTAGACTCGCATTGGCAACTTCCTGAAGAAATATCACGTCAAGCTCTGCAGTACGGATGAATAGTTGTAGGGCTTCGGTCTTCGTAGCATTAGTTATAGCATTTATATTGATGGTTGTGTGTGTGTGTGTGTGTGTGTGTGTGTGTGATACAATCCACCTCCCACTGGCTGGCAGTGCTTTTATGGAAGAAAATTGTATGCATGTATTTAATAATACCCTTCGATATCTTTATATCTGCAGACAATTTTAGCCCAGGAGATGAAAGGTGATAGCTCTACTGAAATTCCAACGACCCATTTCAAGAATGGCAGTAAATACACACACATTCTGAGGTCATTTTCATTTACAGTAAGCCCCGCATAAAAACATCCAGATATCAAATGGATATATGCAATGTTTTTACACTTCCCGAATCGAAAATTATATTTTCGACCCTGGCACGTATTTAGTTTGAATTGGTAATAAGTGAGTAAAGTAAACAATAATAAAGAACGATTTTACCAGGATGTGAAGCAGATTTTCTCCGTCGCCGCATTGGGGTTTCCGTAAAATACTATACACTTTTTCACCGCACTCCACGCGTAACACGTTCGATCCTGACCGCATCACCCGCCCCGCAGGAGCAAGTGTCGTAGTCAAAGGATCACACCCTACTGAACCGATCCGCGAGTCACGCCACTTTTTTTTTCCCTGCACTTCGCGCGTAACACGTTCGATCCTGACCGCATCACCCGCCCCCGCAGGAGCAAGCGTCGCAGTCAAAGGATCACACACTACTGCAAAACAGGGGAAAAAATTCTCCGGCAACGAAAATACGCGCGAATCCGTCAGCAAAATCAATCGGACGACGCAAAACCGAACTGTCCTGCTTGGGCTTCACAAAGCACTACCCAACAAGGCGCTCCAAAACAGGGGAAAAAATTCTCCGGCAACGAAAATACGCGCGAATCCGTCAGCAAAATCAATCGGACGACGAAAAACCGAACTGTCCTGCTTGGGCTTCACAAAGCACTCCATTTATTTGATGGTTGCTATCTTATAACTCCTTAAATCCATAGAAGAAACGGATGAATGGAAAGCTTGATTGACGCGGTTTACAGCACGAAGAACGGGATGGCATCAGTACTCGGTGGCATACAGAAGAATGGAGAAATAACACCTTAGATTGGTAGAATCTGTGAGTGCTTCGGCTGAACATATACATGCTCTTACCTATGAAAACGTTAAGCTTTACTTGTATCGGTGTCTGGAACGAGATTGTCGTTTGGCTTCAATTTTCGATGTTTCTGCTAATCTCGGAGAACCCACTCGTTTCGATCTTATTTCTCGCCAATTTTCCTGTTGGTCACCCATAGTGTCGTGAGTGTCCATACTACCAACAGTACTGGCAGTACTTCTCTCAGTTGAATTTGTGGCACCGCGCAGCTCACGCTGCTTTCGTCGATTGCTGTTTTCCATCTCGCTGTCCGAGATGTCGAAGGACTGCACAACTGCTTTCGACGATTGTGGATCAGCATTTACAAGATTTGCGATTTCAGTTTCAACGGTCATTGCATCTGTAGTCAACGGAGGATCCATCGAAGACAAACGTTGAGAATTATTGCCTCCGGACACAGATGATGTGTTTTCAGGTGATGTAGTGTTTGCTGTTTGTGTGGATTCGGGCAATATTGGATTCACTCCCTGAACAATACTGGCCAGAGACAATCTCTCATTGACGCTCTTGGAGAGAGCCTTCCTTACGTCCGAGCATTTCGTGCCAACGTGAAGGTTGCGAGAACAATACCTGCAGGTGGGTACCTGGTTCTTGTAGCGGATATACGCCGTCTCGGTTTCGATGGACAGATATGATGGTATTGCTTTCTGTATTCGCATTCGGACGGTGCGATTTCCATTTGGCAGGCCTGGAAAATATTCGCGCCACACATCGTCTTTGATGGACATGACTTCACCGTAAGCAGCTAGATGTTTAGCAATGATGGAGTTCGGCATGTGAGGTGGAAGGCCGCAAACTTTGACTTCCACTGCACCATCTGCGATAAACATAGGGATCGCGTACTCGCCACCATCGATTTTGATGGAAAATTTTCGGTTGTTCTCGGCGACTAGTTGCTCTGCCAGAGCCGATGACTCCATTTCGAGATACACATACGACATCGTTGTGCTCAGTTGGATGCTTTTGATGGAGGCCATTGTTATTTTGAGGGACTCGAAGACGAACTTGTGAATTTCAGAAATAGCTGGTCTAGTTGGAACCACACTGAAATCGATGATCATCGATTTTTTCCGATAATCTGGCATCGTGTCTTGTCTAGCTTTGATATTTCCGTGATTAGAAAAAAAAACCGGCCGGACCAAGTCCGCTAGTAATGGTGAAAAACGTTTCTCTCAGCAGACGAATATTTTACACAACTATCGCGCACGAATGCTGAGTGTCAACTAAGCCATTGAGGATTAGTGTTGTTTCTCTAGATATGAGGAATATGTTCCTAATATCCACAAATTACGTAACTCTTCAGGGGGAGTGGGGGAGTAGGCTAAAGCGCTATGGCTCATACAAAAAATTGAAATTTTTCACGTAAAAAGCGTTACGGATGAGGGTCCTAAATTTCTAATTTTAGCTTTACGTAATAAATGGACGCTGTCCAGTTGCACATTTTACGTCTTTCAAATATGTTTAAGCCGTAACCTTTTTTGTTTTATTCAACTGTGATAATACTGGGAAATTACCTTCAATGTCATTCTGTCAGCTGGCATAGCAAGCCAGAGATGATTACTTTACGTGGATTCGTTTTAGTTTAATTCAGTGCGATTTTAAAAATAGATTAATTCTTGGCAGATTTTGCCAGCTTCCTGGAAAGAACCTTCAAAAATTTCTTAGATCTTTGTTAGCTATTGGAAGTAGTGAACAAAGCAAGATTTTTCACAGCTTCTTCAAAAACCAGACTTCCTGTGAATTTTTAATTAAGTTTTCGAGTAAAAATTTTTGATCGATATTTGTCGCAGTTAACTTCAGTTTACTTCTGCGAAGATTCCTTACGGATATCTGACAAAGCTTTCGAAGATTTCCTGGCGAGTCTTTTGACAAATTCTCCCCTCAGCAGAATATAGCAGAGCTTAGAAGCCCATTGGCAAGTTTCTTAAAATATCCAATGCAAAGCATCCAGACCTGACGATTTTTGATGAAATCTTTGATCGTGTCATAATTTTTTTGATAAAAGCTTATTTTTATTAAATAACACGGTAGGGCGTGTTCTTGTTACTAGCTTGGCAAATTTTCATGCGTAAATAACAGCTGTATCATATTTAAACTTTAATTTAAAAATGGGTTCAAATTTGAACCTTGACACTTTTGATCATGTTTGACGTTCACTTAGTTGACAAAAACGCCACATGGGCTCAACTTTTAACACTGGGGTTGTTCCTATCTGACATTTCAGAAGGGACAGGAAAAACAAAATAAAGTTGACTCTCTCTTACTCGATATTCCGTATCTCTATATCGAGTTAGAGAACCATAGTGAAAGTTGGTTTTCATGGCTAACTCGATGGTCCCTTGGTTCGCATTTGACTGTACACCCAAAATTTAAGCATAAATCGAGGGGTGTGACAAAACCTCATAAATCAGGAAAAATGTGTTTTGACCGTAAACCAACGAAATGCATGTGAATATTGAGTAGGTATGTGTTTTTGGCCTATACTTAAGCGTTTGGTACTAAAATTGGGACAGGGGATTAGGACTCTATTGACTCCTGGGAATATTTTTGTTGAGAAGCTAGTGCGATTTAGAATATTGAAGAATGTATATTATTATTTGCACTTTTGTTTCACGTCGGCAGAATATTTTTTAAGCTACTGAGTTCATATTTTTGCTAAAAAACGTTGTTTTTAAGTAACATTTTAATTTCCAAGTTTCGGTCGAGAAAGTTCACCGGCTTAAAATGAATCTTTGTTGTCCCAAGTTTTTCGTTACTCTATTCTAAAACTGGACATAAATGCAGTTTACTGCAGAGTTTCAGACCTTCGGATGCAAAAAATCCACAATGTTAAAGTGAAAGATGGAAGTGCCCAAGGGGTTTCTTCTACTTGCCCTGCATTTTTTTTTGTTGGATTTTGTCAATATTGTTTATGGTGGTATGGAGTATGACAAGGATACTTTTGAAAAAATGCTAGTAGCCAGAAATCTACATTCCTGGCTCAATTATGAGTAAACTCCTCCAAAGAATCATAGCAGGATTCTTGAATTTCAAGAATGATTTCAAGAATATTCACCTTTGAGGGTCCGTGAGTCGTTTGTAAAGCTTCAAAGGGGGCGCATTACTGAAAAGGTTGAGAACCACTGGTATAACAGAACAGATCTGTACTGTGACGTACCGATCGTAAATTGCTACATGCCGCCAGTGCCAGCGTAAAGCACACCCCAGAAAAAAGTGCTCTGAAGTTTCAACCGACAACAAAGACAATGAAGTCAATCTTCAACAGCCACCGATAGTGCACAGTGAGGCTGACAACTCGTTACCTATGGATGTAGCTGTTGAAATGGATGCAATAGAGAAGCAGAACAAACGCCCCGTAAGTAGTAGGATCGAACCAGCAACGAAATCGCCACCTAGGAAAATACAAGCAATGGATGGGAACGAAAAAATCGCTCCATCGGCAAGGCAGCAGGCGAAAGCAGCGAAGCCGATTGAAAAACAGAGCAGTGACGACCAAAAGAAATCAAAACCGAGCGTGAACAATGATTCTGACTCCGGCCCAGACCCAGCTGACAACGACATCGAAGGTTGGATTGTGAAATGTAAAAAACGATCAATAAGACACGACAAACGGATTGCAGAGCTATTATCTAATCACAAGTAATGAGATAAAATTGTATACAGAAAATAGTTGATAAGTTTTTTTCATGCGACATGAATGCACCAACTCGTTGTAAAATGTCGTTAATAAAAAAAAAAAAAAATACGACTGATAATTTACACATCCAATAGCTTTAAAAAAATTAAAAGTGCCATGAATCCCAAGATGAACTAGCGCTGGGCTAAAAATCTCGTTGATAAAGATAAAAAAAACACCATGAATATGATATGGCTACCTATATGTCATAATAAATTATTACAATACACTCAATCGACCACATTTTTTTTTATCAATTTTCATAGAATTTGCAAACGGCATTTTGTTGCAGTGCATTTCATCTGTGATTTTTTCTCTAGTGCACCGGAATCTTCCCGCATGTGTAGCCTTGTTGAATTTCAAAAACCGAAAAATCTCTCCTCTTGTTCAATGCCTACCAGAGGAACGTTAGAGAATAATCATAACAGCCCTTCACAGCACATCGCATAAAAAATGGGCAGACTCTGAACAGGAGCTTGGGGCATTCCTCCGTGAGCTGTGTCAAATTTTGAGTCTTATGAATATTGATGGATAGAACGACGTTGTTCAAGTCGTTGCCGTTGCTTATCGTATATGCAGCGCAATCTTGAAAACTAAGCCAAAATCAGTAGGAGCGCGAAAAACTTTTCTAAACTGAGAATTCTATAGAAACATCAGATATTGAACTGTCTGAATTATGTTAAAATGTTGCAGGAGATATCTCCATTTCGGACAGCAGTTCCATTCTCTGACGTTAGAAAATGGGATTCAGAAAGATAAAAAAAACTTATTAATTTCTCTTTAGCTGTTTCGTTTAGATGTTTTAAAGACACTTACAATGTTTTGTGCGTAATTCGCCATTATTATATATAATAATCATTGATTGTATGCAGCTTTTATCTGCATTGCGAATAACATGCTCATTGAGGTGGTTTCCGTCTTCGGCAGTTAGATATTGACATTGTTGGAACCTCATTTACGTTATATTTAGTATGCGTTCAAATTGAACATCTGATTGTCAAATTCAAAAATTAGAACACCAAATTTAGCCCAGAAAAAATGTATGCTGAAGCCGTAAGTGTCCCCACTTACTGCAAATAACATCAACAGCAGACCGCTATGTTTCCATTCCCATGTTCCCATATAAATTCCACAACATTCAATACTTCGCCAATAGACGTCCTTCAAAGTTAATCGAAACAGCAAGCCCGTTACAGCCAAAAAGCTATGACGGTGAAAATTGTTATTGCGGCTTTAGCCTTTGGTCGACTCACATCTACCACTTCGGAGTCCTTTTTGTTGCAAGCCAACATGCTGGGGAACTCCCTGGGGTCGCAATAATTGGGTTTTCGTGACATCAGCTCCTGCGGTTCAATGGAAATGACATTTATGCAATAGTACTGATACGTGTGCTTCGTGAGATGAGATAGTGCTTTGAACTGCATGCCGACTGGGGCTAAACCGCTGCTGGGTAGGTTAATTTGGTTACTAAAGACAAACGTTAGGAAGATTTTCATTACAAGATTGTGAGAGGGTTGCTTATTCGATTGAGTTCATTTGCGGTTCTAATCCTGTCTGGAGAAAGAAAGTTGAATTGATTTTCAAATCAGTGATAGTGATGGAATTTACATATTCTAAATTAACAGTTAAGATGTTATAATCACCAATGCAACGATGAATGTTGCTCTATTATTATAACTTGAAACGGGTATTGTATCAGTAGAATTATGTTCATTGGGGTACCGAAAATTTGGGAGAAATTGATAATTTCTTTTACGGTTTTGTATGTTTGTCCTCTAATAAGTATCATATGTGCACAAAAGCAAGAAAATAGAGCTCAAACTGTAATCTTGTTCTAGTTCTCATAAAATTTCTCGTCTGTTTAAAAATAAAGAATTACAATAGAAATATACTGAGTACCCACTGATGATTATCAAATAAACCTTATCAAAATTTTATTTCAATATTTTTAATATTTGCTGAGAAATTTCATAACATGCTTCCCAAACTGTGTGCCGCGGCACCATGGTGCGTTGTAGCACTTTTCCAGGGGCTCCACAAGTTGATTCATATTGAGCTTGAAATTCAGCTCGTGATCCTATAAAATTTTATAAATTGTCTGATGGCTATTTATTTGTTATTTTTGTTTATTTCAGTAACACCATCAAAGTTACTTTTTGTTTTATTGTGTGGTAAATCTGGAATTGTGTTTTTTTTGTAAAAATGAAAACAATATGTAATTACTGAATTTAATAAACTTACTTTTGTTTATATACCGGGATATTTGGTAAAGCCAGCAAGAAAAGTTGGTTCAAAATCCTCTTTCCGAAGCGAATTTACCAAATTTTGATTAATGAATTTCAATCAAAATCTTCAATTTTAGCATTACGTAATAAATGGATGCTGCCTTATACATTTGATTTTTTATTAATTTTGAGAATTAAAGAATTATCAGTTAGCCACAATCTAGAAAAAAAAACTGAAGAGTTTGGACTACTGTGGATGGATTGTAACGCGAAAGTTAAACATCTATTTTTATTGCCTGGTTAGTTTTATAAGGGAATTTTTACTCATTAAAACAGAAGCTTCACAAGGTCACTCTTTTGCAACTCGTAACATCTTTCTATAAGAAGATTTATAAATAAAATTGAATTTCCTAAGATTGATAAAATCCCAACACTGAAAACAAAACTCATTATGTGATTTAAAACATAACTGCATAAAGTTGTGCTAAGTAAATAAAGCTTTCATCGCATTGAATTTTTCGATTCTAGTGATACTTCGCACGTTATTGTCGTGTTTTGTCCATATTGAAAACATCCTTACTTGTGAAAATGAAGCATACAAAAATACAAAAAATCTTAGGCATAAGGATATTCTGTTCCTTCAGTTTTTTGTTCTGAGCTGCTATTAAACTTTGAATGAACGTGCAGAGGGGGGGGAGAAATCGACAATACATAAAGTTGGCCTTGTGGTAACTACCGATGCCTATGCTTAATTGATAAACGGTTCATCCACAGACAAACAGACGTCACACTCTCATCATTGTCCATCGACCATTTTTTTAACGGTCGATTCAAAAATATTGTAGGTGGCCAATCCGCCAACTGCAGCGCTCGCGTCGTTTTTGTTCATGTTTGACGTTTATACACTACCGCCATCTGTTCCTGTCGGCCAAACACGCCGATTTTAGCATTGGGCGTATATGTCCTCGTGACTATGATTTTGATCGAGATTCGTTCTAAGTGTTGCGTCTGTTTGTCTGTGGTTCATCGATTTCTGTTTATCGTTTCTCCCTTTGAAGTGTGTATTACACATTTACTTTTTTATAATAAATCTTCGAATTGTTCAGTGGAATATCTATAAATAAATTAAAGCTTAATTTAGCTCTATAGCAATTCCACTAGAGTTTGTATCCTTTGACAGATACGCGTATTTCGACCTCAACTCTCGCGCAACGTTTCTAAAGGACCTATCTAACATTGAGAGGCTCTCTTTGTTTACTTTCTCTTTCATTAATAACTGAGTCACATTAACCTCTTCCGTTGCGTTTTTTGTATGAAACGCTAGAAATTGCCTTTCGATCTATAGTGAAAAACTTTCCAAAATCTTTAGTATTCCACTGTTGTAATCGAAAGAGAACGAGAGAGGAGAGATTCTCTCATTTGTACATAGGTCCTTTAGGAATGTTCAGCGAGAACTGTACTGTACTAGACACACGACACTAAACACGGCCTTACAGTTGAGGTTGAAATACACGTATATGTCAAAAGATATAAACTCTAATTGAATCATATGTTATAGTACTAAATTTGATTTTAATTTGTTTTGTGTTTTACTTAATCGTTTATTTTAAGGCTCAAGCGCCATTAGGCATAACGGAGCTGAATTCATTTGTTTTTTTTTTGTTCTCTACAATATCACATTTGCTTGGTAAAGTTCTTTGTTAGTTTTGGGGAACCGTAAAACTCGATGTTTGATCGAGGTTAGAGAGTACAAAAATTTTCAAGAAAGGATAGGATTTGGGAAATGCTCGTTAACGTTCAGCAGCGTAGTGTAGTGCTCTGCGTTGTTGATGCAGGCCAACCGAAAATTGCAGAAAACTGATTCACTTTTCGTAACATGTTATCGTACTGTAGGATGAAGAATCACTATACCTTACTGCGGATTTATTTAATTTGGCGAAGTTATTAGCGAAAGAGAGTCCTTACGAAGGAACAGTGTCGATTTTTTTATTCCTTTTTCAGCTCAGACACCAATAATTGAATTACTTACTACGGAAATATTGACTCTGTGTTGATAGTATTTCAGCAAAACATCATTTGTTTTTGACATATGTTTCCACACCCTTATCAGACATAAAACAATTAAAGCACTGTGGGGAGCAATTCGACTGTTTGCGCAGGTCAATTATTTGCGGCGGTCATTATTCGATAATGTAAAACTATGAATCACTGTCGGGGGTCCACTTACCGAATCAATTGTCGTATCTATATTTCCATTTGGACGATCACTAGCTAAGGTGGTTTCTCTTAAATTAATCTTAACATGATTCGCCGCGGACGACGTGGCAGCTCCCCGTTGGGGCTTGGTGGCATCGAGTAGCACTTTTAACGACGCTATCGCGTGCAGCTGCGTCGCCTTTTCATCGACTTTACCTGGAACGGGATCTTTTATTATGTTATTACGTAATGTTAGTATGAGATTTGCCAATTATGTATTAAATTTCGGGAACAATTTTGACATGAACAAGTAGTAGCGTTGCTGACATTAACAGTTATTTACTTTCATTAAGGAACAGCATTCGTATTCTCTGCTTTCTGCCTTTGAAATATATAGAACAATACGGATAGTAACGGATGCACATCGAAACGGACATAATTACGATATACGGCTTTCTATGTACACATACAAGTCGATTATATGGAATAGACATTTACTGTGCCGAATACACATTAACCGAAAACAGATAAATTCGATAACGGCGCAGAGCATGACGATCATTCGAAACTAGGACTTATGAGCTCATCGAAAGGTGAGATGGAGATTGCAGGCGTTCGATATGCATGTTATAGCGGCTTTCTCTAGAGGCAACGCAGCGGGAGCATGATGGGTCATTAGTGCGAGGGTAGAATTTATATATCGCATATTTGGTATGTAACGGTATCTACAGAGGCGTCTCTATGAATAGGAATGAACACTAAGTTGACATCGTTTGATTTGACCTCTGTTAACGAAGCAACTATGTACGTAGTGTAGCGTGTTTGTTCTTCGACCGTAAGGATTGTAATCGTCATCACCATCGTCAGTCGAGCATCGTAACTGGAAGCAATTAACTGAATGACACAAAGCGCTATCAAATGCTACACGTCCATTGCATGTTTATGTATGTACATATCTACATGGGGTGTGTGATCGTGATTGTTTGATACAATTAGTATGTTTACTGAGGCATGTTGGTCTTTTATGATGCAGTGTTGATGCAGCAGTGCTAAGTCAATGTGCAAGATTTCTTCTACTTACAGTTGCAAAATTATACATTTTATTTAAAATATAATTACCGTCAAACGGGGTAACTTGCAACAGCTGTGAAACATGCAACACAACGACATGTAACTGAATTGTCGATTTTTAAAAGCATTAAGTTTTTTTTTCTTATTTGTTACACCGGTTAATGACCGTAGGTATAAAAAGAGAGGTTTTGGTGAAGATTTAAGTATTATTTTTATTTTGGTTGGTTTTCTGGAGGAGAAAATCATATCACACGTTTGGTCGCATGAAAACAAGACTGAAAATCGTTCCTAGTACCACACAAACGGGATATCAATGTTATTCTAGGTATTTTCTATCCGTTACAGTATTTAATAGTGTACAAAAGGACAATGTAAAAGTTTTGTTGTTTTCACGTTTAAATACTGAAAATAATTAAAAACGTTTTTGACTACCCTTGTAGGGTAGCTTGCAACAGCAATTTCAATCTCAATGGCAAGATGTTTTCTGCCGTTTGTCATCAAAAACACATGAGAAAGCAGGATTGACCATTTATTTGTATAATTATATTAAAATTATTGTACCTCAACCGACATATTACACGTTTGGTTTAAAATACTATAAAAGTTACATTGGTTGTATTATTATTGGAATTTATTATTTTTTCTTCGTGAAAACTATGATTTATTTGAAAAATCTGTTTCAAATGTAACTTGCAGATGTGTCATTGTGAACTTGTTGCATTAAATATAAAGATAGCTATTTTCAATGACCAACAGACGCCATTTCAAGACATGCTATCAATATATGATACGTTGCTTTGGTTAAAATATGAATACAAAATAAGTTATGTGAAGCAAAACCTAAAAACCATTGCATTTGAGTAAAAAATTTGCACTAAATCTTTTGAATGGCTTTTCACTAGCCGTCAAGAATTGCGATTTGCTAGAATTTCCACTTGCTGAACCAATAAAATATAAAATCAATTTATTTATTATTTGGATAGAGCAAATACTAATTCAATCAATAATAATAATTTTTCAAATAGTATGTTACCTAGTTTATGTATATTGTCATGCTTTTAGTGCAGTTAATTATTCAATGATAAAAACACGGTATTGATAAAATTTTTGATAGTAAACTTTAGTCAGCATTGTGTGTTGCATGTTATTCCACATCAGGGGTAGCATGAAAAATGCATATTTTCAGCCTCTTCTGATCCCAGGAAACCAAATTATATTAAACTAAATACCACATGGTATTTTTTACGTGGCGATTAGGATACCAGATTGTATTTGGTTCATCTGAGTCCTTAAAATTTTCAACCAAATCGATTTGAAGTTGAAAAGTGTTGCAAGTTACTCCGTTTGACGGTACATTCGTGTTTACATTTAATGCAATCTTAACTTTGAAGCACTTTGATTAAATAAGAAACAAAATGTAATGTAACGAAATTAATGAAGTTAATAATTATAATAAATCACACTGTTGAAGTACTATTATGTACTGATACACGTAAGTTGATGTCAAACACAATTCTAAAATATTATTATTATTATTGTTTTTATTAAACAGACTTTCAGCAGTTGGCTAGTTCGTCTCTACAATTCAATAATAAAATAAAATAATAATAATACAGTAATACCCGTTAAACCTGTCTATCGGCAGCTTCTTTTCATACAATAAAAATATTTGAACCGCGATAAAAATAATTTTGCAAGAATATTAGAAAATTTCACCTTTTTTGATAATCTTGTATTATATTTTCAAAGTTCTAAAAATAACAATATTTTTACAATCTGTGACGATTTTGATTATCGGACATCTGAGTTTGAAGATAGGTAATCTCGTATGGTTACCGGTACAAAATTGCTTCGACCAAAATACAAAAATAATGAAATTTGGGCTATACAATGTAAGGTTTCAGGGAGCTCAGTTATGCAGATCGGCAAAGTTGTGAAATTTTTAAATTTCAAAATGGTGCTTTTTAAGCTTTGTACGGTTAGAGTGGTACCAGAAATATAAATGGTCATTATTGAAAAACGAAGCGCCAATTTGTTCTATTTTTTCAAAAACAGGATTCCAAAGCATTGTTCCAAAAAGCAAACAATCAACAATGTGAAAAATTAAGTAGACTGAGATATTAACGTAGTTTAGACGTAATGTCAGTGGGGCCCATATAATGAGTGTTCAGTAAAAATAAGAATGATTTCAATACCATTCTGTAAAAAGTGACGAGACAAGAGACTTGCTCTCTGGACTTCCTTGAAATGGGTGGCATGTTTCTTTTTATTCGGGTGCTGTCAGCTCAATCGAAGATGGCGTCGAAACAACAAGAACTCCGTGAGCGTGTTGTACGGTTTTACGAAACGCTCGGTTATCGTGGAAAAAGTTTACGGTGAACCACTTTCGAGACGTAAACGTGGCATCCCTGAGCGTGGAGCGGAAGGCCGGTAACAAGGACGGAACGAGTTTGCGTGACACCGGCCGAAAATATCACTACTCCCATACCGTTCATAGCATTCACCGAACCCTCAAGATGGAGGGCATCATTTGTCGGAAGAAGTCTCGGTCCCGCGAGTACACAAACAAGCAGATAGCGGCCGTGAAATCGCAGTGCCGGTGGATGACAAAGAATTACCGCGGGACGTCGTTCGTGCTGGACGACGAAAGATAATTTCCGTCAGTGGTGATAAGAATCATGCCGTTTACGCAAAATGAACCAATATTAAGCAGGATCCACGCTCACACGCTCACGACCCAACAGCGACCGATTTGCTCACATATTCTTGCGTCGGAGAACCAGAACAAAAGAAATGTGATTGCTGGATGAGCAGAGTCTGCTCACAGCTGTTCTTTTTTCCGTTCATAGCTATTTTTGCAAATTATTGGGTATTACGACGGTATTGAAAAAAATAATCGATATATGGTGTTATTGTAGAAATAACACAAGGAATCGGATGCGTGAATGTATGTCAAAATAAAATGATGCGATGCCCTCTACAGTATTTGTGTTCGGGCGATCGTGAGTACAGAAAGCAAGAACGCAATCGCACAAAAGGAACCACCGATGCGGTAGCATTTTTATGTTGTGCATGAACAGACTCTGTTCACCGTTTTACAGCACTGCTTTCCGTTCTCGAAGATTCAAATTCCAGGAAATGCCAGCTACTATTCCAGTTATGCAGTACATCGCCATACGGACAGAGAGATTTCAAAGCCGTGGTTCAAGCCGAGCGGTCTGGCCAACAATCAAAGTGTACAAGGAGGAGTGCCTTGAGAAAATTTTTCTGCCATTCTTAAAGGGGCATCATTTGGATGGGAAGTATGTCTTCTGGCTGGACAAGGCGTTTTCTCATTACGCCAAGAAGATGCTGGAGTATTTTAAAAAGAAAAAGATACCATACGTGCCGAAAGAAAGGAACCCGACCAACTTGGCCCAGTGGAGTCCCATTGAGGATTTTAATGTTCAAAAATAATTGGCGGGTCAAGGATACGAAGCAGTTGACCTTGAGCATCCGGAATTGTATCCGGAAGGTAGACGTCAGACACTGCCGACACGTCCAGCGCTCTTGTGAGGGTCAGGGCCGCTTCTCCAATATTCATTAACGTTTTTTTAGAGAATAAATATTATATTTTTAATAAAAAAAAAATAATAAATTCGTTGAAAAACATATTTTTACTATATGACTGAAAAAAATCTCAGTTTTCATTAAACTCCCGTTAAAACGCAGCAAAAAACGTCATCTCTATTATTAAACAAAAAACACCGACCCTTTCATGCTTTTAGTGGACGGTTATGCGCTATGTAGGAAACACCACACTAGACAACAGACTAGCATGCAACGCCCAGTAGCACAATCGAAATACGTTCCTGACGAAAAGTTTTTCGGACTGCAATGCGAATCGAACTCAAATTCCTTGGATCGATGCGGTTCATTCTTGGTCACACTATAACCACACGGCCACGAAGCCTAATAGTTATTCCGCCGAACAGCATGGACAAAGCAAAGGACAAAGATATACCATGCCCACACAGTTACGGATCACTTTGGCGTTCAACATCGGATAACTCGCTCAAAACATAAACGTTGACGTAAAACAAATTTTTCCCCTGTCATACTATTTGTCTTTTACCATTTTTAATGCTAAGCACAACATTAAACCGCTAAATAACGGTGATTTTGACTAATGTTTAGTTGGTACCACACAGCTATCATTATATGGTCGTTTTCTGTAAAAAGTGCCGTCAGCATTCATAAGCTCCCGCAGGTGGTAAAATTCAAATGTTATTGCATAAAACATGCTCGTTACCTTCGATTAAGTATGAATTCATCTTTGGAAAACATTTTTCTTGATTGTTGATTCTAAATACCGAATACAAATTAGCACTTCTAACTAGTGATCCATAATATGGGCCAGGAAATAATTGTTTACCACGGTTATGGATCACTTCCAAAGAATGTAGATTTCTGCCATTTTAAGCATTGGATTCGACATTTTCAGACAATAGCACTAAGGATAAAACTCATAAAACATTAAGGTTTGTAAATTTCATTTTTTAGCAGACAAAAATGGGTGGAAAACTTGGTGTGGAGCGAAAACAGTTGATGTCTCAGTTACTACAATTTAGTATCACAAAAATGGCATTTTACCCTTGTTTCCAGCTCTAACACTGCTATTTTTTGCAGAAATATGTGACGCATTGTTAACTGTCGCCAAATCATGCAATACAGATGCATTCAGTTGAAAATCTCTTGATTTTGTGCAATGATCCGTAATATGTCACAGTTTGATCCATAATATGAACATTGATCCATAATATGAACATTGATCCATAATATGGTTTTCAGAAACCGATACAATTTTTGATTTTTATGCAATATTATGTAAATATTACACTAAAAATAGTTTACTAATCGAAGGTCTAATTTGAAACGATTCAATTCGTGCTTTTAAATAACAATTTTACGTTTTCCATGTTGTTTTATTGAATTTTATAGGTTGGACTCCACACTATTTGAATCATAACTGTGGGGTCATGGTACCACAGAAGATTTCACATTGGTCACAGTGCTTCATGTCTAACAGTTACAGTTACAGGGACCTTCCTTAGCCGAGCGATTAGAGTCCGCGGCTGGGTTTGATTCCAGGTCGGTCCAGGATCTTTTCGTAAAGGAAATTTCCTTGACTTCCCTGGGCATAGAGTATCATTATACTTGCCACACGATATATGATTGCAAAAATGGCAACGAAAGCTCTCAGTTAATAACTGTGGAAGTGCTCACAAGAACACTAAGCCGAGAAACAGCAGGCTCTGTCCCGTCCCCACTATAATGCCAAGAAGAAGATGAAAACGTAACGGTAAAAACAACAGACAAATCCCTGAATCCTTTAAAGCGATTAGCTTTTATCGTCTGCAGTTCTGAGACCGAAAAGTTTTACTCCAAATTGGAGTCTCCAACTAGTCAACCGTCCGCGTAATTTTACATTTCAACAATTATACTTTCCAATACGCAAAACTGCGAACCATGTCATAATGTAATGTTTTTATTTTTAAGTTTCTACAATAATTTCATGAACATCTTTATTGATTTCGTTAAATGATACGTGATGGCAAAGCCCAAGCGTTTAATAATTAACTTTCAAAGCATGAAATATGCAATAAACGCAAAATTTAACATTCATTGCATTTGACACATTCTGATGGATATAGGTTGAAATGATTAATTTAAAATTGATTCGTTCTATCAATCAATCAAAATATCGTCATAAATAAAGCTTTACATCAAGTTTTCCAAAGCTGGTCTGTCTCTTCAAGCAGCAAGAACATATAGCTTCCTATAATTTTAACGGCATGCTCTCTAAACCATACAATACTTAAGTCAATATTTTCCTTCCTTAGTGAACGGCGTCCTTGCCATCGACTAAAAGTCATTTATTTTCTGTGATGAAAAAAGCCACCAGCCACGTTTAACGTGTTTCTCCGACATCCTGAATCGAACCGATTGGAAGAATGTCAACAGTAAAAAAAAAAGTGAAATGTTCGAGCAAAAAGCGCAAGGCGAAAGAATAACACCGTAAAACCTCAGACGATACCGTATCTTGGTCTCCATTAGTGTTTCCTTCGTTATCACGTTATGTTGGGGGAGGCGTTCGGCTGTCGAATCGGTATACATTTAGAGACATAACGCCGATGGCAACGGAAAAACGAAGGTGAAAAAAAAATTTTCAACATAAAGCATTGGCTAACTTGTGATGAAAAAGCGGCCGAATCAGCAATGCTCTTGGGCTCCACAAAACAGGAAAATTTTCGCCTTCTCTGACATTTCCTGTAATGTGGTAGAGCGAGAATAATTTTATGAATAAAAAGGCGTCACTTGACTAGTATTACTGTAAATAAGAAAAAAAATACAGCATTAGTGCGGAAAGAGTGAATGTAACGAAAACGCGAATAAATCACATGGAATAGATCACCTTTCACCCAAAATCGGGCAGTTGTGGTCCAACTCAAAACTTGTGCAATTTTTACACAGGTTTCTTCAGCTTTTTGGACCGAAGCGGGAATCGAACCCACACTCCTTAGTACAATGCGCCTAAAAGCTTGACGAAATTAACCACACGACGCCGAAGCATTATCCTTGTTTAGGGGTATCAATTTTTAACGTTTTTTGATTCTGCGTTACTGAGCCAGAATCTGAAATTTCCGTGCCCGGTACCTACTCTTTTTAAAACACGATTGAAATTAGTATGTTAATCACTTTTGTATCACCCCTCGGTGATGAAATTCGCTGGGAAGATTTCTGCCCATAACTGCAAAACAGTCACTATTCGACATTTTTGACAAAATGGAGTTAATGACATGGAGAGTCATCAAATAATAAATACTTTCGATCAACTTACCGTTTTGATTCATATTACGGACAGCTTTTAATTCCGGACACTCTTATTTGTATGGGAAACATTTTACACGAAATGTTTCAATTTTTGCCGTTCAAAAGTTCGCATTTTCAAAGCTTGTTTTAATAAGCATTTTACGTGAATATCCATGAAAATTTACAATGCCCAACTGCCTTAGACGTCTGTTTAGTGGTTTGACGATTTCAATCGATCATTTGACTTCTCTATTTATGATTTTCATGAGCTGTCCGGAATTGGAATCAAAGTGTCCGGAAATCAAGGCAAAAGTAAGGAAGCGTCCGGAATAAGCATCATAGGAAGTCCACACATTTTTATATTGTTGTTGTTGTTCAAGTTGTTTTGTTCAAGTTGTTTTGTTACATTGGTAATTATAATCGCATAACAGTCACATTGAGATTATAAATGGGCCTCGTAATGTGATAGGAATGAAATTTCTATCAGAATTATTTTCTGACAATTCATCTAGTATGCAACATGAGTTGTACAAAATATCAGCCTCAAATAACCACTTTTGAGATCCTGGTAATTTTTAGAAATTTTAGTTTCCTCCCATACTGCCGTAAAATGCACACTTGGTATTCCATTTACTCAATGCCTACTTTTGTCGAATGTTACAAATATGCAGTTATGGGCAGATTTGTCATTATGTAAATTGGAATTCAATGACATTTACCGATTGAAACCTTTATTAATCATTTATAATATCAAAATTTAAATACTGAAGTGTAATAAAATTGTGTTATACTTAGGAAAATATGCACTTTCAGCATACAATACGAGTTTATAAATTTATTTGCGAACTAATCAGTAATCTTGTGCGGCTTAATAACAAAGTTCATTTGACAGCTACTACGGATTAGTTTGCGCTCATTTTGTACATTTATACGGAACGAAACAAAATGCACAGATGAACTCATCAAATAGAGTTTTATACCAGGAAGCTCATCAAAGAAACGATTTTATTCACCGTGTTGTGTGGGTTTGATGTAATTCGTATAAGTAAACAACTTTTTACGTAAATTCTTATGCGACTTCTGGTTGTCTGAGTTAGAGTTTTCGGACGAAATTTTACACAAAAACTGTCGTCTGAAAAGTCGTTTGTATCAGGCTTAAACTGGGAAAATTTGGCATACATGCTTCGAGACAGTTGTAAAATATTCCATTTTTTGCAAACATACTGAAACAAGTTTTTCTGTACCAGATAAATAGACCGGCTGAAAGCGATTCTCCCAAATTTATATAGAGTGGTCAATAAAAAACTCGTTTTTTCGGTCTAGCGTTAACAGTAATTAAAAAACCACTAAGTTAAGTTTACCAACTTGTATGGCAATTTATTTGCTTAATTTGTCACAAAATTCAAACTTCATGTGTTAAACAATACTTGTCAACAAAGTTCATAATTCTTCCGCTGGTATAATGTTATTTTTTGGTGGTCCTGAAAAGTATTGTCTTATGCCATATAAGAGAAACAAAGAATTTTATATGGAGACCGCGAGCATGTTGAAAAAATCGATTGAAACTGAATATAATGGTAAAATTTATAATCCAATTATATCTAAATTGAAAGTTCAGGTCCTATTTTGCACGATTGGTGGATTAAATTACAAAAAAGTTTGATAAATTATACTTTAAATTTCATGTCAAACATTGATAAAACCTGTGTTCTATACAACTTTGACGACCTGTAGCGAAAAATTGTGACGTGCTGGAACATTTCTGAGAACGGCATCAAATTCAGCGACCCAAAATCTACTTGAGACACATAATTTGATCCTTGAGTCACGCAAAAATGTTATTTTGGTTACGCTGTGTTATTGAAGTTTTCATTTCAAAAGCACGCCTTTTTAATTTGTTAATACATCCAGCATTCAAAAGAATAATATTATATTATATTATATAATATTATACCAAAAAATGAATGATACTATATTTTTATATTTATCATAAATTTTGAACAAAAGGTAGTCTGTAAATGAAATTTTACGTATTTTCAAGTTCTAAAATTCGTCTGTAGTCTACTCAAACGAATAATTAGTATTGGGAAAACTAGAACAAAAAAAAACATATTTTGGACCACCCAATATTGATTTCCTAAATGCTCACATCTCGTGCTTGAGGTTGTCGCTTACGCAATAAAAATGCCAAAACAGCATGCATTAGTTGGATAATTCGGTTGACACATAGGCTTGTTATACGTCTTTTTTTTTTGTTTTTCTGTTAACGGGTGTTCAGTAAAAATGACAATGACTTTCATAGCGTTTTGTTATTAAAGTAAAGAGCGTAAATTTCTTTCTCTCCAAGGGAACTACTCTCTGGACTCCCTAAAAATGGGTGCTATGGTTATTTTTGCTCTGGTGCTAGTTGACGTCAAAACAGCAAGCACTCCGCGAACGTGTTGTACGGTTTTTTTTGTCATCGTGGAAAAAGCATTGAAAAAGCTGTTCGACACCAATGACGGAACGAGTTTGCTTGAAATATCACTACTCGTATACTTTGATTCACAGAACACTCAAATTTTTATAGGACCATTATGCGGATTGGAAGTACGTCTTCTGACCAATAAGGTATCAGGCTCCAAAGGCACATTCTCCACCAGTTGTGAGATTTGTGCCATCGCCATATTTGAGCCTATTTCATCATCTACCTGATGGGAGAGGAAACGGAAGGGAAAGATGGGAGGAAATTGGAGTGGGTCCCTTGATAAGAGAAAATCGCATAAGCAAAATGAGAGCATGTAGCTCCATGCCACAATGGGTTCGAACAGCGCCCTAAAAAGGGCACTGCAAAAAAAAAAACAAGTAATTGAAATCGCATTTAGCGTTAGCGCCAGCGTTAGCGTTATCGTAGTTTACCAAGTAATTTAAATCACATTTGCGCAAAAACTGGATAGTTATATATCAGGTGATACGAAGTTCCATTATCGGAGTCACAACTATCACACACAAATGATCCAGCACACTAAATATTTTCCATGTGATAGTTGAGTCGACAGTGACCTGTCAACGCTCTGACCAAGATACTGCAATTCTGCTTTGACAGATTTGTTAAATACTTCGTCACCCTTGGAGATGGCTCAGTAATGTACAATTTTGTTTGACAACACGACTCCAAACTATTCCAATATGGCTTGAGCTGAGTTGCCACCCAAGAATTTATCTGAAGCTTCACCTAGCACTTAGAAATTGGAATAGCTGCCAATAGGGCCAATAAATTCATGCGATACTCCATCGCATGCTCATCACCGTAGCTCAGGGCCAATTCATTTCCAGCGATTGAAGAATGGCCAAGGTTTGCAGAGTTGACTGAATTCAGTTCCTCAATTTGAGTTCGACATGTGATAACAAGATGGACCCTGAGTTGGCCGAAGCAAGAGCTCTTATAGCAGCCTGACTATCTGAACATAAGTATATGACTTTACCCATTACGTGCTGATTGATTAGTGCTGATTGACTGACATAAGAGCAAATATTTTCGCCTGAAAAACGGTGAAGTTTATACCAAGTGAGTAAAACTGATTCAGCCTTAGCTCACGAGAATATACACCAGCTCCAGCTCTACCTTCAAGAAGGGAGCCTTCAGTGTAACATACTATATTGTTTGATATACTTCTTTCCAAATAGCCAGACGTCCACTCTTCCCGTGAAGGGAATTGTGTGGTAAATGTGCTGTAAGGAAAGTGACAAGCAATTGTGAGATCACTTGAAGCTAGGTCAATGTTGTTCCAATTCACCAGATTCCTCTCCAGTATATCCAGTATCCATAAACGGTAAGAGCAAGAAAAAGCTTCTTATTTAAGATGCATGTGTAATGGCACAACTTCAAAAGAGCCTCGAGCGCTGCCGTGGGTGTCGTAGATAACGCACCAGACATCGCCATCAAGCACATCCTTTGGATATGGCCCAATTTGTATTGGATTGTTCTCACTTCGCCCTTTTGCCACCACACAAGACATCCATATGCCAATATTGGACCAACATTTGTTGTGTAAATGCATTTGATATACTTGGGTTTGAGGCCCCAGGTTTTGCCAAAGGTTTGCCGGCATTGACCGAAGGCCATGCAAGCTTTTTGACTCTGAAATCAATGTGAGATGTCCATGAAAGTTTGGAATCTAGAATGACTACTTTACTTGACCAGTCACATTAATCTCAGTGCCAAAAAGACGTAAAGGTCGAATTCCATCGCGGTTTCGTCTTTCCGTAAAAAGAATAATAAATGGTTTAAATTTGTTTTACCAAATTAGGATGATAGTGTTGTCAAATAACACAGAACACCTAGATATAAGAAATGAATGTAATGTTTGGAATGATACTAATAAAGAAATTAAAAAAAAAAAAAAAAAGATTTATTCGATTTAACCGAAAGGCTATATTGGTGACACAAACTCTCGACTACCTGATGAGCACTTTGCATCAGGTCGAATTGGGTGCTTATGCACATTAGAGTGATGCAAATTTTGAAATTTTGGCTCCCTATGCATAAACGGTGTCTATTATGATGAGGATCATTCACCCATAATTTAAAGTTATTTGGAAGAAATTTGGTTGTGCACAGGCCATTTGAAATTTCTATGGAAATTTCTATGGAAAAGACAAACCTTTTTCTGTTTAGTCCTCTAACTGCTCGTAATAATAATCTATGGAAAAGTGAACAAACTCTTCTCATGTGAAATCTTTCCAGCTACAACTTTGCCGAAGACCAGCATCTACATGAGGAATGATCCTCATTATAATTGACATTGTTTAAGCATAGGGGAGCAAAAACTTCAAAATTTGTCTTCATCAGTCTAATGCACATACCAACTATCAAAGCTAGATAGTTGTCGGCAAATCCAAAAGATGGAAAACCGCTATTATTGAGTTGCCTCAAAAGCGTATCTGCTACGAGATTCTACAAAAGTGGTGATAAGATTCCCCTTGAATAAACATTCTAAAACTTCTTCATCAGAAGAAGTAAAGTCCCCATTAGGTAAGCGAATTTCGTTCACTTTGAAATCCTTAGATTTTGCAAGGATTTTGTTCAGCCGACTAACTTCACTGAAACTGGAAACATTTGTTTTTTCAGCCGAATCGTTCAGCAGAACGAAGAGCCTTCTTGTAAGCCTTGTGAGCCAACTTGAACGACTCTGATCCAGCTGAACGGCGTCTGTTCCAACTCCTTTTACATTGTTTCTTGAGTCTAGTCAGATCAGAATTCCACCATTGGGCCCTCTTGTAGTCTTCACAGACCGCAGAGGATATGCTTCTTCAAAAGCTTGCATAATGTAGCATGTTGTAGTATCAACGGCATCATCCAAATCACTTGGATTTTCAATTGACAGAGAATGACTACGAAATTTGGTCGCAACCAATTCAATATAGAGTTCCCCGTTTGTTGACCAGGGATTCCTAAAACGCAAAGTCTGCGCAGACACATTTGAATGTTCAAAGAAGATGTAGCGATGATCAGATAATGATTCCTCATCCGAGCAAAGCGTTATGTCTAACACTTCTTCTTTAGTAGATACCCTGAACTAAGGGCGATTTCCTATGTTAAGTAATCCAAGTTCTGTACTACTTAACTAGTAGTAGAGTTTGCTTCAATACCACTATTCCTATAGCTTTTTTCACAAAATCCTAAAGTTTTTACAGGTTCATCATGTGGATTGGAAGAACGTCTTCTCATTACGCCAAGAAGACGCTGGAGTATCTTGAGCAGAAAAAGCGACCTGCTTGCCCCAGTGCAGTCTCAATGACAATTTTTTCGTTCCCTAGTGTACACAAATAATTGGCGGACCAAGGATACAAAGCAGTTACCACGAGGATCCGGAATTGTATCCGGTCGTCCAGCACTCTTGTGAGAGCATCGCGACTAAGTTGCATCGTACGGCTGATCAGGGCATCCTCTCCAATATTAATTGACGTTTTTTTTTTGAAGATTGTAATGTTATGTTTTATTCTTACTATAAGACTAAAAAAATCTCATTGTTTATTGAACACCCGTTAAACCCGTTCTGGGCACTAGGGTATGCACTTTATGCTTTGGCTACAACAATGGTCCTAATACTAAACGAAACAATGCTCATAGACTTTTTGACTTATGAAGTTACCAAACAACTATTCTTGGTCCGTATAGAACCGCATTTCCAATGGACATTTCATTAGCTTTACGACTGACAAGCGTTACAAACAATAAGGATCTGTCTCAAAGAAGCCGAGAAAAAAAACAGCGAAAAGCACTACATATTTAAAGCAGAACCAGTATCAACAAAGATTTTTGACAGTACAATAAAGCTTTTAATTGCATGGTAATATTAAAAACCGGTACTAGCATTAACATACTAACATTTGACCTGCTTTTCCCTTCTCCATGAGATTTCATTCGAAGTGCTTACCTTGTGTCTGTGAGCTATATAGTAATGCTTAAAAAAGTTAGTGGAAAGTGTTCAATATACCGAACAAAGGTCAAATCAAAACGACGTTGATACTACAACTGCGTTGCCTTAAGTTAAACTAAAACCGCTGTCGCCTAATGTTATGATTTTGCTCATTTCCAATCGAATTGTCTCAGATGAATGTACAATGCATGGGATTTATGTTTTATGTGTAGCGCGATAGCGATGATAAACGACTCTACTGTTTGCAACACAATGAACAAATCTCAAAGTTTCTACTTCATTTAACCATAAGTGGCAAACATATTAATCTTACTGTAAGGCTAAACATAGGTGGTATGTTTGTGGATGCTAAACTATCAAGTGCAATATTCCTCATAAATCATGTGAAGTTTTTTTCTTTTTGAATTTGGCTTCGTGCGCTGCTTGACAAATGTGGAAGGGTTGGTTCACATAAATTATTAGGAATATCTGTTGGTTTCTGAATAATTTCGAATTTCAGAGAGAAAAATTTGGAAAGAAACTGAAAAGCGATACGATCAATTCAAACTTTAAACATAAATTCCAGGCTAGATGAAGTAGATGAAGGATTTCGTACGAAAGATTTGATGGGAATAAATAATATGATTGCAGTTGATATACAGCCAGTGACATAAGTTACTAACCAAATGCTGTTTTTCCATACAAAATGCCCAAGTTTGGGGTGCTGTATCTCAGCTTCTGGTAGTCCGAATTGGCTGAAATTTGAATGACGAACTACAAATAACTTGAAGTTTTGCCTGTAAGGAAATTATTACACTGCAGTAATTTTACATAGAGTTTCAGAGGGTTGTTCAAAGACAAAATTAAGTAACCGAGAGACTTTGTAATTTAATTCTAAAACGGTAAGTTGTGGTTGTTGGTCTGTTCCGCAAAGTTGTTCAATTTCAGAAGTCACACAAATTTGCAGAACACACCAACTTTCCACGATTTACCGTTTTCGAATTAAATTGAAAAGTCTCTCGGTTACTTACTTTTGTCTTTAAACAACCCTCTGAAACTCTATATAAAATGACTGTAATGTAATAACTCTCTTACAGGCAAAATGTCAAGTTATTTGTAGTTCATCATCCAAATTTCAGCCAATTCGGACTACCAGAAGCTGAGATACAGCATCCCAAACTTGGGCATTTTGTATAAAAAAACTTGGTTACTAACTTATGTCAATGACTGAATATTATGTATGTCGCGTATAAGGTAACAATGACGCTTCTGCTTTGGAGTGTTAAATTAGTATTATATGTAAAGAAATAGCTAAATTGATATTGGGCATATTCACAGTTTTTCACTGTCTTGAGTTTTTAGTGTTTACTTTTACGTCCGTTCAAAAAAGAGTACCGTTTTGCTTAAAAACCGAACATGACTCATATTCCGAACACTCAACTTTTTATAGTGAAAACCACTCAAATTTCTTCGCAGGATGATCAATTATTTCACGTAGACAACATTTTTTTATTGTAGTTCGTCATCCAAATTTCAGCTGATTCGGACTATATACAAGAATAAAAAAATTAAATGGAGACTAGAGTTATGTTCAGAGAATCGATTTAATCGAAGTATAATCGTGCAATTTAAATCGAACTATATCCTAAATGAAAGATCACTAAAATTTTTGCTAAATGATAGTTTAATTAGTATGTAAACTTTTTTTTTTACAACTTTGGTGATTGGTAGCTCAAAATTATGAGGTTCTGGAATATTTCTAAGGGTGTGTAGATTCAGGAATCCAAAATTTACTAGAGACACATAATTTGATGTTTAAGACTCACAAACATTTTATGTTTGTTATGCTGTGCAGTATAATGAGCGCAGAATGTCGTCTTTGCAGTAGATATTTGTCCTGAAAGAAATCATTTCATTCAAAACGCTTGAGATGGGTCCTTTCCTAATCTCCAAGATACTATGATGCTACGCAGATTAATGGTTTCTACTTTTCCCAAGCCCCACACCCATTCCGAATGAATGCCAGAAACTTGACCGAATTGATGAATAGCCTCGCCGAAGCAGATTTATCATTGTTACCAGTCGATGATAAGCCGGACATATGAATAATGATTTTATGAGAACGCGAAACAAAATAAATTGAAACTGATTTATTCAAGGTAAAATAAACAAGCACACGCTTAACTTTTAAACCTAAAAATCGAAATATGTGAGAGTGAAGGGAATGAGTCGTTCAAAATGATGAGTTACCGATGCGTAAAAGAAAAGTTTGTGGCTTTAGGCTTACGTTTTTCAGATGCCTTCACAAATTTTTCCTCTTTTCAATTTTTGTTTATCGCTGTATGTGTAACAGACAAACATCGAACATCGCAATATTTATTGTGAATTTGAGCATTTTTTGCTGTTTTTTTTGCTCTTAACTTTCATTAGGCTAAACGGAAAATATGCTGACAGCAGCGCACATTGAAGCCACAAAACATCGGAAACTTACCATCGTGCAGTGGATCTATCGTGTGGATCATCAACTGCAGCAGACCATGTCGGAATTTGGCCCCGGTTGCGGTTGGGTTTTGATGGATCGGTACACTACCACTACTCGAACCGGGCGGCCCCGATCTGCTCTCGGAGGCCGCCCTCGACGTCACCGAGCCACCCGGTTGTGTCGCCATCGACGTTTCCGACGAGTTGGCCGCATTGCCCTAAAAAGAAATTATCGAGAGAGAGAGAACAAAAAAGCAATTAGCGCTCACTGTTCTACGGTGTCAGATTTATTACCATTGTTTAATTTGGTCAATCAATTTCCAATTGATATTACTTCATTATTATGGCATGGAAAGCAAGTAAGCGTTAAAGCGGTTTGCTAAAATAACAATTTCATAAAACAACAACGTTGAACACATTTAATTAAATACCAAACGGTCGAACTGGAATCCAGAAACAAAATACAACAGAAGTAAGAACGAAAGCAATAAACAATATGAATGAATTTTTAACAGGATGTTATGTACATGAGCTAATACTCGATGTGAATTATTCTATGTTGGATTTTCATTAACATTCCTGAATCCTTGATGAGGTTTGCGTCAAGTGCGACTTTTATCATATTATGCATCCCAACCAACATGTATTTACACCTCTTTGAATTTCCGATTCGAATAGTTAAGCAGGACTGTACGTTCCAACTAAAATGCCCTTATAGGGGAACTAGGTGTAAGATGCGTCGTCGGGGTATAATGCAAAATATTTCAGGGCTGTAACAAAAACTTTGAAATCTTATCCGTGAAATTCGCGACTTCTAAAACTCGATTCGTGGGTGGATGCTTCTATCCGTGACAGGAAGAAATACATAAAATTTCCAATGTTTTGACAAATTTGTTCTTGATCTTAATTACTCTAATGATGTAATAGTGGGATTGGGGGCAAAATGAACACATAGGCAAAAAGGACATGAAATTTAAACAATGATTTATCAAAAAATCTTCTTCTTTCTGGCGTTACGTCCCAACTGGGACAAAGCCTGCTTCTCAGATTAGTGTTCTTATGAGCACTTCCACAGTTATTAACTGAGAGCTTTCTTTGCCGATTGACCATTTTTGCATGTGTATATCGTGTGGCAGGTACGAAGATACTCTTATGCCCTAGGAATCGAAAAAATGCCTTTTACAAAAAGATCATCGACCAGCGGGATTCGAACCCAAGACCCTCAGCATGGTCATGCTGAATAGCTGCGCGTTTACCGCTACGGCTATCTGGGCCCCTATCAAAAAATATTATGATCTAATCTACCAAGCATGCAAAATAGGACTTTAACTTTTATTTCAGATATAATTTTATTGAAATTGCACGATTAAATTGAGGTTAAATCGATTTTTTCAACATGCTTGCAGTCTCCATACTAAATTCTTCGTTTCTCTTAAATGGCAAAATATAATACTTTTCAAAAAAATAACTTTTGAGCATCGGAAGTATTATAAACTTTGTTGATAAGTATTGTTATACACATGAAGCTTGAGTTCTGAGGCAAAGTAAGCAAATAAATAGCCATACAAGCTGGCAAACTTGCATGCAAGTTGCCTGAAATAGTCATTTTTTTGCATTTTCAATAGCCAATATCTCAAAATCTAGACGTGATATGATATTTCTGTAAATGGCAATGGATTCAGCAACCCTTTATTAAGTAAATAATGGTATTTTGATGCTTGAGACAAAATCGTGTTCCGCAGTGTTATATTATGCATATTGCACTAAAATTTTATACACTGTATGAAATTTGTATTGAGAGGAATTCTGTTTGATCCTTTGACCTTAACGCTTGCTCCTACGGGGGCGGGTGATGAGGGCAGGATCAATCGTGTTGCGTGTCGCTCGCATGGCATGGTGGAATAGTGCCGCGGGTCGCGGAACGCGTTAGTACTGTTTGATCCTTGCTCCTATGAGGGCGAGAGACGAACACTTGTTCGGCGTTCAATGCGTTTATCGAGTAATATTGCGAATCCGGTAAGGCGCATTCATTTCAAATTATGTATTTATCGTTTACCAAAACGAATCCCTCCCCCATATCCAAACTCCCAGTGTTTACTTGTGGAAGTGCAGCGGACTCCTCGGCTTCCATAAAGCAAGTAACACGTCAACATTTCCCTCCTATCCTCAAATTGACCTGCATTCGGACGCAGCCGTTTATTGTTTATTATAATAATGAGAGCACCAGTACTTACACATTGAGGATGCTACTGATCCCGGGTAGAGTCTGTTGGTTCCCTGTGTAAGTACGCTGTTCTTGCAATAACGGAGTAGCATCTGCGGGCGGTCAATCATGCACATGCTCATGTATGAAATTTGTATTGAGAGTTCTGTTTGATAAGTACATTTCGAACAAAATCAAATGAATTAGTCTGAAGCACGTCTAAGTTACATGGAAATTTCAACAAAAATGGCCCGCTTTGCATTGAAACTTTTGAGAACTTTCTCCCTGTTGGTAAATATTGCCACATTATTGAACAGCATCCATTAAACAAATTCGATTTCATGTTTAAAATAACTGATTGATCACAAGTTGAAAAGGTTTTAACAATGTTGCCTCCTGTGACTATCATGACAATTTTTCTTTTGATTCGATAATCCGTATCATAATTTGTCCTAATGATTGTGAGCGCGCCTGCTTTGTTGTTTGTCTTTAGTCTGTTTTGATGACAATTTGATTCACTGTCCATATTGCATGATTTTAGACGCTAAACCATTGAGAAATGATCTCTATCTTGAATTTCGGGCCGTCACACACTGGGGAAGATCGTTGTTTTCAACGGCCAAAACCTATAGTATCCTGAATATGCATAGAATTTTAGAATAATTTGTCCTACATTTTGACTCCTTCGTATGTAATCTAGATCAGTTTTATCTTTTGATAGGAGCGTCCTAGCAAAAAACTTTCTTCTACAAAGTTCTCAATAATTCATCATTGACATTTCTTCCGAAGACACCTAAACTCTATCACTGACATGGATGGCGCTGTATGACACTCTATTAAAAACAGCCAAAAATAGATTTTGATTAATTTTTTGTACAAACAATGAAGCGGAAGATGGCAGCAGCTAATGTATGGACAAACATTGAAGAAGAACCCAAGAGGTCTTGAGCCTTTTTTAGCAACGTTGCTGGTGAGCCTTTCTTAGCCCGCCCACGCAAATTCTTCTTCTTCTTTCTGGCGTTACGTCCTAACTGGGACAAAGCCTGCTTCTCAGATTAGTGTTCTTATGAGCACTTCCACAGTTATTAAATGAGAGCTTTCTTTGCCGATTGACCATTTTTGCATGTGTATATCGTGTGGCAGGTACGAAGATACTCTATGCCCTGGGAATCGAGAAAATTTCCTTTAGGAAAAGATCCTCGACCAGCGGGATTCGAACCCACGACCCTCAGCATGGTCATGCTGAATAGCTGCGCATTTACCGCTACGGCTATCTGGGCCCACGCAAATTAACACCACCATCGGGAAGATCAGTATTAGCCAGGGATTGAGTACTGAGAAAATTGAGATAATCTCTGACGTATCGCTCTCTGTAACTAGCAAAACATGCAGCACATTTTGAGAGACTGTTTATCGTATACTGCTACAACTTTGATCAGATCGAGGGGATAGCAGTGCATGATAAAACCCCTTTAAATAAGCTCCAAAGCTGGGGGACAAAATTGCTATCGGAAGTTCGGTGATTGTTTATCGTGCCAGTAAAGTAAAACACCTACTCCCAACGGAAAACAAGCGAGAAAAATTGATTTTATCATCGCTCTCTCTTTGGGGCTCTTGTTCGCTGCTCCTATTTATCAGACTTGTTACAACTTGCGATACATTGTCAATCATATACCGCAACAGATGGGATGTTTTTCTTCGCTTGCTTTGATCGTGCTTCAAAATCAAATGAGAGTGAATTCTGCAATGCCTGGTATTAGCTCTTTCTGATAAGCCTATTCACAAAACGTTTCAAATCAGCTGATCGGGAAGCTCTTTGACAGTACTTCTATGGAAATGACAGCCCGGTTTTTGCCATGGTCCTCCACCGATGTAAGTAAATGCATGGACCAATGCACGAGTTAACTAATTTGACGTTTGAGCGGTGCCATATTCACTCGTTACCATGGTCACATAAATAACACGGCACCGCTCAAATGTCAAATAGTGAACTCGAGCACTGGTCCAGAGACGGTGAGCGTGATAGAGTTGAATTGGGCTGAACAGCGTCTGGCAAAGCCAAAGTTTACCCTTTTCAAATTCTGACTTTTTCTGAGCGAGATATTTTTGATTATCTTAAAAATTCTCATGAAAATTATAATCTACGCCTGTAAAACTACGCATTAACATTTTGAAACTGTATCCTACAAAAAAATAAAAAAGAAAAATACGCAAGGAAATAGTTGCGCAGAAGGTGAACGGTTGTATTGTTCTTGATCGGCTATTTCAGTCCTACGAAAAAAGTATTTCCGTAAAAAGTGCTTAAATTTTGGTATTTTTTTTTCTAAATCAGTTTATGAAAGTCTAATTGTTTTCAATAGCAAAATAATTGTTTACCAATAGAAAAATAACAGTAAGTGTAATATTGGAGTAATCTAATAAGTTAATATCTTATGCTAGTAACCTAAGGGATGTGGAGTTCGGTTTTGCGTCGTCCGATTGATTTAGCTGACGGATTCGCGCGTTTTCGTTGCCGGAGAATTTTTTCCCCCTGTTTTGGAGCGTCTTGCTGGGTAGTGCTTTGTGAAGCCCAAGCAGGACAGTTCGGTTTTGCGTCGTCCGATTGATTTAGCTGACGGATTCGCGCGTTTTCGTTGCCGGAGAATTTTTTCCCCCTGTTTTGGAGCGTCTTGCTGGGTAGTGCTTTGTGAAGCCCAAGCAGGACAGTTCGGTTTTGCGTCGTCCGATTGATTTAGCTGACGGATTCGCGCGTTTTCGTTGCCGGAGAATTTTTTCCCCCTGTTTTGGAGCGTCTTGCTGGGTAGTGCTTCGAGAAGCCCAAGCAGGACGGTTCGGTTTTGCGTCGTCCGATTGATTTAGCTGACGGATTCGCGCGTTTTCGTTGCCGGAGAATTTTTTTCCCCCTGTTTTGGAGCGTCTTGCTGGGTAGTGCTTTGTGAAGCCCAAGCAGGACAGTTCGGTTTTGCGTCGTCCGATTGATTTAGCTGACGGATTCGCGCGTTTTCGTTGCCGGAGAATTTTTTTTCCCCCTGTTTTGGAGCGTCTTGCTGGGTAGTGCTTTGTGAAGCCCAAGCAGGACAGTTCGGTTTTGCGTCGTCCGATTGATTTAGCTGACGGATTCGCGCGTTTTCGTTGCCGGAGAATTTTTTCCCCCTGTTTTGGAGCGTCTTGCTGGGTAGTGCTTCGAGAAGCCCAAGCAGGACAGTTCGGTTTTGCGTCGTCCGATTGATTTAGCTGACGGATTCGCGCGTTTTCGTTGCCGGAGAATTTTTTCCCCCTGTTTTGGAGCGTCTTGCTGGGTAGTGCTTCGAGAAGCCCAAGCAGGACAGTTCGGTTTTGCGTCGTCCGATTGATTTAGCTGACGGATTCGCGCGTTTTCGTTGCCGGAGAATTTTTTTCCCCCTGTTTTGGAGCGTCTTGCTGGGTAGTGCTTTGTGAAGCCCAAGCAGGACAGTTCGGTTTTGCGTCGTCCGATTGATTTAGCTGACGGATTCGCGCGTTTTCGTTGCCGGAGAATTTTTTCCCCCTGTTTTGGAGCGTCTTGCTGGGTAGTGCTTCGAGAAGCCCAAGCAGGACAGTTCGGTTTTGCGTCGTCCGATTGATTTAGCTGACGGATTCGCGCGTTTTCGTTGCCGGAGAATTTTTTCCCCCTGTTTTGGAGCGTCTTGCTGGGTAGTGCTTCGAGAAGCCCAAGCAGGACAGTTCGGTTTTGCGTCGTCCGATTGATTTAGCTGACGGATTCGCGCGTTTTCGTTGCCGGAGAATTTTTTTTCCCCCTGTTTTGGAGCGTCTTGCTGGGTAGTGCTTTGTGAAGCCCAAGCAGGACAGTTCGGTTTTGCGTCGTCCGATTGATTTAGCTGACGGATTCGCGCGTTTTCGTTGCCGGAGAATTTTTTTCCCCCTGTTTTGGAGCGTCTTGCTGGGTAGTGCTTTGTGAAGCCCAAGCAGGACAGTTCGGTTTTGCGTCGTCCGATTGATTTAGCTGACGGATTCGCGCGTTTTCGTTGCCGGAGAATTTTTTCCCCCTGTTTTGGAGCGTCTTGCTGGGTAGTGCTTTGTGAAGCCCAAGCAGGACAGTTCGGTTTTGCGTCGTCCGATTGATTTAGCTGACGGATTCGCGCGTTTTCGTTGCCGGAGAATTTTTTCCCCCTGTTTTGGAGCGTCTTGCTGGGTAGTGCTTCGAGAAGCCCAAGCAGGACGGTTCGGTTTTGCGTCGTCCGATAGAGTTTGTTGACGGTTTCGCGCGTGTTTTCGTCGCCGGAGATTTTTTTTTTTTCCCTTTGTTTTGGAGCGTCTTGCTGGGTACGTATTTGGGAAGGCCCAAGCAAGACGGTTTATTTTCGGGACGCCAAGAAGTTTTGCTGTCAGTGTCAGTTTTGTGTTCAGTCGAGAATGGATGGCCAACTGGTGAGTTCGTTTCATGCTTATGATAACACATATTTTCTTGAAAGCGTAACTTTTATGTAATATTAAAACAAACTTTGTATGGTTTGTCACTATAGGTGTCGGCATTATGCTTTTTTCTTATACAATTTGAATATACATATATTTTTCTCTTTTTGACATTATTAAAAATTATCCTTTGAATTGTTCGACATTGTGAATGTTGACGTATTTTCTAAAACTTCTACCATATCGAGACAAAATGCACAGTAATACTCATATGTAATTTTCAAACAAACTATGTATGGTTCGTCACTACAAGTGTCGGCATTATTCCTGTTTCATATAAGTTAAAATATATACATGTAATTTTCAGTTTTCGTCATTAATAAAAACGTCTTTTGAATTGTTCGACATTATAGATGTTGACGTAATTTTTCCAAAAACTTCTCGAGACAAAAATACAAAACTAGCTTTAAATACAAGTCGTATATTTCCCCCTTGTCCATGGATCGCATCACCGACCAGAGGTGACTCCCAGATCTTTTCCTTCCTCACTAATAAACACCCTTCCCGTGGTGATTGTGGAGATGCAGAGGTATTCTCGGTCTCTAGAAGCAACAATCATTACACCCTAACATTCCTTCCCCATCCCAACTGACTGTAAGGACTTGGCCGGCGCCGTTATTGATCAATAATATTAGATCTGCTAAAATTGCACTTCGAGAGTAAGCGGAAACTCCCATCCCTTATTCATTTGGATCGTAGTGCAATTCTTACCAGTTCCGATCAATCACGGAGTAGCAACCATTGACATGTACAGTCAGTTTATGCTATGCTATGCTATGCTATGCAAAACACCCCTTTCTTTTTACCTTTATTTTTGTAATAAAAAAACTTTGAATGGTTGGACACTACAAGTGTAGACTTCCGAAAGGTTCACTTTATTCAACAAACTTTGGATGGTTCGTCACTGTAAGTGTCGGCATAAGAATAGGAGTGTTAGGAATGTTTCATTTAGGTATTTGTTCAACAAACTTTGAATGGTTCGTCACCCCAAGTGTCGGCATAATCATGTTTATATCTCACAAATAATTATTTATCATGGTCTAATTGCTTATCAAAGTGAATCCTGTGACCCAACGATCCTCCCCATTAACAAACATCCCTCCCAGTAACCTTTGTGGAGATGCAGAGGCAAACACGGTCTCCAAATAGCAAAGGTTACACACTAACATTCCTTCCCTCAATCCCACCTGACTGCAAGGACGTGGCCGGCGCCGTTATTGACCCTGTATAAATAGAGGCACTGAATTATGCACACTGAAGAAGATTATGGCCAATCCCAGTCAAACTTCTAGTTGATTCTTTGTGCATTTTCACTGACTTCGGTCAATCACGGAATAGCAACCATTGATATGTGTAGTCAGTCTAAGCTAAGCTAAGCTAAGCTATGCTAGTAACCTAAGGGATGTGAACTGAAAATCCACAAGCAGCCAGGCTGCTGCCAAACAAAAATATTCATGAAAATGATCCTAGTATGCCTAGGGATGATCGGTCTTGATTTCGTCACGCTGAAAACTGTTGTTCAATTTATATAATACAAAGACTGCCAACTGCCAAAAAATATGTAATTGGTCCAAATTATACAGAAATCTTTTACAACATTTTCCAAATATATTTTAAATTAACATACGGCCAGAAACATTCTGATCCAGTCTGTTTATTGGATTTATCATTATGCTTTGTGTGAAGCATTTTAAGAGTGTACTTATAATGTGGTTTCCTGTGAGACGAGCAAACAAACAACGGTTAGCACTCGTGGAATAGATTGTGTTCAATTTGAACGACCTAAACATTCGGCTTCGCACCCCTCAGCTACTATTGAATAGAATTAATCTAATTCGGTTGATCTCATTTGAGGCTCTCAAGTCCATAGAAAAATGAGCTACTTTGGGAAATGAGGGTTAAAATGTGTACTTTTGAAAATAGAAGGTGTAGCTCTGTTCTATATCCAACATAAGAAACTTCAGTTTTCGGCAACAGTTTTTTTACATTCGTAGCCGATTGTATATAACGCCAAATCAATATTTTATCTAAAATCAAACGTTTTAGTTGAGTTTAATTGTTTTTCGTACGTATTTCCGACAAAAATCATAATGTATATAAACAAAAAGTTCAAGATATTTGAGAGCATCGGTAGGAATTTTATGAGCTGTCGCGGAGGACCAAGTACTCCGGGGAGCAGGATCTGAAAATCACTTGCAGCAAATATCTAATAAATTCGGTAGCTGCGGACTCTGACCACTCGGATAACGAAGGCCCCTCTATAATTGTTTATAAATAATGAAAAAAAAAACATTGCTATTTACTATTGGTACTTGGGTGTTTTAGAAAGGTGTTTTTTAAAAAGGAGCAGGTGAAATCAATTCACTTGTATGAATTGTGAACTACTGAGGCAAATGGAATTCAATATGTTGTTATCAAAATGTTAACAGTTTAATTTAGTTTTAATAAATTAGAACTACAATTCGTTACAGTTGTTTTGATTTAAATTGGGGATTACAAAACTTACTCTATCGATTTATTTTTTGTAAAATGTAACTCTTGAACATTTTATTGAAGATGGATTCCGTGTACTTGTCACATGATCATACAGTTACCAATGCGACAATTGAATATATTTATTATAATTTACCATACAGTTTTCCCCCTTGATCAACATCGTCATACGATAATATCCTGCCGGGAAAGGAACTGGCATTATTCTTTGGTCGACCTCCACATTTTTCATCCAGTAATGTCCAGAAAGAAATGGACACAACCCTGCCGGGCCAACACGGGGATAATTTGTAGAGTTTTCCAGTAAATAGTGATATTCACGATACGTTCCGTTGATGAATTCGCAAAACGGTTGCTCCGGTACTTTCATAGGATATATGTTGAATTGATTATTTCCCAATCGGCTGTATGCCACAATTTTTTGTACCTAACAGAGAATTAACCAAACGATTAATCTGAAAGTCTACTCATGTGCAAGCACTGTAGTTACCGTAAACGTGTTACCTATATTAACAAATAAATCCGTAGTACCATTCAAAACAGCACATGTTCTATTGAATTTTGTAACGCGAAGATTGCTGCGCATTGTTTCAAACCCGCTAGTTTGTTCGAACCTTTGTAACATAACTACCGGTTCTAGACTAATCGAGATCACTATTAGTAAAAATAACTGATGAAATATCGGCAAAGCAGTCTTTTTTGTTAAAAACGAGTTTTATTATTAAAACCCGACGTTTCGACGCTGTTATGGCGTCTTCTTCAGAGGAAAAATGATACGTTCGTTTTGTGTCTAGGGTTATGGCTAACTTTAACTGTCAAGTGTAATAATTTTTGGTACATGACTCAATAGAAATGAGCTTTAGGATATTTCAAGCTATTTTTCGAAACAATTTACGCGCTTATCTGTAGAATTATTAGTTGGACCTTCACTGTTATACTACTTTAGCTCAGCTGTTTATTTTGATGATCCGAATCAAAGGGGTGCAAACCATTGAATGTCGTAATGATTGAAAGCTTCTGACCCGGAAAATGATTCATTTTTCAAACAGTCCTAATCTTTCAATATGAATTATTATAGATGTACCATAATCGTCCCATGTGGAAAAAGTAGGCATTGATAAAATGTCGGTTGAAGTTTGTTTTCTCATACCGTGCTACCTACATCAATCGACCGATGCACGAGTTCACTATCTGACGTATGAGCGGTGCCGTGTTATTTACGTGACCATGGCAACGAGTAAATTCGGCACCGCTCAAACGTCAAATTAGTGAACTCGTGCATTGGTCCATACCGGACGCTTGAGACGACATGAATGATCTTCATGAAAGGCATGGACTTTTTGGTATTATTCTATTACAAATAAATAAAATCAATAAAATATTGAAGTCTATCGGGTCTTAAATACGGACACCTAATGCAAATGATGTTATCAAAATCCGGACACTTTCGGATCGAAATCTGGACAAGTATGATTTGATATAAAGTATTTGTATATCTTTTCAAGAAAACCTCACAAACTCGTTTAAATTTTTATATCAATTCGATGTATGTATTTTTAATGTCACAAATAACAAACTATAACTATTATTAGTGTTTTAATTACCTTAACCGATGCGCGTGTAGTTCGAGCCTATTTACGTGTGGTTTGATTCTGATAACGAAAGATATACACGATTGATTTTAAATTGACCCATCTTCTTATAACTCACAATGAGGTATATGTATATTTTTCAAGTCTTCTTTTATTTTATCTCCCAAGGAAAAACATGTTCACTAGTGAAAACTAGGTCTTCCATATGCTGTCCGGATTTAAAATAACTGGCTCGTAATTCCATTCTCTTTTTAAACCGTTAAATATATATTTGCATTATTTTTTACACCAGTAGAGTTATCGAACATTGACTGGACATTATTTTGTTCAAAACACAACACAAAAATATACTTCAAACACTTTTCATTTAACGCAACGTTGTTCGTGCCTTGGCTCGTGCGTTCATTGATCGTTAAACTTGATTTTAAATAAACCGCGATGGAATGACCTCCGACAGAAACAAATAAATTGTTGTTTGTTTTTAGTAGGGGAACATGGTCCAATTCGGACCTAGTAACAGTTTTTTGGCCATATCTTTTCAGCACGATGAATGGCATGAAAAGTTTTATGTTTTCGAGAAAGCGCAATTCAGCGCGCACATTTTTCTCTCAGAGAGTTTTGTGATAGCTCCTACCATGACATGGCTAGACATGTTTGAACCAACTTCTCCAAAAGGTCCGAACTGGACCAACCCTGTTCCAATTCGGACCCCCCATGTTCTAATTCGGACCACCCTATATTTCATCGTTATTTGCAATGTTAGTAACACAATATAACTCAGATTTGTTTGGTATCAAAGCTTATTTAACTTTTTCTGCAAGCGCAATTATAAAAAATGAACTCAATGTATGAGAAATTTCAAACTAATTCGAGTCAGAACAAGCTCAAGTGAAATATGAATTTCATTAAAAAATATGTCGGAAACTTGTTCAAAATTGGGTACGGTCAACTGTTCCTGACTCGGTTTTGAACAGACTATCGTGTATGGGAGCTATCGAGATGAAATACTCATATTTTCAAATTTTAGAGCTTTTTTTTATTTATTTTGACAAAATACATTCGAAAAAGTAATTTTGAAGTTGAATATTGTAAAATTTTGCACACATTGAAACTTTGCTATGAAATATCGGGTTGAAAAGGTGAACTTGTATGGGAAACTGAAACAGACAACAAACAGACTCGAAGTCTCGGAAATTCAAGTTTGAGAAGTACCTACTTATATTTATGGATTGAAGGACACTATATTGAAGGGACTGCGTTTTCCTTCGAGCTTGTGAACAAAAACACAGTAAATCGGATAAGGGATAGTTGACTGTATTGTTCTTATATACTACTCGTAAACGTTTTTTATAGCGTATTGCCAAAGCTTGGCTGTGGTATTGATGAAGATGCTTTTCAAGTTGCTGATTTATTGATTCCTTTAGTTTTTGGTAATCTACCTCATTTCTTAGATTTTTTGCGAAGCCATTTTCTTGACCGCAACAGAAACAAAGGTACTATTAATCAATATTACAACTTCTGTGATTTTCGATTGAGTCGGGAAGATTTTCACGGGGTGGAGCTCTTAGAATAGACTGAGTACACGTTGAAAAACAAGAGGTCCGTATTGAACCATATCAAAAGGTCCGGATTGGACCAACACACATTTTGAGATTTTCAAACTCGTTGAGCACAAACGGTGCATAGACATATCAAAACCATATGGTCAGATGAAAGCTTAGGCTAGGGTGATTCGATTATAAAATAACACAGAGAGATTGGATAATTATTGTCGCTTATAGAAGCTTGGAAATAACGCCAACCGACAGTACACCTGAGCACTTCAAAACAATAAACTAATATAAAAATCAAACGTAATAACTGAAAGGCGTCAAATTTATTGTGTTAGATCTAAGCCAAACGGTGAGCAGAAAAACGGTACCCACGATCTTTACAGTAGCGCCAGTATTGCGAAATGCTTGATGGTCCGAATTAGAACAGGGTCCGAATTGGACCAGGTTCCCCTAATTATTTAGCAATGTTAACTAGATTGAAATGGTAGCAAATAATCTCTAGTGTTGGGGCCCAGATAGCCGAAGCGGTAAACGCGCAGCTATTCAGCAAGACCAAGCTAAGGGTCGTGGGTTCGAATCCCACCGGTCAAGGATCTTTTCGGGTTGGAAATTTTTCCGACTTCCCAGGGCATAGAGTAACTTCGTACCTGCCACACGATATACACATGCAAAAATGGTTATTGACATAGTAAGCTCTCAGTTAATAACCATTTTTATATGCAAAAAATTTAATCGTGAGTATAATTCACTTTTTGCTTTCCAATTTTGGTCAAATGATATCACGTTAATTGAAAGCAAAATTTGTATGCTAATCAGATCACCCGTAGGCCCATGGAGTCATCCCTCGTGATTTCAAATTGGACAAAATCCCAGGATTTTGCTAACTTTCTTCTTGATTTTCAGAACTTTTGTACGAAATCGGTCGAGAAGTCTAGAAGAAATATTTTGATTGGATATAGTGTTGCCAAATAAACTTATTTTGAATTTTGAAATTGAAAAACCAATTTTTCGATGAATAGGGATTTTGAAATTTTCAAAAATTGTAATTCCGTCGTGTTGGTCAGACATTTTATGGCAGAAACCCTTCACTTTCAGAGATGTTTTGACCAAACTATAGCAATTAATTTTTCAAATTAAAAAGTCTGAATCCTTCATCTTTCACTGCAACTTAACACTTAACTTGGAATACATGTTGAAATTATAAAGGCTTTTAATTTATTTCATGCTCTTTTATGTTGATATCACTTTTGACAAAAATTTCAACTAAAAATAGTGTCTGATAAACATGATGAATTAAGAATTTTAGAAATAAAAAATACCCATTCGACGAAAAATCGATTTAATGTATTGAAATTGTATATGTATTTAATTTTAAAAGTGTGTATGGCAACACTGTATGCAGACATTTTTTTTCTAGAAGCCTCAAACGATTTTCTTTGAAAGTTCCGAAGAAAATTTTGAAGGAAATGTCTAACAGTTTCGAAGACATAAATTGAAGATTGTAAGCAAAATCATGGGTTTTTGTCAAGTTTGCAATCACGGTGGGTGATATTATCGGCCGAGCGGTTCGATAATCTATATGGGACGGTTATGCTTTTTTGGTCAGTATTGTCTATATGGAATTATTACGCCCTTTTGCACCTAAGCTCTGTAATCAATGTTAACGCAGATCATAGTGTTGTAATCTAAGCCGGTTGACATGCTATTAAGCGGATCAGCGAAAATGCTGATAGAATGCAAACACCGAGTATGCGATCAATTACACGTTGTTCTGATGCTTTGGTACCATGAATAAGATGTGAGTATTTAAGCAAAGGGCCAATCCTTACCTCAGTTGGTAATTACATAGACTTATAGGGAGACCATGCCAAAGATGGCTGGGTTTGAATTTACCTGTCGGTCGAAGATCTTTTCGGGTAAGATAGTTTCTAGACTCTCCATGGCAAAATATATTTTCGTTTCGTGGGAAAAACCACTAGAGACGAGGTATCCAAACATTTCGACGTAAAATTAAACTTTTATCCGAGTGATGTGTAAATCTATCGGAATCTAGCGGATAACCAATAATCCAGAAGCGGATATGTCGATATTTATTTTTCGAATATGCGATAAATATTTACCGAATTGCCAAAATCTCGGTACAAATTTGAATTGACGACGATTTCTGAAATGTTTGTTTCTCGACAATCCGTTTTTATGATGGCGGTAAAAAAAGTATCTAGGTAGGTCATTCTCTCCTGCTATTGTCTTGGTTATGACTTTGATCTTCAAATGGAGGAACTAATGAAATCATTATCTTATCTTCATGAGAGTTCCTTTCCATCCTTCGGAATAAATTATGTATATTCTTAAAATATGCATTCAACTGGCTTTCAAATCTAGTAAGTGTTAATTGCACTCAAATAATCACCGATGCTACTAAATTGAATTTAATGCCCCGTAACTAATTAGTATCTTATACCTCGAGTTAGATAGTTTCAGTCTTCCGAAGGTAGCGGTCAGGTCGAGTCTTTTGTCTCATGGCATCTTATAATTATAGGCTTCTCCCTTGAGAACTGTAACGTGATACATGTTATGCGATAGCCTAAAAGAATATATACATAGCGTGTCCGGTTAAAGAATTATAATGGATCCAATTTGTTGTCGGTGTGGCAGATCGTTGCTCAGCGAATGGGATGAGTGGGTGGATGGGCACCAACCAACATGGTAACTGTCAGCTTTGGCTCACAATTTATCATGGAGCCACTCTTCGTTACTATCAACGATACGAGAGGGATTTATGTTGTCGAAATAAATTGTCATAAATTAAAGACTCTCCGTGGAATTAGTCGTGACAAATTACTCTTCTGTTTGCCGAAGATGCTAAAAGGACAGCTTTCCAGTCGATCAAACGAGTTTTTATGTTAACCAATTGGATGTCTTTATATTTTGTTTAGGCGTTCAAAACATTAAACTAGATACTGACAAGATCAGAAACACGTATTTAAACTAAACACTGTGTATCAATGAAAGCAATTACACAGCGTAACAAAAATGACATTTTTGCGTGTCTCAAGGATGAAATTATGTGTCTCTAGTAGATTTGGGGCCGCTGAATCTAGTGCCATTCTCAGAAATGTTCCAGCACGTCACAATTTTTAGCTACAGGTCGCCAAAGTTGTATAAAACACTGGTTTCATTAACGTTTACATGAAATTCAAAGTACAATTTATCAAACTTTTCTGTAATCTAATCCACCAAACATGCAAAATAGAACGAACTTTTATTTCAGACATAGTTTGATTGAAATTGCGCGATTAAATTTCCATTAAACCGATTTTTTCAACATGCTTGCAGTCTCCATACAAAATTTTTCGTTTCTTCTATATGGCAAAACACAACAGTTCTCTAAACCATCAAAAAATAACTTTTCTGCATGGAAAGTATTACAAACTTTGATGATAAGTATTGTTATACACATAAAGTTTGAATTCTGTGGCAAATTAAGCCAATATATTACCTTACAAGCTGGAAAACTTGCATGCAAGTTGGCTGAAATAGTCATTTTTTGCATTTTCAACAGTCAATATCTCAAAACTAGACGTGCTATGATATTTCTGAAAACGGTAATGGATTCAGCAACCCTTAATTAAGTGAATAGCGGTATTTTGATGCTGGAGACAAAAACGTGTTCCGTAGTGTTTTTAATAATTAACCTTACAAAAGTGATATGGTTTATGAGGGTGAAGTTAACAGGCGAGTTCAAGTAAGCAATGGTTGATTTAATCATTAAACTAGGGTAAATGTTCCAATAGTGGAGGTACTCAGCACGGTTCAACTTCATTTAACCCTTCAAAATTCAATTAGCGCAATGAATGTACATATTATTGTTGTAACGGGAAGTAACGACCATTCACATATTGAGAAAATCTATTTCATCGCAGTAATCATCGAGATGTCAGTGAAAAATAATACCTGAGAGAGAGGAGACAGCTGACTTAGATTGCGAGCTCCCAAAAGTCAAGGAAACCTGTCATCAACTGTCACTGGAAAACCGCACATTCGAAGGGCAGAGCGTGAAAAACCGTCAAAATTTGGCCAAAGTTAAGCTGGATGTGGTTGAAAATTCAGGTTGTTCTATTGTGATTTCGCATATAAAATCGTTTAATATTTAAATATTGTCGATTGGGCATAAATTGCTATTGATTTTTTTTTTTTAATTTTATGAACTTTTTGATAACAAATGGGATGTGACAATGGTTTTGACCCTGTTTGTGCTCTCCGGACCATTGTGCACAACTCAAACATGAGAAAAAGAAATCAAAGAAGCCAAGAAAACAATCCAATTGTCAGTGAGCTGTCTCCTCTCTCTCAGAATGGACCGATGCACGAGTTGACTATCTGACGTTAGAGCGGTGCCGTGTTATTTACGTGACCATGGCAACAAGTGAATTCGGCACCGCTCAAACGTCAAATTCGTGAACTCGTGCACAGGTCCATAATACCAATGGATCAATGCACGCGTTCATTCTTTGACGTTTTAGCGGTGCCGAATTCATTAGTTGCCATGGTCACGTAAATAACGCGGCACCGCTCAAACGTCAGATAGTGAACTCGTGCATCGGTCCATAACCTTTACACAAATGTACACGAGAAAGTATTCGTTCGATTCAAGTAGTTTCATTCGATAACTAGGGTAAGTGTTCCCTTAGTTGTGAGTGTTCCTATAGTTGCGGTAGTGCCGTTTTCACTGATTTTATTGCATTGGCCACAGAACATACACTGCCAATCGACGTATAGGCTTGTTGATACACGGTATAGTTGAAAAGAGCATTCAAATTGCTTTAAAACTGATGAAATATAACTAAAATGGCTAAAACTAGTCTTGCTTGTACCAATAGTTGCGGTGAAGTGTTCCTATAGTACTTACTTACTTTTGCTGGCTCTACGTCCTTCAAGACATGACCTGCGCCACAATGTTACGCCAACTAACTCGGTCCATGGCTGCTAACCTCCAATTCCTCGATCGCCCCACACTTCCTAGATCCTGCTCCACTTGGTCAAACCACCTAGCTCGTTGCGCTCCCCTTCGTCTTGTACCGGCCGGATTTGAGTTGAACACCATTTTTGCGGGATTGTTGTCCGGCATTCTCACAACGTGTCCCGCCCATCGTACCCTTCCAGCTTTGGCGACTTTCGTGATACTGGGTTCACCGTAGAGTTGCGCAAGCTCGTGGTTCATTCTTCTCCTCCATAAGCCGTTCTCACATACTCCGCCGAAGATCGTCCTAAGCACACGTCGTTCAAAAACTCCTAGCGCTTGCAGGTCCTCTTCGAGCATTGTCCACGTCTCATGCCCGTAGAGGACTACCGGTCTTATTAGCGTCTTGTACATGGTACACTTAGTACGGAAGTGAAGTGTGGAGTCCATAGTAAGCACGACTTCCGGCGATGATACGTCTTCGAATTTCTCTGCTGCAGTTGTTATCCGACGTTATCAATGATCCGAGGTAGACGAATTCGTCTACCACCTCGAACTCATCCCCGTCGATCGTCACGCGTCTGCCTATGCGAGCTCTATCGCGCTCGGTTCCTCCAGCCGGCAGATATTTCGTCTTCGACGTATTTACCTTCAATCCAACCCGATCTGCTTCACGTTTCAGCCTGGTATACTGTTCAGCAACCACCTGGAACGTTCTTCCGACAATGTCCACGTCGTCAGCGAAACAGATGAACTGGCTGGATTTATTGAAGATCGTGCCCCGCATGTTGAAGCCCGCCCGTTTCATAACACCTTCTAGCGCAATATTGAACAGGAGGCAGGAAAGACCATCGCCTTGTCGAAGTCCTTTGCGTGTTTCAAACGGGTCCGATAATGCACCCGATATCTTCACACAGCACTGTACACTATCCATCGTAGCTTTGATCAGTCTAGTCAGTTTCCCGGGAAAACCGTTCTCGTCCATAATCTTCCATAGCTCTTCGCGGTCGATGGTATCATAGGCCGCTTTGAAATCGATGAATAGGTGGTGCGTAGGGACTTGATATTCGCGACACTTTTGGAGGATCTGCCGCAAAATAAAGATTTGGTCTGTCGTCGATCGCCCGTCCACAAATCCGGCTTGATAACTTCCAACAAATCTGCTTGCCAGTGGCGATAGACGGCGGAAGATGATCTGGGAAAGCACTTTATAGGCTGCATTAAGAATGGTGATCGCTCGATAGTTCTCACATTCTAACTTGTCACCCTTTTTGTATATTGGGTATATTATTCCCTCCTTCCACTCCTCCGGTAGCTGTTCTGTATCCCAGATCCTGGCTATCAATCGGTGCAGACAAGTGGCCAACCTGTCCGGGCCCATTTTAATAAGTTCCGCTCCAATACCATCCTTTCCAGCTGCTTTGTTGTTCTTGAGCTGTTTGATAGCATCCTTAACTTCACCTATTGTGGGAGTTGGCACGTCTCCCTCATCCGCCGTACTGATGAAGCTATTCCTCCTGCTGTCTTGATCTTCCTCCTCTGCGCCGTTTAGGTGTTCATCGTAGTGCTGCTTCCACCTTTCAATCACCTCACGTTCGTCCGTCAAGATACCTCCATCCTTATCCCGGCACATTTCGGCTCGCGGCACAAAGCCTTTGCGGGATGCATTTAGTTTCTTGTAGAACTTACGTGTTTCTTGAGAACGATACAACTGCTCCATCTCTTCGCACTCCAACTCTTCCAGGCGGCGCTTTTTATCCCGGAATAGATGGGTCTGCTGTCTTCGCTTCTGTTTGTATCGTTACACGTTTTGACGGGTGCCTTGCTGCAGCATCATCGCCCGCGCTGCATTCTTCTCATCCAAAAACGTCTGACACTCCTCGTCGAACCAACCGTTCCGTCGATTTGCTTCCACGAACCCAATGGCACCTTCCGCTGCGTTGTTTATGGCTGCTTTGAGACTACTCCAGCAGTCCTCAAGAGGGGCTTCGGTGAGCTCTCCCTCTGCCGGCAACGCTGCCTCAAGGCTTTGCGCGTATTCAGTTGCGACTTCGGGTTGCTTGAGTCGCTCCAGATTGTACCGGGGCGGGCGTCGGTACCGAATGTTGTTCACAACGGAGAGTCGTTGGCGCACTTCAACCGTCACAAGGTAGTGGTCCGTATCGATGTTTGCGCCGCGATAGGTTCTGACGTCGATAATGTCCGAGAAGTGCCTTCCATCAATCAAAACGTGGTCGATTTGTGATTCAGTCTGTTGGGGTGATCTCCAGGTGTACCGATACGGGAGGCTGTGCTGGAAGTAGGTACTACGTATGGCCATGTTTTTGGAGGCGGCGAAATCAATCAGTCTAAGGCCGTTTTCGTTCGTAAACTGGTGAGCGCTGAACTTCCCTATAATCGGTCTAAATTCCTCCTCCTGGCCAACCTGAGCGTTGAGATCTCCGATAACGATTTTGACATCATGGCTTGGGCAGCCGTCGTATTCACGTTCCAGCTGCGCGTAGAAAGCGTCCTTATCGTCATCGTCACTTGCTAGGTGAGAGCTGTGCACGTTGATTATGCTGATATTGAAGAAACGGCCTTTGATCCTCAACTTGCACATTCTGTTGTCGATTGGCCACCACCCAATCACGCGCCTCTGCATTTCGCCCATCACGATAAAAGCTGTGCCCAGCTCATGTCTATTGCCGCAGCTCTGGTAGATGGTATAACCATCCCTATACGTATGTACCGTCGACCCTTTCCAGCAAACCTCCTGCAGCGCTACGATGTCGAACTTGCGGACCCTCAATAATTCGGAAAGAATGCGGGTACTTCCCAAGAAATTGAGAGACTTACAGTTCCATGATCCGAGTTTCCAATCGTTAGTCCGTTTTCGATGCCTGGGTCTATGCCGATTGTTCCGGTCCGAATTTACATTGTATGCTTCCTGTACTGATGATTTTTACGGCTGGCTTGTAAGGCCTGCACCAACCCCCTGTCTCGCCGGAGGATCATCGTGCACAGCACTGTTTAGAGTCCCACGCTGGCACTAGGACGATGATCAGCCGCTCCTAACATGGAGAACAGACGCTGTTTTGAGCCGACCCTAACATGGAGAACAGACGCTCTGATAAGCTACACCCTCAGAAGAGAGGAGCCCCCCTTCCCTGTCAGCATACGACCAAGGTTCCACCAGGGTTGGTTACCCGATCTTCCCTACGGTTACTCGTATCCCAGGCGGCACCACGGGGAGGTAGGGATAGGAGTTACTGGACAAGAGGCTAAGGACCACAAATGGGGTCTATTTTATACCTGCAGGTACGCGAAGTACCAATGGTACGCATTGTCCAGTCATTTACCACCCTCCTATAGTGGAGTGGAGGATCCCATTAGAAAACAACGGATACCGCAACTATAGGAACACAAATTAAAAATATACCGCTACTAAAGGTACAGTGTACCAATAGTGGAGGTATTATTTTTCACTGACATGCCGTGGATTACTACGATGAAATCATTTTTCACATTAAGTTAATGGTCGTTATTTCCCGTTACAACATCAACATGTGCAATAATTGCGCTTTTTGAATTAAAGCGGTTAAATGAAGTTCAATCGTGCTTAGTACTTCCACTATTGGTACATCTACCCTACTTGATATCAAACTGAAAAAAAACCCAATACATCACACCCAAACTTTTTGGATGCGCGACCCACCTAGCCATCAGGCTTATTTTTCGCGACCCACCATTGAAAAATGGTGAAAATGGCTTGCAGGTAAGATATGGTTAATGTTTCTTATTTACACAATGCCGTGAAACTACTTTCAATATTTGTTTTAGACTCTCTCCCAAAATAAGGCGAAATTTGACGTGCACCACATTCAGAAGAATTAGATTGATGATTTTAAAGTTATTAAACTTTTTTGCCATTTGTAAAAGCTTTGATAACCTTGATAACTAGTTCATCTTCAGGGACAGTCTGAATTTCCACGTTAACCACCAAGGTTCGAAGAAATGAAATTTTCAGAATCTTCAAAATTTCATAGACTGGATTTTCAAGATATCAGAAGGAAGTCAATAATTGAGTTTCAAGCATATGAAGATTAACAAAGAATTTTTCAACATTCTACTCATTAGCTTTGATGAAGACACAAAGAATTACACTATTTCAGTAAAAATCCAAACAGTAGTAGTAAACGACAGTAAGGTAGGTGACCTTAACATAAAAGTCATGACAAAGAGCTGAAATTCTCCGATTGTTTACTGAAATATAATGACTCTTAATGTTGTGACGGGGCAAAATCGTCCATTGAAAGCATTAACATGTTGGTGTCTTTTTGAAATTTAAAAAAATGTAAATGTGTTGGAAAAATATATAATTAAAATGTTTCTTGCGACTTCTCTGACATAGGATCACGACCCCCCTGGGGTTTGGGAAACTATGAATACATTATTTGCACAGTCGCGGCCTTAGTCGACATTTGACGATAAATTTGAATTCAAGTAATGGATCTATATGATGTTCTGAAAACATACACATCACGTCCAACTGGAACCGGTTTTGGAATATTTTGAAATATTCCGGGGTATTTTTTAGCCGAGTGGTTAGAGTCCACGGCTACAAAGCAAAGCCATGCTGAATGTGTCTGGGTGCGATTCCCGGTCGGTCCACTATCTCTTCGTAAAGAAAATGTCCTAGACTTCTCTGGGCATAGAGTATCATCGTACCTGCCACACGATATACGAATGTGAAATAGGCAACTTTGGCAAAGAAAGCTCTTAGTTAATAACTGTGGAAGTGCTCATAAGAACACTAAGCTGAGAAGCAGGCTCAGTTACAGAGAGGACGTAATGCCAAAAAGAAGAAGAAGACGGAGTATTCAAATTTATAAAATGTATGGATTTTAATCAAATCTATAAATACTATAAACTCCACTATCTCGTTGTATGATAAGGATTGATAACGTTCCACTTCTCTCATCACCCAATCTAGCATACAAGCTTCAACTTGTGTATTCATATAGCTCTTGAGCGAGAGCTTTTGTTACGTATTCCGAGCTCTATTCTACGTTCTCGGTCATTCATTCATATGCCCACCAAGGACATATGTTAGGGTGGAGCGTCAATCAGTATTTCTTGGTATCCTAATTCATTTTTTTTTTCTCTATTGTGTTGAATTTAGATGTATGTCAGTTCTTCCAGAAATTTTGAGTTATCCAATTTATTTTATTGTTTTCCTCATATTGTCGTATGTGGTCACCCTAAAAGCATATTTGTAGGTAAAGCTCTTCTTATCCTCAAAACCGTGCATAACTCTCTTCTGCCATGCTTGAGAGCGCTTGCGTACATTGGAAAAGCTTTCTCGTGTTTTCTTTTCGCTTCACATGCTTGGTTTTTTTTTGTACCAGCTGCTTTCCGGGGTTGGAAATCCGAATGGGATTGCTCATCCAACCTCCGGTGTTGGTGGTTGTTTACATGCTATCGTTGTCGAGTCGTTGCGGTTTGTATGCCAGTGTTCGGGAAATTTGCACCGCCGAACCATGGACATGTTAAGGTTGGTCATAGTTATACTTGAGGTGTGGAGACAATAGCTGTACGACCATCTTGTGAGCGTTCAGCAGTATGCATCGGAATGAAATATAAGTATGTAGCCTTAAGTGGCAATTTTGAATCTGTATTACTATAACCGATATTTTTCTTGCGATTATCCGTAGAGGGCTACCGGTCTTTTGAGCGTTTTGTACATGATGAATTTGGTGAAGGGGTGATTTTTTCTCGATCGCAGCTTTTTACAGTTTATAGTAGACACGACGACGTCCAAGATGATGCGCATTCGTATTTCTCGACTAACGTTGTTGAACTTCTGTTGCTTTGGGCGGATGAACAAATTTATCACCGTATCAAATTTTCACCGAATTATTTCTATTTCGTCCGCGAAGCAGACAAACTGTCTGGAACTCGTAAAAATCGTAGCTTGACTGTTAAGTCAGGCTGTCGGCATGACACCTTCAAGTTCAATATTAAATAGCACGCATGAAAGTTTAATCTTGTCATAATTGGAGAATTTCTGCGGACATTCAGCTCGCTCTAAAGAGTCTAGTCGGAATCGTTCAGAATTTTATCTCTAGATTTCTGCAGATAATGCTCTAAATATTCTATTAGTTTTTCCTCTAGGAAATTGAGACTCTTCTAGGAAAAAAGTTTTCGAGATATATATTCCATCCAAGGTATTGATTGAAATACGTTTGATAAACCTTCTGTAATTCTGCCATGAATTACTCCATGAATTCGTCTATTCCTAACGGTTCTATGCCGTCAGCCTGGATGCCTTTAGGCCGAAAAGGTGTTAGGCCGAAAGGTTTATTAGGCCGAAAATGGTTGATAGTCGTTATGGGTCGTATGAGCTTGAGCTTGAACTTGATTGGTTGCCCGTGGTTGCCACTCCAGTATCACCAGATCAGCTGCACTTACGCAAGGAACCAACCGGATGAATATTTGGGAGCCTCAATGTATAAGTTAAGGTGATCTTCTAGTTTTAGGCAACAATGGCGTCTGCCACGTCAGAATGCTGACCAATGAGGGGAAGGGGGAGGAATTGATTATGCATTAAACTGGCTCCCACAGTAGACCGTATATATCACTGCGTCTACGCCAGTTCATGCGGAAAGGTGTAGGGCTGGTATATTGTTTATGGCAGAGAGGCTTGCTGTTTGATTAGCAGACTGCCTATGTATCAGGCGTAAGGAAAAGCGTGCTATAATGATGGAAGAATGGAAGCGCGTAGGAAAACGGTTTTTCTGTCCGTCTCGGGTTCTAGCAAATGCTATGAACGAATAGATCAACTGTAATAGGAGAAGAGTGGGAAGATAGAAGCAAGTGAAAGATACAACTACAGAGTACGAGAAAAGGGACAGGTCTGGCATTGAGACAAACGGCAGTTGACCTAAGGGGTTGCTCAAAAGAGGATTGATTGAATTACCATTGATAAACTTTCTGTTATTCTGCCATGAATAACTCTATAAATTCATCTATTACAAATGTATCATCATTCCCCATTGGTTCATCGATTGGTTTTCGGCGAGAAATAAACACAAATTTTATTTGCCAATGGAGAATCAAGTTCGCGGCGATTGAACCATAGAAACCAAATGTATCATCAGTAGAACTGTAGTTTCCGTTCTTCAAGGAATTCCATAATATTTTGAAGACAACTTCTTTTTTTAAATGTGTGGAAGGGAGTATTAGAGTATGTTTAAGAAAAAAAAACTATTAATTGAACTTTAACACTTCACTTCCCTTTTGCAAAATAAAAAATAAAATACTAAAAATCACTAATAAGGCGAGCAAATTCCTTTGAGTTGTAATATGTTGCTTATCTTGACAGATAAGCCTATTTCTTTTGCGACTTACAGACTTCTCCAGTGTCAAGTTCTCGACTTACTTGGAAAAATATCTGAAAAGGAACTTCTGAACAAACTGTTGAATCGTTTTCTTGAAAAAATATTTGAAGGAATTGCAAAAATTAGTAAAAAATACTGAAATATCACAAAAAACTCAAGGAAAAATTTATGCACAAGACTCTTGCTTGCAACAACCTGAAGCGGGATGTTGAAACTTTGCTGAAATGGTGGGAAAACAGCTAATATATTGCGGTGGATTGAAAGTGGATAGCTCCATGTTATAGGAGACCTGGACAAATTAAGTTGAAAGTCATTGTAAACTCATGTAGAAATAATATTTTTGGAACGGGTTCAGCAAGTTGAAGGTGAAAATCGATCTTTAATGCCATTTTAGAATTCTATATGGTAATCCAGAGAGCTAAATCTTGCTCTCAGGTTCAACATCGCATATTCCAGTTGAGATTTGGATATTTTCGAAACAGGCTCGACGGATTGATGTCAAAAATCGTTGTTTTCCAATATGGCAGATCATTGCTATCTGATGGAGATTTCCATTTGCTGAAAATCAATGGAAACCTGTGCAATATGAGATTGTATTTTCGAAAATTGAATGTAATGTTGAAAATCAATGTTTCATGCCATATTGGAATTCAAGACGGCAGACTAGCGAGTAAGATGGCAACTTCCGGTTTATGAAAATCGACGGAAACTTAACGGTATTTTTGGAACTGACTCTATAAGTAGTGGTCAAAACTAGAAGTTTGACGTCATTTCGGAGTCCAATATAGCGGACCAGTTTAACATGGAAGTGCCTAAGTAGTTCTTTAACCAACTTCCAGGAAGTCCATCGAAGGTTCTTCTAACAATAACATGAATTTGGGCTTCGTGGCCGTGCGTTTCTTAATGTTACAAGGTTGCATTTTCATTTTCATTTTTTTTTTGAGATTTTTTCCGAGATTAGGCTAGATGTACCAATATTCCCCATCCTAAGGACAATTTTTTCTTTTTATCAGTTAATACACTCCAGAATTTTGTCGATACGTTAAATGAAAGCTTTCAATCCTTGTTTGATAAGAAAAATATAAGGACTAACATAGATTTCAAGGAATCATTGGAAATCATTGAAGTGATTACCTAAAGAAATTTCAGATGTATTTCCAGGGAGATTTTAAAACGGAATGTCTGAATTAATTTCCTGAGGGAATTCTCTGGATGTGCCTTCAGTGGTAGAAATCTCGCTGAACTTTTCTAAAGGACCTATGTAACAATACAAGATTATCTTCTCTCTTGCTCTTTTTTGATTACAACAGTGCAATACTAGAGCTTTTGGGAAGTTTTTCACTATGGATCGGAAAACAATGTCCTTCGATAGCGTTTCATACAAAAAACGCAACTATAGATGTTATTGTCGCCTATTTATTGATTCAAGAGAAAGTAAACAAAGAGAGCCTCTCAATGCTATATAGGTCGTTTCAAAAACTTTAGCGAGAAACATCTTGAAATCGATCAAAGGAATATATATAAAAAATGAATAAAATCATGAAGTTATTTAATTTTGTTTAAAAATATCAAGAAATTCCTAATGAAACTGTTAGAGTAGTCGTTGGATTAGTTTTTCTTGAACGCATTCAAAACGAATATCGGATAAGTTTATGGAGGATTTTCCTAATGATTTTTTAGCGAAGAGGTTGTGAAAAATTAAGAGAGAAAAACTCTCTGAGGAAATTCGGAAATAATCAGCAAAAAAATCTGGTTCAAGTATTGCTCAAAGTATTTTGGGTTATCCTCGTTGTAAACCGATTTATGTTTTCAAATTGAAAACAATTATAAGTTCGTAACCGCCTCATCAGTTAGTCAAAGGTTTCTAATGTTCAATGATAAAAATCACTCTTCAAATGAAAAACGGTGAAACAAATTAAATAAATTATCAATTTAAAAAAACGTCACACGTGAAGAAATTATCGAATTGTCAACCAATAGGGGTTAAGCTTGATTCGAAAACCAACTTACTTGCAGTTGAGGACTATCGGTATCTCGATTTCCGGGTCGCTTGTACTCTTCTAGCAAGCCAATTTCCTGTAGGATTAATTGAACCGATGGAAACAGTGATTTAGATGAAGTTTTTTGGGTTCTAGATTTGATTTAGAAAAAACAATCGACTCAAATTTGAAAAACTTTTTTTTTTTATAAATTGAAAATTCATTTCGAATTATACTTAAACACTCCAATCTCACGGAAATATAATAAATACGATTAAAAAAATACAAACATTAAAATTGTAAAACTCACACAGTTTAAAAAGCTAAATGTATGTGGAACCTATTCTTTGGCGTTGACCTCAATGTAGCTATATTTCCTTTACTAAGCCCCCATATACACTCAAAAGGTGATAATTAATTCAATTAAATTTCGGGTCAAATTATAGATTCGTTCACCGAGGCATAATTTGAGAAACTTTCCAGATCGTCCAATCTTACTGCCATTTTCGCCCTGACTTTATCGCGATAAACTCCAACGCCATTCATTTACCATTTTGCTGCTTGCGGGTGAAGGACTCTTCAGGGTCGTTTGAACCGACGAAAAACAGTGGCACCCAGCATAAGAATAACAGAGCATTTGCTACCCACGTCTTGCCAATGAACAGGGTAGCATGCGAAAAGCGTACTTAAATATATCATAAGCGTAAAATCAGATAAAAGTGCAAAAATATGTCGCTTTTGATTGTAATTGCGGAGGACATTTTTCCTACGATCCATCCGCATGCTGCTAGCGCGTGGTAACATCGCCTTGCTCTGGCGAAGATGGGCACCTATCGTAGAACATTACGGTACCGTAATGATATCAAACATATTTTGTTTCGCTTCTAGGATATGCAAACCTACATTAATCAAAAATATGTGTGACAGATGCCGGAAACGTTTCCTCACGGCAGTATCGATGGTGATTATGCTAAATTAAAAAGTTTATATTTTCTCTGTCGTTCGTTTAATTCATCATCAGAGTACGTATAAACTTTATCTTCAGAAGTAAAAATTTCTCAACGCCAAGGAAATATTAACCTGCCATAACAGAAATGGATACGTTAAACTTGATATCGATTAACCCGTATAGGCCTGGGTGGAAGCAAAAATACTGAAACCCTTACCGCTCAGCGAATTCTTAACGGATTGAAATGATTTTTTGTCAGTTCACTGGCCCACATTTCTAGTTCCTAAAAGTAGCCAAAGGAACTCAGAAATATTCCTGTGGCTGGAGTTATTCCGGTGGGTCACTGGGTCAAGTCGGGTAAAAAAGGGGTATTTTTTGGGACATGCCAAGTTACCTTTATTTATTTCCAATGACAATCATTCTAGTTTACATACATCAAGATCTGATATTCAACATTATATATGCAGAGTTTTTCGCCGTTTAAAATATACCGGATGTGGCCATTCGGACGTGATGCCCTGAAGAACCGGCTATAGACTTGTTGGATACTAAACCGTTTCAATTCTTGAAAAGTAGAAATCAAACATACTTGTGCACTCCCATGCGTTCCCATAAGCTTGACACAGATGTTCAGATACAAATTAGCCACTTTATCGTAAATTTTGGACTTCCCGGGACCTGAAAATGGTCATTTGTAAGATCAATCAAATGCAAAACTCATAGTTATCCAATTCAACCGTTTCTAAAAAGGTTTACACTGATGAAATTTTCTTAAAATTCCGTCATGTAGTGGCCACATTATAGCCAAATCCGGAAATTATCTGTGATTTTAAACTTGCCTACCTCCAGGGGCACAAACACAAAGTACCATTCTCACTCGACCTGACCCAGTGATCCTCCGGAATAACTCCGGCCACAGGAATATTTCCGTGTTCCTCTGTCCACTTCTAGAAACTAGATATGTGTGCCAGTATACTGACAAAAAATAATTTGAATCCATCAATAATTCGCTGAGCGGTGAATGTTTTAGAATTTTTGCTTTCACTCAGGCCTATACGGGTTAATATGACACTTTATGTAAGAGTTATTTCCATTTGAATAGAAAACATGTGAGGTTTTGTATACGAATATTTAAAAATTGGTGCAATTTTAGAATTTTCGAAACGTTTACAAACAATCTGTTCTACGATCACTATTTGATGTAGTTTTGAATAGTTGGTCACTCATCTTTGACAGCCTAGTTATAATAGAACTTGAATATGGTCTCAAATCTCTTAGCGAAATGCATTTTTACAAACTGGGACCATTTTTGTGATCTTAGTCTGAATTTCTCTTGATTTCGATGCGAAAACATATAAATCAATCAATATTAATATAATATAAAAATTGATACAAATTCTTTTACTCTAATAATAATGTTTTCCGTGTATGTTTCAACTTAAAACTATTTTGTAGGTATTTTTTTTTCGATAAATTCTATACTTAAATATTTAAAATGTATTCTACGCTTTCTATTAACATTCTCCAATTCAGTGCCAAGTACAAGGATATCAAAAAGTAGCTTGTTTGTGGATTTCCATGTGTTTACATACCCATTATCAAAGTAACCCCAAAACAGAAAACCAACTTTCGATTATATGAAACATTATTGACAGTTCTCAAAACTGATGTCTGCCGAAAGAAGGTATAGGCCTTTTCATGTGACAGATCCGTCTATGCATTTGTTTACATCGGTGGAGGACCGGTGCTAACACAGGCCTGTCATTTTCATAGAAGAACTGTCAAAGTGCTTCCCGATCAGCTGATTTGAGACGTCATGTGAATAGGCCTATGCCGTGATGTCAGGAAGACTGGCAGCCTAATGAAATATTTAAAATTATAGTCAATTTTATAGCTCTTTTAAATTGAATTATTTCACACAACGTAGGGTTAAAAGACGATGTGGTAGAATAAAATTTAGTCAGTTGAAATCTAATCTTCGAGAAGTAAAGTTAATCGATTTTAAAGCGAAATCAAGTGAGTTGAAGTGCCAGAGAAGAGAAAAGTTGTTTAGGTGGTGAATCTTGTGGTGCCCAATTCCGTCGATAGTGACCGCCCCTGGTAGTGTCCTACCCTGTCCGTGTGTGAGCCCAATCCCAGCCGGAAACCACGACCTGCCCCAACAATTATAGATCCATTCAAAATGAATTTTCATGCAATCTATCAACTGTAATATTTGAAATAATAATTAATAAATATTCAGATTTTCTTCCAAAAAATTATAAAAAGTTACCCCGTATTACAGTACTTCCTGAAAGTATTGTATAAATTGAATGAAAAATTACAAAGGCTAACGCAATGCTCAAAGCGTTCCTATGGGAGAATTGTGTCAAATGTTACATACTCCTGTCTATCTATAAGAGGCGCTATAGATTATCCAACCATCGGCAAACTTTAAATTCGACTGGAAATGTTGACGTCCAATTAATTCGTCGGAGACAGCAACTGCACACCTTCATATGTGGGAGCTGGAATGCAATCCCATATCCTCCTCTGTACACTTGAACATACATTATCCCTCCGATGGTTTCGTCACGTTGCACTAGTTTTTGAAAGCGGTAAAAGAACCGGAATCCTATTCATTCTTCAGCTTAGGCAATGCCCTTGCCTAGACCGGAAAGGCTTAACGCACATAGTGAAGTGTAGCTATGGAAATGTGCCTCTGGCATATAGTCCTATACATTCTCGAAGGATATTTTGTTCTAGGAACATCAAGTTTGCGTTGTGCATTGAAAAGCGTCGTAGAGCGTATCTATTTTTTTACTGCAGATTACAACCTAAAATTTTTTATGACTTTGAATGTTTTCTTGTGAAATTTTCAACATTCCTAGGAATAGATCTCCAGAAACTCTTGCAAGCATTCTATTTTGGTTTATTTTAGATATTTTCTGTCAAACGGGGTAACTTGTAAAATGTTTTGAATTTATAGATATATGGATCAAAAAATAGGGATGACAATAGTCAGAAAAAAAAGGTATCGTACTCTTTGAAAACTTATAATTGTTATTCAATTATGAGTATTTATCGAATTGAAAAATAGTTTTAATCATTTCTGCTCTAGTTTACTAAATGCTAACTTGATTACAATTGTGAGGCAACTACTACATCAGATAACAGCTCTTATGAGACATTTCAGTTAAACTTTACTGATATCAACACATCATGATGAAGCAGGGAACGGGAAATAAAAGAACAGATAATCTTATCTGCCACACAAAGTTTGCAGTTGGACTTTCTGTTTGCCAGATTGAATTTGTATAAATTTTCAGTGATTTGAGTTTTTAGACGGCTCCACGAAAGATGTCAAAGAAATTATTAAAAACTATCAAAAAAATAATCATACATAGCTGTCAAAATCACGTCACCTAATGAACAGCTGAATCCATTGCCGTATTTGAAAATATCACAGCACGTCTGGTTTTTGAGATATTGCGAAAAATTTCTGAGAACGGCATCAGATTCAGCTATTCCAAAGCCACTAGAGACACATAAATTGAATCCTTAAGACATGCAAAAATATCATTTTTGTTACGCTGTGTAATCGATGACAAGTTATTTTATTGAGAAATTGAGATATGCTATATTTCACATTTGCTGATATGATAACAACATTGTATCTGTAAAACTGGTTACTGTCGTTGATAGCAGTATGGGAGTCTAATAAATTTGAAATTAAAGAAAGTGTTCTCAGACTGATTTATTTTGTTAACGTTATATTCAAAGAACCATGTATATTTATTGTTCTCGAAAAGTTTATATACTCAACTGTATACTAAATAAAAAAATGTTCTGATTAAACTTTTGGTAACCATAAAAAAAAACTAATTAACTAAATGCCACACACCAACCCAGTCGGAGTTCATTCCCGCGCTTTTTCAGTCATAGAGTCATTGAAATGCAAAGCTCTACTCCTCTCGGTGAAGGACATTTCCCGAAAGGGTCACATTATGACGGTGCCTCCGTGCCAAACACAATGAGGATTTATGGGGTGCACAGGGTATATGAAAGCAACCAGCAGTCGTGCCGCGGCGTGGTGTAGAGACCCTTAATTGCCACCAGCTTCGGGTTTGAAAAACAAAAAAAAAATGGCACAAGTCATTCACTGAAAATCTCAACACTTTTTCTTCCGCAAGAGAATGGGAGGAAGGCGCGCGCACACGATGCCAATCAGAGCTGAAAAACTTTGTCGTTCATTTGCTTTTTCATTTAATATGGCAGCTGCGAAATGTAGGGCAAAGTGGTCCTAAACGCACACCTGGGGTAAAATGGCCTACACTGAAAATATATATTGTTTTTTTTTTTTGCAACGAAACAGTTTCGTAAAATGTATGCAACCAGCTTCGTAATATGATTCAAGCTCGAAATCAAAACAAACAATGATTGTTATAATGTACTAAACATTTAGTAATTGAAATTCGTTTATTTCGTATTTAGAACGAACATTTATACGCGCTTCTTCTTACCTCCCTCGGCTGCGATCGTGTCATGTTGTATTTTACGAAATGTGTCTACGAAACCTTTCGTTGCAGAAAACAACGAATGATTTCGTAGATTAAACGATCAGTTTCTTAATACTAAACAATTCTTAATACGAACAACACGATAACGCACATCTACGAATTGTATATCATACATCTTACAATTATTTCGTAAAGTCACTGAATCGCGAAATTCTGTCAAGTCCAAATAATTCGTACAATGAATGAAAATAGCGTTATATGTACGAAATCTTGTTTTACGAAATGGATTTTGGATAAAATACGAAGAGATGTTTTTTTACTATATTCATGTTCTGTCACTCATGGCTATCTAAAGCTACCACATTTCGTATTCAATAAGTAAAGCAGTCGGTTTTCATTATTTAAACTTCAGACATTCATGTTGCTTCACACGCAATCTAATGTTGATACACATGTTATTACCGTGAAGTCAATTTCGTCTCGTATGGCTATCACACTCGAGTCATGTGGTTTTCCTTATTGCGCAAATCGGTAAGTAAAACACACGACCTTAGCGCGTATTTTCTGTGTGTGAGGAAAACATAATAGGAATGTTCCAATATTCCCAATTTATCGTAATATCGACACGTTTTCATATATATTCGACATTTTTAAATTCAAAATTTGAAATAAATTGATACGAGTTCTAGAGTCGTTCGATGATTTTTTCATGGGAGGGTATATAAGCCAAAGCGTAAGGGAGTAATAAGCAGATTGTATAATTTTCTATATACTCTTAACATTCCTTATTTTCAATAATTTAAATTATATTTCAAATCCTTTTAAATTCCCTTAAAATTGATATTTTTCAGTCCCATTCCATTATGACACCCTTTTTGTATACTCTCATGAGGCTCAGCGGAAGTTTGCTCAAGTCCGAATGAGTTCGAAGGGAGAACACATTGGGTCCCAGGGCCGTTATTTGGGCCTTCCAAGAGGGGGACAGAATTCCAGATTCCAGTAGAGCAGTAGTTTTTCAAATTCCTTTCGATATTCATGTTGAATTCGAATTCTATTTCAATTTTTTTCAAATTCCTCTATTCTCCATTATAACTTTCCCTTTCTATTATAACCACTTTTTACATCCTTGTTTTCCTTAAAATGAGGGGAATTCATTAATATCCGAGAGGGTTCATGGGGACAAAAATTGGATTCTAGGGCCGTATGTAGGGTTTTTATGTTTCATCATAGATTCCATTAGGGGTGTAAATGGTGGCATCCCTTACTTTTGCTGATTCAAATTGCAACTCATATGTCCTTGAAACTCTATTATGACCTCTTCACTCATATTTTGACCTCTTTAATTCTATTTTTCTTTTTACAACCCCAATGAGGTACAAAATACTAGTGAAATCGTTGAATGGGTTTTTGGGAGGATTGCTTGTGCGTGAATGGCTTATAGGCAAAGTTTGATACAGATTGATTTTGTTATGTTTTTTTTTTCAATGATTTTCGGATACGTCATCGTTCTATAGCATAAATTCAATTATCGAAAAATTTAGAACATCAGAGCACCCTTACAATGCACACTCAATCACAGTCGTTTTTTATACTTGGCATGAATTGTCAATTATACAAAATACTGAATATTCAGCTTATTGAAAACTTCTGAAGCTTAGTAATAATTTTGACTTTTTACCCAACTACGCAGCATAACTGTCACATATTGATTTCCGAACCAATACCTTTTTGCATCGCAACATGCATGCTTCAATGTGTACTTAACTACGCAAATAAAAATTCACACACTTGGTTGAAAAATGTAACAACTGAAAAACTGGAATTATGTTTCAGTTTATATTTTTTCCGATCAATAGTAGCAAAATGAGTGATCTGTGCGGTGTTGCCAAATGTATATGGTATGTGGAAATGTACACAAAATTAGGAACATTTGTATCAGAAGACAAACTTCAAACTTCGAGCGTTATTTTCTCAATGCCCACTTTTTAACATATGGGAGAGTTATGCCTTTATGGGCACCTGACTAAGGGTACATAACAAAATTATATCAGCATATGTTATTATGTTATAAGTTTTTTTCGAACATAGGTTGTTACAAACTTGATGCAGGATGTTGTTAAAATAACTAAAATTATAACAAAAAGTGTATGAATAGTAACATAAACATAACAAAATGTGTTTTAATTCTATCAAAACCATATCAAACCAAGTTATAATGTTTGATACAAAGTATAATCAAAATTATAATACTGTTCGATATACGATGGTATTGTATATTATTGAAATGCATAACTATCTATTTATTTTGTTAAAAATGAACAAAAAAATATCTCAAAGGGAAATAAAACACATTATGTTATATTTCTGTTTTATTATGTTCAATGGATAACGGAGCCTAACAAAATTATATCATAATATGATATGCATATCATATTCTGATAAAATTTTATTATATTTTTGTTACAAGCCTCTAGTCGGGCAGTACGGCATGTATTGCAACATTGCCGTACAGGCTCAAACTCAGTAAAAATAATTACCGACTATTCAGTAGTTAAGGTGGAACAGTTTGGAATCTTGCTTTTAAGATTCCATTAAAGCTTCAAAGGCACTAATCTTGCGAAGGAAGAATCCAACAACAGTGCACTTGTTATTCTGGCTTAGTGCACTATCAGAAAACTTTAAATAAGAAGATCAGGAACGTTTGCCTACTATTTCTCCAGTTTTGTGCCTTTGAGAACACTAGTAGGGTCCCAAGTCGGCCATTGTGACTACCATCTTTGGATTTCGAGATGTTTCACCCTCAAGTATTTTACTGACTTGTCGTCAAAAGCAAATGAAAACAAACTCATGCGCATGCGGGAATGTGTCAAATGAGAATCTCCTGCTGTAGAATCATCCGGCATCAGGAGACACGTCTGTGGCGGCCAAACTTTTCCTGCACCTATTTTGCGCTTTCTCGTGGTAAGTAGTCGAAATATAGTGACAAAGTTTACCATTTCAAACAACCAAATCGGCTTAGCATAATTTTAACTGTTTTTGGTAAATTTTGTTGGTTTCTCTACAAGAGGTGAAGTCGTCACTATCATTGAGTTTTCCTCTTGTACGAGAACCAACGAAAACGATTTTGTCACACATTTTTCGATTACTTCCATTGAGATGATTGAGCTGAGGAGAGCTCATGGTAGATGTTTATTTTCACGAAAAATGCTTGATAAGGGACATGTTCATGTCGATTAGGTTTTTTATTTGTATTATTTTTGAAATAATCAGAAACCGGTAGAGCAAAGGGTAAATCATTGAAAACTGGAAAAGCCAGTAAAACGCTCTACATCTTAACTGACTAAGTCAGTAATTTCCATCAATCAAAAAATATTTTGGTTTACTGGGTTCGGTAATCGTATACCATACCGAAAAGTCCATAGTTCAAAACCCAGTAAAATTTGACTGGGGTTGGGTGGTATGAATAAAAATTGCTAAATTTAATTACATTTAGCATTTGCTCAAAAACAAGATCCTCACAATTTACTACATTGTTGGTTTGAATAAAAAAAAAACATTCGAACATGTAGGACGTACTTCTCTCGAACATGAGCTCTCAGTAGACGCAGTGGTATATACGGTCAACTATGGGAGCCAGTTAAATGTATCATCAATTCCTCTCCCTTCCCCTCATCGGTCAGCATTCTGACGTGGCATGCGCCATTGTTGCCTAAAAATAGAAGATCACCAGCACTTATACATTAAGGGTGTCTATTAATCCCAAACATTCATCCGGTTGGTTCCTTGTGTAAGTGCAGCTGATCTGGCGATACTGAAGTAGCATCTACGGGCGACCGGATTGCGAACTCAAGCTCAAGCTTAAAATCTGGATTCTCTGTGGAGAGCTTGAAATTACAGCTATTAACCTGGGCGTCATAAAAACTTCTAGTTTATGAGAGAATTCTTGAAATTTCTATAGAATTACCAAGATTGTGGCGAAATTACGGTAAAACTTATGGATTTGGTCAATTCCTTTAGTTATATTCTCGGTATTTCTCTCTGTTTTTGTAGGGGAACCTGGTCTAATTCGGACCATCAGGCATTTCTCAATACTGACAGTATTATAAAGATCGCGTGCAGTTTTTTTTACTCACCGTCTGACTTGGATCTATTACAATAACTTTGACGTTATTCAGTTAGTTTGTTTCCTTTTTTATAATATATCGCACATTACAGTTAACTTTCCCTTTCTTAGTATTCTGTGTTATTGTTCCCTAGTTCGATGGAATGCGCAATCCCTTCAATACAGCGTACTTTGACCCCTAAATATAGGTCGATATATCTCCAACTTGATGTTCTCAGATTCGAGGCTGTCTGTTCTAGTATCCTATACTAAATCACCTCTTTATCCCGAAATTATCATTCAAAGTTTCAATGTGTTTGAAATTTTACTATATTTAACGTTAAAATGACTTTTTCTTATGTTTTTTTTTTGTCAAAATAACAAGAAATACTAAAACTGAAAATATGTGTTCTTCATCTCGATACCTCCCATACATGATGATCCGTTCATGTTAGGAAGAGTTGACTGTACCCAATTGTGGGTTGGTCCAGTTCGGAACTTCTGAAAAATTTTGTGAAAATATGTCTAGTCCTGGTAGGAGATGTCATGAAACTCTCAGAGAGAAAAACGTGTTCGCTGAATCAGGCTTCCGTGAAAACATAAAAGTTTCCATGCCATTTATTGTGCTGAAAAGATATGCTACAAAACTGTTACTAGGTACGAATTGGACCATGTTCCTTATACCGTTACTATGTGACAGTGACGAACTATCATTACCATCTAACGATTCACTAGATGGTAATCCATTCTCAACTGAAGGGACACTTTCGGCATCAACACGCAAAAGCTGGGAATCGATAAAAACACATTTCACTCCGGCAACACGAAAACCGAATCCACTTGCTTGAACTTTACTATGACGTGAAAAACGAATCCGCTTATCTTTTAGAGCTTCCGGAATTCAGGAGAAAATCCCAAAAATTCCTAAGGAATATCCAAGTTTCCACTTCAAATTCGGAAACCTCGAAATTCTCACCATACTGCCAGTATTCCTACGGAAGTTACAAAATAATTAGTGCAAAGCCAGAATTCCCTAAAAAATCCATATCACGACGGAAATTTAAGAATACCGTTTGAAATCTCAAAATTCGCGTCGCATTTTTATATGTTTAACTCAAATGTAAATTATTCCACCTGACTCTGCAATCTAAAAGCATGAGTAGCAACTTTTTGCAGTTAATTACCAGTAGCTTGTAATAAATGCTACTTTTATTCATATCTGCACGCTGTTTGTAATATGTTGGTGTAGTAAAGAAAAATGACAGGAACATTTTACACATGTGACATTTACTATAGATGATGTAGTAAACTAATCTTTATTATATTTTATTCATATCACACAGTGTTTTGGTACGTTTTGTCTTGTTCATTTGGTTTTTTAAACTTATACAGTTTTTGAATGCTCTAGACACATCAATATTTCACGTTAACCCTCTAATACCCAAATTTTTATTTTCAATCTAAATATCATTTTCAGTTGTCTAAAATCGTTCTGAATATGTTTTGGGCAATGATTTATTTTACTGATTTTTAGCAATAATAAAAGTATAAGTTTTCACGCTACTTTTAAAAATATTATTTTTTTTTTATTTTCCGTGTAATTAACGGAAAAACAGGTTTTAATTATTTTAATATCACCAAAATCTTCTTTTGTGATAGGTTGATCGTAGAAAAATATAAAAAGTACGATTTTTATATTACACTTTAATGAACCCCAGAAGAATACAATTTTTTCAACAATTTTCAAAAATACAAAAAAGTTTCAAAAGTCATAAAAAACTTTTCTTATATGCGTGTTATAAGTCAAGTGTTAAGCCAAAAATAAAACCATTTTGATTTCCGAGCTACGAAAATATACACAAAATTCCAAAGTGTACCCCGTCTAAAGGCGGGGTTGGGTATTAGAGGGGTAAACTATATTTTTGTCTAGAAACACATTTGATTCGGCAGTTAGAACTATTCTAAGCTACTGCGATACGTTACAAGTTTCCTGTAAAGCTTTGTTATATTGGTGTAAATTGCGATTGAGCTTAAGTTGGCATTTTAAACTATCTTCCCCTACCTACATATTTACGTATGTAGGAAGTTCCCGAGAGTCATGGCCATTCATTTGCGCTAGCTAGCAATGCGTCAGGTTGGATTGAGAGTTGCTGCACGATGACTGGCAAGGATGTGATTTAAGCAGAGCTTGTTAATTTTGGGTGATGTTATGTTATATTTGAAAATTACTTTAAGATAGTTGTTAATGCTGTAGTACTGTAAGAATGCTGAGAGCATCAACATTAGAATATTGGGGCGTATAATTCTAATTAAGTGATTGAATCAACGCATTTGTACATAGAATAGAGGGATGAGGATTTAGACCAGTTAACCATTTCTGATATACACGTTTCAGTAATTTCACTTTTATTGGAGTCAATAACAGCTCGTTTTATATCTCCATGGTTGTTGTGGAAGGAACGGCTTGCGAATATGATAACCGCTGTTATTAGAGCTCAACAGCCTATCACGCAAACTTGTTACCTTCCCTATTTTTAGGGCCCTCTGGCCTTTAGTGCCTTTCCTAATTTCAATTAGTAGAAATCTTTAATTACACCCTCCATTTGTGTGTAGGCCTCGTGGCCGTGCAATTAGTGTCGTCAGGCATTAAGGCGCATCGTGCATGGAGTGTGGGTTCGATTCCCGATTCAGCCATTGAAACTTTTCGTCAGGAATGTTTTTCGGCTGTGCCACTGGAGCATGCTTGTTCGTTGTCTAGTGTTAAGCTACAGTCTGTGCAGCTAAATGGGCTGAAGACGATGTCCGTTTTTTTTTTAATTTGTTCATTTAGACCTACAGAAACTACTGTGAACATTTGAGCGCAATCCGTCAATTCTAAGGAGGGGGAAAAGAGCTTGAAGTTTGTATGAAAAAAATAGACAAAATATAAAAAATAGCGAAGAGACTGCAAAAACCGGAAGTGTTTTCGCTCTGAAACAAAACAGTTATTCCTAGGGAAATTGCATTTGGTTTTCTCCCATAGTGGATCAAGCCGAAAAAAATCACCCTAACCGAAACAAGGACATCCTTATGCCCAAATAATAAAACGGCTCTAATGTTTTGAATAATGATTCGACCCACGTAATTTGAACAAAATCCGAGCAGTTTTTGAAAACTAACCTTTTTTGCGGAATCCCGGGGCCAAGAAGGAAGTGGGCACTTTTTTTTGTCACTACTTTTTTTAAAATACAACTTGATTTTCTTTTTCTTTGAGTAAAATTCTTTTTTTTTTATCAAAATTTCGTAAGTGCAACTTTAAAAGAATATCAAAAATAAAATATCACAAAAGATTTAGGTGTGTTAACTTTAATTTGAACCAAATCAATGAGAGAAATTCGAAAACTGGTAAGGTGGGCACTTTATTTTGCCTATGATTGTATTTACATTTCCATAATACGGTATTTTCATATGTTGCCCTAGATAATTCCAATAATGTTTTCACTTCATAAATTTGGTTCACCCTCAGGGCTTTGAAGATTTGCTTTATTCTTCATATCTTGCTGCATTTGGTTACGAATGTTTTTGTTTTGCAATTGTAATTGGTTGTTCTGATGATTGGGTATAATAAACTTCCAATCCAACTGAAATTTATGTGCTCACGTCACATGCTACTGTGAGCAATTAATTCAATAAATATGATCATAGCACGAAAGGTTACCGACTGTTCTAAAAAAATCAATGCGAAAGGCAAGTTGAACGCACGAATAACAATTCGGGCAACCATATGAAGAGCGGAGAGAATGTGAACGGTTCGAATATTTCATCCGGCATAATTTCCCTAACATTAATTTTGATTTACGAGCCTATTTTCCGGTGGACCGGAGGACATGTTTTATCCGCAGGCGATTGGTGGCAACGAACACCGGACGGATCGAAGTTCGATATTGTTGTTTTTCCAAGTAATGTACGCGGTTTCTATTGGTATAGTTGCGTGTATGGATACTTGACCCGAAAGCCATAACATATCCCTACCACATTATTTGGGGATATGAAAGTTCTAACGCACCACGTATGACATGCGAGGTACTATTGTCGTGTACTCTCCCGTATCCTTCTCGGGCACTATTTATTTATAGCTTAAATTTTGGTAAATAAAGCTATCGATTCCTAAGTTGAAAGCATATAAAAAAAGTTATATTTGACAAAATACGCTAGTGTACAACATCCTACTCTAAATCAATTGAAATATCATCTAGTAAACTTCACAGGTTGCAAGAGGACGTGAACGCAAACAAAATTAAACTTTTTGAACACAATAATTTAGTTATCATCCTAATAAATTCAAACACGTAATGGGCATTAACCAGTTAGATAACAACTAACAACGCAACCATGAAAAACATGTATTTATTTCTATATTTTCTTAGCAGAAATATCGAGCATAAAAATCATCCATTATGGCATAGTAACCGTTATTCCCAACCAGTGACTCTGTAGATGAAACACAGTTATCGTTTTTCGCCCAGAAGAACAAGCATTTATCGTTTAAATATACTCTAACACTGATTATATTATGATTTAAAATAGTATAAGAATAGAGGAATAAAGATTTACCAAAACGTTCAGACCATTGCGAATTGAAGAGATGAACGACATAGCAAAATGATAAGTACAATAAAACAAAACCTCAGAAATGTGACACTAATGGATAATGAGTCGAATTTAATGGATGTGGTGGATGAGAAACTTGGGACACGACATCGAAGTGACATTGAAGATGCCGTTTTCTTTTCGTATTTCGAGGCCAAGCATGATCGATGGGAAGTTTGATGTGCCACGATGAGAGCTGTAGTGCATGTTTTACCATAAAATCAGTTGAGAAAATTAGACAAACATTTTTGTTTGCGAACGTCATTGAAGATATGCAGCTGGTAGATTGTCAATGCTTGGCAGCACTAACACACTGTAGATACAATTTTATATGACAATTTGATATAAATGTACCAAAAAGATAGTGTTGCGCATCAATAAATGTTAATAACCTAATAATGTGTGATTATAAACTAGCTTTTTTACGATTTATTATCAACGTGATTTCTCTTTGCACGTGATCGAAAATTATCTTCAATGAAAGTATTTGTCGAGAAGTTGCCCCTTTTGAACGTTCATTGGATTGAAGGAGTTCGAATCGGTATCACTTAACCTGATTATTTTTGGATATCAATATATTGGACTTGAGTAATCTGTGTACCCAAATATCCGTAGCGGTAAACACACAGCTATTCAGCAAGACTAAGATGAGGACCTTTGAGCGAGGTTTTTTGTTAAGGAAATTTCTTCGTCCTCCCGGGGCATGTAGTATCTTGAGCCTACTTCTTCCTCCCCCTAAAGCATTGCGTAACTTGTGGACGGCACCCATGGTATATGTGGCCTTCCTTATCCGAGTGGATAGAGTCCGCGGCTACAAAGCAAAGCCATGCTGAAGGTGCCTGAGTTCGATTCCAGGTCCAGGATCTTTTCGTAATGGCAATTTCCTTGACTTCCCTGGGCATAGAGTATCATCGTATCTGCCACACGATATACGAATGCGAAATGGAAACATTGGTAAAGAAAGCTCTCAGTTAATAACTGTGGAGGCGCTCATAAGAACACTAAGCTGAGAAGCAGGCTCTGTCCCAGTGAAGACATAATGCCAAGAAGAAGAAACCATGGTTTATAAATACAAAAAGGGTCAAATGGCAAGAAAAGCTCTCAGTTAGTAACTGTAGAAATGCTCCCATGTTATAATTGACCATTAACAATTTTATTTGACAAGATCCAGTCATATATCAGGTAATAATGCTTTATCTAACGTCGTTAGGGTAAAAATCAAGATAAAGCTCTTGTTAGTCGTTTTTATCACCAATTTCAAATTTCTATGTTTTGGAAACAGAAAAAAATCTAGCAAATTGTAGAGCAACAGCCAGCAATTTTTGATTTATTCACATGAATTTGGCCTTCTTTGTAATTGACACAAAATTCTTTTAAAAATCAGTGCTTTCTCTTTTATGCTAAAAAGTTACAAAGAATTGAGTATTTCAGTTTCAAAATCAGGCCTTCCTGAACTAACACGTAATTATTGTAATTTTTACAAATTCCTAAAATCGGTCCTATGCTGATTTTTTTTTTCAAATTTTACGACCCACATGGATGCTTGACATTGCTAATTATATCTAATAAATATGAAATTGGAGAAAAAGACGAAGAAATCAGTATAAAATAGATTTTAAAGGATGTGTAAAAATTACACAAATTATGTGATGGTCGAGAAGAGACAGATTTCGTGTGAGTCGTTCTCAAATTTGTGCAGCTATTTTAAACGTGTAGCATCTTAATGAGTGAAAACACCTCCAAAAATATTTTTTATGTAGTATTTCAATACCTAATAAATAATGGCGCTCTCGGGTTAGGCATTGCATATATAATAGAAAGCCTTCTGTTTGGGTGGGCATCTAATTCTTCCGAAAGAGGTGCGTTTTACGAAAGAGGGCCACGTGATTATTGAGCTGGAATTAAATTCAGGTTAACTTCTGCGTCCATGAGTCCGTGGTATAGGGGTAAAGCGCCCTATACAGTAAACAGGGAGTCGTGAGTTCGATTCTCACCGAGAAAACGAGTATTTTTTTTTCGCAAATTTCATATATTATTTGTCCGTTTGATCCAATTGCAAATTATATGTAATGTTTAGTTTTTGGTAGTTGTAATACCTCAAAAAGAATGAGATTGTGTCGTTTTCTCTTATATTTCAAAAACCCTATATAAAATCTAATTACGAGGGTCATTTTCAGCAACACAGTCGATGTTTTATCGACGTCTAAAACTGTACTATTTTATGTAATTTAGTACAATGATTCGTTCATTCGAAAGACAAACATTTCATCAGATGGTACGACCAACAATATGTTTAGAGCAGTTTATTTGTATTTATTCAAACACATTTCAAACAAAGATCCTTCGAACGCTTCCATTTTCAAAAGATTTCTGTTTCTAGCAATGGATAAGTTCGATCAAAATATTTTTTTTATTTTCAATCAGCTTACACTATTAAATTCGTTTACACGGAGCATGTGTTCAAGTTACACAGTTTTGTGCTAGAGTTATACATCTTATATTTTAGTCCTTTTTTCACATTTTTTATTTGTGTGTACAAGTGGATCAAGGGGTTACACATGAATGTCTACACATGAAAACCTTTGTCCGCCAGTACACAAAAATGAGTCAAAAACTGTGGGCGAAAAAAGATGGAAATATAAAAGAGTTTAATTCTAACTGAAATCCTCGATATTTCAAGCGTGTGCTAGAATTACGCCCTTAGTAACATGGTCCTTTTGTTCTTCATCGGTCCTCTCCTTTATGAATAAAGGTTACCCCAATTCAACACGATTTTTTCAGCGACAACAACAAAAAATTGCCGCGATTTCATTGTTGTGTCGCTGCAAGCACTCTTTTATAGAACCGTCTAGACTGACACAACGAGAATCACTGCGAAATCGCGTCGCTGTGGCTTAGACACGTTCATCAAAAAGTACAGGCAGCGAATCTTCAGTGAAATCGCGGCGATTGTTTGTCGCTGTCGCCGTAAAAAAATCGCTTTGATTTGGGGGAGCCTTAAAGGAGTAAAGATGTAAGCTTGTTGGTATTTTTTCAAGATTGCATTGCTGCTAAGCGTCTGAAGCGAAAAAAATGCTAACAAACTTGCATTTTGTTACTAAACATGTAGACGTAATCAACAGAGTGTTCCTAAGTTTAGTGGTCATGCTGAAACATTGCAGTCAAAGTAAAACAAAACACTGCCGAAACGAATCAAAAGTGCCAAGAATAGGAACCGGCTCCCTACCTCAAATAATAATTGTGGAAATGCAAATGCAAACACTGAGAGTATTGGAGGCACCACACTGCGGACAACAACAGCGAACGAGAAACGAAGTCGAACAGAAATCACGGACCGGGAAGAGCAAAGTAAAAAACAAGCTAGTCCATTCTCTGCAGACAGCTACTGGTATCAGAAGGCCGGTTCCAAAGGCACGTTCCCCACCAGTTTGGAGGTTTGTGCCATCGCCATATTTGAGCCTATTTCATCATCTACCCGATGGGAGACGAAAGGAAAGGGAAAGATGGGAGGAAATAGGAGTGGGGTCCCTTGAAGAGAGAAGATCGCATAAGCGAAATAAGAGCATGTAGCTCCATACCACAATGGGTTCGAACAACGCCCTAAAAAGGGCACTGCAAAACGCATGAGCGTAAAGAGAGCCTATAGCTCATTACCACAGCGGAATAACAGAATAACAGAATGTCCTGAAGATTCAGGCTTCTGAATTCATTTTCACTTAATAAGTGTTTACGAAGTAATTGGAATCGCATTTGCTCAAAAACTGGACAGTTACATATCAGGTGATACGATGTTCCATAATCGGAGTCACAACTATCACACACAAATGAGTCAGCACGCTGAATATTTGCCATGTGATAGTTGAGTCGGCAGTGGCCTGTCAACGCTCTGAACAAGAAACTGCAATTCTGCTTTGACAGATTTGTTAAATACTTCGCCACCCTTGGAGATGGCTCAGTAATGTACAATTTTGTTTGACGACATGGCCCCAAACTATTCCAATATTGCTTGTACTGAGTTGCCGCCCAAGAATTTATCTGAAGCTTCACCCAGCACTTCGAAATTGGAATAGCCGGCTCAGGGCCAATGAAGTCATGCAATACTCCATCGCGAGCTAGCTCATCAGCCAATTCATTTCCAGCGATGGAAGAATGGCCAGGTACCCATACAAGGTTTACAGAGTTGACTGAATTCAGTTCCTCAATTTGAGTTCGACATGCAATAACAAGCTTCGACCTTGAGTTGGCCGAAGCGAGAGCTTCTATAGCAGCCTGACTATCTGAACAGAAGTATATGACTTTACCCATTACGCGCTGTTGAAGTGCTGATTGCACTCCACACATAAGAGCAAATATTTCCGCCTGAAAAACGGTGCAGTTTCTACCAAGTGAGTAAAACTGATTCAGCCTTAGCTCACGAGAATATACTCATGCACCAGCACTACCTTCAAGAAGGGAGCCTTCAGTGTAACATACTATATTGTTTGATATACTTCTTTCCAAATAGCCAGACGTCCGCTCTTCCCGTGAAGGGAATTGTGTGGTAAATGTCCTGTAAGGAAAGTGACAAGCAGTTGTGAGATCACTTGGAGCAAGGACAATTTTGTCCCAATTCACCAAAAGTGGAAACAACGAAATGTGTGTAGATCTACGATTCACTGGATTTTTCTCCAGTAGATCCAGTACCCATAAACGGTAAGAGCAAGAAAGTGCTTCTTGTTAAAGATATTGCCACCACACAAGACATCCATATGCCAATATTGGTCGAACAACTGTTGTGTAAATCCATTTGATATATTTGGGTTTGAGGCCCCAAGTTTTACCAAAGGTTCGCCGGCATTGACCGAAGGCCATGCAAGCTTTTTTGACTCTGAAATCAATGTGAGGTGTCCATGAAAGTTTGGAATCTAGAATGACTCCGACAAACTTTACTTGATCAGTCAAATTAATCTCAGTGCCAAAAAGACGTAAAGGTCGAATTCCTTCGCGGTTTCGTCTTTCCGAAAAAAGAACAATAGATGTTTTATTCGGGTTAACCGAAAGGCCATATTGGCGACACCAACTCTCGACTACCTGAAGATCACTTTGCATCAGGTCGAATAGGGTGCTTATGCACATACCAACTATTAGAGCTAGATAGTCGTCGGCAAATCCATAAGTAAAAACCGCAATTATTGAGTTGCCTCAATAGCGTATCTGCTACGAGATTCCACAAAAGTGGTGTCAAGACTCCCCCTTGGGGGCATCCGCAAACACTCAATTTTCGAATCGCTGCTTGACGCAATGTCGAGAAGAGATATCGGTTTTTGAGCATTTGATGAATCCAGTTGGTAATCATTGTAGGTAGCCCATGGTTTCGTGCGGCTTTTAATATAGCATCGAAAGACACGTTATAAAAGGCACCCTCAATATCCAAGACTCAAGCAGGATTGCTTCTGAACGAATGCTTTCTCGATATCGCATACAACTTTGTGTAAAAGAGTCACAGTGGTCTTTCCAGATTGGTAAGCCTGTTGATTCACATGAAGAGGCATGTTTGCCAAATAAACATCACGGATGTGATGATCGATAATGCATTCCAGACATTTCAAAAGAAACGAGGTCAGACTGATTGGTCTAAATCTATTCGCTTCTTCATACGACGCACGTCCTCCTTTTGGAATAAACTTTACAGCAATATCACGCCAGGATCTGGGAAGGTACCAGGTAGCAAAACTGCTTACAAGTAGCTTTTTCAAAACATGTTTGATAAACTCAAATCCCTTTTGGAGCAGAACACGATAAATCGCTCCTGGAGATTTGAAAGAAGCAAAACTATTAAGTGCCCATTGAATCGATTCAGTAGTTACGAAAAGACATTTGGTTCATCCGTAGATGCTATGTCCACACATCCGGGGAAGTGTGTATTGAATAAACATTCTAATACTTCTTCATCAGAAGAAGTAAAGTCACCATTAGGTAAGCGAATTTCTTTCACTTGGAAATCCTTAGATTTTGCAAGGATTTTGTTCAGCCGACTGACTTCACTCAAACTGGAAACAACTTGAACGACTCTGATCCAGCTGAACGGCGTCTGTTCCAACTCCTTCTACATTGTTTCCTGAGTCTAGTCAGATCGGAATTCCACCATGGGGTCCTTCTTGTAGTCTTTACAGACCACATAGGACATGCTTCTCCAAAAGCTTCCATAATGTAGGATGTTGTAGTATCAACGGCATCATCCAGATCACTTGGATGACTCATAACTCAACTAGCAACTGCTGTTCCTTTTATTACATCCAGGTCTCTACAATTCATTTACCACTAAGTACAGCAGGTATGCAACACTACCACCGATGATACCCGTATATTCTACCTACGGGTGCGACACTACAATCCCAACCTCCTCCTGTCGTCATCCGGATTGCTCTTCCAGTCGCCAAACTCCTCGTCCAGGTTCACAAAGCTCTTGCAGGTTCTACCTTCTCGTCCACCACAAAGGTCGTCCGGGTTCCACCTTCCGAAGATCACGAAGCTCCTTCTACTCATCCACCACGAAGTTCAGGTTCTACCTCCTACCGGATCACGAAGCTCGTCGAGGTTCTACCTTCCGAGGATCACGAAGCTCCTCCTCAACTCGAGCCCTGTACAAGTGGTCCGATTCCGATGCTTGTACAAGCTCTGACCAGCCAGCAGCTCCTCCTACGGATCCCGTACGGCGATACACGGCTTATGCGGCCGATCCTCCTGTAGGGCATACTCGCAGATGAACCGTTCCTGGGCCCATAACCTGTTGGAGGCACCACACATCGCGTTCACTATTTCTCGTTAGAAACGAAATCGAACGGAAATCACGGACCAGGAAGAGCAAAATAATAAACACCGGCGTACTTCAGTACTCGAACGAATGATTTTATTCACAATAATAAACATCAATATAAACATAAACAAACACATTCGACATCACACGATCATGGTGAATCTACAACATAAATGTTGTCTCGATACGAGGGTGGGTGATTGTAAAATTACACTCTCAACAGATAGCACTGAAATCTTAGTAGCAGGGTCCTAGCGTGGACACTGGAGACGTAATGCCAAGAACAACAAAAAGAAGAACGGTTACTCTCAATATATTATAAGGTAATTGTTGAACTTGTGAAAATTAAGGGAGAATTGGTGCGTGGTAGTTAATATTTATTACTCGATAAGCGTCTCTACAAATGTTTGTGTTTCCTCGTTAACGAGTCGTCCATCAAGAGAAACTGCGATAATATATATGGATAAATAAGTTTCCACGTTAAATTTACGTCATTCATTCATCTGGCCAGTCTTGCGTCATTTTCAGCATCTATAAAGATTTCCCACTGTACGCTTTGGTTATAATGGGAAAACTTATTTATATGTTTGACTAGTCCTCACATGTGAAAGGCTGGAAAACTGCTTACTCTACAGCCTACAATAAACAAACAGGACACGTTCTAATTAATCATCCAACGGGAATGAAATATAGTGTTGAAATAGTTCAACTATGGTTTAATTGTTATATAACTTCAAAATTAAAGTTTTCTGAGCCGGTATTTTACAGGAAAGATTACATTATCGAAAAAAAGCGCTTTCCAATCACGGGCACTGCTAAACGTTGAATGCTTCGGTCGTAACTTTCTGACAGAACTAAGGTTTAATGAAAATCCCTCCTCCAATCTGCTGGACAAATCAAATACTGTGGGTACTGCTTTATGACCATCAGTAAACTGATTGCGCTAAGCATAAAGCACCGAGCACAAAATTCGAATGATGGATAGTATTCGCTCTTGTGCCACTGCCGGATTCATTCGGTGCTCGTATTGAAGTTTTCCTCCATCATAATGCCTCCGAACAGCGATGTCAGCGACAGCCCACAGCTCTCAGAAGCAACGCAGGATTGGCTTCAGGACAAAAGAGTCACCATAAAATTAATGCACCGTCATCTCGGCGGCAAAATGTGCGAACCCTGGCTTGGAGGAAGTTCCTGACCGTTAGAATAGCATCCGACAATACAGATCATGGATGAAGAAGGGAAAAAAGATGGAAAACACGATTTATCTTTTCGAAAAAAAAAGCCATTTTTCCTTCAAGGGCTGGTAGAAGTCGGATCAATGATTCAAAGCTAGCTACCCTACGCCACAATGGTCGGGCTTTATACTAAGAAACGACCATAACTATCAAAAACTATTACGAGGTTTTCATATTTTCTTTTACTCTAAAATATATTGTATTTCTTATATTTTATTTTATTTGAGTTCTATGTCGTGAAATTGGTAAAAATAATAAAAAATATATACAAAATGTATACATTAGGAATTAATTAGGAATGGTGGACTTCGTAGCCTAGCATGATCTGTTTCAATGAGGACGTAACGCCAGGAAAAAGAAGAATAAGCGTCATTTGTTTTCAGTGAAAAGGTGAAAAACTCATGCTGCAACTTAAAACCAATATGGTGTCAACATCCAACCATTTAGTTTTAACATATGCTAACGATCAGTAACATAGAATTGGAATTCTAACGATGTGTGCCGCTGTTTTCAACGAAAATTGATCATATATTTTAACGTTACTTTTTATAATATTTTTTAACTAATATTTATCCACTCTTCACTCACATTTTGATCTAACTCGATAATTTTCGAGCGAAATTTGTGCCAAAAATCTACGTAGTATGTGATAATCGCCATCTGGAACAATAAAAACACCAAACAGCACATTGGGATGATATATTTCTTTGATTAAGGCGATAAAACAAGTTTTGACCAAACTTTATGGTGTTCCGACCATTGTGCTACGTACATAAGGCGAGCATATAAATTTTCAATCGAGGTAGATTGAATTCGGCCGGATGCCATTGTAATGGGATCAAATAATTTACATATCTTTTGATATCTTTGACGTGCAAAAGTATAAAATCTTCCAAATGTTCAATGAAATTTTTGGTTTTTCATTTGCAGATTAAGTTAAGTAGAACTTGTACTTCCTGAAAGCGCCACAAAAATTACTTCTTCATACATCGATATGCATGTGACTATTGAGTTCGCTTGATATCGATAGATCAAACACAAAACCAGTATTAATGTGGTATTGTGGTTGAATTTTCAAGGTAGCATGAAAATCAACTTTTACAACGATTCATTGCCTCGAAATCATGCAAGGAATACTGAGATACCTAGATGTGTCGACTGTGAATCACAGTCTTATAAATTGATACCCGTAGCGCTACTGCCCGAAATTTATCGAAGCTTTGTATGGACGATTGAGCCCAAAAAACAACTAAAATCGTAAAGTTAGATTTATGTTGGTCAATCTTCCAATAATTATGATTTCATAGTAATCTAGAAAGATTTGTTTTATTTGATTGAGTGAACTTCTTAATTTCAATGATTTTCTATGACAATTAGGCATCAAAATTAAACAACGGCAGACTTAAAAAGGTTGGGAAATTTCCCGACTTTTATTGTTAGTTCGGACAACTAAGCGAGTTTTTGTAACAACAAAATTTATTTTTTAGGCGTTTATTAATGTTTCTGAATGTGTTAACCACAAATTCAGCACTTCCGCAAATATTCAAAGTTTCGATGAAAATCTTGAAATATTCCTTATTTTGCATAACGGAGTCGAAATTTCAATTATAATCGAAGTGTTATGAGCCCAGATTTATTTCGACGAGTATAATCCCAACAGAACTATCACACTGTGAAAGTTTTAAATAATTCTTTTGGAAAAAATTAGAAATCTTGGAAAACCGAATAAAACTGTCCCATACGAAATGTATGGGAAAACTCTCACCGACAGAATATTTTTAACCTTTCAGCTACAATGTTCAGCCTAAATGCCTAAATTTTGTGAAATATATCCATGGTACATGAAGGTTACAATAATGGTAGAGATTTTGACACTTTGTGTATAAGACTCTTGAAAACTGTGTTCCGTTATCCACCATAATGTCGAAAGCATCAGTAGGCGAAGTAGAATGAAAACCACAAAACTGTCCATAAAAGCATAACTGTCCCATATTGATTTTCGAGCCACCACCTTTCTACCTCCCAATATCCATGTTTTAATGTATATTTTACTATGCATATACAAATTGACACACTTTGTTTGAAAATGTTGTGGAGAAATATAAAGTTGATGCAGTCCCATATTGAAAAATAAAGTCATAACAGTCTCTATATGAACTTTCAACCCAAATAAAAACAGCAAGATGAGAATTGCGTTCAGCTTTATATTTTTCCTTGATCTATAGAAGCAACATGAGTTATCTGTTGAATGAATATGGTATGTAGAAATGTGCTGGAAAATCATGAATATTTGTATGAGAAGACAAACTTCATACTTTGAGTGCCATTTTCTCAATTCCTATTTTTTCCATATGGGACAGTTATGCCTTTATGGGCAGAAAAATAGAGAACAAAACTGCGATTTCATTTGAACATTCGATCGATTCACTCTTAATTAATTAATTTTTCTAATTCCAGTGATATTTCACCATAATCTCAACAGCTGAACGTTCAGTGAAAAATAATTTAACAATCTGTGAATTCGTTGAACAAACTTATGAACAAAAAAAACTCGAAAATGGTCCAACCAGGAATTGAACTTTAGACCAACCGATCAGAAAGTAGGCGTGTTACCACTACCGCAGCATTCACTGATTATTTGTGGTGTGCGAAAACTGAATCAAAAGAAGCTTATGGGGTCTATTTTATAAATCGAGCAGATTCAAGTGACTCGTCTGTAATCACTGTCGATCAAAGTAAGCAGGCATATTTCAGATGTCACCCGTCGACTGCCATAGTAATCCAGTCACATAGAGTGAGGGCTGTCGAAAAACTCGAGTGACAGAGCCGAGTCGAGCAACATTTTTGGTCGACAGTGACTCCAGTCGAGTCGTTTTTGGTCGACTCGACTTATAAAATAGGGCCCTATGTCTGCCAGAGCGACTGTCAAATGTTGTCACAGAAGATTGGTAATAAAAATGCTGTCACTGAACTGTTCGTTAGTATTTTACAGGATGGCGGTAAATTTGTTTGTTTTCACGAATTTTATTGCTAAAATAATAGATTTCACAGAAAAAATCGTATATTTGTTGTATACAGTTCAAATTCGGTAATTTATTTCACAGTATACCGTGTTGCTTTCAAATTTCTGGACGCATCGAAAGCATCGCCTTTTAAATGGTATTTCCTGAAGCAAATTCTTTTTTTTTTTCGCTTGAGATCCTTAAGGGGACACGGGAGACCGTGTTATTTTCCCTATCTTTTGTCTCACTCTAACAATTATCATCAAAACTTTGCCGAAGCAAATCTCGAGTTTTAGTGAACCGATGAAGCTGAAAATTTAATCGATTGTGCACCACATATATAGAATATAGTGATAAATTTTTCACATTCATATATGGAGTGGTACTTGAGATCTGCTTCTTTAAATGGATAGGATGATTATGATGACGTCCCGTGCGGCCTTAATCATGACGTCTTTTACGTTCTCCACTTATAAAAAATGACAAAATAATCACTTCAGAATATTTAGGGCCAGTGTCCAGGATTCAAAGCGTCCGAGTAATTAGAAACAACACGGTACAGCGATTTGCTAAGTTTGACCCAACTAATCGATCAATTTTTTGGCGCAATCGGTTATTTTATTGCTTAAATTTATATTCTTGAAAATTCTTGATATGGCTTGGTTTGGTATAATTAAAAAAGTATTTTAAAGCAAAAAAAAATTATATATTTCAAAGCATTGGAACAAATTTTCAAAATTGTCGCGGAGCACCTGCTAAGGCTTCGCGGAGCACCAAGCGTTATCCTAGTGCACTGGCCGAAATCACCCATGGTCGATATCTCCAGTAAATTTACGTACGCATTGTGCAAGTCATGCGTCTATTCATCTGCGCCATTTATATATTACCTGATAAAAGCAGATTGGTCCATGTAATGGAAACAAACGTTGCATTTATTCGGGAACTATGCGATTTACAATAAGATAACGCTGTTCTTGTTTGCGGAGACTTCAACCAACCCCGATAAACATGGCTTCAACTGGAAGAGGAAACAGTTGTTTCTGAATCCCAGATCACTCCGTTTAGCTCGGCACTGATAGATGGAATGATTTTTTTGAATATGCATCAGTGCAACTTGATCACGAATTAGTTCGGTCGTACTCTGAATTTCATTAGTCTGATAATCTTCACCTCACAGTTGATGAATCGGTCACACCCTAACTCTGTGTTGAGAATCCCCACCCACCGCTTGTAATTTCAATTCGTACTCCTGAATGCACTCCACTACGCAATACTACCTCAAATCACTTTACTCATATGCTGGGTTTATGAACAAAAGGCCGAAAACAAAACGTCGAAAGCACAAAAAGTCGAAAGACAAAAGGCCGACTTTAGTCTTTCGACCTTTTGTCTTCTTCTTCTTGGCATTAACGTCATCAATGGAACATACCCTGCTTCTCAGATTAGTGTTCTTATGAGCACTTCCACAGTTATTAACTGAGAGCTTTCTTTGCCAAAGTTGTCATTTTCGCATTCGTGTGGCAGGTACGATTATAGGTACTCTATGCCCAGGGAAGTCAAGGAAATTTCCATTACGAAAAGATCCTAGATCGACCGGGAATCGAACCCAGACACCTTCAGCATGGCTTTGCTTTGTAACCGTGGACTCTAACCACTCGGCTAAGGAAGGCCCCATTTTGTCCATAAACCGATTCTATATGCTGAACTACCATAGGATCGAATTCGATGTCTTACGATCATTTCATGAAGGATTTAACTAAGATACTTGGCTGAGTAAATAGGAAGTCGACGATATGACAACAGTTTTCTGCGACGAAAGCCTGTCCCTGCGTGGAGCACTCCATGCGTGATTTTCGTCGTAAAAAGAATGCATGTCAACGGAACCTGTGTCGCAATCGCACCTATGCCAATAAACGGGACTTCAATATCGCTAGCGAAGACTATAGCTAGCTCAACTCGGCTCTTTATCGCTCGTATGTGCAACGTGTTTAGCTTACGTAGTAATACAAAAACGTTCTGGAAGTTCGTTATTCGAAAAGGAAAAATGCTAACATACCCTCTAACGTATATCTTAAACATGCCTACGCAAACACGATAGCCACACACTTTTCAGCCGTTTTTGCTAATTGTCTATCAACGGAAGATGAGGTTAACGCTGCTATATCTGCTGTTCCAATGAAAATCGTCGGCCTGGATTGATTTTGTGTTACTCCTGAGATGGTTATCTCTGCACCTAAAAAGGTGAAAAACTCGTTTACTCCTGGATCCGATAAAATTTCTGCAATTCTCGCGAAACATTACTAAAGGACCTATGTACAAATGAGAGGCTCTCTTTGTTTACTTTCTCTTTGATCAATTACTGAGTCACATTAACCTCTTCTGTTGCGTTTTTGTATGAAACGCTAGTCAAGATAATTGCCTTTCGATCTGTAGTGAAAAACTTCCCAAAAGCTTTAGTATTACACTGTTATAATCGAAAGAGAGCGAGAGAGGAGAGAATCTCTCAATGATCATAGGTCCTTTAGTAATGTTTCGCGAGAATTGTCTACGTACTATGCTGCGATGCAGTTGTCCATCCACTGTGTCGGATTTTCAATAAGTCGTATGATCAGCAAGTTTTCGCTGGAATTTGGAAACAGCCTGTTAATGATGATCGTCACGGCGTCAGGAACTAGGGAGTAATTACGAGCTAGTCCGCTGGGTCCAAGTTGTTCGAGATTATTGTTAGAAATGTCCTGATCAATAAAACGATGAGCTACATTTCAACTGACCAGCATGGTTTCATGCCCGAGAGATCAGTAACGACTAATCTGCTTGAGTTTACAACCCTCTGCGCGTACCAAATGGAGAGCAAGGCACAAGTTGATGTTAACTGCACAAGCCGCATTCAATCAAATTGACTATGAGATCCTTCTTCGCAAACTCCAGAAATTGGCAGACGCGCGATGATCGACGGGGATGAGTTCGAGGTGGTGGACGAACTTGTGTACCTCGGATTGATAACGTCGGATAACAACTGCAGCAGAGAAATACGAAGACGTATCATTACTGGAAGTCGTGCTTACTACGGACTCAACAAGACTTTGCAGTCTGGTAAACTTCACTTCCGTACCAAGTGTACCATGCACAAGACGCTGATAAGAGCGGTAGTCCTCTACGAGCATAAGACGTGAACAATGCTCGAAGAGGATCTGCAAGCGCTAGGAGTTTTGAACGATGTGTGCTTAGGACGATCTTTGGCGGAGTATGTGAAAACGGCGTATGGAGAAGAAGAATGAACAACGAGCTTGCGTAACTCTACGGTGAACCAGTATCCAGAAAGTCGCCAAAGCTGAAAGGGTACGATGGGTGGGACACGTTGTGAGAATGCCGGACAACCATCCAGCAAAAATGGTATTCACCTCGAATACAGCCGGTACAAGACGAAGGGGAGCGCAACGAGCTAGGTGGTTTGACCAAGTGGAGTGTGGGACGATCGAGAAACTAGTTAGCTAGGTTAGCAGCTATGGATCGAGTTAGTTGGCGTAGCATTGTGGCGCAGGTCATGTCTTGAAGGACGTAGCGACATCAAAAGTAAATAAGCAAATATCTACGTCTCAGTTCGAACAATTGAGGACTTGCATCACTTGTAAGCACACTTGAGCCGATTTGTAAATTGGTGTCGAAGAAATCGATTCTTATCGTCAATTCGATGGTAAAGGTATACTATTGAACAGAGTAGATCAAGTATGTGACCTTGGTGTTCAGTTAGATACTGAGCTGATATTCATACCATGACGGAAATCATTAAAAAGGAAATCGTCAGCTTAGGTTCATATATAAAATTGCGCCAAACTTCACGGATCCTTACTATCTAAAGTCCTTGTATTGTGCCCTTGTCTGTTCATTCTTAGAAACTGCTTCGGTTGTTTGGACCCCTCACACAACTCACTTGGAGCTTGAGAATTGAGAACTTTTAATATAATTTAGTTACATACAAAGAATAGCACACTTTGAAGAAGGCATACATGCCAGTCTTCCGTTACACGAAAAGCCGAAAGCCCTACCCAAATTTGGAGTTTAGCGGTCATTTGTACAAATTTTCCAAGTATTAATGGATATGATAAGCCCACATTATAGGGAGGGGTGTGATAATCAAATAATAAAATGGTTTTTGTTCCCATACTAAAATAATCTCAACTAAAAAAAACTAACACGCTACTTTCAGAATGTAAATATTTATTGTCATGTATTAAAATGTATCATTGCATGTACCATACACTGTATGGCAAAATTGTCCTCACTTTGCTCACTAATCTTAAAGGCTGCCACCAAAATCAGGGTACGTAGATGCAAGTACATCGTCAAGCATCCACGAAGTAGTATTAGTGGGTCCACCGCCACTATGACCAAAGGATTCTAAAGGTGGCTGGCCATTTTCAATCCGCGTTATGTGTCGTTCATCGTCTTTTCCAAGTGATCCGCCCATCATCGAAGGTTCGCCAACTACCATCACATCCGTTTGATCGGCCGCCGCCGGTAAAGTGCTTGCCACTTCTCGTGTTCGTTTCTTCCTCGGGTTGGCAGGTGCACTTTTTTCTGCGGCAGTTTTCCGTTTCTTGCGTTCTTTGGGCGCAGGACGTCCAGTAACTCGCGGAATTGGAGGTATAATTGGCTCTTCCGCCCCTTGCCAGTTTTGTACTAGCATTTTCTTTAGGCACTCTTGTGGGTTGATTCCTGATGATTTTTGCATCGTCATCAAATGTTGCATCGGTTGTAGTATGCAACACATCCTCAGGAAGTTCAATGTAGTTGCTGGGAATCCTTGCCGGGTGATGTTCATACTCCACTGTTGAATCAATCCCGGGCTAGGTTGTTGAGCTTGAATTGACAAAACCGTGCGAGGAATTTGTTCTTGCCATCTATAAGCTGTGTAATGCCATGTTTTTATTCGCATCATTTCGTCGGGTACAAACTCCAGTACCATTTTACCTTCGCTTATCACCTTAGTGTAAATTGGATTTATATAGATTGTTTCCATTGCACATTGCTCGCTGTCAACGAATAAGGAAGTGTTTTGAAGCCACTCTCTTGAATGTCGTAGATTAAAATACAACTCAACTACTCCACCATCGAAAAAGCTTTTGAAAAATTTAGGTATCAGGACACGTTTGATGTTGAAATGCTTTGTACCATCTTCTTGTCTCAGTGTCAACGATAAGGTTGCGCTGTCATCGAAGAATTCGCAAACGAAGTAATCCCACCATGTGCCTTCATTCTGGGGATGTCGTTCCTGAAGCCTTCTGTTCAGTTCAAATATTTTGTATGAGGGGCTTTTAGATGGCGGGTAATTCGGAATGCTGCCATGGCTCCGAGTTGGCAACCCCATTGTTGTTGGTAGCGTTGGATGAACTTCCTCGATTATGGGTCGCACATCAGGTCTTGGCTGCATAAGCACTGTTGGAGATCGTTTTGTCGACGGAGTTTTTCTTTTGTTCATTTGAGTAGTTACACTATTCACAGGAGATGGGATTTGTGACACGATCATTGCTTGAGGTTGAGTTGTCGCTCCTGCAGTACTGTAGGATATCTGTTGTACTCCAACTGGAGACATCATAGGGGAATCCTGACCGCCAGCCACCGAAGGTGATCTTATATAAGCCATTGATGGTGGATGTTGAGTACTGACCTGAGGGCTTACCATTGCTAACTGATGAGGTGATGATGTTTGAAACCCTATAGATGAATTGGTGCTGGCTGGTCGGCTGTGTTGAGGTGATGGGACTGGTAATCCTACCATAGGACTGTCCCTTGGACTTGTAATGCAATTTGCAGGTGAACATTGCATAGTTGTATTATTTGCAGGAGCTGTACCAGGCGTGCTTGCTCCTGACGGCACCGGAGACGGGACGTAATGGGTTGTAGCTATATTCGATGTTTCCTGTCCAGTGAGTCCAGGAATTATGAAGTCTTCGATATTCATACTTTCGTATGGAATGTAGTTGTTGGTACTTTCAGTTGCACTAATATCTGCACTATCTTCACTTCTAAAAATCATTTCGCGGTAAACTAGCGGTGGTGCGAGAGCACAAAAATATATAACTTTTATAAAATTAACATCAGTACAAAGATTTATAACCGGTGGGTACTGACCTTTAACCAATCCTTAACGTTTCTACCTATGTCTACCTCTACTGAACATAGCGTTAGGTAAACTTGTTGTGAATGAAGAAAGTTTGAAAAATAACAATGAAAATGAAATTTGTTTTAATGTAACTGCCAAAACATCATCGAATGCGATGGATGGTTTATTTAACATTCATAAATATTCTTCATTTGAATGCAGGGAAATGCTTGAAAAACGTTTGGAGAAGTGCGTCGATGCACTTTTTGGCGAAAGAAGAAACAGTTATTTGAAATGATAGCAACTGTAACAGCAACGTTACATAGTGCCCCATCTGGTGGCTGTGCGAATCGACGTGACCTAGCTCTTTTCTGATCAAGTCAACTTGAATATTAATTTCCGCAGAAAGGTAATTTTTTTTTTTGCAATTTCTCATCGTAATAGGCTGATTTTCATCACGCCAATCTGTCATGAAACAGCATACTTTCATGCACTGAAATATGCAGTGCGGTAATTGTCATTACGTAACTAAAATCAGTGCTGTAATGATTCATTACGCAACGCTTTTTCATTACCGAACTGTTATGAGTTGCGTAATGAATCATTACACAATAATATTTCAAAAATTGTAAAATAGTGGTGAATGCATTTCGACATAGTTTCTGATACCCTCAAGTGATCTTCTACAAAATTGCAACAAATGTTGTACGTAACTCGTTGCAGAACTCGATTTTTACAGCACTCGTCGTAATTATCCTATTCGGCAAGCTTCGTAGGATAAATTTACGACTCATGCTGTAAACATCATCATTCTGCAACTTGTTCCGTGAACTACTATTTTGCAATTTCCCATCGTAATAGGCTGTTTTTCCTCACGCCATTCTATCATGAGATGGCCTGTTTTCCTGCATTGAAGTATGCAGTGCCATTTTCAGTTGCGTAATGGTTTATTACGCAACGCTTTCATATCGCAACTGTTTCGAGTGACGTAATGAATCATTACACATCAATTTTCAAAACATGCAACATAATGATGAACGCACTCTGATATGATTTCCGACACAAGCAAGTGGTCTTCTACAACTGATTTCAGTTGCGTAATAACCAGGGATTGAATCCTGAGAAAATTGAGAGAATCTCTCACGTATCGCTCTCTGTAACTATCATAACATGCTGCACATTATGAGAGACTGTTTATCGTATACTGCTACAAGTTTGATCAGATTGGGGGGATAGTAGTGCATGATAAAACCCCTCTAAACATGCTCGAAGCCTGGGGGACACTGTTGTTATTGGAAGTTCGTGGATTGTTTATCGTGCCAGTAAAGAAAAACACCTATCCCCAACGGTAAACAAGCGAGAAAAATGGATTTTATCATCGCTCTCTCGTTGGGGCTCTCGCTCGCTGCTTTCATTTATCAGACATGTTACACCTTGCGATACAATGACGATCGTGGACCGCAACAGATGGGATGTTTTTCTTTGCTTGCTTTGATCGTGCTTCATTCTCAAATGAGAGCGAATTCTGCAACGCCTGGTAATAACTATTACCACACTGCATAAAACAGTACAGGAAAGTAGGCCGTTTCACGACAGATTGGCGTGACGAAAAACATCCTATTACGTTGAGAAATTGCAAAAAGACTATACGGCACATCTCAATTAAGTGCAAAAAATTAAACCGATTCATGGCAGATTGACATAATGAAAAGCAGCTTAAACATTAAGCTAATTTTTATCGGGATGAGTGAATTTCATTGTTACTTCGTTAAAATGTTACAGATTTCGTTGAGTTTTTAATGAAAACTGTAGAAATGTAATTTATTTTACCTGTTGAGATTTCACAGGAATCCGTAAGTGTGTATTACGATGAGAAAGTTCAGTGTAACCGACAAAACACGAAGAACTCAATTGAAGACTTTTCCAACCTTATTTAAAGAAAAACTATGTCTTAAACATAAATATATACTACGATTTTAGCTTTTTTGCAATAATGTCGAAAATGAGAACAAATAGCGCTTCAATCAATTCGAGAAGAATACGATAAGAGCACAATATGACTCTAATTCCATAGGAGGCAACTCTACAAAAGAGAAGGTAAAACATAACTGTCTATATTCTTAAACATCCACCAGGTATGTAAATTCTTTTAAACAACTTATTTTACTGAGAAAATTTCATTAGATGAAAAAAAAATCCTACTAGAAGCATTCCCATGCGAAGACTGAAACTAATTTTCTAACCCCCAGAGCACGGGCACATAATCAGTTAAACGAAATCTCCATTCATGGTAGGTAAAACTAGTTAAAAGTACAAATAGACGTGAAATTGCTATCTTTCCGTCAGCTTGTCGTACACGGGAATCACATTGTGCCAGCAGTTTCTCTGGAATGCCGTACAGCTTCATCGCGCTTCGTGCCTACAAGGATTGGCGTAGCTACCGAGAAAATGCACACTACAAAAAATGGTCAGGACTAAAACTGACTGTCTGATATAGACTGATACTTGAAAATAATCTTAAAAAATCGATTTTTTCTATTGTGGCATTCAGCACTCAAATTCTATGGAAAATTTATTTATTAATCACCTAGTGTAAAAAGTTTCATTGTTTTCATTGGCCACTTTTTCGCGTGCTCTTCCATTATTACAAACCACGCGTTTTCTGGAGAGCATCATTTCTTGTGGGCCAGCCATCAATGTAGATGTGGGAGACGGGTCCGGAGACATTGAATTTTAGTCTTCAGCCCCACGATACTTAATAAATTTTGCTGCTCTTTTAATTTCTCGAATTAGGTTGAACGGTCAAGAAGCTCAACCATCGACAGTGAGCAACCGAAGTAATTACAGTCGAGTTATGAAGCAGAGTTGAAAATGCAATAAGCTTTTCACGTTTATTAATGCAAGTCTGTTAGAAATACCACAACATTTTAATACGTACACTTCAATTTCAAGGGAATCATTGAAACCTTGAAAAAGCTTTTACAGTTGCTATCTGTCTTCCACTAAAAATCGAACGTTAGTTGAATGTTCGATTTATTTACTGGTAGAATAAATTGTTATAGTATAGGATGAATGTAGTTTCATTCAATGTTGTTCGTCTGGCATGGTATAAACTCAGACAGGCTTAAATCAGTGCATATAGTTCTTACTTAGCTGATGTGACGAAAAAAAAACATTTTGTAATTGCAAAATCCATTGCAAAGGCAATTTTCCATTTCATTTAAAATGTGGTCAAGTCCAGGTGTTTTTGTCTTCTATATACCATTTCCATTGGCTTTTTTAGATTAAGACCGTTATTATTGAGTAGAAAAAATGAAACATCCATTTTCTTTCGAAGCAAAATGATGCGATGTTCTTCATCAAAAGGGTCAGAAGCCTTGACAGTAAACTTTCTGATTTCCCGATAATCATGGAAACCAAATCAGTTTTTCAACTCGACATGTCGTAATGTCGTTTGCCTAGGATGATCAATCATCATCACTGCAGAGATGACTTTACTCAGCAATGCTTCCAAGCTCATTGTCGCATTTGTCTGCCAACAGCTACCAAGGCCATGTTAACCGTCTCAATCATTGTAAAGTGACAAACGTCTCCCAAATCTAATATCTCTTCGCGGCAGTCAGTTAGCCAATTCAACCACCAGCCAGCGTGGTACCGAACAAGGACCAATTCGTGTTTGGAAAATGGTGCATTCTGCTTTCGTTTGTTGGATGAGATCCAAGATAAATTGCTCCCCGGAGGTTTGCGAAAACGAAACGATCCACCCACCGGCAGTCATCAGATTCGTATGTACCCACTGGAGTGGATCATCTTTCATAATAAATCAGATGAAAGAAATTTGACGTGTTTTGTTTTATCGCCCTGAATCTAATTGGATAAAAATGTCGATAACATTTGAAGTATAACGATTTTTCCACAGCTATCGATACTGTACTCTAGGGATTGAAAAATGCATATAAATGAATACCTAACATACTTGATAACATCCATGAAATACAAATTAAAAATCCATTTCATCAATCACTGACGAGGCAAGATAGACGAGAAATCTGAACCTTACTTCACCAAGATTGAAAACATCGTCTTAGAATCATATGTGCATAGATACAACTGCAAAAAGCTACTCTTCCTTGCACTGGATTGTAGAATGCCACTTCGCTTGATTGATCTTCGATTACTTTGACACATGCAAGTGGAAAACAGTTCATGTTAAGTAATGGATAGCGTGAGATTTATTGCTATCGAAATAAAGCTTTATCTGTACATCGATCAAATAGTAACAAATGAAAGATTTTGTTTTTGCGACATACAATTTTCCGGTTACAAATGTGGTTGAAATTGAAACATTTTTCTTTCTGTCTATCAATTTCAGTGAATTAGGGTCAAAAATATAAGAGACTTTTTTCATCTGATAGGAGTTGCCTTTTTTGCTAACAAATTTTTGAGTACCGTACCAGAATGATGAACGGAATTATTTCTCGTACCTGTAATTCTGTATGGCTGTATCTCAAACCATTTCCCTTCTTCGATTAACGATCGCACTATTGACAATCATACCCATTACTGGGTATACGGGGAGATGCTCCGTTACCGGACATAAAAATGGTAGTCTATTCATATTGTGTTTATGTATGGTGCAGAATTCATTCACACTCTCAAATTACGATTGTATTCGATCATACTTGCGTAATCCAAATATTTATTTTTACAATTGAAACCATATTGTATTAGATTCAAAGGCGATATGTCAATTTTTTATCTGTTTAAAATCATCTCTATCGTTTATAAAAAGCGAGCATAATACAAGAATGAGTTCATTCTTCATAAAAGCATTTTTTCTTCTTATTCTACATTCTGTTTAAAAAACATAAATTTCACCGTAATCCGTAATTTTTTTTAAGTGTGTAGGATGATTTGGTAAAACTTAATTAACCTTCCGTCAGTCGCTCAAAAAAAAGTTACACCAGCGGTCGCATCGTGTACTGAGTACACGCGGAGCAATTTTGATTGTAAATATAAAACTAGGCAAGATAGAATATTGATGTCTTCGGCAAATTTCTTCAGTCCAACGGTACCAATTGGTTAGTGGACAAATAAAATATTGGAACCATCCTCACCTTCTTGTGGCCATCGGATTGTGCCCCGGGGGAACCGATGAAGTGGACATTTCGCAATTCAACATCTCGAACGCAAATATCTCAGGATCTATATATTTTTAGCAAGATGGTGTCTTCGGCAAAGTCGTTCAGTAGGTCAAGGACTAACATGTAATAGGCCGCTTGTTTCAAAATTCTGCCACCAGTTGGCGCTAGTGAGCATGTAATTTTTAAAACACAGATATCTCAGGATCCTGATTACCTAGAAAGACGCGGTCTTCGACAAAGTTGTTTAGTAGGTCATGGAATATGCCATCTAACTTGAAGTGAGTATACAATATTTCAATCATGAATATCTCAGGATTCCGATTTTTTAGAAAGATGGTGTTTTCGGCAAAGTTGTTCAGTAGTTCAAGGACTAATATGTATTGATTACAGGTAAAGGCTTAGCGTGTGATAGGCCACTTAACTAGAAATTCTACCACCTGGGCGCTAGTGAGCATGCTGTATGTTGATCGCGGCTATCTCAGGATAGCGATATTATAGCAAGATGGTGTTTTCGGCAAAGTTGTTTAGTAGATCAAGGACTAAACATAAGATGTGCCGTTTGATTAGCAAGCCCCGTTGTAAATGAAGCCTAACCTTTACTATTTTACGTATTATAAAAACGTATACCGGGAGACGACTGCCAATGAACCTTTTTAAGCTTAGCAAGTGGTGGAATTCTCCTTGGAGGCATTTCCACAATGCTGCAGAACTTTTTCTATGGGAGGAGCATATTGCCCGGTTTGTTTTGAAACGTAAATATTTGGACTGTTTACAGAATACGTCTTGTACTTGTTTGAGAAGATAGGGAGGAGGATCCTATTCTTGGCATTTTTAATTCACTTCGGCAGTGTTTTTTTTAAAGCTTAAGAGCTTATATTTGGCCACAATTTGTGTCGTATTGAAGTGTATCTTATTGCAAAATTTCAGTTTCAGTTGAATCATGGAAGTGCCAAAGCTACTCTGCACCCTACCAGCCAAGAAAAAGTTGTATGTTGAACATTTCCACAGCTGTTAGAATTTTGTTTCTCTCTCTCCTATCCATGGAGAACTTTTCCTGTACCCATCACCACGCGCAGCAGTTGCTTTAACGTACCATCACTTTCATTAAGTATATGTGGTATTATGGACAGCGTGCACGCATCGCGGTTGTTTTTAGCAATTTTCTAGGTTCGAATCCCGTCGCCGGCACAAGTTTTTGTTTATCCATATAGTGATAATTCTCGGGAGCAGTGGGTGAGCGAAAATATGATGGAGTGATAAAGAAATTACCCCCAGAGTGGAATGATTTTCGGTTTTCCTCCATCGTAACTCTAGGGAAAATAAGTGTGAGCGAAAAAAGATGCTCACGTGAGAAAGCGGAAAAGCATTCAACGTGCGAAAAATTGAAGATTTCTCATCATGGATATGATAATTCAGAACCCTGGAAGGGACCTTCGACTCATGGTAATATCGCGTTATGTACAGTAATACCTTGGAAAGCTGTTGTTGGGGATAATTACAGTAAACATGAAATTTGAATTTTAGTATGGTTATATAAGTCGATATCGAGTAGCGAAAAATTGACTCATGGAGGATTCACAATATACCAGTGCAGCGAAAATACAATATTTTTTGTGTTGGTATAAACGAAGTAAGTCAAAATTAAACGATACTACGATAGTACTGGTGCTCTCATTATTATAATAAACAATACCGGCGCCGGCTGCGTCCGAATGCAGGTCAATTTGGGAATGGGAGGGAAATGTTGACGTGTTACTTGCTTTACAGAAGCCGAGGAGTCCTCTGCACTTCCACAAAAAAAACACTGGGAGTTTGGATATGAGAAAGGATTCGTTTTGGTAAACGATAAATATATTATTCGAAACGAATACGTGAGCATATACACGGATGACCGACACTGATAGTGCGGTTACTACGCAAACCGGAAACGATACTGATTTCGTTGCACGCTAGAGAGGAGCATACAACAGGTTGAGCGTATCAAACACTATTGACCGGTTTTTTTTTCGTTTTTCACCGGCGCATTTCGTTTTTTCTTCCGCGTAACGCGAACCGGACACAATTGATCCGGATTCCGTCGCTCGCCCACATGCATGCAACAGATTCAACGGGTCCAACACAACTGACTGTATTCATCAGAAGTTCGTTTAATAGGCTAGATTTAAAAATAAGATTGGTCAATTTGAACCTAAAAAAAAATTTGAAATTTTTCATACAAAAAGCGTTAAGCAGGGGGGAGGGGTTCAAAAATTTCTAATTTTAGCATCACAGCGAAATATTTTAACATTTGGCAAAACGTGCTTTGATAGCCCAAATGATCAGCATCATAGGATGTTCAGAAAATAAAATTCTCACTGGCGCCGAGTTACATAATTCCAAATATAATTGCCAATAACATGTCAGCACTTTGCTTACTAAATAACTTTGACGAAGTCGTCAAGTTTTAAATAGTCTGGAACTCGAGATTCTTTATTAGAAAAAAATGAATCTGGACCTTTAGCGTAGCCTGATGGAAGTATTTGAAATCTTGCACCCCACTGCATTTTAAATTGAATGTTGAAGAATTTTGAGTACTTTACCCCTCACACGTTGGCCCATGATATACAGACCAACTTCATCCAAGACACCATCTTTTTAATCTAATTTTATTTTCCCAATCAAGATCCTGAAAAACCTGCTTTCGAAAAAAAATGCATAGTCACTAGCACCGTGCTGTGGAAGAATTCCGAATCAAACTGCACATCACATGTTTAGTCCTTGATCTACCAAACAGCTTTTCTGAAGACACCATCTTGCTAAAATATCGCTATCCTGAGATCGCCGCGATCAAAATACAGCATGCTCATTAGCGCCATCTGGAAATAGAATTTCAGGTTAGGTGGCTTATCACATGACCTATCACCGACTCAATACTTTTGTTGAAGACGTCAACTTTCTAGGTAATCGGGATCCTGAGATATCCGTGTTCGAATAATGTCAAGCTCACAAGCTCCATCTGGTGTAAGAATTCCAAATTGAATAGATCATCACATATTAGTCCTTGAACTACTGAACAACTTTGCCGAAAACACCATCTTTCTAAAAAATCAGGATCCTGAGATATTCGTGATTGAAATATTGTATACTCACTAGCGCCATCTGGTTGCAAAATTTCAAGTTAGATGGCATATAATATGTTAGTCCATGACCTACTAAACAACTTTGTCGAAGACCGCGTCTTTCTAGGTAATCAGGATCCTGAGATATCTGTGTTTGAAAAATTACATGCTCACTAGTGCCAACTGGTGGCAAAATTTTGAACCAAGCGGCCTATTGCATGTTAGTCCTTGACCTACTGAACGACTTTGCCGAATACACCATCTTGCTAAAATATATAGATCCTGAGATATTTGCGTTCGAGATGTTGCATTGCGAAATGTCCACTTCATCGATTCCCCCGGGGCACAATCCTATGGCCACTGGAAGGTGAGGATGTTTTCAAAGTTTTATTTGTCCACTAACCAATTGGTACCGTTGAACTGGAGAAATTTGCCGAAGACATCAATATTCTAACTTGCCTAGTTTTAGATTTATAACCAAAATGCTCTGCGTGTACCGTTTTGACTCATATTCCGAACACTTAAGGCCAACAGTGACTTCAAATGCATCTGATTGGCAAAAAATAGCTGATATTCATGTAAATTTTAATTTCCTCACAAAGCCTAACTGTTAGCTGTTGGATGTACCGATAATAATGTTGATTTAATTAGTTTTTGTATTGTTTTTACACAAAAGAATGGAACAACATTTTGATTCAAATGCCGAACACTGTGTTAATGCTGTCTCATATTCCGAACACCTTGATTCAAATTCCGAACAGCACGAATAAATCGTATTCAAATGAATAATTTCGCAAACAAATTTATCTGAGCTTGTTCTACTGGTCTCAAACTAGAGAATCATCACTACTACGGCGATATAAATTATATTGGAGACGGTTAAATTAAATTGCAATTGACTGCCATGTCCTTGTTATTTGGTGACATATTTCAACGAAACATTTCAACCAAATCGCCATACAAAAACAGAGTGTTCGGAATATGAGTCTGTTCGGAATTTGAGACAAAACGGTACTCAGTACACGATGCGACCGCTCGTGCGGCCTGGTAAAAAAAGTTACACAAGCGGTCGCACTGGTGTACTGAGTACACGCCTAAAATCTTAGGTTAAAAACACGATGTTTTCGAATACTTTTTGTTGATTTTTTCGAAAAATTTCTTCTCTACAAGCAAGAAGAAGAGTAGATCTTGGAATAGGACGAACACCCGGATCAATTTGAAGAGATTCTCAACTTTTTTTTCGACTTTTCGCAAAGTGCGTGTACTCAGTACACTAGGGCGACCGACGGTGGGTTAAGTTATTCTTTACATTTTGTTAACAACAAACTACATTTTATTTGCCATAACATTTCAGATTTTTACAGGTGAATTCAATTCATATTCTCATAAGATAAAAAAACGCTTTTTAATAAACTTCCCCTAAGTATGTACATGTACGTTACACATCATGTACAGTATGGCCCATTAAAAAAAAATGCGAGAATAAGCATATGATGTGTTATGGTAGTATTTATATACAAAATGTGAACGAAACATGAATGTTATTCGTTATTTGTATTGTTTAATCTATTTAGACTCAGTTTTTCGCTTTGGACATGATTTTTATTTGTTATTTTCACCTTACTAGAGAGGAATTGGAAGCATACCCCCAAATTTTATGATGTGGTCGTTGAGTTCAATATCTTTGTGATGAAAGGATCTAAAACATCAACGATGGCGTGAAATGCTTCACAGGCCTTGTCGCCAGCATTCGCCCATATCAAATGATAGAAATGGTTCATATCTGGATCATTGGAGACATAAACATATTTTCAAAACAACGGCTCATTTTTGAGAGCCGTGGTTGAACCTTCATATAAGTGTGATAAGCGGATCTGTTTTGCTGAAAATCTATGAGTTAATATTGATATAAGTTGTCTCTAACCAAAAGAACAAAATTCGTCCTCAAAAAAATGTTATAGACCACCGTATTTATTTTTTAATCAACTCTAACAAAAATTAAAGGCATGTCAAACCTATAAGACGCAAAAGCCTTCAAAACTATGACCCTGGCAAAATATTTTATTGTGACCATGAAAAATATGTTCTCATAGAACTCACCCATCGTCCAATACCAAATAAACTAAAATTTTCATCAATAAAGTGTGATTTTCGAAGGTGGAAAGTTTTTCACCAGAGTATACATCAGACGCTGTTAGTTATGAGTTAATGTTGATATAAGTTGTCTCTAACCAAAAGAACAAAATTCGTTCTAAAAAAAATTTTATAGACCACCGTATTTATTTTTTACTAGTGGTCCCGGCAAACTTCGTCTTGCCATCAAGTACCCGAGCAAAGCTTGAGATCAAATTGAAAACTAATTTTGATGTTGTGCTGTCGCGGGTTTTGATAACTCAGTTTGTTGTCATTTTGGTCGTTTTAACGGTTAAAATATCAAAACTGAGAGCAGAAAAATGTTCCCATGAAATCAAATTGAAAACTCTTTTTGCTGTCAGTGAAAGCAAATTGAAAACAGTTTCTGCTGTCATTGAAAGCAAATTGAGAACTCGCTGAGATATACATATTTTCGATTGATATTGAAACATGGCTGCGACTAGATAAATGCTTTATTTTTATATTCTCGTAGTATTTAAACATGTAGCACGAATAAATTTATAATTGAATAAAAAGAAAATATAAGTAAAAATTCAAAATGATAGCAGAAAGAAAACAAAATATGATATCGAATATTTCATTGATAAATTGATATCAAATTATGATATCAACTTGATGCTGAAAACAGTATATGTTTTCAACTTGCTTTCATTTTGATGTTGGACTTTGCTCGGGTAGGCTGTTGAAAAACGTCATGGAAAGACCCGTGCAAAATGGAAGTTCCGTTCATTCCTGTTTTTTTCAATTTTCCCGTTAAATATCCTTTGCTTTTTATATACACAAACACGGAACACTTCAGGAACATAACTATGGAAGAATTTTCCAAATCCGATAGCCCATTCTCAAGCCATTTCGTGACATACAAACACCATTCCATTTTTATTTATATAGATAGATTAAACTTTAATAAAAAATAAAGGCATGTCAAACCTATAAGACGCAAATACCTTCAAAACTATGACCCTGGCAAAATATTTTATTGTGACTATGAAAAACACGTTCTCAAAGAACTCACCCATCGCCCAATACTAAACAAACTAAAATTTTCATCAATAAAGTGTGATTTTCGAAGGTGGAAAATTTATAACCAGAGTATACGACAATCAGACGCTGTTAGTTATGAGTTAATATTGATATAAGTTGTCTCTAACCAAAAGAACAAAATTCGTCCTCAAAAGAATGTTATAGACCACTATTTATTTTTTATTAAACTCTAACAAAAATTAAAGGCATGTCAAACCTATAAGACGCAAATGCCTTCAAAACTATGACCCTGGTAAAATGTTTTATTGTGACCATGAAAAACACGTTCACCCATCGTCCAATACCAAACAAACTAAAATTTGGATCAATAAAGTGTGATTTTCGAAGGTGGAAAGTTTATCACCAGAGTATACGACAATCAGATACTGCGAGCGGACAAAAGCTTTGAATTTCTTTGCTTTATTACATTATTTAGGACAGTAAGAAAAATATGAAAAAAAATGTTCTAGGTAGCGATGTTATGTCAGAATATACTACAATAATCAGAAATTACATTCACACACAACGCTTGTGGATGCTATATTCACGTTCAAACCATTTTCGCATTTTTTTATGGGCTATGGGTATGTAATTCGACACTTTCTAAAAAACTGCTTCTAAGCTTTCTTAATTAATTTATTAATATCATTACAACACTACATATTTTTGTATATCAAAATGTTCTGTGTTTGACAGCACTAACATCCTGATCTAGTAAAACTGAATTGAGCTATTATTAAAGTGTTGTTAACAACATATTACAGAAAACTTCCATTTTTGCAAGTATTTGTGAGGAAAAAATATCCCAATTTTTTGCAAGCTACTATAGATGACACACAGGCTTCGTACTTTGGCGAAGAGGTCTGTGTCATCCGCAAACAACCAAAATTGACATCACTAAGATAACTCAGGTAAGTCGAATGAAAATATTGTACAATATTGGTCCCGGAGTTGAGGTTCAAAGGCCGGTTCTTCAACTTCAGCATAATAAACGTGCACAGCCCTCACTCCGGAAGCACTGATGATGATTTTTACCATCATAGGAGATCTAAACGCTCAGGTTGGCCAGGAGGAGGAGTTCAGACCGACTTTTGAAAAGTTCAGCGCCCACCGGCTGACGAACGAAGTTGCTTACGACTAATTGATTTAGCCGCCTCCAAGAATATGGCTATTCGTAGGACCTACTTCCAGCCTTCTATACCGATACACCTGGTGATCACCTCAGCAGACAGAATCACAAATCGACCACGTTCTGATTGATGGACGGCACTTCTCCTACATTATCGACGTCAGGACCTATCGTGGCGCTAACATCGACTCTGACCACTATCTAGTGATGGTTAAACTGCGCCCAAAACTCTCCTTCGTTAACAACGTACGGTACCGACGGCCACCCCGGTACGACCTAGAGCAGCTCAAGCAACCGGATGTCGCAGTGTCATACGCGCAGCACCTCGAGGCTGCATTACCGGCAGAGGGTGAGCTGGATCAAGCCCCTCTTGAGGACTGCTGGAGAACAGTGAAGGCAGCCATCAACAATGCAGCTGAGAGCAATATGGACTAGCTGTTGTAATACCAGGAAGAAAGCTCTGCAGAGAATTCAAAATAAAATTTAGAAAATGATTCTGAAGCTTCCTCCCTGGTATAGTACCTATGAATTACATAGAATATCCAATGTTGAACCATTGGAACAAATGTCATTAATAATTTCAGGCAAAAATCGTTGCAATTTTCTATTGCCACGATTAATGCGTAATATGTTTAGGTTAAGTACCATGCCCACACAGTTACGGATCACCCACAGTGACGGATCACTTTGGCGTTCAACATCGGATAACTCGCTCAAAACATAAACGTTGACGTAAAACATATTTTTCCCATGTTATACTATTTGTCTTCTAGCATTTGTAAAGTTAAGCATAACATTCAACCGCTTAATAACGGTGTATTTGACAAATGTTTAGTTGGTACCACACAGCTATCATTATATGATCGTTTTCTGTAAGAAATGCCGTCAGCATTCATAAGCTCCCACAAGTGGTAAAATTCATATGTTATAGCATAAAACATGCTCGTTCGCTTCGATTTAGTATGAACTCATCTTTAGAAAAGAGTTTTCTTGATTGTTGATTCTAAATACCGAATATTAGCACTTCTAACTAGTGATCCATAATATGGACCAGGAAATGATTGTTTACCACGGTTATGGATCACTAGCAAAGAATGTAGATTTCTACCATTTTAAGCATTGGATTCGACATTTTGAGACAACAGCGCTAAGGAAAAAACTAATACAACATCAAGGTTGGTAAATTTCATTTTTTAGCAGACAAAAATGGGTGGAAAACTTGGTGTGGAGCGAAAATAGTTCATGCCTCAGTTACTACAATGCAGTATATCACAAAAAAGGACATTTTACCCTTGTGCCCAGCTCTAACAATGCTATTTTTTGCAGTAATATGTGACACATTGTTAACTTTAACCAAATCATGCAATACAGATGCATTGAGTTTAAAATCTCTTGATTTTGCGCACTGATCCGTAATATGTCACAATTTGAAAATTGATCCATAATATGGTTTTCAGAAACTGATGCAATTTTTAATTTTTATGCAATCCTATGTAAATATTACACTCAAAACAGTTTACTAACCGAAGTTCCAATGTGAAACGATTCAATTCGTGCTTTCAAATTACAATTTTACGTTTTCCATGTCGTTTTATTGAATTTTATAGGTTGGACTCCACACTATTTGATCCATAACTGGTAAGGATGGTATCGGAGCTGAACTCATAAAGATGGGCCCGGAGAGGCTGGACATTTGTTTGCACCGGCTGATAGGCACAATCTGGGAAACAGAACAGCTACCGGAGGAGTGGAAGGAAGGGGTAATATGCCCCATCTACAAGAAAGACGGTAAGTTCTAAATGTGGCCTACAAAGTATTATCCCAGATCATTTTCCGTCGTCTGTCACCTATAGTAAGCGAGTTCGTGGGAAGTTATCGGCCGTCAACGATCGACGACGGACCAGATCTTTACTGTACGGCAAATCCTCTAAAAATGTCGTGAATACCAGGTCCCAACGCATCACCTTTTCATCGATTTCATGGCGGCATACGATAGTATTGACCGCGTAGAGCTATGAAAAATCATGGACGAGCACAGCTGTCCCGGGAAGCTCACGAAACTGATAAGAGCGACGATGGAAGGTGTGCAAAATTGTGTGAAGGTTTCAGACGAACATTCCAGTGCGTTTGGATCCCGCCGAGGACTACGACAAAGTGATGGACTTTCGTGCCTGTTGTTCAATATTGCGCTTAAGGTGTTATGCGGAGAGCCGGGCTACGATTTTTACGAGATTCAGTCAATTTGTTTGCTTCGCGGATGATATGGACATTATCGGCCGAACATTTGAAAAGGTGGCAGACCTGTACACCCGCCTGAAACGCGAGGCAGCAAAAGTTGGACTGGTGGTGAATGCGCCCAAGACAAAGTACATCAGTGCTTCCCAAACTTTTTCAACTTTCGCTCCCTTAAGGCCAATATTTATCTGGAATCGCCCCACTGATATGTGATTTCAATATTTTATGTAATTAAGTTCTGTATGTCAAAAAATGTCTTTGACTCGCATATCCACAGAATCATGAAACAATAACTATTATGTACATTTCAAAATGTTCTCCCATATATCGATATCCCAAAATTATTAGGAATGATTTACTAGATTGCAATTTTAACAATATGTTACGTGCATTACAGGCTACTGAATCCGTTTTTGATAAAAGTTCTGCCCAATTTAAACTATTTGAATGTAATATATGCATAGGCGCCAACTTCTGATGTAGTTGTGGGATGATTCGTTAATAGTGATTACATACTGATTTATCTTTTATTTCTAAAATCACTGCAATAACATTCAGAAATTGTGAATAATAAATGTTAAACGTTTCTGAGAACGATTTTTATTTTCATTCAATCCAAAAACAATAAACAAATATATGAAAATCCAAAACGTTTTTTCACTCATATTTCAATGCATTATATAAAAAGGGTATTTTTTCTAACACCAAGGAAAAATTGTCTCTAAAATGATTTGTACCATGAGAAATGATAAGAAAGAGTGCAACCGAATCTTCTTTTTTACTGTAAAAAAGTTGGATGCGAATGAAAGAAATATTAGCTTCCTAACCTCAAAGTTTTTACATAAAAAATCCTTTTATAAAATATTGGGCATTTGCAAAAAGTTCTAAAAATTCTCAGATACATGTTTTGTACATCCAAAATATGTAATGTTTTAAATGTTATCTATGACGAAGCATCCGACCGTGTAAAAATCTCAAATACCGATTATTCTTAAAACTCACATAATATTATAAAAACCTGAATGCATGTGTTTGACAATTATCAATATGTTTTACAAATTTTCGCCCCCTTGAGCCTCAAAATCGCCCCCAGGGGGGCGAATTCGCCCACTTTGGGAATCACCGAAGTACATGGTAGCTGGTGGAGCCGAGCGCGACAGGGCTCGTCTAGGTAGCAGTGTTACGATAGACGGGGATACGTTCGAGGTGGTCGACGAATTCGTCTACCTTGGATCCTTGCGACGGCTGACAATAACTTTAGCCGTGAAATACGGAGGCGCATCATCAGTGGAAGTCGGCTATGGCCTCCACATAAAAGGTTCACACCCGCACCAAATGTATCATGCACAAAACGCTCATAAGGCCGGTAGTCCTAACGTGGACGATGCTCGAGGAGGACCTGCAAGCACTTGGAGTCTTCCACCGTCGAGTGCGTAGGACGATCTTTGGCGGTGTGTAGGAAAACGGTGTGTTGCGGCGAAGGATGAACCACGAGCTCGCCTAACTCTACGGCTAACCCAGTATTCAGAAGGTGGCCAAAGCTGGAAGGATACGATGGGCAGGGCATGTTGCAAGAATGTCGAACAGCAACCCTGCAAAGATGGTGTTCGCTTTGGATCCGGTCGGTACAAGAAGGCGTGGAGCCCAGCGCCCACCTAGGCGGATCAAGTGCGTATCGATTTGGCGAGCGTGGGGCAGAACCAAGAATGGAGAGATGCGGACACGAACGTATTGTGGCGTGAAATTGTTGATTCAGTGTTATCTGTTTAGATGTAAACTAAATAAATGAATGGTCTCGGAATGCTACATTGAGGAACTCAAGCTCTAATAGGAAGCCTTTCAGTCTTGGAGTTCTGATAATTAACCGGAAGAGTACGATTTGACAATTTCACAATCAAGCGGAAATTTCACAATCATGCCAAATACTGTTGAATGCTTTTTCTTAGTCTAGAAGAGCAAAACCAGTAAAATAGTCTTCAGATTTTTTGGTAACATTATCTCATTCAAAATAACTATTTAAAACAGCTTTCTGATAGAAGAGAGCAAGCAGACTGAACAATAGCTAGAAGCGTCTGCAGGATTTTTTTGGGTCCTGTTTCGAAATTGTTACAGCCTTGGAATTTTCTATTTGTCAATATCCATCATTATTCCAAGCCTTCTAGTTGTGATAAGAATGTTGCATCCTTAGACCATTATAATGTGAACTACGAAGAACATAAGCTACAATCGATTGAGCTTTTTTTTCAAAATTCTTTCCGTCGAACCGATGGTCTCTTATCCCATAGCGTATGCTCTTTTCGACTGTTTTTATACATTCTCGGTCGGTATAGGTGGGTGGTTACACGTCAAGGATACTGCGGGAATCGGAAGTGCGATGTGAAGATGTGTGTAGGTGGGGGCTTAGTAGACAGACAAGTGTAATTGTACAAACAACACGTATCGTGATCGAAGCTAATTAACCAGGATAGCACCGTCATGCAATATGACGAGTAAGTAGACGGAAGAAGAGAAGCGCTGAGGGCGGACATAATGTATGAGCTCGGGGTGATTGAGAAGTGCTGTTCAACTTTGGTGCACGTGATATAGATTTGAACATGGTGAATGAAGGATACTGAAGCAGGTTACTGTGCCGTGCACAATGTCACAAGTATGAACATTGAATGTCAAGTGCTGACATTGATGATACTACTATACCTTGTACCAATGTATTATGCCCCAATAATTGGATGTTGAATTTTTAGTCATCTTTTCTGTTTGCTTCGAATCAGCCCGGTATATAATTTCAAAAAGTTATTTATATATTTACGTGTTCCATCAATTACGGATTATGATATCACATCATCAAGCAATGTTAATTCGTTGGATTCACAGTTCGCAATAAATCTGTAGCAAGTATCATTGAAATCTCTATAACCATTCCGACTGATGGATAGCTATTAAAATTAATACTCTGATCCCCATCGTGGCTCGTGGCTCCGATTTATTTTTCAACGGCCATTAGTTGCTCACCGAACCCTGTATCTCGCCGAGATGCTATTGTGCACCAAGATCAAACTGTTAAGTGGAAAAGTTACATTCAACTGCCATCAGCTAGTCGGGATTTTCATACGTAGCAGGATGAACGCAGTTCATACTGTCTGTATTTCACCGTCTTTCTTGCCGAGGGAGGAGTGAGGTCCGTTGTATTGTAATCATTTAATGTCAAGAGAGTTTGCATTATTCCGGCTGAACTAGCTGTACTCGTTGTTTAACCGGACGAGGAAGGAAGGCTGTTGTTATCGTTATAATTATACGTTGGGAAATTGTTTCCATTCACTTACTGGCAGGAAGGAGATCCTACTGGTTGATAGCGAAAGGCATGAAAATTAATCGATCTCACCGAGTTGAAACAGTAAAGCACTCAAATGCTATAAAGCGTAGGTTCCCAATCTTTCCGGATACGCGACCCACTTTGCCGTCAGGTTATTTTTTCGCGGCTAACTGAAATAAAAGCATGATGAAAGTTTGAATCTGGTTGTATACTTGTGGGCTTCGTGGCCGTGCGGTTAGTGTTACCAAGCATTTGGCCCCATCGTGTCAAGGAGTGTGGGTTCGATTCCCGCTTCAGTCCGGAAAACTTTTCGTCAGGAAAGTATTTCGACTGTGCCATTGGGCGTTGCATGCTAGTCCTTTGTCTAGTGTGGTGCTACTTCAAAGGGCAAATTGTCCACTGGAAGCATTAACGTGTCGGTGTCTTTACTTCCTTTAGCCATGTAAATTTTATATTTTTTTCATCAGGTAAGGTACCGTGGGGTGAGTTGATACAGAAAAACCAATAAACAACTTCAATGTTATGTACATCTTAAGTGAATAATGTAATTCAAAATTTTTTTCTGTGGAGAACAAATGATGGACTAATATACATCAAATCATTTCATTTATTTCGATTTTTCTGATTGTTATGTATTGAGCACGAAGGACTTGAAAATTTGCGCCAAATTATCTTCTTGCCACCATGGTGGGGTAAGTGGATCACCAATAAAAAAAAATCTATTCTCAAAAGAAATGTGGTGTAATTATGTATAGAATAAAAAAGATATTACTCTCGTTCTAGTTATAAGAGCTAGTAATGTGACATTTCAATACTTTTAAATTAAAAAGTATCTGTATTTAATCAAAAAAGAATGAAAAATATGTATGCATTAGTTCACACTAATTCGAACAAAAAAAAAACATTTTAATTCCTCTATTTATACACATAAGTTATACAGAAGTATTGTAGGATTATTCCAAACGATGGTTCTGAAAAAAAACACTCGTAGTTTAAAAATATTAGTTACACTTACTCTTGAATAACAACTTGGAATCCTTTTATTCTATTTATGGATATTTTGTTTTATCTGTCTAGAAAATGTTATTTTGTCAAATAAAGTATTGCTGTTTGCATTTGAGATGCAAATTTTGGCTAAACGTCCTCCAAACGCGGTAACACAAAACAATCAAAGGACACCTAGCAACGATTATATAAATCACCGCCGCCCTAGCAAAAAAAAATCTATCTTTGACATCGCATTTCTTGTAAAATATCTTACCGCGTTTGGTGTTCCCGCATTTGATGTTTGCATTTCAAACGCACACAGCAATACAAAAATATGCTTTCAATAGGAAAATTAATATATCTAGTAAAAAGCCTAGAATAAAAAGATTAGAAACGTTTTCCAACTAAAAAAGTGAGTAGGGGCACAAGTCGGCGATTGTGCCGGCCATCTTTGGATTCGGAGATGTTTCACCTTAACTGCATATGTATTGTTTTGCGGGGTAAAACGCCCCGCTTGAGTTCGGTGTTACCAGGCTTGATAATGCTCCTTAACATCACTAGAGTTCGGTGAAATACTCAAGAGCAGCGTGTTGCCTTTGCTTCTTTGCGAGGGAGCGAAAAAATGCTAAGCAGAAAGGCAACGAAAAATGAGTGAGGAAGATGCAGCACAAAACACAACAGAGTAAAATTCTATCAAAAAAGGGTATTCTCACAACTCCCCGAGGACTGTTTGTTCGGGCGGCAGACTCAAGAGTTCTTTTGAAGTGTGAGTTAAGGTGAGCATCGCAACAAGAGAGAGAGAGAGTACATGAAAAAATCCTCGCGTTTTCTTGCACTCTCACTTGAATCGTTTGAGGATCTGTGTTGAAAATTTTGAGTTCAGTTTTGTCTCCTCAGAAAAACGGTAAAATCGCCTCCTCTTTGCCTCGCAGAGGAGTTTCTATCAAGCCTGGGTGTTACTCGTGCTGTAAACGTACGCACACAATCATGCTTGCTCATATGTTGCATACATCCGGGCGTTTGTTCAGATGTTGTTCTTCTTTTGCACGGGGGATGCGTATGGTGATGTGCTAGTATCCATCGTATTAAGCATTGAACAGTGAGAACTGCAATTTTCCCAGCATTGCAGTGAATGATGCTGATACAAACCGATGCCAAACAATTCTTTCTCAAAACGGCTTTTGCATTGTACAATAAGATTTTGATAAATCTTGATCTCTTTTTGGAAATAATGCAAAGAAAATGCATCTTACCGTATTCTCAATCCGTCGTATCGTTTTCAATTCTGTCGCAATAAGTTTCCAAATCCGTCTCACAACTTACATCTCACTGTGATATATTGAGTGGTCAAAACACAACATATCAACGCTATAATAAAATGTTTTACTAGAATATACAGATCTACGAGCATCTCCCTCCATTCCTTCAGCATGATGGAATATACTGATTTCCTTTAAAATTCATTGTTCGTCATTAAAATTCAGCCCAAACATATGGACACGATTCCTTTTGACCGTACAATTATGCCATTTGCTCACAGTGCAGCGAAAACAACACAATCAAAGGAACCGTATTTTTACGTCGAGCATCGCGCACACATCGATGCGCACAAGCTTTTTCTTCTCAGTACGACGGATTGAACTTTGTTTACATTCTCAATTTCCCGCGCTCGGTGAGGAAATTTCATAAAATTTCGTGAATCATAGAACTTTTACGACGTGTGATTGGAATGAAATCCTTCAGTGAAGAAATACGAAGGTTTTCCATAGTGAAAATAGGTGCCCGGGGAAGAAAGTCACACAGGGAAGCGAGAAGAAACTTGTATCATAAAGTGGTGTGACTGGTGTCGATCGCTAAGCATTTCTCTCAAATCGTGTTTGTTCATGCGATTTTGGTGAAAAGGTGCAAAGTGGATAATTGAACTGAAGTTATTTATCGATATACAGTAGTTTTATTGCATTTCTGTTGTACATGTGTGAACCATGACAGCTTTCATAAAAATACACTTGGACAATGAATCTATGTAGCAGGTAAGTTGGAATATCCGCCGTAGTGGAACATTTTAAGTTTGATACGACGAATACTAGCGCAAATACACGCTGATGCGAAAAATGTGCATTAGTAAGGTTCCAAATTGTGCGTAACTTCAATGTAGCATTAAGGTAACTGGGGGTAAAACGCGCCCTCTAAGGAAGGAAGCGTTTTTAGCTATGAAGATCATTATTATAAGCCTTTCGTATTCATTATATCATAGACAGACATGTTTTCTATTAAATAGTAGAAACAGTCATCAATTTTCTTTTTTCTGGAAATAATAAAACAATTTTTATGAAATGCTTGCTTATCTGCATTTTTTGCGGGGTAAAACGCGCCACCTGATCTCGGCGTTAGTCGTTCGCGCGCACGCATGCGCAATCATGCTTGCATATACGTTGCATATATAAGGGCGTTTGATCATTTCGAATTCGAATTCGATTCTCACCGAGAAGACGTGTAACTTTTGCAAATTCTTGATGTGAACATCAATTTGTCCATTTAATTTATTTGCAAAGTATATGGAATGTTTAGTTTTTCGGTAGTTGTTCATTAAAGGGCGTAAAATAATGTTTTTCGCATTTAAATCGGTTTTTCCTTAACATTAGCAAACTAGGTAGTCCTTCTAACTACTGAATGACACTTTTTGTTATTACAATTCATTTTATTATTGCTGAGATGTTTACAATCGTCAACACCAAATAACAGTTGACTCCCGTCTCCTCTATCATAGATCATGCCCATATCTAATGTATGGTGCGTCACAATATTCGAGACTCTTTCCTCCCTCCAAAAAGCCACGTCATTTACGCTTACCGTTTTGATTCATATTACGGACACTTAAGGCCTCAGTGAAGTATAACTAATAAAAAAAGCATGTAAAATAAATCACTCCGTATGATTCCTCCGCGTTATCGTACCTTCAACCCCCTTAACTTTCGAATGGTGAGTGAAGATTTTGATTCCGAAACATGAATAAGTTTAAATAAATAGAAATGTGTGGACTTTACATGATTCTTATTCCGGACGCTTCCTTACTTTTGCCTCATATTCCGGATACTTCGATTCGAATTCCGGACAGGTCAAACAAATCATATATAGAAAAATCAAATCATCAAATGAAATCGTTAAACCACTAGAGAGACGCTTAAAGAAGTTGGGCATTATAAATTTTCATAGATATCTATGGAAAATGCTTGTTAAAACGAGCCTTGAAAGTGAGAACCTTTGAACGGCAAAAATTGAAACATTTCGTGTGAAAAGTTTCCCATACAAAGTAGAGTGTCCGGAATTTGAAGCTGTCCGTAATATGAATCAAAACGGTACTTTGTCAACAAAATAACTAATTGTGTTATTTTTCCATGCTCAACAACTCAATAATGGTTTATTTTGCACTTCTTCTTTTAGTCAGTTCTTAGAATGAAATCGATTATTTTTCGGTTCTTTTGTCAAACTATGCAAGTTATTATTTTTGTTATTTTTAAACTTATTTCAAATAAATCGTCGACAAAATTTTCCCTTCTGTTATTGCATTTAATTAGCAAAACTAATCATTGATTAGCAGTTTTCTACCCGTGTTCAACAACAACTCATGATCTCCGCTGATTCTTCTATAAGGTGCAATCGGGTATGGCATAATTCGTGATAAGAAGTCCATACTTTGGTGGGGTAGTTTGACTATTTCAGTTGTGATTATCGATGTTCTCTCTCTTAACAAATCAATTTGTCATTGCTTCGAGGCCTATAGGTATGGGACGCCATTGGTTCTCCTTGGTGCGTAAAATGTGCCATTGTTCGAAAAAATCCGAGGATGGATCTAATAGAAAAGTTTCATTTTTCAAACTGATTGATGACATCCTTTCATTCACGGGACTTGAAAGAACATGTTTTCACTTTCTGCATCAAATCAGTCCTGTAGCATAGCGATTGTTAGCACTAATATCCCCACAAAGAATAACTGTAAAACATACCGAGAAAAACATTAATAGGGAAGCATTTTGTAATGACAGAATGGGGTAGAAAAGCCACTAAGGATTATAAATAAGATATTTTTACATTTATACAGTGTAGGATTTACTAACAAATTATTAGTTCTTTGTTTGTCTATTTTTTTGTGATCTTTCGCACTAAAATCTAACGAAAACAGACAAATCTAAATCTCGCGTACAATCTCATATAGGCAAAACTGTGGTTATTCTTCATCGTTTATTTCTTTGATTTATTATGAGAACTTGCATCGGTTTATGTAGATTTTACTATGCAGTACGGATGAAGGACGATAAGGAAGTAAATTCAACTCTCTATAACTCGAGATTGAAGGGACCATCGTGTTACGGAGGTACCTATTTACATAACACAAAACCAGTGCTGCCAAGGTAGCCATGAAAACCTAATTTTACTATGGACCAATGCACGAGTTCACTAATTTGACGTTTGAGCGGTGCCGAATTCACTCATTGCCATGGTCACGTAAATAACATGGCACCGCTCAAACGTCAAATTAGTGATCCCGTGCATTGGTCCATGGATCGATGCACGGGCTCACTGGTTGACGTTTGAGCGGTGACGTGTTATTTACGTAACTATGGAAACCATGGACCGATGCACGAGTTCATTAATTTGATGTTTGAGCGGTACCACTCAAACAGTGAACTCGTGCATTGGTCTCATGGTTCTCTCACTGTTGACTGTTTTGAAGTAGTGAAAACATTTGACCAAAAAAGTATGTGAGCTTTAAACTTGCCTGTTTGTCTATGATGCAGTATGTAATGATAATACGCATAATAATCTACCAATCATGTAAAATAATCAGCTGCAAAACACTCGGCAAGCAAATCACTTATTGCGAACTCAGGCGAAATCCACTCTTGGACAAAAAAGGATTACTTTCATTGGTCCACAAAAATACAATGTACTGCCAAATTGTTTCTTCTTCTTCTTTTTGGCGTTACGTCCCAACTGAGTCAAAGCCAGCTTCTCAGATTAGTGTTCTAATGAGCACTTCCACAGTTATTAACTGAGAGCTTTCTTTGCCGATTGACCATTTTTGCATGTGTATATTGTGTGGCAGGTACGAAGATACTCTATGCCCTGGGAATCGAGAAAATTTCGAACCCGAAAAGATCCTCGACCAGTGGGATTCGAACCCACGGCCCTGAATAGCTGCACGTTTACCGCTACGGCTATCTGGGCCCCTGCCAAATTATTTAAAATCAGTAAATAACAGAAACATCTTGAAAAGCAGATTGAAACTGCATTTAAAAGAAAAGATTCATGAATTTGTTTAGTGTGATTTAATTTCCATAATCATATCTGTAGTCATATAAACCTCCGGAGTTCCTTTAAAGGATTATTATCAACTGGAACTTCGACTCACTTTACTACGCCTATTTCGATGTTACTCTGTCTTGTTTTTATCGTTATTAATATCTAATAAATGGTGTCCACTACCAGGGTGCTCTGTAGAGCTTTTCGGTATGCAGGTAGTTGGTGAGCCATTGAAAAAAAATATATGGAGAATGTCGGTCCCTCAAGAAACATCGGAATATCTTTAAAACCATATCACCAATGACAGATATCGACATAGATTCTTAAACTAGAAAAGTTTTTATAAGAACTTGTGAGAAAAAAAATACTGATTAGCGAAAAATAAATCGATGGAAATAAATCGATCCATGCAGTTATGCCCCTTAGATACAGAAGGCGAGAATTCTTTGTTTAGAATAGTTTTAATTAAGATTCAAACATGACGTCTATTGTTTTTCGGAATTTCCAGACTCCCTCATTCCCAACTGTCGCGCTTTTTCCAATACCTCATACATACACTGTCACGCTTTCGTAGATCCCCTCCCTCCTCCAAATGATGGGTGTCATTTATGAATGACCCCGCATATGCATATATGTATCATGTACGGCCTTGAAGAAAATCATTTGCTTGCTAACTTGCTGTTATGTGAGAAAATGAGTTGGCAAAAATGGATATGAAACAAGAAAAACCCGTACGTAATGATAATGAAACTGTAGCGGAAACGGAATTTGTTAAGCCACCCTAAATCATGCCATCTTTGCTGAGTGAGCTAACCTCAAGTCGACAAGCCTGTTAAGTTTAACGTTGACCCAAACAATTTCATTTCCGTTTCGCTATCATTGCGTTCAGGCCTTAAGAAAAAGAAGAATAAGGTTTCCTCCCTAATAACTTTCCCAGTCACTATTATGGGAAAACTTTCTTCTACATGAGAATGTAATCCCAGCAAGATTGACGGATCAATCGATATCCACTCTTATAGGTTTCGGTGTGATGTGAGTCCAACCCAAATGAGTAGCATTTTTTGGTGTATGTATAACTCATGGATATCAATTTCATTTTCAGGTTGCCTATATCTTTTTGTTAGAAAGATCCCGACGGAACGAGGGCAACATGGAAACATCACAAGAACTTGCAATGGAAATACAGAACATCACTGTTTCTTGGAGAGAAAAATACAAGAATTCGAAGATGGTAGGCATAGCCATATAAATGTAGTTGCAATCAATCATCAATAAGAATTATTCATATCCCTGAAGGGGATCCCAGGCGAGGAAAAGTCTTTGCTCGGACCGATTTGAAGCGAATCTCTGCTGATCTATTTCTGCTCATACTCTTAGTTGTATCATTATGAGATACAAGTTGGTGTAAAACGTTCACGTAGGATTTTGTTTTCAAACTGTTATTTTTATTCTCTTTTTTTTTAGAAATTGGTATTTCCTAGGCGATAGATTTGAACTTTGCGCCATTGGAACTTCAACGGGATAAAATACAGTATTTCCTACAAAATGTGTCTACGAAATCATTTCGTAGCAGAAAACAGTACGGAGAATAATTTATTTATGTCAATATTACTATCTTGTTGAAAATTTTTAATTGTTTCAATAATAATTGTTTCTAAATTAACTCGTTTTAGCATTAAATTTATCTCCAAATTAAATTCACGCACTGCGTTAATTCAGCTATGCGCTTGTTTTTATCACAATTATAATTTTGATCGTTTATTATACTTCAGTTATACTTTTATAGGCAGATCAATGTAATCCTGTTCTACGGTACTCATAAAAACTTCACTTCGTCGAATATGTTCCTGTTTCACTCATTTGAATTCATCCCTAGTGAAATCGAAACCCCGGACTGAAATCGTTCAAACCATTTAAGATCTTCAAGCGCTAGCACATTTACGAATAAATTTCAACTCTTCATTTCCAATTTTTGGCACAGCTCACCGTCCATATTAAAGGTAAACCCTCAGCACAGGTTTGCTTCAGCACCGGACCAAAAAAAAAAGCTTTACCACGGAGATTTTGAGAATCTGATTTATGGTATCCCATTCTCTGGTACAACCCGCAGAGCCGATCCAAACCATTTGGCAGGCGCTGATGACAAAGGAAGCGCCATAGGAACACATTCATATGCAGGCGATAGGTGTTTGCCCGTTGGCATGTTTGGCTATCTTCCAAGAGCATCTGTCACCTTTGTGCATCCGAATCGTGTTTCTACCGCACCGGAACCGGTGGCTGTTACCTTTAACAGCATCTAGAAAAACCGGCATGGATTGCAAGATTGACAAAGGTGCAAAAAGCTGATAAAACATTAAGTCAGCGAAAATTGCATTCGAACATCGTTGGAATTCGGACAGAACTGCAGTGTATCTTCTTCCCCGCAGCTTCGGGCGAATCGAACATGGATGGAGGTTATGTGTTGCGAATCACATGATTATCATGAAAAAAAGTAATCAATTTAACATCAAACTGTGTCTAATCCGTTTCACGGTGCATAAAACTGAAGTCGTGATTCTTATTCCAATCACCTCCACACGTTTGTTTCGTATCCAAGAATTTGAGATTCAAATTCTGGAAAGCTCATGAAATTCATCATTAGAAAAGTGAGATGACACAGCGTCATAAATCATCAATCAATTTGCAGAACTTTTCCTTCAAAAATGTCAAATGCTTTATATCGAAAACGGTTTCATAGTGCGAGATTTGTAGGCATAAAAAAAATGTTTTTAACCTAGAGTATACATACTGCTGATTCAATTCTAGATCAAATTCTGAGTATTTACCGATTGCTCATTTGTATGAAGCCCTTCAAAGTCGGTAGGAGAAAGGGGGCAGTTCGACCACCTTAAGGAAAATTTGATAAAAGTGCTGGAAATATTATGGAATCTTTGGATTTTTGCATGATTTCCAAAATTTTTTTGATTATTATATCCGATGCGAATGATTTCCGTTGTGTCATATAGTTCACGACTGAATGAATGATTATACAAAATTTTCGATTCGTTTTTTTTACCGATGGGGTGATATGAGCAGCTTATTTTTGGGTGTAAAATAATATCATATAATATAAAAAAATCAATTATTTATTTCACTACATTTGAAAGTTATTAGTTATTATAAACACTCCGTGCACAAAGATTAAATTTTAAAGAACATTATTATACTAAAACATCATCATTCTAAAATAATGAAATTTAAAATAGCAATTCGTGGAAATATGGGCAGTTTTTTAGAAAATCATTTATTTTAATATACCTATTGCCTAATTTCCTTGCCAGCTTTGGGGTTGCATGTTATTTCAGATGAAATTACAAGAATTTATGAAGTTTTCAAGGGATGCTCATTCCACCCCAATGGCCAAACCGCCCCGACTACCCCTATGGGAATTTTACTATAGCGAATAATTAATCAATCGGTCATACTTTTTGTCCGTGTGTACTTGAGGGTTGATATTCTACTCAGACCACGGCTGGATTCATAAACGTATGGGCCCCGGACCCAGAAAATTATGCAGGCCTTTCTCATAAGAATTCTTCGTAGCTGAAGGATGAGCTAAAGTAATTCGATAATAAGAGAAACACTAATTGAACTTTAACACTTCACTTCTAATATAAATGATAGGTCCATGCTTTGAAAGACAATTTTAAAAGACAATTCACACCGTCTTCAGCACAAAGGCTGCACAGACTGAACGATCACTTACATTAGGCAACGGACAACACGAAACACCCAGTAGTCCGGCGATGAATTTTTCGTTTGACGAAAAGTTTTCACCGACTGGAGCGGGAATCGAACCCACACCCCGTGGCACAATACGTCTAGACGACTGACGCCGCTAACCGCAAGGCCACGAAGCCCACCGTCATCGTCTTCAAATCGAGCACTCGACACTGAAGAAATCTGTAAGTCACAGACGAAATAGGCTCAAACTATAAGCCCGATGACATTGAGGATGAGTTCTATGAGAGTCTAGATAAGGCTTACGGAAAGTGCCATAAACAAGATGTTAAGATAGTCATCGGTGACGGGAATGCGCAGGTCGAGAAAGAAGACTTCTTCCGACCCGTCATTGTCACTCGACGGGTGTCACCAGGTGGCGATGTCTGCTCCCAAACAGATCACATGCTGGTTGATGGGCGACATTTCTCAAATGTCAGGAGCTTCTGAAGTCGTTATATCGACTCGGATCATCATCTCGTTGTAGCTTAAATTCGGTTCGATGGTTCGATGAAGAGTGCCAGAGAGTGTCAGACGTGAAGAAAGTTGCATGAAACCATATGCTTGTGACAGTCAGAGAGCGGTACAGGGTAGCGACTTCCGAAGAAAAGCGAATCTACCGCAAAAAGAAAGAACAGCACGAATAAAGTAAGCTGGCTGGAGCTCAAGATAACATGAACCACTACGATATGTGGGGATTTTATGCAACGGTCAATGGAGCGCGACACAATACCGTACTAGTACCCGCCATGTGGAATGATCAAAAAGGGAATTTGCGGACCGATAAAAAGTTAGTCCGGACTTTGGTTTCAGGTTGGCCGACGACGCTGCAGAAACGTTACCCGTTCTGTGGCATAATTGGTTTATGCGCCCTGTATAGCGTACTGGGAGTCGTCGGAACGTAGCTCACCAGAACGATTTCATTACACTGCGGAACATTGTTTTGTCTCAAGCACTAAAATACCGCTTAATTCAGGGTTACTAAGTCCATTGCAGTTTTCAAAAAAATCATAGCACGTCTAGTTTGGGGCCCAGATAGCCGTAGCGGTAAACGCGCAGCTATTCAGCAAGACCAAGCTGAGGGTCGTGGGTTCGAATCCCACCGGTCAAGGATCTTTTCGGGTTGGAAATTTTCTCGACTTCCCAGGGCATAGAGTATCTTCGTACCTGCCACACGATATACACATGCAAAAATAGTCATTGGCATAGTAAGCTCTCAGTTAATAACTGTGGAAGTGCTCATTAGAACACTAAGCTGAGAAGCAGGCTCTGTCCCAGTGGGGACGTAACGCCAGAAAGAAGAAGAAGACGTCTAGTTTTTGACATATTGGTAGTTGAAATTGCATTATTTGACAATTTCAATCAAATTGTATGCAAGTTTACTGGTTTGTATGGCTATTTAATTGCTTAATTTACCACAGAATTTTATGTGTTAAAGAATACTCATCAACAAAAATCCGTAATACTTTCGGTGCCAAAAACCTAATTATCATTGATTAGAAAAATATAGTACCTTGGATAGTAGACTGTGACGAAAGGTAAGTGAATTATGTCATAATAAAGTACTACTTGCTCTGAACTACACGTATTTCCTTTACTTGTCTTGGCGAACAGAAAGCACTAGACACTGAAGAAGTCTGTAAGTCGCAGACCAAATAGGCCTTTCTGTCAAGATAATCAAAACATTAGTGTTTACTAGTGATTTTTAGTATTTTATTTTTTTCTTTTGCGAAAGTGAAGTGTCAAAGTTCAATTAGTAAATTGACTCTTTTATTGAGCTGATCGGCAATCCAATTCGCATACCGTTTTGCATCGAATTCCCGGACGCTTCGAAAGTCGGACACTCTGAACAAGTTATGCTTCTTGTAATGTTGAATTTGAATAAAATATAAATGTTATTATGCCATTTGAATCATACATTAAAATTAAACATTTTAAGTTTATTGACATCGTAGTAGGTGGTGGAAATTACCAGCAAAACATGAAAAACATAATCGCTTGTCATCCCAGGTGCTTGTTTTTGCTCTGCTTAGCCAGCTGGTTAAAATTCAGTTGAATCTATTCATCATTACTATTCAACGGTTAAGAGCTTACATACATTGTTTTGTGTCTTAATCAGTTGATTTTGTATTCGAATAAGTGAAAAAGTAGTGGAAAACTTTTTACATTAAAGAATTTACTTATTTTTAATTAAAATGGCTGGTGTCCGGATCTCGAGGCAAAATTATGAGCTGTTTCAAATGCCGGACACTCATGTTGAAAACTTCTGGTAAGTAAAAATGAACAAGATTGGAACATTACCAGTAACTAATGATATCTTTATTTTAGATATCTAGTGCATTTTCCATGTCCAAGCGATTTCAAATGAAGTGTGTTCAATTTTGGGGAAAAGCTGATGAAAAAAGCGAAGAAAGTTTACTACACGTGAACAACATATGAAGGTTACCTTTAGCCCTATAAAACAATTGCCAGCTAGAAGATGAACGGAGAAGGACATGTTGAATAACAAGGTGTCACGGTTAGTTACAATGTCACTGTTTAGAAAAGAAACAGTAGATTATTGTTATATAACTGATTGGGGTTTTACCTAAATAGTTGAAATACCAGCTTGTGGAATTCCTGAAACCTGCGAATGTTTCAATACAACATGCTACTATGTACTTCATAAAGTTCAGATTTAATTTAGACACTGAGCTGCCGAGAGAAATAAACTGATCAAGACCTTCTGTTACACACTGATTAACATTAAAAAATTGAATGATTTCATAGATATTTCTCGCTTAATTTGTGATCTCGCCCTAAAAGTACTGGTAATCAAGTATGCAGATTTTTGTCACTGAGCTAACGAATGGATCTATGTACTTGTTTTTCAACAATGCTACGATTAAGAGAACATCCTAATAATTTAAATGGCTTTTTCTAAATTTAAAGCTTCTTTTACTCAGCTTACAAGTAAAAAACATATTTATTTCGATAATAAACTTGAAACAATATTCATAAGGTTTGGATGTAAATATATTCACTGTTAAATGTAACAAAGTGCTTAAGTGTTCGGATTTCGAAGCAAAACGGTAGTTTTTAAATTAATTAACTCATTTCGCGTGGTAAAGATGGACAAATTATGAATAAAAAAAATCCATGTACTCGGCTGGGATTCGAACCTAGGATTTTTGTATGCAAGACGAGCGCTTTACCAACTAAGCTACCGAGCCACTTAGTGACCCAATAATTTGGAAGGCTACAAGTTTCGAATTCAAATCCCCACAGATCACGCAGGCCCTTTTCATAATCCAAACCCATATCATAAATTATTATGGATAAATTATACGTGAAATTATGGAAAAAATCCACGAGCTCGACTGGGATTTGGACCCAAGACTCTTGTAAGCTGAACGAGCGCTTTACCAATTAAGCTACCGAGCCACTTGGTGACACAATAACTTAGAAGGTTAATTGTTTTTTTCAGATAGTAGTTTTTTTCTGAAACATGCTCTAATAATCCCTTCCATAAATTAAAAAAATACCATATAGAAAACACGAAGTATTTTTTATGGAGACTGCAGAAAATGCGGAAAATATCGATCTAATCAAAGTTTAAATGTGCAATTTGAACCAAACTATATCTTATATGAAAGGATAAGTGTTTGGCATGCTTGGTTGGTAATATAACTAAAAAGTTTTTGAAACAATAGCTTCAATTTTATATGAACATTGATAAAACTAGTATTTTTTTAAAAGCTTGGTGACTTATAGCCCGGCACCCATCGTTAGAATAAAAAAAATTTTGCAGATGAAAGCTATATCCTTCCTCTATAACACTGTTTCTCAACCTTGGTAGCGGCGAAAAAATGGCTCACTGTGAGGTGTTCGTTTCAGCGTGCTTTTTATATGGATGGTGGTCCACAACCCCCTGTTGAGAAACGTGGCTCTATACGATGCCACTAAGTTTGTTATGTGTTCCAAGAGAAATATGAGACATAACACGCGAAGAAGCACCTAAAATTTATCAATAAATGGGCTTTTTTGCTAACTGTTTATTTAGCTAGCTGACGTACGAGGGGTCCACCAATTTGAGAAAACCGAAAGGACCACCCCTTAGTTTAGCATATAGCGATCAGTAACTATGTGAAGCAGCATTGGATTCGGAAATCCCAAATTCACAAGAGTTTTATAATTTGATCCCTAAGACACGCAAAATATTATTTTTGTAGGGCTGTGCATTTTTTTTAACTTTACATCTCAATTTGTCCAAATTGACTCTTGTGTCTACGAACTTCAATTTTTTCAATGAAGTTTTTGTTAAAATTTGTTTTGTGGCTGTTCATCTTACATGTGAAATGAGTAGTGACAGATATAATATTTCAATAACGATAATTGAATTAGCATGTTTTTTTTTAATATAAGATTTACTTTAAACTAATAGAAAATACTTACTTCAATAGTCATTTCCTCAATGCCAAGTTTTGTCAAATGTTACGAATATGCAGTTATGGGCTGTTTATGTTTCGCCAATCTTACTTATAGAATTGCATCCTATTCCACATTTTTGCTAAAATTATAGTTAAACTACAGAATTCAGCGTTATTTTACCAAAGTGTTACGTTTGTTTGTCCGTGGTAATACTGGGATCTAAGGAAATGGTTGAAATACTGGTCTCAATACAGAAAATAGTATTTTTCTGCGCTTGAGATTGCAAGGAGCATGAAATGAAAGTGTTTTTGATTCATAAAAGTTCCTCTTTTCTACACTCGGTCGTTTGTATTCCTATGGAGGACAAAATTGTGTCAGGTGTTTGACACTGTAACGTACCCGTACTGCGGCAAAAATGGCACTGAGATATATGCAGCGACTGAGCATTGAAAAGATGTGCAGTTCACTACAGGGGATGTGAAATGCTTACGACTTCGCGATGTGTGGTGGAAGGTGTTATGAAGTAGAACCACGAAAGGAGAGTTAAGTGAAATTATAGAGTAAAACTGAAAAAAAAACTATAGCGGGTTTGAAAATTGTATATCTGAAAAATGTTTGTGAGTTTCTAAATGCGGATTGTGCTACTTTTTTCCAAAAAAAAAAATTTCCGCGAACGCCAATTCCCCGAATGACCCTTTTCCCCGGATTCCATTTCCCGAATGGCTCGTTTCACCGAAAGTGTTGCAGTTCAAAAAAGATTTAGAATATTCTTCAGTAATAAGAAAGGAGATAATGAGTCAAAAATATACATTGCTCAAAATGCTGAGAACGGTGAAACTCCTAAGAACCTCCGATCAAATGAAAAAGGGTGCATACCATGCGACCGGTTCGTTCACCACCTTGAAACGTGTAAATTTATGAGCACCAAAAACTTTTCGGGAAAATGGGAACTTCGGGGAAACCGAGTATTCGGGGAACCGGCGTTCGTAAAGTAAAGTAATATAGTAAAGTTGCATAGCCGTGAATGTGTATGCCTAATTGAATATGATGTAATTTTGTTGACGTCTAAATAATCGTAAATGCATACTAAATGCGCAGCAACTTAGTATGCTGAGAGTCGTCGGATTGAATCCCGCCATACGGAGGATCTTTTCGAGTTAACGTTCAACGCTCCGTCATCGTAATCATCGTCATCATCAAAACTTCAAAAGCAGTTTTTCTATTCAAAACTTAAAATTTTTCGATGAATATGTGTTCATTGTATTTCGGTTGGAGAATAGAATACAGTGAACACATTTTCCTGTAAATTTTCCTGATTTTGAACGAAAAAACTGTTTTTGAAAATTCCGAAATCAATGACGGATCCTGCCCCTAAAAAGTTTTCGACTTTCCAGGACAAAGAGTAACTACGTAGGTACTTCCCAACCAGTGGATTACAACCGAGTTGTAACAGATTTTGTTACTCAGTAAGTGCATTTTTTTTCTAACAAAAAATGTTATAAATTTGGCTGGTTACTAGTTAAAATAACAAAAATTATGACATAATTTCCCCTAAACTAAACAAAATGAAAACAATATATGGGTTGCCTTACGATATACAAATGTTAAGATTATCAATTCACATAGAAAGTCTCCAGTTCACAAATACAGAAGTTCTCATAAAAAAACATGTAAAAACTCAGATTTGTCCAATTTGGGACGTAATGCCAAAAAAGAAAAAGAAACTTTTTTCTTTATTTTAAAAAGTTGTTCAATCGAAATCTTAGCTAATTAAAGCTAGATTAGGACTTAATATTTTCAACTTGTTTGTGCATATGCAAATGTATTAATTTGTCTTGAATGTCTAAGAAAGTTACAAAGAAAGATGTTTCATTTTTTTTGTTTTCATTAAAAAAAAAGAAAAAAAATATTTTTTTTCATTCTTTGGTTCATATTTCCACAGGGTTCTTCGATTTTGCATACGTTAAACATCTGATAGGCTTCAATAATACAATAACGGTTTTTTTCTCACGTTCAATATTTTGGATTTTTTGAGAGAGATTTAATATTTGTTGATACAAAGGCCATGATATCTTCCAGCGATTTACACAAATGATAATATATCGTCAACTAATAGGATTAGATCAATTCAATATACTTAAACTATTTGAAATCTGTCTTATTTTTTTACGTTTCAATTTACATAATCAATACAATATTTTTACGTTCCAACCCATTTGGCAAGTCAGTACCATTTGCTGAGATGACAGTTCAGCATCATGTCACGTTGCAATCTCAAGGGCGTGAGTCCCTCGGTGAACTCGGTCCTGCATGGCAATATTTGTAGTGGAGCATAGTGCACATGTTGATGCCACTGAATGGCATGTGTGTACCGTGTATCTTTTCATTCTGCTCTTGGCTTCTTCTACAATTCTACCGTTGTTGATGGTTGACAGGAGGTACAACATATAGACATATCCGCCCACATATACGTATTGTTAAATGGGTATGTATCAACTCTGTCCGCTAGTAGGTACTGAAATTGGTTAGACAGCGCTTCCTGGGTAGCGAAAACATCTACCGTGTATGTCAGACATCGAGGGGTTTGTGATTGCGGTACGAAGCCATGCTAGTCCTCCCGTGACCCTCCCGGTGCATCGCTATGTTCAGCAGTAGACCCCACCACCAACCAACATAGATCTCATCTGCTTGGTATGCACATGGAACCGAAAACTCAAGATGTTTTGAATATGTATTTAGTTCTCGATGTTGCCAGCCTCACATGCTGATTAATATTTCTTCCTCGGAATTATCAATAGAACTTTAAGAACGGAACTTATATTTATGCTGAGTAAGAGTAAAGTTATCTCTAAACTGATCCCAAATGCTAAGTAAAGATAATAGTAGGACGATATTTTAAATGGATGAATAGTCAGGGTAGCGATTGTGTAACATATAGCCAAAAACCATTTCGTGGAATTATTTTGTACAACGTATGGTTCATTTCGCAAAACGCACCGTAACATAACACCTTTAACACTTTGAAACCCCAAGATGGTTTTTACCCAGGAGAATGGCAAAACCTGCATTAGGATCTGAAACAAGTTACAGATCATCACTTTAAGGTTTCTGAATATGCTATCCATGCGCTCCATAATGTAAACGCAAACAAATTCGATGCAATTTACCCACATATGGCATATTTATGTGGAAAGAAGCGCATTTGCTCAGAACACATTGCATTTTGTTCAGTTTTGGAGAGATTCGCTATTATATTACTATTACCATGTTCCCAGACAACCAAATGTACGTTTAACGGAATCACCTTTTGCCTTATGCGATGTTTAGACTCCCGTGCAAAAGTTTGGGTTCACCCCCTCAAAAACATACAAAAGTGTTCTGTCTATATCTCTGTGATTACACATTCTATTGAAACTCTTTGAGCCGCATTTGAAAGGCATACATACTTCGTATATATTTTTCAAAAACATTTTTTAAAATTTGTTTACTAAATTTTAAATTAAAGTTGTTACATTTTTCAAAAAACACCCTAAAAAATCATATCTAATTTCCTCAGCATTGGGTCCACCAAAATTTCAAATCAAAGTGTCATTAGAATCGTAATCTTACATTCCTTGAACAGACCCCACGAAATTTTGGCGGACAAATCAGTAAAGTATTCAAAAGCAATGAAACAGTCAGTCAAGTCATCGTGCAAAAGTTTGCGTTCACCTGATCCTCACGCACATAATTTTTGTCAATATCTCGGCCATTTTTAAATCTATTTTAATAGTTTAAAGCTTTTTTGAGCGCAAATAATGGCGCGTACATGATTGGTCTGAGATTTCACAGATTTACGTAAGTTCAGGTGAACCCAAACTTTTGCACTGACTGTTTTATTGATTTTGAATACTTTTCAGATTTTTCCGCCAAAATTTCATGAGTGCTCTTCAAAGTATATAAGATTAAGATTCTAATGACACCTTGTTTAAAAATTTTGGTCGATCCAATGCTGAGGAAATTAGATATGATTTTTCAGTGTGTTTTTTGAAAAATTTCACAAATTTAAGTACAAATTTAGTATACAAAGTTCAAAGAATGTTCCCGCAGTAGTCTAACGGCTACACGTCATCAACCCTCCTGGGGCATAATATAGTACAATCAGTGCGCATTTATCGCTTCGCCCTGCATTTGCTTGCCCATTTTACCATCCAAGATGTAATGTTTGGTCTTTTGATCATGTCGAAAGTAAGTAATGATTTTTTTTGTGATGCAATGAGGTTGTTAAATAATAACGCGATTCCAGTTAGGCGTGAATATAGCATGGATCAAATCATTTCCCAGATCCTTACCTTAACCCTAACCCACAAACCCAATATCCTTTCCATGACGACTGTGGAGATGCAGAGGTAAACTTGGTATCTAGTAACAATAATGGTTGCCTAAATAGCATTCTTTTCCTACTCCGATGTTCGTAAGAACGAGTCTGATGGCATCGTTTGAGTTCTCGATTTGGGCACAATGAGATCTCTGTGAAACTTCGGTTGGTCTGATCAATCGCGGGATAACAACTACAAATTTTACGGTCAATCATCATCGATCGATGATCATGCTCATATGTCCCCCTTTATGCACGGCATCGGCTAATATCCATTTCTATGAGACCACCTGCTAACGTCAATCTTGCATACTAATTCAATCTGAAGAAAAACATATTACTACCGTTCTCTTTTTCACAACAACTGCCCAACTTGCTTTAAGCACGTAATCGTGGGAAAAAATAACTGTAGAGGAGAATGTTCCTGAACGCAACATTTAACCATTGTTGGCAATTAAGTATCCCGTTCGAATTAGTATGTATCGCATAGAAGGCAACGTTTGATAGTTGGCTCTAAATTTTTAAAAGCGGAATGTAAAATATGCTCATTTTGGATCTAAATGGCTACTAAATTATTAAAGTACAAATTGTTTTAATCCAAGTGGAGGTGATGGAAATTTGATGTCCATACGCTGATTTAACACATATGACCTGGGACAGAATCCCATCTTCGAAATCCTCGACTTTTGATCTTAAGACTATAGTGACGACTCGCTTGGGGAGGCAAGAAAAGCCGTTGGTCCCGAGATGAACTAGCCTACCCAAGCAGAAGAAAATAACTACTGAATACCAAATTGAGGTATTCCACACCAGATAATTTCCAATACTACATACCTGATGAGGTATGAATTAGCCCTGCATAAGAGGTAAAATACCTCAAATAATATCTCAGGCATATTCTACGAACACCAAACTGATAACTAGATCAGGTATTGTAATACCTCAATAATACTTGATGGATTTTCATATAAAAATGAAATTTTTCAATTGTAGTTCAATATCTCCAGCAGACCTCAATAGCTGTTTAATACCTCAATGAAGTATTTTTAACTGTTTTAAAGATTTTTTTCAATACCATCATAATACCAAATTGAGGTATTGACAACTGAACAATACCTAATTTTGGTATGATACCAAAAAATGGTATGCATAAGTTATTGGGGAATTAGTTGTTACTCCTCGGGTAGAGTTAAAAATATCATTATTAAGATAAAAAAATCACCTCCCGGTTCATTTTGTAACATTTTTCCCTGCCATCGGCAGGTAACTACGCTCTTCCTCATCCCTTTTCTTGTTCACCCTGGTTGGAAACAGACGCGCTCCATTGGTCACAGCAGTGCCTCAACGCCACTTAGGGTGATGGATTGAATCCCGAAAATTTAAATTTATCACAATGTCGCTTGTTAAGGCTCGATCGTTACACTCTGATTCTCAAACTCGACCCTTGGAATTGGCCCATGTTAGGCATACAAGCCATGGTGGCGATAACAAAAAGCAACGGGCAATGAACGACAACGAGTTACGCGATTCATTCTTTTACGTGAGTCATTAAACCACAATCCGCTTTAATTAGGCAGGAGATTTTCTTTCCCATGTCAAACGATACCCAACGAAGTCACGAATGGAGGAAAAGGTTTGATTTGCCCAAACATTATAGTTTGAATGTCAAGTTGATTGAAAGTAGATGGAAGGAACGCACTAGTGATTTAATTCTCGTATCGACCGGGGTAAATGGAATGTCACCGATATTTTAGGAAAATCTATCCCATGTGGAGGAAATCTCGATAATGTTAGTCTTCTAGAAAAATTATGCGGCCCGGTTGGTTGTCGTATAGTTATTTTAGACTTATATGTCTGCTAACCAATAAGTAGCATGCTGGGAAATCTAGCTGACTAGTTTCTTAATGGATAGAAATTGTATAGTATGGAGTTATTTGATAACTTCGAGAAAGCGGTGACATACGTGAAAAGACATAAGTAGAGTATCAAGTGACATTTTTGACAATTCAGATGCCTACATTTACGTTTCAAATAGTTATCGTTTTTCGTGTTGATCGTAGTAATTTAATGGCAAAAAAACTCATTCATTTAACAAGTTATTTCTATTTCAACGATAATTATGAAACTTCAACTAATGCCACATAATTCTCCAAAGCTAGGAGGCAAAACATAGATCTAACATTCTCCACCTTCTATCACCCTCTAACAACTTGTTTGTAAGTCCTTTTATTCGAGCATTACATATAGAGCAATGGTTCCCAACCTGTTTAAAGCTGCGGCCCCCTTTTAAGTTCTACCAACATTCCGCGGACCACAGAAATCAAAATTTATAAAAACAAAGATTCTTTCCGATTTTTTTTCAAATTTCATTTCTTGAACGCAGCTAAAAATTGAATTGACTGCAGTTACTCCATCATTAGTAGAAGCAATTTTTAGAACCCCGCAGCTTTTCAGGGGCCCACATAGCCGTAGCGGTAAACGCGCAGCTATTCAGCATGACCATGCTGAGGGTCGTGGGTTCGAATCCCACTGGTCGAGGATCTTTTCGTAAAGGAAATTTTCTCGATTCCCAGGGCATAGAGTATCCTGCCACACGATATACACATGCAAAAATGGTCAATCGGCAAAGAAAGCTCTCAGTTAATAACTGTGGAAGTGCTCATAAGAACACTAATCTGAGAAGCAGGCTTTGTCCCAGTTGGGACGTAACGCCAAAAAGAAGAAGAAGCTTTTCAGCTATGATCTTACTAAGGACTTGCCAATGATGCTTTCAGGCATGGAAAAATTGTATTACGCTGCCTGTTTCGAAGTAACCTTAACAATCACAACCGATCACGTTTGGCATCCATGTAATGAATCTGTAAGATCCTCCATGAGTCTACTAAGTATCTTTCAAAGGAACATTCTAAAACGAACAACAAATTCTACAAAAATCTTGCAGGTTGCTAGTTTTTGGAAAGCCTCCTGAAATTTTGCCAGTAAATCGTCATTAGGGTTCCTAGTACCGACCTCTTTTGACGAGTACCGGTTCTACGGTACTGTCACTCTCAGTACCGGTAGTACCGGTAAAATATTGTTCCCGGAAGATTTTTTGCAATGAATATAAGGCACACAGTATTGGACAAAAAATTACAACTTTTTTGAATTCGTCAATAAACACTAGTTTACTGAGGTTTATTTTTCATTTTTATGAATTATTCAAAACATGTCCGGAACCAAATCAATATGGGTATCAAACAACAAGATTTTTGAACCTTTGTAAAAATTAATTCATATGAACTGCAACACACAGTCATACACGAAGTCATAGTAAAGGCCAAATCATATTGTCTGGAGTTGTATTGACCATGATGAATAGGGTCCTAAAGCCCTGTTCCAATTTTGGTACCAAACGCTTAAGTTTAGGCCAAAAACACATGTTTACTCAACTTTTAATTAATTTTCGTTAGTTTAAGTCAAAAAAATATTTTTTTATGGTTTTTGAGATTTTGTCACACCCTTTAGCTGAGACTCATATTTTGGGTATATTTTATTTTTCGTGTCCCTTCCAAAATGTCAGATAGGAACAACCCCAGTGTTAAAACTAAAAGCCCTGTGGCATTTTTTTCGGCGAAGTGAACGTCAAACATGATCAAAAGTGTCAAGGTTCATATTTGGAACCATTTTTTAAATTAAATTTTAAATATATTTTAACCGTTATTTGAGCTGGAAAAATTGTTAAAGTAGTTGCAAGAACATGCTCTTTTGTGTTATTGAATTAAATCAAGAATCCATTAAACATTTGAGGACCCAATTGGCCTCCAGATTTGTGCGAATTGAGGTAATTTGTGCATTTTTTTACAATTGGCAATTTTCAATCTCTTCACATCATGGTGTGTAACTTCAAAATAAAGGAAATTGTAATAGATATTCATCGCAATATCGATTAATTAAAACTGGTACATATCCGACTTTTGCAAACCTTGAGCAAACCCAGTTTGGCCTTATCAATATCGCGTGCCAATGACAAAGTTGGGGGGCGGAAGAGCATACAGAGTTATGCCGTTCAGCTCACCATGCAGAAAGTCCGTGGTTATGCTCTAGGCAGAAGGATGGAGTGTTGAGAACTTTGTGCTATGGTTCGTTGAATCGGAACCAAAGGGAAAGTTTTGTAGGGCAGCCGCTTCTAAGTACATATTCCATTGATAAAAAGAAGATTAGAAACACCCGGTTTCATCCGGTTTCCCTCTAAATGCGTCCAAAGTGAAAATCGAACTTTTGGGTGGTAAAGATCAATAAAATAGATAGCTGTTTGATATTTTTCGATGTATTTCTGGTGCGAGAGATTTAACATAAACTGGCTAAGCGTGTTGGAATGCAATCAAATGTTTATCTTCCACGACAAATAAGTCTTCTCGTCACGGATGAAAGACTTTAAGCAGATTTGTGCAGTGAACACTTTCAGATGTGTGCTTCTATAAAGCATACAGTACAATTCTAAAACAAATCCAATCAAATGAATGTTTGCCAACTTCTAGTGCCTATATGGACGGACAGATGAATGGTAGTAGATGTAGCTACGAGCTAAACTTGGGCGGCACAAGACATGTCCAAATACAATCGAACCAGACGGATTGCATGCGCACCGAACAGGATTGCTAATTGCTGTTTGTATTTCCGTTGTGAAGTAGTGCTCTCATTTTTGCATTTCGCTATGGCTTTTGCTGCTGGCCTTTTTTTGTGCATATGTGCACTTTCGTATGTGGGGTAAAATGGCAGCACATGATGTACCACTAACTTATTTTGAATTGGGCATATATTTTGTGAACAAAAAATCTGTCTAAATATCGAAACTATACTAAATGTGAATAGCGTTATTTTCAAGGATACCGTAAAATGGGGTGAAGTTGATCATTTTTGAGCGATTCTGTTCTATAACCTCTAGTAGGATGCATGTATTATCATCCAAATATTTTTAAAACCTGTACTGGTTGGATATTTACCGAATTATACAAACGATTTTTTTACAAAATGTTTTCATAATCACAAGATATTTTTTTGAAATCAAAAAGTGAAATTTTTTATTTCGAGGTGAAGTTGATCAATTACTGCGACAGGTTTCCTAAAATAGAGAGACACGCTATTTACAAAATTTGGGATCACAGATCTCGAGTCAAATCTCAAAAATCTTACAAATTGTTGATAGATCGGTCAATTTTAGAATTGAATGTTGTGAATCACAGAATACACCACATTAAACACCTAAGGGTATGCAATTTTCTTTGAAATTAGTAACTCACTCGCAAAAAGAACATATTTTTCTCTTAAAATGATTTTTTATCCTCAATGCATATTTAAAACTGGGTTCACATAACATATCTGGAATGTATGAAACAGTTTATTTAAATGGTGTCTTCATATAGCCTTGGCAATAGTCGAATGTTTAGAGTAGTATCCTTCAACAGTTCATCGAACATTTCCTTAAAAATCTGTTTTTTTCCATAGTATAACTATTTTGATCGGCGAATCGCATTTAGAAACATCAAGAGCAGCTATCAGACAACGCGATATCCCAGAAGTTGTGATAGTTAAAAACGGATCATAGCCCTCATGGCAGTTTAAACATGTGGGTACTGGAATGATCAACTTCTCCCCATTGATCAACTACAGATACGGTACAGATCATTTTTTAAACTGCTCAAAAATTCATATGCTCTTCTGTATTCAAACCACATTAAGATGAAGATGAATCGAAGCCAAACCTCAAATCTTCAAGAGCACATCTGGAGAACCGAGCATCCGTTCAGGCTGAAAACTTAATCGATTGATCACTAGCTGGTGGTGACCAATCGATTAAGTTTCAGCTCAAATGGGTGTTCGGTTCTCCAGATGTGCTCTTAAAAATTTGAAGTTTGGCTTCGATTCATCTTCACCTTAAAAGGAAAACACGAATGTTTAAACCAACAATATAAAGGAATTAATATTTTTTTTTCTGGTCAGCTTTTTTAAATTCCCATTGGAATTGTAAAACTTTCGTTTAGTAGTATGATAAATTGCTCATTTGCATTGCCCTCTTCATCACAAGTCTAGTTTTGGCTCTAATCTACTGTGATATTCTTTGTAGTAAAGCGCATCTGACTGCTAAATTTCGAGCAATTTGCTGACAAAAGCCCTCCCAGTAAACATTTTGGTTGGTATAACATTCATTATACATCATTCTATATGAACCAATTCAATCGTATAGAATGCATAAAAAGACCATATACCTACCAAAGTGGAGGCTATATACGTACTTGGCACGACTTTTTCAGACTTTCTGCGATCAGAAATACGATGCCAAAAAATTTGGATGAAAAAAAAAAAGTTTCTAGTGAGTCTCGAACGAGAGACCTTTAGATCAGAAATCGGACACCTTACCACTGTCCCACTAAGGGATATACATCAGATGGGTGATTATTTGCCAATATTTATACATGTTTCATGTACAGCGACACATACTTTGTTGTTCTTTGAGGCCCATCGTCAGCAGATACAAAGTTTGGGTGGTAATTTTTGCTAAGTTATTGCGATTTCATACGATGCTTTCTGGATTGATATGATCTGTCAATTTATATAACATAACGCGATTCTATGTTACACTATTTACGACATGTTTTGTTGTCAACACAGATTGTCGTTTATGAATCGTATTGGGGATTTATATACAACTTGTTTTAACATTGATAACGCTTTGTCTGGCATCTTGCGCGATTCTGATTTTGAACGCATGAATATGTGATTTTAGATGCACATTCTTATACGATACGTGGTTTACTGGGCTCCATTATGAAGACTCTTAAAAACAGTACAAGCCTCAATAAAAGGTTAACAAGAATAATCGTTCATAGTTGCTACTCCGTTATTGCAAGAACAGCTTTAATTACACAGAGAATCAACATACGCTACTCAAGATAAAAAGCATCCTCAATGTGTAAGCACTGGTGCTCCCCTTATTTTAACCTTTCAGTCGACGCGCGGTTTGTCGCCGCTGATGTTGTGTACGCCAAGCGAGGTTTCTTCACCACTGTTGTACAAAATACAACAGCGCGACGACTGAAGTGTCAACAAACGCCGGCTGCGTCTGAATGGAGGTCAATTGGGGGATGGGGAAAAAATGTAGCCATGTTACTTGCCTTCGGAAAGCCGTTAAGTCCTCTGCATTTTCATAAGAAACTACTAGTGGGTTAAGTATGGGAAAGTGTTGTTTGAATGCGGGATTCGCCTTGGTAAACGATATAAATTGAATATGCAGATGAACATAGATATGCTATGCTTTTTTATTCACCTGCACAACGCAAACCAGACAGGACTGATCCGAATTCCTTCGCTTGCTCCACAGAAGCAACAGAATCAACTGACAAAACAGTACTGATGCGCTTTCGTTTTTTCACCCGCTCAACGCGAACCGGACACGAATGGATTCCGTCGCTCGTCCTACAGAAAGAAACAGAATCAACGGATGAACAACTACTCCTGTTCATCGTTTGTTACATAAAGGCATAAAAGTTACATACCTACCGCTTGTCACAATGAAAATGTGTGTTGTCATACATATTGTATACATTTGAAGTAAAAGTATGAAACGAGCTCACCAATCGATCTTCCATCCTTGACTGAGCAGCCACAAATCGCTTTCAGCTTCGTTCTACCAATACAAGACAACGTCTCCTACCTTGACCGTCACAAATTGAATTGAGCCGAAGAATGCTTGAACTTGAAAAATATGCGTACCGTCAATTTGTTTTGGCTCTGGAAGTAGATTTTTGTTTTGCATAAAGCCCGTTTGAAACTGGGTGGCACGTATTTTTCTGAGTTTTAATTGCCTCAATCCTATGCAGGGCAATCGTCAGAATCGTCACAGTGCGATGACGAAATAAAAAAAAAAGATATCGTCATCCAGCATAATAACTCTGGCAGGTCGTCGTCTCGTAATCGACGAAAGAATGCACGACTAACTTCAATCCAAAATCGTAAACGAGCAAATTTTTCTCCATTCCGCTTGCTACCTTTACTCACAAGAAGAAGGCGTTTACTGTATATTCGCTTGCTTCGCACCAACCAACGAATGCCATCACATAATTGCTTGTATTGGCCAATGAACCCGCTCTCCTCATGATTGTATAATAGCTCTGTTGGTAAGCGCGTGGAGTTGACGATTCAGAGATCGTTTGTTCGATTCCAGTCATGTGTTGTTATTTTGTATTTGTTTTACTTTTTCAAAAAAAAGCTCTTAATCTGTCGAAGACACGATTCATATTTTTAGTCGGCTCAGTGCTCCCGAACAAAGGTTCGCCCGTAACGAAGGAATCGTATTTGTTCGTCATGACGCCGAGCCTATGTGATCGGATTTCTGTTGCAAATCGTCATCCGACGCTAGTTGAGTGACGATGCTTCTTTTAGTTTCGTCGCCGACTTTCTCCATTTGACGGTGACGATTGTCTAGCCTGATCCTATGACTGTTTTTTAGTAATCACTAGTTTATATGATAGACTTTCAAACAAAACCAATAAGTGGTCATCCAAAAATGAAGTTTATCATTTGGAGAGAAGGAGGGTGTTCTTTGAAACTGTGACAGTGCATGTAGTAGGTATCGTAAAAAGCGTGACATGGGTGTCTAGAAATCCCGAAAAACGATGGACGTCATATTTGAATCGTCCCTAAGAATGAAATTTTCGACGAAATTCACAGTTCAAATCAAGTTATTCCTCAGGGGCGCATAACCCGACCAGAATCACATAACAAAATTATAACACATTCCTATTAGCAGCAGTTAAAACTAACAGAAGTTGATAAAATTTTGTTATCAAGATGGCTTTGTTCTCAACTTGTTATATTTATTAGTAACACATTTATAACAACATTTGTTATAATTTTGAGATCGCATTTATAAGTTTGTTGCAAATAACATCCGATGTCATAAACAGTAACATAGTTTGCAATATTTTTTTTTTATTTTGTAACATTTTTGCAACACATTCTTCAATAATTTTGATATAATTGTAACAGGGTTTGTTATATTTTAGTTTAATTTGGTGCAAATTTTGTTATTTTAACTACTAACGGTACATGTTTTATAACAACTGTAGGCGAATTCCGACGCGTATTTTCTTCGAAGAAAAGAAAATTTTCTTGCTGGTGGATTATGGAAAAATTTTCTTCTCTTCGAAGAAAATGTGCGCCGGAATTCACCTGCAGCAAAAAAAATCATATCAGGGGAACACATTCTGTTATAATCTTGTTTCTTCCGCCTGGTCGGGAATATCCTATCTTCCTATACGTCATTTATAGACGTTCCATTTTCTTAAAGAAGAGGGTTTGCTATTTTTAGCCAATTAGTTCTGTATAAGGGATCGTCTATAAATGACGTATAGGAAGATAGGATATTCCCGATCAGGCGGAAGAAACAAGATTATAACAGAATGTGTTCCGCTGATATGATTTTTCTATATATCACCAGCAGGTGAATGCCGGCGCACATTTTCTTCGAGGAGAAAAAAATTTCTTCCATAATCCACCAGCAAGAAAATTTTCTTTTTTTCGAGGAAAATACGCGCCGGAATTCGCCTTAATAAACTGTTTGTGATTAACTTGTGGATTTTCGCAACGCAACCAAGGGCCCATTTACAAATTTCATAACGCTAAAGGGGGTGGGTGGGTGTCCAAAATGACAAATTTCAGCGTTATGAAATATATGAACAAGCCCTAAGTAAAAAAAGGGTTGTTTGGAACAGTATTCTGATTGTTGAACAGATAACAATCAGAATATGAATTGACATAGATACGGTACATCTACTGCTCAGCAATATGATAGTACTACACGTACTACCCGATAATTTTCCCCCCACGGACACACGAAAAGCCCTCAGAGCACATACGAATTTTTGGAAACAGCACCGGATGTGCTTCATAGTGGAAAACGAACGAGAGAGATACGGTGCAAGAAGCGGGTAACAGAGAGAGAAGGAAACAACAACAGTATCGATTGATAATGGTTTTCTGCTCATGCGTAGTTGAATGTTCTCTTGGCTTTACAAATGCGACCGCCACTGAGAGGAATTCCTAGACTCACTGTTAGAATGGCCCATAATGATCAAACTTCAAAAATCTTCCCCCATTTTTTCATTTGGACCCCAGAACTGTAAGGGGGAAAGCTAAGCCAACTTAATGTTTGTATACAAATAAATAAAAAAATATATGGGAAAAACGGTTTCAATTACAATGTTGATCTTAAGTGACACTGTTATCGATAAATATCTTTCATTACTGGTTGAAAGATTCTTCAATCAATAGAGGAAAGATTACAACAAATCGAAAGTGTTTCTGTTTAGAAACAAAAAAGTTTTACTTAGGGAAACTTAAATTGGGGTTTGTTGCAATTTCTTCTGTAAAAAATTGATTAGAATCGTTTTCCATTGTAGTTGGTCGATTTTCTTCATACAAACTTCAATTTTCTTTTAGCTCCCCTTCGAGTTGACCGATTTCGCTCAAATGTAGTTTCTGAGGATTCAAATGAACAAATTAGGGAAGCGTAACTTAAGATTTTTCCAGTTTGATTTTTCCATATGGAAATGGGCCACCTTGTTTAATGGGCTATGGTAGTCCGTGCGAGGACGAAAAGCACACCACGTTCAGCCAGATTTTCTGGTAACATCACCTATGTGGGTTATGGGCCGTGGAGAAAGCTTTACTGCGATTTTTGTTCGATTCGCTTCTCTAGTTCTACTACAAATACGGCACGGCTGCGAGGGAATGAGGGTTATTGCATGTGTGGCATGCCGAGGGGAATTGAACCAAGAGCATCCTTGATATCTTGAAAGTTCATGGTGCTCACTTCAATATGCATTAGTGAATATTACATAGCTCGGCAAATAACATGGATTTTGGTGTGAGCTTCAATATCGTATTTATGTGAAGATCGGCAAGACGATTGCGAGGGAGCAAAAAGTATCGCATTCCAGTTTGTGCTGTGTGAACGTATTTAAATGAGAGCTGACGTAATAAAATTGTTCCTACTAGAAGAGTCGGTTGGAAAATCGACATGGAATTCTGATATAAATTGAATCAGGAATTGCGTTGGCAAATAAAAATTGTGAAATGAAAGGGAAAAAACTCTTGTTTTGTTCGATACAGTACTGGGAAACAGATTACACTACCTTTTCCATAAAGATGTTCAGGTTGGTAGGGTTGGATTAAGATTTGTATGGGGTTTTACTTAAAATTGATGTAGTAAGCGATAGGGCAGATGTACCACTATTCGCCATCACAAGGGAAAATATATTTTTTAAATCGATTAAAAGGCTTGTTAATACAGGGGATAGGCAAAATGATTGAGATAGGCTAAACTTTGCCTGAATTCAAATATTTATAACTTTGTGAAACATTGATGAAATTTAATGCGTCCCGAAGCAGTCAACGGGAAATTTGGTCTAGTTTCAGGAACTTGTTTGGCCATGCATATTGGCCACCGGAAACCGGATATTTTCCGGATTTTCTGAGGTAATGTCCAAATGGCATTTTTTCTGTCGCTTGTATTTTTGTGCGGTATGAAGTTCTATAGATGTTTACCATTTCTTAGGAACTAGAGCTGATAGGAAATTGAATGCCGCCGTACGCATTAAGTTTGGTTGAAAATCTTTAGAAATATGATCATTTCCGTCAGTCAGATTTGTATTTCTAATCATGTATATATTATCTGGAGCTTTATCCAAGTGGGAATCAATCTGCAAGATTATGCTTGTGGCAGCATATTCTGAATTATTAGACACACTGACCACTTTTTAGTAGGTTTCAGGTGCCCTGAGGGAATTGGCCAATTAGGAACATGTTCGGAATCATATCAGTATGGCCTTTACTTGAAGATTTTTGAAGGTGATAATTCCGGAAGCATTTGTGGAACCACCGACTGACATGATAACTCAATAGTAGGTTCCAGGTGCCCCGGGGGATGTGGCCTTTGGCCAATTCGAAACATGTCAGAAATCACTTCAATTTGGGAATCAAATATCAATAAATCTATAGAACATCACACCGCACAAAAATACAAGCGTCAAAAAAGGCCATTTGGACATGACCTCGGAAAATCCTAATCATCTCCGGTTTCCGGTGGCCAATATGGCCAAGCAAGTTCCTGAAACTAGACCAAATTTACCGCCGATTTCCTCTGGATGCAATAAATTTCATCCATGTTTCATTAAGTTATAGGAATATGAATTTAGGCAAAATTTTGCCTATCCCAATCATTTTTCCTATCCCCTGTACGTTAAACGAAAGCTTTCAATCGATGTCTAATAGGAAAACTATGAGAACTAATCATAAACTTTATTTTTGTATTTAAAACTAGTTGGCTCGGTAAACATTGTATTGCCAAGTAGTAGGCTGTGAAGTAGGCCATTTCAAAATCCCTTAGAAAATGTTAATTGGGTTTTTTCTACGAGTGGCGTGAGGTGAGAATTGTCGGTGTCATATAGCGAGGTGACAATTCTCGACTCGAGTGAAATGACTCTCTATTTGATTTGCACGGCGTGTCACTTCACTTGAGTCGAGAATTGTCATCTCGCTACACGAGAACGACAATTCTCACCTCACCCTACTCGTAGAATAAACCCAAGTATAATTGTTCCCGTTTTTTCTGGATGGTTTTCACCAATGTTTTAACTCCAAACACATCGATCTTTTCGTAATGGAAATTATTTCGACTTCCCTGGGCATATCATACGATACAGGGGGAATTTACCCATAGGGAGCAAAACGCGCCACCCTAGATTTGAATGAACGATGTGTTTTGAAAAGCTGTTTTCCACCCGAAATTGTAGAAAACAAATAAAAATACTTCTCTATATAAACTTTATTTTTTATAAAAACGTTTTTCGCTGTTTTTTGCTATTTTGTTTGATTTGCAATGCGAATTTTAGGTCGACAAATAACCAAATTTCTAAAACTATCATCGAGAGCCAACTTGTGCATTGCCATAGTTTGTATTATATGCGAAAGATATGTATTTTTTCCTTAACCAGCTAATTGAGGGACCTAAACTTTAATCTCCTATTTCATAACATCAAAACAACCGCTTGAATTAAAATTCTATCAAACGTGATGCCACACTGAAGTTTGAGTAAATTGGAACTTACAAATGCTTGTTTTTCGTATACGCATGTAAACTATTAGAGCCCATTCACAAATTTGATAACGCTAATGAGGGTGAGTATCCTTAAGATGTTACAGTTCATACAATATTTAAAAAAAATATTACACAAAATGCATTACAAGGGGGTGGGTGGGTGCCAAAAATGACCATTTTTGACCTAATGAAACTTGTGAAAAAACCATTATTGAACAATAACATCTTAACAACGTAACGCCAAAAAGAAAAAAAGAAGAAGAATAATAAGGCAAGAGGTAATAAGGTACAAGCACAGGTGTTGGCCAGCCTAAGCTAGTCTAATATTATGTTCTATAGGTAATGGCAGTTTTGACTGGATCTTGAATACTACATTCGGAATGCTTTCTCTGTCTGGAGGAAGTCGAAAAACGATGTTTTTTTTACATTCCCGAAGTTTCGGCCGATGGGTTTTGGCCTTTTTCAAGGCGTGTAATGTCTATCGTCTCCCGTTATAAATAGATTGTCGTCTGATTGGCGACGGAGAGCGCTCCATCATGCCTGCGTTTTAATTTTAATGTTTAACAACGGATTTTATATGTAACGGTTTATGGACAAAAGGTCGAAACACAAAACGTCGGAAGGACATAAGGTTGAAAGTGATTTGCATGGTGGGAATTTTTTTCTTTCTTTGAAAAAAGATTTTCGACCTTTTGTCCCTTCTTTCTTGTTTTCGACCTTTTGTCCTTTCGACCTTTTGTCTTTCGACCTTTTGTCCTTCCGACCTTTTGTCATAGATTTCCACACAACACAACACTGCAACGACTTTTTCAAAACCATTTTGAAACGGGGGCCTTCCTTAGCCGAGTGGTTAGAGTCCACGGCTACAAAGAAAAGCCATGCTGAAGGTGTCTGGGTTCGATTCCCGGTCGGTCCACGATCTTTTCGTAATGGAATTTTCCTTGACTTCCCTGGGCATAGAGTATCATCGTACCTGCCACACGATATACGAATGCGAAAATGACAACTTTGGCAAAGAAAGCTTCTAGTTTCTAACTGTGGAAGTGCTCATTGAACACTAAGCTGAGAAGCGAGCTTTGTTCTAGTGAGGACGCAATGCCAAGAAAAAAAAGAAGATTTTGAAATTGCCACGATTATTTTACGAAAACTAAACGGTACCAAATTGTTACAACCACCTACCACACATAACCAAATAACGACATAAAAATGGCGTTAATAGAAGTCTCCTAATGCCTCTAAAGTACATTTAAGGACTAATACCCATATTTTACCGCACTCGAGCACATGGAATCGGTGTCCACAAAAGGGAAAAAGTAAGTCAGTCACTGCTGACACAGCCGTTTCACCCTCACAGGAAAATTTTTGCCTCAATTGACCCCCTAAATGCGAGTACGTAGTTTGGAGGAAGAAACGTATTTCCGTTGAAGCTTGCTAGGCAGAATGGGACCATCTAGAGACCAGAGAAATATTCTAATTAGAAATAGAATTAATGATGTGAAAAATTTCTTCTGCGAGCTGCTTCCTATTGAAATTCTGTTTTCCACTTTTTCATTCTCTTCCCCAGCCTAGCTGTTGGCTATATGTATCCACATTACAGGCCAACGGTATGGTGGCGTTGCAATACTTAGTATTGAAAAACCCTTAAAATTTAATGTCATCTCAAAAAGATGGCAAATTTAAAGATTTATGTGCACACCAAACCATCTAGAATACATACATCTATCGAGGTAACTCACATAACCATGGCCATGTCTCATTGTCGTATGATTCTTCCATTTCTATGTAATTCCAAACTTTTTAAGATGTTGCAATAGTCAGTGTCTTTGTCGGGTTGTATATTATTTTGATATTATCACTTCAATTGGTTTAGTTCAACCGCTTATACAAGAGAATCGTTGTCTAGTTTAAAGCAATAGAGCATGACAAATTCCAACAAACATAATCTTCAAAATATGAGTTGTACAAATCACTCTGAAATCCAGTGCAAATACATAAACCGCTGTTCATTTACGTACTAACTATTCATCGACCAAGAAAGTAGAGCAAACCGATTGATTTTACGGCAACGTCGAGACTGTGGAACGAATAGAGGACAACGATTAAAAATTCTGATCTTGTGTAACGTGAGAACTTTGCGTTGATAAGAGTAATCTTGTTAGAGCCCAAACAAGAATTAACGGTAAACGCGCAGCTATTCAGCAAGACGAAGCTGAGGGCGGGAGTCCAAATCACGCCGATCGAGAATCTTTTCGGGTTGAAAATTTTCTTGACTTCACAGAGCATAGTTTATCTTCGTACCTACCACACGATAAACACATGCAATAATGGTCAATCGGCAAAGAAAGCTCTCAGTTAATAACTGTGGAAATGCTCATAACAACACTAAGCTGAGGAGGAGGCTCTGTCCCAGTTTGGACGCAAGCTAAGAAAGAAGAATTTTTCTACAAAATGAAGATAAAACCATTAATTAGATATTCATTACAAATCCACATCCCCGAGTTGTTGTATGTAGGAAAAAAAAGGCTGTTAAAGCTTTCTTACAGTCATTGGCCTGTAACGACCGGAAATGGTTTTGCAGTGTATAGGAAAATCTCAACCAGGAGTGCAAAATTAAAAAACTTCCGGAAGATTGCACAAATTGGAGATGTCATTTCGAGTAGGAATGGAAAGCAGTGCCGGTGCGAAACTTCTGCCGCAACGAGTGCATCGTTGCGGACAGCAGCAGTTGCTTTAATTGGTGGTATTACCTTGAACGAGCTTCTATCAATGCGAGCCTAGGTATGAGAAGGCACACGTGGCAAATGAATGTTACAGCAGGCTGCTGCTCTCGTTTAATTCGAGGCTTCATAGACAGCTGAATCATTGATATGTTGTATAAAAAGAGTAAAATGATTGAAAGCTGAAAACGTTTTTCAGAGTGCTTCTGGAAATGGGCGAACTATTTTTTGCCACAACATCAAAATTTTATATACCGTTTTGACTCATATTTCGAACACTTAAGGCCAACAGTGACTTCAAATGCATCTGATTGGCATAAATTGGCAGATATTTGTGTATATTTCAATTTCCTCGCATAACCTAACTGTTAACTGTTGGGTGTACCGACAATAATGTTGATTTAATTATTTTTAGTATTCTTCTTACGTTAAAGTACGGAACAACATTTTGATTCAAATGTCGAACACTGTGTTCATTCTGTCTCATATTCCGAACACCTTGATTCAAATTCCGAACAGCACGAATAAATCGTATTCAAATAAACAATTTCGCAAATAAATTTACTAAAGCTTGTTCTTCTGGTCTGAAACTAGAGAATCGTCACTACTCCCGCGGTATAAATTATATTGGAGACGTTAAAATTGAATTGCAATTGACTGCCATTTCCTTGTTATTTGGTGACATATTTCAGCGAAACATTTCAACCAAATCGCCATACAAAAACCGAGTGTTCGGAATTTGAGACAAAACGGTAATAACATGCTGAAACTCTTCTGTAACATTATCGGTTTACTTCCATCCGAAATAAGTGATTTGATTCAAAGTCCTCGGTGCGAGAGGCATGTGTTCTAACCACTACACCAGGTTCAGTACCAAAATTGAGCTTCGAGGGGCCCGGGGCTTATATACAAAATGAAATACAAGAACTTATTGTAGAGAAAAATATTATGATTATAAAATTTCCCAAAGATTCATTAAATCTTCTAATAATTAAAATTGTTCGCATATTACACTGCGGAACACGTTTTTGTCTCCAGCACCAAAATACCGCTATTCACTTATTTAAGAGTTGCTGAATCCATTGCCGTTTTCAGAAATATCATAGCACGTCTAGTTTTTGAGATATTGACTGTTGAAAATGCAAAAAATGACTATTTCAGCCAACTTGCATGCAAGTTTGCCAGCTTGTAAGGTAATATATTGGCTTAATTTGCCACAGAATTCAAACTTTATGTGGATAACAATACTTATCATCAAAGTTTGTATTACTTTCGATACGGAAAAGTTATTTTTTGATGGTTTAGATAATTGATGTATTTTGCCATATAGAAGAAACGAAGAATTTTGTATGGAGACTGCAAGCATGTTGAAAAAATCGGTTTAATCGAAATTTAATCGCGCAATTTCAATCAAATTATGTCTGAAACGAAAGTTCAAGTTTTATTTTGCATGTTTGGTGGATTAGATTGCAAAAAAGTACGATAAATTGTACTTTAAATTTCATGTAAACATTAATAAAACCATTGGTTTATACAACTTTGGCGACCTGTAGCTAAAAATTGTGACGTGCTGGAACATTTCTGAGAATGGCACCAGATTCAGTAATTTCAAATCTACTAGAGACACATAATTTGATTCTTGAGACACGCAAAAATGTCATTTTTGTTACGCTGTGTTATTTAATATTTTAAGCTTATTTTTGTGTTATGACCACCCAAATAATTAAAGAAAGTATTGTTCTTTATGGTTCCTGGTCATTTGGCCGAATTCCGTTTGGCTGAATGCGTTTTGGCCGAAAGAGTCATTTGACTGAATGCCGTTTGGCCGAAATTGAAAACAGTACCGTCGATGGGGGTGACAATGGGTCTGGGGGGTGAGATTGGGTCAAAACGGAAAAATATGATTTATGAAATATTTCAGCTAATAACGGTGATATTACTAAAATTAATAATTCATATGTTAGGGAGCATACACATAATTCCTCACAATATACATTTTAGAAATAGTAGTTTTTGTTTACTATACCAATAAACTTGTATGTTGAAATTAGATAAAATTTACAACATTAAATTTCTCCTGTGCAAAGTATCACGCATGTACTTTAACCTCTACCGTTATATTAGTAGAAGGTTTAAAGTCTTTTTATTACACTTCACACGTATTTTCAGGAATCTATTTGATTTTTCAACAAAAATTTTATTTTTTTCGGTACGGTGTCTAATACATCAAAAATGGGGGTGAGATTGGGTCAAGCAAGAACGACAGTAAATGAAATTGCAAATCCACTTTTTTGACATTTTACGGTGCCGGTAGTTCTCTTTTCTTTTTTCTAAATACAGCATCTCTGACACATCAAACTAGTCTACTTGTGGATTCCGTACATTGAATAACAATGCAACGCATTTTGACAACTTCTCAATCCAGCAAATGTGTTTCGTGCGCAGCAACATCGTAAAATTTTATCAAATGGATTGTTTTTTTTTTTAATTTAATTATTTATCAGTGTTTTCATATCATAGAAACATCTCCTGGAAGTACAAATGAGTTGGAACACTGAAATATCGTGATTATTTCTTTTTATTTCTTTTTTGGAGCAGGGAAAAGCCCACTTGAGTTGAGCTGAGATAACTCTTCCTCAAATGGGCGCAAAACCTCCTCATCTTTTAGTACCAACAGAAAGTTACACTCCAAATGATACAATTTTTGCTTAATACTAGTAATATAAATTATTCTTATTTCTATAGTAAAACTAATGTACGTCTACAAAATTCATCTGATGCAATATGCTAAGTTGGACTGGAGAGAATACTACTGAATCTATTACGAAGAATGCGGCGAGAGAGATGAAAATCAAAATCATGAAAACAACGATTAAAAGAACGACACATGCTGGCGAAAGGTTCGTGGTGCCCATAATTAGTGCGAGCACCACGAATATAAAGAAATGCACTAGAGCGAAGAGGGCGGTAAGGTATATTAAGATTAAGGAGCGACAACAAATGTGGACAATCAATTTGTGTTTGCAAAAGATCAGAAATGAATAGTGCTTTTGAGATTTCACGGCGTACGCTCAGTAACTCTAGACCAATAAGATTGCAACGCTGTTCGTAACTGGGCAAATTCAGTGGATTGTTCCATGGCAGATGACGCAAGCTAAACCGTACAAACTTGTGTTGGATTGATTCGATACGCATGATACTATTCTGATAATAGGGAGCCCAAACAACTGATGAGTATTCTAAAACTGACCTCACTAATGAACAGTATAAAGATTTTAAACATTGAATGTTTTTGAAATGTTTTGCTACACGGAATATGAAACCAAGTATTTTCGAGGCTTTGGAGGTAACGAATGCGACATGCTCCTTGAAAGTTAATCTTGAGTCCATTAACACACCTAAATCCTTAACCACATATTCTCTTTTGAGAACAGTAGTACCAACTTTATAGTTAAATAATAATGTAGAGCGTTTCCGAGAGAACGTTATCACAGAGCATTTAGCGGCGTTGAGATCCATGCGATTCTTTTCACACCAAACAGTGAACACATCAAGTTGGGACTGCAGGAAGTGAGCATCGCAGACATCATTCACAACGTAAAACAATTTGAAATCATCGGCGAAAGAAAGCTTCAATGACCTGAGTGTAAAATGTACATCGTTTAAGTACACTAAAAATATCAGTGGCCCTAAGTGGCTACCTTGTGGCACCCCCGAAGTTACATGGAAGTAGGGTGAAATGGAATCACCGACTTTAATAGCCATTTCACGGCCGCTGATATAAGATTTCAACCAGCAAAGAAAAGAACCAGCAAATCCAAGACGTTCAAATTTGGCGATGGTTATCTGGTGATTGATTTTATCGAATGCCGCCGAAAAATCCGTATATATCGAGTCTACTTGTTTGCCTTCTTGAAGTGCTTGTGCAATGAAAGTCGTGTAGGTAAGCAAGTTGGTGTTCGTCGAGCGTTTCGGCATGAACCCATGTTGATGCTCCGAAATAAAATTATGACAATTGTGGAGTAAAAAGTCGTAAACCACTTTCTCGAACAATTTCGAAACGGCACACAGAGCTGCAATACCACGATAGTTGCTGACATCACGTTTGTTTCCTTTTTTAAAAACCGGGAAGACATATGACGTCAACATCTGCCTGAAATGTATTGATCGTGGAATGTCGCTCCGAAATTTAACTATTTGCGAAGAATTAAAATAATCACTGTTTCAGTACACCTTTGGGGAAACTGAATAGGCTTCATGGCAATGGGGATGAGACTTTGAAGACAATTTGAGGGAAAAAATAGAAAATTTATGTAAACTTGACGGCGAATGTTGTGTTTACATATATTTTCTCATAGCTCTTCAATTTTTTTGGTATAATCGTTCTTTTAAGTGGGTTTATCATACTTGTGAAACATCTTAGATATCTTTTCATCTTGTTTGCATCGTGTTTCATCAATTTTCTTCAGCTGTGAATATTTTTGCAACCATATTATCAAAAACAAGTTATTTCAATTACAGTGACCCAATGTCACCCCCTCTATGGGTTGAGATTGGATCATTTTTCATTCACTTGTGGTGCCGCTGTGAATAAATATTTTTCTTTAATGTTTTGAACAGTTGTTAATGTACCATCAAAGTACATACACACGAAATTTGAAGTTTATTGGAGTTAAATTGCAATAGTTATTCAATAAATAATTCGTACACATTCCTTTTTGACCCATTGTCACCCCCAACGACGGTAGTGAACTAAAGTTGGTATACATTTGTAATCAATTTCAAAGAACAGTTTGTTCTTAAGCCGAGGTAGGCCGTCATTTAAATTTGTACGCGTAGTTGATGATTGCTGCTAAATCATGTTGCAATTTCGAATTTAAGAAAATCAGTTGGTAATGCACTGATGCAGGTGAAAAGTATCAGCATACTCTCTGTATGTCAGCGCATATAGTGACACTTTTCCGGATGGATATGAACTATGAGGACTGAGTTTTCAAAACGGAGAAACAGTGAGCTTCTTTGACATGATTTTTCACCGAGTCGTTTGATTTACTGATACGCAATCAACGGACAGAGTTCAGTTCACACGTTGCTATCTTTGCATGACATCTCACCTAACTTAACTCTTGTGCTAAAAATATGTTTTTAAGGTGAAAGTTCATTGCGCACGGAAACATAATGTTGCCACCCACTCAAGCCACCCGCTAAAGCACCCTCTCGAGCCACCCAACAAGGCGGAGCACAATGATACGTGCGTCGGCCAAAAATAAATCATCATGTTCCATGTATACCTCCACCCACAGAATTATGTAGGCATTATTACTTGCACACGTTCCATACAAATGTATTATTGTCGATATGAGTTCATCAACAACTTCATAAAAGCTCAAAATCACAATTTATTTTATTTGGTAGTGAAAACATGTTTTTTGACCAAAATTATAAGCATTTTTCACACCATGCGTGTGTTGTTTACTTTTTTGGCAGTTTTCTCCTCTCTTCTCTCGCTTCTCACGGACGGAGAAAGTTGCCATCAGTATGCATTTGAATTCTACAGTCAATATCTAATATTCATTTTTGCTGTCAAATTGCATCGTACATTGATGTTCTCACGCATACAAATGTTTTGCAACACTTGTGATATTGTACACCTTTTGAGTATTATGAAATTGTGGAATACGTGGTTGCAGCAAGTGTATGAAAATCCAAACAATTTTAATTCCAAACATAAACATCCGATTCATAAACAATGTTGCCTCAGTGAATTCGCGTTCCGATATTGTTTTTCGAGCACAAATCGATTAAATTAAGTGTTTTGTTGCTCCCAGGAGCACGGCGCGAGACAAATTAAAGTGTTTTACGTATCGCATTAGATTTTTGAATTGCTACGGTGAATAGAAATACCATTAAAAGTGAGTTTAAGATCGGGTGCGTGAAGAAGAAGTGATTCGGTACACAGTTCGAACGAAACGTGTAGATTTCTGAGACATATAATGCACATAATTGGAGCGTGGAATATCATGGATATTTACATGATTTTTTTTACTTATCTCGTTTATTTGGCAGGCTCAGGCGCCGTAGGGCATAACAGAGCCGAAATCTTTTCTTTTTTACATTATTTACCTTTTGAAATTTGAACTTATTTTAAAAACTATGTTAGTTTGCGGAAGTTTTAAGGTTAGTGGATACATTTGAAACAGGGAAGGAAAGGATTTTTTGGAATTTCTTAAGCTACTTAGACTACTAAGCTGATGAAGCTTGAAGGGACAGGATGTCCAGATCTGTAATGAAACTAAACAGAAACGGTTTGTGGGAGACACGACGAGAAGAGGACAATTTGAAGGGGAAAAAGAAAGACAGGGAACGAACACAATCAAACCCGGATATTGATACGCTTCAAAAACAGATGGATTAAATTCATATATTCTAAATCAAGGCCCGCCAACACTTCCCTGACAGGTTTCTGCTGTTTTCCTCGGATCCGGAGAGTTTCAGTCAGCTCAGATCTGACGCCACGATGCTCATCGCATCCCCACACAACATGTTCGATATCCTGGTAAGCCACGCCGCAAACACAGAGATTGCTTTCTGAGAGCCCAATACGGTGGGTATGCGCGCTTAACGAATAGTGATTGGACATAAGCCGACACATGACACGAATGAAATCACGGCTCATGCCCAACCCCTTAAACCATGGCTTTTTCGACACCTGTGGAAATATGGAATGCAGCCATCTACCCATTTCTCCATCTCTCCATTTCTGTTGCCAGCTGATCAAGGTCTCCCGACGGGCCAATGCAAAAAATTCTTCGAAGGCGATTTGACGCTCGTAAACATCACCTTCTTTAGCGCCTACCTTAGCCAGAGAGTCCGCTTTCTCATTGCCAGGAATGGAGCAATGCGAAGGGACCCAAGCTAGGGTAATAGTGTAAGAGCGAATTAACAAAGCACTCAATGCCTGGCGTATTCTATTCAGGAAGTAAGATGAGTGCTTCACCGGCTTCATTGACCGAACAGCCTCCAGAGAACTTAAACTGTCGGAAAAAATGAAGAAGTGCTCGGGTGGGAGAGAACTGATGTACTCTAAGGTGTAATGTATAGCTGCTAGTTCAGCAACATATACAGAACATGGCTTTTGAAGCATGAAGGAGGCGCTATGAGAAACGTTGTAAACACCGAAACCAGTGATATCATCCATTTTTGACCCATCAGTGAAGAACTGTCGGTTCTCGCTGACATGCCCGAATTTACTTGCAAACATGGGAGGGATAAACTTTGAACGAAAGTGATCTGGTATACCATGGATATCTTGCTTCATGGACAAATCAAATACTACAGAGGAACAGTCGAATTCTAGGAAGTTATCACGATTGGTGTTAACCGAAGATGGGCTAACCTCCAGCGTCATGTACCAGTAGTACACACTCATGAAACGAGTTTGAGGGTTATGTTCAAGCAGCTTTTCGTAGTTTTCAATAACCAATGGATTGAGAACCTCACAACGGATGAGGAACCTGAGTGTTAACTCCGCGAAACGATCTGTCAGGGGCTGTACTCCTGCAAGTACCTCTAAACTCATTGTGTGAGTCGAGTTCATGCAGCCTAGCGCGATGCGAAGACAGCGGTACTGAATCCGCTGTATCTTCAGCATATGTGTTTTCGCCGCGGATTGAAAACAAAAGCTACCGTACTCTAAGACCGACAAGATGGTTGTTTGGTACAGCTTGATCAGATCTTCCGGATGGGCTCCCCACCATGTTCCGGTTATAGTTCGCATGAAGTTGATTCCCCAACTAACATTCACTCATTCAACAAACACCATTATGGCAGTTTTATTCAGCATCATGTTTTATAACATTTTAATAATTTTCATAGGCAACCTTTGTTCAGGCGTTGTTCACACAAATATGGAGAAACTTTAAAGCATGTCGTTGAATATCAACTTTATTTTTCCGCTTCAAAAACGTTTTACAAGCATGTAGTTCAGCTTTTATAGGGCTGGCCCAAAAATAATTAAAAACGAATAAAAAAACAAAAAATTGTTCTTCTAGGCACTTTAATGTAGTGTACACAAGTATCATGATCAACAACCATATTTAAAATTCGCCTGGATACTGGATTCGAACTCGAGACCTTCCAATCATCAGCGGTATGCCTTGCCATCTGCGCCATCCTAGAGTTGATGAATAAACCGTCCAGTGCAAAATATAAACCTCTCATAGTTGAATATTGATCATATTTGAGCTTCTATTCGACAACGTCTAATCAAAACATGGTACGCTAATTAACAGCTGAACAAGAATATTATTCAGTTGCTGTTTAGTGCAGATCCAAGCTGAGTTCAGTCGGCTATTTTTAGCGCACATTGAGACAATTAATGTCAATAATGGTCGAAAATAATGTTTATTTACACAAAATAAAATCAGTCCGAAATTATTGATCTTATTTCATAATAAGTTTTAGTTTGTTCAAAACTTCAATTTGAATGATTCATTTACTTAAATTGAAATAATTTTGTTTTATAAATTATATATTTAATAATCAATTATTTTACTGATTCGAGTTTTTCATAAACCTATTAAGCATTAAAGAAATAATTAATTCTCTGTATGAATATGTTTAAATCATTTTTATTCAGTTGTGAAGAAATGTAATTTCGAAAGTAGCTCGCTATAGAAATTTATTTAATCAATTCTGTCAAAGAAATTTCCACTTTTCTTGTAGGGAACAACATCCCGAGCAGGCCAGAAAAGCTTTGCAATAGCAAACTATAATATGGATAGCTAAAAGTGACATTAACTTGATAGACATAAGATATAAAAAATCTGGAAATGATATCTAAAATTAAAAAAATTTTCATGCCATATATACGATATGACCAATAGCTGCGAGCTATTTATTAGATCTGCGAACATCAAATTTTTCATAGGTCCAGAAGTTCCAGGAACAAAACTTTGATGTTGTATTCAGATCTTTTATCTCTTATGTCAATCAAGTCAATATCACGCTTTGTTTGTAAGTTTTTCGCTCCTACTCCGAATACTTGGCTGATTTTGTTTATTTTCTGAACAGCTATTTAAAAAGTTTTGAGAAAGCATAAGTTATGAGCTTTGGAATGCATACGGAACTCAACACGAAATTCGGATATTTTGTCCATTTTATGAAATTTAGCTATAGTGTGATCTCTTTTGCAAGGCTTATTTATTGCTGAACAATGTGTTTGTTAGTCGTTATTTTGGCCTCAATTGGATCAACTGTTCTTATAATATACTGAAGCTGAATTAGGGTTTTATAAAATACTTATTCAGCTCTTAATCATGTTTATGTTCAACATGTGGAAATAGCTGAAGTGCGAAGCAAATAAAACGTTAGTTCGTCTTCTGAATATCCCTTTATACATATACATTTGTTTGGTGGAATACTGGCTTTTTAATTGGGGAAAACATGTCTTGTTCAGCTCATTAGTAAAACAATCTTGACTAGTCGAATGAGAATCTTTGGAAACGTTTAATAAGTGGTGATTCAACTTTTGTTCCTTTCAATGCATAACGCTGAACAATGACCTAAGTTTGTATTTGAAAAGCATCTTCTCAGCTTGCTATAGGGTAACATTTTTATTCAACTGTCATTACCATTATTAAACAATAATCAAACATGCATGCTTATTTGTGGCACTGAATTGTTAGTTGGGTCGTTTTTGGCATTTCTGTGTCAGATACACAATGTGTTTCCCCTAGGTGCATTTGGCGTCGAACCAGACCCCGAGATATTTAGAAGACAAGCTATGAGTGATTGTCTTACCCATGAGTGTAAGCGGAAACTTGGCAGGCTAGTGTTTCTTTGAAAAGACAACCATCTCAGTTTTCTCCGCAGAGAATTCGATACCCAGCTTTAAGGCCCAAGTAGACAAATTGTCCAGAGTATCTTGTAAGGGTCCTTGTAGTTCGGCTGCTGTTGGTCCTGTGACAGAAACAACACAGTCGTCTGCAAGCTGTCTTAACGAGCAATTTTCCATGAGACAGTCATCAATGTCTCTCACATAAAAATTATAAAGAAGGGGACTCAGACATGATCCCTGGGGGAGACCCATGTAGCTAATTCGTGAAACTGACAAGTTGCCATGAGTAAAACTCATATGCTTCTCGGACAACAAATTGTACAAAAAATTGTTCAAAACTGATGAAAGGCCACTTGCGTGGAGTTTGTCTGAAAGGACATCAACACAAACTGAGTCAAAAGCACCCTTAATATCCAAAAACACTGATCCCATCTGTTCCTTTTGGGCAAAGGCAAGTTGAATTTCTGAAGAAAGCAGCGCAAGACAGTCGTTCGTTTCTTTGGCTCTGCGAAAACCAAACTGTGTATCTGACAGCATGCCATTCGATTCAACCCATTTATCCAGCCGAAAGAGAATCATCTTCTCTAACAACTTGCGAATACACGACAACATCGCAATTGGGCGGTACGAATTATAGTTCGACGCGGGTTTCCTGGGTTTTTGGATGGCTATTACTCTCACCTGCCTCCAGTCATCCGGAACAATATTACACTCCAGAAAGTGATTAAACAACTTCAATAGGCGCCTCTTTGCGACGTCAGGTAGGCCCTTAAGCAAATTGAACTTGATTCGATCCATTCCTGGAGCGGAATTGTTACATGAAAGGAGAGCAAGTGAGAATTCAACCATCGAAAAAGGTCTATCCATGACCTCCCTATCCACCGGAATATCTCGTCGCACGCGATCAACAGGAACGGAATCCGGACAAACTTTCTTAGCGAAATCGATAATCCACCGAGGAGAGCTCTCTCGATCTTCATTTACCGACGATGTATTACGCATTCTTCTTCCGACGGTCCAAAGCGTTCTCAACGAGGTCTCACGTGATAATCCTTCCACAAAATGACGCCAATAACCGCTTTTCTTCGCTTTGACCAAGCTTTTAAACTTGCGTTCAAGGGAAGAACAGCGCTCATAGTTGTCAATTGAACCACGTTTCCGGAAGTCTTTAAACGCGGCGGATATCTCGCGATAGAGTGCCTTACACTCTTCATCCCACCACGGATTGGGAGGCTTCTTGCGAACCGACGGACCAGGCACAGGACGGCGTTGGGCTTGAAGAGCGCTGTTGAGAATCAACTCTGATAAAAAGCGATACTCTTCCAACGGAGGAAGTACTTCTACCGCTTGTTCTCCATCAATGATCGTTTCCGCGTACTTTCCCCAGTCTATGTGCTTTGTGAGGTCGTAGGCGAGATCGATGGATGAAGACTGTTGTGTTCCATTGGAAATTGAAACTACGATCGGCAAGTGATCGCTACCATGGGGATCCTGGATTACCCTCCATGAACAATCCAGCGATAACGAGCTTGAACATATTGAGAGGTCTAAACGGCTATCCCTAGGACTTCCATCTTGAGCTGGAGGTGCCACTCGTGTAACTTCCCCAGTGTTGAGAATTGTCATATTGAAGTCGTCGCAGAGGTCATATATCAACGTTGATCGGTGGTCGTCATACAGTTCCCCCAGCTTGTTCCGTGGGAGTTGAAATCCCCAATGAACAACCGTGGTTCAGGCATAACAGAGCAGATGTGAGAGAGATCTCTGCGAGATATCGCCGATCTCGGAGGAAGATATATGGAGGCGACACTGAGGCTTTTGCCTCGGATAGTCACCTGACATGCAACGACTTCAATGCCTGACATCGGCGGTAGATCGACTCTGTAGAACGAGTGATGCTTTTTGATCCCCAAAAGCACTCCTCCATATGAGTCGGATCGATCCAGGCGAATAATATTAAAATCATGGAAAGGAAGGGTCACATCAGGTGTTAGCCATGTTTCTGATAACGCAAAAACATCGCACTGTAAATTACTAACTAAAAATTTAAAACTATCTAATTTAGGCATAATACTACGACAGTTCCAGTGTAGAACAGAAATCATATCTTCGACCTCTGTGGATAATTTATCCATCAAAAGATATGATCGTTGCAAGGAGGGGCATTCTAGAAGCCAGTTGCTTCAAAAGAGGAGTCACACATGGAAGCAATCCTTTGACAATGTTCTTCACTGGGTCAGAAGCATTGAAGAAATTAAGGATGATATCTACAATGCCAGAAAGCGTAAACATTGGAACGCCCTGAGGTTGCCCTAGGGGCTCCGAATGCGGAGTCGGAGCCCTGATCATCAAGAGACAGAGAAGAGTAGATATTTTGTGATTCAGCAGACGGAGCAGCCTTTTTCAACATCTCGGCAAAACTACGCCGAGAGCGCTGCTCTAATGATCGTCGCTGATGTTGCTGCCGGCGTACGTACGTCGGGCAGTTTTCGAGGGCATGTGGTGGACTTTCGTTGCAATAAACGCATTTTGGCGGTATACTACATGCACCATCCACATGTCTCTCCCCACAAGAATCACAGCGAGGTTTATTGCAGCAATACTGGGCAGTATGGCCCAGCTGCTTGCAATTTGTGCAATTCATTACCTTCGGTACGTACAGCCGCACAGGTAAACGAAGTTTGCCGATTACAAGAAAATTCGGCAAAGCAGATCCGGAAAAGGTCACACAGAAGGATTCAGAATGTGAATAGATCTTCTTTTCTCCCACCAGGGATACGGAATGCAATTGCTTGCATTCCAGTATGGGGACAGATGGGAGAGAAGGGTTTTTGAAGCGACCACAACCCTGCATCAATTCTTCGCAGGTCATACTGCCTTCGGTGACCACTCCCGCAATCTCAACCCGATGGCTTGGCAGATAAGTTTGATACTCCCGAGTAAAGAGCTCACAGACCACAATCTCATTGGCCTGTTTACGGTCACTGACGGTGACGCGCAGCTTACCAGAACCCACTGTGTCAATGGCGACAACGGAAGAGAATCGCTTAGTCAGATCCTTACTGATCTGAATAGTGTTCAACCGTTTGCCTTTGGATCGAAAGAAAACAACAAAAGGCCCACCAGAGTCCGGCGGGTAGGCCTTGAGGCGAGGGGACGTCGGAGATGGTAGAATATTGGGGTCCATTTGAGACACATCAGATTGAGGGGACACACATGGATTGGGCATAGAGGTGTTTGTGTTTTGTTGGTTCAACACATTCGAAGACTCAGTGAGGGGATACGACGTTCCCCCGCCATCATCATCTACACCCATTGTGGTAGCTTAACACCGCAAAGGGCGCACGAATAACTCCAACTAACACTATTCACAGAAATGGAAATTGAATCAAACTGAAAAAAAACACATACAAAGGGGAAAGGGAAGAGGGAAAGCTTTCACACGCAGTAAAAACTAATCAAAAAAGACGTGAAGAGGAGAAGAACAACGAGAGGTACTTATCTTTTACTCTATCCACGCTGGCGTCGTCGATGCTGTAACCGATGGGCGTCTACGCTTGGGGAGAGGTAGCAAGTAACGTACGACCATTCGCTGGGACGCGCAGATGTGTGGTTGAACTCCGCTGTCCACGCTATACGCACACCACAGACGATGATCGCACTGATGAACTCTGCACTGCACACAGGTAGCACACGGGACGGGGTGCGAGCTGCCTTCGATGATACACGTGATCAAAAAAGGACGGTCTGGTTCCTGGTTCGCTGGTACGGTGTATGTGTGGTTGGTCTCTCACTGCCTGCCACCAACCAACACAGGCGTTAATAACGATGGTGACCACTGTCGGCGTGGAGAGCGCACCGCTGTGCACGCTATATGCACACCACAAACGATGATCACTCAGGTAGCACACGGGACGAGGTGCAAGCTGTCTTCTACGATACACGTGATCGGAAAATAACCACGCAATGGCGAAAACTTTCAATACTTTTGCGCAAAACTCGATTAAATGGCAACACAATGGCTTCGCCAAAAGTGTTCCGCTTCCAAGCCGAACTAAGGCTCTTCACTGCACTAAAAACACTTTGCAATAGGCGTCGAAATACCAAAGATTTGGAAAAACGGGGGTGAACCCGGACACACGAGAACTATCGACTGTCTCGCACGGTAGCTCAACAAGGAATGATATTTACATGATATGCCATATAAACTTCAATTATATGTGATGTAATCCAACAGAATCCTGAGTGATTACATGACATATAACACATTTTTACATGATTTCAGGATTAAATTTACATGCCGTCATGTCATCGCATAAATGAAGTTTACATTACGTGTAATCTTCATTACTTTTAACAGTGTAGTGCGTGGTATTTTACAACACAAATCACAGCAATAACTACGTGTTTGCATTCAAAAACGGGTAATTTGTGAAAAACAAATTATGGAATGCTTTGAGTTAAGAAACCACCCCTCTACATTAAGGCTAGTAACTTCAAATAATATTTTTTTGTGATTGCTCTCGAAAACACTGTGAGAAGCGTGGGAGGATGGAACGGAAAGTGAAGGTGGAAGTAAGGTGCCATATTAGAGGCCATTTTGGTACTCAAGGGGATATGTCCTTAACACCTTGGAATACAAAGATGGCCTTCACAATGACCGACTTGTGCCCCTACTTACGATTTTAAATACACTATACAGGAGAAATAGTTGCCATACATTTCTGATCTTCTTATTTTAAGCTTTCCACTAGTGCACAAAGCCAAAATAAAAGTTCACTGTTGTTGGATGCTTCCTTCGCGAGATTTGTGGTGTCTTTGAAGTTTTAATGCAATCTCAGAAATTGATTCCAAACTTTTTCATCTTAACCCTCTTTACCCAAATTTTTATTTCAGATCTAAGTACCATTTTTTGCTATCTAAAATTGATCTAAACACGTTTTGGACAATGATTTATTTTTATTCGCAAATTTATGAATTTTGTTTTTTGATTTTTCTAATTTTTATTTTTAAACATCCCTATCCTTTTTCATTTTTTCTTGATACCTCTTCTGTGTACCGATTTTTGAAATAATTTCAATTCCACCAAACGGCATTCGGAAATTATTTCAATTCCGGCCTAACGGCATTCGGCCAAATGACCCGTTCGGCCAAATGGCATTCAGCCAAATGGTGTTCGGCCTAATGGCTGGACACCGTTCCTTATATAAGCAATTGATTTTTGTTTTCTGTTTTCCGGATTTTAACAAAAAAAAACTGCATGTATTGAAATTCTGCGGAAAACAGTGGTACCGTAATTTCGGGTGAAATTGATCATTTTCCACGGTTTTTCTGGTCTGATTTCTGAAATGTTATCAATGCCATACAACTAAATGCAGGTAAACAAGTATGACGATGAACCTCATTGGCTCATGTACCGAAATTTTCTAACAAACGTGATTTTAGTGCTTAAAATAAAAAATCGGTAGTTTCTATTTCGGGGTGAAATTGATCGCTTGTCAATGTGGTTATTGTTAGTTTTGAAATAAACTCTACATACTTAATTTGAGCCTCCTGAATATGAATATGCCTGCCAAATTCTTAACAAGACAATATTCATGAAAATAATCGTCAATTAAATTTCAAGAATACCTCGGAAAACGCCCAAATGTAGGCAATTTCCAAAGGAATTTTCTAACATGCAGCCGATATTCAATTATTTCAACAAAATTAGCAAATTTGTACGAATTTTGATGGTAAAATTGGGTTTGGGGATATATGTTAAGCATCCTCACAAACTTTCAGGCTGACACCATGTTCAAATCCTCGTCTAGAACTAGAAGTTTATGGTTGTCTATCAATACCACACAAAAAATGATTCTGGAATTTTACATTATTTTCATAGAAATAAGCATTATTTATTTGACGCAAAACCCTTCACTACACACATTTTGACAATATCTAAGACAAACAACGTTCATTTACTATAGATTGCATTGATTTTTGTGCACTATTAGTAAGATTTGAAATCGCATGACGCGGTGATCAATTTCACCCTACTGATCAATTTAACCCGAATTTACGGTAATCTCCAATTATGGTAATCTCTAAGTTTTAAGTAAATATTATAAAACTACAATCAAAACTGAAATTCCATGTGAAATAAATAATGCTTGTTATATAGCACTAATGGATTACAAAAGAAATTTTCTTAAACTCCAGTTTTCCTGTTGTGGTTGCAAGAAATTTAAGTATTGTGGATGAGAAACCAAAGCTCTCTAGAACACATAATACCTACACGGAGTACGCTATGTTTGATGTAGCAGATTATAAAAATCGAAATTCCCCGCCGTGGATTATACTGTGCAACCTTAATGACAAGGTTCCACCGGACGAGCAATCTGGAATTTACCGGATCCCTTGTAAGGATTGCCCAGCTGTCTACATACACTCTTAAAAATAATGAAAATTACTCTGGACGTAATTCTGGTTATAACTGAATGACACATGATGTAAGTGATGGGACGACACAAAAACGTGTCCTTGAAGATGTATTGAACAAAAAATGTAATTTTACATGTTAAAGGACACGAAAACGATGGAGCTGTGATCGACATTTCCCGAATCAGACACTAACGTATTTGGAATTGGACACAAATTTACAGCATTCGGCTCGCTTCTTTTATGTGCATCCCAAAAGACGTAAATCACATTATTTTTTGGTACTGTGTAGGCCAAACCCGCCGAAAAGTTAAAATTAGATTAAAGGAACACAAAAATGCAGTATCGGCGAATAAAATTAGTGAATCGAGTAGCAGCCCATGCGATAACTTCTAATCATGAAATAGATTGGGAAAGTGCGAAGCTTATAAAAAAACGTAAGAAAAACTTCGCACTTGAACGCATGGGAGTCTATTTTCATCAGCAACGACGAAGGACCCCTAATGAATGAAGACGATCCTCCCATATCGACGTGTCTGTTCAATTTGGTAGATACGACGATCCAGTAACATTTCTCTTCGGACGCGTACGAACAACGTACGAGAAGCAGTCAGTCGGACATTGTCCCGTAGATGGGCTACATCGTGCCCAAAATCGGTCGACAGAAAGGTAATTTTTTAAACTTTCTTGACGTTTGTAAGAACTATAAGTGTTATGTCTAGTCTCGCGTCGCGTATCGTGAATGTAAAGTTCAATCCCAGACTTCTTGATGTTTATTTACTTGCTCAAACAGACACCATACTTCCCAACCCGAAAGCTCCCATCTGTTTACAGATAATCTGAAATTGGATTGTATTACGCGCACATACGTACGTGGTCACGTGGTCCAGGATCTTCTGTTTTATACGCTGTGTCAGCCCATCATGTTACAATTTCCGGTGGTTACAATTCACGAGTGATGCCCATTAGTTTGCGTTCCAGTTGAGTAGGATAAATAAGCCACTAGCGGACCTTTAGAAGTGCGGTATATTGCTGCAACTCAGACAGGGCTCTTTCGTACACAACAGAATAACCAGCTTTCGAACAAATTTATGCACACTATTCCGTAAGGAAGCTCACAATTTAATTAACTTAATTTATTTGTCCAGACCACACCGTATACTCATTGCATTGCCCTGACCTGAGTGAGCAAAGTGCAAACTACGGAAGAGACGCCATTTTAATTGTGCCGTCGATTATTGTCCCATAAATGGATGACAAATCGCTAACGAACCCAACGCGGGGAAATCGACTACATATATTTTTTCCACCACACTGGAACGGATATGTTCAAAAGGAAGCGTTCGCTACGGGATAAGACCTCGGATGGGCAAAACCTGGGGAAGTGCTCACATTGTTTGCACAATGCTCACAAACAGCCAGATAATGGGAACAAAGTGGAAAGACAGCCATAATCCCATGTGCTGCTTCACGAGCTCGCAAGGAAGCAGTTATTTTTATTTTAAAATTGCAATAAAATGTGGGTCCTGGCATTGCAGCCGAATGGGACGCGTATAAGGCGGGAAACAACCTATCACACTTTCCAGAATGTGCTCGGCAAGCTACAGGGTGGTGCAAAATGTAATGCTGTTTGGTAAAATCATGCTAAAATGTCAGTATTGTCAATACTTCATCAACGCGCTAATGAAATAAGGTATAAGTAAATGAAGAGCACTTCAAAATACATCAACACTAAAAAATATGAACTCTATATGAAAATTTAGTTATTAAAGATTTCAAATATTTTCAATTGGCATAGTTGACGATTTACCAGATTTGATCGATTTGATCGAATCTTTTGAATCTATGTTTCTGAAGGAAATTGATTCAATTGATCAAGATGAAGATGAATCGAAGCCACACCTCAAATCTTCAAGAACTCAAATCTAAAGATTCAGATAGCAGTTCGAGTTGGAAATTTGTTGGCGAAATTTTGGCTATTTCTTTCTGTATGTTCTCCCGAGCAGGCGCGGTGAATTTAATCACATCCAGTCTGTTCGCGAGTCTGTTATGTTTGTTTTGCGTGAGGTGCTTTGTGATGTGAGCATTTCCACCATTGATGTTTTTGATTACCTCTAGATTTGTGCTTTTGATTATTTGAGGCAAGGTTGCAATTCATGTTTACCTTTAGGCGAATCAGCTTGGAATCCAAATTCAATAATGTACCAGCTCTATTGAGACACGAATTTCACAAAAAAGGCATTAAATTACTCTGCAAATTATTGTCTTTAAGTGTTTCACCGAATCTAACTATAATCTACCGAAACTAACCAAAAAGCACTACCAAGAAAACTGATGAACACAGCATTTGCATACTTTAAGCCAATGAAATAACATTGTTTAGGCCAATAAATAACACAGCGCAACAAAAATGACATTTTTGCGTGTCTCAAGGATCAAATTATGTGTCTCTAGTAGATTTGGGGTTGCTGAATCTGATGCCGTACTCAGAAATTTCCCAGCACGTCACAATTTTTAGCTACAGGTAGCCAAAGTTGTATAAAACATTGGTTTTATTGATGTTTACCTAAAATTTGAAGAATATTTTATCAAACTTGTTTGTGATATTATCCACCAAGCATGCAAAAGAGGACTTAAACTTTTGTTTTAGATATATTTTGGTAGAAATTTCACGATAAATTTAGATTAAATCGATCTTTTTCAACATGCTTGCAGTCTCCATACAAAATTCTTCGTTTCTCTTATATGGCAAAATACAATACTTTTATAAACCATCAAAAAATAACTTTTTCGCTTCAAAAATATTATAAACTTTGTTGATAAGTATTGTTATACACACAAAGTTTGAATTTTGTGGCAAATTAAGCAAATAAATTGCCTTACAAGCTGGCAAACTTGCATGCAAGTTGGCTGAAATAGTAAATTTTTGCATTTTCAACAACCAATATCTCAAAAACTAGACGTGCTGTGATATTTCTGTAAACGGCAATGGATTCAGCAACCCTTAATTAAGTAAATAGAGTTATTTTGATGCTGGAGACAAAAACGTGTTCCGCAGTGTAATTCAACTAATAAAAACAATACCTATAATTAAAATATCAAAAAAAAAAAATGCATGTAATTTCTTTAAATGAGCTTTTAACAACTTCAGAAGAGCTAAAAAGAAAAGCAGACTATCATTACCAAACTCGATACAGCTTAATCTTTTTATAATATGAAATAAGCTTTGAAAATTTTCCAGGGCCTACATTTTTTAAGAAAGAAATTAGAATTTTACTTGAATTTTTCCTGGGCTTCCTAGAGAGATACTTTCTACAGTATTTCCACGTGAGGTCCAAATAATCGTAGTGGTAAATGCGTAGCTATTCAGCAAGACCAAGCTTATGGTCTTGAGTTTGAATCCCACCGGTTAAGGATCTTATCGAAATGGAAATTTTCTCGATTTTCCAGGACAAAGATAGCTCAACTGTGAAAGTGCTCATAAGAATCCTAATTTAAGAAGCATGCTCTGTTTCATTTGAGACGTTATGTCAAGAAGAAGAAGAATATTTACAAGCCCTCGAAACACTCCTGCTCGGATTATCTCCAGAAATTTTTCAAAGGATTTATCCAGTGATTTCTTCAACGATTTAATTCAATTACTAACTGACAAAAACTCTCAAGGGATTACTCTAAAAATTCCTCAATATATTGTTTGAATCATTGTTCCTCTAAAGTTTTGTACACAAATTTGTTTCATAAATTATTACAAACAATTTTTCAAACATTCAAATTTATAAATTTTCAAAATTTTTACTGCAAGTCATCCAAGAACGTTCTCTGGGATAGCCGCATGAGTTTCTTAAATCATTTCACCCTACGCAAAGTAAACTGAATGTATATGGAAGAACTCTTGTTCTAATAGGGCGATATTCAAAACTCAAAAGGCAATAGATGCCTCTTTTTTCAGTGGTAGTGAAAACCAAATCCTGAAGCAAAGAGAGCACCACGGAAGACAAACCAAACACATAAAGTTATTTATTCACATTACGCATGTTTTCTCATCACTACTAAGTCTTTTTCGATCCAGTTTCCTAATTGCAAGTAATCTACGTTTTTATTTATTAACCATATGTTTTGACAGTTCTCACCTACCATTCTTCTATGCGTTTGTGTTGCCGTCTTGATCAAATTTTTTATTCTAAAATTTTTTTGTTAATCTGGTGGCATGATATGAAATTTAATAAATAAATATGGAGTCAATTTTCAGGGAGGTATCTGAAAATTAAATAATATTAGCTCAACATCCCTCATAAACTCAATTTTTCTGCTGGAAATCGGCACCAAATTACCTGAATTTACTCCAGAAAATTTTTCGGAGCTTCTTTAAAACATTGCTGCCAGAAATATTTCAAAAATTGCTTAATGTTTTTCCATTGAGTTTTACAGGAATTTCTTCAATTTTTTCTCAATATTTAATTCCAGAATTCTCCAGGATTAACTGTCCTGCTTAGAGACTACAACCTACACACTTAGATTTTTTTTTCACGAGCTCGGCTGTGCGAATCTCGGTTTTTCAATTTTAACCGAGACTCAGCTAACAAATTGTCCGGTTGTTTAGCAACGAAGCACGATAAACTGATACTCAGCTTTTATTTCCTGAGATCCCAGGAAATTTGTTTGCCGAGTTCTCAGCTGTGGGGATCTCGGTTCAAATTAGCCGATATTTGGCATTCTAAATTAAGTGAGACGAATGATACTCTAAATCTAACTGCCAGTTTCCCTCAGTCGATAGCATTTCCACTGTTTTCTCACGTATTTCTCCAAGAGTTCAAAAAGTTATTCATTTGGGAACTGTTCAAAAATTTTATCAAAAGCTGTTTCTATGATTTTTTCAAACAAAATCTTGCTCTACACGATAGCTCAAAGAATTTCTCCTGGGGATTTTATGATAGAGGTTTTCACTGGGATTTCGCCAAGAATAGTTTCAGGGTTTTTTTCTGTATTAGTGTTTCTTCAAATCTATTACGCTAAAACTAATTCTCAAACCAGTCCTACATTCATAAACTTTCGCAGGACCTTTCTGAAAATATTCATGAATGTAGAATCATTTCAAAATATCTCCGAAAAGCATTGGTTCACATTGGAATTGAAAAAGACATTATAGGATATTGTGAGAACTACGTAAGTTTCACAATTGAATCTTGTGGTGATTTTTGAAATAGTTCCGTGGAGTCATTATTGAAAAGAAATCATAGATTTTTTTATAAACAAGTAAAAATGTGACTAATTAGTTGTATTGGATAGAACTTTATTTGAAAGTACAAGTCGTACTTGATTATCCGGAATTCGATTATCCGGAATTTTAGACTCGATTATCAGAAGTATGTTTTTTTTTAGATATTCTTGGCTTTCAGTTTTTATGCACAAATTTGAGATAATTTAGTATTACAATACACAATATGAATGGTTTATTAGTTTTGGACGTAGGTAAGAAGAGCAAGGCTTTGAAAAAGGCATTTTTTGTGTATGCTGGTCATTTTTTTTCTTCTCAAGATCCTTACTGTTCCTAGAAATAATTTCTGGCTACGCCACTGCTTCATATAAATAAAACTACTTAAAAAGATAATATTTAAGTTCTTTTACCCCAGATTTTTTTTTCTAGTCATTCGATTATCCGGAAGATTCGACTTCGGATAATCGAGTCCGACCTGTGTTCAAATTCTATGGATTATAATTCTCATTTTTTCTAAAATTGTTCAAGTTTGTCTAAAAGAACTTTCTAATCAGAAAAATCCCCATAGTATGAAATTATTTCTTATTTATAACTAGTGGTCCCGGCAAACTTCGTCTTGCCATCAAGTAGGCTGTTGAAAAACGCCATGTGACGTCTCATACAAAAAGACAGTTATATTCACTCTCGTTTTTTCGACTTTCCCGGTGTATATTTTGAGTTTTTTAAACACACAAACACGTCGGAACACTTCAAGAACATAACTGTGGAAGAATCAGGTAAATCCTTTGACTCGTTCTCAAGTCATTTCGTGACATACAAACACCATTCCATTTTTATTTATATAGATAGATAGATATAGAAGATAGAAGATTATGGATTATCTGTTCTGAATTTTGTTGTTTTAAATTTTGCTTGCAGCCTCTTCTGGTTACCAAATAATGATCATAAAAGTGTGTTTTTATAACACTTTTCATATACCACAACTACAAAATTCATTGATTTTTCGAAAAGATAACACATTTTTAGAAGTTATTGAAAAGAATTCTGAAATGCGTGATATTTCCGAATTGCGAACATATATAAGAAATCCCAAAAAGTAGTCCATTGAAGGCAAGGTTAAATATTGTAACCCTCAACAATCAGAAGAGGAAAATTCGAAACATGTTCAAAAGGTTTGAATAGAAGTATTCTCTTGAATTTTCACGAATTCAAGAAAAAAAGCGTTAATCAGAAGCCATAAGACGAAAAACAAATAACGTGAGAAGAAGTTAGATTATGTTAAGTCAGAAGTTAATATTTTCCCAACACTGACTGTAGTTCGGTACATTTCGAAGACTCACTCAGCTGCGACCCATTGTTCGGTACACACTCTGTGCCAAAGTTGCCCTCGCGAGGCACATTCCGCAGAAACTAGTGATAGAAAAATAACTAAACAAATGCGGAAACACCAGCAGCAGCATCGTTCCAGAGAATGTGTTAATATCAATGTGCAGTCGACCTTACGGAATGCCATAGCCGATCCGCATGTCTGTGTGAAGCGAAAAACAGGCAGGCTGGCTGGCTGGCCAGGGCTCCGCACTTACTACAACAGTTCCCGTTGGGGCCATTATCATTACCATTGCACACAGACGCGAGCACACAAACAGCAGCGTGACTAGCCCAATCCGTCCCATCAACCATCACGCCACGATCCGTGTCATAAATGGGAACCATTTCGCTGGACAACTATGTAACATGCAATGATTGGATTTTGGTTTACATTGCTTGAATAATTAAATTAATTTCCACTAGCGTCGCAACGGTGCGGGTAGTTTCCCTGATGAGACCCCATAGCATTTGAATTGTTTCAATTGATTTGCGTTATGAGATATTCCGAATAACAGCGTGATGGTGGCAATGATCCAATTAAAAAAACAGGGAAACTTTTTTTCTCTTGCGATCATCTGGTTGAGTGTCCAAAGTCGGAAGTTCATAGATCACTGTATAAGTTGTGCACTGTGTAGCCAAAGGAGCAGAAAGCGGAGGTTATACGTTGGAAATTCACCAAGTAACTTGCAAATAATCTGCGAAAATATCGATCATGAATCTTCACAAATTTCGGCCAAGGATCTTGTCAGCAAAACTACTATTTATTCCAAACTAAATCACCAAGAGATAACTCCAGATATAAGGCCTTTCTTAGCCGAGTGGTTAGAGTCCGCGTCTACAAAGCAAAGCCATGCTGAAGGTGTCTGGGTTCGAATCCCGGTCGGTCCAGGATCTTTTCGTAATGGAAATTTCCTTGACTTCCCTGGGCATAAAGTATCATCGTACCTGCCACACGATATACGAATGCGAAAAATGGCAACTTTGGCAAAGAAAGCTCTCAGTTCATAACTGTGGAAGTGCTCATAAGAACACTACGCTGAGAAGCAGGCTCTGTCCCTGTGAGGACGTAAATGCCAAGAAGAAGAAGAAGAAGAAGAAGAAGATAACTTCAGATGTTTCTTCTGAGAGTATTCTAAGAATGTCATCAATGATTTCTGTTTGGTGTTTCTCATGAGAAATTGTTTCAAGGAGTGTCTGATGATTCGGTGACTTTCGTTGAGTAATCCCAGGTTATTGTTCCATGTAATTTTACAACAATCTTTCCAAGAATCCTTCCGAAGTCTCATGCAGAAATTTCTTCAGGCGTTCAATTTTGAAAAACTACACTTGAAATTCTCACAGGGTTTATTTAAGAAATACTGAAAATTCATTTAGATTCTACGCAAGCGACTACTTTAAGGGATCTTGCAACGTTACTATTAAAGATCTCTAAAAAATGACTTCAACAATTCCATCAGGCTTTTTGCGCAAAAAAAACTCATGAAGGATGTTTAACAAATCTAAAGCAAAAAAACCATCTAAATAAATCTTTTTATAATTTTCCAAGCGTTCCTATAGGAACTACTTCTGAATTTATAGAGATATTTTTCAACAAATCACATAAGGGACACTGGAAAAATTTCACTAGTAAATACACTTCAAATTTCCTACACAAAAAAAAATCCAGGGATTTTCCAAACATTTTTTTTTTCTATAATTCCACTAAGGACAAGCAGATAACAAATAAGCACACGGAGTCGTTTATTTAGCTGAATCTGTCATTTAGTGCTAACCTAGAAATATTGAACGCTTGTATTATATCCCCAATCAACTGTCACTGGAAAACCACAAATTCGAAAAGCTGAGCGTGAAAAACCGTCTAAATTCAAGTTAACGCAATTGAAATTTATAGTGATTTTCGATGATTTCACATTTTAAAAAAATGAATACCTAAATATAGTTGTGTGTTTGCAAACCGATTTAATTTTTTTATATTAATATCCTTTTCAATGGTGAACAACAAAAAATGAATATGATTTTGACCAAAATAAGTTCATCTGACCGTTGTGCACTACCCAATGGGGCTCTGCATAAAAATGTACCCCTTCCTTTCACTCTTTCATGAAATTTGTAAACAACAAGGCCAGTAAAAGTCAAAATCCCATACAAAATCAAAACAGTGCAGAGACCAATAGTTAGAAAAAGAAATCGAAGAAGGCAAGAAAACATGCCAACTGTCAGTGAGCTGTCTCTTCTCGCTCAGGTTAGAATGCTATTCAAGTAAGGGACTTTCTCTCCAAAAATGATAGAAATCTATTGAGATTTGGAAAAGTTATGGCTATTTGTTGTTTTTGGATCAGAAAATTGTAAATTTCGGTCAATATTTTATGCATGGAATAAAATGAAAATATAATAACATTCTTTTTTATGTAAGGGCGTTTATAGACTTATCATAAGGATGCTTTGAGGTGTATCAGTTATACATAAATGTTTGGAAACCAATTTTTGGCCCATAGTGGGCATATCTCGCGGGAAAATTTGAATATTGTCTAAAATCCGCATATTATCTCTAAATTTACTGGAATTTGCCTGATTGGGCGAAGAATAGCATCAAAATTGCTTTTTTTACTTATTCTTGTGAAAAATTTAATTTTTTTGGTATATTACAATTAATTCTATTTGGAGCTGTTTGTGAGCCTCATGACTATGCGGTTGGTGTCGTCAAGCATTTGATCGCATTTTTTCATGGGGTGTGGGTTCGATTCCCGCTTCAGCCACTGAAACTTTTCATTAGGAATGTTTCTTGGCTATGCCACTGGAGCATGCTTGTCCATTGTCTAGTGTTAAGTTACAGTCTGTGCAGCTAAAGGGCTGGAGATGATGTCCGTGTCTATTGATCTATTTTTAGGTGAAAATTTAATTTGTAATTTTATGCAAACATAAGCTTATGGCTGGTATAAAGTATGTCTGTCACAAAAATATCGATATTTTGTGTTTTAGCCAGCAAACTTTTGCCCCACCGCACTATGGTTCAAAGGCGGTCAAAACCTCAAAAATCAAAGTTGTTTTCTCCGAACGCTAATATTTTTCCCGACTTCCTTATCATATTGGTGGCTTAAATCTAAAGTTTTAGGCAGATTCATTGAATTTTGAATTTTATACGGCTCTTTGAGTGGACCGTGGACATGATTTTTCAAGAAAATTAATAAATGCCATCCATAATTCACCAGCTATTTATGAGGGGGGACGGATCTGGTGTAGTGGTTAGAACAAACGCCTCTCACGCCGAGGACCTGGGATCGAATTCCATCCCCGAAATAGTCACTTATGACGCAAATTGTCTTAGTGACGACTTCCTTCGGAAGGGAAGTAAAGCCGTTGGTCCTGAGATGAACTAGCCCAAGGCTAAAAATCTCGTTAATAAAGATAGAAAAAAAGCTATTTATGAATTTAAAGAGAGCTCTAACCGCCATGGTATCTTCAAAGAAGTTGTTTGTAGGTACATAAAGTAAACCTGAATTGAATAAAATTTTTCATTGAATTTATACAAAGTAAATTTAGGCAAAAAATTCTTTAAAAAACATATTATTTTTTATAATATGGACCCTAAGACATTAGTAGCCCGCGAATGCCCACGATGAGAATAAGCTCATTCAAAAGCTTAAAAAAAGGGCTTTCAAGTAGGGTATAAACTTTTTTGCGAAAACTTGCGATAGACCACTTTCAACGCGTTTGAATGTTCACGGTATGCAATTCTAGTTGAATAATAACAATCCTGTGATTCGCTAGTACGTGCAATGTAATCATAGTAGCCATGAATGGCATCCCTAGGAGGAAAGAATAACTCGCACCTATATTTCCCTTCACCTTCTTTCTGGCGTTACGTCCCAACTAGGACAAAGCCTGCTTCTCAGCTTATATTTCTTATGAGCACTTCCGCAGTAATTAACTCAGAACTTTCTTTGTCGATTAACCATTCTTGCATGTGTTTATCGTGCGCCAGGTACGATGATACTTTGTGCCCTGGGAAAATTTACTTTACGAAAAAAAATCTCGACCGGTGGACCTATACTATATTTTGGCATTATACCTTAATTAAATATTGTCCACACCTCTAATTAGTATTATTATGGTATTGAAGTGCTTTGAATTAAAATTTGAACTGTTATTGAATAAATACACCAAATGAAATAACACGAGTTACCTTGTCTTATTAACATGGTCGAACGGAACTATTTCCTTCGAAAGCAGCCTCCAGATGCTGCCAATGTAAGTATGAAATCAGACTGAAGCTATAGACATGAAAATCAGGCTCAAAATGGATGATACTTGCATTGAGGCAGGGTTAGATCTGAGATATTTATGGATAAATTTGCATGAAATTTTTACAGTTTTTCAGACATCACAGGAATTTCAACATATATCTTTGAGTGATCTTTCAAATCTTTCAAATCTTTCAAATCACGAGTTCGTAGTGATTTTTTTTACAAATTTGGATACTTGGAATATTTAACAAATAAAGTTGTAAATTTAGACGAGATGAACAAGTTTGCATATGATTGTTTTTGTGTGGAGCTTACATATCTTTGAATAAATCGTTTATAAGTTTTCGTTAAAAATTTCACATAAGTCGAGTTTTTTTTTACTATTTGAGTTAGGAATGGAAAAAATATTCGAAAATATATGTTAAAATTCAAGCTATGCCTGACATGCTGTGATCCTTTCATTTAAATCCGTTAGTAAATAACTGAGAACTAGCCTACTAGTTGTCCATTTTGTATGAAAAATTAAAAAAAAATACAAATGTATGGTCCAAACCTGTATATTCTAATTACACTGCGGAACACTTTTTTGTGTCAAGCATAAAAATACCACTATTTACTCAATTATGGGTTGTTGAATCCATTGCCGTTTTCAAAAAAATCATAGCACATCTAGTTTTTGAGATATTGACTATTGAAAATGCTAAATTTGACGATTTCAGCCAACTTGCATACAAGTTTTCCAATTTGTATGGCAATTCATTTGCTTAATTTGTCACAATACTCAAACTTCATGCGTTGAACAATACTTTTCAACAAAGCTCATAATTCTTCTTGGTAAAATGTTATTTTTCGGTGGTTCTGAAAAGCATTGTCTTATACCATAAAAGAGAAACGAAGAATTTTATATGGAGACTGTAAGCATGTTGAAAAAATTGATTTAAACTGAGTTTAATGGTTAAAATTACAATCAAATTATATCTAAATTGAAAGTTCAAGTCCTGTTTGCATGATTGGTGGATTAAATCACAAAAAAGTTGATAAAATATACTTTAAATTTCATGTAAACATTGATACAACATGTGTTTTATACAACTTTGGCGACATGTAGCTAAAAATTGTGACATGTTGGAACATTTTTGAGAACTGCAGCAAATTCAGCGACCCAAAATCTCCTAGAGACACATTATTTGATACTTGAAACACGCAAAAATGCTATGTTTGTTACGCTGTGTTATCAGTTCAAAACAAGACACATTTGAAAATAAAAGTCCATAATACTAATATATGGCATAAAATACGTCAAATATATGATTTCAGCTATTTCAAAACGAGTTTGAGGTTTTGGCCGACATTTGTTCTAGATCGAACCACTGTGCGGTGGGACACCTCGATGAATTTATGAATTAAATATAAACTTCTGGTGGAGTACGTGCATGTTTTTTTTTTGGAAAACCAAATATGCTACATTTTCTGGCATGAAATTTCACTCAAAAGGCTATTTATGCTTCGGTGTGATGCAAACGTAATATTTTGGCTGAAATGTTCATGTCGGGGTATTAACGGCTTGCTGTAAGCACAAAGTGAAGAAAAAGAAGACCGTCTTCGCGTCCAAACCGTTCGCTATCTTCGTTTTGGCATTACATCCATACTGAGCCTGGTTCCACAGTTGTAAACTTATTGACTATTTCCTTCACGAAAAGGTCCGTCCGGAAATCAAGCCCTGATCGTTTCTGAAATTTGTCACTTTTTACAAAAATTTAACCAAATAAATTTTGTCAAAGATACTCGCTTTTGTATGAAAAGTATAAAATTACTAAAAGTTGTTCGCACCGTAACATAAAGGAACAAATTATACCAAACTTTTTAAATACATTGTAGTTAACACACGTAAATTTTCTGCTGTTGCCGGAGAAAACTACAAAAGAAGCGCATCGGCTTAGACTGACGTAAATACGTAATTTCCCCTGTATAAGAATTTGCTATTGCTAAGCTTTTTTCGCCTGCTCGGGTAGTTTAGTAGCTTGGAATTAATGCATATTTGTACAAAACGAGGAATTGGTTTTAAAATTGAAGATAAAGATTTGAAGATGTAACATGTCCTTTTTGTTTATTTTTTTTTCGCTTGTTTAATTGTAGGCTTCCAATTAGTGATAAAATTAAGACCAACAGAATAGTACTGCTTGAATTATAAATTGAAAACAAAAGTGTCCGAGAACACCTGAGCTAATTTTGTATATTCTTAATAAGGTGTGGCCCATTTAGAATTGAAACAACACAAAATAATTCTGTTTAACTCAAATCTAGCATTACATGTAGGCTTCAAAGGAAAAAAAGTAAATTATCCCCTTTTGCAAGAAAGACTTTACACGAAAAAATGTTCAATAATTGGCGCACACTATTTTCAGCCATATTTTTGACGAGTTCATCCTATTTAGTTTACAGTTCGTCGATGTTTTGGCGATACTTCCATTCGCTCTTAACTTCCGCTTCATAATAGCCTAAAATCTCTAAATTAGGCTGAATTGGGGTCAACAACGGGGCTGAATTCGGGTCAATTGGGGTATCACGCATCATGGAAAAATCATTAAATTCCGTCCACATTTGATCAAACAGCTTTATGGTACGGAATATGGCCACATTGCTCTAATTTTGTTCCCTATTTGGTTGTCTGCTGACATGGTATGATCGTAGGCTTCAAAATCCGAAGTCGAATCCATTGCACGATACTGCACGGCAGCACTGAACTTTTTGGCCAAATCGCGGTCTGAAATGTTTGGATTTGGATCGATGGTCCTGACTTTAATCCACAGCTGACGATCCACAGTAACTGCCCGACGCTTTCGTGGAAGTGCGTCCAAACTACGCTGCGAAAAAATCGTGTGGTGTTATTACTGCTAAAGAGCAAACATAGACGGTTCAGCTTCTAAATTCGACCCAGATTCGTTGTAAAAACCAAACATGTTTTTCCAATTCTAAGTGGGCCACACCTTAAATTCAAATAAAACATCTACTCGTTACTAACAAATCAGTTGTTGAGACCAAAGGACAAAAGCTCCTTGATCTTTGCCACTAGTTGGAAAACTTTGCAAATATTCTGAAAATTTCATTTCAATTGCGGTCAGACCCATCAACCCGTCAGTATACAAAAGATAATGACACTTTTGCAGTTTCTGCCTCTGTTCGTCGCTCGAATTATTAAATAATGAAAATTAGATCTCCGCTTCCAACGACAGTGCACTATGTGCCAGGATACCGATTTACGTGGAAAACACTCAATGTAATTTTCATCAAAACTGAATTTCTCCAATAAATGTTTCTCATAATAAGAGTCAAATTATTAGCAAAAACTTTGAAAAATACATTTTATCTAAACTTTAAGCTGAAGGCACAAAACTTGCATCATGTACTATAGTGCAACGACACGTACGACAGGCACATGCTACTGCAGTTCAACAGAAGCTGCAGCTGCAGCGTTGTAGTGCGCTAGCGGATTCTCTGTCAGTCTGTCCTTTTCTGCATTGCAACAGCATGCCAAATATTGATTCAATCATTTCGCCGCTTTCGTAGTTTCACCTGGCCACATCAACGAATGTAGTAGCTAGAAGCCAGAAACACCTGTCCATTCATGTGTCAGCGATATTTAAACCGGTAATGATTTAATTAATCTAATGAAATCTGTGAAGCGATTCGCTACTGATATGAAATGAGATGAGTGATGAACTTGAGGAATCGTGATGGTGTTAATGCTGAAAATGATTCAAACTAACACAAGGAAAACAACGGAAAACAATAACGTGTCCTCTAATTACATGCATCCTCAACTACTTACTGCAGGCATAAGTTGATCAGTGCTTCGTACTCTGGTCACCTTATTTTTATAGATAATCTTTTTCACACATCTCTCCACTGTTTGGTTAAACTTCATAAACACTGCGTACGCGATATAGATTATAAACAGCACTAGCGCCTCCCACCACTCGATCGAGTTATCACGAAAAAAATAGATTAACGTAAGTAAACTAACACTGTAGAACGTACAATCGCGAAACAACGGCCACCAGGTCAGTGTTAGAAGGGTTTTGGAGAACAACGCACACATACCGATAACGAACAGGATGTTGAACACGGCCGAACCGACAATTGTACCGATACCGACATCGTCGAACGAAACGAACACGCCGATCACGCTGGTGAATAGTTCTGGGGCACTTCCTCCGGCCGCCATGAAGGTCGCACCGGCCACATCGTCCGTAATGCCCAGTTTCTCAATGATCACGTCTAAAGAAGGCACAAAGAACTCGTCGCAAACAATTGCCAGTGCGACAAACATATAGATTACGCCAAGAATGTGTAACACAACAGCACCATTACGACGTTGTTCTAGCGTGAATAAGTCTTCGGGAAACAGGGGGTCCTTGTGCGTGGATATTGATGAGTTGGTGCCTGCAAAAATAGAAACAGGGAAAATCGCATCAGAAATGGTAATAAATTAATGTTTCAGAAACTGATATTAGATGCATTTTAAAACCCACAATTAATAAGACACGATTTAATAATAACGCTTTTCAGACCACTTGTAATAGCCTATAATTAGATCTAAAATGTGAGCTGTATTGATCGAAATCGTTCATTATTCACAACAGTCTATTTATACCCTACGCTAATGAGTAGCTCTTATCCTTAGTACTGTATACTTCATCTACTATCTTCTGAACCATGTGCTCATTAAATGTTCAGCCAAATAAGAACAATTCTCGGTCGGCGGCTCGCATCCCACCCCATATTATTTTCTTCCCAATACCATGAGGAGGAATTCGATACCACAACCGCTAGATCGATAGAATGGTTTGCTAATGAGAAATTTTATAAATATACGCAACATAATACAGACAGTTGGGTTTTGTGTTAATTGTCTCTCTCCTACTTGCTTTTCCCCAACTATCAATCAGCTAAAAGTATAAAAATATATCAAAATTTCTATAACAACGTAATGGGTCGATTAACGTTTTTTCAGCTACTTAATGACAATAACACAGCGCAACAAAAATGACATTTTTGCGTGTCTCAAGGATCAAATTATGTGTCTCTAGTAGATTTGGGGTTGCTGAATCTGATGCCGTACTCAGAAATTTCCCAGCACGTCACAATTTTTAGCTACAGGTAGCCAAAGTTGTATAAAACATTGGTTTTATTGATGTTTACCTAAAATTTGAAGAATATTTTATCAAACTTGTTTGTGATATTATCCACCAAGCATGCAAAAGAGGACTTAAACTTTTGTTTTAGATATATTTTGGTAGAAATTTCACGATAAATTTAGATTAAATCGATCTTTTTCAACATGCTTGCAGTCTCCATACAAAATTCTTCGTTTCTCTTATATGGCAAAATACAATACTTTTATAAACCATCAAAAAATAAATTTTTCGCTTCAAAAATATTATAAACTTTGTTGATAAGTATTGTTATACACACAAAGTTTGAATTTTGTGGCAAATTAAGCAAATAAATTGCCTTACAAGCTGGCAAACTTGCATGCAAGTTGGCTGAAATAGTAAATTTTTGCATTTTCAACAACCAATATCTCAAAAACTAGACGTGCTGTGATATTTCTGTAAACGGCAATGGATTCAGCAACCCTTAATTAAGTAAATAGAGTTATTTTGATGCTGGAGACAAAAACGTGTTCCGCAGTGTAATTGGTGTAACTTTTCACAATAAGTGATGTGTAGTGAAAACGATTTACAATCATTACAATGATTGACGTAACTAATGGAAAGGGCTAGGTGAGTACCTTCAATTAAAATAAAACTAAAGCTAAATATCTACATCACTCAAAGAATCGTAGGGGTCAAGTCTCCCTATTTATGCTTAATTTTCTTTGTTTAGCTGACAATAATGTTTGTAATTACGTTGATTGTTAACACTAGGAGTCCAGGCATCAAAAAAGTTACGTCGAGTCCCGGGATCAAAAACAACTAAATGGATTACACAGCGTAACAAAATTAACATTTTTGCGTGTCTCAAGGATCGAATAATGTGTCTCTAGTAGATTTTGTGTTGCTGTATCTAATGCCGTTCTCAGGAATGCACCTGCACGTCACAATTTTTAGCTACAGGTCGCCAAAGGTGTGTAAAACATTGTTTTCATTGAGGTTTACGTGAAATTTAAAGTTTGATTTATCAAACTTTTTTGCGATCTAATTCAGTAAACATGCCAAATATGATTCTTTCATTTTAGATATAATTTGGTTGAAATTGCACGTTAAATTTAATTCATATCGATTTTCCCAACATGCTTGCAATCTCCATACAAAATTCTTCGTTTCTCTTATACAATACTTTTGTAAATCATCAAAAAACAACTTTTGAGCATCGAAAGTATTATAAACTTTGTTGATAATAACTGTTATACACATGAAGTTTGAATTCTGTGGCAAATTAATCTAATAAATTGGCATACAAGCTCGCAAACTTGCATGCAAGTTGTCTGAAATACTAAAATTTTGCACTTTCAACAGTCTTTATCTCAAAAACTAGACGTGCTATGATATTTTTGAAAACAGCAATGGATTCAGCATCATAATTCAGTAAGTAGGGGTATTTTGGTACTTGAGACAGAAACGTGTTTTGCAGTGTTATCGGCTATATCTCAGCTGATTTTTGGATTTTTTTTCACGTTTCTCATGTCCATATCCTCAAGTTTTTTGTTAACTGAAGCTGCATTAAAATCTTACTAAAATATGTGGTTATTTGAGGTTTTTCAGATTTGAATAATCAAGAATAAGGCTGATACAAATATTAAATTTCTTTTATGTCCGAGACCACTTGGAAGGTACGAGGGGGGGGGGTAAAAACAAATAAGGAACAAAAAAATAAAAATGAAAAAAGTCATTTTTTCGAATTTTTATTTTCAACGATAATTGTTAAACTTTTTACAAACGTCCTCTGGATCATTATTTTACTTGTATTTTACTTAGAAAATTGAAAAAAACCTAACTGATGTCAAAAAAAAATGATGAATCTTCCTTTTTCTCCCCTCTAAAATTTTCGGATTTTTGAAGGGGGGTGACATAAAAGAAAATTAATATTTGTATCAGCCTAATTGAAAAAAAAGTAAAACTAATTTCTGATATCCCTTACGAGACAAATGTGTGTAGATCGCTGATTTCAACTGCTAAAACCTGCAGTGTTCTAGATAAGCATGCGATATTGATATCTTCCCATTTAAACACCCCATGCAATGTCAAAGGAGTTTTCAATCGAATCGGTTTAATAACCATAATTCAATCTATAATAAATAGTTTTTGAGGAGTAGAGTAGCCTGTTTCATATAGATTAAGTTTTTAATAGTGTACTTTAGGTAGCACTGTGTGTTGCATGTTACCCAACATCAGGGGTAGCATTAAAAATGTATATTTTTCATCTCTCCTGATCCCAGAAAACCAAATACTGATTCAATGGATCATAAAAATAACTAAAACGGCCGCTATGGAAAGCATAGATAGCGCCACCGTAGCCTTGTGTGTTTGACAGAGCAGCAATGCTGTCACAATGTTAAATCCCTTATACAGTGGCGCCTTTGTTTTGATGCAGTGAGCACTGACAAAAACTGCCTTCAATGATCCATTAATACCGCGAGGTATTCTTTACGTGACGATTAGGGTACCAGATGGTTTTAAGTCTCAGATGAATCCTCCAATTTTTCATACATATAGCTTTGAAGTTGAAAATTGTTGCAAGTTACCTTGTTTGATGGTACTAAAAACTAAGAAACACTTTTTTTCTCAACTATTGCCCTATGAATCAAAATTTATAACGATGACAAGTAGTTTTTCGACTGTAATTTTATTGCAGTAGTCCAACATTTATGAGCATATATAAAAATTATTGATTACACCCAAAATTTATGTTACTAAAAATAACTAATAAATACTTTTTTTCTTTAACTGTTAACAGTACAGTAATTGTGGGGCCCAGATAGCCGTAGCGGTAAACGCGCAGCTATTCAGCAAGACCAAGCTGAGGGTCGTGGGTTCGAATCCCACTGGTCGAGGATCTTTTCGGGTTGGAAATTTTCTCGACTTCCCAGGGCATAGAGTATCTTCGTACCTGCCACACGATATACACATGCAAAAATGGTCATTGGCATAGTAAGCTCTCAGTTAATAACTGTGGAAGTGCTCATAAGAACACTAAGCTGAGAAGCAGGCTCTGTCCCAGTGGGGACGTAACGCCAGAAAGAAGAAGTATAGTAATTCGGAGAATATTTTTGAGAAGAAATAGAAAAATATAAGTTTTTTATTACTCACGAAATTTATTTTATTTTGAAAAATACAAGAAATCATGGATTATTAACCTGTTTGCCTATAAATAGAAATTCCAATGAAATGCAGTTTATGAGGTATAAATTACTTTTTAATTATACTAAATTATGAATGTTATCTAAAATTACCCTATTTTTAGGCAAACAGTTATAATACAATAAGTATTTCCGTAGTTTTTTAAAGGGTAATTTTGTGTGTATTGAAAAATAACTTTTTCTTACAAAACATATTCACTAACTTTCTAAAAGTGAACTCATGACGTGAAAATTACAATTGCTCGGATTATTTATTTACAGGAAAACATGATGAAAATGTACAGTTTCGCATAGATTTTCTTGAATCAAAAATAAGAGGGCAATTTATAGGCAAGCAGGTAAAAACCAAGATCTCTGTACCGTGAGGGCCCCTAACTCTGCGCAGCTCCTAACTCTGCGCACTTTTACCTAAATTCACCAAAATCTGGTAAAATACTTATTTTTTGTTTAAATTTGTTTGTTCATGTATTGCTACAATAGTAATAAAAAAGTACGCGAAGAATTTTCTTGACAAATTTACGTTTATTACTTTAATAAAAAAATAAATGCCTTTAAAAATATTGAAAAACGTCCAAATTGACTGCCCGTTAGCGAAAATGCTAAGGGAGTACATCATCACTTAAGTCATTTGAAGCAAATTAAAGAGAACATATTTCAGATTTTTAGTACGTAGGCACTAGTTTATGTATCGAGCAATCATCACTGGTAAAGTGCAACTTATTTTCTCTTCATTTTCTTATTCTTCTTAAGTGCGCATAGTAAGGAACCATTTTTCAACTATGTTCCTTACTATGCGCAGCAGTTATAAAACGTTATTTTCAACATACAATCAACCCTCCAGAGGTCGATATTGAAGGGAACCATCGACTTGTCGACACCATCGAGATATGGAATAGAAATACTTTGAAAAATTGTTTGAGGGGACCATCATAGTAAGGGAAGATTAAAAAATTACGTCCATAATATTTTAAGGATTTCTACACTCTGTCCCCTCAATCCTCTGTCGTGATTTTTACAGTACCTATTGCATGCATTGTCACATTTTCGTAGACTCCTCCTCCCCTGAACGATGGACGTAATTTTGGAATACTCCCTAACCATGCAATAAAATAATTTTGATTTTTAGTATAATTTCATGAGTCAATATTGAGTAAGAAACGCCAATAAAGTACTGTTATTGATCTGTAATAGGGATCATTCATTAATTACGTCACGCTTATACAGAGTGGCAATACTTCTCGATTGAGTGATGAACAATACATTAAGAATGGATATACCCTTTCGCTCAAACTATTCTTCGTATTTAGTAGAAATGTTCGGGTTTCACATATAACAAACCAGAACCAGGTTTATTTTCTTCAAACCCGGATCCGACCCGAATCCGAGACAATTATTTAATACTAAACCCGGATCGGAACCGAACCAAAGAAAATTTGGTTTTTATATTTTCTAGTGAAAATACATAAACATTCAAAGCTAATTTTCCTCTACATGCCAAGGGTGAACGCAAAAAAGACGTTAAAGACATTCTACGCTCCACTGGGGACGTAAAGCCGTATAAAGCAGGAAAATGAAGATTAATTCAGTGTTTAAATTCTAGTAATGCTTTTAGTAAAATACTTCAACTGTTATAAAGAATTTATCGAGTGCGCAGAGTTAGGAACCTAAATGCGCAGAATAAGGAACATTGCAAAAATGAGTGCGCAAAGTTAGGAACACGGACACCTTTGAGAAAAATTAAAAATTTGCAATAAAAATCATTACTTAGTGAAGCTTTTATATTTTTTCCTTATACATAAGATCAATAAGTATTTGCTCCCAAAATTTCAGAGTATTGTGTTTTGTTTTCAATTAATTAAAATTGTTTGAATTATGAAAAGCCTTAAGTGCGCAGAGTATGGGGCCTTCACGGTAGTTCTTTTAATTAAAAAAATCAAACATTTATATTTCTACGGACTACTGCAAACAAATTACTGTCGAAAAGCTAAATGTGATTGATATGATTGTTAGTTTATAGGTAAACAGATTGGTGGTTCATAGGCAAAAAAGTAGCTTAAATTTTATTTTATCAAAAAAAAGTGTCAAAAATGTTTCATTGCAGCAGGAAGTTTTGAGCAGAATGTTTCTATCTAAAAATAAAGCTTACCAATTACAACACATCTAGATCAAACCTAAAGGGACCAACATATAGTGCAACTTATTCCCAAATACTTGTTGAAGATTCCAAACCTCTACCATTTTATCTTTTTTTGTTGCAGGTCCCCTAGGTGAACTATTTTATATTAACTCAAACATTAGGTTCACAAAGTTTCAGTTCTGATCATTGGATATAATGCAGTCTCAGTTTTTTTTTGTTCTACAGGTTCATATAAATATGGAAGGGGTAGTGTTTGATCTATTGATCGCGTCGCTTGCTTTTGCGTGGGCGAGTGATGAATACTTGTTCGGCGTACAATGCGATTATCGAATTATATCACGAATCCGATTAGGTGTCTCTATACCATGGATCGCATCACCAAACATTGGTGACTCCTAGATCTCTACCTTACCCCACCAATCCAATATCCTTTCCATGACAACTGTGGAGATGCAGAGGTATACTCGGTCTCTAGTAACAGCGGTTGTCTAACTAACTTCCCTTCCTCTCCCTGATAACCGTTAGGACGTGGCCGGCGCCGTTATTGACTTTTGTAAATTGGAGCTCTCAATTTGTACACATAAAGCATGGTAAACTAATCCCAAGCCCCATTCATTATATCTCTGCGCAACTTCGATTGTTCTGGTCAATCACGGAGCAATTACGAATTGTACCGTCATCTATGCCCATGCTCATGCTCTACATATAGGTTTATAAAAATATAGAAGCTGGAAAATAAAATTATAAATAATATAATGAAAATTTGATCACATTTGCATCCCTTTAATATCGAGCTATGGAAAGTTGACTGTATTATTCTAAGACCTAATTGAGAACATTCGTTGTCAAATTTTGCACCAAGCACACCTTTAGCATTGTATTGTTGGATTACTGCGCGTTTGGCCATTTGAGTTCCTCAATACTGTATCAACGTTCTCAATACTCTTTACTAGAAGGACCTGTAGTAGCAGTTAGTATAGACGCATCTTACGCAGTGACGCTTGGTTCGAATCGAGAATAGTTGTTATAGTGATGACTTCTTTGAGAAGACAGACAAAAAATCATGGTTAATAAAGATAAAAATATTCATAAATTACTTATAAAGAATCTCTATCTCTCTAGATCATTAGTAAAATTATTTATTGTGTAGAATTGTGTATTTTTACAAATATTGTATGTCGATGCTTCCGACCAAGTATTTTTGGGCTTACCAAACAAGTAGTTTAGAAGTAGTTACAAACTTGGGGAGCTTAGTACCCTCTGGAAAATATACCGAAATCTGAAACTTGAACAGTTCGTATCCAATTAACAAGAGATCAGCAGCAAACCTTGAGAAATACAACTTTTTTGCGAACGAAAACCATTAGTTACTAGTTGAACTGTAGTGAAGCATGCACAATTGTTATCGTTCTGTGGCATCTCATGCAGTTGCTGCACATTCAAATCCAATTTTATAGTAACCTGCTGTAAATCGTACCGGTTCCTACTGTATCGTCTCGAATAGCAAAGTGCAATTCTGTGTGACCCATAAAATTGCATTTCAGCACTGATACCAACTGGTAGGTAGGCGTGCACTTCGACTGTATTCCACATATAAGGAAACCCATTTGATGCCGGTCCGATGGAATCAAAGTTGTAAATTCTATCGTTGCACGTTCTGGTTATGCAGCTGGCTGAAGGTCACACTGCCATTAAAAACACGTACACAATGTTTCCGCAAAATCATTCGTCCATTTCTAACTAATGCTGATTAAATTAAATTCATTGGCCCAGCCAACGCCTCAAACAATACGTCCGGGAAAACTACACTTGCAACCCACTCTCCTACAGCCTACATCCGCTTGTGATGCAACTACATAGATATGTGAAAGTTTTCCTGTTGAGATGTGTGGTACGAGTGAAAGCCAGCTCGTAGCTTTTCACATCAGTTATGTCGTCGTCCCACACCCCTTTACGAATAAAACAATAATTAACGACCGAAAAATGTTCCCTCAACACTTTCTGGGTCACTGAACAACTCCTCTCTGTTAGCATCAGATCCTGAAGTCGAGTGGTCCCCACATATTAGGGGGCGCCGCAAAATAAGACAAGCATAACCTAAAACAATATGTTAAATACAGAAACGGAGATTGGAACTGGCATTAGCAATGCAGACAACAACGTTCGAATAGTTGTACTTATTGATTTAAGATAAACCAATTAGCCAATAAGAAACCCCCATGTTTTAGTCAGCCCAGAGCTTTTCCTAAAACTGAATGCAGCCCTGAGTGCCACAGAGCCATAAAATGAGCAATAAATACAAAAAATATCTCCCACCATCCCGTTGCAGTTTTGCGAATAATTTATTGCATTGCCTTTGAAACATGACAAACTTTTTAGTTGTCCCTTATTTCCTCGGACCCCGTTTAAACTCACCATATATTTATCATTACAAATACTAGACATCGTTGTCACATCAGCACATTAGCCTGTCCATGTCAGTGCTCGTTGATAGGCACAGTATGCTAACTAAAATAAAAACGATACAATAGCCACCACTATGGCTGAAACAGTTCGAGATGGTGTAAATTTATTAATGAAATTGTTATTGGATTACGTACGTTCTTCTAATGGATTCCGAGAAATGTTTGGATATTTACAATTGTAATGCTTATTCCTTGAATGGTAAAGAATAGGGATGGTACACAAATTATGTCATGCTAAATTTCGACTTTTTTGACCATCTACCTCCCCCCCCCCTTTGTCACGTTTTTGTATGAGTCCTTCGAAAATTTTGTAAGGCTTGTCACGCTTGGCTTGACCCCCTCCCCCCTCTTGGAAAGTGACGTAATTTGTGCATGACCCCATACGAGCTGTTTAATTTTATAATAGCAAATAACATACATAGGGTAGGTGTACCAATTATGGATGCAATACGTCAACAGTATGGATAAAAATCAAATTTTAACCGCGTTTCTAAAACGTAAGCATGATCTATTGGTGTTAATTACCGTTTTGACTCATATTCCGAACACTTAAGGCCAATTGTGACTTCAAATGCATAAAATAAGCATAAATTAGTAGATATTTATGAAAAATATCACTTCTTTGTGAAGTCCATCTGTTAACTATTGGGTGTGCCGATAAAATTGTTTATTTAAATTAGTTTCGTATTGTTTTTACGTAAAAATATGGAACAACATTTTAATTCAAATGCCGAACATTGCGTTAATTCTGTCTCATATTCTGAACACCTTGATTCAAATTCCCAACAGCACGAATAAATCGTATTCAAATGAATCGTTTCTCAAATAAATTTATCTGAGCATGTTTTACTGACCTCAAACTAAAGAATCATCACTACTCCCGAGGTATAAAATAGATTTGATGATGTTAAAATTGAATAGCAATTGACTATCGTTCAATGTGATTTGATGGCATATTTCAACGAACATTTCAACCAAATCGTCATACAAAAACCAAGTGTTCGGAATGTGAGACAAAACGGTACTAGTTTGAAGCCTTGCAAAACAGTTGAATTTTCAGTTTTAGTACTAAATTGACTTTATGCTTCCAAAAATTGGTTTTAAAAGGCGTTGTCTACGTACCAATTATGCCAATAGCGTTCCTTACACTCGTACCAATTATGGAATATTGAATATTTGCACGAAATAAACTCAAACGCCATGCAGATCAAATGATAATGCAACGCTAATTCGTAATAAAGTGATTGCTCATACAATTTTTAGATGTTAAATCAATTTATTGCAATGGGTTCATGGGAGCAAATGTATTTTCGAAAAGGAGTCAAAATGTAGGGAAAATGCAAATTATGTTACAAAACAGCATTAATGAATTCACATTACCTTTCCAGCGCCCAATTTTAACGAAGGAAGAGCGAAAATACAAAATTCGAGTACCGCTGAAAATTCCTCTCTACCGTGCACCCCCGCTAATTTGAACGGTACCTCATGCAAACCATCGGGGTTCATTTTTAATTTGAACATCTAATCACCCTAGAAACGTGTTTCTGGTTACCTCTTTCACCGTTTTGTTTGGATTCTGCGATCCGTTCCACTGCGTTCCATTTCACTTTACTCTGCACCATGAGCTTTGAACCATTTTTAATCTGAACGATGTGCAAGTTAGCGGGGTACATATTAAAAAGTGTTCAGATTAAATGTGGTCAAACCAACGGGGGTATCCGGTACCATGAAATTAGCATCTTCCGCTTGTGAACGTTTCCGATCGTGTGATTGAAAAATCTTTGTAATTGAATACAAAACATGAAGATAATGCCTCACAAAACCGTCCTGTCTTGGAAATCACCCGTAAAATAGCTTTACTTCTTTTATTTCACTGACCAAAAAATGTAAACAAACCACCTCCAGAGTATCGCCATAATTGGGCTCTCATACACTGTTTGTACCGGTTATCGACATAGGGGAAATGATACAATTTTCAACTTTAAACAGTAGATTGATTTGCTCACCAGCTAAATTTGTTCATTTGTTCTCACTAGGCAACACACATTTATCGGTTGAAGTACTTTTACCGGATTCGCGACTACGAAACAAAAAGAGATTTACAAAGCACTCGCACTTATGGAAAACCTCGTAAAGAACTGTCACCGTGTGCGTGAAAAAAAGCAAAAAATATATCTCTCCTTGTTTTTCTCACAGAAAACCGAAGAAAACATCAGCAGCTTCGTAGTCCCGAATGAAAACATAAATTTCGTCCCCTTGATGCTACAACTAGATAACTTGAAATTTGCAATTTTTGACTTCATTATGTCAAAACATTATTCTCAAACAGATCTGCAAAATATGCACAGCTCATAAGCGTGTGATTCAAAATACATAAGTTGAAGTTTATTTCCCAATCATATTCTCTGCAATTAACCATCACATTGTAAAACGGTCATATTTGCAACGTTGCACATCTCAAAATTTTGATTTTCGAGTTATCTTGTTGTAGCATCAAGGGGACGATTTAGTAACGGGTGTCCTTTAGCAAACTGCTAAGAAAGTAACATATGTGTGAAGCAAAATTTTCAAATGATCATTTTTCGAAGCTTATCACGGGCCCTCCAAGCTTGTCAACCACATATTGATGCACCGTGGCCAACATGATTAATGACATTTTTGGGAATCTGACACTTTTGGGAAATCTGACAATTTTGGATTGTACACGTTAGCTTATAAGTACTCATTAACGTGGGTTTGAGCTGGGTAAGGCGCATAATGACGGAATTGATTTTAGTGTGTTATTGCTTAAACATTACAGGATTCCTAGGAATACGCAAGTAAATGAGTAAACAATTGTGTAAGCCACTAAATAAAAGGAGAAACTATCTTCAACGTGTTTTTGTTGTAAGCTACGGAGAAATCGTCTTTTGATGCCCCCTTGAAGCTTATTGCACGAATGTTCTTATCAAGGTTCAGTTACCATAAAAAAACAAATAGGTTTATCATTCCTGTGAATATTAGCTGTTATATTCTAGTGAAACAATAAGAAAAATCTCTTTTTGTTCCCACTATTGCCATAATTGGTACTATAGCCATAATTGGTGCTTCTACCCTATAGCAGTTATTACAGAAACTTATTAGGAACCTGGATCCAAACCTCAAAAATCGCAACTTTTTTGTTTATCGAAATGATCGCCTAGATGGAGCATGTGGTGGAGTTGCTACCATCATTAATAGAGGTATGAAACATCCACCTTTTTTCGTCATTTCAAACCAAAGTTTTTGGAACTTTGAGTGTTTCTGTTGAATCACAGCTAGGTAAATATACTTGCATAGCTGCCTATTTTCTTTTTCAATGCACTACAGGGTGTCCGCAAATTATCCGAACAGCAAAATATTGGAAAGATGATCTCGCATTGAAAGCAATGAAAAATCAATGTCCATGTACCTTTTATGATACATCTATATGCTAACACAAAATACAACTTTAAAAAATTTCGAATTGATTGCTTGTTACTGAGATAGGCAAATTTATTTTTTTCGAAGACGTTTTTCCCGAGGGCCGCTAGTCATACTGGAGATGTGTTATCCCTAAAACCTAGAAGAGATGAATCCAAATGTCCTATTATTATTTGACGTAATCTACAGGTTAGTGGCTTCAAGTTAGACTGGAAATAGAAAATTGTACGGTTCAAATCCAGTGAGTTCTATGGACATTTCTCTTCCGCCATAAAGCTCGGAAAACAGCTCCCTTTAAGACACCTTAATAGATTTGGTTTTGTTTTGCAATTATTTGAAATCGGAAATGTGTCGAACTTACTTCTTAAGAATATAATAAGCCAATGTTTAAAACCATGCAAGGATATTGAGTTTATTGTGCTTGATTATATAGAACCAGGTCTTCAAAGTTTGTACGGATAATTTGCGGACACCCTGTACACCCCAAGTTAATTTGCTTCAAACTGACTCGCAATATATATTTGTTTTGATCATTGGTGACTTTAATGACACAGATTGCTCGTAGAATAATTCGCAAACCAGTTCCAACGACAGTATTTCATGCGATGAGTGCTTTTCAGGATATTTCTCAATTCTGATCTATAGCCCTACTTGTTTATCCAGTAGGTACTTACGCTTACTTAGATTCTGATCATGTCCCATCATGTCACATCATGTCACATATCCCATGGGGAAATGCACTGTTTTGATTTTGTATAAGATTTTGACGTTTACTGGACATGTTGTTTACTAATTTCATGGTAGAGCGAAAGAGAGGGATTGATTTTTGTGTAGAGCCCCATAGAAAATTGCACGCCGCGGTTGCTAACGTAAAATTTCTAAGTGTTCGACGTTTCGTGGCCTTGTTGTTTACGGAACGGACTTAAAAAAATCTGTTAACGGAGTAGCCTTTTTAAACTAATTGTATTGAATCATGAATGAGAACCGGCCGGATCAATACCGTCAACAAGATTTGGCCATCTCCCGCTTATTGCATGCAGGTTGCTTATTCCGGAACTGGATTTGCGGCCGGATATATCAAGACATCGACCAGTTAGAATGGTATCCTCTTCTGGAGAGTTGTACAAGACAGTTCTTGTCTCCTCTCATAATATGGCATGGTGAAAAATTTCCAATATAATATGGCATGGTAAAAAATTGCATACTGAAAACTGTCATGTTATTTACTTTAATACTCTTATTCCAATTACTTATGAAAAACTATTATGGATGAAGCTTTCCTCCATCAGTATACTTTTTGAAAAGGTCATTTTGAACAGAATGATGGTCCACATCAATGAAAATTCAATTTTTGCCAATGAACAGTTCGGATGCCGCCATGGACATTCGAACACTTATCAACTTTTACATGTAGCAAATTTGATTCATTCCAACAAATCTGAAGGCTATTCTACTGGTCTTGCTCTTCAAGACATAGAAAAAGCATTCAACACTGTGTTCCTCGAGGCAGCATTTTTGAACCAATATTATACAATATTTTCACATCTTACTTACCTGAGTTACCTCAGGGATGTCAAAAATCTTTGTTTGTGGACGACACAGGCCTCTTCGCCAAAGGACGAAGCTTGCGTGTCAGCTGTAGGTGATTGCAAAAAAAAATTAGATATTTTTTCTTAATACTTCCAGAAATGGATAATTTCTCCTATTGCTTCCAAAACTCAATTTATAATATTCCCACATAAACCAAAATCTCATTATTTGAAGCCTTCAAGTGGACATGTTGGTTGTTACGATGAGAGGGGTTCCAATAAATTGGTCAGATGAAGTTAAGTAGGGCTCATGCTAGATAAAAATTTTACTTTCAATAATCGCATTGAAAGCATTCAAACCAAATGTAACAATATGCTAAATGCCTTTATCCCCTTATTAATAGAAAATCAAAACTTTGTATAAGAACAAACTTTTGATCTTCAAACAAATTTTCAGGTTAGCCATGCTGTATGCTGTACCAATACGGACTAGCTGTTGTAATACCAGGAAGCTTTCTGTAGAGGATTCAAAATAAAACTTTGAAAATGATTCTGAAGCTTCCTCTCTGGTATAGTACTAATGATTTACATAGAATATCCTATGTTGAAACATTGGAGCAAAAGTCAAATAAAATAATTAATAATTTCAGGCTATCTTCTATTGCCACGATTAATGCGATATATGTTGAAGTTAAGTTAGGTTAAATCAATTGAGAACTTTTTTTTCTTATAAGCAGGTGGCATCAACTCATCTGAACTGCTACGGCAAATGAAATGTAATGTTGTTAGCCAAATTGTAATGAAACCTTAATTTTGTTTTACCAAATTAGGATGATAGTGTTGTCTAACACAGAACACCTAGATATAAGAAATGAATGTAATGTTTGGAATGAAACTAATGGAGAATTAAAAAAAACGGCCGTGGCCAAAATCTGACTTCATTTGTATAAACAAATTGAGACAGCACAAACTTGTTTATATGAGATTATAATAATCGCATGGTAAAATGTAACGGCTATCGTCGGTAAAAAAAATAGCTATCGAGGTCGCCTCTCAAAATAAAAAGCAAAAATCTCTGATCACGTTTTTCTTCAGATGGGAAAGCAAAACAATGGTTCTGGCCCATGTGTTGATGAATTCGAAATTTTCGGTTCCATACATGTGTGTGAAAAAATACGGTATTTCTGTTTATGCTTAGTTACATAATTGGTTGGACGCAAAACTATGCCTGATATCGAACGGTGTTCGCTGAAACACAGTAATGGAAAGGACCAATTTGCTGGTATAACAAGGTGTGAAGCAGCCCGGTGCGCAAGTTAAATAAAGAAAAATTGTATTGCCGAAAAGGAGCTTATTGTTATTCAACTCGTGAAAGTTTGCCAAAAGCTGTTCTTACTCGAACCTGGTCGAACCCTTTCCTCTGACCCAATGAAGCTAAACAACTGCCTACAGCAAGCAATGTCCGGAAGGAAAAAGTTTGCTGCCTGCGCACTTCGGCATATGTTGTAGAATAAGGCTAGGAGAGGAAATAACTGAAGAAAATTTAATGCAGTAGTAGCGTTGTCCTCCAGCTGACAGTCCTGGCGAGGGCGTGTTCAGCTTCATTGAGGGGTGCCCCAGTTTAAATTTTCCGCAATCTTTCTTTTTACGCTCTAGTTGAACATTACCACCCACACCGATATGCAACTTCCATCGACATCTCTAGACCAACATGTGGAAAGTGCGGAACACCACTTGAAACCCGAAGCTTCATTATGATTATGTTATCATAGAAAGGTTTCCTCAATTGGGAATCATATGATAAATAACAAAAATAAGCATAGATGGTTATGGTAATTTGTTTTAACTATAGTTTATCATTCACTCTAGTAATATGTGACCAAAATACAGACCTAACTTCTTAACCTTGGAGAATTTTCGTTCGTGAAATGGGTACACTATTTTCTACACCTTTTTTAACCATTTTTTAAGACACAAAATTTAATCAAACATTAGATTATAAGATATCATTACATTATTATATGATATTGGTTCACATATTTGAACGTAGTATGTGCCAGAAGCAATTATTATGATAGAAATTTTCTTTATCACATCGGGATAATATCGATAAAAATATAAAACAGTAGTGGCCGTCTAGTAGAACTTCGAGATATTGTTGAACTAATGTAATTAAAGCAGATCTGAAGGCAGAATTGATATCGGCAACAATGAACAAGCTATGGAACCTTACATTCAAGATGAAGTCATAAAAGATATTAAATGCCAAAAGAGAAATAAAACTGTAAACGGCAAACAGAAGCCAATAAATACCTATTTTTTGGCATTACTCAGTTATAATTTCAGTTTCTTCAGTTGCAATTTTGTGTGTTTGAGGTAAAAAATACTGTAAGTATAACAAATATTGTTACAAATATAGAAAATATTGCAAATATCCCAACTAATAACAAATATTTGGGTTTATTCTACGACTGGCGTGAGGTGACAATTGTCGGTCTCGTATAGCGAGGTGACAATTCTCGATTCGAGTGAAGTGACTCGCCGTGTAAATCAAATGGAGAGTCACTTCACTCGAGTCGAGAATTGTCACCTCGCTATACGAGACCGACAATTGTCACCTCACGCCAGTCGTAGAATAAACCCAATTCTCAAATCTAAACAGTCGAGGCACGCTTTTCATGAAATCCTTGGATTGCGAAAAAATTAAACACGAAGCAACAAAAGTGATGAATACGTCAAAAACGATTGTACCCCGTTTGGCATAAAGTCGTTTGGCATAAGGTCGTTTGGCATAAAGCCGTTTGGCATAAAGTCGTTTGGCATAATGGTCATTTGGCATAATGGCCGTTTGGCATAATAATTGACTTAGAATGAATATCGGCATTTTTGAAGCTTTTATCGAGATCAACACTACCGAGCCCATAGCAAACATTTTTGGTAGGTTCCCAACAAGCGTGATGTTCGTTCAGAGGTTTTCCAAACTATGAATGTCAAGAATTGTTGTGACATTGGATAGCATTACTAAATAAAACTCGAGATGGGTCTGGTGGAAGATCTATTCGGAATATTAATTCTACATCCCAGAGCATAGAGTATCTTTGAGCTTGTTGCGATATACATATTTGAATATAGTAAATTGGCAAAGAAAGTTCGCAGTAATTTATAATGGGAGCGCTCAAAGAATATTTCGCTGTAGATCAAGCTCTGTCCCAGTTTGGACGTAACACTTGATGAAAATTACTCGATAAAAAGAAGGGAAAATATAATTGCAAAATATAAAAAGCTCCAAACATCTATTACTGCAGCATTGAAGTTGAATATTGGCAGGTTCTAAAGTAATTATCATTACAACAACACGTCTTGTGGGGACGTAACGCCAGAAAGAAGAAGAAGAACAACACGTCTTGCAAAAATTGATAGACCAGCAAAATATAGAAATGGTTAACATTTAGCTTTACTAAATAATTAAATTTCAAACAGTATAAATATAAAGAACAATCTATTTTTTTAAAGAAGGCATAATTTATGATTAAATCAATAGAAGATTGGACGACAAAAATTATTGAGGCATAATAAAACGAAAAGACATCAACAATTGCGTTCAGAATCATCGAAGTGTTTGTGCTACTTTTCCCCAAATGTCGGTTCCCGGAATGCCTGTTCATCAAATGACCCTTTTCCTTGAATGCCATTTCCCCGAATGAGCGGTTTCCCTGAAAAGTGGTGCAGTTTAAATAGGTGCTATAATAGTCTTCAGTGGCTGGATAGTGAACGAGAAAGAAGCAATCAAAAGAAGGAGGTATTCTGTCATTCTCGGTTATACACATGTTGGCATAAATGGTGAGGACGGTAAAACTCGAAAGAACCGCCAATTAAATAAAGAAGGGTGCATAATAGATGGCCAGTTCGTTCACCACCCTGAAATGTATGAAGTTACGACAATTATGAGTGCTAAAAAATTTTCGGGAAGCGGGATGTTCGGGGAACTGGCGTTCGAGGAAACGACATTCGGGTAAAAGTAGCACAACCCATCGAAGTAACTGCAGTAAACGATGTCTCCATTCGCTGATAACTTGAGCACATCAATGTTATCGAATGCCACCTTTTTGTCACTTGGAAACAATAAAATATTCAAAAAATATAGCTTCAAAGAATAGCCTATTTATAAAAAAGGTGAAATTTATTTAAATTTTAAATCAACGGTTTTTATACCTATAATTATATTTTCATCATATTTATAATAACAACCTAGAAAGTTTGGAAGAAGGGTGAATATGTGCTATCAAAATCTTTAGTGCAAAAATTTATTCCAATAGCGAAACTCAAAAGAAGAATTAATATTTAAAAGAAGGGTTATTTCTGGGTACCGTAAAACGGGGTATCATTGATAATGCGGGTAACTTTGATAGTGTGTAACCCACCACATACTATACGAAATATCATAATTTCTGTTAACCAGTTAAGCAAAACGAATGCAAAACTAAAGAATATTAGTATGACACTTCATGTAAGAGCGGTTTTCATTTGAATCAAGAACATTTGAGGCTTTTATACGAATATTAAAAATTGACAGAATTTTAGCATTTTCGAAACAAACAATCTGTTCTACGATCACTATTTGTAGTTTTGAATAGTTGGCCACTTATCTTTGACAGCCTAGTTATCATTGAACTTGAATACGGTCTCAAATCTCTTAGCGAAAAGCATTTATACAAACTGGGACCATTTTTGTAATCTAAGTCAGAAATTTCCATATAACGTTAAACGCCTAGAGGTATGCAATGCCCTACAAATGTTCGTTATCAATTGCTTTCCCTTTCCAACGTAGATGCTGCTGTATCCGTGTTTTATGACAACATTTATCAAATAATACACGATACTGTCCCCGTTAAGACCCGTAGACCTGTTATGAGCCTCCAACAGCCATGGTGGAACCCGCAATTGCGCAATTTGCGAAACCGTCTACGTTAAGCCCGAAAACGTTATTTTCGTTCCAGAACTTCTGAGAAGATGCGTGCTGTTGAGCTGGCTGAAGCAGAATATAATAGTCTGCTTGAAGCTTGTTTCCGCGAGTACATGGATAACATTCAGACTAGTTTAAGAGACAATTCGACGTCCTTTTGGTCCTTCGTAAACTCTCGCAAGAAATCATCTGGCATTCCTACAGACCTTACCTACTGCAACTATAGCTCTTCCTGTGATGCCTCCTCGGCAAATTTATTTGCTGATTTCTTCCGGAGCGTCTTCGATAATAATCAACCGCCTACTTCACAGCAGTACATAGACCAATTACCATCCTACAACATCTTTCTGCCGCGGCCTGACTTCAGCCTCGAATTAATCAAGCAAACCCTCGGCTCAGTTGACGCCTCGAAAGGACCTGGCCCAGATCGCATCCCGCCGTCCTTCATCAGGAACTGTGCATCTTCGTTGGCATTACCTGTCGCATCCATTTTCAACCGCTCGCTTCGGGATGGAGTTTTTCCAGATGCCTGGAAGCTTGCCTCAATCACGCCGATCTTCAAGTCCGGAAACATTCACAGAGTTGAAAACTATCGTCCTATCTCGATTCTCAACTGCCTGGCTAAAGTTTTGGAAAGCCTTCTACACGACAAGTTGTATCCCGCAGTTCATGGTATCATCTCGGAATTCCAGCATGGATTTGTGAAAAAGCGCTCGACAATTACGAACTTGATGAGCTTCACCAATACCGTTATCCGCAGCAATGAGAAACGCCAACAAACAGACGCCGTTTACATAGACTTTTCCAAAGCTTTTGACAAAGTACCACACGCTATCGCTATAGCAAAACTGAGCCGCCTTGGGCTTCCGGCATGGGTTGTTAGCTGGATAAAATCATATTTATCGTCAAGGAAAGCATTCATCAAGATTCGCGGCGCTAAGTCCGACGTGTTTGCCATTCCTTCGGGTGTCCCGCAAGGTAGTATCCTGGGACCTCTAATTTTTGTACTTTTCGTCAACGATATTTGTGATCAGCTACACTGCTGTAAATTACTGTATGCCGACGATCTGAAAATTTACCGTGTGATCAAATCGATTCTTGATTGTTGTGCACTCCAGGAGGATATTAATCGATTAACTTCATGGTGTCGAATCAATGGGATGTTAGCCAATGCTGCCAAGTGTAAGGTTATCACTTTCGCACGTATTAACACGCCCAATCAAATTCGATTATACGATCGACCATGCCCCGCTTGAAAGAGTTGATGCCATCAAGGATCTCGGGCTCATCTTGGACGACAAATTGCGATTCAACAAGCACATATCTATGGTCATCGCGAAGGCAAACTCAATGATCGGCTTTTTGCGTCGCAACACTATGGAATTCACTGACGTGCACGCTTTGAAGTCTCTCTATTGCTCCTTGATTCGAAGCGTTCTTGAATATGGAGTACAAGTCTGGGCTCCGTATCATGCAGTACAAGTAACGCGAATCGAAAGGATCCAAAAAAAGTTTGTTAGATTTGCTCTCCGACGACTTCCGTGGACTGATCCCGATGATCTACCTGCATATGAGCATAGATGCGCGCTAATAGGACTACACTCCTTGTCAAGTCGTCGCACTTTTCTGCAAAGGCTATTTATTTTTGACATTGTCAGCAATCACATTGACTGTAGCAGTGTTCTTCAATGCGTTAATTTTCATGCGCCCACTCGACAACTTCGCAACTTCAACTTGCTGTGGACCCCCGGACATCGTACTGCATACGGATTTCACAACCCGGTTGACAGATGTTGCAGATTATTCAATGATGTGTATGACGCCTTTGATTTTAACATTAGTAAACTAGTTTTTAAAAATAGGATTAAGGATCTTGAAGCAGTCTGTGTGACATTCTTTTGTCAAAGATGTAGAATAACAAAAAAAAGTTATTCGTTCAATTTTGATCGATTCATACTCCATTATCAAAGTTACCCCAAAACAGAAAACCAACTTTCGATTATATGAAAAATTATAAACACATTCAAAATAAATCTTTTGGCAATCTATCGACTGCAATCGATAGCTAGGATGTCAGTACTTGTTTTAAAAATATAAATTATAATTCTTTGAAACAGCATGCAAAAATATTCAAGTTTTCTTCGAAAAAACTATCAAAGTTATTCCGTTTTACGGTATATAATAAAATGTTATTGACAATAACTTTCCTTATATGCTTCAGTTTAATCAAGAGCATATAATTGTTGAATAACGTATCATTTTGTATCATGACTTCAAAAACAAGGGTGATATCATCAGAAAGATTCAATAGTAAAAACGAATGTCATCTTGAGAAATTCTTGATTTCAGACTCATTATGCCAAACGACTATTATACCAAACGACCATTATGCCAAAAGACCATTATGCCAAACGACCATTATGTCAAACGACCATTATGCCAAACGACTTTATGCCAAATGACCATTATGCCAAACGACTTTATGCCAAATGACCTACCACCGTCAAAAACAATGTACATGCTGGTAGGCGGAACTAAGCGCGACAGGACTCGCCAAAAAATCGGTGCAGATTCAATGTAATGAAATGTGGCCAATTTAGTACATATCGAATATACTTGCCTAGCCCTGGCATAAGCAATTCTCATGTTCACTAAATGAGATAACAAGTAGATGATTGTAAGCTTTATTCTTCGGATGTGGCAAACGAGTTTCAGTATAATTCTAATTAATCCTTCACAGATAAAAGTGCCCTTCATGAATTAAAGTAAACGTGAGCACCAACCACTTTATTTCATTCAGTTCCATACCTTTAGTCAAATGAAATCACTACGATGCTGCGTCACTTCCTTGCCCAGCAGCCTAATCAAAGGAAACAAAGAAACATAAATATGTATGCTCTCTCTCAGCAATAATCCATTTTGGGTCCCAAAGCGGGACCGCTATCGAAGAAAAAGAACTGAACATAAATCGTCATGAGCCTGTGACAAAGACGAAGGCAAATATCTAAAGAACCCAGGCCGTGTCGCTACTCAAAGAGAAATATGCGCACTGGGGTAATTTAGCAGGAAACCCTCCAGCAGATAACCAACACAAAACAGGCACAAGGTCTTTCCATGCTGGCCCATAATTTTGCTCTGCCTTCGTTTGTCATATGCATTTAATTTCCGAATTGGAATTTTAAGTAATCACGGTGTCTTTGAATGCAGGATGATTATCACACACAAATCGTTGTTGACTAGCTGATGCTGAATCCGATGTGATGAAACATAAGAGAAATATCCGAATGAATCCAAAGTATAATCACAATATTAAAATGCCAAGCAACACCCGAGCCACCCTCCAGCTTCTCAGACTGATGCTTGCTAAAATCGGAGCAAAAAACCCCATACCTCAGGGAGGCTCTGTCTTCTCTCGAGTGTTTTTATGTCGTTGTTGGATTGTCTTGCTAAATTCGCAAATTCATTTTTATGCATGAGGGAATCAAAAATGAGAGATGCTGTATATCTTAAAAAATCGAGGTGGTTTCAGTCTTGCTGTATTATGAACGATGAGTCCGAAAAGAATATAAATGAAAGGCTAGGAAAAAAGCAGAATATAAATACAGCGCAACAAGAAATCAAATGAAAAAGTGTATCTTCTCTTTGAAGCTTACCAGCGAGCATCGTATACTGGGATCTATTAAATTTCCCAATAGAGAGCAAACGAAAGTAGTAGATATATTGAAAAACAGATCCGTCATTGGCTTCATTATTTCTTCAGCATTTGCTAGCAAACTTACTTTTAACCAATTTTAGCACAACTGACTGTTAAGAATATTGTTTTTTTATTGTACATAATATGTATTATAATATATAAACGTATTATATTATAATACGTTTAGCAAACGACTTGAAAACTTTGAATGCTTGAGGTTAACCTGATGTGAAATATACAATTTTGTCTCAAATTCCGAACAGACTCATATTCCGAACACTCTGTTTCTGTATGGCGATTTGGTTGAAATATTTCGCTGAAATATGTCACCATATACCGTTTTGTCTCAAATTCCGAACAGACTCATATTCCGAACACTCGGTTTTTGTATGGCGATTTGGTTGAAATGTTTCGCTGAAATATGTCACCAAATAACAAGGAAATGGTAGTCAATTGCAATTCAATTTTAACGTTTCCAATGTAATTTTTACCGCGGGAGTAGTGATGACTCTCGAGTTTAAGACCAGTAGAACAAGCTCAGATAAATTTATTTGCGAAATTATTCATTTGGTTCCGATCTATTCGTGCTGTTCGGAATTTGAATCAAGGTGTTCGGAATATGAGACAGAATAAACACAGTGTTCGGCATTTGAGTCAAAATGTTGTTCCACACTTTCACATAAAAATAATACTAAAATTAATTAAATCAACATTATTTTTGGTACACCCAACAGCTAAAAGTTAGACTTTGCGAAGAAATTAAAATTTACACAAATATCAGCCAATTTATGCCAATCAGATGCATTTGAAGTCACTGTTGGCCTTAAGTGTTCGGAATATGAGTCAAAACGGTAACAAGAAAATGGCAGTCAATTGCAATTCAATTTTAACGCCTCAAATATAAATTATACCGTAGGAGTAGTAATGATTCTCTAGTTTCAGACCAGAAGAACAAGCTTAAGTATATTCATTTGCGAAATTATTCATTTGAATACGATTTATTCGTGCTGCTCGGAATTTGAATCAAGGTGTTCGGAATATGAGACAGAATAAACATAGTGTTCGGCATTTGAATCAAAATGTTGTTCCATACTTTAACATAAAAACAATACTAAAACTAATTAAGTCAATTAAATCAAATCGGTACACCCAACAGCTAACAGTTAGGCTTTGCGAGTAAATTAAAATTTACCTAAATATCTGCCAATTCATGCCAATCAGATGCATTCGAAGTCACTGTTGGCCTTAAGTGTTCGGAATATGAGTCAAAACGGTAAATTACATTCCTTGATTAACTCTCATACCGTTTTGACTCATATTTCGAACACTTAAGGCCAACAGTGACTTCAAATGCATCTGATAGGCATAAATATGCTGATACTTATTTTTGAAATTTTTAATTTCTCCACAAAGTCTAACTGTTAGCTGTTGGGTGTGCCAATAAAATCGTTTGTTTAAACTTGTTTAGTATTGCTTTTACGTAAAAGAATGCAACAACATTTTGATTCAAATGCCGAACACTGTATTCATTCTGTCTCATATTCCGAACACCTTGATTCAAATTCCGAACAGCACAAATAAATCATATTCAAATGAATAATAACGCGAACAAATTTATCTGAGCTGGTTCTACTGGTCTCGAACTAGAGAATTATCACTACTTCTGGGGTATAAAATAGATTGGAAGACGTTAAAATTAAATTGCAATTTACTGCTCATAAAACAAATGACCAAATCCCTTGAGTCACGGATTCCGTAAAGTATCATTGAGAAAGCGAAATTCAAAAAACTTCTTAGTCATGCCCACACACAGCAAACTATAGTAATGGATAAAAGATTTGGTAAAATGATTTCCATGTAAATAAAATATACCCTCTAAAAATATATTCACATCCACAAAAGAAAATTGATAAGATAATGCTGCCAAATAACAAAACATTTACCAGACAGTGGAGAGAATGTAAATATTGCTAGACAAGCTTTGATTTGACATAGGAAAAACAAATAAGTACGAACGACCGGTGAAGTCAAAGGCTGTCACAATAGATTTCGTCATCTTGCAGGAGATGTATCGGTACGGTAGCCAAATGTAACCTTCCACTCCATACAAGCCGTTAAGCACACAAACGAGAGGCAGGGAAAACGACGCGTCATATTGAGTTGACTGTGGCGCTATTGGTAGTGACTTCAAACATTCCTATCTTTCCATCCAACCACCGGATGTGGCTTTATGATGATATTTACATATTGTGCTCTGCAAGATAAATCCACGTAATGCGATTATCTGAAAATGTCGATATACCGTCGCAGTGTTAATGAAAATCACCAAATGTTTCAGATTTAGCAAATTTGAAACATTTGTGTCCTTGAAGGACGAAAAAATCCAAGCCTACTCGAATTTTGACGTTGCGTTTGAATTGCGCGCATATCTTCTGCGCGTTACCGCCGCCGCTGGATGTGGATTTAATATAAGCGCCGCAATAAGCTAAGTTAGCACAAAAAAGCAGTAGAAGGGGAGAAGAATATCAAAAGAATATTTCACCACAGAGTGTTGCAAGCGTCGCTAAAATATTCGGAATTCATTTCCCTTTATTTGAATTTTCTCGTCATGTCTAGCAGGCTACCGAACCTACGAACCACACTCTAGCTCCTTCGAAAAAAAACAGTCATCGATGCATTAACATTTAATGGGTTTAAAGACTTTTCCGGAAATTATGGCACCACACAAAGTTACAAGCTTACACATGGATCCTTTTTCGTACTCGAACCCTCTGAGCAGGAATAAAGAGAATAAAAAAAAAGATCTATTAAGTCTACTGCGACCATTATTCTAAATGTTAACCCAATGAATGACCATATATTCAGTTAGTGAATGATACGAATATTTGATAATTTCTGATAAATAAATTAACATACCTTTCTATCGAAAAATAGTTTAATTGAGGTGATTATTAAACGAAGCTAAACTTTGAATTTTCAAGTGCACAAGACTGGAGAATCTGACAACAGTTCGCGTTGAAAATCAATCGAATTACTTGCTTGCTGGTGGTGACCAAGGGGATAAATTTTCAACGCAGAGCGCTGTTTGGTTCTCAAGTTTTGTGCTCTTGAAAATTTGAGGTGTGGCTTCGTTTTATAATCACCTTAGCAATATCATGGTTCATAAATATCTATATATATTTTAATTCCCAGCAAAAGAGCTGTCCCCGAAACAAAAGTCGTCTCTTGCTTTCCGAAATAATCGAAATCATGCAATTCTTCTTTTCTTATTCGTGACCCTCAATGGTGTGAGTTCCACCTTCTGATTTTAACGGGTACTATCAATGACAATAGCTAACAAGCAAGCCAAATAAAAGTATATTTATACTGGTCTCGGCCAATACCACTCAATAGTCTTTTTCGGATCCCTAGATATATCAGTAGGAGAAAATGGTTCAAACTGCATCAGCTATCAAACACCCCAAAATAAACATCTTTACTTTTATGATGGAATCATGCAACATACATTTCGTTTGTCGAAATTACTATTATATATTTTTTTTAAGAAAACAATTTTCTACACGTTCCCCTGTTTATCATAGCAAACTTAGTGTTCACATACAGTCGTCATTATGTAATTGTTTAAGATAGAGCAAGCAGTTTGTCAGGAGAAGCCCACAACAACCAATACTATTTTTATTTGACTGCACCGCTATTAAGAAAAGCATAAATGCCAGCTCTTTTTTTCATGTATAAAGGTATATGTCGCTCCAATATTTGGTAGTAAACGAGGTTATCCAAACTGCGGAGAATTCTCACGCCGATTTGCCGCTCTCCAGTATCGGTATCTAAGGACGAATGGCTGAGACGAGAGTTTTCGCTCCTATCCATCCTTGCGCAATTACTATGCTTCTCGGTTCAACCTCGTTAACTTGCTGATGATGGTGTGGTGAATGAACTATTCATTTGAACCGATTTGCAAATGTTCAAGCTCGTAAGAATGCTTAGGAGACATTTAAACGGCATAAGGAGGATCCTGATTTAATGCATCTAGCTAGTTAACTGAACCTAATCCCTTTTAACCCCACCCTGAAACTTAAAATTCAAATAATGTCGATAATTTGATTTCTCAACTTGAATTATTCTGACATTCAATACCTCTAAATCAGGGAGGGAGGCACTGATACTGTTAACGAAATATAAAACATGAATTAGCAGATATTTGTGAAAAACTTTATGTATTTGCTAGATTTAAAAGGTGAAGATGAATCGAAGCCAAACCTTAAATGTTCAAGAGCACGGATCTGGAGAACCGAACACCCGTTTAAGCTGAACTTGGTTCTCCAGATCCGTGCTCTTGAAAATTTGAGGTTTGGCTTCGATTCATCTTCATCTTCACTGCAAATTAGTGAGTATGCTGATAAAAAGAATGAAAAATGATTATTCACTGTGATTTTCACGCATAACTACCGTTTTGATTCATATTACGGACACTTAAGGACTCAGGGAAATATAACCCAGCATAGAGCATACAAAATAAATCATTCGGTATGATTCCTTAGCGCTGTCGAGCGTCGGAAGCCCTTTACTTTCGAACGGTGGGTGAAGAATACGCTTCCGCAACTTCAATAATTTTAAATAAATCAAAATGTGTGGCCTTTTCATGATTCTTATTCCGGACGCTTCCTCACTTTTGCCTCATATTCCGGACACTTTGAATCGAATTCCGGACAGCTCATGATAATCATTAATGGAACAGTCAAATCATCAATCGAAATCGTTAAACCACCAAAGAGACATCTAAGGTAGGCGGGCATTATAAATTTTCAAAGATATTTATGGAAAAAGTTTACTAAAACGAGCCTTGAAATTGAGAACTTTTGAACAGCAAAAATTGAAACATTTCGCGTGAAATGTTTCCCATACAAAGTAGAGTGCCCGGAATTTGAAGCTGTCCGTAATATGAATCAAAACGGTATTGAAGTTTGGAATGCAATTCCTCGCCACACCGGGAAATTTTATTGCAAATGTAAGCTGTATTTTTCAATAAAAACTCCATACGAAACCGAGTGTTTCGGATATGAGTCTGTTCAGAATTTGAAACAAAAAGGTAACTTCAAATTATCAACGTCAAAGGCAGAGATGCCAGGTTAAAAGACATGTCTTCCATTGGAAGACATTTGAGTAGTGTGGAAGACACATTTTGAAAGACGGAAGATGTTTGAAGGACATTTCATATTTTGTGAAGACATTTGGACGATATTTTTAATTATTGTCATTTTTTGCAATTCCTAGATTTGAAAAAAAAAAGAGTTGGAAATTACAGAAACTCTTCTAGAAGATTTTTGCTATAAATCTATGGCAATCCCTATCCGAATTCCTTAAAAAATACTCCATAGATTCCTTGAGAATTCTCTTTTTTTTTTACTGAAATCTGCTTCAGTAATTCTTGTAGTTTTTTTTTCGATTTCACCAAAGAATATTTACACAAATTTTTATATGTTCTTTTTTCTAAGATTGCTGCAATCATTGAAAACACTAAAGTGAAACTGAAGTCACTTAATTTCCATGATATTCTATCAGATTCATTTAAGAACAATCTATAGATTGTTTAAGAAAAGCTCTGAATAGTTCTTGCTACATTTGAATGAATCTAATTGAAGCAATCCTAGTGAAAATCCCGTAGAAAGCGTTCTGAATTCTTAAAATAATCTCTGGAAAAACTTTTAGATATTTTTTTAACAATTTGTAAAAATACTGTATCCTAACACTGTACCTCCATGGATTCTTCTAGAAGTTCTTCTTGGAATTTCTTCAGGAATTCATCCAGTTTCCCACAAGTTCTTCCAGCGATTTATGGAAGAATCTTCGTAGAATTTTCTGAGAAATTCCACTCATACTTTTGACAAGGATCTCTGAAGCAATTTTCCAAAAGCTTTAAGAGATGAATGGAAATAGGACAGAAAGTCACCAATTTACCATATTTTTTCAAGAATTCCTGTAAGGACATATTTTTAAATTCATCGGAATTTCCAAGATTTTTTTTTAATTTCACTAGAAACCCAATTGTCCATAGAAAAATATCTGGTGAAATTCTTTTAGAATGAACCTGTAACGTTTTTGATTACCGTTTTGATTCATATTACGGACAGCTTCAAATTCCGGACACTCTCGTTTGTATGGGAAACGTTTCACACGAAATGTTTCAATTTTCGCCGTCCAAAAGTTCTCATTTTCGAGGCTCATTTTATTAGGCTTTTTCCATAAATATCATTGCAAATTTTCAATGCCCAACTACCTTAGACGTCTCTTAAGTGGTTGAACGATTTCAATTGATGATTTGACTGTTCCATTAATTTTTTTTTTTTTTAATTTCTTTATTAGTATCATTCCAAACATTACATTCATTTCTTATATCTAGGTGTTCTGTGTTATTTGACAACACTATCATCCTAATTTGGTAAAACAAATTTAAGATTTAATTAACATTTTGTTAACAACATATTACATTTCATTTGCCGTAGCAGTTCAGTTTTTTTACAGGTGAGTTGATTTCACCTGCTTATAAGAGAAAAAAAACGTTTTTAATATACTTAACCTAACTTAAACTAAACATATAAAGCATTAATCGTGGCAATAGAAGATTGTAACGATTTTTGCCTGAAATTATTAATGATTGTGTTTGAAATTTGTTCCAATGTTTCAACATTGGATATTCTATGTAACTCATTGGTACTATACCAGGGAGGAAGCCTCAGAATCATTTTCAAAATTTTATTTTGAATTCTCTGCAGAGCTTTCTTCCTGGTATTACAACAGCTAGTCCATATTGGTACAGCATACAACATGGCTGGCCTGAAAATTTGTTTGAATATCAACAGCTTGTTCTTAAAACAAAGTTTTGATTTTCTATTAATAAGGGGATAGAGACATTTTACATATTTATTACATTTGGCTTGAATGCTTTCAATGTGATTTTTGAAAGTTAAATTCTTATCTAGCATGAGCCCTAGATACTTAACTTCATCTGACCAATTTATTGGAACCCCTCTCATCGTGACAACATGTCTACTTGAAGGTTTCAAATAAAGAGCTTTTGGTTTATGTGGGAATATTATTAGTTGAGTTTTGGAAGCATTAGGAGAAATCTTCCATTTTTGTAAGTATGAAGAAAAAATATCCAAACTTTTTTGCAATCGACTACAGATAACACGCAGGCTTCGTCCTTTGGCGGAGAGGCCTGTGTCATCCGCAAACAAAGATTTTTGACATCCCTGAGGTAGCTCAGGTAAGTCAGATGTGAAAATATTGTATAATATTGGTCCCAAAATGCTGCCTTGGGGAACACCAGCTCTTACAGGAAGTCTTTCAGATCTGGAGTTCTGATAATTAACCTGAAGTGTACGATTTGACAGATAACTTTGAATTATTCTAACAATGTATGTTGGAAAATTAAAGTTTTTTAATTTTACAATCAATCACTGTTCCATTAATGATTATCATGAGCTGTCCGTAATTCGAATCAAAGCGTCCGGAATATGAGGCAAAAGTGAGGGAGCGTCCGGAATAAGAATCATGAAAAGGCCACACGTTTTGATTTATTTAAAATTATTCAAGTTGCGGACGCGTATTCTTTACCCACCATCCGAAAGTTAAGGGCTTCCGACGCTCGATAACGCTTAAAAATCATACAGAATGATTTATTTTGTATGGTCCAAGCTGGGTTATACTTCACTGAGGCCTTAAGTGTCCGTAATATGAATCAAAACGGTATATTTCTTGGATCATGTTGTTCCTGAAAAAAACACTGGAGAGGAAAAAATAATCTGAAAATTCAATGGAATTCCTGGTTTTATTTCCCAGAAAACTCCTTCAGAAGCTCTTTTGAAAGATTTTAAGAAAACAATCATAAATAAAAATAAAGTGATCGATAACTCATTTCTGTAAAGATAAAAATGGCTAGGTGAAATTTTTGAGCAAAATTTGATTATGCAAATTCAATTGCTGGAGCCACCACAGAGCACTACAAACAAGATTCCACAAATCATCTTCAGATATAATCATCGAAAAAAGGAAATCACATTGAAAGACATGTTTCCACAGAACATTTGCACGTGGCATAGCACCATCCGCCGAAACTAATTTTCACCAGCTGAAAAAAAACGCGAAACGACACGTAAAACACAGTGACATCCTTTCTTCGACACCGGTGGTGCAAAGCTGGAACCGCCGGTATTTTGATGGCCACAATCAATGCGGTGGAGGATGTTTCTATAATGTTAAACGTTAAACGATGAAAACATAAACCTGGAAAAATCCTTCGATATTGTTGTAGATAAATTCCATGAAACATCAATGGAAAATTCCGTGAAAAAATAATAAAAAAAATATTTTTGGGGATGGATAAAGGAATCTGTGAAGAAATTCTTTGATAAATTCCTGGTTGAACTCATGATGAATAATCAAGAATAAATATTCATAACCAAGAGACTTCCGGCTATATTAAAATCAAATTGAAAATAAAACCATCGCTATTACTTAACCAACATGGTTTGAAAACAAAGTTCTAGAGAAATTGACTGTTGAGAATTTCTTTGAAGAGAGTTTGAAGAAATTCCTCAAAAATAATGTTCAAATTTAACATAATATGATACAGAAGAGCTTAACTTTTTGACATAATACGAAAATTTGGACATCATATATGTAGATCACTGAATAACGTTACCCTGAAATTGGAAACTTTGAAAAAGAACACATTTTTCCGTGTAATTGGAAGACATCTGAAAAATAACCTGACATCACTGATCAAGGGAGACTCGGTACACTCAGAAACACGGGTAGTCATAGAATTACCAAATTTTAGTAATTTATGACTATTTTTCTGAGGGGCCCGGTTAGCCGTAGCGGTAAACGCACAGCAATTCAGCATGACCATGCTGAGGGTCGTGGGTTCGAATCCCGCAGGTCGAGGATCTTTTCGTAAAGGAAATTTTCTCGATTCCCAGGGCATAGAGTATCTTCGTACCTGCCACACGATATACACATGCAAAAATGGTCAATCGGCAAAGAAAGCTCTCAGTTAATAACTGTGAAAGTGCTCATAAGAACACTAATCTGAGAAGCAGGCTTTGTCCCGCCAAAAAGAAGAAGAAGAAGATGACTATTTTCTATCTGCCTCTCTTTCATTCTGCAGGGAATATTATTCCTATGTGTCTGTTCGCCTGGGTTGAAGCATCGCTAAGCTTCAACCCAGGCGAAATGACATTCAGTGTAGAAATTCACAGCAGAATAAAAAAAAAGGCAGATAGAAAACACTCATTAATGCATAAACTTTAGTAATTATGTGACTATTCGTGTTTCTCAGTGTAGGTTACACGGCATTAAATCGACCTGAACTTAACTTCTTTTCACTCAATCCGGCTCTTCCGCGGGATAATCCAAATTTGGCTTAAACTCTCAGTAGGTAGTTTTCGTTTGACAACAGCCAAAAATCCAACCAAGTTTTTTTTTTCCACCCAGCATTAACTTTAAAAGTGTTCCTAGTGGGTTAAACAACTTAAATTTATGTAAATTCGATAAAATCCCAAATGCGACTTATTTCACGGACATTTATTACTAAGTTGACACATCTTTCTTAATTTTAGACAACATTAAAACTAAATGCGGTTTACTCTGACAACATTGCTGTTGCGAGCAAGGCCAAACAACCCAATTGCGGGTAAAAACAAAATGTAGTTTACTCAAATTTAAGTTCTATTTTATAAGGTCTTTTATAATTTGTGTCGATCAAAATCGACTCGACTAGAGTTACTGTCGACCAAACATTTCGCTTGACATGACTCTCTCACTCGAATTTTTTAACAGTTGTTACTAGAGTGTGACATTATTACTATGGTAGTCAACGGGTGACTTCTGAAATGGTCGGTGTACAGACAAACTGGACCAAGGGTTTTTTATGGACTAAGGAAAACATACACTAGGCATTTGAAATATCAAAATCTTTGCATTAGTTACTGTAAAATTATGTAATAATCTATTTGATGAAGAAAACAGCATCGGAAACATCAGTATTGATGGAATGCTTAGCCAATTTTTAGATCGCCAAAATATCATCTAGTCCGGTCTGTCTGAACATCCACCAAATATGCATGACCAAATCACAATAGACACTGACTGCAGACGAGTCACATAAATCGGCTCGATTCACAAAATAGACCACTAAAATAACTTATATTTTGGGTAGTCTGATATCATCGTGTAAGCTCCATTTTGACTTCTGCCTTGAGCCATTAGTACACTATGACAAATATTTGGCTTGGATTTGGACAAAGCCAAATGGACAAATGTATGACATCGCAAAGATTTTGTCAGTGTTGAAACCGATGTTTGGCTGATGATCTATGCCTAGCCAAATATTTGCACGTTTGGCAAAGCGAGTACTGATAGTTTTCTATTTCTTCTTTCTGGCATTACGTCCCTACTGGAACAGAGCCTGCTTCTCAGCTTAGCACAGTTATTAACTGAGAGCTTTCTTTACAAATTGACCTTTTTTGCATTGGTTTATCGTATGGCATGCACCAAGTATGTTCTGGGTAGTCGTGAAAATTTTCTTTTCGAAAAGATCCTCGATTGACGGAATTCTAACTCACGACCCTAAGCTTGGTCTTGCTGATTAGTTGCGCGTTTACCAATACGGCTATCTGGATCTGATAGCCTGATAGCTTTGGTCTGTCACTAATAACAAAAAAGCGTTGATTCTGTAAAATGGAATAATGATTAAAATTATGAACAATAAAATCCCAAAACTGTTCAATCAATCAATTGTATTTGACATTGAAAAGTGTGTTGGAAGTGATGCTTACCTCGCATTTAAAAAATAGCCATAATGTTTATTTTTATTGGAGAAGAGTAAAAAGATGTGAGGCCAAATAGTCATAGTGGCTGTTTAATAAGACCAAGCTGATGTTTTTGATTTCGAGGATCTTTTCGGTTTGGTAATTCTTGCTACATCCTAGGGCATAAAGTGTTTTCGTGCTTTCCATTATATACGAATTTAATTGGCAAAAAAAGCCCAAATGGTCGATTGGCAGAGAAAGCTTTCAGTTAAAAACAGCTTCAAGTAGAGATGTAACGCCAAATAGTCGAATAAGAAAAAGATACGTTTTTCAGTGCTATTTTTTAATCAAAATAAAGAGTGCTATCTTGACATTCCTTTCGAATATACAGAAATAATTCTCATCTGCTTTGTGTCACGTTTTGTACTTTGACCATTTATGCGATTGTATCATGTTAATTGCATCAAAATCATAAAATCGATTTGATACACCTCTGAAACTTAACCAAATTGGCTCATTTTTGAAGCGAATACTTGTATTGATAAAAGCTTAGAATTTGATGTGACAGGGTGCCTTAAAAAAGTGAACAGGTCTAATTATGATAGCAAACACTTAATTTCCCAATCGATCTCTAACGCAATTTCGGTTTTAATAAAATCAATTAGCAATTATTATAGGCCTCATGTACGGGGAGGGGCCGGAGGATGCCTTCCTTCCTAACCGCAGACCCCCAACACCCTGTCGAATGAAAAAAAAGTAATAAAATTAAATGGTTTGCTTCGTAGCCATTTTGTTTAAACTTTTCATACATTGTCTTTGGCATGACGCAATGTTATCAATCTTCTGCTAAAGAGATCTTACCAAAAATATAAAAAACAGTATTGCAAATCCATTTCTCTGATAGTTTTTGATAAGGTGTATATAGCACTAAAGAAATGTTCAAATATACCCCATGAGAACTCCTCCACGAACTCTTTAAGATATTTTTTCCAGAATTTCAACTAATTTTCATTCTGAAATTTTTATAAAATTTACACAAACTGAAATATTTCAGGTCTTTTCAAGCAATTCTTTAGAAACTACTAGGATCCTTTGAATGTATCTCATTAAGAATCTCCAGAAAGATTCTTCCGGATAGAGTTTAATAAAACAATTCTTGGTAAAATTTATAGAAAACTTATGACAAAGTCTCAGAAAAAATAACAGGGGTAATGTCTAAAGCAATTGCTTGCAAATATTCCTCAAAACAGTCTAAATTAAATTTGAAGAAACTTTTGGAAATGTATTGAAATTTTTCATGGAAAAGACATGAACAGTATCATTGAAACTGTTGTGTAATTTCTAGAGGAATTCCAAGTGTAGTTTTAATCTCTACAGGTATCTCGAGGTAGATCCAGATGGAATTTCTGTTAGAAGAATATTTCGGAAAACAATTCTGCCCTCCAATAAACTCTAGAACTAGAAAATATTGTCCCACCAAAATATTCTCACACCGTGTTTGCCATATATGGGATGGCGTCAGAGCTAACAAAACCATGATGTAACGCACATGTAACACACTCCGTTGGATTGTGCATTGAATGCAAGGTGCGTGATTCTGATGAATTTCCATATAAACCGAAGTGTGCATATTTATTTCCCCACGTTGAAAAATTTGCGCGACAATCTATTCGTCAACAAAACGAACAATATCAAATTTTCATATAAAACTGTCACTCTATTTCATAATCTAAAATTTTCCAAGCCCAATTTCAATTGACCCGCTATTAGTCAACAAATTTAATCAAGACGCGTTTTGGTTTCCACTTTACTAACTGTGAAAAAAATGACTGTGGATGCCCAGTTAAACGTTTAATTCAAAAATGGTGCACAGATTGTGTATATTAGTTGATTTTGCTTGCTACGAGTGCTTCGTGAAGCCCAAGCAGGACAGTTCGGTTTTGCGTCGTCCGATAGATTTAGCTCACGGTTTCGCGCGTGTTTTCGTCGCTGGAGATTTTTTTTTTTGTTTTTTTTTTCCTGTTTTGGAGCGTCTTGCTGGGTAGTGCTTCGTGAAGCCCAAGCAGGACAGTTCGGTTTTGCGTCGTCCGATAGATTTAGCTCATGGTTTCGCGCGTGTTTTCGTCGCTGGAGATTTTTTTTTTGGTTTTTTTTTTTTCCTGTTTTGGAGCGTCTTGCTGGGTAGTGCTTCGTGAAGCCCAAGCAGGACAGTTCGGTTTTGCGTCGTCCGATAGATTTAGCTCACGGTTTCGCGCGTGTTTTCGTCGCTGGAGATTTTTTTTTTTTTGTTTTTTTTTTTCCTTTTTTGGAGCGTCTTGCTGGGTAGTGCTTCGTGAAGCCCAAGCAGGACAGTTCGGTTTTGCGTCGTCCGATAGATTTGGCTCACGGTTTCGCGCATGTTTTCGTCGCTGGAGATTTTTTTTTCCTGTTTTGGAGCGTCTTGCTGGGTAGTGCATCGTGAAGCCCAAGCAGGACAGTTCGGTTTTGCGTCGTTCGATAGATTTAGCTCACGGTTTCGCGCGTGTTTTCGTCGCTGGAGATTTTTTTTTGTTTGTTTTTTTTTTCCTGTTTCGGAGCGTTTTGCTGGGTAGTGCTTCGTAAAGCCCAAGCAGGACAGTTCGGTTTTGCGTCGTCCGATAGATTTAGCTCACGGTTTCGCGGGTGTTTTCGTCGCTGGAGATTTTTTTTTTGTTTTCTTTTTTTTCTGTTTTGGAGCGTCTTGCTGGGTAGTGCTTCGTAAAGCCCAAGCAGGACAGTTCGGTTTTGTGTCGTCAGGTAGATTTTGCTCACGGTTTCGCGCGTGTTTTTGTCGCCGGAGATTTTTTTTTTTACGCGTATCATTATTTTATACAATTCGATGAGCCTGGAGGGATCGGTTTTGCTTTTTACTGGTTATTGAGCAAAAATATTACTGCACAATCGACAAGCATTTCGCGAAATACTATTAATACTATAAATAAACTATTGTTATCTCTTTTGATTGCCGGCATTCAAAAGATTAATTTGAAAACGCTTAAACAACAAATATTTATGGTCTATCGCCAGCTTTCTAGGCGAATCCTGACAATATACCTTCCCCAACCTCCAACTCCGTAGCACTTATGAGGGTGTCGCTGAGTCGGTGGCCTCTCATTAATTAAGTGCTACATCAACATTTCCTTCCCCTATCCCAAGTTACGGTAAAGATGGGCGTGGCCGGGAATAGCGATATTCATGCTTTTAGTTTTCTTGTTTATGATTTGAACAAGGTATACTCCCCTGCCTTGTTCTTGAAAGTAGTCAGGATGAGATTATTAAAAAGAAACATGAATGTTGCTAGTATCCAATCTACGAAGTATATCGTAACTACGCTAACGCTAACGCTAACGCTATTAGTTGATTTTGCTTGCTACTTCGTTAACTTTTGAGATCACTCACTCCCACCCTTTGCATAAAACCTGGCTACGCCTATGGGTTTTTCATGATTTCGAAATGAAAAGACAGGCTATCGATATCCAAGAATATACGAAAGAAAAATTACTTTAGAGCAATTATATTTTCTTTCTTTCTTTCTTTCTTGGTTTTACGTCCCCACTAGGACAGCGCCTGATTCTCAGCTTAATGTTCTAGGAGCTAATGTCTGGGAGCTATCATTGCAAAAAGTTACCATGTTTTGCATTTGTATATCGTGTGGCAGGTACGAGGATACTCTATGCCCAGGGAAATCGCGGGAATTTCCATTACGAAAAGATCGTGGACCGACCGGGAATCAAACATAGACATCTTCAGCATGACTGAGGCCAAGGAAGACTTTTGAGTAATAATTCACTGGATACACAACTTTGTGTCGAAGGATCATAGTCGAGTTTCATATTATTTAGTAAGCATATTTTTCCTTCTTCATAAGATGTCCGTTCTCCTTTAAGGATAACTTTTACAGTAATGTCATGCCAGGATCTGAGGATATACCCAGTGACAAAACTGCTAGTGTTGTCAAACCTTTTTGGGAGCAAAATAGGAAAAATTCCAACTATTCCTTAGGTTTGAATCAAGGTTTGAATGGAATAAAACTATTAGGTGTCCATTCGCGTAGGACCAAATACAGATTTTTGCTCCAGCCCCTCAAATAACCAAATTATCTTTGTTCTTGCTGCTGTGGAATTTAGCTTTACCATAGATTTCCCTAGTTTATGACATTTTTGTATTGGGGTTCTACAAATATTGTTATAAAATGTTTACCTGATTTATGGCAATATCTTCTATCGAAAAATTAGTGAATTTATTGCTAAAAGTCTCATTAATGAAGACAGCAATGAAACTAATAAAAAGTACATTTTGAATTTATCAAGTTATACAATCATGAATAACACTATTCGCTTTATTTGTCTTCTTCTGAACGTCACCTAGCTACCACGGCAGACACGGGTGAAAATGGTTTTTATTAATAACCAGCCACAGTGAGCTGCACAGACCGGTATGAATAAAAAGAAAATCAATGCCACCCACTCTATCTACCAACTGTTTTGTCAAGTCACATGCAGCCACGAGTCGCAGTTGTCCAGGCAATATTTTCTCAATGTCAAAGCTGTTCAGGTGATAGACACTTGAATCCTCCTACCGCCACAGAACCCTCCTCTCTCTCTGCGGAGAAAATCTTCCTTTTGTTGCTCCCCTCGTTCGAGGGGCTGTGTGGAATTAATTCCGGGTGATAATCAATATTCCTTAGCGAAAAGAAAAAGAGTTTTTCCTCGCGAGAGTAGGAGGACCACTTGGTAAAGTTTATGATATTTTCCTTCCATCGTCACTGGCTTTTCCCACACGCACGCATTGCACAACGCTTGAGAGCGGTAATCCTGTGGATTGTAGGTAATTTCGTTTGTTGGATGGAGGAAAACACGTCAGAAAAGTCCAATGACCGCTACGGGTATTCCTACCACATGCTCCGTAAGAACACAACCTAAGCACAAACACTTGAGCCTCCGTTGCCTGGTTAGATATTTGGCTGGTCGGTTTTCCGAGGAGCAACGATGCCAGTATTCCAGTATTTGCGTATATTCAGGCGATATTGTTTAATGTATGCTTTTGCAATAGCATGATAGATATGGCAATTTGATATTACGTTATGGGGCATCGTTATGTCATAGTCAGTGTTAATCCAATTTTTTTTTCTTATTTTTTGGGGATCTGTATCTCAGCGTCTAGTAGTCTGTAGTTTATTCATTACACTTATTCATCAATCATTTTTCGAAGAGATTCAGATTGTTCAAAGACAAAAGAAAATAATCGAGAGATTTTTTAATTCAATTTAAAAACGGTTGGTTTTAAATGACTGAAATTGAATTATTTCACTGTTGTCTGAAAGTTCAGGTTATTTGTATTTCGTCATCAAAATTTTAGCCAATTCGGAAAAAAAAACAGAATCTAAAATACAGAGCCCACTTGTCACTTGTCACTTTTTGGACAGCCAATGTGTACTTTATTCTTCCACTACTGTATGTTTTGAAACACAACATATTTTCAATAGTTGTTAGAATTTACCCTGCAAGTTGTGTCATAATTTTACCCATTAGTCAAAATGAAAAACATTTTGATTTTTCAGCTACGATATTAGCGTTTAATATTATTCTGTCAATTTTCGTACAAAATTTTGGTCTGATTTTTTGTTATGATTGTTGTTAACTCAATCAGAATGTCATCATATATAGTATAAAATATAAGATGATATCAAAGCATCAAAATTAGTTTTCAATTCAAGTTCTCATTAATAAAATTTGTATATCTCACTCTAGTATGTATACTACAACAGATATTTATAAAACCGTAAAATAAGCTCGAAGAAACTATTATATTATAAAAAAGTTCTATATTGATACACATATTTACATATGTTAAGAAAAACCTCAAGACTACCATTAAGAGCTGGCATTTCTCCAGACAGCATACTGAACACAATATATTCACTTTTGCCTTACCTGAGTCGCCTTAGGGATGTAATGATAATTCGTACAAAGGATAAAGCTTGAAACTTTTTTCTACATACTTGTGTATTTTTTTTTGTCATACAATCAACGAAATTAGAATAGCACCACTCTGTTCTTCCACTGCTACGGGAAAACTATTTGACAAAAAAATCCACTGGAACATAAACGTACATTTAGGTTTACATATACTAGAGAAAATGGATTGATTAGTGAAGACTAATAACATTTTAGCATAGATTTATGAAAAAATGAGTGTTGTTGTTAGTATAAATTAATAACACTGCGTCAAAAATAAAAAAAATAGGTTAAAATTGTGCAAATATGATATTTGTCATAAAAATTTCGTCTTTAACCAAAAAGTTCAAAATTTAAACAAATTTCTGTAATAAAACTAAATTTAAACTAATAGTACATAATCATACATATCAACAAAATGTAGGCCGTTTGGTTTCATTCAAATTTTGTACCGAAAAATGAGTGAAAAATGAGGTTTTGAGCTTTTCTTCTCAAATACTAGCATTTCTACTAGTATAATCTTTGTTTTAAGACATTATCTCAATACAACCTTTTTCATTGATTTCAAAAGGCATGACAATCAATGAAGTTTATATTCAGCATCTTTATGCAGTTTAAGGTGAAGATATATCGAAGCCAAACATCAAAATTTCAAGTGCACAAATCAGGAAAACCAAACATGCGTTTAAGCTGAGCACTTAATCGGTTGATCACTAGCTGGTGATGACCAATCGATTAACCCAAGTAACCACATGCATTATATCATTGCCCCAATTTGATTTTAGTTGCATTAACATTGCATGATGGCATTAATGCTTCATCACCCTAAAATTTGCATGCATTTATTGCACTATAAAACCCATAGCTAATGCTTTCAATGTTTATATTTAGCATAATAAAAAAAATGAAAGAAAAAATAAAAATTATGATCATGTTCAAAACAACAACGCTGAAGAACAGTTTCTCATACTAACATGACATTTGACATTATTTGTACAACCACTTCTAACGAACGAACTTGAAGCCAAAGCCGAACTAATCTGAAAATTAATTGACCCCTGCTTGCAGAAAAGTTCTGTAGGGTGCTTGTTGTGCACCCTCATTCATGGTTACGGCGGATCCAATTTTCGATCGAATCCTATTCCCTATTCGTTCGAATCCATGGCCCATTTGATTTTGCTGGCGTAAACGGGATAGCCAAATGGTTTGGCGGTTTTGTATCGTGATTTTTCCGAAACATAGCAGATCGTAACAGGCTTAAACGGAGGCCTAATAATGGAGAAACCTATGAAAATCAATGGACCCGACATCACAATTTCAATTTGTTTGAACTTTCTTCTTTCTCTATTTTTTCTCAGAATAATAATTCTAACAACCCTTGTTTAAAGAACGTAACTTAAATAGTGCGTTTAGAACATCAGATTCCAGCAGCTCTTATGGCATCGAGGAACAGCGCACCAGAAATTCACTACATCGATCAGCATCACATCAGCAACCTGAGTTCGAATCCCGTTCCGAGCCTTACTTGAAGAACAATAAATACTTGCAGATCGAATAACGGCAGTGAGAGCATTTTTTGTTTATTTTGTTTTGGTTAACTTTAAGTGAGCACTTTCTAAAGCACATATACGTCATGCACTAAGTATGCATACTCAAAAGTTTTATTGAAGCTTGTGCTTTTATATTGCATTAGCAATGGCAGCAATCATGCCTGTATGTATTGCATTAAAACAACTATTGTGGGGCCTTTTTCAACTTTATTTGTACTTTATTGAGCTCTATAGGATAATATTACCCTAACTCATAATTTTCTAGTGCAATGTAAAGCAGAAATAGTGTATTCATATAGGGTTTCACGGCTACTTGGGTAAGTTTCTAGCTTAAACGGGTGTTCGGTTCTCAATATTTGTGCTTTTGAAAATTTGAAGTTTGGCTTCGATTCATCTCCACCTTAAAGTATGCATTTTTATCACATTTAATTGTTACGGTGTCAAATCTCAGAACTATGAAATGGTAGGGAGCCGGATCCTATTCTTGGCACTTTTGATTCACTTCGGCAGTGGGGTTTTTTGAAAGCTACAGAGCTCATATTTGGCCGCAATCAGTGATGGAAAGTGGCGAACATTTATTCTGAACTGAAACAAAAATTAAACCAAACGCTCCCGAGCGTCAGAGCGCTGGTTTACTCGCATCTGTCGTGCTCCCGAGTAACCGAAGCTAAAAGTTATTCGCGAACTTGTTCGGAGCTGTTAAGAATCTTTTTGTGCTTTTGGAAAAAAGCTGCTTCTCCTCCGATATTTATGGTTTCCAAGGGTTTTTGATTACAAACTAGTAGTTTACTGCCGATTTGATGGTTATAAAATTAATTTGTCTGTCAAAATCATAATAAATCACACCTTGCACGGTTACTCGCGAGTAAATGTTCCCGAGCTTGTTGCTACTTCTTTTGACATGTTCTCCCAAGCAGACAGGAGCAGACTTACTCACACCTAGCCATTTTCCGAGTGTGTGATGTTTGTTATACGTTGGTATACACTCGGGAACTGATTCGTGATGCTAACTTTTCCACCACTGGCCGCAATATGCGCCGTATTGAAGTGCTTCTAATTGCAAAGTTTCAGACAATTCGCTTGAGAAAAACCCCCCATGCCAAAGTGAATCATGGAAGTGCCCAAGTAGCTCTGCACCCTAATTGTAGCATTTACAAATAAAAACTGCTTTATTAACCCCTCTACCAGCAGCTTCATTTTTTACCACCAAAATAATATTCAAATCGCGATAAAATGTTTGTTTCTCGATATTATTCCACGGTTTTTTCACAAGACCTAAAAAAACTCTTCTAATTTAAGAATCCATGTCAATATTAATCATTGGTGATCTGGTTTTGAAGATATTTCGATGTTCCTTGGGGGACCGACATTTTCCATATAAAATGTCTCTGGCGGCCATTTTGTTTTTGGTCAATTTATCAAAAAAATAAAATGTGTACTATACAACACCAGGTAATAAAAAGCTACTCTGAAAAAATCATACAAATCAGTTCAGTATTCGTGGAGAAATCTGACAATTATGATATGAGTTTTTTTAGAGTTTTCAAGATCTTTATTTGTCCAGCATGGTACCAGAAACATAAATGATCATTACTCAAAGACGGCTGCACCATATTGCTTCATTTTTTCACAACATACTCGCATTAATGTATCATTTTGAGGAGTGAATATCCGAATACGATAAAAATTCTGTAGCCTGAGATATTAACGTGGGTTATGACTACGCGTCGGTTCCCCAAGGAATTTTGAAATATCTTCGGATCCAGATGACCAATTATCAATATCGACACATATTCGAAAACTAGAAGAGTTTTTTGAGAACTTGTGAAAGAATGGTGCAAAAATATCGAGAAACAAAAAAGTTATCGCGATTTTAATATATTTTTAACGGTAAAAAATGAAGCTGCCGGTAGAGGAGTTAATATGGAGCCTTATAAATATTATCGAAAAGTGGTTCATTCAAGTAAAAAATATGGGAGTCAAAATTTAGAACTCCAATGTTATAAAAATTATAGCTTGACACATATTAGAAATACTGATTTCTTATTTATGTTTGCACAGACTTCTTGATTTTATGAAAAGAACGCTGTTGGTTGATAAATGGCTGTGCACGAGGTACCATAGGTACCTCGCGTACCTGAAGGAATAAAATAGTGCGGTCCTTAGCTTTTTGCCCAGCAACTCCTATCCCTACCTCCTCGGGGTACTGGCCGGGGTACGAGCAACCTTAGGGAAGATCGGGTAACCAACCCCGGGGAGAACTCTGGTCGTATGCTGACAAGGAAGGAAGGGATTACTTTTGCTATTGCTTCAGCAAACCTGGAGCGTCTGTACTCCATGTTAGGAGCGGCTCACAACAGCGTCTGTTCCTCATGTCAGGGGCGGCTGATCATCGTCCGAGTGCCAGAGAAAGACTCTAAGAAGGGACTAGCGATTGGAAGCTCGGTACGTGGAACTGCAAATCTCTCAACTTCATCGGGAGCACACGCATACTCGCCGACGTGCTAAAGGACCACGGATTCAGCATCGTAGCGTTGCAGGAAGTGTGTTGGACGGGAACAATGGTTGGAATGTTTAGAGGTAACCATACCAGAGCTGCGGCAACACACGTGAGCTGGGGACAGCTTTTATAGTCGACGTCAAGATCATCATAGAAGATCTAAACGCTCAGGTTTACCAGGAGGAGGAATTCAGACCGACTATTGGAAAGTTCAGCACCCACCGGCTGACGAACGAAAACGGAGAAGACGGAGAGCGAGGAGATGGAACAGCTGTGGCGGTCTCAAGAAACGCGTAAGTTCTATGAGAAGCTCAACGCATCCCTCAACGGCTTCGTGCCACGAGCCGAGATGTGCAGGGATAAGGATAGGAGCATTTTGACGGACGAGCGAAAGGAGATCCAAAGGTGGAATGAGCACTTCGACGAACACCTGAATGGTGCTGAGGGCATAGGCTATGAAGGACGGGACAACGGAGGAAATGCCTTCGTCAGTACTGCGGGAGATGGAAACCAACCAGCCCCCACTTTGAGGGAGGTTAAGGATGCCATTCACCAGCTCAAGAACAATAAAGCTGCTGGTAAGGATGGTATCGGAGACGCTGGCCATTTGTCTGCACCGGCTAATAGGCATAATCTGGGAAACAAAACAGCTACCGGAGGAGTGGAAGGAAGGGGTTATATGTCCCATCTACAAGAAAGGCGATAAGTTAGATTGTGGGAACTTTCGAGCGTTCACCATTCTAAATGTGGCCTACAAAGTATTATCCCAGATCATCTTTTGTCGTCTGTCACCTGTAGTAAACGAGTTCGTGGGAAGTTATCAAGCCGGCTTCGTTGACGGCCGATCGAAATGGACCAGATCTTTACTGTACGGCAAATTCTCCAAAAATGTCGTGAATACCAGGTCCCAATGCATCACCTTTTCATCGATTTCAAGGCGGCATACGACAGTATCGACCGAGTAGAGCTATGGAAAATCATGGAGGAGAACAGCTTTCCCGGGAAACTCACGAGACTGATAAGAGCGACGATGGAATGTTACGACAGACGGGGATACGTTCGAGTCTACCTTGGATCCTTGATAACGACTGACAACAACAAAAATATGGAGCCGCGTTATCAGTGGAAGTCGGGCTTACTATCGCCTCCAGTCTTATGAGCGTTTTGTACATGGTACATTTGGTACGGGCGTGAATCTGTTTTGACGCAGCTTCTTCTGCGGTCAAAACAGATTCACGCCCGTACCAAAAGTACCATGTACAAAACGCTCATAAGACCGGTAGTCCTCTACGAGCATGAAACGTGGACGATGCTCGAGGAGGACCTGCTAGTACTTGGAGTCTTCGAACGTCGGGTGCTTAGGACGATCTTTGGTGGCGTGCAAGAACACGGTGTGTGGCGGTGGATAATGAACCACAAGATCGCCCAGCTTTACGGCGAACCCAGTATCTAGAAGGTGGCCAAATCTGGAAGGATACGATGAGCAGGGCATGTTGCAAGAATGCCAGATGCCTGCAAAGATGGTGTACGCTTCGGATCCGGTTGGTACAAGAAGGCGTGGAGCGCAGCGAGCTAGGTGGGGCAAAACCGACGATAAAGAGATTTGGCCACGAACCGAGTATTGTGGCGTGAAATTGTTGATTCAGTGTTATCTGTCTAGATGTTAACTAAATAAATGAATTGATCGCTGTTGAAGAATGTATATATACAAGATAAGCTAAAAGAGTACTCTTGGGTAACTAATAAGCGAACAGACTCGTATTCCGAACACTCGATTTCTGTATGAAGATTTAGTTTCGCTGAAATATGTCATCAAATTACCAGGAAACGGCAGTCAATTGCAATTCAGTTTTCACGTCTTCAAATCTATCTTATACTTCGACAGTAGTGATGATTCTCTAGTTCGAGGTCAGTAAAACTAGCTCAGATAAATAGATTAGAAATTTATTCATTTTAATACAATTTATTCGTGCTGTTCGAAATTTGAAAGAAGGTTTTTCGGAATATGAAACAGAATGAACACAGTGTTCGGAATTTAAATCAAAATGTTGTTGCATACTTTTTCGTGAAAACAATACTAAAATTAATTAAATCGAACTTATTGTCGGTACACAAAACAGCTAACAGTTAAGAAGGAAGAAATTAAAATTGTACAATTATCAGCTAATGCATGCCTATCAAATGTATTTGAAGTCACGGTTGGTGTTGCAGCGACGACACTGGGTTTTAGAGCAGATCAAGTCTTTTGTTCGTAATGATCAGCTTAAACTGAAAACAATATATTTCATGAAAATATACATATTACTTAATATTAACACTTACAATCTTCAGTGATTCGACTGCACTTTAAACAGGATTTAAACCCCTAAAATTAGCTTAATATGAACTAATAATTCGGCTTCAAGCACTCCTGCAATTCGATCACGCATTGCAATAGCTTTCAATCCTTCTTCTTTCGATTCTCCTTGTTTCTTATGAAACACATCTTATAGGGTTACCAGTTAAATCTGACGCGCTATTGGCTTTGAGTATTCGGAATATGAGATAAAACGGTATATATTTTTACCAAATAAGGATCATAGTGTTGGTTATATGAAACGAGTTATTGTAATTTTTAATACGATTATAGTAGAAAAAATCATATTAAAATAATTACTTATCTGTTTTGATAACATGTAGTTAAATAACAACGAAACAGAACATTTACTGTTCCACCTACAAATCAAAAGCCAAACAGATTGGCAGCACTGATCAGGAGCTGCTTTGCGTGGCCTTGATTTTCCCTCCTCGGCTCGTGATCTTCCAACACTCTCGCTCTCGCTCAATAGCTTTCCGTACAATCTCTTGCTTCACTTCTTCGGTTATGTAATCAAATTGTTTTGAGTATCAATCGAGGCAGCACCCAATGGGAAAATTCAAACATACTAAGCATTTTCCGTTGCGGCATGAGAAAAACTCCATGGCCTATCTCGTATTTGATGTGGGGTCCAACCGAAGGCGCTTGAGTGCCAGCTGTAGCCCATTACAGCGCACCCACTGCGATTTTCCTCCATTTAAGTATCCGTAAGGCGGAAACTGGGGTTTTTATGAATGATGAGAGTGAACACTTTCACATGCAAAACATCGAAGGGTATGAGTACACTACATGCAAGTCAACGGAAATCCTTGGTTTAAGCCCAGGCAGGTGGAACCTAGGAGCTTACATCAATAGCACTACTAAATAAAGCCCCGAAATGATCTCAATTTGACAAACTTTAAACAAAATCTTGCAGCAGCGCACCATAACGCTTTTTTTTCAGATTTTTTCCTGAGAACCTTAGCTTATAACATCTGAAGCAAAAAATGGCAGGTGAAAGAACTACCAAATCCTACTCAATCATGTTAGTGTCATGTAAAGAAGCTAAAATGCGTTTGGAAGCATTTATGGTACTGCCGTAGTATCGTAGGAATCGTGAGGAACAATCCCAAACTGGGTATAATAATGAAAATCAGGTGGCTGTTCGTACTTTATATAATTGTTTCACCTTTTCATTTTTTGTAGTAACTCAATAGTAACGATAGTACATGTATCAAATGTTAGTTTTGAATAATTATAAAGTAATTACCGTTTATCATTAGTAAAGATGAGTCGGTAGGGTATTGGTCATAGTATGAAACATCCGTTGAATCAGCGTTAACTAGGTTCGATGGCAGCCAAAAGGAGGCGATCAAAAGCCCCATCAACGCGAATGGGAGCATCCGGCCATAGCGGCGGTAGCCGAGTTTTGCAGCTCGGCTGAAGGTACTGCTACTGCCATAGTTGACGACTGCCGCCCTAGTGATGGAGCTGCCCATGGCTCTTCTCCTGGATGTGATAGTAATAGTAGTAATAGTGCTACGGCAGGAGGACTCCCTCATGATGGCTGGCTGCGATGGCTTCATCACGCGTCCTTTTTTTAAAAAGTCACCTTTTTAAAAAAGGAGCGGTTTTTTCTATCAAGGATAACGTCTGGATGACATTTTATTCGCTCTCTTGCGTCTATCGGGGCGCTGCTCAAATGTGAGCTAGCTGGCCTGCTTTTTCACTTCTCTTCTGCGTATGTCCTATCAAGGGTTCAACTAGGATCCAAATTTTCCTTTTCCTGGCACTAGCACTCCCAATATCAAGGTACGGCTTTTCACATTTCACTTTATTCCACAATTAATTGCACCTCAACAGCCCTTTTTTCACTTTTGTCATCGATTCCAAATGCACCAATTTTCCAACTAGTAGAAAACTCTGCAGCTACAATCTTCTTCCTCCACTTTCTCAGCCAAAAACTGTGTTATTGTTAAAAACCGTACTAGAGTAGTTATGTACAGGGATAACCGAGGTATTGTTATCGCAATGGACGCGCACGAACTGCCGTGCCGTGCAGCAGAGCAGCGATGAAAGCTCCTTCCACAAGCTACCAACTACCACCAGGAGCACTCTGAATACACACATAAGAGTCAGGCTCTCTTCTCAGCATAATTAGAGCTTGCACGAAAATTCCGCTCCTCAAAAGCGCGACCAGACGTATCCTTTTTCCAGCACGATAAAGCTCACGGCTCTCTCAATCACGCGAATCAGCCATTCTCTCAGCTTGCGCAAAACGTCTAATCCTGAGCTTTTACAACAACTGTTCGTTCTATTTCATTGTTACTCGATCATCTGCCGGCAGCTTTCGGTGCCATCATCCATTGCAAGCATGGTACGTTAGGAACGGGAGGGGGAGAGAAATGACCCCTTACAGAGTAAGGTATATGAACACAAATCGTCTCTATTTCAATGGTATTATTCCGTTTGAGTTGGAACGTTTTTTTTAGTTCTCACAACATCTCTAATCGAAAGCCGGTGCTAGATGCATGGTCACAACGGTCGCTTCCTCACATGTACATATGCATAACCCATGGAGACGCATGGTTATTCATTTTTATTCTTCATAGTGAGCATTGATAAACGAAGCGGTTCATGTGATTAAGATGCATTCATTTTAGACAATTAAATTGTTGTTGGTATAATCAATATGGTCTTGTCTACAAAAAAATGTTTGAAAATCCAATCTCCCAATCAAACCATCCTTACTATAAAAATTGTGTTCTTGCTTTTCCCATATTTATTCCCATACAAACTTTAAAGGACTTGTGCAGTCCCAGTTTTCATTCAAATGAGCTCAAATTTTGGGAGAACACTTATAGTTTGATCATAAATCGAATGTGTTGTGTGGAGCAAAAACGATATTTTAAACCACCCTAATGGCTCATATTTAAAACACTCGACTTTTTATAGCGATTTTTTAACACAACAATCAAAATTTCTTCACAGTTTGATCAATCCTTCTATTATTCTAGTCCTCTACATTTAAAAGTTGTGAAAATATCAATTCAAAGTCGCCACTGTTCGGAATATGAGTCATTTTCGTAATTTGAGTCAAAAGGTATATTTGCGCAAGGAACCAAATGTTCAAATATTGGAGTTCCAATTCTAGGTACTAATCAATATCGGCGCCGGCTGCGTCGTAATGCAGGGCAATTTGGGATAGGGAGGAAATGTTAACGTGTTACTCGCGTTAAGGAAGCAAACCTCTGAACCGCCACGAGAAAATACTGGAAGTTTGGAAAATGGGAGAGGATTGAGGGTTCGCTTACACAAACGTCACGCTAAATTATAAGGCCCCTAAGGGCCATACAGAAATAACGCATCATTTTCAATGGTTACACGGACTCCAGTCATAGTAACGTAAACATCGATGCCTCAATTGAAAAAGTAATCTATCCATCTGTGCAATACTTGACTGAACGCACAATGTGTCGTTCTTCGATGACGGACCATTCAAAGATTTCGCATTAGTACCAAAAAACATCTATCAGTTTTTAAAGCAAAAGTCAACACTTCTAGTGACGAACTATCTAAAGATCTTGTATTGTTTTGAAAAAATAACGCATGTTGCATATAAACATTGTGCAAAACATGAAATAAGGTTTGTTCCGACTATTCACCGTTTGTTTAACAAATACATAAACGAAGTATCCTCTTGCCTGTCTCGATAATAATGCAAACAAAAAAAACTAACCCACTTGCTTGGGCTTTGCAAAGCGCACTCCCATACAATTTTTGTAAATTTTATATAGAAAAATAAACTGCTAAGATCAACAAAGGAATCCAACAGAAATAATTCAAGGAATTTTTCAAGGGCTCGATCAAAAGTTTCACTAGAAAAACCTGTGAGCATTTCATTGCCTAAGACAGGGATTCCCCAAGTAATTTCTAAAAAAAATCTTCATTTGTGATTTGAACATGTGAAATTGAGCTACTTCCAAAGAAGTGTTAGATATATCTCCCATAACTAGAATATGTGAAGGAATTTCCCCTGTATAATTTTTTTCGAGCTATTCTTCCCAGATTATTGTTTAAATTACATCAGGAATTACAAAAAAAAATTGCAGATAGAAATTTCTGCAAACTTTTTTGTATACGTGAAGTAATTTCCAGTATTTCCAGGCTATTTGGAATTGCATAAATGATTTTGGAAACTTTCAAAAGTACCTTCGGAAAAATTACTTGCTTCAAGTGATATAATTAGATTTCCAACAGAAATCATATCTAAAATTTATCGCAAAAAAAAATAAAAAAAATAGTTCCAGTTATTTCCCTTAAAAAAAAGTCTTATAGTTTTTCGTAGAATTCCTTGAAATATGCAAACAGGAATTCATCCAAAGGTGTATTAGGAAATTTTTTCATATTTTTTTCGAGACTTCGTTCAATGCTTTCTTCAGGTTTTAGTATTAAGAGATATTCTAAGAAAATAATCTAGTCAAATGCTTGGAGGAGTTCCTGAAAAGTTCTACATGGAAATTTATAACTCCTGAATGAATTTTGAAAGCACTATTGGGAAAACTTATTACTGCAACAATTCTTCAAATTATACTTAAAAAAGTTCTAAGGAGAACTCATGGGATATTTTTTCAATTTTAGAGCAGTTTCAGTGTTTGGATTTTGATCAGAATAAGCCGAATGAACCATATTCGGAGAGTGTAACAATTCGCGAACCATAACAGTTCGTGGCACATCGCAATCGGAGAGCTCTATGAATGTAAATATTCACTCTCTTGTTTGGAACGTGGCACGAGAGCGTTCAAGAGCAGCAACTCACACAGACTGCAACAGTATCGAACCATTCGGTTGATTTAAGTATTGCATGAAATTGGTAATAACTTTCATATTTTCTGGTAATGCAGCCTTTAACAACCTAATTATTATTATTTTAATAATTTCTTTATTAGTATCATTCAAAACATTACATTCTGTTCGGTCTCACCGCAACGACTCTCCCATTCATTGCAAGCAAGGCGCAGTAAGGTACAGCAGCAGCGAAGCAGTGCGTATTCAATTTTTCTCCTTTCGCCCCAGCTAGCAGCAAGCAGCACAATTCCTTTCATTCTGTTGCTTTGGGCTGCGTGATGCTAGCTGTCGGCGCACTGTATCTTTGTAACAATGCTACATGTAAAGCGAATATTTGCTACCTCTTGCATATATAAGCGACGCCCTTGCCTGTGATATTTAGCTGTAAGCTGTGATTGTAATCGTTCCGTACAGTATCCCCCACCGAGCAGGAGCACTGCCTCTCGGTGGTGGGTAATAAATTATCGTACAAGTAGAAGTCGTTCGTTCATTCGTCTGCCCCTTCGGGACCATTTAATAATCACAACGTAGGGCATGGTCAACCCTGGACGAAACACATTCATTTCTTATATCTAGGTGTTCTGTGTTATTAGACAACACTATCATCCTTATTTGGTAAAACAAATTTAAGATTTTATTAACATTATGTTAACAACATATTACATTTCATTTGCCGAAGCAGTTCAGATAGTTTACAGGTGAGTTGATTTCACCTGCTTATAAGAGAAAAAAAACGTTTTCAATTTACTTAACCTAACTCAACCTAAATATATAACGCATTAATCGTAGCAATCGAAGATTGTAACAATTTTTGCCTGAAATTATTAATTATTTTATTTGATATTTGTTCCAATGTTTCAACATTAGATATTCTATGTAACTCATTAGTACTGTACCAGAGAGGAAGCCTCAGAATCATTTAAAAAATTTTTATTTTGAATTCTTCAGAGCTTCTTCCTGGTATTACAACAGCTAGTCCATATTGGTACAGCATACAACATGGCTAGCCTGAAAATTTGTTTGAATATCAACAGCTTGTTCTTAAGACAAAGTTTTGATTTTCTGTTGATAAGAGGATAGAGATATTTTTCATATTTGTTACATTTGGCTTGAATGCGCTCAATGTGATTTTTGAAAGTTAAATTCTTATCTAGCATGAGCCCTAGATACTTAACTTCATCTGACCAATTTATTGAAACCCCCCTCAAAAAATATCCAAACTTTTTTGCAATCGACTACAGATGACACGCAGACTTCGTCCTTTGGCGGAGAGGCCTGTGTCATCCGCAAACAATGATTTTTGTCATCCCTGAGGTAACTCCGGTAAGTCAGATGTGAAAATATTGTATGATATTGGCCCCAAAATGCTGCCTTGGGGAACACAGCTCTTACAGGAAGTCTTTCAGATTTGGATCATTGAACACCCCTTTGGTTGCAAACATAGCACAGAAAATGGAAAATATTCGCCTCTGATCGACCCCATACTGTGGGTAATGTGTGTCTGTCTTGTTTTCGTTCATGGTTCGTTAACTTCCACGAACGATAAATGTTATGCGTGTTGTATGAATGCAGGCGGATAAATGGGATAAAATTATGGCTCGTTTGTCAATGATCGTTAAATTTTCCAAAGCCTGAGCAGTTTTCAAAGAAATCCGTGAACAAATTCCTATGAAAATCTCTGTACGAATATAGGTGATCAGAAAGAAATTCTTAGACTCGGTGCTGTTGTTGGTGCCAATTCTAGAAGAAACCTAGGAGTCATGAAGAATTTCTGTAGGATATACTGAAAGAATATTTAGAGTTATTATCAAAGATGTCTCTGTGGGAATTTAATTAAGTATCTTAAGAGAAATTCCTCAGAAAAGAGATCGATAAATGAACTCTTGATGGAATTCATAAAAATCCAGGAAACCTTGGAACCAGGAGTAATGTTAAAAGAAATATCGTGAAGATATCTTAAGAAAAATTTTAGATGAAATTTGAAAAAGTTCCTTCCAAAAATCATGAATTGATTCCAAGAAATGCTAGGTAATATCTCCCAATCGAGCTTCAGAGGAATTTCGAGTTTGTTTGCTGAACAAACTCGAGAGGTATTATTTGAAGGCTTCAGATGGGATGCATCGTTAGTTAAACTCATAGAAAAATACTAAGTGGAATCCAGGCAAAAATAGAAATCATTGAACTACTTTACGGAGGAATCATTGCTACAAATTTTAGTATAAAACGTATGTATTGTATCTTTCAAGCAATACATGCAATGGAATACCCTCAGTAATATTCAGACATATTATTGAGAGAGGAATACTTGCGAGATGCCTGCAGAAACTCGGGAATTATTCCTGGACGTGATGCAGGTGGAATCTATTTTAGGTAATACCTGGATGAACTGTATAAAATCTTATAACTGGCTATGATGCTGGTCAATTGAACATTTACCAATCGAAGCTAAAGACTTTTCGCCAATCGACTAAGATTCGAAATTTTGTAAGGCCTTTAAGTAACGATACTTTATTGTCCATCAATGGCAATTGAGTAATACCTCATGTACTACACTAAGGTCCTACCACAATAGATCTAAAAACTGGTCGCAGTTGCGTTTCAAATAGGAGTATAAAAGCTCGTTAACTTTACACAGAATATTTCTGTTTTATTATATATTTTTTATTTTATTATTTATAGAAATGAGCTACTATATGCAATGCAAAAAACTCCTAATTCCCTATTGTCTACATATGTCGATTATCAATTACGCAGTCCACTTTGGTCATCATTAATAATTCAATCAGCTCGGACCGAGTAATACAATGCGCAAACAACGATGCATACCGCGTGAAAACAACGCGACTACGACACCGGACCGCTATCACCGATACAGAACGCGAAACTGAAGGTGGAGATCAATGCGCATTGCCAATTCAATTCATCACAACGCGCATGGCATCCTAGAGTAGATGCGCCGGTTTTGCTCGTAGTACCAATTATTACTACAGTAGATTATGAACCGTTTGAACCGTCTGAAACAAATCGGCATTGATCACATCGTCACAGTATATCGCATTCTCATAACTTACCTAGAAAATAAAACGAAAAGATTCCTCTGTTGTAAGATTGATGGCGCCATATGTACGAAGTCCACTTACCCTGGAACTTAAAAATAGTATGTCTTACGACAAATGATCGAAAAACATTTGATCGAAAGCATATGGGACATGGTGAATTTAAAAATTGACGATAACAAACTTCTCAATTAAGTTTTGAATTAATTACACATTACTCTCATCTAGACCCGACCAAAAGATTACAAACATAATTTTTCTAAGATCATTTTGCCAGGAAATAAGGAATATTTTCGAGAACTTCTCCGAGTATACCAGTAATTCCTCCAAGGATTTCTTCAAAGAACTCATCAAGAAATAATTTAAATACAACCCCCCCCCCCCCCCCCAAATTCCTCCAGAGAATACTGCAGAAATTCTACCAAAGATTCGTTAAAAGAGAATCTTCCGAAAATTCCTTTAAGCATTCACCAAGCCTTCCTCCAGGAATTCCTCATGCAAATGTCTCCAGAGATACCTCCACAGTATTCCTCAATAAAATCCTTCAAGAAAAAGAATTTCTCTAGGGAAATTTCGCCAAGAAATAAATATCTAAGGATTTCAGTAATTCTTTCAAAGATTTCACCTAGACCTAGACATAATTTAGACATTTTCCAGAAATTTCTCGACGTATTCTTCCAAAGACTTCTCCAAAAATTTCTCAAGAATTCCTCCAGAATTCCCCCAAAGATTCCTCCATCTACAATTTCTCTCTTTTTTTCAATTGCACTAAAGAAGAACTCTCAAAAGGATTCCTCTAGGTATTTGTTTTAGGGTTCCCTCAGAATTCCTCCAAGAGCTCCTTCAGAGATGTTTAAACGAATTTTTCCAGTAACATTTCTCCAGGTAATATTTCAGAGATATTTTCGGAAACTTCAGGGTTTACACTACTAAACCTATTGTTATTATTCCAAAGATGTTTTCAAAGATTTCTCAAAGAGATTCCTCAATTGATTTCCTCCAGACACCCCTAAAGAAATAATTCAGGCATTTCAGATTTCACATGCACATATATCTGAATTCGATTTCTAGAAATTTCTTCAAGAATTCGTCCAGAGATTCCTCCAAGAGTTCTCCATTGCATTCCTTCAGAGTTCCTCAAGGGATCCCTCAACGATTTTTTTTTAGAAATTTGTCCTAGGATTTTCTCGAGAATTACTCCAGAAGCATCTACAAGGAGTTCTCAACGATTTCTTAAGAAATAATTCAAAAGGAAATGATTAAATCACGTTTCCGAATCTAGAGAATGCTTTATATCCTTCATACAATTTCTTCATACAATTTTCCATGAAATATTTGAGATATTTTCGAAAAGGTTACACTTTTTCAGGAATTCTTCCGAGAAATCCCAAAGGGACTCCCCATGGTCCCAGCATTTTTTTTTTTCAGGGATTCCTACACCGAATTGTTATAACTCCTCCAGGAATTTGTCAAAGAATTGCTTAAGGGAAATTTCACCGCTAAATAAAAAAGAGTATTTTCTTCGAAAAATTTCTTCAGAAACTCTTCCAGGGATTCCTCCGAGAATTCTTTGGATTTTCCCCAAAGATTCTCCCAGAAATTCTCCATAAGTTTCTTAATGTATTTCTCGTGGAATTTCGACAAGGAATAAGAGATATTTCCGAGTATTTCTTCAAAGATTTCACCAAGAAAGAAATTCAGATATTTTCCAGAAATTCCTCAGGAGACTTCTCCGAGAATTACTCCTGGGATTTCTCCCAGAGTTTCCACAGTAATTTTGTCAGGGATCCCCTCAGTAAACACTCTACAATTTCTCCAGAAAATTACTTCTATGATTCCTCCAAATAACGGCCTTCCTCAGAGTTTCTCTATGTATTTTTTTCAGGAATTCGTCTAAAGCTTCCTCCAAACATTTCTTCAGGAGTTTTGCCAGATAATCTTTAAGGAATTCGACTTAAATCTCGATATATAATCCCACCAATAACCTCAGGAACCCCAACAGAAACTTTTCTAGCAATTTCATCATGGATTCTTCCAGAAATTACACCTGGGGTTCTTTCAGAAACTCCACCAGCAATAGCTCCATTATTTCTGCCATTAGTTCTTTAGGGAGTTTTGCCAGTAATTTCTCGGGGTATTCCGCCAAAAATTCCTCGAGAAAATCCGTCAATTATCTTTTCAGGAATTCTTCCAGGAAAACTGCCAGTGATTTCTCTAGGAATCCAGGAAGCCACTCAAGGATTCTTACAACAATTTACATAATGATTTCACTATCAATTGTATCAGAGATTCCTCCAGAAGTGCCACCACATATTCCTGAAGAAATTCTACCAAGTGTTTCCTTCATTAATTCTGCCAAGGCTTGTTACAGTAATTTTACCAGGGATTGCTTCAAGAATTCCATCAGTGATTTTTTAATTTCTTCCTCAATTTCTAAAGGATTTTTTTCATTGATCCTTTTGAGAATTCCACCGGGCATTGCTCCAGGAATAGCACCAGAAATTCTACCAAAATGCTACAAAGGAGTTCTACAATTTTTTTCTGTTTACATTTTTACAGTTATTCACCCTCTCCAGATACCGCTCCTGGATATCTTCTATGGTGTTTTTCAGATATTTATCTTTGAATTTTTCAAAAGAACTTCTCCAAGAATACCTTCAGAGAATTTAAGAGATTTACTCCAATATTCCTCCAGAAATTGTAGATTCCTTCAGAAAATGTTCCATGTGTTCTTCTAAGGACTTCTCAAGTTTTTCCTCTAGATATTCCTCTTGATTTTTTTCCAGAAATCCGTCTAGTTTTCTACAGGTATGTATCAATCAGGATTTCTTTTAAAGATGCTTAAAGTACATACAACAAACCCGAGCACACTCATGTTTTATGTTGTATCTTTTTATCACATCACAGTCTTGGCTATTAATCTTAAATTACCGTTTAGAACATGATGTTACACTTATAAGAGTCTGCCAGGAAATCTTCAAGTTGTTACTCTTAGCTTTCTTGAAAAGTACCTTGAAAGTTTTCTCCTAGAACTACTTTTGAAATTCCCACATTATTTCCTGTAGGCAATTCTTCGGGAATTCCCCAAGTTATTATATTTATTCAGGAAGTCTTCTTTGTTCAAAAATTTCTCCAGGAATTCCTCCTGGGTTTCATACAGTTTATTCTTTTGAAATTTCTTTAGAAAAGCCGTCAGGAATTATTTGAAAAATTTCTTTCCCAGTGATTCCTCTGGGCATAACTGTATGATTTCTTCCAGGTTTTCTTTTTCATAGTACAATTTCTTCCATTAAAAATATAGAATTATCCAGAATATTCTTCTGGTATTTCTCCAAGAACTACTCCTTGGATTCTTCCAGTATTTCATCCAAGAATTTTCCAAGGTACCGTTTTGATCCATATTACGGACATTTAAGGCCTCAGGGAAGTATAACACAGCATAGAGCACACAAAATAAATCATTATGTATGATTCTTCAGCGTTATCGAGCTTTGGAAACCCTTATCTTTCAAATGGTGGATAAAGAATATGCATCCGCAACTTGAATAATTTTAAATAAATCGAAATGCATGGCCTTTTCATGATTCTTATTCCAGACTCTTCTTCACTTTTGCCTCACATACCGGACTTTGATTCGAATTCCTGACAGCTCATGAAAATCAGTAGTAGAAAAGTCAAATAATCAATTGAAATCGTTAACTCACTAAAGAGACCTCTAAGGCAGTTGGGCATTATAAATTTGCATAGATATTTAAGGAAAAAGCTTATCAAAACGAGCATCGAAAGAAACTTTTGAGCTACACAAATTGAAACATTTCGTGTGAAATGTTTCCCATACAAAGTCCGGAATTAGCTGTCCGTAATATGAATCAAAACGGTATTTTGATAGTGTTTTAAAATATTTTTTATTTCCAGGAATTTTTCTAGTTACAATGACAACGTATTCTGAGAGACTACTCAGGAAACTCTTCCAGAAATTTGTTAATATATGTTTATAGAAATTTCTCTTGGAAATCTGTCACAAATAGGGATGCTTCAAAGATACCTTTGAAATAGCTTCTTCTGGGAGAAATTCTAGAGGAATTATAAGAGAAACTCTTATATGATTTCCTGCAGTGATTCTGTAGGTAAATACTAGAGATGGTCGGGTTTCACATTTTTCAAACCCGAACCCGACCCGTACCCGACTTATTTTATTCCTTCAAACCCGGGCCCAACCCGAACCCGAGACAAAAATTTAAAAGCAAACCCGGACCCGACCCGAACCCGAAAAATTTTCGCTGTTCAAACCCGAACCCGACCCGAAACCCGAGAATTTTTTCTAAGAAAAACCCGAATAGAACCCGAGCTCGAAAAGATGATAAATTCATCGTTTCTGATGCATAGGGAAGCTTTTCGGTTGTTACTTTGTGAACAATTATCCCCAAACTCGACCCAAACCCGGCTAAACCCGCCTTTTTTAAGCCCGAACCCGACCCGTTCCCGATATTTTTTAACCTTCAAACCCGACCCGAACCCGAACCAGAAAAAATAAAAATTTTCAAACCCGAACCCTGAAATAGCTTCTTCTGGGAGAAATTCTAGAGGAATTATAAGAGAAACTCTTATATGATTTCCTGCAGTGATTCTGTAGGTAAATACTAGAGATGGTCGGGTTTCACATTTTTCAAACCCGAACCCGACCCGTACCCGACTTATTTTATTCCTTCAAACCCGGGCCCAACCCGAACCCGAGACAAAAATTTAAAAGCAAACCCGGACACGACCCGAACCCGAAAAATTTTCGCTGTTCAAACCCGAACCCGACCCGAAACCCGAGAAATTTTTCTAAGAAAAACCCGAATAGAACCCGAGCTCGAAAAGATGATAAATTCATCGTTTCTGATGCATAGGGAAGCTTTTCGGTTGTTACTTTGTGAACAATTATCCCCAAACTCGACCCAAACCCGGCTAAACCCGCCTTTTTTAAGCCCGAACCCGACCCGTACCCGATATTTTTTAACCTTCAAACCCGACCCGAACCCGAACCAGAAAAAATAAAAATTTTCAAACCCGAACCCGACCCAAACCCGTCGGTTTCGGGTTCGGGTCGGGTTTCGGGTTTGAAAACCCGAGACCCGACCATCTCTAGTAAATACTGCATAAGAAGCGATCAATGCAAGAATGCATGGATGTTTTCATGTATCACTCCTACAAGAATCCTATGCTAAATCGATAACGGAAGTCTTTGAAGATCCTTTGGAAGAGAGAAGGCCTGGAAAAATCTTGGCAAAACTCACTGAGAAATCATTGGAAAAAAAAAATGAACAGTACTGAACAAACTACATGAAGTCATTACACTTAAGACGAATGCTTCATACTGTTACTTCTATGATTTTTTAGTTTCTTCTTCGATTTCTCTTGGGATCCCTGAAAAAAAAATAATCCAAAAATTCATGCTAGAGGTAAATATAGATACATAACCGTGGGAGAAATTATGGATGTTTTGTTGCAGATTTTTATACAGGAAATTTAGGATGAATCGACGAAGGGAAACCCTGAAGATCGTTAGGAAAGGAAAGAAAGTAATCGCTTGAAAAAATATGAAAAACGGTAAACAAACATTTCTACAAGGAATACATGAAAAAGTCCCTAGAGAACTCTCCTAGGTTAGTCCCTAGAGGACCTCTTCAAACAAATATTCCTCAGACAACAAGAATTTATGTAGTCATCGTTGAAAAAGTTATTTGTGCAATCCGGAATAATATTTTCAGTGAAAATAATGAACGAATCACTAAAGGAGTTGTTACCAGTATCTGTGTCTATTGGCCAAAAAGAAGGAAAGGTAAATCAAGAATTTTATTAAAGAATACATATTAAATAATTAGGTAATTGAAATATCTTTTGAAAACAAAAGTGTATCTCTATTACACCCTACCGGAGTTAAAAGTAGCACGAAAAAATGCTAATTGAAATTCCGGAGAAATTGTATATGAAAGTTCTAGGGAAATCTATGGGTACCGTAAAACGGGGTGACGTTGATCAGCGGGATAACATTAGTCGGAATGAACCTCATCGTAAAAAGTGAGAATCAACATTTTTCGATGGAACATTTTCAATGTATGAATGGTGTTTCTCATTCTTATGTTTATGAGCTTATGAGAATTGGGATTTTTGCAATAATTCAATCATTCAGTTTCAGTTCAATCAGCAGGGTAACTTAAAGCTGCGTAAAATTAAATCATGCGTAACATTGATAAAGAAATATTTCAAATGAAATGTTTCTCCTCGGATTCTTTTGCCATGTCAAATGAGAAAATTATAATCTAGTTGTCCACAGTATACGTCAATAAAATAAGGTACCGTGGGGTAAGTGGATACAGAAAAATCAATAGTTAACTTCATTGTTATGTACAGCTAACATGAATAGTTTAACTCAAACTTTTTTCTGTTGATAACAAACAAGGGACTATTATACTTCAAATCGTCATTTATTTCGATTTTTCTGATTGTTATGTGTTGAGAATGAGAGACTTAAAAATTTGCGCCAAATGATCCACTTGCCGCACCATGGTGGGGTAAGTGGATCACCATTAAAAAAAATCTGTTCTCGAAACAAATATAGTATGATTATGTTTAATAAGAATGATATTACCCTCGCACTTGTTATTAGTGCTAATAATGTTACATTTTATTACTTTAAAATTAAAAAGTATCTTTATTTAATCAAAATATAATAAAAAGCATGTATATATTAGTTCATACTAATTAGAACAAAAAAAAAACATTGTAACAAGAAAAATTTGGAGAAAAGTCATCCATTTATACGCATAAGTTATACAGAAGTATTGTAGGATTATTCCTAACGATATTTTCGAAAAGCACTCTTGGTTTAAAAATATTAGTTACATTTACTTTTGAATAACAAATTGAAATCCTTCTGTTTTATTTATGAATATATGTGTATCATCTGTCTAGAACAATTTATATGGTCAAATAATGTACGAGACTATGCTTTCGATTGGAAAATTAGTATATTTTGCTCTTTTACAACTCAGCTTAGATAAACCACGAAAAGTTTCGTGTGAATTTTGAAATTATTATTCTTTTTATATTTTTTTTTATACCAGAAAGGTTAAAAAAAACTTTTAGGTGGATTAATTCAAATTTTCTATGGTCAATTTAACAAATTCAAGCTGGGAATGTAACAAAATGAAGGAAAACAACATTTGCGGGTATTGAAGCTTATTAAAATTCTTCTAATCAGTCTGCCAATAAATGATAATTATTCTTGATCCACTTACCCCACCCCACTAAAAAGTAGGGGTAAGTGTACCATGTCCAATATATTTGTATTTATTCATAAAAATGACATATTTTTCATTGTGATTCATTCAATTAGAACTGAAATGCTCACTATGTGTCGAAAATAATAATAGAATTTGATTTTAGACAGAGATACAATGGATTTTTGATTGATGGAAAACAATTTTCAAATTAATCTAAAAAAATGTGTCTTACACTCTTAGACGTCTGAAGGTCGTAGCTCATAAGATTTGAAATAAAATCGGACACATCTTGGTATTGAAACCGATGTGATTTGAAGATGTCTGGGTTTTATTCTGTTTGAAATTCAATACTTTATTCCATCCCTTAAAACGTAAATATCAAAACAATAATTCGAATGCTTCTGGTGATCTCATTCAAGGTATTTAAAAGGGAGGTAATCCAATGAGTCATATTTACCATTCCGCCATTTTGAAATGCCAAGTGACAGCTAGCAAGTTTGTTTTGTTCATTAACTATCACTACATACATAGACACATCATCCCATAAAACTTTATTATTCAGCATGGTTCGCTTGTCAGGATCATAACTTGACCAGTTTTCGGTTACATTTCACTAAATCGCTTCATAATTCACGGATTATCAGGCACAAAATACGTATTGAATGTTCCTTTAGACTCATAAGGTACACATAACCGGCGATTCTTCACCACCTTTCAAGCTCGTGATAACACTAAACAGTCCATCCTTAACCTTTCCGTATTTTGGAAGATATTGTTCTCCACGGAATCACGTTCTTCTGCTATTTAAAAAAACCGGAAGGAAAACTACATTAACGATAAAAATTCAATTCGCGACAGAAAAGCCCATCAATGCTGGAGAAAATTTTTACTTCACTGTTATGTTTATTGGAGTAAACATTCCCTAACAACCCCATAGAAACGGAAGAATGAAACACAGTGTACACAAACCCGCCAGCTAGCCAACTCGCCAGCTGTCACTTCCATCTTCCCCGCAGCCAACCACACCGCGCACCCACTGACTACTTAGCTGGTAAACCTGTCATTGAAAAAAACCTTGATCTCATTAATGGACCGATGCACGAGTTTACTAATTTGACGTTCGAGCGGTGCCGAATTCACTCGTTGCCATGGTCACGTAAATAACACGGCACCGCTCAAACGTCAAATGGTGAACTCGTGCACAGGTCCATTGAAACCAATGGCTTGTGATATCATGCATGACTTTTTCTCACATTCTCACCGTAGCTTATATCGTTTTCTTAATCTGCGCGTTTCGCTCATTAAAAATGGAACCAGCTTGGATTGAGAACGTTTCTAATCAGACATTATGTACAGTTATATGCTGCCATAGGCTAATGTTGTGATCCAGTTTTTTTTCGTTTATCAACATGTTCCGATCCATTTGTTTATTTGTAATCTTGACGGTTGTCAAGACCACCAAAGGGCTCGTGGATGAACAAATGAACAACTTCCAACAATCTGAAATGTTTCATTCGCAATTTAATCAATTGCATGAAATATTCAAGATACTCAAAGCAATTTACACAATTCATGGTGTTTTAAATTCGAAAATAACTGAAAAACTAAATTACATAGGAGAAGGTATCGACCGTGATTGTGCCTCCTGTATTTTGCCTGTGTTGGTAGCAAAGCTCAAAGCTTTGAGCCAACCCTTTTCCAGTAGAGAAGCTAGGCAAAATACAGGACGCTTCGATGCTTACTGACTTTAAAATGGCTTGCTCAATTTTCACCACCTAATTAAAAATTTTCAATCTTGTTGCTCCCTTGCGACGCCTATGCACCTATTCGTTTCCATCATTTGCTTCTATAGACTCCCTTTAGCTTTGAGTCGCATGACCGCTATAGCCGTAAAACAAAATAAAATATAAACTAAATTACTTGTAAGATTTTGGCTTTCATATTCTACTTCAGGGGCCAAGATTTTAGTAAGTAACGATATTTTCAATATTACCGAACATTGCTTCCTTGGGTGATCAATGTTATCCCATATCAGCTAAATCAAAAAATCGCCTAAAACAATTTTTAAACATGTTTGAAACATGTTTGAAACATGTAGAAAACGAAACACAGTGTACAATCACAAGCGATGAGAGCCAGTATTTGTCTTAAAAAATAAAAATTGCAACATTTGCTATTTCAAATAAATTTTTTTTGTATTATTCAAAAACTTCATCAATGTTACCACGGATTACAGTATTTCCTTGACCAAGATGACCTTAACCAGTTTTATTTATTTAAACCAGAACTATTCGAAAATCAAATTTAGAACGCCCCGGGGGGAGATGCAAAATTTTGGTTTGGTCTATTTAGCTGCCAATATTCAGGATAGACCACGACCGCTGAAACCGACCTAACCATACAAAAACAAGCGTCTAAAACTTTAAAAGATTTGTATTGTTGTTTGTGACTAGATGTTTGGCACAAATGTAGTTTTGAACTGATAACCAATGCATAGAGGCGTGGGCGCTGTAGGTGAAAGATACGGCATGAATGACAGTAAAACTGTGAAAAAATGCATCGGTGTCCCTTGACTAGATGCCGACTCACGGGACCATACTGAAATCGAGATTCGTATCATCATAGCGTTTTCAATGTAATGTACAGTGTACTCTAGGGCTCCAGATTGATATTGCTCTATATATACGGTGCATAAGTACAACTGAATGGATTGTATAGGAAGATAGCACCTTATAATCACATGTTTTTGTTCTCGTATTAGATACCCTAATATTTGAACTAAACTTAGCTTAGCTAAACAAGTTGATTCATACTAGTCTCTTGCTAGATAGATAGATGTAGCTTTCTTGAGTTGAAAAAGGTGGACTACTTTCAAGCACAGATAGACTTCGTGAAAAAAATCCGACAATTGAACCATTAAAAATCAGCTCATGTGACTGCTCTGCAACGTAAAGCTTTTGTTTGTCCTTGCCAAGTACCACATTGAAGCAGAAGTCTGTAATGCGATATCAAATTTACCAGCTGCTACGTTCCCCGTACAAACCAATTCTGTCTTGTGGTGTTGCCAATAGTGATCCCATAGCTCTAATTCCAGTGCAGCGAAAGCGCAAAAAACGATTACCGAGACGAATAAAAAAAAAGATGGAGTATCGTAAAGCTCTTGCGGTGGGGTTTCGGTAGCGCATGCCCGCGATTGTCGCTTTCACGACCACTGATAACAACAACAGTCGACCCGAGGAAAACCCATACCCGAGAATGCAGGAAAGCTTGCGCATTTCGAAAATTCCCAAAAGAGCTCACATAAAGCTCTTGTGCCGTTTTTGCTGGACCACCAAAAGAGAGCAATCTTAGCACAGGGAGAACCTAGGAGAAGCTTTCAACTTGATAGAGTCATCAATCTAAAGTGGAGCAACGAGACTTACGCTTACACAAGTAACACATTGACATTGCTCACGAGACGAATTTAAAGAATAACAAATATCCAACAATACATTTAAGCAAATCCTCTGTGAATGATAAGTATGTTATTGGTTCAGCGTTCTAGAGACTAGGGCGGTAATGGGAGATGAATAATTAAGTGAAGTGATTTATAATTATAAAGATTGTTATCGAGTACAGCATTGTTGAAAGTTTATTATTATACACAATCATGGTTAATTCATAAACCGAAATTATATGAACGCATTTGCGGGCTTCCACTGAGAAAGGAAACAATCACGTTTGGTCACTCCTTTTTTACAACATGCCGGTTAGGGTGGTCCCATCTTAAATAAAAACATAAAAAATACAAAATCCAACCCTCAAAGTTTAATAAGGACTCTATAAGCTACTGTTATATTTATAGTTATAGAGACGAAGAAGATACTTAGCGAATTTAAAATTGGTTTGGACAGAAATTACATGATTTTATATTTTTAAATTACTTTCTTCACAAACCTCGATTATAGACAAAGTTTTCATGCATAAATATCTTATGTTAATTTTTTAATTTGATTATCATTCCGTGTTTACAAAACATTGCAATAACTTGAAAACCATGTAATTTACAATCCCGAGCAAATTTAGGTCCACCCACTAAAAAAAAACAAAAGTGTTTTGTCCATATCTCTGTAATTACACGTCTAATTAAAACTCGTTATAGAGCATTCGAAAGGCAATAAGTTATTCTTACTTCGTATGTCTTTTCCGAAAACATTTTTTGAATTTTATATACTAAATTTTTACTTTAAGTCGTGACATTTTCCAAAAAACACACTGGAAAAACATGGTTAATTTTCTCAGCAATTTTAAGTCAATGTGTTAGAATGAAATTAATCGTAATCTTATACTCTTTTGTCGAAATTTTGTCGAAAAAATCTGAAAACTATTTAAAATAAATGAAACAGCCATTCAAGTCATCGTGTTTGGGTTCACCCCTCAGTATGGTGTATTGTGCAAAAGTTTGGGTACTCCTGAACTTTCTTAAAACACGAATTTTCTATGAAATATCAAATCAATCATGTACGCGACATTATTTACGTTTGAAAAAGCTATAAGCTATCAAATTCAGTTGAAAAATGACAGAGATGTCAATGGTGTCTAAATAATTTGCGTGTGGCTCACTGCCCATAACTGCATAACAGTCACATTCGACATTTTTGACAATTTCGAGTTAATACCGGGGAGAGTCATCAAATGACAAATACTTTCGATCAACTTACTAAAATCTGTGAGATTGTTCTAGAAAATTCGAAAAAATACCAAGTTGTTTTGTCACATTGGCAATTATAACCGCATAACAGTCACATTGAGATTATACATGAGCCTCGTAATGCAGCGGTAACGAAATTTCTATCAAAATTATTTTCTGACTATTCACCCAATAAGCGATGTGAGTTTTACAAAATTTCAGCCTCAAATAAGCACTTTTGAATTCTTAGTGATTTTTTGAAATATCAGTTTTCTCCCATACTGCAATAAAATGCAAACTTGGTATCCCATTTACTCAATGCCTACTTTTGTCGAATGTTACAAATATGCAGTTATGGGCAGCTCAGGTGATACCAAACTTTTACACAATTTGCATCATACTAAAGGGTGAACCCAAACTTTTGCACGATGACTTCAACGATTGTTTCATTGATTTTGATTGGTTTTCGGATTTATCCGCCCAAATTTCGTTAGTGCTCTTCAAAGAATATAAAATTACGATTCTAATGACACATTAATTTAAAATTTTGGTCGATTCAACGCTGAGGAAATTAGGCATAGTGTGTTTTTGGGAAAATGTAACAATTTTAAGTAAAAATTAGTAAGGTACCCCGGGGCAAGTGAGACATAAAAAAACGATAGTTCAAACAGATTGTTCAATATAATTTTTAAATGTCAATGTTTTGCAAATCCAACAACACAGTCACATTTTGGCAACATATATGCTGGTGTGTGCATGAATTTGATCGAATAATTTCGAAATTGTGAAAACCTTAGAAGAAAGATGGACAATGAGCCATTAGACGCAGTTACCGTGCTAAACGAGGCAAGTGGGAAACATCCAGTTTCATGCGTCAAACCACATCAGTAAGTCAACCGTTGCAATGATAGCATTGATAAATCATAGGTTTTTAATTTTGAGTACATATTTGATGTACATAAGGGATCAACCATAAAATACGTAGCGTTTTAGGAAGAAAACGTAAATTTTATGTTATTTCACAACACATTTAATTTTAACTGAAAACTCCTCACTAAAAGCGTAAAGAGGTATAAAACATGTTCAAAATATCTCATTTATAAGTTATCAATCGAAATGCACCACGTAAACTTTCAATAATTAAATTTTCAAATATATTATTATTTGTTATTACTGTTATTCATGGCGGAAAACCACTTAATGGGATGGAACTGTTTTCCGCAGAAATATCAAATAAAGTTCAATAAAAATAGTAAAGTAATCGTTCTCATGATGTATTTTAAATGTTATCTCTGTCTTCGTTCAATTTCAAATTCATATTTCAAAAATAAAAATAGAAAAAAATATTTTGAAAAATTAGGCATATTTTCTCCCTATTCAACAATTATGTGATATAAGATTGATTTTTTTTTTGATAAAAACCATTCGTTTGAATGTTTTAGTCCTACTTTCTAGGAAAATGTTTGAAACGTGTAGGAAAAGTTTTGATTCTGGTGCTTGTTTCGATAGGTCCCACTTACCCCGGGTATAAATATATTTCGGGGTAAGTTAGACTATAGAAATTTTCATATGAAATGAAAACAAAATACCTGTTTATCATAAGCAGCTTGTAACAATATTGCTGTTTGCATTTGAGATGCAAATCTTGACTAAATGTCCTCCAAATGCGGTAACACAAAACAATCGAAGGACACCTAGCAACGATTATAGAAATCACCGCCGCCCTAGCAAGAAAAATCTTTCTTTGACATCACATTTCTTGTGAAAAATCTTACCGCATTTGGTGTTCCCAAATTTGATTTTTGCATTTCAAACGCACACAGCAATACTTAAAGTTGTAACTTCTTCTTCTTATTGGCATTAACGTCCTCACTGGGACAGAGCCTGCTTCTCAGCTTAGTGTTCTTATGGGCACTTTCACAGTTATTAACTGAGAGCTTTCTTTGCCAAAGTTGCCATTTTCGCATTCGTATATCGTGTGGCAGGTACGATTATACTCTATGCCCAAGGAAGGCAAGGAAATTTCCATTACGAAAAGATCCTGGACCGACCAAGAATCGAACCCAGACACCTTCAGCATGGCTTTGCTTTGTAGCCGCGGACTCTAACCACTCAGCTAAGGAAGGCCCCTGAGTTGTAACTTACCGATGGTAATTCGATTAATAGCACAATTATTTTTTGCGAGCCAATGCAGAACGTGAAACGTGTCACAATTTATCATGCAAGTTGAAATGGTGCTGAGCTGACAACATGGTATTGAAAATAACAATATTTTTTGTACTATACACTTTCCTTATCATCAACTTTCTAGAAGAATACCCCCATGAAAAACTTTCCCTAAACGAGCTATGACGGAATGTCCCACTTACCCCGTATTCTTACTTGCCCCGGGGTACCTTAAACAACGTTCTTGGAAAAATACATATGAAGAAAGTATTATTCATTGCCTTTCGATTGCGCCATAGAGAGTTTCTATTGGACGTATAGTCACAGAGATATGGACAGAATACTTTTGTATGTTTTTTTTAAGGGGTGAACCCAGGGGTGCACGTACGTACACATCCCGAGCAGAAGCGAAGCTCTGACCATCGAATCGAGATATTGACTTGATCGACATAAGAGATTAAAGATCTGAAGATAATATCAAAATTTTATTCCAAAAACTTCTGAGGCATAGCAAAATTTGATATTTGCTGATCTTATGAATAGCTTTTGGTTAAACCTTTTTTTTTTTTTCTTATCTTTATTTGGCTAGCCACTCGTCCACTTTGGGCACCACTGAGTTGAATTGCTTTACGACTATTACTATTGTGTATTGTATCAGCCTAAGTTCTATTTACATTATGTGTACTCTTGTTCTTAGTCTCATCACGAGATGCGGAGAGTGTATCTGTTCTTTGTAGCTGCTGATGTGGGTTGTGGTTGTCTACCTATCGGACGGCGAAGTCTGTCTATTTTACCAAGCCATAGTCCATTGTTCGATGCCTGGTTTGTTTTGCCGTTTTATCTGAAAATGTGTGCAGGAATGCCTTCGAAAAGGGTCATTTTGCATCAGTCGCTCTCCGACCACAGTTGAGGATTAATGTGGGGGCTCCATCATCGCTCAATATTGTGGATCAATGAGCAACTAGGCATTTTTTTTTTGTTTGAGGGGGCTGGGATTTGGTTAAATCTTACAAAAGCTAAATATGATATGCTAATATTCCAAGAGTAAATATTAGATATCGTTTTCAAATCTTTTAGCTTAGCTTAACTTAGCTTAGACTGACTACACATATCAATGGTTGCTATTCCGTGATTGACCGAATTCAGTGAAGATGTACAGTATGGCCCATAAAAAAATGCGAAAATTCATTGAACGTGAATATAGCATCCACAAGCGTTATTTTCATTGTTTTTGCGAGTGAATATAATTTCTGATTATTGTAGTGTATTGTGAAATAACTTCGCTATCCAGGACAATTTTTGTCATATTTCTCTTACTGTGCTAAATAATGTAATAAAGCAAAGAAGCTCAAAGGTTTTGTCCGCCCAAAGCAAGAAACAGCGTCTGATTGTCGTATACTCTGGTGATAAATTTTCTACCTTAAAAAATAACACTTTATTGTTGAAAATTTTAGGTCGTTTGGTATCAGAGGATGGAGAAGTTCTTAGAGAACGTGTTTTTCATGATCACAATAAAATATTTTGCCAGGGTCATAGTTTTGAGGGCATTTGCGGCTTATAGGTTTGATATGACTTTATTTTTTGTTAAAGCTGAATAAAAAATAAATACAGAGGCATATAACAGATTTTTGATGATGAAATTTGTTCCTTCGGTGAGAGACAACTTGTATCAATACTAGCTCATTGTTTTTGAGCAAAACGGAGCCGCTTATCACACTTATATGAAGGTTCAATCAATTGATATGGGCATATGCTGGAGACAAGGCCTGTGAAGAAGCTGACGTCATCGTTGATGTTTTAGAAGCTTTCATCACACAGATATTGAACTCATTGTCAGCATGATAAAATTTGAAGGTATGCTTCGAATTCCTCTCTAGTAAGGTGAAAGTAACAGATAAAAATCATGTCCAAAGCGAAAAACTGAGTCTAAATAGATTGTACAATACAAGTAATGAATAATATTTATGTTTCATTCACATTTTCTATGTAAAAACTATCATAAAACATGATATGACGATTTTCGCATTTTTTTATGGGCCATACTGTACTCTTTTTATACAGGGTCAATAACGGCGCCGGCTACGTTCTTGTTAGTAATCCTTTATAAGAGAGATTCGCGGAAGCTGATATTTCTGTCAAAGTTTGAGCCAATCGAGCAGCGAGAGCTGTCAAAGTGTGCGCCAAACGAACATGCGTTATGTTTGTTTTGAACTTTTCTTGAAGAGTAATGTAATGCGCTTGAAATTATTTCGGTAAAAGTATTTTTGCATGAAGCAATAAAATGAAATATTTTTCTTTTTAAAATTTTTGTCAATGCGATTTTAGCTGTTGATTTTTTCGACTGTTTATTAGTTTGGATTTGTAGCTCAAAGATCTATAACGAAACAAAATACACTTTTGAGCAATGAGGAAGTCATGTCAAGTGGGATTGGGGGAAGGAATGTTAGTGTATAACCTTTGCTATTTGGAGACCGTGTTTGCCTTTGCATCTCCACAAAGATTACTGGGAGGGATGTTTGTTAACGGGAAGGATCGTTGGGTCATAGGATTCACTTTGATAAGCGATTAGAAATTATTTGTGAAATATAAACATGCCTCCAAATATTATATTTTTAATTGATTTGAAAAATTTCCCAGTGGGAGAAAATAAGGCCAACACTTAAAGTGACGAACCATTCAAAGTTTGTTGCAGAAAGAACTAAACGCACCATACCTGAAGCTGATCATATTTTATTCATATGAAAAAAATTCGATTGGCTGGACCATCACAGAACAGTCTTATGCCGACACTTACAGTGGCAACCCATTAAAAGTTCGTTGAATAAAGTAAAACTTTTGAATATCTACACTCATAGTGTCGAATCATTCAAATTATTTCTTTAATAACAAAATAAAAGTTAAAAGGAAAGGGGTGTCTAAATAAAACATGCAAAACAAATACAGTACTGACCCGATTTTGTCAGCCCCCGATTTTGTCTGCCCCCGATTTTGTCTACCCCCGATTTTGTCAGCTTTTTGACCCGATTTTGTCAGCCTATTTTAAATTTGTCAAAAAAATGTTATCGTCATGTTTTACCACGTTTACATTAAAATTGATGATGATGTTTGATGTCATGCACGCATGGGCGTAGCCAGAGGGGGCAATGGCAATGCCTTTTATTAAGTGTTAAAAATCGATATTACCATTATAAGGGAGGGGGGAGCTCCTGATAAAAAAAACTGGCTACGGCCATGTCCATCGCCCTCTTAAAAGTCCATTTAACCATGTAACACATCAAAATTTATAAAACAGGAATAAAATAAAATGACCCGATTTTGTCAGGTTCCCCATTTCGTCAGCCTAAAATACATCGAGGGGCTGACAAAATCGGGTCCTTACTGTAGTTTATAAATAAGAGTTTATGGCGTCACTCATTGTGACGAGTCATTCAAAGTTTGATGAGAAATCATATTTACGACTCTCCGCTGAACGATTTAATGTGGAGTTATACAAATTTTACAGATTTAAAATAAAAGCATGAAACGAGCTCATCAATTGATCCTTGATCCTTGATTGAGCAGCTTCACTTAACGCAACAATCCGGCGACGCAACGACATAAACTTCTTCTTGCTCGGGCGTTTCAAATCTTTTATCTCTCAAATCTATCAAGTCCATATCAAAATTTGCTATCACTAAGCTTTTTTTGCATGCTCGGGATTTGATCATGTTTTTTTTTTGTGACTTCGAATTGTGACAATACGGTTAACAAATCCGGTTAACAAATCCGAATACCAAATCCGAAGTGAACACTATCTTTGCAGTGTTGTTGTCCAGCGCTCTTGCAACATGTCCTGCCCATCATATCCTTCCAGATTTGGTAACCTTCTGGATACCCTGTGGGTTCGCCGTAGAGTAGGGTGAGCTCGTGGTTCATCCTTCGCAGTCAAACACAGTTTTTTCTGCACACCGTCAAAGGTAGTCCACCCGGCGTTTGAAGACTACAAGTGCTTGTAGGTCCTCCTCGAGCATCATCCACGTTTCATGCCCGCAGAGGACTATCGGTCTTATTGGCGTGTTCATGGTACATTTAGAGTGGAGGTGAATCGTTTTTTTTACCGCAACTTCTTGTCGAGACCATAGGACTTCCACTAGAGTGTCCATTTCCCGGCCATTTTGCTTGTCCCGGGATTCGGGATAAAAATTGATGATTTTTATATTACCATTAAAATCAGTATTTTTGCCGAAATGCAAGGAAAATTTCAGTCCTACAATATTTTATAGCGCGTTACGCACATAACAAGTGCGATTAGAAGTGCGGGATTGCGAATAAAATTGCAGGATTACATCGGATCAATTTGATGTCTTATTTATACTTATTCAGTACGAGATGACGAATAAGTGCGATGAAGATACCAGACCGATCCAATGTTATCCCGCATTTATATCTGCTATTTCGCATTTATAGGGAGGTCCAGTTAGCAATGCAATTTATGATAATGATTGAATTTAAAGAGAAAATAACTTGCCCCAAAAAATTAATTATAACATATTGGATTAATTTTATTTCGATGAAATAAATATTATTAAATCAAAACTTACCTTGACTAATAATGAGTATACTTGGGATTTGTTAAACATTTCATTTATAAATCTTCGAAAAGTAAACATGTTGTTTGAAGAGCAAATGTACTGTAGGGGATTATGTCAAATTTGTATAACTGAAAATTATCGACTGTAGACAGGTGTACTTTCCGATTGGTTATCTCGGCCTATAGGCTTGTAAAACAACTAATGTTATAGAGAAAAGCAAAAAAGAACTATGTAACTAGACTAATAAAAATATTTGTTACATAGTTGATAATTTGATCTTTTTATGAAATTTCCTATTAATTCTCCATCTATGTTGCTTTTCTATTTTATCGAAAAAAAGCTTGATCATAAGAGAAAAGTCATTGTTTTGCACACAAATTTAGTGGTTTTCATGAAACTTTTCGTTCATGTTGGGAATCCCGGGATTCCCGGGACTTTACAGCTTATATCCCGGGAAACGGGAAATCCTTAAAACTCTTAAATCCCGGGATATTTTGTCCCGGGATGTCCCGGGATGGACACTCTAACTTTCACTGATAATGCGCTTACGTATTTTACGACTAACATTATTTTCAGCCGTCGAATCAATGACAAAAGATCGAAAGACAAAAGGTCGTACAAAAAAGAAGGGACAAAAGCAAAAGGTCGAAAATCTTTTTTCAAAGAAGGAAAAAATTCCCATCAAGCAAGTAACTTTCGTCTTCTTGTCCTTTCAACCTTTTGTCTTTCGACCTTTAACCCTTTCGACCTTGTCGTAGTTCCCGGCGAGATACACATACACCGGAATGTTCGCCTGAAACCTTCACAAAATTTTGCACATCTTTCATCGTCGCTCTTATCAGTCTCGTGAGCGTCCCGGGAAAGCTGTTCTCGTCCATGACTTTCCATAGCTCTACGCGGTTGATACTATCGTATGTCGCCTTTAAATCGATGAAAAGGTGCGCTGGAACCTGGTATTCACGACATTTTTGGAGGATTTGCCGTACAGTCTGGTCTGCTGTCGAGCGGTCGTCAACGAAGCCGGCTTGATAGCTTCCCACGAACTCGTGACAGACAACGGAAAATGATCTGGGATAATACTTTCTAGGCCGCATTTAGAATGGTGATCGCTAGAAAAAGATCTCACAATCTAAATTGTCGCCCTTTTTGATAGATGGGGCATATTGCCCCTTCCCTTCACTTCTCCGGTAGCTGTTCTGTTTCCCAGATATTACCTATCAGCAGGCGCAGACAAATGGCCAGCCACTCCGGGCCCATCTTTATGAGTTCAGCTCCGATACCATCCTTACCAGCAGCTTTATTGTTAGTGAGTTGGTGAATGGCATACTTAACCTCTTTCAAAGTGTGGGCTGGTTGGTTTCCATTGTCCGCGCTACTGACGAAGGCATTTCCGCCGTTGTCTCGACTTTCATTGCCTGTGCTCTCAGCGCCATTCAGGTGTTCGTTGAAATGCTTTGCCCACCTTTCGATCTCCTCACGCTCGTCCGTCAAGATGCTCCCCATCCTTATCCCTGCTCATCCATATTCGCGCCCTGGGCTATTTCATCTCGAGACCAACGGCTTTATTTCCCTGCCGAAGGATGTTGTCACTATGACTTTTTGCGTCATAAGTCGTCTATGTCGGGGATGGGATTCGAACTCAGGTTCTTGGCGTGAGATGCGAGTGTTCTAACCACTGCACCAGGTCCGTCCCCCACGATGAGCTTCTGATACCGCCGCAGGCATCATCAATATCTATGATTTATTCTATTCACAAGTAGCTACTCTACAAATAACCTTAACAGTGAAGCATATGCATAGATAGATAAGAGGAACATTTGACGATTCCATGCATATAACGGACAAACATAAGTTTGTGCGAATGGATGTCACCAAGCACAAAAGAAAGCGCTTCGGGCGATGCTCCAATAAAAAGAGTCCTACGGTGCCAATGACGAGAGCCACTATAAAAATTCTTCCACGACATGTAATAGTCCTGGGATGTAGTGAAATAAAGCCAAAAGACAAAGACCAAATGAAAAGAGTTTTTTTTTTGCCGCACTTCTGCCACCAACCATTACACATGATGTGATAGAATCTCAAACCACTGACTGTTGGATCAGAATCGCAACCCTGAACTAACATGTTCAAAGAGCATCATTTTTATATAGGAGCCACTTGGGGGGTAAGATTTATTCTCATTGATTTCTCAATTATGATAAGAGTAGTAGTCCAGCTCGAAGGAGCAGATAGATATAGCTTTACGCGTCGTCTGGTCTGTTCGAATGGTTAGAATATAAACACACCTACAGATATCTTAGTCATGGAAAGAGAAGCAGTAAATTTGATACTGAATTCATTTAGGATTATTGAAATTGAAAATATGTGTATCTTTGTCTCAAATCAAAGGCACACAATATCAATCAATCAAACTCATGAAGAATAATCAGACACTAAAGAAGGCACATTTGTGATTCAGGAGCCCAGATAGCCGTAGCGGTAAACGCGCAGGTAAAATGAACATCTTAAGGATATCATTCTGTTTCTGATAGAAAAACGAGGAATTTGTACAGTTTTATCATTGATATTTTCACTTCAATTGACCTCTGTATTAACCCAAACACTCCGATTTATGCTCTAAATCGTCCGTGCGAGATAAAAATTCATTGAAATGTGTTTTTTCTTGGTAAAAGGCACGGTGTTCATTTTACCACCCCTGTTCATTTTGCCATCACTTCCCCTACGAATTTCGATCCCGCACCAGTCTTCAAAGATCATCATTGTTGCACAGATACTTTGAAAAGCATGCTTTGAAAAAATCAATGCTTTGCATTGGATTCACGCTTTTTGCATTTAATTGCTCCTGTGCTCACTTGATCAAAAATAATGCATAATTGATTCAAATAATTTCAAAGCAAACTGCATACTCTAGACCTCGGTAAGCATACATACAGTGTACAATTACGGTTTTCAGTTGAAGGTGTCTGCGATCGAGCCTCCTGGTGATTTCATTGATGTTCCTGGGCGTAGAATCTCCCACAGGTTATCACCCTTATTCTTGTTTACGGCGTATCCAACTTTCAATAGAATCTTATTCGTTCGAATCCGTGTCCCATAATATTTTGCTGACGTAAACGGCGAAACGATTTTCGATCGAAAGTGAATTCAAACGTCAACAAGAATAGGGAAATATAATCGTACCGTAAAACGGGGTAACTTTGATAATGCGGGTAACTTTGATAGTGCGAGACCCACAACATATTAAACGAAATAACGAAGTTTCTGTAAATCGGTTAAGCAAAACGAATGCAGAAGTAAAGAGTATTAGTATGACACATTATGTCAAAGATATTTTCGTTGGAATCAGGTGCATTTAAGGATTTTTATGCAAATATTAAAAATTTACCAGATTTTACCATTTTTGCAACGCTTACAAACAATCTGTTCTACGATCACTAATTGATGGAGTCATAATGAGTTCGTCGCTTATCCTTGACAGCCTAGTTATAGTAGAACATGAATTCGGTCTCAAATCTCTTATCGAAAGCCATTTTTACAAACTAGGACCATTTTTGTAATCTAAGTCAGAAATTTCCATATAGCGTTAAACGCCTAGAGGTATGTAACGCCCTATAAATGTTCCGGAATCCATTCAATTTTGTTCGATTTATACTCCATTATCAAAGTTACCCCAAAACTGAAATCCGACTTTCGATTATATGAAAAATAATATATCTATTCAGAATTAATATTTTAGCAATCTATCAAGTGCAATCGATAGCTAGGATGGCAGTACTTGTTTTAAAAATAAAAATTGTAATTCTTAGCATCAGCATGCATAAATATTGAAGTTTTCTTCGAAAAAACTATCAAAGTTACCCCGTTTTACGGTACCTGCAATATACAAAAGCTAAAAATGGTAACTTCGACAAAGAACGTTCTCAGTCAATAACTGTAGAAGTGCTATTAGCACACTAAGCTGATAAGCAGATTTTGTATCAATGAGGACGTAATACCAAGGAGAACAGAAGGAGAAAAATAAATTGGTGTACCTATCATGAGTGAAAACTAGTAATTTCTTTGAGTAACATAAATCGTTAAAAGATTACCTATATCTGTGAAAAAAAATAGTTTAGTTCAAAATGTATAATTTGTATGTAACGTTACTAGTCGAACTTGACAACTGAAACTGTTTGTGGCTGTAATAAAAAAGATTATATTAACGTCTATTTAACATGAGCGAATTCAACTGGTACTCAACAACAGCGTAGATCAACAACCCTACATGAGTTGAATTCTGAATATTTAGATGTTTCGGAAGAATCACTCTGTTCACTCAAGATCGTTTACCATGTTGAGAAATATTTCCACTTGTCCATTGACACGCACTTAGTGAAATCGCGATGAAAAGAAAACAGTATTGGTTGCTAGGCCTACCAACAATGTTCGTGACCCATCTATCGCATAGTCCACTTTGTTGAATGAGCCACAAATGATTCAAATAAATGATGCAGTATTTTCACAAATCAAAGCCTTGTTGGATTGAAAAATTAGGATCGCGCATTCTCCTTCTCCTTGTTTTGTGAATCAAAGCAACGCAAAGCAAAGGTAATTTTGAAGACTGTCCCGCACAATAGAGCGCTGCATATGACGAGCCTAACCTCACTTGGGCTTATTCTACGACTGGCGTGAGGTGACAATTGTCGGCGTCGTATAGCGAGGTGACAATTCTCGACTCGAGTGAAGTGACTCTCCATTTGATTTACACGGCGAGTCACTTCACTCGAGTCGAGAATTGTCACCTCGCTATACGATACCGACAATTGTCACCTCACGCTAGTCGTAGAATAAACCCAACTTATTTGACAGCTGCTCTGCCCATAACTGCATAACAGTCACATTCGACATTTTTGACAAAATGGAGTTAATACCATGGAGAGTCATCTAATGATAAATACTTTCGATCAACTTAATGAAATCTGTGAGTTTGTTCTATAAAACTCGAAAAAAATACCAAGTTGTTTTGTCACATTGGTAATTATAACCGCATAACAGTCACATTGAGATTATTAATGTGCCTCGTAATGTAACAGCAATGAAATTTCTATCAGAATTATTTTCTGACTATTCACCTAGTATGCGATATGAACTGTACAAAATATCAGCCTCAAATAAGCACTTTTGAGTTCCTGGTAATTTTTTGAAATTTTAGTTTCCTCCCATACTGCAATGAAATGCACACTTGAGTGATTCCAAGCAACAGCACCAAAATTTGGTAAAATTTTTAATTCATTTTTTTCTATTGAGCTGAAACTTTGCACAGTTTTCCAGTTCCATCTAAATCGTCATTTTCCGATATCAAATCTTCAAGTTGAGTCACGACTAACTTTTCAAAAGGGTGTATGTGAAAATGGTTCAAAAATATTCAAAAAGCTGCACAGCAAAAACGGTTCGTTCGATTGTTAGACAACTAAAGAAACAAAGTTAGACAACTAAATAAAGATTCCAAAAAAAAACACACAGTAAAAAAAAAAATTTTTGCATTAAAAAACATATTTTTTGACACAAAAAATCATAAAACGGTCCATTATACTAGCTATCTACCATAAAAATTTGGTGATGGTAAACCAATAAACAAAAAAGTTATGACATTTCAAACATGTCACAATTTTCACATTTAGTAGAAAACAATATTTTTTTTCGGTTTAAATTATTACGGGAACCGCAGTTTGTTGCTGATTTTATTGTTAAGGGCCTTGCGTGAATTAAACAAGTCGTTTTCATGTATTCATTAGTATTATGTATATTATATGTATAAATATTATGTATATGTATAAATATTATATGTATATGTATATATGTATAAATTAAAATGAATTAACAGATTACACGAAAATAATTTTTTTTTTTACCAGGATATTTTTTTAGAGTATGATCGATGAGTTTCTAAATGTTATATATAAACTTTAAAAGTTTTGGATTTGGGTATGCGTTATGAGATCATGAAAACATTTTATTAATACTTATTTATTTATTTATTGTTATTCAATTTTTTTACAATATCGAACACTTTTGCATCATTATCAGTACAGTTCGAGTAGTTTTGCTTTAATTTTATTTTCTGACAATGGAATGAAACAGTGAAATTTTTGGGTTCTTTGGATCGTTTTCGCGTTATTATATTGCTCGCTGAGCTCTGATGCCGTTAATTCGTACTCTTCAGTAGTAGTAAAACAAAATGATAATTTTGTTAAATCTTCTTCTTTTCTGCGATTCGCCCAATCAAATAGTTCTTTTGCAGTTTTAATTGGATGCTCACGTTCTTTGGCTAAACTTGCTCTTGTGGCCATGCGCTTTATGTTTCCTCCAATAGCATCACAAGGACCTTTGCCATGTGACGTAGCAAAGAAATGCCATTCTGCATCAATTCCGTACTTTGATTTAAATTGACATAGGCTCCAAAAATTCTTACGGTTTTTGTACTGCGATGCTGCTCCATCAGACATGAAATATATCTTTCTGATTTCTTTATCCTTATCAACGCGTAAAAAGTTAATCATTTTGGCAATGAACAAATTTACAGATACTGAGTCGTGTCTTAAATCTTCGGAAATTACAATAAAACTAAAATGTTCAATTTGCGTACTTCCATTGAAATAAATAACGAATGGATGAATTGTAGCTTGTTGTACGTTCCAGTGATGGGACTGCACTTCATCTTGCAATACAAAGCTATAGTTTTCAGAAAAATCACAAATGACTAAAAATTCACCATCTTGTAATGTATTTTTCGTATTTTTTAAAAAGCGGGATTGCTCTGTTTTAATAAAGTCGTGAGGAATTAAACTTTCTAATTTCAAGCAAAAAAATTACACAAACTCATCTACAGGTTTTACAATAGTTTCTAGGTCACGCCTATACGTGGTCACCCATTGCTCAAATGATAACTGATCAATATAATTTTCTTCAAACTCAGCGAATAAAGTATTTTCCAATGATGAAGAATCTGGACAATCCGAACAAGATCGTAGATAGCAATTTGATGTTGTATTTTCACACAAAAGACTACCAGTTAACATTTTAATATCCTTTGATAAATTGATTCTTTTCAAACTATGTAAGATTAGGTTAATATTTTCGTGTGTTGTGCACACACAAACATTATATGTTCCTGAATTGGATAGAAGCTTGCATTGCCTTGGACGAAGGCTTGCAAATGAGGAAAAACCTACCTTAATATTTTCGTTAATTTCCTTGAAGCGTGTATACGCTTCTTTCAAAGTAGTCATCATTAATCGTTTTTGGATTGCTTGACGCTTTCCATCTTTTTTTACAGATACATAATCTTTTTGGCCAGGCATAGCTCTACTTACTTCATCGTCTTCAAAATATTGAATTATTTTTTCTTTTGTCTCATCTGTTAATGAAGTACTCGACCTAGCATTTTTGGTTGCAAGACAGTTATTTTTTAATTGTTTTGCCTCTTTTGTTGTATTTCTATTGGTTTTGAACTCATCAATGGCGTCTTGAATAGACCACGAGCTTGGCAGCATCGACAAAATCAATAATTTTTCTTTCCTTGTCGTGGCTAGATTCGAGAACCTTTCCTTCATATTCATAATTACCTCATCGTAGTCTGTATTTTCCACATCCTCAGGTCCTAATTGGAAGAGGTTTCTTCGTACAGCTTTGTTGATTTCACGGTATTTTTTCTCGGGATAATTGACGTAACCCATCTTCGTCCATTTAATCGGAGTCACTTTTATTCCAGCTATCCCTTCGTTGAAGCGTTCGATGTTGACCTTCTGGATGCACTCATCTTCTGATTGATTTGTTGAAACAGATGTCGCTGATGGTACCGTGGCAAGACTATCTGCACTTGGTACTTCTGGTAACTCCTCAGTTGTTGTCGGTGCATCTAGTAATTCCTCAGTTGTTGTTGTTTTCGAACTTCCTGCAACCTGATCCACCGATGATGTACAGATTGCCCGTTTGTCAACGTTTAGACATTGGAGCATAACCAGCCGCTTTCAGTTTATCTATGGTGCTTTCGGTGAGATTTCGTAGCTCTTTCGAACACTTTTTTTCTGCAAACGGCCTGCAACAGTTGAGAAAGCGACTACTCATGTTGCTCGTTAGATTTTAATAAACAAAATCACTTTTAAGTTTTTACTGACTAGTTTGCTGTCGTTTGCTTGACTGAAGAAAAATTTTACAATTAAATCTTTTATAACCATAGTGGTAGTATATTTTTAGCTTTTTCGTGAGTATGTTCATGGTATGTACCTATCATGTTTTTGATGTTGTTGAAGTTACTCGCTTTCTCCCAAATATTAACAGATTTTAACTTTGTGGAGAAAACCAGCGCCGAGAAAACCGACCTGCTTTACGTATACTAGATCACCTGGGTATAGACCCGCCTTGTTCTCTACGAGGTAAACTTTTTGCAGGTAAACTAGTCGTATACCTGTAAACTTTTTTTGTAGCTTTTGTCTTCAATATTAGATTTCTTATAGGTTTCTTTTATCAAAAGGTTTCAACACTATTCGAGAGAATTTTTCTTCAGTTACGTACAATAAAAAATATGACACTATCAAGACTTTAGATCACAACACTGGATCGCGTCTAACTTTCTAATAGATGCTATAATAGTTATGAATAATTAAATAAAATATCATGAAAACAACTTGTTAACCTCATGTGGTACCCTTAACAAAAATTCAGCAACAAACTGCGAACCTAAAAAAAATTAACAATGAAAAAAAAAAAAAATTCACTAAGTGTCAAATTTGTGAAATTTTTGAAATGTCATAACTTTTTTGTTTATCATGAAAACAACTTGTTAACCTCATGTGGTACCCTTAACAAAAAATTCAGCAACAAACTGCGAACCTAAAAAAAATTAACAATGAAAAAAAAAAATTTCACTAAGTGTCAAATTTGTGAATTATTTGAAATGTCATAACTTTTTTGTTTATTGGCTTACCATCACCAAATTTTTATGGTAGATAGCTAATATAATGACCCGTTTCTCTCAAAAAATTACGTTGGTATTCCGATAGGGTTTTGAGATATTTGAGTTTTTGTGACAAAAATGATGTTTTTTAATGCAAACAAAAAAAAATTTTTACTGTGTGTATTTTTTTTGGAATCTTCATTTAGTTGTCTAACTTTGTTTCTTTAGTTGTCTAACAATCGAACGAACCGTTTTTGCTGTGCAGCTTTTTGAATATTTTTGAACCATTTTCACATACACCCTTTTGAAAAGTTAGTCGTGACTCAACTTGAAGATTTGATATCGGAAAATGACGATTTAGATGGAACTGAAAAACTGTGCAAAGTTTCAGATATTTTTGAAATGGTCGATCAGAATCGACTTGCATGCCTCCGTGGAATCCCTCACTTGGTATTCCATTTACTCAGTGCCTACTTTTGTCGAATGTTACAAATATGCAGTTATGGGCTGTGCTGGTCCTGTTGTTTACGTTTCGGACTTAGTCGTTTTTTCCATCATTTTTTCATCTTCGCATTTCTATCACCAGCATGCTGATGGTGACGATTTTCCACGGTAGGAAGATAGAATAATACGATCCGTGGGTATCTGCAGTGGATTTGACCTCTCCTCGCAGCAAACTTTCACGAAATTAAGAATGATTCGAAAAAAGTACTAACTCCAAACTGTAAACAACAGGACCAGTACCTGTCAAAATTGATGCGTGACGTCACAGTGCAGTGGAGTATAGAGATAGAAAACTATAGAGGACGAATGTCGCTATTGTTCCCTTTGTTCTCGTTCAGAAACATGTCGGGTACATAAGGGTCAAACAGCATACTTTTTCGCGTTGACATTTATAGTCCCACCTATCTCCGCCAGTAAAAGATGTTCCTGCAGCGACGCCAGCGACATTCTTCCTTTATAGTTTATTACCTCTATTTCCCGCACGGTATACCGCAGTAGCACAATATTATCCGTATATCACACTCAAAAGTTCGAAATTTCATTAGTCATATTGAATGTAATTGCTAAATATAATAGTAATTGCATACCGCAATAATAGGACGAAATACCGCAATAACAAGACAACGGAAGAGCTACAGATGTTGCTTTGATTACAAAATTTATTTCACTGTACTCCAGATAAAGGATTGTTTCAACGCTTCGCATTGCGAAATACGACAGTATTTAGGTTGTGGACACTGAAATACGATTTAAATTTCAACACCTATGCACTGGTACCCGCTGATGCAAACATTTGCCCCACTATGGGCCAACATTGGTTCCCTAACATTTATGTAAAAACTAATACATCTCAAAACTTCCTTACGATAGGCCTAGTTAAATCCTTACATAAACAACTTTTTTTATTTTGTTTTATATAATTAAATTTCGGCAAAAAAAAACTATTTTCATGGCTAAAAATAACAAATCGCTGTAACTTTCCCAAATCTCCATCGATTTCCATGACATTTGGAGTGAAAGGCCCTTACCTGAATACCATTCGAGCCACCATAACATTTATAACACTGTTCTTAATTAAGCTAGGAAACTCGAAAAGAAACTATTGCCCCACTTTACTCTACTCTTAAAAATCCATCGTTGCTTTTGAACTGTTGAAAAACACATAACAAATATTTAGCATTTAAATTACTTTTCAATGATTTGTTTTTAAGCAAATCGGTGCATGTCTAAATAACTGAGATTGTCCCTTTTAAATTTTACCATTTTGTATGGAAATTCCAAAAGTTGCAAATGTCTTGCCCAATACTTTATAAACAGACTAAGAAAAAATGAGAATATATTGTAATTTGTATAACGTTAATGCATCTTCAAGTGAATGCAAATATTTACTATTTACACATGTAAGAGGAAAACAATATTCGGCACACTTTACCATAGCAGTGCGTTGTATACCCGTGCCCATATAAGAAGCCACAAACTCTCCGTTAGCGGTGGTGGAGACTAGTGATCCTTTATAGAGAGATAAGCGGAAGTAAAATGGAATTATTTGGCAACAGACCAGCAGTGCTGAATTTGCTCGGCGTCGAGAATAATATTGTAACACGGACATGACTTCCTCATTGCTATAAAGTGTATTTTGTTTCGTTATAGATCTTTGAGCTACATATCAAAACTAATAAACAGCCGAAAAAATCAAAAACTAAAAATCGCATTGACAAAAATTCAAAATAGTAAAACATTTCACTTTTTTGATACATGCAAAATTACTTTTACCGAAATAATTTCAAGCGGATTACATTACTCCTCAAGAAAAGTTCATAACAAACATAACGCATGTTCGTTTGGCTCACACTTTGACAGCTCTCGCTGCTCGATTGGCTCACACTTTGACAGAAATGTCAGCTTCCGCGAATCTCTCTTATAAAGGATTTCTAGTGGAGACGATCGTGGAATAATTGATTGATACAAGTGAAGGAGAAAAAAAGGAAGATTGCTTTTTCCCGTGTATGCCGACCGTTTTCTTTGGACCGCCGACCCATTATGGTCAATTCGGTCACGTTTTTTTCCTGTCTCCGGTCATTCGTGTACATAAATATAATTCGAAGATCCTATATAATACATCTAGCTTTTCATGCCGCCCTGTCGTTGCTACAACTGCGGTCAATGAATGGGAGGCGTATCTTTCAAGGTTAACGGCTATTTACCTACGTTGTCATCTTCGTTCATCATTGTAATAAAAAAAGGACCATTGACCACCGATAGTCTGTTTTATGGCATACATATAGTGCCACCCACATTTCAATAGCGGTGTTGCCCTTCAATCCAGGTTGATGCCCAGCCATGAATCCCAGTTAAGACAATTTCACACTTGCATTTAAATGTGAGGAGTTTTACAAAGATTTGATTTGTAGTTGAAAGTTGGCACAACAATAATTTTTCATATAATCCAAAGTCGATTTTCGGTTTTGAGGTAACTTTGATAATGAGTAGGTAAACACATGGAAATCCAGAACAAAACTATCGTTTACCTTATTGCAGTTAGAACTGGATTAGATAATGTTAATAGAAAACATGGATTAAATTGTGTTCATTAAAGTTCAGAATTCACCTACAAAAGTGATTTAAGTTGCAACAAACATGACAATCACTATTATCTATCTATAGGAATATGAATAGTTATATTTCTGAACAGATATCCATTGATTCTCATGTTTGAACATTGAATTCAACATAGATCAATCTTTTTTTCTTTGAATATAAATTAGTATACAGCTTCCCCAGGAGGGAGGGAGTTGTTAGAATAAAAAATTCTTTCCCCTTTAGAGCCAAAAATTTATAAAGATTTTTTTGGTATAAAACGACATGGAATTTGAAAAAAATTCGGCAGCGTCGTCCTTAACAACACATTTAACCAGTATTAGATGATTTTTTTGTAATGGTTCATTACGCGAAGCTTTCTCATTACGCAACTGTTTTGAGTAGCGTAATAAATCATTACAGAACAATTTTTCAGAAATCGTAAAATAATGGTGAATGCATTCCGATATAATTTCTGATACCCAGCCGTAGCGTTGCCTCATGACGCCCTTGGCAAACCCTCATTTGAGTGCCCCCTAGTCAAAGTCAAAACTTATATTTTAAGTTCTTTTTTCGTTAAGGTGAAGATGAAACGAAGCCAAACTTCAAATTTTCAAGAGCACGAATCTGGAGAACCAATCATCGGTTTAAGATGAAAACTTAATCGATTGGTCACCACCAGCTAGTGATTGATCGAGTAAATTTTCATCCTAAACGGATGTTTGGTTCTGCAGATTCATGCTCTTGAAAATTTGAAGTTAGGCTTCGATTCATCTTCACCTTAAGGTAACACGGAAGACCGTGTTATTTTCCCTATCTTTTGTCTCATTCTAGCAATTATCATCAAAACTTTGCAAAAGCAAATCTCGAATTTCAGTGGTCCGATGAAGCTGCAAATTTAGTAGGTTGTACACTGCATATATACAATTATTAGGACACTTTTTCACATCGATAAATGGAGTGGTACTTGAGACTTGCTACTTCAAGTGGATAGGATGATTACAATGACTTCCCGTGCGGCCTTAAATCATTCAAAAAGGTTTAAGAAAGTCTATAGCGACTTCAATATGAACTTTTCACAGAAATCATGAAGAATATCTTATAAAGAAACTTAAAAGTAGATGGAGTACCGTGTACTTTTTAATTTCGCTCCTAAAGGAGGAGCGGAATTAAAAGGTACACGGTACTCCATCTACTTTTAAGATTCTCTATTTGAGATTTTGCTCAGAGGATTCGAACATTCATTAAAGAGAAGAATATCTTGTTAAAGCTTAAGAAGTATTTACGTGAAACTGTTGGTTGGAGGCTCAGATAGCCGTAGCGGTAAACGCGCAGCTATTCAGCATGACCATGCTGAGGGTCGTGGGTTCGAATCCCGCTGGTCGAGGATCTTTTCGTAAAGGAAATTTTCTCGACCTCCCAGGGCATAGAGTATCTTCGTACCTGCCACACGATATACACATGCAAAAATGGTCAATCGGCAAAGAAAGCTCTCAGTTAACTGTGGAAGTGCTCATGAGAACACTAATCTGAGAAGCAGGCTTTGTCCCAGTTGGGACGTTACGCCAGAAAAAAGAAGAAGAAGTTGGTTAAACATATGCAAAAAAGCTAAAAAATTTATTTAAAAGAACTGTTTACAAATTGTCTTATACGACAAAAGAGAATAACAATACAGAATATATGGGTTTATATCACAAAAAACAAACCCGCATAAACTACAAGATGCATTAGGTAAACATTACCATTTTAATTTTTAGTAAAATGTATTATGCGGTGTTTTGTGGAGGCTCAACAAATGTAGAAATCTGAAATTTCTAGTAAGAATCAACAGATAATCTCGTCAATGGAATTCTCAGTAAAAAAAAATCATTTAGCTCTGAAAAATAAGAGGTTTCATCGTAAATTTGTTGAAAATTTACCAATAATTTTTAAAATTTATTAATGTTTATGGTTTAGTTAGCCGTAACTAATCTTTTTCAACTTCCAGCGGTTTTGCGTCGTCCGATTGATTTAGCTGACGGATTCGCGCGTTTTCGTTGCCGGAGAATTTTTTCCCCCTGTTTTGGAGCGTCTTGCTGGGTAGTGCTTTGTGAAGCCCAAGCAGGACAGTTCGGTTTTGCGTCGTCCGATTGATTTAGCTGACGGATTCGCGCGTTTTCGTTGCCGGAGAATTTTTTCCCCCTGTTTTGGAGCGTCTTGCTGGGTAGTGCTTTGTGAAGCCCAAGCAGGACAGTTCGGTTTTGCGTCGTCCGATTGATTTAGCTGACGGATTCGCGCGTTTTCGTTGCCGGAGAATTTTTTCCCCCTGTTTTGGAGCGTCTTGCTGGGTAGTGCTTCGAGAAGCCCAAGCAGGACAGTTCGGTTTTGCGTCGTCCGATTGATTTAGCTGACGGATTCGCGCGTTTTCGTTGCCGGAGAATTTTTTTCCCCCTGTTTTGGAGCGTCTTGCTGGGTAGTGCTTTGTGAAGCCCAAGCAGGACAGTTCGGTTTTGCGTCGTCCGATTGATTTAGCTGACGGATTCGCGCGTTTTCGTTGCCGGAGAATTTTTTTTTCCCCCTGTTTTGGAGCGTCTTGCTGGGTAGTGCTTTGTGAAGCCCAAGCAGGACAGTTCGGTTTTGCGTCGTCCGATTGATTTAGCTGACGGATTCGCGCGTTTTCGTTGCCGGAGAATTTTTTCCCCCTGTTTTGGAGCGTCTTGCTGGGTAGTGCTTCGAGAAGCCCAAGCAGGACAGTTCGGTTTTGCGTCGTCCGATTGATTTAGCTGACGGATTCGCGCGTTTTCGTTGCCGGAGAATTTTTTCCCCCTGTTTTGGAGCGTCTTGCTGGGTAGTGCTTCGAGAAGCCCAAGCAGGACAGTTCGGTTTTGCGTCGTCCGATTGATTTAGCTGACGGATTCGCGCGTTTTCGTTGCCGGAGAATTTTTTTCCCCCTGTTTTGGAGCGTCTTGCTGGGTAGTGCTTTGTGAAGCCCAAGCAGGACAGTTCGGTTTTGCGTCGTCCGATTGATTTAGCTGACGGATTCGCGCGTTTTCGTTGCCGGAGAATTTTTTCCCCCTGTTTTGGAGCGTCTTGCTGGGTAGTGCTTCGAGAAGCCCAAGCAGGACAGTTCGGTTTTGCGTCGTCCGATTGATTTAGCTGACGGATTCGCGCGTTTTCGTTGCCGGAGAATTTTTTCCCCCTGTTTTGGAGCGTCTTGCTGGGTAGTGCTTCGAGAAGCCCAAGCAGGACAGTTCGGTTTTGCGTCGTCCGATTGATTTAGCTGACGGATTCGCGCGTTTTCGTTGCCGGAGAATTTTTTTTCCCCCTGTTTTGGAGCGTCTTGCTGGGTAGTGCTTTGTGAAGCCCAAGCAGGACAGTTCGGTTTTGCGTCGTCCGATTGATTTAGCTGACGGATTCGCGCGTTTTCGTTGCCGGAGAATTTTTTTCCCCCTGTTTTGGAGCGTCTTGCTGGGTAGTGCTTTGTGAAGCCCAAGCAGGACAGTTCGGTTTTGCGTCGTCCGATTGATTTAGCTGACGGATTCGCGCGTTTTCGTTGCCGGAGAATTTTTTCCCCCTGTTTTGGAGCGTCTTGCTGGGTAGTGCTTTGTGAAGCCCAAGCAGGACAGTTCGGTTTTGCGTCGTCCGATTGATTTAGCTGACGGATTCGCGCGTTTTCGTTGCCGGAGAATTTTTTCCCCCTGTTTTGGAGCGTCTTGCTGGGTAGTGCTTCGAGAAGCCCAAGCAGGACGGTTCGGTTTTGCGTCGTCCGATAGAGTTTGTTGACGGTTTCGCGCGTGTTTTCGTCGCCGGAGATTTTTTTTTTTTCCCTTTGTTTTGGAGCGTCTTGCTGGGTACGTATTTGGGAAGGCCCAAGCAAGACGGTTTATTTTCGGGACGCCAAGAAGTTTTGCTGTCAGTGTCAGTTTTGTGTTCAGTCGAGAATGGATGGCCAACTGGTGAGTTCGTTTCATGCTTATGATAACACATATTTTCTTGAAAGCGTAACTTTTATGTAATATTAAAACAAACTTTGTATGGTTTGTCACTATAGGTGTCGGCATTATGCTTTTTTCTTATACAATTTGAATATACATATATTTTTCTCTTTTTGACATTATTAAAAATTATCCTTTGAATTGTTCGACATTGTGAATGTTGACGTATTTTCTAAAACTTCTACCATATCGAGACAAAATGCACAGTAATACTCATATGTAATTTTCAAACAAACTATGTATGGTTCGTCACTACAAGTGTCGGCATTATTCCTGTTTCATATAAGTTAAAATATATACATGTAATTTTCAGTTTTCGTCATTAATAAAAACGTCTTTTGAATTGTTCGACATTATAGATGTTGACGTAATTTTTCCAAAAACTTCTCGAGACAAAAATACAAAACTAGCTTTAAATACAAGTCGTATATTTCCCCCTTGTCCATGGATCGCATCACCGACCAGAGGTGACTCCCAGATCTTTTCCTTCCTCACTAATAAACACCCTTCCCGTGGTGATTGTGGAGATGCAGAGGTATTCTCGGTCTCTAGAAGCAACAATCATTACACCCTAACATTCCTTCCCCATCCCAACTGACTGTAAGGACTTGGCCGGCGCCGTTATTGATCAATAATATTAGATCTGCTAAAATTGCACTTCGAGAGTAAGCGGAAACTCCCATCCCTTATTCATTTGGATCGTAGTGCAATTCTTACCAGTTCCGATCAATCACGGAGTAGCAACCATTGACATGTACAGTCAGTTTATGCTATGCTATGCTATGCTATGCAAAACACCCCTTTCTTTTTACCTTTATTTTTGTAATAAAAAAACTTTGAATGGTTGGACACTACAAGTGTAGACTTCCGAAAGGTTCACTTTATTCAACAAACTTTGGATGGTTCGTCACTGTAAGTGTCGGCATAAGAATAGGAGTGTTAGGAATGTTTCATTTAGGTATTTGTTCAACAAACTTTGAATGGTTCGTCACCCCAAGTGTCGGCATAATCATGTTTATATCTCACAAATAATTATTTATCATGGTCTAATTGCTTATCAAAGTGAATCCTGTGACCCAACGATCCTCCCCATTAACAAACATCCCTCCCAGTAACCTTTGTGGAGATGCAGAGGCAAACACGGTCTCCAAATAGCAAAGGTTACACACTAACATTCCTTCCCTCAATCCCACCTGACTGCAAGGACGTGGCCGGCGCCGTTATTGACCCTGTATAAATAGAGGCACTGAATTATGCACACTGAAGAAGATTATGGCCAATCCCAGTCAAACTTCTAGTTGATTCTTTGTGCATTTTCACTGACTTCGGTCAATCACGGAATAGCAACCATTGATATGTGTAGTCAGTCTAAGCTAAGCTAAGCTAACTAATCTTTTTCAACTTCCATGATTTTTCGTAAAGTCATATGTTGTAAAACAGTCAGTTCTGGATTCTTAAGGTAAAAGTGTCAGGATCTTGTGAAAATTCAGTCTACACTGAAATCGAACGACATTCAATCAGTAGAATTTACAATGAGCAAATATTGTCAAAGTTACTATAAAATCAGTTATAATGACCTTCATTATATTATTTTCAGAATTTGCTCGGTCATTTATGTATGAACACAATATCTTCAAAAAGTCCACGCATATTTTATTATTTTATGGGTCAATCCACTATATTCATTGTTGAATTTAGAATGTATTATGGTTCAATTCTCAATTCTACAATAATTAGAATTATAACTTCGAAGTAAAAATTTCCATTCGCTTTTGTTTACGTTCCACCATTTTATCATTCATCTGTATCCCTAATATTTACAAGTGGCAGAGAAGAAAAATTGTTTTGCTTCCGTCTTAATAGCATATAAAACCACTGTTATTTGTGAGAATAATAAGCGCTGAACTGAGAGCATAGAAGATTATATTGGGTAAGTCAACATTTCACATAAATTACTGTTTTCTTCATCTGTTTGCTGCTGTTTGCATCTCCAGGTTATCCTGCGAACAAGTTCGTGAAGCACATCGATTGTACGTAATATGGTTTTAAGGCTCAACGGATCCTAATACATAAAAATACCAGCTGACGAAATACCGTAAAATATGCGTATAATTATGGTTAGGTTTGTGTAAAATTTATCAATGTTTAATCCTGTTGTTGAGCATAAAATAAATATAAATAGTTTTCAATGACACAGTATTGAAGTTTTTTTTTTAAGTGATTGAACGCCATGAACTATGCAGCAGTTTCATCAACACAGTTCAAATAACAGAGTTGTCTAGTATATTTAACTAATCAATAGTAATATAGTATTCATTAGTGAAGCCAACAACCTCGACAAAATTCTTTCATAATAGTAAAAACTACAACACTTCTTCTTATGGTAATCATGAGATCACTTCGGGAGAAAATCGTTGGTGCGAGTCTGTCAATTGTAACCCCTATTGTAGTAATTTTCACTTCAAAGCTGTTTTCAGTGTAGGATTTCGTCAGAAAATTGGGTGGGATTCTTTGAAAATTGTACCCGGGACAAGAAGAGAATGACAACCGGGATTTTCACATTATTTTGCTCAGAAATACATCAGAAGTACTCATGCTAGTATTCTGTCAGAACTACACCAAGTATTATGTTAAAATCCATAGATATTGTGATTACTATGGTGATTGAGGTTGTGGTAATTTTGGCAATTTTGTTCTTTTGGTCATGCACGGATCTTTAAAACCGCTCTTAAGATTCGCATTTTCTGCATTAAAGTTCACCCCTCAGTCTTATATCAGATGATTTTTTATGCGAAAACCTTCATTACAAAAAATGCCGAAAATTCACAACTTCAATCCTTGCTCAAGATAATGTAAAAACTCTGCCCAAGATATTATAAAAACAGTATTGTATCTACGGTGAAATGTCTTCCAGGATTTCATTTGCTTCGTACTCAAGATTCTTTGAATATATATTTAGGATTTTTTTATAAATCTAGCCTATGATTCAGTAAAGTTGTGTTTAAACAACTGTAACGGCTGTAACGCGTTTCTTTGAAAGCTTGTGAAATAAACATAAATAACCATGTTCATTCATTCTCGGTTTCGAATCTTAAATCTAATTACATATTAGATTTATTTGTAAAACAGTAACAACGCCTATTCAATCTATGAAGAAGCATGCGTTGAAGCCTGTTGTTTAACATATTCATGTGCCAACTTCTGAAATTCATAAATTCAACGAATTTATATCGATAATTTCAAGAACATCTTCCAGGAGTTTCCAAATTAAGTTTTTTTATTGTTTTTTTTTTATTATCTAGCCGTACATTGAATACTGTCCTACTGTCCGAAGCTCACGGAAAGATGGCTTCCAAGAAGACACTATTGCGATCTGTCTCAGAAGGTTGCGGTAAAAAATGGGAAAAGTTTATGTCACACATTCACTTCACTTCACTCATACTGTCATAACTATCAAATCCCACTTTCACTTCACTTGATAAATATCATCGATATCACCAACATTAGAACCACGTCACTTTTATTATTACCATCACCATCACCATTATCTTCTTCTTCTTTCTTCTTTCTGGCGTTACGTCCCCTCTAGGACAGAGCCTGCTTCTCAGCTTAGTGTTCTTATGAGCACTTCCACAGTTATTAACTGAGAGCTTACTATGCCAATGACCATTTTTGCATGCGTATATCGTGTGGCAGGTACGATGATAAGGCCTGTTCATTTAAGAAAGTGGACACGTGTTTTTTACAGTAAACTGTTTATTTTCGAACAAATTCATGAGTTTACCTAAAATACATGGAAATCAACGTAATTTCGACCAAATTCACATAAATTTGAACATTTATTGAGCATTGCTGGAGAATGCTCTTACTTTTCTCATTATACCTCCCATAAGGTTCTGCACAACTTTTTTCGGAACTTTTCGTTGTGCTGCTGTTCGTTGTGACCACATTTTCTTGAAAAAATCGATGGAGCTTGCTTCTCTTCCATCCTTCTTAAGATGTCGTTTGATTATTGTTCAATATGTTTCAATGGGGCGTAGTTCTGAGCAATTTGATGGATTCGATCATTTTTCTACAAATTCGACTTTTTCCTTCTTGAGCATCTCCAAAGTAGCTGAAGCATAGTGAGCCGATGCTAAGTCTGGCAAAAACAATGGAGGCATGGTATGCTTTCAGTAGATGGGCAGAAGCAATTTTTTAATGCATTCAGTTCTGTAATTTTCGCTGTTGATTGAACCCGTCGTGAAATATGTAATATTTTCATACTGCAGGAGCAAATTGCTTGCCATAACAAATCATTTTTCCCAAATTTTTCTGTTGGGATGTATCGTACGTCGTCAGGCAGGAATATCTGTTTTGGCCGAAGCGTTGAAAAAATTCAATTTGGACACTTCGCGATTTTAGCCAAATCTCGGAACGACAGTTTTTCTGTACACCATTTGTGCAGAAAAAAATTGCGAGTCGCCATGTCAATTCGACCCATCGCTTGGAATTTATAGTTTTTTTATGTCAACTTTTGTCTGCTGTCAAAATAAACACTTGGGTACACACTGAAACAAAATTTTATTTGTTTTTTATGGAATTTTCACACCAAAATGTTGATATTTAGGTGTCCACTTACTTAAATGAACAGTCCTTACTTTTATGCTCTGGGAAGTCGAGAACATTTCCAACCCGAAAAGATCCTCGACCGGTGGGATTTGAACCCACGACCCTCAGCATGGTCATGCTGAATAGCTGCGCGTTTACCGCTACGGCTATCTGGGCCCCATTATCTACATCACTTTTATTATTACCAGTTAGGCCGGAACAAATCTTAAAATCTTCTTTTGTCACCTTCCATCAAAATGTGTCGAGGGGGGGACAATAAATAATAAAATGGAAGTTCTGGTTAATTTATCTTTTTTTATTCTCATATGTTGCAATACTATATGTTGGCTCATAGAACCGTCAAGTCAATATGTTTTGAGCAACAATTACGTGATTTTTTATTTTTCATTACATTGCTCGCAACATTTTTTATAATATGATTTTTCTTCACACAATGCTTTTTGAACCGTAATCTTGTGTTTTTATGAGAGAATATAAAAATGATTAAAATTAAACAAAACCAAAATTATGCTCAAGCAATTTACTATTTCAAGAACACTGCGAAAATGTTGCACTTATTTGCAACTTAAAATCAAATTCATATTAATTGAATTTGATTTAACATGTGTGTAACATTCTTTTAGTAAAAAATATTCCATTTGAATGAAATTGAAGAAAATTGCCACTGTGAAATATATTGCCCTTTTACGCCCACTTGTTCTTTGTAAATCTTAGCGACTGTGAGATAAATATGCATAGAACTTCAGTATAATAGGTTGTAAGTGTCCTGAAAAGCTGCTTTGAGGGCACTTATTCTACATACAATTTTATATTTATGGAGCAATTTCTGCCAATTTCTTTTTTTTTAACAAAATGAAGGCAAGATACAGTAGCACATTTGATACGCAGTTTGTGGATGATGATTACCAAAATTATGCTTTCAATATTCATTCATCAATATAAAGAAATTCATTAGGAAAACATGTATTTAAAAAAAAATAAGAATCTGAAATTGAATTGATTTCGCAAGATGTTCATTGAAGGTTTAAACTTTAAAGAATAAATAATTCATGAACATCAGTAAAATATTATATTTACAAAGGCTACACCACATACAAAGTAACAGTAAAACAAACAGATGTTGGAATAATCATCCAATAACACCTGTTATCTCATGTATTATTGTAAGGACGAATTACAAAGGTAGCAAAAAAAAGATGAAAAATAATGAAAACCAACACTAAAAACAAGATACTTTATTTATTTTCCCCTTCTCACTTTTTGAAAATTTTGAAGGGGGGTTGACAAAAGAAAAATTTTGAATTTGTTCCGGCCTTATTACCATCACAACTATAAATCAGCCACAACACAATACTATTGCTTCATCTAGATTTAAAAAAAGACACCGACACGTTTATGCTTCCAGTGGACGATTAAGTCACTCAAAATATAACAATAATCTATTGAGATTTCGAAAAATTATGACATTGTACAACACAATAACATTTTACACGTACCCCGAGTTCACTTGCTGAAACTCGCGGACCGGCCTTCGATGTTCAAGGTGGACTGGAACAACGACTACAAACACCGGGAGGCTTAACCCTCCAGTCGTCGCGTGGTTTGTCACCGTCAGAACCACCACGCTGATGCTATGTACGACAAGCGAGGTTTTTTCACCACTGTTATACAAAATACAACAGCGCGACGACTGAAGTGTCAATACTCGCGTATACTAATGGAATTTGGTATTAGCACTTTGAACAGATTCGTTTTATACTTCGTGGTAGGTTTAACAAGACAGACTTTATTCAAGAGTGGCGGTTCAGGTAGAGGAACAATATTTTAGTGTTAGTATTAGCCCAGTAAACACACCATCGTATATGATGGGATATAAGAGTACAGATGTGGAGGCGATATACGTACATCTTGCACAGAGCCTTATGGCGCGTGTGCGTATATCGCCTCCACATTTGTACTCTTATGCGCTATCGTATACGAGTTTGTGTTTACTGGGAGAATTGTTATAGCGTAGATAAGTATTATCTTTGCAATATAAAAATGATTAAAACACTATATAAGGCGTAAAACAATCAAATTTACTACAGTGAAACTTACATGACTCGATATTGAAGGGACTACCGACTCATGGAAATATCGACTCATAGAACAATTGCCAAAATTATTTATGTATGTGTTATTAAAAGATTAGGCAAGAAACATTTTATATCAATAAAAATATTAGTAAATCACAATTATTTAATATGATTGATTTGAAAGAATAGTTGTATTTCATTTTTAACTTTAAGAGCACACAATTTGCAATGTGATATTACCAAAACAGTACTAAACTGTAGTGAATTGAAAGCATTAGATTTGTTGTTTTATGTATTTTATAACTCTTAATTAAATATTCGATATTCAAAGAAAATAACAAATTAAAGTTGTCGATGGGAAATGTATCGATTGGAAAGAAACTGCTCAACTTTAAAACAAATGTTCAAACATTTTGATTGGAACATTAATTGTTGAATGTAATAGTGACTACAATTAAGTCGATTCTACAGTTGCTGCAGTAACCTCGAGTGGTGGTTCTGAAGACTCCACACGGCGTGTATATGGGAAAGGTTTATCACAAAAAATAGGCATCGCTAAATCCTTCACCATTCGAAAATATAGGTTTTTAGCTTTCATTTGACGTGTGCCCCAAAAAAATCCACCGAATGATCCCGAACATTTTTTTTTATTTAAAATTTTTGTTCTTTAGAGTACATTATTTTTAAATGTAATCATTGCAAAAGACAGCTTCGTTGGATAAAAGTTTTATTTCCATATAAAAGTTCATAAAATAAATATATATACATATCTATTGAGTTTCATTTTGTAAAAAACAAAACTGTCCTATGTGATTTTGAGGATTTATTGAGCTATAGGGCACTTACTCGATTAGATTTTTGTAAGTTCGACTGTTCACTTATTCATACTGTGGAAGTATATCTAACCGAGCACTGTTTCTTTTCATGGTTAGAATACATTAAATTAATTCTTCTTCTGTCTGGCATTACACCTCTGCTGGGACATAGCCTGCTTCCCAGCTTAGAGCTCGTTGAGTACTAAGTTATTGATTGACAATTTTCTTTGCCAATCAACTGTTAAAGATTAAAAGTAGAATGGATCAACATTAAAACGGCCTACGAAAGTAAATGGAATATGCTTAAAAGCCCTGTTACTTAAGCCTTAGCAAAAAGCTTAAAAAATCCTCATTAAGAATATTATCCAGGCACCCGGAGTACGTGACACTACACAGACTTTTTTAATAGTATTGAAGTTATTTTGATGTTTTTAGCTTGGAATTTCAAAATTTAATAAGAATATAGTGGAAGATATTTCCTGTTAAATCAAATCATAAAAATAATTCCACCGTGAAAGTGGTTCTCTGATAAGCAGAACAACAATAATACAATTTTCACAATTACTGCAGTAATAAAAACACGTAAGTAGCTTACAAACAAGAAAGTTTTATCATTTTATACTTTTTCTAGATTGATATCATATTCATATAATATATGTTTTCAACATGAAATATGGTTAATTATGTGATTATTGGCAACGGTAAGTATTATGAGGAAGAATAAAAAGTTAAATTTCATGTGCCCACTTCCCCGTAGAGTTGAGTAACTGCAATTTACAGTAGATTTTTATGACTTTATTCTAAGGGTTTCAATATCTCGAAGAGATACCTTCCCATTCGTGCGGACATCAGCGAATACAGGGTGCAATTTTTGCAATTTTTTGGGCTATTTCATGAAAGCAACATCAATCAAGTGACTGCATTTATTGGTCGTAGCAAAATGAGCTTCATACAGCATGCATTTTACATTACCTTTTGGAGCTTTTTGGGGGGTTTTGCGATGATAGCGACTCAAGAATCTGCCTTGAGCTCTGCCTCTGTTTTTACAGTAGCTCCATAACCTTATGTCAGGAGGAGTCAAATTAGGATCTCCAAATTCAAATCATGTGTCCCTTTTTTATGTCAGATTTCCATGGAATTTCCGTTGCAGAGACATAATGAACAAACTTCCAAAGATATCGAATTTATCGACTGTTTCGTACTGTTTGAAAAAAAAATGGACTCAATGATTCTTTTGGTCTAGTCCAAACTGTTAGTACTTACTTGGTCATGGAATGGCGTTTCTTGAATCTTGAATAGATTTTCTGTTCCTCAAATGTGGCATTTTTGCTTATTTATGAAGCCAGATTGTGCCTGTTGACCACGATATTGTTAAGGATATAACAGTTGAGTTAACACAACTGCAAGACTATTTTCAATTCAAAGAGTCACTATTTTGGCGTGTTGTTTTTTTTTTATATCATATTAATTGTGGAAAATATGACAATATTAACCCAGTGGCGGAATCTTCCATTTTTGGGTGTCTATGGACCAATGCACGAGTTCACTATTTGACGTTTGAGCGGTGCCGAATTCATTCGTTACCATGGTCACGTAAGTAGCACGGCACCGCTCAAACGTCAAATAATGAACTCGTGCATTGGTCCATGGACCAATGCACGAGTTCACTAAATTGACGTTTGAGCGGTGAAAAATTCATTCGTTACCATGGCCACATAAATAACACGGCACCGCTCAAACGTCGAATAGTGAACTCGTGCAAAGGACCATTGGCGAAACAGGTAACTTCACCGACATCGATGGTAGAACAAGGAACTTAGAAGTACCAGAGAATGCAGACGCTCTGGATGAAAACTTAGCGGCAACACCTTTGTCGGTGTGGAGGGTAGCCTCGCCAATACAAGAAATTACTTTAATTGGGGAAATGTTACAGCGTTGCAATCTTAGGCATAAGGAACTTGTAATAAAATTGTTTGGAGAGCCGGAATCTAACAGACAGTGTGTTACAATTTTGTGTCCTTTCATTCCATCAATTTTTACAAGTGCAGTCCGAAGAATTACAGTCATCGGGACACTAAGCTTCTCACAATTCATCATGCTTTTTGGAGCATCGATTGCAGGTCTTCCATGGACACGTCTGAGCTGAATGATCAACCCTTCGAAGACAGTTAAAACAAAATTCTGGATTTGGGCGAATGAAACAAAAAATGATCTCCATGACACATATCACAATCTTTTCGAAAAGAAGCGTTCTTAAAAGGAGAGATTCCATGGATAGACGAGTTTGTAGATCTTAGTCCAGGATTACGATTAATCTTGATCGGGCCAACAGGCTGAAGCACTTTCGCATAGTTTTGCAGATATTTTACCATAGACACGAACGACGGTAAGAATTCCTCATCATCCTCCTCTTCATCAGCGGTACCACCCAGAACGGCTACCACGTTGTCGAAATCGAGACGGACGCAATGATTCTCTGATTCCCTCAAGGTGTTCGGATCAAGGCGAATGGACAGCTGGAAAACTAACAGCGAACTCCAAGCCGCTTAAAGTGATAAATGCTGCTCGAAACAGTCGACAAGCTTAAGCAACTCTTCTGCCGATTCTCGTTTCATCGGCGGGGTATCAAGCAATGCTTTAATGTGGCAACGAATTATCTGACGCTTATTTTCGTAACGCAATTTCAAAACTCTCCACGCATCCACTATTCTCGACATTCGACTATTCGACAACCAAAGGCGGAATCGAAAGCATCTCGAAAAACACACCAGTCTTCGAGCCTTCCACTAAATCGCGGCAAACTTAACTCAGGATACCGAATGTGCGATACTGCTTGCGCGTTTCGTGTGGATGTCGGAGTAGGGAAGTTTTTTGTAGCTTTATAATAATGCCACGCATACCATAGTACGACTTTTCGAAGCTCAACTGTTCAATGTAGTAGTTCAATTCAGGGTGGGTGGGTGTCAAAAATGGTCATTTTTTGCGTTATGAAATAAATGAATGAGCCCTTAACTCGTCTCCTTTGTCATATATTATTGTTTTCAGTTGCTAAAACGATTCTAGCAAGTTCTTTTTCGTTCCCGCAAAAATACGGGATTCGAATCGAGATCAGTCTTTGAGGGTACACGAAACGGGTTGTTGCTTCCCGGGTCAACACGCGGGTCGACACTACCGATCCGGGACGAGCGACGAAATATCGAGTCACCAATTATTGAGTGGCTGTACGCGACTGCCGTGTGCAAAGAACAGGCATTGCAGAATTTGCTCTCATTTGAGTATGAAGCACGATCAAAGCAAGCGAAGAAAAACATCCCATCTGTTGCGGTCCACGATCGTCATTGTATCGCAAGGTGTAACAAGTCTGATAAAAGCACGGTAATCTTCATCCGCTCAGAAAAGAGTGCCGAGTACACAAAATCCAAGGTGGCGCAGATCATTGATGCGTGCCACTAGTTCTCTCTTTCATTCTCCCGCTGTTCTTTTTTTTTTTTTTTTAAGGCACTCCGTGCTTGTGGCCACTACTGTGCCGGAATCAGTTTATCTGTATCTTCCTTACCGATACAGCTCTATTTTTAACTAATCTATATTTACTTCTGCTTTTCACTCTCTTCTGCTCTTTTGCTCTCACACCGAGCAGGTAGGATAGTGCTCTGCTGTTGGTCCAATCGATTTCCATAAGCCATAGTCCATTGCTCTCGCGGTGGTTCGTTTTGCCGTGTTCCTGAGTCGTTTGAGGCTAGCTGCCTGCGAAGTGGGTCAGTTTGTCTCAGTCACCATCTGAAACTGACGGAGGATGGATGTGCTCCCCTCCTAAGCACGGTCCTCCGTGCGGCGTCTTCTGGTGGCTGGACGGGTTATTTTTTGGAGGGGCTGGGAATTGAATCCATGACCTTCCGCTTATGAAGCGAAAGCGTAACCTCAAGGCTACGCCCCCCCCCCCGCTGTTCTTATGCAGCGCAAATAGTGACGTCACTATTTGCGCTGCATAAGAACAGCGGGAGAATGAAAGAGAGAACTAGTGGCACGCTTCAATGATCTGCGCCTCCTTAGTAAAATCCATCACATTGCACAAAATCGGCCTCTCTTCATGCAGCCAGAGCTGCCAGATGATTTGATAGAAAATCTGTATCCACGAGGTTAAAAAACCTGTGTCCCATACAAAAAAATCTGTGTCCATACAAAAAATGTTAATATAAAATCTGTGTTCCATACAAATTCAATCTGTGTCAGAATAAAAATATCTGTGTAATACAGAGAAATCTGTACATGTGGCAGCCCTGCATGCAGCACAGATTCTGTGCAAAGGGGGCTGTACCAGGGTTGCCAGTAGGTTTTGGAAAATGTCTGGCGAGTTCAAAATAAAAAGTCTTGCAAAATCTTGCAGACACCATTGTGCAGGTATGCTCATAGATCCATATTGTACTATAACAAAAAATATAAAACATAGACAAATTCATCTAAAACTAACTTTGTCACTGAAACTTGAGCTTGGCCTTATTCAAATGCATGAGGCTGTATTGGAAAACATTCTAGTATTTTATCTATGGTATTTATCTAATAAATTCTTTATGTTTTATTAAGATCTTGGCACATAATATTAAAGACAACACGATGAATTTATGAGAAAATTTAGCAATGCCATACGCCTGTTTTCAAAAATCTGTATGAACTTCATAAATGAGAACTACGCTCTAGTAGAGTTGATCTGCATACAGGTCAACCCTTCTAGTGGCAATATCTTTTTCAACCAGAAACCAATATTTTAATTGCCATGATTAATTTGTTTTTCGATATTTTTGTACTATTTTTTTCACCAGCTGTCACACTTAAATTATTTCACCGACCTCAGTAAAATTTTTCGCCGAGAACTCAACAGCTGAGAGCTCGGTAAATTTAGACGCCGAATCTCGGTACTTATTTTTCCAATTCCAAATTTTTTGCCGAGATCTCGGCGAACGTTACCGAGATTCGGTAAACGTTTACCGAGATCTCGGTAAAAGTTTTACCGAGAATCGTCAAATTATTACCGAGATATCAGCTGTTGGGTTCTCGGCGAAACCGTTTAAGTGTGTAAAACAAAATTGTTTATTTATGGAATCTGTGTCAATATTGATCATTGATTACTTGGTTTATAGAATATTCCGAAATGCTTTGAGAGATCGACATCCCCTATATAAATCACCCTAGGCCACCAATTAGTTTTTACTCAATACCGAAAAAAAAAATTTAGCTAAACAATGGCAGGTCTCTCCAAAAATCATAAATATCGGTTGAGTTGTCCTAAAGAAAACTGCGCATTACAAAATACGCATAATCGATGATCGATGAGCAGAACCAAATACCTAAATATTCATTACTCAAAAATGGTTGCACCAATTTGCTTAATTTTTCACAACAGGCTCTCATCGAACTATAGTTTTGAGAGCAAGTCACCGAACATGGGAAAATTCTAAAGCCTGCGATGTCAATGTTATGAGTTATGACTAAGCGTCGGTCAGTAAAGTCTTGTTGGATTTGAAAAAGTCTTGCAGAATGAGTAGTTTGTCTTTTTCTCTTTTCGTCGATTAAAAGTCTTGCAGTGCCAGATTAATCTGGCATAATGGCACCCCTGGGCTGTACACAGTTTTGTGCAAACGGTGGTAAACAAACCGAATGAGTGAAATGCGCACAGAGGAGGAACGCTTGGAATGCGGAATTTGCTTCCATGTTTGTTTTGCTTCTGAAAACATTAAAAAAAACATTCCGATTTTAAAGTTTTTCAGAGATTTTTTCATTCGAATAGCCGAAGCGGAAGCAAATGGGGGAAAAACTTTCTCATTTGCGACCATCTTCCGGCTTTTCGCTGGAAAAAAATCCCTGAAAACTCCCCATCTTACCAACGGCCAACTGTTTGCTGCCTCGCGGGAGATAACTGACAGTTCCATTTCCATCGATCCGCGCACAGCCAATGGCCAACACATTGGTTACACATAGCATGAGTGCGACTTACACAGAATTTTCACTCAGCCAGAGAGTCCTGCATTGGTTGCCTCATTCTGTGTAGTTTTAACACATGCGCTGCGTTGAGCAGGCTTAGCGTGAGGAAGCAGCGAGCGGGAGCCCCAAAGAGAGAGCGATGATAAAATCCATTTTTCTCGCTTGTTTACCGTTGGGGATAGGTGTTTTTCTTTACTGGCACGATAAACAATCCACGAACTTCCAATAGCAATAGTGCCCCCCAGGCTTGGAGCATGTTTAGAGGGGTTTTATCATGCACTACTATCCCCCCAATCTGATCAAAGTTGTTGCAGTATACGATAAACAGTCTCTCATAATGTGCAGCATGTTATGAGTGTTACAGAGAGCGATAGCTGAGAGATTCTCTCAATTTTCTCAGGATTCAATCCCTGGCAAGGAATAAAAAAAGCAGGGTACTTACGCAGCTGTTGCGCTGGTGATGAAACGCTGATGGCCGCTCTCTTTGGATGAGGCGGCGCGCAAAAACTGGATGCCAGCTAGCGGAAACGAGTCTACTGTACACGCTGCAATGCCGGTGATAACACCACCACAAAAATCTCTGAATCACTTTGTCTCTTCAGCCTTCACTAACACTGTGGTTCCAACCGTTGCACGTAGTAATTCCGGGTGTCTTGTGGTGATCGTCCGGGTTTCTGATTCCACTCACAAAACCAGCGAAGCAAAATACGATCCCCACCAAGCGAGAAAATAACTAGGTACTACGGCGAGAGTTCCGAAATTCACTGCTGATAATTCAGCCACAGCGACTACGACGAATTAGCGAGTACACAACGAAACGAGACAAGTTCACTATCACTGTTGGCGCATAGAGGTTCCGGGTTTCTTGTAGGGTTCGTCCGGGTTTCTGGCAAGGTTCCAAATAATCGCATCGGTGAACACTCATCTCGATTTTTTGGCTGATAAGGATCACACATCTCAACGCGCCTTGTTTGATCGCTCCGGCCACGAACACAGCTGTCATATTTTTGCAGCTGTGAGCTTTCGTCGGTTTCAGCATGGTCTTATCCACGGGTGTACTAAACTTACTCGGTCGAAGAATTTTGACACTAGAGCGGGTCCAGATCACGTGGGGATCATACGGGAGCGTGCCCCGCTCAAGTGTCACAATGGTCTTATCCACTGGTGTACTAAACTGACTCGGTCGAAGAATTTTGACACTAGAGCGGGTCCAGATCCCGTGGAGATCATACGGGAGCGTGCCCCGCTCAAGTGTCACAATTTTCAGATCGAGTGAATTTAGTACACCGGTGGATTAGACCATTCTCAGACCGAGTGAATTTAGTACACCGGTGGATTAGACCATTGCCCGTAACAAAAAAGCTCTCGGACATTCATTCTGGTTCATTCAATTGTCAAATCTATCGGTCTCTCAATCGGCAATAACCAACGTTCATTCTCAGTGAAAATCGGGAACTGATTATCGCGGTTTATTTTTTTCACATAAACAGGTGATAATTAGTTGCCATGAGTGAAAACGGACAGTTTTTTAGAGATAGGTATTGGCAGCGTTACTGAAATATTGATTGGTCAGCTGGATAGACGCTGTAACCAATACCCGAACGACAAATACCCGAATGCGATATTCATTCGAAATTCTAGATAAAATCATTTTGGTTTCAATATAATCAGAAATCTTACCTGGAGTTTGATTTTATGGACTTCGAGTTAATTTTCTGATTTGAGTGATCTATTGATTACTGGATGGTTGTGATCAATGCATCGAATATTCAGAGTGATCGGCTGTGTGGTTATTTAGATTGAGTCTATAAGAAATACCCGAATATCATTTACCCGAAAGTGACATTTCCCTGAATTGTATATGGTACACACTTAAACATAGGATCATAGGAGTTCGGTAATGAAAATCACCGAAAGCGATCGGTAACTTATGAAATTACTGATGTTTCGGTAATTGGTTGATTTTTGACATTGCCGCTTGAACAAAATAGCTGAAGTTCGGTAAACTAGCATGGAACTGTCAAAAAAATACCGAAAAGTCTGTAAATCATCGGTATTACCGAAGGCGGTATATATAGAACCGAGTTTTCGGTAATCGTCCTATCAAGTCACCGAGTTCGGTAACTTGGCAGATTGAAAAGTCAAAACATGACACTTCCTTCAGATGTGTGGTGCGGTGAAGTGCAGATTCTACAGCAGAGGTAATTGAATAGCAATTAATAATTTTTCAACTAAACTGTATTGCTTGCAGCATGAATAAAGCTAACGATGGGCATCGTTCCGCTGTGAAGGCACTACAGGCTCCGCATTACTGACATAACGATGATATTTTTATTCTGGAATCAATTATTTCTGAGTGCAATTCCACGTATTATTTATATGAAATAAATCATTGCAGTAATCAAATGCCGTGGCTTCTACCTTTTTTCTCGATAAAAAAAAAACAAAACCCACCAAAAATACCGGTGCATCAAGCTGGGCACCGTATATCGATAAGCAATTACCGAACGGTCTGTAAATTTGACAGTTGCTCACCAGAATCCAATTTACAGACTGTTCGGTAATCTGTGAGTTTACCGAATCGATTGAACGAATCATGAGGTTACAAATAGTTTGATTGTCAACAGTCAGTTGACTAACTCCCGTTTTTAAAGTGACAACGCGCCTTATTTGACCCTCGAAAAGAATTAAGAGCCCTTAGCTTGAATCTACACTTTATAATAAGACTTTTAGCCGATGGCTAAATCGTTTCCGAACTATCAAATAGCAGAAAATCTTTCGAATTCTGTTGTAGCAACAATTTATAATATTAGAACTGACCTATGGTTTACGATCATCTCACCCTATGCAAAATATTTTGTACAGAATCTGTAAAATATGAACAAAGACGATTCTCCATCCTCTCTCCTCTTCTGTCTTGTTATATATGGTCTTCCATAATATGATTTATTATCTAGAATCACGGGGACCTCATTCGGATTATTGTCGCATTTGGGTGAATGTAGCATTCGGGTAAACGTCGTTCGGTTATTTGTCTTTCGGGTAAATGGTTTTCGGGTATTTTTATTGAATCATTTAGATTGATGCAGGAATGAGTCAACTTGGAGCTATTTGTTAGTTCATTATTAGTTCAAATGAAACAGAATCAAAAGGTTTATTATGAGGCAGAAGTACTAGTATTTGAAGATCGTGTCTGATTCACAATACTATATAAAATTTGGGTAAATGTTGCATTCGGGTAAATAGAATTCGGGTAAGTGTCGCATTCGGGTAAACGGTTCATATAATCATAGAATCGCTGGATAACATAGATAGAATCACTGAAAGCCATTGAGCGGCTACGAGCAGAAAACATTTTCCTAATTAATTTTTCTGTTCACAAATCAATTTAAAATTCCGAATCTATTTTTGATGTTTAATTAGTGATTGGCAAGAAATAAGCCTACAATATGCTCGAAACAACTTCACCTTGTAGTACTGGTGATATTTTCATTATGAGTGATAATCAGAATGAATGCTGAAAATCATTACGATAGAATCGGTCGATGAATATCCTATACCCAATGAACATTATTGCGAGTGAGGAAACTTATGATTCATCCCAAACAGTGAACTAGTATCTCACTGATTCAGAAGGAGTTCATTCATCTGTCTCATACATAAACAAAGAAGCTTTCATTCTCACCATGAACATTCACATCATTTGACAATGACAGTTGGCAATCGCTCTTCGTGCGCGACATACGTTTTCCATCAAAGCTCCCGATTTCGTGATTTATTTTGCGGTAGAATTTTGTGTTCTACCCAAAATGTCTACTCATCGTAAAAACACCTTGGTAGTGGATTTCAGTACCCTACCAAAACGTCCGACTCTAGATCAGGTTGAGGAGTTCCTGAAAAACAGAATCAACCTCGACATGGCCGACGTCAGAAGTATTCAACTTCCTCACCTCGAGAACTGCGTGTTCATAGAAATGAACAATGCAGGACTAGCACCGCGTCTACAAAAACTACACCATCTAAAACATTCCTTCATTTACGAAGGAGTTGATTATTTCGTCCCGGTGTATGTGGATGGCCCCAACACCATCGTAAAGATCCACGATCTGCCACCACAAATGCCAAACACGGTAATCGAGAATCACATGCAACAGTATGGGAAGGTTATTTCGATTCAAAACGACGTTTGGAAGAACTATTTCCCTGGGATTCCGAACGGCGTTAGAGTACTTCGTCTGCGAATCGAAAAACCATTACCATCATATGTTGTAGTCGACGGTCATCGTAGCTACATCAGCTACCTGAAAAACGATACCAATCAACAACAACGTACATCATCGAGCACAAATAAAAAATCGACAACGCAAGGCACCGGCAAAGAGAACGCAAACAACCATTGCGACGCACCATCGGCTCATCCCGCCGATTCAAGTGACGATGACGATGACGATGAGGACGAAAGCGATAACGATGACGACGGCAACAACAATAGCGGTAACGTACATGCGAACGAAACAGTAGAATCTACCGGGAAGAGACGGTTGTCGACTGAGACTAGTTGTGGAACAACAGACGACAACAATGAGCCGAAACGATCTTGTAGCCAGGGTGGCCAGAAAACCGGCGGTAAAAATGAACAAGAATGGAAAGTGTACCAAACTCGGTCAAGGAAAAAATGAATACGAATTTATTTGTAATGTTAACATTTTATTCATTACAGACACGAATGCACTTAATAGTGTAAAGTGTCTCTAATAAAAAAAAAAAAAAAATTGACAATGAACCTAATCTTGCAGCTGTAGTGAAAATTATCACGTATCATCAACCTTGGTTTCTGGTTCATCGAACAGAACCAGCGAAGAAAATGTGATCACCTACCGTAAGGACGCCATTCACCGCTCATTTAACAGCATTTCAACACATTAAATTCTGTCAAAAATCGGGTTTTCGTATTTTTTCGCAACTTTTTGCGCTAGACGCAAGATAAAACATTTGTTTTTGTAGGAATGAAGTTGAAATGTGAACAACGAATTATGGTACCGAATAACACGTATGCCAATGATACATGTGTAGGGCGCCATTCACCGCTCATCCTAAGTATGAGGCTATATATATACACAACTAGTTGGAATTAATTTACTTTCATTAGCTGGTTGTTATCTTTGTACTATAGTACAACACCATATTAAAGCGTGGCAGCTAAGAAGCATTTTTCAATCTGCCATAATAAAATCATTGTTCAACTCATGATAAGGAGGAAAAATACGACTTAAACTTAAAGCTAGTTTCGCATTTTGTCTCGAGAAGTTTTTGGTAGAAGATTTAAAAAATACGAAGATACGAAGATAAAAAAATAGACAAAGTTGTAGAATTGTCAATTTGAAACAACTTTGTCGAAGACACAATTTTTCTATCTCTTATACTTTTTGAGATATATGCCGTTGTATGTGAATGGCCCCTAAAAATCATATTTTTTATCATAACTTTTTTCCAAGGTTTTTAACATTTTTTGTGTTTTCTACAAAGTTGTTTGTCATGAAAAAACCCGTGTTTTTGCTGAACATATCATCACCCTATCTTTTGAAATAACAAAGTTATTCATGAATTACTCTTTTTTCAAGGGGTAGTTTGGGCCTCTATAACTGGCTACGGCGCAAAATGGCGCAGACAACTCTTACAAATCATGAAAGTACCATATCTTCCCTTTCGGCAGTTGATAAAAACTTTTGTCTATAAGCGTCTTTGCATGGGTTTTTACTATCAAACAAATAAGCCTTATTAAAACGAACTCGACTGATATTTTTTTTCCTTAAGAGATAGAGAGGTGTAATGTTCAGCAATAACACGCGTTTTAAGATATTTAACAACTTTGTAGAAGACATGAAAAATGTTAAAAATTTAAGTAAAAAGTTATGAACAAAAAATATTTTAAACGAATTTTTTCATGCAAATTTGTGTACTTTATTTTAAAAAATTTGTAACTCTTTTACAAGATTTTTAACATTTTTCATGTCTTCTACAAAGTTGTTAAACATCTTAAAACGCGTGTTTTTGCTGAACTTCGCACCTCTCTATCTCTTAAGGAAAAAGAATTATCAGTCGAGTTCGTTTTAATAAGGCTTATCTGTTTGATAGTAAAAACCCATTCAAAGATGCTTATAGACAAAAGTTTTTATCAACTGCCGAAAGGGAAAATATGGTACTTTCATGATTTGTGAGAGTTGTCTGCATGTTGGAGCATGTTTAGAGGGGTTTTATCATGCACTACTATCCCCCCAATCTGATCAAAGTTGTTGCAGTATACGATAAACAGTCTCTCATAATGTGCAGCATGTTATGAGTGTTACAGAGAGCGATAGGTGAGAGATTCTCTCAATTTTCTCAGGATTCAATCCCTGGCAAGGAATAAAAAAAGCAGGGTACTTACGCAGCTGTTGCGCTGGTGATGAAACGCTGATGGCCGCTCTCTTTGGATGAGGCGGCGCGCAAAAACTGGATGCCAGCTAGCGGAAACGAGTCTACTGTACACGCTGTAATGCCGGTGATAACACCACCACAAAAATCTCTGGATCACTTTGTCTCTTCAGCCTTCACTAACACTGTGGTTCCAACCGTTGCACGTAGTAATTCCGGGTGTCTTGTGGTGATCGTCCGGGTTTCTGATTCCACTCACAAAACCAGCGAAGCAAAATACGATCCCCACCAAGCGAGAAAATAACTAGGTACTACGGCGAGAGTTCCGAAATTCACTGCTGATAATTCAGCCACAGCGACTACGACGAATTAGCGAGTACACAACGAAACGAGACAAGTTCACTATCACTGTTGGCGCATAGAGGTTCCGGGTTTCTTGTAGGGTTCGTCCGGGTTTCTGGTTCATCGAACAGAACCAGCGAAGAAAATGTGATCACCTACCGTAAGGACGCCATTCACCGCTAATTTAACAGCATTTCAACACATTAAATTCTGTCAAAAATCGGGTTTTCGTTATTTTTCGCAACTTTTTGCGCTAGACGCAAGATAAAACATTTGTTTTTGTAGGAATGAAGTTGAAATGTGAACAACGAATTATGGTACCGAATAACACGTATGCCAATGATATATGTGCAGGGCGCCATTCACCGCTCATCCTAAGTATGAGGCTATATATATATACACAACTAGTTGGAATTAATTTACTTTCATTAGCTGGTTGTTATCTTTGTACTATAGTACAACACCATATTAAAGCGTGGCAGCTAAGAGGCATTTTTCAATCTGCCATAATAAAATCATTGTTCAACTCATGATAAGGAGGAAAAATACGACTTAAACTTAAAGCTAGTTTTGCATTTTGTCTCGAGAAGTTTTTGGTAGAAGATTTAAAAAATACGTCAACATGCTATACTGCCCATAAACGCATAATTGTCCCATGTGAATAGGAAATCCAGCAAACATGGGACTGACATGCATTTATGGGCAGAATATGTCGAACCATTCAAAAGATGTTTTGACGTTAACTACGTCTTACGGCAATATACTGGGTGTCAATTGAAAATCTAAAATGTTGCGACCGTCACGAAATTATGTAAGATTTTGAATGGTGATAACTCAGCCATTTATCGGTAGATTTTCAATATTTTCCCACCAATCGGTCGTAAATTTATACAACATTTTACTTAAATGGAGAAAACTTTTGAATTTTGACGATAGACTGTCGAAAATTGGGAAAATTTCGACCCCTTTCTTACGCAACCAAACTCGTTCATATTGTCTTCCACGATTCTTTTGGGTTGGGAAGCGCACTATAAAAGCAGACCATTTTCAGCTTATTCGCTCATTCTTCTTTTGATGTTAACTACATCTTACGGCAATATACTGGGTGTCAATTAAAAATCTAAAATGCTGGGACCGTCACGATATTATGTTAGAGTTTGAACTAAAGGAAGGCTGCAACTATGAAAATCGACTAAAATTCAAATGCAAAAAATCACTTGGCGTAGTTAACGTCATGCGGTCGTGTCTTGTACACAACCCCCTCTGATTTTTAGTAATGGCGAAAAGAGAAAAATATATGTATATATTTTAAATAATATGAAACAGATATGATGCCGACACTTGTAGTGACGAACCATACAAAGTTTGTTTGAATATTACAGAAAATTAATGCTGCCATGAAAAAATGTGTCATTATAAGCATGAAACGAGCTCACCAGTTGGTATCCTCACACAACGCGAACCGTAAAACTACTCGGCGTCCCGAAAACGAACCGTCTTGCTTGGGCTTTTCGAAGCACTGCACAGCAAACGCAACAAATAAATTTATATGAGCTTGTTCTACTGGTCTCAAACTAGAGAATCATCACTACTTCCGCGGTATAAATTATATTGGAGACGTTAAAATTGAATTGCAATTGACTGCCATTTCCTTGTTATTTGGTGACATATTTCAGCGAAACATTTCAACCAAATCGCCATACAAAAAACGAGTGTTCGGAATATGAGTCTGTTCGGAATTGGAGACAAAACGGTACACGGTGCCCCGACAGACCGTTATTATGTAAAAAAAATGTCCATCAAATCTGAATACAGGGCTCGATTCCTGAGGTCATGCTGCACGTCTGGGCAAATTCTTAAAAAATCCTAGGAAGAATCTCGAGAACTGATTTCAAGCTTTTGACAAAGAAATTCGATATAAACCATATTAAAATTACGCAATAGCACTAAAAAACCTACAAAATCGATTAAAAAGTTGGCCAAGCTGCTCTTAACTAGTATACAATTGTTACCGTTGTTATCATTAGAAATATTGACAATTGACTTAACTTACCGGAGTGGTTTAAGTAGAGGTTCTTGTCCCGGGAATCCCGGGACAAAATTCCGGGACAAAATTCCGGGATCTTAAAAATCCCGAATCCCGGGATATTTTCGAAAATCCCGGGATTTCCCGAAATTGTAGGTTGAACAAAAAAATACTGTAGTATTATTTTCTAATGATAGCACAAAACAAGCTGCATGTTTTAATGGTGACTGTTGATGCAAGAATGTATTTTAGTTATTGTATTTAGCTTACTCAAAAGCGTTTTTATTGATAGTGATTGGTATCACCTATACCTATACCTTAGGTTTCAGGTTTGAATTTCGTTTCAAATTAACTTTTATGAATGCCCATTGATAGGGGCCCAGATAGCCGTAGCGGTAAACGCGCAGCTATTCAGCAAGACCAGGCTGAGGGTCGTGGGTTCGAATCCCACCGGTCGAGGATCTTTTCGAGTTGGAAATTTTCTCGACCTCCCAGGGCATAGAGTATCTTCGTACCTGCCACACGATATACACATGCAAAAATGGTCATTGGCATAGTAAGCTCTCAGTTAATAACTGTGGAAGTGCTCATAAGAACACTAAGCTGAGAAGCAGGCTCTGTCCCAGTGAGGACGTAACGCCGGAAAGAAGAAGAAATGCCCATTGAATTCAACTACATACAGGTGAAATATTACTGAATGAAATCTAAGATAGCATTGTTTTTATCTATTTTAATTCGACCTAACCTTCAAAAAACAGGTTTGGTTATAATGAAACTGCTCTATAAAACTAAATGTTGCTTCAAAACCCGCTACGGCCATTCTATAGTCGTTTTGGAAGCATTTGATTTTTGTCCCGGGATCCCGGGATTTTGAAAAATAAAATCCCAAATCCCGGGATTTTTTCGAGTCCGGGAGGTCCCTCTAGATTTAAGTATGTTTTTATATGGCTCAAATCAGTAAGTTTAGTTTACTAAAATAAAATCTAAGAAAAAAAAATCAATATGATATTGATGATTTGTTCGATAAACGTGAATCATTCAATGAAGGTTAGTCGCTGTTACACTTGCTATCTTTTCCACAAAGTAGTGTGTGGTTTTTCGATTCCATGGCATGCTCCTCCAGGGCACTGTGTTTTATTTTCTCGATTTTATGCGCTTTTTGAATAGCGCCCAAACCGTTGATTTTAGCGATATAGTTTGTTCGGAGAAGTTTCTTGGTATATTAAAGCGCAACTTTTGACGAAAAAAGTTTTGTGATCAATCCACCTAGCAGTGAGATCGAAAAACTATTTTTTCAAAACATTTAGATAGACATATGGTGTCTTCGGCAAAGTTGTAGAATTGTCAATTTGAAACAACTTTGTCGAAGACACAATTTTTCTATCTCTTATACTTTTTGAGATATATGCCGTTGTATGTGAATGGCCCCTAAAAATCATATTTTTTATCATAACTTTTTTCCAAGGTTTTTAACATTTTTTGTGTTTTCTACAAAGTTGTTTGTCATGAAAAAACCCGTGTTTTTGCTGAACATATCATCACCCTATCTTTTGAAATAACAAAGTTATTCATGAATTACTCTTTTTTCAAGGGGTAGTTTGGGCCTCTATAACTGGCTACGGCGCAAAATGGCGCAGACAACTCTTACAAATCATGAAAGTACCATATCTTCCCTTTCGGCAGTTGATAAAAACTTTTGTCTATAAGCGTCTTTGTATGGGTTTTTACTATCAAACAAATAAGCCTTATTAAAACGAACTCGACTAATATTTTTTTTCCTTAAGAGATAGAGAGGTGCAATGTTCAGCAAAAACACGCGTTTTAAGATATTTAACAACTTTGTAGAAGACATGAAAAATGTTAAAAATTTAAGTAAAAAGTTATGAACAAAAAATATTTTAAACGAATTTTTTCATACAAATTTGTGTACTTTATTTTAAAAAATTTGTAACTCTTTTACAAGATTTTTAACATTTTTCATGTCTTCTACAATGTTGTTAAACATCTTAAAACGCGTGTTTTTGCTGAACTTCGCACCTCTCTATCTCTTAAGGAAAAAGAATTATCAGTCGAGTTCGTTTTAATAAGGCTTATCTGTTTGATAGTAAAAACCCATTCAAAGACGCTTATAGACAAAAGTTTTTATCAACTGCCGAAAGGGAAAATATGGTACTTTCATGATTTGTGAGAGTTGTCTGCGCCATTTTGCGCCGAAGCCAGTTATAGAGGCCTAAACTACCCCTTGAAAAAAGAGTAATTCATGAATAACTTTGTTATTTCAAATGATAGGGGTATGATATGTTCAGCAAAAACACGGGTTTTTTCATGACAAACAACTTTGTAGAAAACACAAAAAATGTTAAAAATCTTGGAAAAAAGTTATGATAAAAAATATGATTTTTAGGGGCCATTCACATACAACGGCATATATCTCAAAAAGTATAAGAGATAGAAAAATTGTGTCTTCGACAAAGTTGTTTCAAATTGACAATTCTACAACTTTGCCGAAGACACCATATGTCTATCTGAATGTTTTGAAAAAATAGTTTTTCGATCTCACTGCTAGGTGGATTGATCACAAAACTTTTTTCGTCAAAAGTTGCGCTTTAATATACCAAGAAACTTCTCCGAACAAACTATATCGCTAAAATCAACGGTTTGGGCGCTATTCAAAAAGCGCATGAAATCGAGAAAATAAAACACACTGCAGGGGGGTTAGTGGTGAACTCGCCAAGGGCGAAAAGCCACTCTAATAAAGATAAATAATACACAGTGCAGGGTGAGCGACAGAATCAAGACCAATCGTGTTGCGTGGTGCGAGTGCGAAAAAAATCGCGTTTCTAAGTTGGAATGTTTGCAAACATAACATGCATTAAGGTGAAGATTAATCGAAGCCAAAGTTCAAATTTTCAAGATCACGGATCTGGAGAACCAAACATCCGTTTGAGCTGAAAATCTAATCGATTGGTCACCACCAGCTGGTGACCAATCGATTAAGTTTTCAGCTTAAACGGATGTTTGGTTCTCCAGATCCGTGCTTTTGAAAATTTGAACTTTGGCTTCGATTCATCTTCACCTTAAAAGTATATTTTCGCGAAAAGGTAGTTTTGACCGGTTTTGATCACATGAAATTTTGGCAAAGCTTATTTTTACTTCCAAAGTCTTATAAGATTTTCATATAAACGCCAATGTTTTATACTTTCGTGAAAATATTAAGTGTAAAATCAGATTTTTGCACGGTTTTCACGGTGGTGGCACGATGAAGCATCCTTTATGAAGTTCTAAAGTTATCGGGGTCAAAATTTGCTTATCAAGTTCAAAGGTGGTTCCTATTGCCCGCCTATTCCTTTCTTCAAAGGCCGATTTATTTTTGGATTGTTACGTCAAGCTCAATTCATTTTCGTTAGATTTTATAATGAAGGTTGAAAAAGGACGATGAAGAATAAACTAGCACTGCAGATAAATACTTTGTTATCAGATACACAATAAGCATGCTCATCTCTTGTTTGTCGGTTTCGTTAGTTTTAACAGGTGTTTTTTTTTCTCCACAATAAAGTATAAATACCAATTATTCATTTAAAATTAACTTAAATTTATTTCAATGTTGTCTTACACCACAAGATCAATTCGAATCTACAACCTCGTACTTCGGAAAAGGGATCACATAACCCTCAGGCAGCTCATGGTAACCTTCGGGACCAGCAACGCGGGAAACATTCGGTACCATTCCGCAGGTGTCTTTGTGGGAACGTTTATGAGCTTGCAAATTCGATACGCAGGTAAATCTTTGTCCACATCCAGAACACATAAACCTTTTGACTCCGGTATGCGAAGAACGATGCGTTGACAAGGATTCACGATGAGCAAACGATTTTGGACAGAATTCACAGTGGAATGGTTTCTCACCCGTATGCTGTCGCTCGTGAACCTTCACTTGGCCTTTAGTGCGGTATGCTTTAGCGCAATATTGGCAAGAGTAAGGAAGCTCATCAGTGTGCAAAGTGTAATGATTTTTCAAAGACGAAGCGGTATGGAAACTCTTTAGGCAAACTTCGCATTGATATAACGGATTACGACCGCAATTAGATCGCTCATGATCGGAAACTGCTGCTCTTGATGAGAAACTTTTACCACATGTTGGGCAAACGTAATGATACTTTTTTATGATTTTTTCTCCAACGTGTTGATGGTTGCGATGTCTGACAAGTTTCTCATGTTCCCTGAATACTATGTCGCATTCGTAGCATAGTAACCGGTCCGGATGTTCCACTTTTCCATGATACAGCACTTCTTCTTCGGTTTCAAAATGTAACGCACAACATTGGCACTTGTGAATGAGTCGCCCATCTGGTCCGTGCAATATCACGTGCTTCTCGAGGGCCTTTTCGTTGGCATACATGCGCTCGCAGTACCGACATTGGTACTTCCTTTCCCGCGTGTACTCTCGGTCGTACTGTAGCGTCTTAAGCAACTCCTTCAGCACAATGCCGTGCTCTTTCTCCAGATGTTTCCCCGCAAGGTACGGACTGACGTATTGTATCGGGCAATGGTTACAGCGATAACAGTCCACGGAGATTGTCGTTACACTTTCCTCGTAAATGGCTCGCTGCGCTTCTATTTCACGTCTCTGTTGTTCAAGATCCAAAACAACGCTGAAATGATAGAGAAACACATAACATTAAATTCTATGTTCGACTGATTATTCTAAAATGCCGCCTGTTTTAATCTGTTATTGGAAATGGCATAGCTCTGTTGGGATTTCAGTTCGATATCACTTTCACGTTGGAATAACAAGCCTCACCTAAATACAGTTTCCACTTCAAATGGTTGTGTTATTGTCAAAATGTAAGCGAATAGGTGTTGTATTCAAAACAATTTCTGAGCCATCCAAGAACTTCCTGGAATATACCTAATAAGTAAGATCAACATTAGGGAGCTTCGAATACTAAAAATGTTTGAAAATCTAATCCCCCCTATATTCTTTACAATAATTACGATAAAAATAGTGTTCTGTGAAATTTTAAGCATTTATGTGGTGGTTTAAATACTATGCAGAAATTTTGAAAAATATTTCTAACACGTTAGTACTGTAATGTAAGTTCAAATTTATTATAGTGAAAGCCCATTCCTCAAACCTTTATAAAAGATGTTGCAGAAATAAATCTTTTCGAAGCTAATTTTGTTTGGGATTCATGCAGGAGTTTTCATGAATAGCACTTCTCCCATTCGTCGTATTGAATTGCTATCTCTAACAACTACCTTTACTAAGCTTTCAAGAACGAGTTTCCACTGAGATGATAAGTTTGCACTTACATTACAGTTCTGGCATATTAGGGAAATGTTCCAAAATTTCGCCATAGTAATATCCATATGAACCTACATCGTCTTTGGGCAACCTTTCAATCAGCTCCGAAAAAGCTGAAAATTTCATAGAATACTATTTTTATCATAAGAAATGCAAAGAAGGCATAGGAGATTGGATTTTTAAATTTTTTTGAATTTTGAACCGCCCTGATCATCATGTGTAATATCTTACATTTTGGAAGATTTTTGATGTATAGTATATGCGCTTATAGTAGATCATAAAATTCAGATAGAATTTGATGGGGAAAATGTTTGCGGACAATCTTGGTCATCCAAAAACACTCAGAAAATGTTTTTGCAGTCGTCAAAGTGAAAAATAAAATTTCTACCCGTTTTTCAAATCACGTAATATAAGAGAATACAATTTTATGTTCAGAAATGTAACAGTGAAAAGTGAAAAATGAAAAAGTGATTTGGTTGACTTGTGTCCTCGGTACAGTGAAACAGTTGGTTTTTGGCTGCCCCAAGCTCAACGAACCGTCCAGAAGTTACAGGCAACACATGATTTGAGTGAATCAATCCGATGATTTTGTTCCAGTATGATACTATTCCTTTTGTAATCCTTCCGGACCGTATTTTTTCGTGTCGTGGAACTTTTTTTTCAGTTTGCGCGTTCTTTCCGGCCGGGTGTTACGCAGTTAACAATCGCTTGTGGGAGCTTTTTAATGGTTCGATTACCCTGGAGGGATCGATTCTGCTTTTCATAGAATTCTGAACAGAAAAACAGACTGTGTAATCCTCGGGTGTTTGGATTGAACGCGCTTTCTTTTATTTCGACTATCCGTATAAATACCGTACCGCCGGGTTTTTTTTTTTTTTTTTTTATCTTATCATTTATTTAGCAGGCTCAAGCGCTCTTAGGCATTACGGAGCCGGATTCTATTGATTTATTTTACAAAATCATATTTGCTTCTTATTATCTAGGTTAGTTTTGGGGAACCGTAAAACTCGCGGTTGGGTCGAGGTTAAGGAGAACAATCATTTTTGGAAGGGATGGGAATTTTGGGTTTACTTGTTGATCTTCAACAGCAGCATATTGTAGTGGCGTTATTGGTGCTGATCAACGCAGAGTGGACATGACGACAACCTGTAACGGTACAAACAAACGGGTTTCGAGGGAAACAAGGTGGACATCCAAAAAACGGGAAGGGGTAAACGAGGTGGACAAGCGGAACAAAAAGCATATTATCAAACAAAAACGTCGATTTGCTTCAGAAACTTGTAAACAAGTAACATGTAGTCAAAGTCCAGTCTACCCAACACATCTCTAATGTCTTCCTTGTCTGGTTTTCCTCGGGCCCTGAGAGATATACATAGATTTGATCTGGCAATTCCGTATTCGGGACAGTACCAGACAACATGGTTGATGTCTTGGTAACCAGCTCCACAACCACATCGATTGTTATCTGCGAGCCCTATTCGATAGAGATGCGAGCCTAACGAGTAGTGGTTGGACATCAGCCGACACATTATCTTGATAAAGTCGCGACTCATGTTCATCCCTTTAAACCACGACTTCTTTGACACCTGCGGGAGAATGGAATGTAACCACCTGCCCAAATTCCCTTTATCCCATTTTTGTTGCCAACTGAGCAAGGTCTGCTGACGAGCAATTGTGAAAAATTCTTCAAAGGCGATTTGTCGATCATAAATATCGCCTTCCATAGCGCCCACCTTGGCGAGTGCGTCCGCTTTCTCATTGCCCGGAATCGAGCAATGCGAGGGGACCCAAACCAAGGTGATGGTATGATTCGACAAAGCACTCAATTTAGATCGTATTTCACTGAGAAAATACGGTGAGTGCTTTACCGGCCTCATTGAACGTATAGCCTCGATGGAGCTGAGACTATCCGTAAAAATGAAATATCGATCAGAGGGAAGAGAGGCAATTCGCTCTAATGCATAGTGTATAGCCGCTAATTCTGCGACGTATACTGAACAAGGGTTCTGAAGTTTGTGGGCGGCGCTATGAAATTCGTTGTATACACCAAATCCAGTGGAATCATTTGTTTTTGACCCGTCAGTATAAAACGTTCTGTCGCTGCTGACCTGGCCGAACTTGTTTGCAAAAATTAGTGGTATGAACTCCGATCGGAGTAGATCTGGAATTCCATGGGTTTCTCGCCTCATGGTCAGATCAAAACCTACAGTGGAGTTGAAGAGATTTGGGAAGCAACTACGATTGGGAGCATTCAAAGAAGGATTAATCTCCAGACTCATGTACCAGTAGTACAGTGTCATGAATTTTGTTTGAGGATTTCTTTCGATTAGCTTTTGTTACGTTTAGATATGATTTGCCGCAAAAGCCGTCGTTTGTATGCATCTAGTCAATAAGTTATCATGTTAGCAACATATAAGTTCCAACAAATATGATGCACAACGCAAAAGTAGTTGAGCACCCCTGTCAGAAATCTCTACACATTCCATCCATCGACCACATCTCTGCTACTACCGTTGCACGAGCAAAGAGCGTCCATCCTAATCGAGCAAGCAAACTCACACCGAAGCACAAATCCAATACCATACGGCGAGGGAGAGTGAGATTACGCTCGCAGTCGGCAAATGACCCCTCTCAGCATACCGGCGCAATACTCACACAAGCGAAAGCTGTGTGTTGACGATTGGTGAGAGAACAGAACAGTGGTAGTTCGAGTCAGTCCGGCTTGATGTGCGGATCAGTTTCCGAAAAGTGAAAGTTGTTTTCGTGAATTGCGGTGGCGGATTTCAAGTGCACATCTCGGTGCAGGTGCAGAAAATAGTTGGAAGTGGCAGATATCACGCCGATCAGGATCCACATCCCACGCAGGCCAAAAGATCATTGGCGATAAAGTGCGATCAGTGCAGGTAAATTTAACAAAGTAAGTTTGCCAAACACGTGCTAAAACAATGGCGTTCCACTAGGGTGTTGACGGACAATCCGCTAGAACCGAGCGCGGCATAATCCCGTTCCGCTCCATTGGCATACGGTGGACACGAAACGCCACGAGGAAAGTGAATCACAGCGGCCGACAGGAAGCGCAAAACGGATCTCCCAGGCAGTTGACGTTGATTAGCGAGGAAGCTTTAGGTGAGTCAAAAACAAAATGGTGGTCGATCAGCTTGAGCTTGAATGTGGGATAATTGCAGCGAACCGGCCTGTGGAAGACCGACGCCGAGAGAGACCGACCAACAGCTCGAAGGAGAAGAGACATCGGAAGGCCCCTTTAAGGGTGAGTGAACGAAAATGAAGCCGAATAAAGCACATCCGACTGAAAGCGTAATTACATCATTACAGGGTTTTTGTGTTCCATTTCTGGAACCACTTTTGCCATTGTTGGGCAGTCGCTCAGGCCGTCCGAGTACTGGGTCATCTTTCTTCGGATCCGAGGTGAGGAGAACTCCATCAAGGCAAGACCGTGTGATATTGTGCGCTCAGTTAACGACGGTGGTTGGATACGGCCCGAAACGCTTCAAGACGAACTCGGCCAGCGGCCGAAGGCAGCGCAGTCCCAAGAGACGGTCACCGTGAATCCCATTCATGCTGGGCCGCCCCCCGCCGGTTGAGGGCAAGTTCTTCAGCATCCATCAGTCAAGGAAGGATGAGCTGGCAGGATGGTGCATCAGTCGGGAGCGCGCGGTCGGTGTTAGTGCACAGAAGCGGTGCCGTGAGTACCAGCGCCTAGATTAAGCCAAGTTACGATGATTGGGACGGAGGTATTATGTTAATCTAGATATAAGACAAGCGAAGCTAGAAGTAGGGATCAGGTGTGATGCAATCATAATGGCAATCAATACAAGCAATTAAAATTATCACTGCGTGTTTGAGATTATGTTGGTGCCTTAGCCTTTCAGTGTCTGCTCTGTGGTTCGCTCCGGTAGTTCTGCTCTACCCATACCGGGAACTTTGCAACACTGGCGCCCAACTGAAAATCCACAAATTTTGTACTGCCGTTAGCGAATTTTTGGTTTGTGATTTAGCAAATTTGGTGTTGTGCTTTTGATTATCCGGCCTTGATAATCAACAAAATTTTTAGCCCTTACGCATAAGTTAAGATATGGATTACACACATTTGACGGACGAAGAGGTGACGTATGAGTTGGCCCTGCGTCATGTAGTTAATTTAGGACCTACCACCCATAGAGGCAAGGTCTTACGTCTCAAGGCACTCATGCAGGAGGAGTCCTTGCGAGACAACCAGCCCACAAGCTCATGCCATGTTATGAGTTCACAGTCAAACATTGAGCACTGTGAAACTCAAATACAACAGTTGCACATCAGCACGGAAGCGGCTATTCGCACTAACGATAGTGCATCCTTGAATAAAATCCGGACACGTCTTAATCACTATCGCGACCGTTTGCAATTGATCCGCCCTCCGGTCGAACTGCAGGAAACACACGCTATGTTGTCCATGCATGTTAACGTGCTGTTAAGCAAAGTGAATGGTACTAGTGTAGTGAATGGTGTACAAATGGGTGAAAGTGCGATGAGAAACACAACATCAACTGGAGCTGTGAGGAGGAACAACAACGACTCTGAAGGAGCTGTTGGAGGAACAGCGGAAGCCACAATCCCAGTTGGAAGCACCTCCATCCAAGACAATTCACCAACCCCAGCACCGCAACCACCTCTGATGTCATCGTTTTCGTGTGGACAAGGAAGAGGACTACTGTTTTCCAGTTCTTTCCAAGCAGACCACGAAGACAGACGACTAGCGGACGACAGACGACGGCAAAGCAGTTCACCACCCCCTCCCTACCTGGCCAGGGAGTATGCAGGATGGAATCAACAGGCAAGAGAAACACCATCACAAGAAGCGCTGGAAGTGAGAATCAGGCAGATGCAGGAGAGAGAAGAGCGGATGCGAGAAGAATGCTACAGGATGCGAGAAGAACTGGAGCGGCTGATCCGGCGAGAACGACCAGCACCGGAGCGAGCAGACGAGAGAAGGATGCAGAAAGCAGTGCATAACTGGCCATTCAAGTTCCGAGGCGAGAAGGACACAACCTCACTCAACGTTTTCCTGGATCGAGTGGAGACGTTTGCAAGGTCGGAAGGCATGAGTGATGCCACACTTCTGAGCTCCATCAAGCACCTGCTGCAAGAGGATGCCATTGATTGGTACGCACGAGCAACTTCTCAGCAACTACTGCCTACCTGGGACGATTTCAAGAAAGAGATTCGAAGAGAGTTCTTGCCTAGTGGCTACTCGCAAATTCTGCGATTGGAGGCCAGCTTCAGATTTCAAGGAAGAGAGGAATCGTTTGCGAAATACTATCGCGACATTTCTGCGCTCTTTCGCTTTGTGGATCCACCGATTCCAGCCGATGAGAAGTTCTTCCTGGTGAAGAAGAACATGAACGAAAACTATGCGGCCATCGTAACAGCAGCCAGACCCCGCTCATTGGAAGAAATGGTTGAAGTGTGTACCGGATACGACGAGACGAGGATGCTTCTGAACAGACAGCGTAGGATCCCGATTCCACACAGTGCGTTGCTGGAACCGAACTTCGCTACGCCTGTGGCGACCAACAGACCGGCTCCAATACAGCAACAACAACACCATCAACGCTTCAGCAGAGTCCATGCGGTGGAAATTCAAGATAGCGCTCCTAGATTAGAGACACCAGAAGATCAGGACGAAGACCATTGGCAGCACAAAATCGATGAGTTGGCAGAGCAAGTCAACGCGTTGAAGATGAACTTTGAGCGGAGAACTACGCGACAAAATTTCACGCCAGGAAACGGAAGGCAGCATCGGTTTCCGGATAGGTTCAATCGAACTGAAGGGGACAGCCCGTCTGGAATGCGAAAGCAGTTGAGAGACACGCAAATACCCGTACAACAGCAACGGTCGCAAGCCACTCCGTACCAGCCACGGCAACCAGAGCAGCAGCAAGAGCAGCCACAAAGGATGCAGAACTGGCAGACGCGACAATGGAGACCAAGCTCGCTGGAAGAGTCGCAAAACTACAACCAGCGAAACAACTCGTTTCAGCAAGAGCCACTAAGACTGGTAGAAAGCCAATCGGAAGAACAGCAAGAGGCAGAAAACCAGCAACGACTGGTATTGGTTTGCTGGAACTGCGACGAGGAAGGCCATAGGTTTATGGATTGTCCAAAGCCGCAAGCGATCCTTTTCTGCTATCGGTGTGGACGAAAAGGCTACTCGTTACGCAGCTGTTTTACGTGCCGTTCAGGTGCGGTAAACTACCCAGCGGAGAACCAGCAATAGAGGGGAGCAGCTCTCCGCACAGTATCGGAAACCCCTCCGATATTCCAGAATTTCGAAACCTGAACTCGTTAATCATCAATCCCGGAAGCGACAATCGACCGCACGCCGTCATATCTGTGTTGGGGAAGGAGTTAACCGCCTTGCTAGACAGTGGAGCAAACTGCTCTCTGTTAGGAGGAAATAAGGTCAATCTGGCAGAGGAGTGCGGACTACAGAGAGGAACCGTCTCTGGCGGAATAAAGACGGCGGACGGCACGAAACACAAAATCAACAATTTCGTGTACCTTCCCATAGTCTACAATAATCGTAACGAAGTCCTTCCAGTACTGCTAGTACCTTCGATTCCAGACTGCATCATCCTAGGAATGAACTTCTGGGACAAGTTTGGAGTGAAGGCTGTGTGCTGCACTATGGAAGCAAAGCAGGACGGAGAAGTCGTCGAGGATCATGCGATGAAGCAACTGACGTCCGAACAGCAGAAGCAACTAGAACAAGCGATCCGGAAATTCCCAAAAGCGGTAGAGGGCAAGCTAGGCCGTACAAAGCTGTATGAGCATCGCATCGATGTGGGTAACGCCCCACCTCGCAAGCAACGGCATTACCCAATGTCACCGTATGTTCTGCAGGAGGTGAACAAGGAGATCGACCGGATGATCGCCCTCGACGTCATTGAGGAGGCACAGTTCTCTCCATGGAACAACCCATTGGCTGCTGTCAAGAAGAAAACCGGTCAGTATCGCGTCTGCTTGGATGCTCGTCACCTCAACTCCATCATGGTGAACGAGGGATATCCTATCCCGCAGATAGCAGTGATCACAAACAATCTTCGAAGCAGCAAATACATCTCGTCGATCGATCTCAAGGACGCTTTCTGGCAGTTGCCACTTCATCAGACCTCAAGACCATTGACAGCGTTCACAGTTCCATCCAGAGGCCACTTCCAGTTCAAAGTTGTGCCTTTTGGACTGTGTACAGCGAGCCAAGCCCTAGCGAGACTCATGACTCATTTGTTCGCCGATTTGGAGCCGTTGGTATTCCATTACCTGGATGACATCGTCATCTGCTCGGAAACCTTCGAGGAGCATATCGCTCTGCTGGAAGAAGTGGCCCGCCGACTGCGACAGGCGAATCTCACGATATCGTCGGAGAAATCCAAGTTCTGCCGAAAGAGCATGAAGTATCTCGGCTACGTGATCGACGAACAAGGCTGGCGAGTGGATGAAGAGAAGATCCAAGCAATAGTACAGTTTCCGACTCCAACAACACGAAAAGAAGTGCAGCGATTCCTGGGCGTTTGCAACTGGTACCGCCGATTCATCGCCGGATTTTCACAACTAGCGGCACCGTTGACAAACCTGACGTCTGGTAAGATCAAGTTCCGTTGGAATCCCATTGCTGAAGAAGCTTTCCTCAAGCTAAAAGCCGCTCTGGTCTCGGCACCGGTGCTAGCGATGCCGGACTACAGCAGACCGTTCGCAATAGCGTGCGACGCCAGCGACACAGCGATTGGAGCAGTACTAACGCAGGACAATGAAGGCGATGAACATCCGATCAGCTACTTTTCGCAAAAGCTGTCAGCGTCCGAGAGGAAGTATTCGGTCACGGAGCGAGAGTGTCTCGCGGTGATCCGAGCGATCGAGAAGTTCAGAGGGTATGTAGAAGGAATAAGGTTCATCGTCTATTGCGACCATGCGGCGCTCAGCTATCTAAAATCTATGAAGAATCCGACAGCGTTGATGAGCCGATGGCTGTTGCGGCTGAACGCGTTCGACTTCGAGATCCGGTACAGGAAAGGATCGATCAACGTCGTACCGGACGCACTCTCACGAACGGTAGCCGAAGCAGTGTTCGTGGTAGACCAGGTGCAGGATCCGTGGTACAGAAAGCTGGTTGAGAAAGTGAAGAGCGACGGCGACCAGTTTCCAGACTTCCGCATTGCGAACGACACCCTATACAAAAACTGTCGCTGCAAGGACGAAGTCGGAGCAGTATACCACAAGTGGAAGCAAGTCGTTCCGAGAGAAGAGAGGTTGCAGCTGATCCGTCGGTATCACGATGAACCTGCAGCAGCGCACCTTGGCTTCTACAAGACGTGGCACAAAATTCAAGCCCACTACTACTGGCCACAAATGCAGCAGGAGATTAGCGATTACGTGAGGAGCTGTGTGACCTGCAAGGCATGTAAAGTGCCAGGAAGGAAGATGATGCCGCAGATGGGAAACCCCAAGCCAGCGAAGACTCCGTGGGAAATGATATCGGTGGACTTTGTCGGTCCGCTCACACGTTCCAAGCGAGGAAACACAGTGCTGTTGGTGATAGTAGACTGGGTCAGCAAGTATGTGATCGTCAAGCCCATGCGCACAGCGGATTCCCAGAAGATGGTGGAGTTTCTGGAAGAAGAAGTTTGTCTGAAGTTCTCTCGTCCAAGGCTGATATTGTCCGATAACGGGAAGCAATTCGAATCGATGGTGTTCAAATCATGGCTAGCAAAGCACTGGATTGGCCACATGAAAACAGCGTTCTACTGTCCGCAGGTCAACAACGCCGAGCGCGTAAACCGCGTCGTAGTAACTTGTATCCGAGCATTACTAGATGGCGACCATCGTGAGTGGGACGAAAAGTTGCCGGCAATCACAGCAGCGATAAACGGAGCGAAGCACGAAGCAACGGGAGTAAGTCCTCACGAAGCAAACTTCGGACGAAACCTGCTGTTGCACACGGACCTCTATACGCAACAAGAACTCAACACACCAGACGATCCGAAGGTAGCACAAGATCTCAGGCTGTCGGCAACTCGCCGAATCCAGAAGCTCATAATCGAGCGAATCAAGAACAGCCACCAGCGGGCGAAGCAGCGGTACAATCTTCGTACAAGATCGATAGCGTTCAAGGTTGGAGATCTGGTGTGGCGCCGTACATTCGTTCTCTCCTCAAAAGTGGATCAGATTACTAGTAAGCTAGAGCCGAAATTTGTTCCGGCCATCGTGAAGGACATCCTCGGGACGAACCTGTATCTGTTGGAAGATGTTCTGAGTGGTAAGAAAGGAAGATTCCACGCGAAGGACATCAAAGCAGACTAAGCGTAATAGTGTAAAGCTATGTACGCAGGCAGTGCCTGTCATACAAGAAGCGAAAGCTGACAAAAACACCAAATGGGAGCAGTGTCAACGAGCAGAGGCGAGCACAGTATCCACAATTCTGCTTCGCCTCAGCTATACCGATTAGGAGATTTCTGTAAGGATTTCCGTTCAAACGAACGAGGTTCCGAAACGTTCAAGCTATGTACACAGGCGGTGCCTGTTAACCAGAATCAGTAGCTGTCGAAAACACTAATCACCGGGAGATTTGACCACGAATGCTGAGAGTGAGAATCCGCTACAACAACGCTCCACTTCAGCAACCCCAATCAAGACTATGGCAAGGATTTCCGTTCATCCGAGCGAGGTTCCACAACCATAAAGCTATGTCCACAGGCATAACCTGTCAACAATTAGTACCATACTCCAAAACACGTACCAAGCGGGAAAATGGCAAAAGCCAGGTGTGATGAGCAAAAACTTCTTAACGACTACCTCTCCACCAGGACGTTTCGTCAGCTTCGTTGTAGCCCATAATCTTCACCAAAACTTGATTTGCGTCCACATTAGGCAGGGAAGAGAACCAAAATACGGTACACAAACACTTCCATCGCGCCAGGAGGTGTACCGTGCGCCGTTCGCGAAGCGGGAGAAATCGCACCCTACGTCACTGGAAACGGGGAGTAGGGATCTCGGCAATGCACCAGATGCATTCTCTGATAGGAGGAGTGGAGACCCGGAGATCGACGACCAAAAATCGGTTCGACGCGGAGTTGAAGCTTACGGCCACTATCGGGCGCAGTGAGACAGCAGCTGGAGGGCATTGCGAGGAGGAGGACGCAAATAGAGCCTACGGAAGGCACGGGAGATTGGAACCCTGAAAACCATAGTGAGTAGGGAGACTCCAAATACCATCATCAAGAAGCGGACAAGCAAGCAGCCTACGGAAGGCACGGGAGATTGGAATCCTGAAAACCGCCGTGAGTAAGGAGGCTCCAAATACCACTTCGAAGAAGCGCAAACGCAAGTAGCCTACGGAAGGCATGGGAGATTGGAACCCTGAAAACCATAGTGAGTAGGGAGGCTCCAAATGCCATCATCAGGAAGCGGACAAGCAAGTAGCCTACGGAAGGCACGGGAGATTGGAACCCTGAAAACAGCCGTGAGTAGGGAGGCTCCAAATACCACTTCGAAGAAACGCATACGCAAACAGCCTACGGAAGGCACGGGAAATTGGAACCCCGAAAACAGCCGTGAGTAGGGAGGCTCCAAACACCATCATGATGAAGCGGACAAGCAAGCAGCCTACGGAAGGCACGGGAGATTGGGACCCTGAAAACCATTGTGAGTAAGGAGGCTTCAAATACCTTCAGATCGAGCGGAAGAAGCACGTAGCCTACGTCAGGCATGGGAGGCTGTGACCCCGAAGTCCACAATAGGGAGACTCCAGACACCAGAAATAGACAACGAGTGAAGCGCACCGTAGACCGCGATCAAAGGCAAGCAACATCATTAAGCTATGTCCGCAGCGAGCTGCCAACCAAGTAGAGGAAGCCCCACATCACCGCACCACCACCACACACCAAGTGGTCATGCCGTTCGTCGAACGAGATAAATCGAGCCCACCAACAAGATTCGACCACCCACTACACTACAAGACTGGATGAGTGCACGCAAACCCTCAAGTGTTTCCAGTCGATTCAAACGCGTGGCCAAGGGTTAAAAATCTGGGGGTCGTCATGAAATCTTCATCCCAAGGTAACGCGACCAGGGGCGCGGTAAAACTCCATTCTCGGGCTCATGACGATTTAGTCGCGGAAATGCTTCTTTTCTCAGTTTTTATGCACAAACCAATACAAACCAACTTAGTCCTTGTAAAAAGTCTGTAAATATAGCTTCTATGTTTAGTGTGCGATTAAGCCTATTTTAGTCAATATAATAGGCTAGAATCCGATTTGAATGTTTTGCCGTAGTTTGCTCGGATTTGTGGAAGCTGGACAAGGACTGGTCAGAGACGATTTGAGAGGTCGAAGATTCTGCCAGGCGCAGCTGGCGTGAGATTGAGTCTAGGATTAAGATTATGCAGTTCAGGCGATAGTGGTGATTTGATTTGGCAAGCAACCAAGGCTTGCGTATATTGGTTATGATGTATAAGATTGAGGAACCAGAAGTAACTTGAGGTCTGCTCAAGAGTTTAGTTGACCGACTTGTCTCTGACCATCATCCTAGGAGGATGATTGAAGATTTTGTGAATTTTTCATAAATCGCTTTATCATCGATTTATGAAAAATTCTTCCGCTACGGTAAAGTTGTGTTACGTTTAGATATGATTTGCCGCAAAAGCCGTCGTTTGTATGCATCTAGTCAATAAGTTATCATGTTAGCAACATATAAGTTCCAACAAATATGATGCACAACGCAAAAGTAGTTGAGCACCCCTGTCAGAAATCTCTACACATTCCATCCATCGACCACATCTCTGCTACTACCGTTGCACGAGCAAAGAGCGTCCATCCTAATCGAGCAAGCAAACTCACACCGAAGCACAAATCCAATACCATACGGCGAGGGAGAGTGAGATTACGCTCGCAGTCGGCAAATGACCCCTCTCAGCATACCGGCGCAATACTCACACAAGCGAAAGCTGTGTGTTGACGATTGGTGAGAGAACAGAACAGTGGTAGTTCGAGTCAGTCCGGCTTGATGTGCGGATCAGTTTCCGAAAAGTGAAAGTTGTTTTCGTGAATTGCGGTGGCGGATTTCAAGTGCACATCTCGGTGCAGGTGCAGAAAATAGTTGGAAGTGGCAGATATCACGCCGATCAGGATCCACATCCCACGCAGGCCAAAAGATCATTGGCGATAAAGTGCGATCAGTGCAGGTAAATTTAACAAAGTAAGTTTGCCAAACACGTGCTAAAACAATGGCGTTCCACTAGGGTGTTGACGGACAATCCGCTAGAACCGAGCGCGGCATAATCCCGTTCCGCTCCATTGGCATACGGTGGACACGAAACGCCACGAGGAAAGTGAATCACAGCGGCCGACAGGAAGCGCAAAACGGATCTCCCAGGCAGTTGACGTTGATTAGCGAGGAAGCTTTAGGTGAGTCAAAAACAAAATGGTGGTCGATCAGCTTGAGCTTGAATGTGGGATAATTGCAGCGAACCGGCCTGTGGAAGACCGACGCCGAGAGAGACCGACCAACAGCTCGAAGGAGAAGAGACATCGGAAGGCCCCTTTAAGGGTGAGTGAACGAAAATGAAGCCGAATAAAGCACATCCGACTGAAAGCGTAATTACATCATTACAGGGTTTTTGTGTTCCATTTCTGGAACCACTTTTGCCATTGTTGGGCAGTCGCTCAGGCCGTCCGAGTACTGGGTCATCTTTCTTCGGATCCGAGGTGAGGAGAACTCCATCAAGGCAAGACCGTGTGATATTGTGCGCTCAGTTAACGACGGTGGTTGGATACGGCCCGAAACGCTTCAAGACGAACTCGGCCAGCGGCCGAAGGCAGCGCAGTCCCAAGAGACGGTCACCGTGAATCCCATTCATGCTGGGCCGCCCCCCGCCGGTTGAGGGCAAGTTCTTCAGCATCCATCAGTCAAGGAAGGATGAGCTGGCAGGATGGTGCATCAGTCGGGAGCGCGCGGTCGGTGTTAGTGCACAGAAGCGGTGCCGTGAGTACCAGCGCCTAGATTAAGCCAAGTTACGATGATTGGGACGGAGGTATTATGTTAATCTAGATATAAGACAAGCGAAGCTAGAAGTAGGGATCAGGTGTGATGCAATCATAATGGCAATCAATACAAGCAATTAAAATTATCACTGCGTGTTTGAGATTATGTTGGTGCCTTAGCCTTTCAGTGTCTGCTCTGTGGTTCGCTCCGGTAGTTCTGCTCTACCCATACCGGGAACTTTGCAACACTTTTCAAAATTTTCAATTACCAATGGATTCAATACTTCACATCGGATGAGGAGCCTGAGTGACACTTCCGCGAAATGATCTGATAAAGGAAGAACTCCTGCTAATACCTCCAAACTCATTGTATGAGTCGAGTTCATGCAGCCTAACGCAATCCGAAGACAGCGATACTGGATACGCTCAAGCTTCAGAATATGTGTTTTCGCGGCGGATTGGAAACAAAAGCTACCGTATTCGAGGACGGATAGGATTGTAGTGCGGTACAGCTTTATCAGATCTTCCGGATGGGCTCCCCACCATGTTCCGGTGAGAGTACGCATGAAGTTGATTCGTTGTTGGCATTTCTGATACAGATACTTAATGTGCTTTCCCCAGGTGCATTTAGAGTCGAACCAGACCCCTAAGTACATATATGAAAGATCCTGAGTTAGTTCCTTACCCACCATTTGAAGCACTACCTTTGCTGGGTTATGCTTCTTAGAAAAGACAACTAACTTGGTTTTCTCCGGAGAGAATTCGATACCCAGCTTTAAGGCCCAAGTAGACAAATTGTCTAGAGTATCTTGCAATGGTCCTTGCAGATCTTCCGCCCCTGATCCTGTTACAGAAACAACGGCATCATCCGCAAGCTGTCTAAGCGAGCAATTTTCCATGAGACAATCATCTATATCTCTGATATAGAAATTGTAAAGAAGGGGGCTTAAACATGAGCCCTGGGGGAGACCCATGTAGCTAATTCGTGAAGTTGTTGAGGTTCCGTGAGAAAAACTCATTCGTTTCTCAGACAACAAATTATACAAATAGTTGTTCAATAATGGTGAAAGTCCACAATCATGGAGTTTGTCTGAAAGGACGTCAATACATACTGAATCAAAAGCTCCCTTAATGTCCAAAAATACTGATCCCATTTGTTCCTTTCGAGCATAGGCCAGGTGAATTTCTGTTGAAAGCAGCGCAAGACAGTCGCTCGTTCCCTTGCCTCTGCGGAAACCAAATTGAGTAGCTGAAAGAAAGCCATTAGATTCAACCCATTTATCAAGCCGATGGAGAATCATCTTCTCTAACAGCTTGCGCAAGCACGACAACATCGCAATAGGGCGGTACGAGTTGTAGTCGGACGCGGATTTTCCGGACTTTTGGATGGCAATCACTCTCACTTGTCTCCAATCATCCGGAACAATGTTGTCTTCCAGGAACTGATTGTATAAGTTCAACAAGCGCCTCTTCGCGACGTCTGGGAGGTTTTTAAGCAAGTTGAACTTAATTCTATCCATTCCTGGAGCAGAGTTGTTACATGAGAGGAGAGCAAGTGAAAGTTCGAGCATCGAAAAGGGACTATCGATTTCGCTTCTCTCTGTTAAACCATCGCGAACCGTTCCATACACGGGTACGGAGTCAGGACATACTTTCTTGGCAAATTGGAAGATCCACCGAGAAGAGTGTTCTTTATCTTCATTTACCGCTGACGCGTTGCGCATTTTTCTCCCGACGGTCCACAATGTAGTCATCGAAGTTTCTCGCGAAAGCCCGTTGACGAAATTTCGCCAATATCCTCGTTTCTTCGCGTTGACGAGACTACCAAACTTGCGTTCAAGAGAGGTATAGCGCTCGTAGTTTTCCCTAGAACCACGTTTCCGGTATTCTTTAAACGCGGCGGATTTTTCCCGGTACACTGCGGTGCACTTCTCATCCCACCACGGGGTGGGTGGCCGACGTCGAACTTTCGATCCCGGTATTGGTCGACGCTGCGCTTGAAGAGCACTGTTGATGATTAACTCGGATAGGAACTGATATTCTTCCAACGGAGGAAGAGCATTGACCGACTGCTCGCCATCGGAAATCGCCTCGGCATATTTTCCCCAGTCAATGTGTTTCGTGAGGTCATATGCGACGTCGATCTGGCGGACCTGACACGAATTATTGGTGATTGAAATTTTGATAGGCAGATGATCACTACCATGGGGATCCTGAATCACTTTCCACGTGCAATCCAATGATAGCGAATTCGAACATATTGAGAGGTCTAAAATACTTGGAGGAGCTGGAGGTTTAATTCGTGTTGCTTCCCCAGTGTTCAAAATAGTCAAGTTGAAGTCGTCGCATAGGTCATATAACAAGGTTGAACGGTTGTCGTCGTACATTGACCCCCAGGCTGTACCGTGTGAATTGAAATCACCTACGATCAAACGTGGGGCTGGCATAGCGCAGCAGATGTCTGCTAGGTCTCTGCGAGATATCCTGGCACTCGGCGGCAGGTAGACGCTTGCAATGCTAAAGTTTTTCCCTCGTATAGTAACCTGGCATGCAACTACTTCAGTGCCTGTCATCGGGGGAAAATCAATCCTATAAAAGGAGTGGCGCTTATTGATCCCCAATAACACCCCTCCATAACCGTCCCCTCGATCGTGGCGAATAATATTGAAATCGTGGAAAGGGACATTTTTATCAGAAGTAAGCCATGTTTCACAAAGAGCAAATGCGTCACAGCGTGTGCTATGAACTAAAAATTTAAAAGCTTCAATATTTTTAATAATGCTTCTACAATTCCACTGAAGGATTTCGATCATATCTCCGACCTCGTTGGTTGAATTATCCATCGAAAGATATGAAAGATTCAAGAATCGGCCATTTTGAAGTCACTCGCTTAAGAAAAGGTTTTACTAAAGAAAGTGCCATGTTTATTAGGTTTCTTATTGCGGGTGAGACTTCCATTGTATCGAAGATGATTTCCACAATCCCAGAAAGCGTTATTTTGTCGGAAGTTTCGACACGTTCTTGTAGACTTGTGAAAATGTTTGATGGGTGTCTTTCCGAGCGAAAAACTGGGACATCTGGGGTTTTAGATGTTCCCGGAAGTGATGGAAAATCTCCAGGTTTCAATTTAAAGCCTGGAGGTATTTTTTTAGATGTATTTCCATCACCTCTTGACTTTTTCAGGGAGGGTGGAGAATTCTGTTGAGCAACAGGGTCATGGAAAGCTTGCTGACGGTGCCTTCGTGCTATAGCTCGTTTTCGCTTTGTTCCTGTTTGTATAACACTAAATTCTTCACCTGCCTCAGAGTCAGAGCCTTGATCATCATCAGGCAGGGAAGTAAAGAGGTTATGGTTGCGGGCTGGTGGAACAACAGTAGGTGCAATCTTCTTTAGCATTTCTGCGTAAGATTGCTTTGACCGTTGTTTCAGAGAGCGTATTTGATGTTTCTCCCGCTCTATAAACTTCGGGCACGCAGTAAGCTCATGTGGAGCTTGACCACAGCATGCACACTTGGGTTCAGAACTGCAGGCACCCTGCACATGTAGCTCACCGCACTTTGCGCACCGTGGTTTGTTGCAGCAGAAAGGTGATGTATGACCAATTTGCTGGCACTTATCACAGTGCATAACCGTCGGTTTATAGAGGCGAACGGGTAACCGAAGTTTCCCGATCACCAGGTAATCTGGAAGCGCCGATCCGGAGAAGGTTACGCAAAATGAATTCGAGGGCTGTTTTTTGCCATCAGGAGCCACCTGGTTCATTTGTCTGGCATCAAGTATGGCGACTGGAGGGACGGCACGGTTTTTAAACCCTCCAACACCAGATTTGATGTCAGCACAACTTAAATACGGTTCGGTGACCACTCCTGCGATCTCAATTTCTCGACTTGGAAGGTATACTCTGTACTCCATCGAGAAGAGTTTGTAGGCAACAATCTTATTGGCCTGTTCACGATCACTAACCGTGACACGCAGTTTGTCACGGCTGGGAGCATCTACTGATTCGATGCCCCGAAACGACTTTGCCAGATCTTTCTCAATTTGTAATTTGTTCAACGGTTTGCCTTTGGACCGGAAGAAAACCAGAAAGGGACCCTTAGATCCGGGTGGATAAGCTTTCAGGCGGGGGGTCGCTTCCTTAACCGTACCAGAAGAAGAGGAAAGCACCAGGGGTTGATTTGTTTTACGAGTGATGGAGGACGTATCCATTGGCACTTGATCATTGGTCAAAATTTCGTAAGAAGGAGATTCAATAGATTCAACATCTTCGGAAGGGTCAATGCTGGATGAACTGTTTGCGTGTTCTTCCGAGGCGACTGGAAGAAATGGAGAAAGGTTAACTGTATCAGTCGTCTCCATTTCGGCAATATGCAGCGGAATCAATTTTGGGACAACGTTAGAATGTTTCGTACTTGATTCATCATCCGAGGAAATTTCGAAGCGCGACGAACCCCCGCCTTTGTCTTTTGGTTCCATGGGGTAGTATTACCCCTTCAAAAGACAGTTCAAAATATATGTGCAAATAAAATAATATAGTGGACCAAGAAATGTGAACGGTGTTTGGCTGGTTTGCACTTAACGGTAGTTTTAATACCAATGAAAATAATACTAATTGCAAATAAAGGTAATTACAAAATATTTACAATAAAAAAAGGGGAATGCAAAATGTGATTGCACTTTGGGTAAATTAACCACAAATAATGTACGGATTAATAATTATAATAATAATGAAAAAAAAAATGTACAGCAGAAAAAAAAATAACGTTAGAAAAAAAAAACAAAAAGCAAAACAAGGGAATTGCCCTTTAGGGGACTTAATACTAATAATAAATTTATTATGAAAAATGAAAACGAAATTAACGATGAGAAAAAAAAATAGTAAGAAAAGTAATTACCGATGGTAGGTGAATTGATCACCTGCTAACAACGTCGGAGAAAGGACAGACCGTAGACAAAGAGATCGGCACAACGAAGTAAATACTTATTCAATGCATCCAATGTATGCTTCTCCGGTGCTGTTGTTTTCGATAAGCACGTGCTGGTCAGCAGATGGATGTATTGTCCGGGTGCTGCTAGGAATGAAGATTGAGCAGCCGGTTGGCAGCAAACGGCCGCCTGTTGATGTATGGCCTCTGGTGTGCTGATGATGATGGCACAGCGGATGGCCTTGGTTAAAGTTGAACAGTCCAGCCAGAAGACTAGGCTTAAGGCTGGCTGCTTCCGTGGTCCGGAACGCGGGTAAGCGATTATATGCACTATAAAAGTAACCGTAAAAAACCACGCAACGTGGGGAAAAAACAGTTCACTTTGCTGCAAGAATCACTTCACTTGACTCGTAGGTAGCAAGAAAACACGACCGACTCTGGCTAGCGTTCGGAGAGGAATGGGGTTTTTTTTTTGTTACGTGCTGTTTTAAATGTTTGTGTTTTACAATCCAATGACCCTGGAGGGATCGATTTTTGCTTTTTACTGACTATTGAGCAAAAAAATATTACTGCACAATCGTCAAGCATTACGCGAAATACTATTTTTACAAAAAATAAACTATTCTTTCTTTTTTGATTCCCGGCATTCAAAAGATTTAATTTGGAAACACTTAAACAACAAATGTTTACGGTCTATCGCCAGCTTTCTTGGCGAATCCTGATCGTATACCTCCCCCAACCTCCAACTCCGTAGCACTTATGGGGGTGTCGCTGAGTCGGTGGCCTCCAATTAAGTAAGAACTACAACATCAACATTTCCTTCCTCTATCCCAAGTTATGGTAAAGATGGGCGTGGCCGGGAAAAGCGATATTCATGCTTTTAGTATTCTTGTTTATGATTACAACAACTGCCTTGTTCATGAAAGCAGTCAGGATGAGACTATTAAAAAGAAACTTGAATATTGCCACTTTCCAATCTACTAAGTATATTGTAACTACGCTAACGCGAACTCTAATCTTGGTCATCCAAGAACACTCATTAATATATGAATTGTAATATTCCATGTGCGTGGATTTATGTCTGTTACGACTGGTTTCCGACCAGAGTGTTGCGTCAATTCCCGATTTTGTTTGTTTATCGATTTCGTGTTTCCTTTTCAATGTTTTGTTTCAGTGTGTAAGATTTTTGAAAAAATGACTAGAGCTTAGTGACATTTGAACACACGTAGACTAGCATACACTCGTCATACACAGTTTGTTTTTGTTTTCCTCAAAGAAACTTGCACACCCTTTCCAGACTCATCAAAATGCATATGGAAATATTACCCAATTTGAAAAATTTACACCCGGATTCTGGGTGTTTTTCGAGACAGAGTGCATATTGTTTTCCTCTAAGGTTCACAACTACTTCTACACTTGGGCACCCATACCATTGGGCGTGATAACCACTATTGGCATCCCTGGATAGAGGTGATTTTCAAAGTAAAACACACTGAAACAAAAAATTGAAACAGAAACACGATAATCGATAAACAAACAATATCGGGAATTGACGCAACACTCTTGTCGGGAACCAGTCGTCAAGATTTTGAAAAGTTGTCGCTCATATCGTATATGGAGTATTGTGCTCTGCAAGATAAATCCACGTAATGCGGAATGGAGCTTCCAGATTTTTGTAAAATGAGGCCTAAAAAAACTGGAATATTCTAGACAAATCTGGAAGGTGGCTCGTTGCCTCTATCTTGACACACTTCTTGCATCATTATGAGTTTGCTAACCGACACGTTCAGACGCGGAAAAATAAAACGTTGTAAAGTTCAAGCGCGTGTTTTATTCGGACGCCATTCCTACAACTTCAGAAGCGAAATCGAAGAAGTTTTGCTAAAAATGGCAGAAGGACGAATAGAAGAGCTCCTAAAGTGGCTTCAGAAGCACGAAGTTCGAAGTATCAGAAACTGCCTTTATTCGACACCTACGTGTGCTATACGATAGTCATCCGGCCAATTAGATCGCAAAAGAGCAAAACATCGGAGAAGAGGAAATATTGAACAAGTAGATCCGGACTCTCAAGAAGAAAAAGCAAATTGCTGATCTGTGGCTGGAAACGAAGTACTGTATGAAATGCCGAGTTTCGGCTAAAATGTATACGCAGATTGATGGAGCCAGGTAGGAGGGCCGAATGGTTTTTTCGTGTGGTGCGCTGAGTTCCACGACAATTTCGTGGGAAACTTTGGCCACACATTCACAGTGGCAGAAATTATCGATTAGCTGAGGAAAACATTCTCCAGCTGCTAGACATCAGTGATGGGTTATATTCTCAAGATGCAGGAGATTACTTCGCGTACTGACAGCTCGCCCGAAAGACTTAAAAAAACTATAAAATAAACGATTTCCGAAGTCATGTTCTACGATGTTGACGTATATGACGATGGAACTCAATGCAATTATCGTATTTTGTACAACAAAGAAATAAGTTTTCAATGGTGGTAGGCCATTTGGCATAAAGTCGTTTGGCATAATGGTCGTTTGGCATAATAGTCGTTTGGCATAACGAGTCTGAAACCAAGAATTTCTCAATTTTTCGTTTTTCATTTCTATAGAATCTTTCTGTTGACATCAGGCTTGTTTTGGAGTCAATTGGTACAAAATGACACTTTATTCAACAATCATTCACTCTTGAATAAATGTAAGCATATTAGGAAAGTTATTGCCAATAGTATTTTATTATTCATCCAGAAATTACCCTTCTTTCAAATAGTTTGAGTTTCGCTATTGGAACAAACTTTTGGATTGAAGAGCATATATTAAGCACAAATTTACCCTTCTTTCGAAGTCTCTTTTTTCCAAATATGATGTAATCATGATTATAGGTATGAAAACTGTTGATTTAAAATTTCAATAAATTTCTCCTTCTTTTATGCATAAGCTGTTCTTTGGAGCTAAATTTTCTAAGTATTTTTTCTAAGTGCTACTTTTCTCCTAATGTCGTTTCCCCCGAACGCCAGTTCCCCGAATATCCCGTTTCCCCGACTAGCCTCCTTCCCGGACAAGTTTTTAGCACTCATAATTGTCGTAACTTTATACATTTTAAGGTGGTGAACGAACACCCTTCTTTATTTAATTGTCAATTTTACCGTCCTCAGCATTTTTGCCAACATGCGTATAGCCGAGAATGACAGAATACTTCCTTTTTTTATTGCTTATCGTTCTTCCTCGTTCACTATCCAACCACTGAAGATTATTATAGCACCTATTTGAACTGCACCACTTTTCGTGGAAACCGGTCATTCGAGGACTGGTATTCGGGGAACCGGCATTCGGAGAAACGACATTCGGGAAAAGGTATCACAATCACTTCGATGAATCTGAACGCAATTGTTAATGTGTTTTCGTTTTCTTATGCCACAATATTTTTGGCGTCCAATCGTCGATTGGTTTAATCATAAAATTTGCCTTCTTTTAAAAATAGGCTGTTCTTAATATTTATACTGTTTTAAATTTTATCATTTAGTAAAGCTAAAAGTTAACCATTTTTATATTTTGGTGTTTTATCAATTCTTACAATACGTGTTGTTCTTCATCGAGATACGCTGGAAAAAAATATTAGCTCAATCACAAATTTTCTATTATTTCGATAATAGACGGTGTTTTTGATGTACACTCCCAAAACTAAAATTTATGTTGAATCATTGAAAAGTTTTGCCACAAATATTTTCTTTAAAAATGTGTTGTTCCTTTGAGTTATGCTGTGAGAAGATTTTTTGCGTTTGAACCTTAAACATTTTACACGAAAAATAATATGCTCTCGTATATAGCCTATTTTTGCATTATTATGCAATAATAAACCTTTGGATTAGAGCTTTGATAATTTGGAAATAAATTTCCCTTCTTTTATCAAGAAATTAACATCAAGTGTTACGTCCAAACTGGGACAGAGCTTGATCTGCAGCGAAATATTTATGGGCGTTCCCTTTATTAATGGATGCGAACTTTGTTGCCAATTTACTATTCTCAAATATGTATATTCCAACAAGCGAAAAGATCTTCCACCAGACCCATCACCAGTTTTATTTAGTAATGCTCTCTAATGTCACAACAATTTTTGACATTCATAGCTTGAAAATCTCTGAACGAACGCCACGTTTGTTGAGATCCCACCAAAAAAAATAATAATGGGCTCGGTGGTGTTGATCTCGGTAAAAGCTTCAAAAATGCCGATATTCATTATAAGTCAATCATTATGCCAAACGGCCATTATGCCAAATGACCATTATGCCAAACGGCTTTATGCCAAACGACCTTATGCCAAACGGGGTACAATCGTTTTCAATGGTTGGTGTTCTCTTCGAGTCAAATGAAGAATAAGAGTATTAACCCCTCTACCGGCAGCTTCATTTTTTACCGCTAAAATAATATTCAAATCGCGATTTTGTTTCTCGTTATTTTTGCACCATTTTTTCACAAGACCTCCAAAAACTCCTTTAGTTTAAGAAGCCGTGTCAATATTAATCATTGGTGATCTGGTTTTGAAGATATTCCGAAGTTCCTTGGGGGACCGACATTTTCCATATAAAATGTATCTGGCGGTGATTTTGTTTTTGGTCAATTTATCAAAAAAATAAAATGTGTACTATACAATACCAGTTAATTAGGAGCTACTCTGGAAAATTCATACAAATTGGTTAAGTATTCTTGGAGAAATCTGAAAATTACGATATGAGGTTTTTTAGAGCTTTCAAGATCTTTATTTGTCCAGGGTGGTACAGGTCGGACTGGATTATCCGGAGTATCGATTTTTTTTCACTCCGGATAATCAAATCCTCCGGATAATCGAATCGCTAAGGAAAACAAAATTGAAATCTATGACAAAAGCACTTAAATATTATCTTTTTTCGTTTTTTTATTTATATGATGCGGTGGTGTTAGCGTTAGCGTTAGCGTAGTTACGGTATACTTCGTAGATTGGATACTAGCAACATTCATGTTTATTTTTAATAATCTCATCCTGACTACTTTCAGGAACAAGGCAGGGGAGTATACCTTGTTCAAATCATAAACAAGAATACTAAAAGCATGAATATCACTATTCCCGGCCACGCCCATCTTTACCGTAGCTTGGGATAGGGGAAGGAAATGTTGATGTAGCACTTACTTAATGAGAGGCCACCGACTCAGCGACACCCTCATAAGTGCTACGGAGTTGGAGGTTGGGGAAGGTATATGGTCAGGATTCACCTAGAAAGCTGGCGATAGACCGTAAACATTTGTTGTTTAAGTGTTTTCAATTTAATCTTTTGAATGCCGGCAATCAAAGAAGAAAACAATAGTTTATTTATTGTATAAATAGTATTTCGCGTAATGGTTATCGATTGTGCAGTTTTTTTTTTTTTTTTTTTTTTTTTTTTTTCAATAGCCAGTAAAAAGAAAAACCGATCCCTCCAGGGTCATCGGATTGTAAAAACTAACGCGTAAAAAAACAAACATTCAAAATCGCCTGTTAAGATAAACAATCCCGGCGGTACGGTATTTTCAAAAAGAAAGGAAGCGCGTTCGAACTAAACACTCGAGGATAACACAGTCGGGTTTTCTGCTCATAATTCTACGAAAAGCAGAATCGATCCCTCCAGGGTCATCGAAAGGTTAAAAAGCACCCACGACCGATTGTTTGTTGAGTAACACCCGCTCGGGCAGAACGGGCAATATGAACAAAAATATCAAACTCCGAAAAAAAACATTTTCCGTCCAAGAAACGACCAGCAGTTCTACGACGCGGACAAAAACCATCCGGAAGACTTTCAAAAGAAAAAAATATCATTCTGGAACAAACTCACCGGATTGATTCTCTCAAATCATGTGCTGTCTGTCTTTTCCGGATGGTTCGGTGAACTTGAGGCTGCCAAAAACCAACTTTTTCACAGTACTGAGGACACAAACCAAACAAATCACTTTTTCATTTATCACTTTTCACTATTTCATTTCTGAATATGAAATTGTATTCTTATATAACTGGATATTAAAACGGATAGACAATTTTATTTTTCACTTTGAAGACCGTAAAAACATTTTCGCGTCCGATTTCTATTTATATGATGCGGTGGTGTAGCCAGAAATTTTTTCTTCGAACAGTAGGGGTCTTTTTACAAGAAAAAAAAAATTGACCGGCATACACAAAAAACCACTTTTACTAACTCCCCTATTCTTAAATACGTTCTAAACTGCAAAACCATTCATGTTGTATATTGCAATACCAAATTATCTCAGATTTATGCATAAAAATTGAAAAACAAGAACATCAAAAAACAAATTCCAGATAATCGAGTTTAAAATTCCGGATAATCGAGTCCCCGGATAATTGAGTCTCCGGATAATCGCGTCCGACCTGTACCAGAAAAATAAATGCTCATTACTCAAAGACGGCTGCACCAAATTGCTTCATTTTTTCACAACACACTCGCATTAATGTATCATTTCGAGGAGTGAATATCCAAATACGACAAAAAATCGGTAGCCTGAGATATTTACGTGGGTTATGGCTACGTGTCGGTCCCCCAATGAATTTTGGGATATCTCCGGATCCAGATGACCAATTATCAATATCGACACATATTCGAAAACTAGATGAGTTTTTTGAGAACTTGTGAAATAATGGTGCAAAAATATCAAGAAACAATAAGTTATCGCGACTTGAATATTTTTTTTAGCGGTGAAAATGAAGTTGCCGATTGAGGGTTTAATTTAAGTGAAAAAAATATGCCGTCCATTTTGGACGTTAAAACGTCATCTTGATTTTAAGTAGTAGAATGAGTATGAGATCACCTTGTTAGCACTTAACATGTTGTCGACATTCACTTATCGCTATCACTTACGTACCTCTGTTCCTATTCTTCTTTTTCCTGACGTTACATTCTTACTGGAATCAACCCTGTTATTCAGCAACGTTAGTAATACAAACTGGTTATAGAATAGGAATTCGCTGCTTACTTGTTGGAAAATAATGTAGAACACGTAAAAATGGCAAGTGCTTCTGATCAGGCGATTGATAGTTTTTCCAAGTAATTTTGTGTATTTTTCGTAGCTTGGAAATTAAAATGACTTTGTTTTTGATTTAAACCTTGGACCTGGGAGGGAGGCACCGATACTACACACGAAATATAGAACAATGTTTGTTTGAACTGCAAGATAACTCCAGCTTGCCAACAACAATCAAGGCAGGCTTGGGGAAAATCGCTAGTTTTCTTTTGTTGTGTACTTTCGATTTTTCCTGACAAACATGGAAAAAGGGCCACAGTTTTCTATGCACTAAATATTCATTCATATTGGAAAAATTAAATCGATGCGTTTTTCAATGCTTTATATTCAATCCGATTGAAAGGTGCTCACGTGACATTACTTGCATTGTGTGCATGAATTGCTTTTCATTCGATTTTTGTCACTTTTGATGAAATACGAAAATGTGTTACGCGCTTTTTCCATGTTAGTCCAATGTTTCAGATCTGGGCTCACAGTGACAGTTCGTGACAGCGGAATCCCGGCTCACTATGACGTACAGAAATTTTGTATTGGTTTCTCCCTCCCAGCCTTGGACTATAACACGCATTCCTTATATGTCGTTTAACTTATTAAAAATAAGTGTAAAATTATGCCGAAAATTTGACATACATTTCGGCAGTCTAGCGCAGATAAAATCATATTTAAACGTATTTATGAAATTCATAAGATAAATTATTATGATAACACTGGAGGAAGTTTCGTTTAGCATACAACAAAATAAGTTCAGCTAAACTAAATTGTAACATGGAGTATAACTCAATGAACCATTCCCATTCACTGACTATTGTAGAGTAAAAGCAAACATAGTCAAGCATATCACAAATCCTACTTACACTTTTTCTGGGTCGAGCGGTGGTGGCGGAGGTTTCTTTGGGCGACCGCGGCGTCTCTTCTCCGTCACAACGGGCGGTTTCTCCGAAAATGTACGTCGTATGCCCTTTGAGTCGTACATCGGCAGCTGGGGTTTGTAGTCATGTTTATCGTCGTCATCGTCCTCTAGTTCTACAAATTCATCTGCTTCGATGACGGTCTCATACAAAATTTCTTGCGATACATCTTCGACTACTTTGAAATCATTTTGATCATCGTCTTCTTCGACTTTTACTTCGACACAATCAATCGTCTCATTTCTCTGTAAACAGGAAAATTCGTAGCTAGATATATGAGGAAACAAAATCGAGCTTGTCAATCATTACCTGTTCAAACTCAGATTTAGAGTTGCTGGAGTCATCATACCTATCATCTTCATTACTGCTGTGCTCTACTTTCAAGTTGACCAAGCTTTTGGCTTTTGATGTGTTGGGTTTATACACCTTCGTATCATCATTCGAAGAATCACTGTCCCCATATTTGTCCATAGAAGTAATTCGTTCAGCTGATTGCTTGACCACCACTGGCTTTATATCCTCTCTGTCATCTATAGTAATACTAGGGCGATTACGTGGCCTTGGTGGTCCTGAACGTTGAAGCACCTTGCTGACATACACTTGACGATCAGTAAGATTTGGCATAGCTATAACATGGACATGCATTAGTGATAAATTCAACTTTAGAGTTTGTCTACAGTATTTACTTTTGATATTCGGCCTTGGTACAATTTTGTTAGTCAGGCAATGCTGTGGCAATCCACACGTGTCGGGTCGAGCTCGTCGATGTTTTAGAAGGTTACCTATTATTGTGTGATAGAGATTAGTAAAATCTAATGCAGACATACATTAAACCCGTATTACCGATGCAGGAGAAACGACTTCCACAGTAGCTGCAGTGGTAAGGTTTAATACCACTGTGTGTTGTAGAGTGCGTGATCAAACTTTCTCGGTGGGCAAACGCTTTGTCGCATTGCTGTAACGGTATAAATAGATATTTAACATAACGCATAACGTAACTTGCATAACATAACAATTATAACGTTCTTTCATACTGGTATTTCTTGTTAAGTCAATACATACATTACACTTGTAGGGTTTCTCTCCGGTATGCATTCTTTCGTGCACTTTGAGTTGACCCTTGTTCAGGAAGCTGGCTCCGCAATAGTTACACAGATGGCTCTTCTCTCCCACATGCTTTATCATGTGGGCATTCAATGAAGCCTGGGTTAGATATAACGAATTACACTCGCTGCATTTGTGCTTTTTCTCCGTTCCGCATTTGGACCCGATGTGTACCCTGTAAAAGAACGATTTTTGGTTTACCTCATAGATAATTTACTATAATTTCGTATAAATCATATTAATCATCTATGTCAGTGGCTCTCAGCATAACATCAAACGCAGGCTGCAAGTTGTAAATGGCTAGGTATCTAAAAGATTTCTATTTTTATGGCTTCTCTGAAAAAAGCATCAGAGGGATCAAACTTCAAGGTTAACATTAACCCACTCTTTCCAATGGTAGCATCAGAGCTCCATTGATTTTTGACGAACTTACTAGAATATAATTCCATACTCATCAGATCAATCCAAGAGTCAACCAACTGTTTCGATAGTAAAGCTATTGATGAACAATCAAAAAAAACAAACTGATTTCGAAAAATTTAGTCCATTTAAAACATTGTTTGTTCAAGCACTTTATACAAAAACTTGTTTTTTTTTCTTGAAGAAATAGTTGTTCAAAGTCGTGGGAAAGAAAGGGTCAATTGAGGATCTGCAAAGTGTTGTAAAACTTTATTAACACAGTCAAAACTTAAACAATAAGTACATCTAGGAGAAACTTCTTGTCTTCAAACTCCCCTCCAAAACAAGATACATCCTTTCATTTAAAGGCAAACAAAGCTTAAGAAAAACGCTGCTTTACAGTACTCAAATGCCTTTTACAACCTGAAAACAACAGTTTTCACAAGACTATAAAATCATGAAAAATTGTAGGAAATCCCGGAATCCTTGGTCTACCAAAGCTTTCTTTTCGGGTTCGAGAAGAAAATCAAAACTGATTTCTTTGACAGATTACAAGCTGTTTCTGATTGTGAACAGATTCAGCCAATTTCAAATTAATTTCAGATAATCATTTGAATGCTCAACGAGGAGAAATACAGAGAGCCATTGTTTACAACGCATATAGGAAACTGAACTGAAATAAAATATAAGACCAAACAGGAAACTACAAGAAACTCAACAGGAATCAGGAGATAAAAGTCTTCCTAAGGATTCCGAAGAGAATCCCACCGGATATATTTCTAAGAAGGGAGCGGACCTGGTGTAGTGGTTAGAACACACGCCTCTCACGCCGAAGACTTGGGATCGAATCCCATCCCCGAGATAGTCACTAAAAATTTCAGTGACGACTTCCTTCGGAAGGGAAGTAAAGCCGTTGGTCCCGAGATGAACTAGCCCAGGGCTAAAAATCTCGTTAATAAAGATAGACAAAAATATTTCTAAGAAGTTTTTTTTATAAATTATTCATGGTATTACACGTTGGGCGTAGTCAGGATTTCCATCAGGGAGGGGCAAGCGACCACGAAATTTCATTGACGGATATCACGTAAACACGATCATTATACACAATCTCTGCAATCTGTACCTTTCTACATAAAACGTCAAACTATCAAGGACATCCATCCTTTTTTTTTCTTTCGCGATGAGCGACAATGAGTTCGAAACGCGCCTTGGTTCCATCTGTTGGCTGAGTAACGCGTTCTTTAACAAAAAATCATGAATAGAAAAGTTTTTACATTTCGATTAATAGAGTTCCTATTGACTAGCAATTTCGCCCTGGCCAGTTATTGACACGGGTTATAAAAAATTCATTAAATTCCTCCATTCTTAACATAGCATATAACATACGATTTATGACATAGATTCCACTAAAATCGCTTCCGGGAATAATTTCAAAAATTCTCCAAGCGACCCTAAAATAGTTTCCGAAATATTTCTCCAAGAAATCGGTCTCCAGAGATTTTTGCAGGATTTGTTTTTTTACAGCTATTTTTTTTTTTACACTCTTTATTAAGCAGCTCTTCCAGAAATTTACCAATGTTTTCTATCAAATGTATACCTTCAAAAACACAAGGCGAGTGAAAAGATCCCTCCGTAATTCTCAATATATTTTTATATACATTATTCCTAGTAGTTTTTCTGGTACTCTGCCATACATTTTCGATGAATTCCATTAATAATTCTTCTATCAATTTCTTTGGAAGAATTTCTTAATAGATTCCTCATAAAAATGTACCAAGAACTTCTTCAAAAAATATTTTAGAGATAATTCTGAGAAAAAAAAAATGCTGAAAATCCTCGTGATATTTCCTCTATAAATTTGCTTGGATTCTTTCAGAGTTAATACCAATAACAAATTCAACAACTAGGGGGGCAACGTGGCGTAGTTGGCTACACGTTCGCTTCATAAGCGGATCGTCATGGGTTTGTTTCCCAGCCCCCCAACAAAAAAAAAATTCTTCGTCAGTTCGCTTGAAAACTACACGAGCTCCACCCGTCCAACACCATGGCCGTCTGAAAGCGCACTGACAACTGACCCTCTTCTGAGGCTTCTGAGCGAACATGCTCTAATGTACCTGGATAACATGACGATCGACCAACGGCAAGGAATAATGGACGTCTCTCTGGACTCTCTCTGGAAAAGCAACATCACAGGTAACGTAGGATCACATCACAAATAGGTTTCATCGATAAAGCAGATAGGTATATGGACAATGTACTAAAAAGAACAACTGTCAAATTTGAATTCGCTCTTCTTCTTCTTCTTTTTTGGCATTAACGTCCTCACTGGGACAGAGCCTGCTTCTCAGCTTAGTGTTCTCATGAGCACTTCCACAGTTATTAACTGAGAGCTTTCTTTGCCTAAGTTGCCATTTTCGCATTCGTATATAGTGTGGCAGATACGATGATACTCTATGCCCAGGGAAGTCAAGGAAATTTCCATTACGAAAAGATCCTGGACCCACCGGGAATCGAACCCAGACACCTTCAGCATGGCTTTGCTTTGTAGCCGCGGACTCTAATCACTCGGCTAAGGAATTCGCTCTAGTGATGCCCAAGCTGGCGAATAAGAGCTCAATAAGTTATGTAAATGGGGAATGAAAAAAAAACAAATTCAACAAGCCAAAATTACGATAGGAATTCATACATGACTTACTCCACGATTTCTTCAGAAACTCTTCCCAGGTATTTTCTCGACAAGTCTTCTTGGAATTCATTTGAATGTAAAATACACACACTGAAATAAATTGAACAGGCTAATCTATCAGAAATTGTATATAAGCTACACACTGAAAAAAAATTACGGATTACGGTGAAATTTCACCGTAATCTCAACAGCTGAAGTTTCGGTGAAAAATCACCGAACAATCTGTAAAATCGTTGAACACAATCATAAAGAAAAACAAGAAAATGGTTCAACCGGGAATCGAACTCCTGACCTGCCGATCAGGAAGCAGGCTTGCTACCACTAAGCCAGCTTATACTGCTTGAAAGTGGTGTGCAAAAACTGAAACAAAAGGAAGCTCATGCCTGCCAGAGCGGCTGTCACACGATTTCACAGAAGTTCGGTGAAAATAATGCTTTTACCGAACTGTTCGTTAGTATTTCACAGGGTTACAGTAAAATGGTTTGTTTCACGGATTTTTTCCGGTAAAATAGTAGATTTCACCGATTTCTCCGGTAAAATAGCTGATTTCACGGGTTTTGTCGGTAGAATAGTAGATTTCACAGGAAAATCTGTAATTTTACTGTTTACAGTTCAATTTCGGTGATTTATTTTACAGGATACTGCGATTTATTTTAAGTGTGTATACTGCCGTGAATCGCAAGTCAGTCCCATCTGCATTTTCGGCAAAATTGAGTTGAGTCAGATAACTTGACAGGTATTGCAAATTTCATTATACTTTCCGTTGGATCATATTATTGGAAGGAGACTCTCTAATTCCCGCGGCTTTCGCGTAAGTGTCTCTGCTTACGGGTCCGCCACACCCCATTTTGGCCCTTCATACAATGGTATGTTGAATTCAGATTGATAATGAAAATTGACTGTACTGTTAAGTAGAACCGCATGCAGAGCAAGACTCAAGCTAGGATGGTGATCGTAGGGAAAAACAAATTGTGAAAGTTTCATTAAAATTTGAACATGTTTAGATCGTCTGGAATTTTTTGAAAATTCGTATGGAAAACGAGTTTGGAAACTTCACAGTCCATTTCCTCAATGCCTACTTTTTACAGATGGGACTGACTTGCGATTCACGGCAGTATAGTTTCTGCGCAACATGTACATTTCAGAAGCACCTCTGTACTTCTCATTCTTGAAGCTTTTCGAATATAACAATAGTCAAATAAACATTAACGATGCTGGGTTCATACGTGAGTCATATGCTGCAAGCATTTACCTGGTATATGCTTCGTATTTAAATTTTTAAAACAGCCTGTCTCGTTAAATGTTATATGTTGGTATGTGCTGTAAAAAATAAGATCAAGATGCCTGTAGATAAAATCGTCCCATTGATGCTACAACTAGATAACTCGAAATTTGAAATTTTTGACTTCAATATGCCAAAACTTTTTTCTTAATTAGATCTGTAAAATACCTACAGCTCATAAGGGATGGTACACAAATTATGTCACGCTAAATGTCAACCTTTTTGACCCCCCCCCCCCCCTTTGTCACACTTTTTGTATGAGTCCTCTGAAAATTTTGTAAGGCTTGTCACGCTTGGCTCGACCCCCTCCCCCCCTTGGAGCGTGACGTAATTTGTGCATGACCCCTAAGCGTGTGATTCAAAATACACAAGTTAAAGTTTATTTTTGAACCATATCCTCTGCGATTAACCGTCACCTTGTAAAACGGTCTTATTTTCAAAGTTGCACATCCCAAAATTTTGATTTTCGAGTTATCTAGTTGTAGCATTAAAGGGACGAAATAGAACATCTATACGTAAAGTTCTGTTTTATATCATTGACATCTTTTTTAAGGTAAATAAATCATTAAAATGCTAAAACACAAGGAATTTTTAGATAAATAACATTTAGAAATCTATTTTCCAGATTCGTGTCTTTTTTTCCAAACTGGAAGACAAATACAATCGAAACACAACATCAAATCGAGTAACAGTCTTTTCAAAGGTAAACGTTATTCAGTAGTATAGACGGGATTCTGAGAAAACACATTTTATTCCTCCGCGACAGATTCAAGATTTCCTTCCGGTGGGCAAATGCAATTGAGGACCTAATCATATGAGTTGCATATAACTTGAAGTTACCTCGTCCGTTCTCAAGTCAATACTTTATGCGAATCCTATACTGCCCATACTCGCATAACAGTCCCATATTATATGGGATTTCCTATATAAATGGGACTGTTTTGCGAGTATGGGCAGTATAGTGCACAAATATATGCGTTACTAATAGCGTGTAATATCAGAATTAGCCCAGTGTAGGAAGCATTGGATTTAATATGGGGCCCAGATAGCCGTAGCGGTAAACGCGCAGCTATTCAGCATTGACCATGCTGAGGGTCGTGGGTTCGAATCCCGCTGGTCGAGGATCTTTCCGTAAAGGAAATTTGCTCGATTCCCAGGGCATAGAGTATCTTCGTACCTGCCACACGATATACAAATGCAAAAAAATGGTCAATCGGCAAAGAAAGCTCTCAGTTAATAACTGTGGAAGTACTCATAAGAACACTAAGCTGAGAAGCAGGCTCTGTCCCAGTTGGGACGTAACGCCAGAAAGAAGAAGAAGAAGAAGGAAGTATTGGACGAATTTTTGAAAGTCTCTGATCCATTTCCTAGTGTATCCTTGTGAGATTTACTGTCAAATTTTAGGAATTCTTGGAAATTTTCTAAATCTCTTTGAGAATATTTGAGGAACCAAATCTTTAATTAATAATAATTCGAGAATTAATGCTTAAATAAACAACCCTAAACAAAGTAGAAAAATGAACATGAGAAAATCCTAAATAAATTTCAATTATCAAAGGTGTTTTGCAAGAAGCCCAATCAACATTCCCGGCGGAATTCCTAGGATAATATCTTAAAAAATATTTGGTAAAATACTGGAAGAGTCCCTGGATTTCTTATGGAATAAGTGCCTAAGATGTTTAAAGATGTTTGAAGATGTTTAAAAAAGACACCAACACGTTAATGCTTCCAGTGGACGATTATCCTTTGAAGAAAGCACCAAACTAGACAACGGACTAGCATGCAACGCCCAGTGGCACAGTCGAAATACGTTCCTGACGAAAAGTTTTCCGGACTGTAGCGGGAATCGAACCCACACTCCTTGACTCGATGCGGCTAAATGCTTGGTAACACTAACCGCACGGCCACGAAGCAGTGATCTTAATAATATTCCAGGTTTTTTGTAAAATCTGTCTAAATTGAAGAAGGGAAATTTGTGTGTGTGTTTTTTTTAAGAATCTCTAAAACAGTTCTTGGAGGAGTTCTCAAAGGTACGTCTAACCAACTTTTGGATTAGTCAAAGGTTACATTGCACCAAAAAAAAAAACAGAGAAAAGAAATATAAATATTTTACGAATCTTGGAAGGATTTTATGGCGTTTTTCATGTAATTCTTAGGAATTATTTTAGAAGAAAATCCCAACCTAGTTCGAGAATGACTGCATGAAGAAATTTCTTGAAATATGTGTAGATGAATATTTGGAGGAATCACTATTAAATTCTCATTACGTGTTTTGCTAAAGTTGCTAAAACGATTTATGAAGCAATCCCATATATTTTAAAGAAAGTACTGTCAGGATTTCACAGATGAATTCTAGGAAGTGTGTCAAATTCCGTTTTGATTTTTTTTAGAGATTTCATGGAAATTATCTGAGGAATTCATGAACAAACTTCTGGAAAAAATCTAAGAGGCAAAAAATCTTGAAATATTGCTGAGTACTCATTGGCGAAATTAGAGGTATTCCCAGAAATGTATTGTGGAATAAATCCTGAAATGATTATTGAAAAAATCGTAAATCGAAATTATTATTAAAAAATTCGTGAAAAATTTATAGAATCTAGTGGAAAATATGAATGATTCCGAGTAGAAATTTCTGGCATATATGTGGAGTTATTCCTTATCTTATTTCTCAACAAACTCTTCGAAGAATAACTAGACAAATTAATTTTAGGATAACTTAAAAGATAGTTGGCAAAGACCTTTTGAGTTCCATACTTGATTTTTGGCAAGATTTATTGGAGATTGTTAAGAAAACCTTTCAGTGATTTTTAATAAGATCTTTGGAATCTCATTTTGAGTTGAACTCCAAGAGCTATCCAATTAGTTATTATGACGCAATTAATGCTGAAACAATCTTTTAAGACTTTTTTATCTTTGTAGTAAATCAGGTGTTTTTTCCCGTCGACCAGGATGTAAATTTCAATGATTTGCTATAGGAATTTCATCAGAAATTCTTTCAGGTAGTTGTCTAGTTTCCTTTAGATATCACTTCGAAGATTTTTTTTTTCAGGAGTTCATATAGTGATTCTCCTACGGCCTTCTTAAGGAATTTCTTTCACAATAACTTCATAAACAAACCCGAGATACTTTAGGGATATTAATCCAGGATTCCTCCAAAGATTATGTCAGAAATTTAAAACGAAATTCTATCATAAATTTATCCAAAGATCCTTAGATCAATTTCTCTAGGTTTTCCTACAAGATTTCTGTTTGAGACACTACAATAATTCAACCAGTAATTTCATCAGAAAGCTTTAAAAAAATTTCTTATGATTTCCTTCGAAATTATGGTTAAAGATTTCTTCAAGATTCAACCTCGAATGTCTATACTATAAGGATAAATTTAGAATCTACCATTCGTTCTTTCCCAAGAAAATTATCAAAAAAATGTCCAAGAATGCTTTCAGAGATGTCTCCTATAAATTATTAAAGAAATTCCTGAACAATATCCGGAACTTATTTCTAGAAGATATGCAAAAGTAACCTCTAATGAAACTTTTATAAAAAATCCTGATGAACTCCTGCAAGGATCTCTGGAAAAGCTCCTGGACTCTCGAGAAAGTCTTGGTTGATTTTATCGGAAAAATGATATAAAAAATATTTCTTTATTAAAAATGTTTTATTTTTTATGCAATATTCCATGGAACTACTTGCTACAGATATATTTCATGGTGCTTCTATGAAATCTTATCAAATATTAGCATAATTATTGAGTTTTATTCAAAAAAGTATTGCGTGGAATTAGGCCACGTCTTTTTTCATAATGCCCTAATTCCGCGCACTGTTCTTCGCATAACAACAGACAAGTAAAACATGCTATATCCGTCTTAACATCTGTCTACTTTTCTGAAAAGTAACTTTATGCATACATACGTTTCATGTACAAGCGGAATATCGGGAAAGCCCACTTAGGTAGCGTCCATAAATGACGTAGCATCTTTTGACCAATTTTTGACACCCCTTCCCCCTTCGTAGCTTATTTTCCCATACTTAATACATGGTTCGTAGCAAATTCGTAGACTCCCCCCTCCCCCCTAAAATGCTACGTCATTTATGGACGGTCCCTACAGGGAAAAATACCACGTGGTTTATGCACAGCCCCAACAAAATAGTCTATAGACACTTAGATTGTTTTCACGAGCTCGGCTGTGCGGATCTCGGTTGAAATTAGCCGAGATTCGGCATTCTAAATTAAGTGTGTACATCTGTGCGCACAAAATTTACTTAGCATAATGAACCACACATAACATTGGCAATGTATACTTGTTTATGATTCTTATTTATATTATACTATCCATATAGAATTATTGTAAAAAACAACATATCGTACACATGTTCAACAGGTCGTAATTTGTAGAAGACCCCACAAATTACGACACACTCTCGGGAAATGATTCACGGAAACTTTACGATCTCTACATAATTTACGAAGCTCCATACAAAAAGTATGATAATACCCTCCATACAAAAAGTATGATAATACGGGGAGAGGGATTGAAAATGGCCATATTTTGTGTGACGTAATTTTTGGATGACCCTTAGGTTCTTCTGAGGTTTCTTTTTGCTTAAAAAAATAAGTTTCAGTTACCCGTGGCATTAGTGGATACCATTAATTGATTTGCTTAAAACCCTTTGATTCCAAGCAATAATGCGAACTGGTCCTTGTATTGTATGAACAGTGCAGTTTGCTACAAAGCAAAGCCATGCTGAAGGTGTCTGGGTTCGATTCCCGGTCGGTCCAGGATCTTTTCGTAGTGGAAATTTTCTTGACTTCCACGATATATACGAATGCAAAAATGGCAACTTTGACAAAGAAAACTTCAGTTAATAACTGTGGAAGTGCTCATAAGAACACTAAGATGAGAAGCAGGCTCTGTCCCAGTGAGGACGTTAATGCCAAGAAGAAGAAGATGAGGGTTTTTTTCTCGACCGAATTGTCTAAAACTATGCAATAAGAAGCATATTTAAGCCAAATATGAGCTAGCTCTATATAGATTTCAAAAGAGTATTTCATTTCTAAACTTTCCAGTTCAGTGAATAAAATAATTAAATTGTTAGATTCTATGGGATAATTTCACAACATATAATAGGGTGCTCATATCACCCCATCGACGAAAAAATTCATTCGTTTTTTTTTTTTAAGACGACGGAAATCGTGCGTATCTAGTGTATTGATCTAAAAATTTCAATTATTACGACTTTTCTTAAGATGGCCAAATTGCCCCACTTTCCCCTAGACGAAATTTACACGTACCAATGCCACGATTTTGGTTATCTTTATTTCATGTGATAGACAAAAAGTTAATAAAAAAAAAACTGAACGTAGACTAAAAAGTTACGGTTCATACAAAACTCTACGTTTTCTCTTACAAAAAGTATTACGGAAGGGGAGGGGGTTGAAAATTTTCAATTTTAAGTGTTACGTAACTAATGGATGCAGACCCTTATCAAAATTAATGTTAATTTGATTGTTTCATGAGTGCGCGGAATTAGGCATTCTTCTGCGCGGAATATGGAAAAGCGTTTTAAAAATGCGCGGAATTAGGCAATTTCAACGAGTGAACTATTTAAAAAAAATCACAATTGTAAATTATGAATACAGTCTAGTTTATATTTTTCCCATAATCTTGAATAGATTTGCTAGCGATCCACCCATAAAGCTTTTTTGTTGATGCAATACTAATTTTCAATTAACAATTTGAATCGTTTTATTTCTTAACTGCGCTGAATTACGGCACTTTACGGTACAATCCTTGGATAATATTCTGTTAAATTTTATGAATGAATTCCCTGAAAAACATCGATCGTCTTACGTGTAAAAATTTGTGTAGGAATGATCGGGTGATTAGTATTCGCAGGTGTAAAACCTTGAAAAAACTATTGAAGATTCAATAGAAATGGGAAATTACTAGAAAAATATTTGGAAGAACTGCAGGAGTAGTCCCGAAATGAAGTGATTAGAAAATTCAAATGGAACTTCATGAGAAACTTATTGTAAAATTCTTGGAAGAATTCTTAATAGATTCCTTGGACAGAGGCTGGATGATTATTTTTAAGCAACCGTGGATGAACTCTTAAGGGAATTCATATGAAAATTGCTGGATACATAACTAAAAAAATACTGAAACTCAAAGGTATTCTTGTCTATTCTCGATCTTGTAATCTCTGAACCAATGACAAAGATTAAATAATTCGAAAATCCATAGTTTTGGAGAAAATTCCTGGAGGAACATTATCAGAAATCATTGAACGGATTCAAAGAAGTATCCTGGGAGAATATATGTCATGATTCCTGGAAAACCTTTCTGTAATAATTCTTGGGTACATACTCAGAAGTCTAAGGGGGGTCTGTAGCCTTGAGGTTACGCTTCCGCTTCATAAGCGGAAGGTCATGGGTTCGATTCCCAGCCCCTCCACAAAAAACCCGTCCAGCCACCAGAAGACGCCTCACGGAGGACCGTGCTTTGGGAAGCACATCCATCCTCCGTCAGTATCAGATGGTGACTGAGACAAACTGACCCTCTTCGCAGGCAGCTAGCCTCACTAACAGCAGAGCTCTCTCCTACCTGCTCGGTGTGAGAGTAAAAGAGTAGGAGAGAGTGAAAGTTGATGTAAATATAAATAAGCTAAAAATAGATCTGTATCGGTAAAGAAGCTACAGATCACCTGATTCCGGCGCATTAGTGGCCATGAGCACGGAGCGCCTTGAAAAAAAAAAAAAAAAAAAAAAAAAAAAAAAAAAAAAAAAAAAAAAAAAAAAACTCAGAAGTCTAAGTAAGGCTGTCTTTGTAATTAGAAGTACATACGAGTAGTTTGTACAATTACAAAATCTATAATACCTTTCAAATGATCCTGCAACAAAAAAAAATCCCGATTGAAAAATATATCCAGCTTTTTCCCGCAATGTTCCAAATGGTTTTTAATTCCCAAATTTGTCCTGATATTTCCCAAGTATGTTGCCACCCTGCATATGGTGGTCATGCTGCTTTATACCCCTTTTAAAATATGAAAATTGCACTAAAAATTCATTCGAATATTCCTCTTAGAATTCCTTCAAAAATTCGTACGGAAAATCCACCACAAACGCCGAAATTCAGTATACACGCTCAAATGATCAGAATGGATCTAGAATAATGGCTATTAGCCTGTAAATTAGCCAAAGAGAAAACTGCCCATAACTGCAAAACAGTCACATTCGACATTTTTGACAAAATGGAGTTAATACCATGGAGAGTCATTAAATGATAAATACTTTCGATCAACTTACTGAAATCTATGAGATTGCTCTAGAAAATTCGAAAAAAATACCAAGTTGTTTTGTCCCATTGGTAATTATAACCGCATAACAGTCACATTGAGATTATAAATGAGTCTTGTGATGTGATAGCAATGAAATTTCTATCAGAATTTTTTTCTGACAATTCACCTAGTATGCTTTATGAGTTGTACAAAATATCAGCCTTAAATAAGCACTTCTGAGTTCCTGGTAATTTTTAGAAATTTTAGTTTCCTCCCATACTGCCATAAAATGCACACTTGATAATCCATTTACTCAATGCCTACTTTTGTCGAATGTTACAAATATGCAGTTATGGGCAGAAAATTGATGGAGACAAAACGATCACTACAGATACGCCCTTATGCTTTTGAACGTGAGAAATGTATCTGTGACGAATTGGTATCATGTTACGCTAATAAGTAATCACTTTCTCCCTGCAAATACTTACTTGAGCTGGGTAGACGACTTGAATTGCTGTCCGCACGTCGGGCATATGTCGTACTCGCAGTCGCGTCCCTCATGTTGCTGCTGAATATGGTTCTTGAAGTCCGCTTCAATGGGATATTCCGCGGAACATATACGACACCGGTAGACACTATGCTCGTCACGTTTGTGTCTGCTCCGATCCCACTCGGTAGTAAACGTCTGATAGCACAAACTGCAAACGAATCCTCCCGGAGGCTCATGCCTCTGCGTATGGCGCAAAAAGTTCGCCTTGTGAAGGAAAACTTGGTCGCATATCTGATGGTAATAGAAAAGATGCCTATTGAGTGAAGGTTAGTTAAAAGGACCTCAGAGCTGGTAGCAAATAGTTATGCCAAAAATCGTTACTTAAGTGATCAGATTGAAGAAAATAGTGACGAGTTCTCAAAAATGTGACTTGGGAATCAAAAACACAATCTTACGGTGAAGAAAAAAACAACCGAGGTGATCTACTTCATGTTTTAGGTCTAGTCAAGTGCTGTTGATAAACAAATTTGGAATCACTTTTTTTAAGTGCTTTATTAAAATTATGAATTAGCCATTGCATTATCATGTTTTAAATTAAGCAATAAAAAAAAATCACTACAGTTCCACGCAATTTATGATAATTTCTAACTTAGTTATTGTTAACACTACAGTAACCGCGTTTAGTTCACCACATTATCCAAAAATTGGTTTTTATACACAGAATAAGCGCGATAGATTTGAAAGGTTCAATACTGCGAAATAATATATATTTTTGAACCGTTTTCAATGTCTAGAACCCACAATACTTATATTGATATTCAGGCACTATCATATGAGGTTTTTTTTCTAAATATTTGAAAACTTAAGAAATCGTTTGACAAATAAATTATTCGTGAAAGTGTACACTAACATAGTAAAAAGTTTATAAGCAAAATGTTAACATTTTGGAAGTACTGTAGAGTAGAAAAGTGACTCACCAACAGCCCTGCTAAAAAGAGACTCGCTACCAGCCCTGGATTTCAATTCGACATGACTTACCTCGCAAGCATAATGTTTTCCGTCCAAATCATCATCAGAACCTTTTCTCACCTTCCGGGGCGGCGATTCCTCAGATGTCGACAGATGACCGCGCTTTTTCATCTGGGAACTTGGTTCGTCCTCTTCGGAGCTCATTGTGAGACAACCCTATTTTTACCTATTTCACAAAGTAAGCGTCACTTTTAACCTTTTTAACCTCATAAAAGAATGTTTAAATTTTCCTACCAAATTCAACTGTTAGGTAAATTTTCACGAATCTTTTTCATTCACCGCAAACTTTTCCGTATCGGATCGACTTCAGTTTACCAACTTGTTACAAACAATGAATTTCGGGGATTTATGAGCCAAAATTAATAACACTGTACATTGTGAAAATTTTCAGAATCCATGTTGGCTTGCAAACGCGAAGAAAAACGAGCGAAAGAGCAGAGGTAACTGAAAAAGACAACATCACTAGCAGCACACACACACACACTACTAGACGAAGTAAACAAACGGGGGTGTCGGTGCCGTGAAGTCGAAAATGAAAACTTCTCGCGTTACAATTGTAAAGGGCCAATGATCACAATGTAAAAATACCCACTTTTTTCTGCACTGAACAAAATCGCCCGCCTTGAATTGAATGATTTTTGCTTCATCAGAGCCCCATGCATATTTTCAGACACGTTCAGGATGATTTTCATCTATGTCAAAACCATTTGTTTACAAATCACACTGGATGAAAATCATCCGATCTTGGAATGACTTTGATCGTTCCAAAAGATGTTCAACATTGAATGATTATCATACATAGATGTAAACAACCCAGTTCCATCCTTTTTATATTTTCAAGAAATTAAAGTTGAAAGTAAACAATTTCCAAACAATAATGGTTTTTCATGCTTAACTACATGCCTGCATTTAAACATCATGATATTTTAGTTTTTTATTGATCAATATCAGAAGTATTCCCATGTGCATTGCAATTTCGGATTTGTAAGTACTGGCGTCTCCTCAAAGCGTGGCCCGCAGTAAAAATGTCGTGATCCATGATTTCTGTGCACTTTATTCAAATGGGCGTATCTGACAAAAATAAACAAATTGAGTTAGAGTGTTTATTGGCATCAGTTCGTTCTCAAGTTTTATGAAATGTCATAAAATTCCAATATTATTGGTTTTAACATCAAGTAAACCATAAAAAACAAATAGGCGTAATTGAATTATGAGTTGATTTCTTCTTGAGTGCTATTTCGCCCTTTCTCCTACACACCAAACAGATGGTGACAAAAGGGCTTATTTAAACTTCTAATTCAATGTTGGGCATTTTACACGTTTGTGCTAATTTTTTCACATAATTTAACTTGTTATTAGTTTGGTAATGATAATTAAGATCCTAATGATTGATTGCATTGTCAATTAAACCCCAATTCCAAACTTTTTACAAATAAAATTAAAGGCTACATGAATCGACCTGGTGCATTATTAGCACTTGCCATGAGTTGAAGACAAAGTGCAGAGAAGTCATCAAATGCATTTCATTCGTAGTAAAGCGCGGTCCACAAATTGCTTAACCCTCCAGGGGGAGGGGGCCCGATCAACCAGCCTTCCAATTTCTTTATAGATCTTTGTCCAAAGATGACGATCGCTATCGAAATTACTGACTGGTTGACCAAGGAGTAGGCTCAAGCGTTAAGGCTCATACGAAAATTTGATTTTTTGTTTTTCATACAAAAACTGTTACAGAGAAGGGGAAGGAATCAAAAATTGTCAATTTTAGCGTTATCTAATAAATGGACGCTGCCTGATGTACTTTTTGCTGATTCCATTGCATTCCACTAGTAAATTTTGATAACATGATTTACATGTACTTACGGAGTCCTCTGAAGAGAGTCGACAATCTGGAAAACCTCGTCGCGGTGAGAGCAGCTCACCGACGTATCCTTTCACGGAGAATGTTGCCCGAATCTGGCTAATCATTTCTGGAGAATTATTGTATTACCAAGCATGATTTCCAACCGACTACACTGAACTGGAAGTTGTGCCAGCCGGATTCGCTTGCGGATTGCAGGGTTTATAGTGAACTAATTTTGAACTAGAGCGGGTTTCCTACGCAAGTAAAACTTTATCTTGGAGTGGTTGTCTTCCAGGATTACGGAAATCTTGGCCTTCAGTGGGTTCCTCGAACCCCTCCAAATTGTAGGCGGCAAACGTTTCGGAGCAATCCTATTCACCCATCTACAAAGTGTTGATTTATGCAATTATCGAAAAATTTGCTGCATTACAATGAGTATCAACTTACCTGCGACTATAATGTAGGCCTTGATGTAATAATATCACTTGGAAAGTACTTTTTAGCTTATAATTATTGAAAAAACAATCTAGTGCAGAAGGGCGCAATTACAACTGCAGAGAACAAAACATCAAAACAAACAGGCTTATTTGACAGCTAATTTTCCAATTGGACTAGATTTTTGGGCGAAATTACTTCATGTTTTGACAGCAGGCGAATTCAACAAGGGCGCATACATGAATGATGTTCAAAGAAAGGCACAGCCTTATTTTTATTAAATAAAGTTCCAGAACAGAACTAATTCATTGTGGGATATTGTTAAATTGCTAAAGCGAGTGATATTTAACATGACTAAAGATAATGCGGGTCAAAAATGAGTACTATAAGAAATAGAGAATTGAATTAATGTGTGAGAAATTCGATCGTCGATTTCTCATCTTCGCGTCGAGATCAATATCGCCCTTTTGAATAAAGTGCACAGATTTATGCACCAACATCACAGGGTAGAGCACGTTGTTGTTGTTGGTATTCTTGGAAATACTAAACAGATGCTAGAAATATCGATAAATATTGGTAATTATACACTTACCTATGACATACACGAAGAAATACCCAAAGCCACGTTGCTGGAGCCATATTTGTTTATTGTTTACAAAAATAATTTGACATCTACGATCATTATCTTTTCACACGACAACTCAGACGATAATTGAATGATTTTTGCTTTGGTACATGTGATAAGATAAAATCAGTCGAAAGTTGTATGTTTTCCATTTGTGTCACCTTAATTCAATTATCTAGTTAATGTCATACAGATGTGTACTAAAAGTCATCGTAGAATTGGATGATTTTTGTTCAATAGTTAGTAGATGCAATGCATCATACTCTTATATTTTCATTCAAAATAGGGAATATGCAGGTTTGCAGCCGAGTGAATTATGAATCATTCAATAAAGGACAGTAGTTTTCTTTCAGTGTGATATTGTCGCACTACCACCAAACCGGATCGCGCCAGTGAGACTCGCGACGCGCCTCAACTCGCGCGATTTTGTAATCAGTTTTTTTGTGTGGCGCTGCATTCTTACGATTTTTATGAACACAGCGCACTATTCACATATTAGCTGCGACGCACGGGGCCCGAGAAAACAATAATTATAAATAAATGTTGGTCTTGATTTCTACCGGATACATAATATATGAAGGTGTCAAAAATAGGGGTATTTAAAATTTTTGCATAATGGGTAAATTTTGCCCATTTGTTAGTACCAATGGTTTACTCTTTAATGAGTGAAAAAAATCTTTATCTTTCGTTGCGACCGAAGTCGTATCCTGATTGCAGGTTATTCAGCAGCATCTTGCAGGTTAGTGATAAATCGATATTTGTTATCCATCTCGTTCCTAATTAAAGATATATTGATATTCTTACAGGCAGGTGTGATATGGCATTGAAAATCCTCATTACGGCCTGGAGCGAGACGCCGCACAGAAAACTGCGACCATGTCCGAGGGCTAATTATATGAAAGGAGGCATGTCCAGAAGAACGTTAACTAGTTGTTAATTAATAATATTTATTTAAGAAAATCCTAATAAACCTCAAAACAAAACGCCCAATGATTATTCATTATTCATAACTATCAATTAATTTCATATATGATATATATAATAATAATAATATATATAATATATAATATATATAATAATGAAGTCATAAAAGAGAGTAAAATTTACTCTCATTCCAAACAAAATTCATTCGGAATAAAGGGTAAAAATCACTCGTTGATTTGACGTACAAGCGGTTTACTCTTTAAGGCCGGTTTGCTACTGACAAGAAAAGGAATCGCCTATCTCGATGCGTGGAAAATTTCTCCCAAGAAATGGTCAAGAAAATCACTTTTTTCTGATCGCAGTACGCAGTTGAGAAGAAATGTCACTTCAAAGGGGGCTCTCTGTAGGAAATTTCTTGACCCTTTCAGTCAAGGAATTTCTTTACTTTTCTTGAGCAAAACAGCATACTTAGCTTTAATGAGTAAAGGCCCTTTACTCTTTTTATGAGTTAAGCGAAGTATGCACTTCAACAGAAAAGTAATCGCCTATTTCGATGCGTGGGAAATTTCTTGCAAGAAATGCTCAAGAAAAGAATTTTTCTTTGATCGCAGTACGCAGTTGAAAAGAAATGTCAATTCAAATGGAACTCACTGTAGGAAATTTCTTGACCATTTCTTGGGCAGAAATTTTTACTTTTCTTGAGCGGAACAGCATACTTAGCTTTAAACTAGTTTTTCTCAAAGAGGGTACTTTTTTACCCTTTAGCTAAGTATGCTGTTTCGCTCAAGAAAAGTAAAGAAATTCCTTGACTGAATGGGTCAAGAAATTTCCTACAGAGAGCCCCCTTTGAAATGACATTTCTTCTCAACTGCGTACTGCGATCAGAAAAATGTGATTTTCTTGACCATTTCTTGGAAGAAATTTTCCACGCATCGAGATAGGCGATTCCTTTTCTTGTCAGTAGCAAACCAGCCTTTAAAGGGTACTTTGGTCTTACAGTGTGGGTGTACGGCTGTCAACTACAAACAAAGCTCGCCCAACAATCATCTCTCAGGTTGCTGCCATAGTAAACGCGTCTTGCGACGCGTGCGCGTGTGCGAGCCAGCAAAGCAGAATACCAACAATAGGAAATCCTTTGATCGCAACGCGTTCGCGCACGCAGACGCGTTACTATGGCCGCACCGTCACGCGGGCCGGCCCAAACAGCACAGGTCGAAAACGCGGGCCAAGCCAGGCAGCAAATGCTGATGCTTTTCAACACTCAAACAGCGGTATGTCTAGCAGCATTGTGAGCCACACGAGCATACCCACAAAACATGAACGGTAGGCGCACCTCGCTCCTCGCACCTTTTGCACTACCGAGGGACCAAATGCAGTACTAGAAGTGGTACCCAATCTGAGCCCGAGTGCGACGGACTTGTACGGACTTTACGGAGCACTTATTCAATTGCAGCGAGTGTTCAATAAAGTCGCATCATTGTTCGACTTCAATACCACCCGAGAGATGCCTCGCCTAAGGTTTTTACCATTTTTTTGACGAACGAAGAGTTTAGTTTAAGTTTTATCTCTTGACTGTTTAGTGTTTTTGTTATATATTTTAGGCATCAATGGGGCTTTGGTGGCATTGGGGCATCATTTGCATGTTGATGTATTTCAAATGAATAAAGAAAAACGCAAGTTTGTCAGTATTTTTTCACCTCAGGACGCAAGATTGCATCGCTGCCTAACGTTCTGAAGTGAAAAATACTAACAAACCTGCATCTTGTCACTTTTATTCACAGAAGAGAGGATAGACGAGAGATATCGATCATGCGACTCATGCCTTCATTTTAGCACACATATTGCGTAGTATGCACCTGAAACTTAAAGCGCTTAATTCTCTTTTTTGCCAAAGTAATTTTGACAGCTGATCCAGTATGGGCTCATTCACAAATTTCATAACGCTGACGGGGGTGGGTGGGTGTCCTGAAAATGTTACAGCTCATACAAAATTTAAAAAATACTCATACAAAATGCGTTACAAGGGGGTGGGTGGGTGTCAAAAATTGTCATTTTAAGCCTGGTATCCACATCCTAAGTAGAGCGGTCAAGTACAATTTGTTGCTAATTCCAAAGTAATTTTGACAGCAGATCCAGAATGAGCGAAGTGTCACTTTTACTTGCGGAATAAATGAGCGGCACATTTTTCCGTACGGAATAGTGACAGTTCCATTTGATTTGTACGGCAGGCGTTACCAATGTTACGAAATCAGCTCTACTTGTCAACTGGATACAACTCAAGTAATTTGGACAGCTGAAGTATTTCTTGGCCATTACTTGTCCTATCCTTTTGCACAGTACTTACGAAGTGGATACTACCCATTAGGCGTTATGAAATTTGTGAACAAACCCTATGAGCGAAGTGTCACTTTTACTTGCGGAATAATTGAGCGGCACATTTTTCCGTACGGAAAAGTGACAGCTTCATTTGATTTGCACAGCAGACGTTACCGATGTTATGAAATCAGCTCTACTTCTCAGCTGCGTACAGCTAAAGTAATTTCGGTAGCGGGATCGTTCCTTGACCGTTTCTTGTCCTATCCTTTTGCACAGTATTCATGATCAGCGTACCAGCCAATAAGCTCGCCCATAAGAATAGGCCTATTCACATGACGTTCAAAAACAGCTGATCGGGAAGCTCTTTGACAGTTCTTCTATGAAAATGACAGCCTCGTGTATGCACCGGTCCTCCACCGATGTAAGCAAATGCATAGACGGACCTGTCACATGAAAAGGCCTATAGTAAGGGCCCATTCACAAATTTCATAAAGCTAGAGGGGGTGGGTGGGTGTCCTAGCGATGTTACGGCCCATACGAAAATTGAATAACATTCATACATAAAGCGTTACAAGGGGGTGGGTGGGTGCCCAAAAAGGCCAATTTCAGCGTTATGAAATAAATGAATGAACCCTAAGGCGAGATTTTACTGAGGAATTTCACACGGGGAAAAATTCTGTGGTAAAAATAACTATTTTAGCTGATTACGCCCATTCTTAAAACTACCATGGAAATTCAGACCAATTTACTATGTTCACGGTATACCCCACCGCATTACTGGTACATTTGACAGAAATAATTTCCAACAATCTGATTCCAACTACAGACATGGTAAAATCAAGCGCATTTCTGGTCTGCTGAAAATTGCCGGTGCGAGCGCTTAAGGTGAAAGTTCACTGCGTCTGCAGTAAGGCAGTTCGTAGTATTCGTGAGATAAATTAAGTTTATTTGCAGTATATGTAGTAGTGACATCTTAGTGAGACTGACAGCCACAAAACATACATACCGGAGTAATATATTCGATTCCGTGAGAGCTTTTAACGCATAGTTTGTTCGAGCACAAAAGTGACGAATTCTAGCGTAACATTTGAAAAGGGCCTATCTGCAAAACGTAAACATTGAGAAATTCTCAATTGAAGATTCCGTACCATATTTAAAATTCCTATTTTAAACCCATTCGCATTTTTACTAGTTTCATACCTGTGTTCGACACCCATTAAAGTCTGTTGCGTGGCCCATTATGTTTCTAATCTCAAATAACACAACAACTCGTAAAAATTGTTGAATTCAAACATCATCGGCAGATAGGCCCTATTATGAATCTTCAAACCAGTTAGGCCCTTTCAGTTAGGCCCTTTGATTGAACATGGTTTCAGTTAGGCCCTTTAATAATTTGCTAATTTTATTGATTTTTGAATTGGTTTGCATAAATCTTGAACAAAATTTAGCGATTATGTGAATAAACACTATATAATAGCTAAATATTGGAAATTTTCGGTTGAAGATATTTATTATTCCTATTTCAAACCCATTCGATTTTTACTAGTTTCATACTTGGGGAAGATCCAAAAATGACGTCCATCGTTTTTCGGGATTTCTAGAACCCTTCTACCACCTCTGTCACGCTTTTTCTAATACCCAATCCATGCACTGTCACATTTTCGTACATCCCCCCATTGGGGGAGGCCCCAATTGATGGACGTCATTTTCGGATAACCCCTTGTGTTCGACACTTATAATGGTCTATTACGTGGCTCACAACGATTTGAATTTGAAATAGCACAACAACTTGTAAAAATAGTTCAATTCAAACATCATCCGCAGATAGGCCCCTTAACGAATTTTCAAACCAGTTAGGCCCTTCTTGAATTTGCTAATTTTATTGATTATTGAAGTGATTTGCATAATTCTTCGACAACATTTGATGATTATGTGAGGAAACAACACAATATCATACAAGCTAAATATTGGAAACTATTCTATACAAAATCAGCAACATATTGATTATTGATTTTTTAAACCCATTAACTTTTTTACTAGTTTTATACTTGTGTTAGACACTCATTATGGTTTATTACGTGGCTCACAACGATTTGAATTTGAAATAGGGTAGGTGTACCAGTTATGGACATAGTGGTTCCCTATTTCGCCATACGGGATTACTGGAATGTTTTCACATTTTGAAAAGTTGTGTGTGTTCTACTAGTAAGATTTAAGATATTTCTTGATGTTTAAACATTCAAAAATATTTGAAATGTGAAAGTTATCGAAATTTTACGTATGGCCAAATAGGGAACCACTATGGCCATAACTGGTACACTTTCCCTAGCACAACAACTTGTAAAAATAGTTCAATTCAAACATCATCCGCAGATAGGCCCCTTAACGAATTTTCAAACCAGTTAGGCCCTTCTTGAATTTGCTAATTTTATTGATTATTGAAGTGATTTGCATAATTCTTCGACAACATTTGATGATTATGTGAGGAAACAACACAATATCATACAAGATAAATATTGGAAACTATTCTATACAAAATCAGCAACATATTGATTATTGATTTTTTAAACCCATTAACTTTTTTACTAGTTTTATACTTGTGTTAGACACTCATTATGGTTTATTACGTGGCTCACAACGATTTGAATTTGAAATAGCACAACAACTTGTAAAAATAGTTCAATTCAAACATCATCCGCAGATAGGCCCCTTAACGAATTTTCAAACCAGTTAGGCCCTTCTTGAATTTGCTAATTTTATTGATTATTGAAGTGATTTGCATAATTCTTCGACAACATTTGATGATTATGTGAGGAAACAACACAATATCATACAAGATAAATATTGGAAACTATTCTATACAAAATCAGCAACATATTGATTATTGATTTTTTAAACCCATTAACTTTTTTACTAGTTTTATACTTGTGTTAGACACTCATTATGGTTTATTACGTGGCTCACAACGATTTGAATTTGAAATAGCACAACAACTTGTAAAAATAGTTCAATTCAAACATCATCCGCAGATAGGCCCCTTAACGAATTTTCAAACCAGTTAGGCCCTTCTTGAATTTGCTAATTTTATTGATTATTGAAGTGATTTGCATAATTCTTCGACAACATTTGATGATTATGTGAGGAAACAACACAATATCATACAAGCTAAATATTGGAAACTATTCTATACAAAATCAGCAACATATTGATTATTGATTTTTTAAACCCATTAACTTTTTTACTAGTTTTATACTTGTGTTAGACACTCATTATGGTTTATTACGTGGCTCACAACGATTTGAATTTGAAATAGCACAACAACTTGTAAAAATAGTTCAATTCAAACATCATCCGCAGATAGGCCCCTTAACGAATTTTCAAACCAGTTAGGCCCTTCTTGAATTTGCTAATTTTATTGATTATTGAAGTGATTTGCATAATTCTTCGACAACATTTGATGATTATGTGAGGAAACAACACAATATCATACAAGCTAAATATTGGAAACTATTCTATACAAAATCAGCAACATATTGATTATTGATTTTTTAAACCCATTAACTTTTTTACTAGTTTTATACTTGTGTTAGACACTCATTATGGTTTATTACGTGGCTCACAACGATTTGAATTTGAAATAGCACAACAACTTGTAAAAATAGTTCAATTCAAACATCATCCGCAGATAGGCCCCTTAACGAATTTTCAAACCAGTTAGGCCCTTTTTGAATTTGCTAATTTTATTGATTATTGAAGTGATTTGCATAATTCTTCGACAACATTTGATGATTATGTGAGGAAACAACACAATATCATACAAGCTAAATATTGGAAACTATTCTATACAAAATCAGCAACATATTGATTATTGATTTTTTAAACCCATTAACTTTTTTTACTAGTTTTATACTTGTGTTAGACACTCATTATGGTTTATTACGTGGCTCACAACGATTTGAATTTGAATTAGCACAACAACTTGTAAAAATAGTTCAATTCAAACATCATCCGCAGATAGGCCCCTTAACGAATTTTCAAACCAGTTAGGCCCTTTTTGAATTTGCTAATTTTATTGATTATTGAAGTGATTTGCATAATTCTTCGACAACATTTGATGATTATGTGAGAAAACAACACAATATCATACAAGCTAAATATTGGAAACTATTCTATACAAAATCAGCAACATATTGATTATTGATTTTTTAAACCCATTAACTTTTTTAACTAGTTTTATACTTGTGTTAGACACTCATTATGGTTTATTACGTGGCCCAGAACGTTAGTAATCTCAAATAGCATAACGACTCGTGAAAATGGTTGCATTCAAATATCATCAGCAGTTAGGCCCTTCAATGAATCTTCAAACCAGTTAGGCCCTTTCAGTTAGGCCCTCCGATTGGACATGGTTTCAGTTAGGCCCCTCCAGTTAGGCCCTTTTATTAAAATTAGTTCCAGTTAGGCCCTTTTGGAATTTGTAGATTTTATTGCTTATTGAAGTGATTTTCATAGTTTTTAAATAAAATAAAGCGAGAGAAAAACAATGTAATAGTTAAATGTTGGATATTCTCGGTTGAAGGTTCAGTACCTTATTGATTATATCTATTTCAAACCCATTCACTTTTTTACTTGTTTTATACTTGAGGGCCTTCCTTAGCCGAGCAGTTTAAGTCCGCGGCTACAAAGCAAAGCCATTCTGAAGGTATCTGAGTTCCATTCCCGGTCGGTCCAGGTTTTTTTCGTAATGAAAATTTCCTTTACTTTCCTAAATATAGAGTACCTTCGTACTTGTCACACGATATATGAATGCGAAAATGGCAACTTGTCAAAGAAAGCTCTCAGTTTATAACTTGGAAGTACTCATTGAACACAAAGCTTAGAAGCAGGCTCTGTCCCAGTGAGGACGTAATGCCAAGAAGAAGTATAAGAAGAATTCTTGCAGGGCTGTTACAAAAACAAACGAATTTGTTTTTGTGAAAATTGCGACTTTTGGAACTCGATCCACAACTAGAGGCAACAAATAAAAATTATTCAAAATTTTTAATGAAATTGATTTTTTTTCAGGATAAAAAATCAGTTTTTCAACTAACTTCGCATTAAGATTATGATAAAACTAGTAAAAAAGAGAATGGGCTTGAAATAGGAATCAATATAGTACTGAATCTTCAATAAAGAATTTTTAATAATCAATGTTGATTTTCTCACATACCTAATCGATTGATTTTGATCTAAAACTTTGAAAATCACTTCAATAATCAATAAAATTAATAAATTACAAAAGGGCCTAACTGGAACTAAGTTCAATAAAAAGGCCTAACTGGAGGGGCCTAACTGAAACCATGTTCAATCAAAGGGCCTAACTGAAAGGGCCTAACTGGTTTGCAGACTCGTAAAAGGGCCTATCTGCCGATGATGTTGGAATTCAACCATTTTCACGAGTTGTTTTGTTATTTAGGATTTAAAACGTTATGGGCCACCTAGTAGACTATCATGAGTGTCGAACACATGTATAAAACTAGTAAATAGGAGAAAGGGTTTGAAATATGAATAATCAATATAGTACTGAATCTTCAATAAAGAATTTTCAATATTCAATGTTGATTTTCTCACATAATCGATTGATTTTGTTCTAAAACTTTGAAAATCTATTCAATAATCAATAAAATTAACAAATTCCAAAAGGGCCTAACTGGAACTATGTTAAATAAAAGGGCCTAACTGGAGGGGCCTAACTGAAACCATGTTCAATTAAAGGACCTAATTGAAAGGGCCTAACTGGTTTGAAGACTCGTAAAAGGGCCTATCTGCCGGTGATGTTTGAATTCAACATTTTTTACTAGTTTTTATGTTATGTTAGATTTAAAACGTTACGTGGCCCAGTAATAGACTATGAGTGTCGAACAAAAGTTTAAAACTATTAGATAGCAATGAGTTTAAAATAGTAACAATTAATATGTTACAGAATCTTCAATCGAGCATTTCTCAATTTTCACGTTATGCTGATCACTATACAAGGGCTAAATATTGAAAAATATGAAGAAAAATTAAAAATGCACGGAAGGGCCAATCTGATTTTGATCGAAATTTTCAGTTAGGCCCTTTTATGACCAGTTAGGCCCTCTTAGTTTTATCATTTTCAGATAGGCCCTTTTAAATTTGAATAAAATTACCATTAATAATGCATTTTGCATGCCCGTAAGAGTATGTAGGAGTAATTTACGTAAAAAATGATACGAATAATGAATAATCAAGTTTGTTTACATTTTGCAGTTAGGCCCTTTTCAAATGTTACGCTAGAATTATTATATTTTCGCGTTGAAAAACAACTCCAGTCAAAAATGTGAAACATATAGAGTATTCCATCAAGATTTCATAGTGCTGCGATGTGTGGAAGAGCAGGTATAAACGGAAAACGTTTGTGTTTTGAAAGGGTACAAATGTTGTGAGAGAATTAGTGCATTCGCGAAGTGATTTTAATTCTTCACAAAACTAGGGATATATTGATAGTAGAGATCCAGAATGTGTCCGGATGCAAAGAATATACACTGTATTGATATGAGTAGCAAAATATACTCATTCTAAGCAGGTTAGTTGGTACATTTTACATTTTTCTTGGACGCTTTCAGTGGCTGTGGGAGAGTATGGATGAGGGGAAGCGTTTGGAGGAAAGGAAGCTGAGAGAGTTGACGGGTGCCATATTGACTGCCATCTTTGTACAATTGGGAAAATGTCCTTAAGTTAACTCCCTAAAATGGTACTTTTTACCGCACAATTTTTTTTGCGTGTATGATAAACTTATCATATTTCGACCATCACCAGCCAAACCCTGTGACTTTTCTGTCGTCATGTGCGTTTTGTTTGCAAACAGCCGGTAGCAACTCGTGTCGTGTTCACATCTGAGACGTTCGCATCTTTCACATAACTTTTTTAAATGTTATTTAATGTAAAATAATGGTACAACTACATAATTTTCTCACAGCCTCTGCCAAAAAAGTAGGTAATCATGAATTGAGTATTCAACTATTTGTACATAACTATTATTTTTTATTTGTAGTACATTAGAAGTCATTTACGTGGAAAGTTCCTCGACAGTTTACGACTGGCCGTGCGAGGTGGCCACGGAGGTAACGGATTACCAAAGTACGGCGGTGTTGGCGGCCAAGGTGGAGCAGTTTATTTCATAGCCAAAGAGGGCAAAACCCTAAAAGATGTCTTGCACAAGTATCGTGCCAAAAAGGTCACGGCGGGTAACGGAGAAGAAAGCAGCAAAGCTCGAATTCTGGGACGCCGAGGATTAGATGAGCAAGTTGAGGTCCCAGTGGGGATTCGAGTGTTGGAAGACGACGGGGCTTTCGTGGCTGAACTGGATGAGGAAGGAAAGACTTGCTTGGCGGCCGGAGGAGGAAGTGGTGGCTGTGCTGGAAATTCGTTTCTAGGGAAGGCTGGACAAACGAGAACTTTGAAGTTGGATCTCAAGTTGATTGCCGATGTAGGATTGGTTGGATTTCCAAACGCGGGTAAAAGTACCCTGGTGAAGGCCCTTTCGAATGCTACGCCAAAGATTGCTTCATATCCCTGTAAGTATGGGTGGTCTACAGTGACTCAATTTCATGTTCGTAAAGGGTACTTTTCACATCAAGGTGACGATAAACTATACAATGATATATCGTATTCAAAATATTTTATCAATAATGAAGGAAACAGTTTATCCATTTACTTTCATCTTGAAGGGGTGGTAGAAGATCTCATTTTAGATATTTGATCGTTGTATTGTGTAGTGTTGATTAGAGGTTGCATGATTTTCAAGATAATGGCAATTTTTTTATTATAATAATTAGATATTTTACCTTCTGATCTGTTTTTCAATTCCAAACATTACATTAATTTCTTATATCAAGGTGTTCTGTGTTGGAAAACACTATCATCATAATTTGGAAAAACTAAATATTTTGTTAACCACATTTCATTGGCCGTAGCAGTTCAGAATTTTTACTGGTGAGTTGATTTCACCAGAGAAATCAAAGAGTCAGAGAAAAAAAAAAACGCTTGCAATTAATTTATCCTAACTTAACCTAGATATATAACGCATTTATCGTGGCAATAGAAGATTGTAACGATTTTTGTCTATAAAATTTATTTAATTAATTACCTGAATTAATGAATTACCTGAATTGGTTTCTGTTGAAATTCCTGGAAAGCGTCTTGGAAACAGTTTATGATTGACGATGAATAGTTGACACATATCTCGCATAACTTCTGATCTCGCCCTAAAAGCCATTGGTAACCATGTGTGTAGCTCATTGTTTCTGAGGATTTGAATGTATTTTCATGTTATTTAACAACGCTATGGGGAAGAAAATATCATTATCTACCTGTCCGTGGTATTGGTTTGGGTGTTTATTCTTTCATTTGCTCAGAAACAACGAGCTACACACGTGGTTACCAATGGCTTTTAGGGCGTTATCTCAGAGTATGCGAGATATGACCTTCATTATTGATTGAGTATTGTAAATTCGATATCCCTGCCCTAGGACGTGTAATCTTGCCGCGATGGGTGGGCTTACCCCATTAGCACTTATATGGGAACCAAAGACATGTCCAGTCGTGGTGGTATCACATCAGGAAATATTTGTTTAATGCCGCGTGATTCTATAACATTCCCCAGAAAACCATTCCCCCGAAAACCATTCCCCAGAATTCCGTTCCCCAGAATGAACCATTCCCCAGAAAATCGTTCCCCAGAATGTAACATTCCCCAGAATTCCATTCCCCAGAATGCACCATTCCCCAGAAAGCTATATGAATATCCATTTTTTTTTTCTTTTTTTAATTATTGCTTTGCGTGAGTCACCTTATGTGGGGGCGCAGATTGTCGTAGCGGTAAACGCGCAGCTATTCAGCAAGACCAAGATGAGGGTCGTGAGCTCGTATCCCACCGGTCGAGGATCTTTTCGGGTTGGAAATTTTCTCGACTTCCCAGGGCATAGAGTATCTTCGTACCTGCCACACGATATACGCATGCAAAAATGGTCATTGGCATAGTAAGCTCTCAGTTAATAACTGTGGAAGTGCTCATAAAAACACTAAGCTGAGAAGCAGGCTCTGTCCCAGTAGGAACGTAACGCCAGAAAAGAGGAAGAAGAGTCACTTATGTGACAGGCTAAGGTCTGATGTGACAAAACAAATATGTAGGTAGGAGGGTTAGGGACATAATGAACACACGGGGCGAAATGGACACCCCCTTACTCTCTGGGAATATGCATATTTCAGCAAAACTTTATAAACTGTACGAAATCTGTATTGTATATGAACGTTTTGACGGTATAAAAGTTTACGCTTTGCTTCATTTGTCCTCTGAAATTCTACTATATTTTTTTCTCAGCTTCAAATTAGTTTATAAGCAAAGCAGAGGAAGCGGTGGATTTATTTTAGAGCAAAGAAACATATTTCCATTCTATGTAAAATAAGCATTTACCTAATGTGTCCAATATGCCCATAATCCCCCTATTCATGAGTATTTTGCATATTATTATAATACACCCTTTTTTTAATACATTCCCATAAAATATACAGACTATATGTTTATTTTTGCATATATAGTGATGCACCCTTCTTTCAGTGTTATCTCATTAATGATATAGGCAAAATATATCGATGGAGAGCCCATATAGCAAAAGGTCACTTGGCATAAAATAATTTGGTATAAAACCATTTGCCATCCAGCCATACTTATGCTCCTTCTTTTCAAAAAGGATGTTCTTCATGTCATGCCAAATGGTCATTGGTCAAATAACCATTATACCAAATGGTCCTTGATCATTTAATCAATCATGCCAAATGCCTTCTTTCCATTTGGTATTCTTACGGAAAATTTTGTCTATATCGTCAACAGGATAAGACTGAAAGAAGGGTGTATCACTATTTTGTGCAAAATTAAACAAGTCATTTGTAATTTAGACTTGACGCAAAGAAGGGCGTATCATTTTAATGTGCAGAATAGTAAGTTTTTATTCTGCCGAGTTTACGTAATCATTATATCGGAAACGTATAATATGATACTACGAACGTCTTTATTCTAATCGGTGTAGCCCTAAAAAGTAAGAGGTGATGCACCTTCTTAAAACATTGATGAAAAGCTGCATACATCACTACATTTGATAAAAATTGGACATACATGTGAAATTATACATTTGGAATCTACTATACCGAAAGAAGGGTGTAGCTCTATTTTGTGCAGAGTAGTGATGAGTTGTTCTTCTTCTTCTTTCTGGCGTTACGTCCCCACTGGGACAGAGCCTGCTTCTCAGCTTAGTGTTCTTATGAGCACTTCCACAGTTATTAACTGAGAGCTTACTATGCCAATGACCATTTTTGCATGCGTATATCGTGTGGCAGGTACGAAGATACTCTATGCCCTGGGAAGTCGAGAAAATTTCCAACCCGAAAAGATCCTCGACCAGTGGGATTCGAACCCACGACCCTCAGCTTGGTCTTGCTGAATAGCTGCGCGTTTACCGCTACGGCTATCTGGGCCCCTTAAGTGATGAGTTGTATATTCTTTTAAATAAATATTGGATATTGTGTTTCCCCATAGACTGATCTATCAGTTTTTATAAGTGCCAATAAAAGTGAAACTACTGTGATAGTTCATTTGCAAATGAAATTTGAATTATGCGTTAAGTGTTCATAATTAGTAGCACCAATGCTAATCTTCTCATGTACTTGTAAACAACTTTGTATGGAGTTTAATTTTCAAGTTTTTTAAATAGATTATTTCAAAACTTTAAAGTAGGTATATAATTTTCTGGGGAATGGTCCATTCTGGGGATTGGTTTTCTGGGGAATGGTTCATTCTGGGGAGTGAAATTCTGGGGAATGGTACATTCTGGGGAATGAGATTCTGGGGAATGGAATTCTGGGGAATGGGTTTCGGGGGAATGGTTTTCTGGGGAATGTTATAGAATCATGCCGCGTCATCAACCATCTGGCATAGATGCATCAATCTTACGGATGTGATCCAACGGTTATCCTGTTACCAGGCATCGGGGTAACAGGAGCCGTAGCCACGCTTCGATGCAGATAGGTTAGATTTTGTTTAAATGGTTATAATATTGACTAATGAGGAGAATGACTGAGGATCCATCGAGTAGAATGTGACACAAATGTTAATTTGTTATGCTTCTCTTATTAGAATCATAATAAAAAACCACATTTATTATGTTGGTATCATAAAACTACAACAACTTCATTCTCGCAAAATTATAATAAATAGATAGGGCTTACTATTTCTTTATTATTTCTAGTATAGTTTTTAACACATAGAAATGTATTTACGACGATTCTAAATGAAAACAGACGAGACCAGATTTGAATATGAATAGATGTATAAAACAAACTGATCAAAATCATTATTGACCAACATGACAAAAGTAGTAAACTTAAAATATTCAACTTGTCCAAGTACTAATAAACATGTTAAAAAGGACCTTTAGCAATACTGACCAACGGGACTGAGGAAAAACTAGATCAACAGTCAACACATAAAGTTTCCGATGTCGTTGACTATAATCAGCGATGTAGTCAAATGTAATTCAATGAAAACTCACTAAATCCTGTTTATTCCTAATACTAATAACTTTCTTTCTTTCTTTCTTTTCATGTATAACAACTAACAACAACACCATCACGAGGGAGCAAGTCGTCTGTCGTATGTATCAAACGTCGTGTTAGGAGCCGAAGCACATAGATCAGCACGGACACGGATCGAATTACCATCAAACTGAGGTAAAAACGATCCATATGCATTGGTGGGTATACTAATGTCGTTTTCGATTATTCCCGACGGTGCACCGCGCGAGTGTAACAATTGACACCGGAAAATAGAACGGTTTCGGTGCAATGTTTTGATAGCGTATGATGGTGTTTGTGAAGACGTCAATCAAAACAAAATGTCATTTTTCAAACAGTTGCTGTTATTCATGATTTTCTGTTTGGGATTCGAAAATATCAGATTCGTTTGTATTTTGTGTAGTTTGTTAACGGTGTTTACAACACTGGCTATGATCATTACTATGCCGTGGACGAAAATGAATGTTCGGTATATGAAAATAAATTAATTTTTCCTGGGAATTGATACCATAATACATGTTTCGTAATTCAATAAAACATGTTTAAAATTCAGAATTTTCTTATTTCAATACTGTAAAAACTTATTTGACTTCATCGATCCTCTCTCTCTGGGTAATAACTTCGCCAAAACTTATACTTCCGCAATGTTTCTAGCTCACAATACAACAGATGAATCAGTTTTTTTTTGTAATAATACGTAAAAATCAACTTAATTCGATCATTGCATTACAACCCTAATGAAAAATCAATGTGGATTCTTGTCAATCGATTTTTTTTTAAATATAGTACTAGAGATTCTGTGATCCCAGTTTAAAATATGAGATCTTACAACTCCAGCCGCTGCTGATTCTATTTTGTTGACACCCATGTTTTTTGTTGGTGGCTGTGCGCAAATTTCGGAAAATTTGACTTAAATAAAATGTTTTTAATATAGTACTTACTGGTATACATGTTATCCAAATATCTGAAAGAAGAATTCAATTTTCTGACATAAGCTGCTAAAGTTCATACTGATAGGACATTGTATTGTATTTTTGTATTATTTATAAATGCTTAGAATAATTCATCTTTAACTGAATAAAAATATTGAATTCTGAAATAAATCCATTTTATCCACGCAGTCGAAAATGAGCATAAATGAAGCATCTTGTTTGTTCGTTACCTAAAACAATCAAAACAAGGATGCCACTGACAGCTAAGAACCATATATGTATTGGTAAAAAGAGTGCATTACCTGCTACACCCATCTCGATCAGGGTGTAGGATTTTCTGCACCGGTGGCGATCGAGTGTAAAAACGGTGTGCTACCTGCGTAATAAAAGAACGGTTTGGGTGCAACTTTTGCTACACCGGTGGGAAAACGGTGCAGGCGGTGCAAATAAAGAAAAACGACATAAGAAAGGGGTAAGTAACATTTTTAGTTCTTAGCGAACACATATTGTATATCATTTCAGCCCCCTATATATTCATAATACCGTACCAATAATACCGTACCAATAACTTTGTCTATCCAAACTGTAAACTAACTTGAGACATTATTCAATTGAATTCTCATTTTGAGAAGACCTCAGAACAATAACAATAAGACGAACATAAAGCACATCGATGACCACACCAAACACATTTACTGTACATTTAGATTTGATACAGTTAAACCTCCATGAGTCGATGTTCTATGACTCGATATCGACTCATGGAACCATACTAAAAACGAAATTTCATGGTTACTACGATGGTCCCTCGAAACAGCTTTTCAAAGGATTCTTGTGACTCGATATTTCCATGAGTCGATGGTCCCTTCAATATCGACTCATGGAGGTTTGACTGTACTTCTCCTCATATTAATTATCTACAACTTGGATTCGGTACTACAAGGCAACATAGACAGTCATCTCTCCTAGAAAAGTATTGTATTGATTAGCATTCCAGTACGACCTTCGGAAGATAAAAACTATTTAAAACCAAAAACTTGATTCATATTTTGAAATTTATTCATATAGTATAACACATCACATTTCAGACTAGTAGCATAAACGACTAAAATACTAGAGAATACATGACGTACAATGACGAGGCACTTCAGATAGTTCTTGTTCGCGTATAGATGGAAGTACATTTCATGTTTTTCATTTCAATAACCTTCATTCATTCGGGAAAAAAGGTATCGTTTGATATACGACCGCATTCTGTATAATTAACATTTTCTGTCTATCATTGTCAAAAGATGCTTGGAGATGACATCTGTGCTACAATTTGTCAACATAGACTACTACAACATAGCTCTGTATGTTATTTCCAAGAAATGCATTAATTAATAACATATATTTTCATGTCGCTTCTCCATGCGTAAACAAGAATCCGAATTGCTCAGAACAATAGGATGACTATACAAACATGACTACGGGTGGGAAACTGAAGCAAAAACAATTTAATAAAACTACTTCTGCACAATATTCATCCAAAATAGTGTTAAAGCGGGCAACATAGCCTATTCCGTCTAAATATTGGCAAAAGTAGAGGTAAAAATTTGCACTACGGGGTCCAGCACAGACAACGAAGCTGTCATACAGCTCCAGCTGAGTACACCATAAAAAAAAAAAGTATTGTAAATTCGATATATCATTTGATAGTTTTTTTACCAACTTGACATGAAAAGAGTGCTCTTTAAAAATATGAGTCGTTGTAATTAAAAATTGATAGTTGATTTCCAAATAAAACTTGATTTTCCGCAGTCACAACGATACGGCCACAAATCGGTACTATTGAGTATGAAGACTATCGGCAAATAACGATAGCCGATTTGCCCGGGCTTATCGAGGGAGCACATGCCAATTTTGGAATGGGTCACAAGTTTCTGAAACATGTGGAGCGGACACGGCTGCTGTTGATCATAGTGGATGTTTTTGGGTTCCAATTGAGCCAAAGCCATCGGCGGCGAAACTGCTTGGAAAATATCTACGCGTTGAATAAAGAGCTTGAGCTCTACGATAAGACCTTGCTGGAAAAGCCATGTGTACTGCTAGTGAACAAAATGGACAAAGATGGTGCAATAGAGGAAATTTGTAAATACGATAAATATTTTGGGAAGCTGGAAGGTAGGTTTCAAGCTATAATGGTCTTACATTATTAAAGATTATTATTTTTATTGTAGATGGTCTTCAGCACTGCCCTGAGGAGTTGATCCCTAACCAAATAATCAACTTTGAGCGAATAATACCGATTTCCGCTAAAAGTGTCACGGAAATCGACAAAGTGAAAGTCGCTGTGAGAGAAGTACTGGACGCAAAAGCGGAAGAACGATTACGCAACGACGCAAAAGACAGCGATAATCTAGAAGCGCTTCGGGGGAAACTGCACGAGAGAGGGCCAAAAGTGGGATAGACTCTCTAGGATTAGGATCAATGTAGGAAAGTGGGAAAAATGTCCTAAGTGCTGCGTAGGGATGAATGAAAATATATTTTAGAATTAACACTTGAAGATGAAGGGTTTTACTAGAGTATACCAGGGTTGGTATCTGGTCTCTTTTCAGAGCCTCGGTTAGTATTTTAATGAAAGAAGTCGTCCATTAATTATAATTTAGTTTTAATTTTCATACAATAAGTCTCACCATGGGGGGAGGGGTGAAAAATGCTCAAAATTGTCTTACGTAATAATTTAACAGCCAAAGTTCATATTTGTAATGGATGGGAGCTCATTCCTTGCTGTGCGCTTGAACAAGACAGTTCAGTCTTTGGCAGACGGTATCAGGTATCAGAAGGCCGGCTCCAAAGGCACGTTCCCCACCAGTTGGGAGATTTGTGCCATCGCCATATTTGAGCCTATTTCATCATCTACCCGATGGGAGAGGAAAGGGAAGGGAAAGATGGGAGGAAATAGGAGTGGGGTCCCTTGAAGAGGGAAGATCGCATAAGCGAAATGAGAGCATGTAGCTCCATACCACAATGGGTTCGAACAGCGCACAGTGGCGGCCCTTTTAAACAAAGGTCGGACAAAACCTCAAATACGTCCCAAATCGCTTGATAATGGTAATCTATCAACTATCTTGGATACCTGATATCATCCCGTTGGAAACAACTGTCAAATTGAAAATTCGATTGTCTAGTGAAATTTGTCAAAACTAAGTTCTTTTATACAATCGAATAAAAAGGCTTTTATTACAAAAAAAAAAAATGATTATAATGTAGAAACTTGTGTATAAACCTAATTTAGAGATACATATTTAAGTTCCGTGTAGTAATTTCAGTAAAGTTTCAATTGAGTTAAGACACATTATACAGATTTTCATCATTCAAATCAGATAAATTATAATGAAAAATGAAAATTGAATTTTCACCTCTAGGGGCAAAGAGGGGCAAGAAAAATATTGCACGTTAGAAAGTATGGATGATTTGCTGCTTCATAGTGAGTGACTCATTTTCTCGAAACACTTCACATAAAACGGACGAAGTTTTGAAAATTTATCAAAATTTTGAAGAAAGATTGCAAGCAACATTTTTTGCTACAAATAACAACTTAATATGTTGAAATTTATGTTATTATAGCCAAGTCTAAGGCTTAATACTACGCTTTCAAATTAAGCCTAATGAGCCTAAATCGGTTATGATTTCGTTGAGATACAGCTATTTGAAGTTTGTTAGGTGACCCATAGTTGATGAATTTTGTTCCAAACGAAAAGCGTTCAGTGTAGCAGCGCCGACTCGCATCGCCCAATGCTGAACGCAACGATGTGCGTTTGGAAAGGAAGTAGAGAAACGCGCGAAAACGACGACACAACGGAAGAGGAGAAAGCGAGGGAAAAGCGAATGCGAACGCCATTATTAGTTCACCCGTCTACCGAACAGGAAGCATCGCGACGCGTTCGTGCAAGTTTAAATAAAGTTAAGTTTGTTAAAGTTAATTTCGACTACCGATTCATTTCCGACCGCGATCCGAAAGGAAATCCGAAATTCCGCCCGATAAGAACCGTACTCTGGAAGTCCCGAAAATACAGTCTACCGAAACACGATTTTTTCCCGACCGAACATATGGTCCGAATCGAACCGGATTGGACTTCCCGAGAGCGTGCCGCCCCGAAATCGATTCACGAAACGTGATCCTGCTGAGGCAGAACAGAGCAAAAAGTGAATTCCTGCTGCGGCAGAAAAGTGCGAAATTCCTGCTGAGGCAGAACAGTGCTAAAAAGAAGATTTCTGCTGAGGCAGAACAGAAAAAAAGGACGAAAACAAAATGTCGGAGAACGAATTCCGTGGGTTTGACGAAAACGAAATGGCTTCCGAAGAAACTGGCAAAGGTGCCAGCCAAGTACCCGTCGTAACAGATCCCGTTATAGCAGCTCGGCTCAAATCGCTGAATCGCCAGAGAAATCTGGCAATGAACAAGGTTCTTCGCATCTACGAAAACGTCAACGTCCGGCTTCCGATCGATTCAGCTAACTTGAAAGTGTACGCATCGAAACTACAATCTGCGTATGACGAATACTCGAAATACCACAGCGAAATTATCGCCATAGTCCCGGACGATGCGGTGAGTGCGCAGGAGGACGAGTACATTCGCTTCGAGGATTATTATCAACATACTTCCGTCGCAGTCGAATCTCGCCTCATGCGGCAACCGGTGAATCAGGTGGCCCCTCCAGCGCAAGTCATCGTTCACCAGCAGCCATTAAAAGCTCCGATCCCCACTTTTGACGGTGAGTACACTAAGTGGCCAAAATTCAAAGCCATGTTTCAGGACGTAATGGCACAATCCCGCGACTCGGATGCGATAAAGCTCTACCACCTCGATAAGGCGCTGGTGGGAGCAGCGGCAGGAGTATTGGATGCGAAGACCATAAACGAGGGCAATTACACGCAAGCATGGACACTTCTATCCGAACGCTACGAGAACAAACGAGTGATTGTTGAGACTCACATCCGTGGTCTACTTTCACTCAAGAAAATGGCAACCGAATCCCACAAAGAGCTGCGATCCCTTCTCGATGAGTGCATCAACCACGTCGAAAGTCTCGAGTACCTAAAGCAGGAAGTAACTAGTGTGTCCGAACTGATGATCGTCTACCTACTAACTGCAGCTCTGGATAAATCGACCCGAAAGCAATGGGAGCAGACTCTGAAGCCAGGCGAGTTGCCACAATACAAATCCACGATGGCCTTCTTGAAGTCGCAGTGTCAAGTACTGGAGAGGTGCGAATCTGCATACCCACAGACAACAACGAAACCCGTTCCGAGACAGCAAAGTTCGATACCGAAGGTCACCAGTCAGCGGTCACATGCAGCAACGACAAGCTCCGAGAATTTTATCGAGAAGTGCGATTTCTGCGCAGCCCCGCATCGAAATTATCAGTGCAACAAGTTGAACTCGCTCACCAGCGCTGAAAAGTTCGAGAAGGTTCGATCGGCAGGCATTTGTTTCAAAGGCCTCCGAAAGGGTCATCGTTCCAATGCTTGCCCATCTTCGAAGTCCTGTCAGAAGTGTCACAAGCGACACCACACCCAACTGCACGATGATGAATCGAACCCGAAACCGGAATCCACGACCAGCAACGTAGCAACTGAACCGAAACCAGAAGGTCAAGGACAATCGTCTACAGCGCCAGTCCCTCTGGCAATCCCATCGTCAGAAACAAACGTCACGACAACCTGCCACGTGAACAACGCCCACGCTCCGAAGACAGTGCTACTGCTAACAGCGGTGGTCCTTGTCACCGACAGTAACAACCAAATCCACCAGTGTTGAGCCCTACTCGATAGTGGATCGCAAGCGAACTTCATCACCGAAAGCATGGCCAACACCCTTGGCATGGAAAAGAAGCGAGCCAACGTACCGATTTCCGGCATCAACAACGTCAGAAGTCTAGCACGAGACAAGGTGGAAGTGCAATTCCAATCTCGGTGCAGCGACTTTCGTGCCTCACTGGAGTGCCTGGTGACTCCGAAAGTCACTGGAACCATACCGACAACCGACATCGATGTTACCAGCTGGGTGCTACCAGACGGTATTCAGTTGGCCGATCCTTTGTTCTTCAAAACGGACAAGGTTGATATGCTGATCGGCGCAGAGTTATTTTTTGCGCTAATGACTCCAGGACTCATCAGACTCGACGACGATTTATCAGAACTCCGCAACTCACACCTGGGATGGCTGGTCACTGGTGCCTACCGGCCAGTAAGCAACGATGAAGCGATCCAGTATTCCCATGTTGCATCTCTCGATTCTGTCGAAGGAATGATTCGACGGTTCTGGGAGACCGAAGAAGTTCCAAACGCAGCCACCATATCATTCGAGGAGCAGCAATGTGAAGACCATTTTTCGTCCACCTACTCACGAGACAACACAGGACGATTCGTGGTTCGATTGCCGCTTAAAGAGAACGCCGACCAGATAGACAGCTGCCGAAACCTAGCATTGCGACGCTTTTTCATGCTAGAAAATCGGCTCCAGCGAGATCCCGAACTGAAAGACCAGTATGTGGAATTCATACGAGAGTATCTGCATCTTGGTCATTGCCGAGAAGTGGATATAGCCAACGACAATCCAAACCTGAAGCCATACTACTTGCCGCACCACGCAGTATTACGCCCAGGCAGCTCGTCAACCAAGTATCGAGTTGTCTTCGACGCAAGCGCCAAATCTGCTCCTATGAACCTGTCTCTCAACGAAGCCCTGCTGGTGGGACCAGTAGTCCAGAGCGACATCCTCTCGATCATGATTCGATTCCGTCAACATCGATACGTCTTCACGGCGGACATAAAGAAAATGTATCGCCAAATCGTTGTTCATCCCGACGACACGCATAAGCAACGCATCTATTGGAGGGAGCATCCGAATGAAGCCTTGAAGATTCTGGTACTGATGACCGTTACGTACGGTATAGCTTCCGCACCCTTTCAAGCAACTCGAAGCCTGATACAACTCGCCAACGACGAAGCTGAAAATTTTCCTGTAGCAGCGGAAATAATCAAATTCGACTGTTACGTTGACGACGTTTTGTCAGGGACTGCTACGATCGACGAAGCCATCGAAGCACAGCGCCAACTGAAGGAGATGTTAGCACGTGGTGGGTTCCCAATCCACAAATGGTGCTCCAACGCCCCTCAACTGCTAGCACTCATCCCAGAGGACGAACGAGAATCGTTGAAACCGCTTGCAGATCGTCATGTCAACGAAGTGATCAAAGTTCTCGGCCTGCTGTGGGAGCCGACCTCCGACGAACTTTTGATTGCTGAATGTTCCAAGCCAGAAAATGAACGAGACCAACCCGCCACGAAGAGAATCATTTATTCAGAGGTTGCCTAACACTTCGACCCACTAGGACTATTTTCACCCTCCATTCTAGTTGCAAAGCTGCTTGTACAACGCTTGTGGCAATGCAAACTGGATTGGGACGAACCTGTGGACGCAAGAGCTCAACTCGAATGGAACGAACTCAAGGATGCGCTCCCCAAACTGCTGCTAATCAAAATTCCCCGCCAAGTAACGTTCCATGGCGCAATCTACTACGAGCTACATGGATTTGCGGACGCTTCCAATGTGGCATACGGAGCGTGCGTGTACATCCAAAGCACACTGGAAGACGGATCGGTCAAGTCTCGATTACTAATCAGCAAGTCCAAAGTGGCACCGATTCACCCACTCACAATACCACGCAAGGAATTATGTGCTGCACTTTTGCTCGTCAGGCTGGTGTGCAAAGTGCTACCCGTCCTCACCATTCCGATTCGAAGAGTCAATTTGTATTCCGACAGCGAGATCGTTTTGTCGTGGCTGAAGAAGCATCCTTATCAGCTACAGACGTTCGTGTGCAACCGCATCAACGAGATCCAGGTCAACTCGGAAGGGTTCTCATGGAACTACGTTCGCTCACAACACAACCCAGCAGACATCGTTTCTCGTGGGCTACTTCCTTGCGAGCTCATGGTTAGCGATCTGTTTTGGACAGGCGGTGAGTATATCAATTCACCTGTCGTCAGTACCGGAGCAGCAAACGAAATTCTGGACGATGATCTTCCGGAATTGAAAGCCAACGTGGTATCAATGCCGGCGCTCATCGAAGAGCCACTGGAAATCTTCGAGACGTGTAGTTCTTTTCGACGACTCCAACGAACGATCGCATGGGTATTGCGGTTCAGTAACAACACTCGCAAACCGAAGGAAGACCGCATCACCAGTAGTCATCTCAACGTTCAAGAACTTCGAAGCTCGATGATCGTTATTGTAAGAGTAATTCAGCACGTCGAGCTTGGAGACGAAATCCTTCGAGTGAAAACGAAAACGCCTTGCAAACGAATTGGGAATCTTAATCCGATTCTCACCGACGACGGCGTGCTAAGGGTCGGCGGACGACTCAAGCACTCCAACTTGCCAATCGAATCGAAGCACCAACTGATTCTCCCGAATGCAAGCCCGGTAACACGCTGCTTGATCCGTGATATGCACCAAGAGCTTCTTCACGTTGGACCTGCTGGACTTCTTGCTGCAATCAGACGTCGTTTTTGGTTGCTACGCGCCCGATAAACAATTCGACAGGTAAGTGGATCGTGTGTGAAATGCTTTCGCGCAAATCCAACCGACATTACGCAGCTCATGGGGGACCTACCAAAGCAACGTGTAACGCCGTCTCCCGCCTTCAACATCACCGGTGTGGACTATGCCGGTCCGATTTTGGTCAAGCAGGGTACTCATCGAGCCAAGGTGGTCAAAGCGTATATAGCTGTGTTCGTTTGCATGGCCACGAAAGCCATACACTTGGAATTGGTGTCCGACCTGACGACCGACGCTTTCCTTGCTGCGCTCCAACGCTTTGTGAGCCGTAGGGGAATAGTATCGGAGATGCATTCCGACAATGCAACAAATTTTCATGGCACGAATAACGAGCTACATAAGCTGTACGAGATGTTCCGAAACCAGCCCGACGTCGATCGAATCCTGCAGTTTTGCCACGTGAAGGAAATCGAATGGCATTTCATTCCGCCAGATTCGCCCGAGTTTGGCGGCTTGTGGGAGGCTGCAGTGAAGTGCACGAAGACACACCTGAAACGAGTGATAGGCGATAAAACGTTAAATTTCGAAAAACTGGCTACGATACTCTGTGAAATTGAAGCAGTTCTCAACTCGAGGCCGCTTTTCGCAATATCGGGAGATCCAGCTGATCCCGAAGTAATTACTCCAGCTCATTTTCTGATAGGACGCCCTATGACTGCGATACCCGAGCCATCATACCAGGACCTCAATATCGGCCGGCTTGATCGCTGGCAGCATCTTCAACTGCTTCGAGAGCAGTTTTGGAGGGCCTGGTCCCGTGATTATTTGAGCAGCCTACAACCCAGAAAGAAGAACTGGAACACCTCCGTCAACGTTCGACCAGGAATGATCGTCCTGCTGAAGGACAAGAACCGACCGCCTCTACAGTGGAAGCTCGGCCGCATCACATCTGTCCATCCCGGTCACGATGATCTGGTTCGAGTTGTGGAAGTTTTCAGCGAAGGTAAGACTTTTACGCGATCGATTTCCAAGCTGTCAATATTGCCAATCGAGGAAAACCAAGGCCAACCTGATCAACGGAAGAAAGTTGAACCGCGACGCTTCAACCCGGGGGATGATGTTCCAAACGAAAAGCGTTCAGTGTAGCAGCGCCGACTCGCATCGCCCAATGCTGAACGCAACGATGTGCGTTTGGAAAGGAAGTAGAGAAACGCGCGAAAACGACGACACAACGGAAGAGGAGAAAGCGAGGGAAAAGCGAATGCGAACGCCATTATTAGTTCACCCGTCTACCGAACAGGAAGCATCGCGACGCGTTCGTGCAAGTTTAAATAAAGTTAAGTTTGTTAAAGTTAATTTCGACTACCGATTCATTTCCGACCGCGATCCGAAAGGAAATCCGAAATTCCGCCCGATAAGAACCGTACTCTGGAAGTCCCGAAAATACAGTCTACCGAAACACGATTTTTTCCCGACCGAACAAATTTGAAGCAGTCCAATTTTGCTGACCTTCTCGCACTTACGATGCTGCCAAAAATCGAAAACAAAACAGATCAATCTCAAATTTTGAGGAATCGTCACTCAATGGTAAAGAAGTCTATAGAAAATAATAACAAGTGATTTCGAGAACATGAATTTTTGAGGTTTTGTCCGGCCATGCGCCACTGTGCAGCGCCCTAAAAAGGGCACTGCAAAACGCATGAGCGTAAAGAGAGCCTATAGCTCATTACCACAGCGGGTTAAGAATAACAGGATGTCCTGAAGATTCAGGCTTCTGTATTCAGTTTCACTTAATAAGTGTTTACCAAGTAATTGGAATCGCATTTGCGCAAAAACTGGACAGTTACATATCAGGTGATACGAAGTTCCATAATCGGAGTCACAACTATCACACACAAATGAGTCAGCACGCTGAATATTTGCCATGTGATAGTTGAGTCGGCAGTGGCCTGTCAACCCTCTGACCAAAAGACTGCAATTCTGCTTTGACAGATTTGTTAAATACTTCGCCACCTTTGGAGATGGCTCAGTAATATACAATTTTGTTTGACGACACGACTCCAAACTATTCCAATATTGCTTGTGCTGAGTTGCCGCCCAAGAGTTTATCTGAAGCTTCACCCAGCACTTCGAAATTGGAATAGCCGGCTCAGGGCCAATGAAGTCATGCGATGCTCCATCGCGAGCTAGCTCATCAGCCAATTCATTTCCAGCGATGGAAGAATGGCCAGGTACCCATACAAGGTTTACAGAGTTGACTGAATTCAGTTCCTTAATTTGAGTTCGACATGCGATAACAAGCTTCGACCTTGAGTTGGCCGAAGCAAGAGCTTTTATAGCAGCCTGACTATCTGAACAGAAGTATATGACTTTACCCATTACGCGCTGTTGAAGTGCTGATTGCACTCCACACAAAAGAGCAAATATTTCCGCCTGAAAAACGGTGCAGTTTCTACCAAGTGAGTAAAACTGATTCAGCCTTAGCTCACGAGAGTATACTCCTGCACCAGCTCTACCTTCTAGAAGGGAGCCATCAGTGTTACATACTATATTGTTAGATATACTTCTTTCCAAATAGCCAGACGTCCACTCTTCCCGTGAAGGGAATTGTGTGGTAAATGTCCTGTAAGGAAAGTGACAAGCAATTGTGAGATCACTTGGAGCAAGGGCAATTTTGTCCCAATTCACCAAAAGTGGAAACAACGAAGTGTGTGTAGATCTACGATTCACTGGATTTTTCTCCAATAGATCCAGTACCCACAAACGGTAAGAGCAAGAAAGTGCTTCTTGTTTAAGATGTATGTGTAGGGCGCAACGTCGAAAAGGGCCTCGAGCGCTGCTGTGGGAGTTGTAGAGAACGCACCAGACATCGCCATCAAGCACATCCTTTGGAGATGGCCCAATTTTGATTGGATTGTTCTCACTTCGCCCTTTTGCCACCACACAAGACATCCATATGCCAATATTGGTCGAACAACTGTTGTGTAAATCCATTTGATATATTTGGGTTTGAGGCCCCAAGTTTTACCAAAGGTTCGCCGCCATTGACCGAAGGCCATACAAGCTTTTTTGACTCTGAAATCAATGTGAGCTGTCCATAAAAAGTTTGGAATCTAGAATGACTCCGACATATTTTACTTGATCAGTCACATTAATCTCAGTGCCAAAAAGACGTAAAGGTCGAATTCCATCGCGGTTTCGTCTTTCCGTAAAAAGAACAATAGATGTTTTATTCGGGTTAACCGAAAGGTCATATTGGCGACACCAACTCTCGACTACCTGAAGAGCACTTTGCATCAGGTCGAATAGGGTGCTTATGCACATACCAACTATCAGATCTAGATAGTCGTCGGCAAATCCATAAGTTGGAAAACAGCAATTATTGAGTTGCCTCAATAGCGTATCTGCTACGAGATTCCACAAAAGTGGTGACAAGACTCCCCCTTGGGGGCATCCACAAACACTCAATTTTAGAATCGCTGCTTGACGCAATGTCGAGAAGAGATGTCGGTTTTTGAGCATTTGATGAATCCAATTGGTAATCATTGTAGGTAGCCCATGGTTTCGTGCGGCTTCCAATATGGCATCGAAAGACACGTTATCAAAGGCACCCTCAATATCCAAGAAAACACCCAAGCACGATTGCTTCTGAGCGAATGCTTTCTCGATATCGTAGGGTCAGTGTTCCCTTAGTGGACAGTCCCCTATAGTCGCACTAGTGGCTTTTTATGGCCGTTTTGCTATGAATCTTTTCAAAATATTTTTTGACATGAAGGTCAGGAGCTATTTATCAAAGTACCATTGATACACAGCTTGATTTTGTTCAAAAATGATCAAAATAATTAGTTTTGCTTAAAATTTGAGCTCCCTTGCGCCTATAGTTAACCTATTGTTCCTATAGTAGCACTACTGAGAGAAACTATTTTTTATTATACGAAATAATCAATGAATTATGTACTTTTTTTTTTCATCAAACGAAAGCTTTTGATCCACACTTTGAAGGAAAAATATAGAAGCTTTGTAAAAATACGGTTTTGATAAGTATTTTGCCAACGCCGTGATGCTAGTGCTACTATAGGAACAGAAATAAGAAATAGTGCTACTATAGGCACATGTATTCCTATAGTGGCACAAGCGATAATAAATGCAAACATATGAATTTTCGCAGTTTTCATATTTTTCCCACAAAACCAAGATAAAAAGCTTTCAGATGATGTAAAAATAATGACGCTAGCGTTATTTTTCGATTTTATACGAATATTTGTTCTTAGCTATGCGGCTATTGGTACATCGACCCTATACAACTTTGTGTAAAAGAGTCACAGTGGACTTTCCAGATTGGTAAGCATGTTGATTCACATGAAGAGGCATGTTTGCCAAATAAACATCACGGATGTGATGATCGATAATGCGTTCCAGACATTTCAGAAGAAAAGAGGTCAGACTGATTGGTCTAAAACTCTTCGCTTCCTCATACGACGCACGTCCTCCTTTTGGGATAAACTTTACAGTAATATCACAGACAAACAGACGTAACACTTAGAACAAATATCTTCAAAATTCATCGCCCAGTTTACACCATCAGCATGTAGTGAGCATGTTACACGAAAAGGTGTTTCGTGCAACAAGACCGGCAGATGGCGGTAGTGTGAAACGTCAAACGCGAAGAAAAACGATGCGCGCGCCTCTGGTTGTGAGATTTGTAACATAGCTAATTTGAAATGATCATTAAATTAGTGGTCGATGGACATTTCGTCAGTGTTACGTCTGTTTGTCTGTGGTAATATCACGCCAGGATTTGGGAATGTACCCGGTAGCAAAACTGCTTACAAGTAGCTTTTTCAAAACATGTTTGATAGACTCAAATCCCTTTTGGAGCAGAACAGGATAAATCCCATCCGCTCCTGGAGATTTGAAAGGAGCAAAACTATTAAGTGCCCATTGAATCGATTCAGTAGTTACGATACTGCGAGCCGAGGCCAGAGACTCGTAACTACATGAAAAGACATTTGGTTCATCCGTAGATGCTATGTCCACACATCCGGGGAAGTGTGTATTGAATAAACATTCTAAAACTTCTTCATCGGAAGAAGTAAAGTCACCATTAGGTAAGCGAATTTCGTTCACTTGGAAATCCTTAGATTTTGCAAGAATTTTGTTCAACCGACTGACTTCACTCAAACTGGAAACATTTGTACAAAGGTTTTTCCAGCCGGATCGTTCAGCAGAACGAAGAGCCTTCTTGTAAGCCTTGCGAGCCGACTTGAACGACTCTGATCCAGCTGAACGGCGTCTGTTCCAACTCTTTCTACATTGTTTCCTGAGTCTAGTCAGATCGGAATTTCACCATGGGGTCCCTCTTTTAGTCTTTACAGACCGCAGAGGACATGCTTCTTCAAAAGCTTCCATAATGTAGGATGTTGTAGTATCAACGGCATCATCCAGATCACTTGGATTTTCAATGGACGGAGAATATCCATGAAATTTGGTCGCAACCAATTCAATGTAGAGTTCCCAGTTTGTTGACCGGGGATTCCTAAAACGCAAAGTCTGCGCAGTTACATTTGAATGTTCAAAGAAGATGTAGCGATGATCAGATAATGATTCCTCATCTGATACATGCCAATTCGTCAACTCGTGACTGATTCTATTCGAGCAGAGCGTTATGTCTAACACTTCTTCTCTATTAGAAACCATGAAGGTTGGGCGATTGCCTATGTTAAGTAATCCAAGGTCTGTACTACTTAAGTATTCCATCAGACTGGAGCCTCTCAAATTGATATCCGAGCTGCCCCAGATGATGTGATGAGCATTGGCATCACTGCCCACAATCAGCGGAAGGCCTTTTGTTACGCAGTGTACGACAACTCGTTTGAAGTCATCCGTTGGGGATGGTTCATCATGTGGTAAATATACCGAACAATAGACGTATTTCCTGTTGAGGTCACCAACAGAAACATCGATTGTGACAGCACATACATCTCTGGTAGTTAACTCAGAAATGAGTGTAGCAACGATTGCTTTATTAACGAGCACGCATGCGCGGGGCATGGAGCGCGAGTTTGCCATTTCAAGCTTGCTAAAAGTAGCAAAAACTGGGTCCACAAGGTTACCTAGATAGAAGTTCCCTCTACGAAAGTAGGGTTCTTGAACTAGCGCCACTTGGGCTGCACCATTTTGCATGAGTCTGCAAAGATTGATCGTTGCTGTTCTTTTATGCTGAAGATTGATCTGAGCTAACCTAACCGTAGCCACTACCCAAACTAGGCAGGATTAAGCTTTTTGCAATCTCAGCACGAAAAAGACCAGCAACGAAAAAACCAGATCGGTATCTATTTAAAGTCGCCAAAGGCGAAAGAGCACAGAATACACTGTGTAAAACGCATAATGCGAATCCATATAGGTGATAATTTAAATTAAATGTCAACATATTCATAATCCCACCCTTATTAAGCCTCAAGATAGAGACTGAAGAAGGGCACCCGATTATCTCGGAGAAACACAAGGTCACCTGCACCATTGCTCCGGGTAGCACAGGAAGGACTCAATACTGTGGAGGGCGCCCTGGTACCCCACAGGCTCCGTTTGCGGTTAGGTTTTATTTAGACCCCCCTAACCATTCATTCTTAGGCACGGTACGCATCACACCATAAATTAGGGGTCACCTGTGATGTGGACTTTTACCACCGGAACAGGCAGTCCGTAGTGTTAATTCTTAGCCAGTTGAAACAACCGCTACCGACACTACGCGGCTATCTAGGCTGCTCGGGAAAAGGAGGTTAATATTGATGATTAACCCCTGACGTGCCCAAGCAGCCGCGTGTCACCATTAATTATAATTTAGTTTTAATTAATTATAATTTAGTTTTAATTTTCATACAATAAGTCTCACCATGGGGGGAGGGGTGAAAAATGCTCAAAATTGTCTTACGTAATAATTTAACAGCCAAAGTTCATATTTGTAATGGATGGGAGCTCATTCCTTGCTGTGCGCTTGAACAAGACAGTTCAGTCTTTGGCAGACGGTAGTTTTTTTTGTTTTTTTTTCTCCCACCGCTTGTGTGGGTTTTTACCAGTGCTGTTTACCTCTGTAGTGCTATAGACCGCGCACCGCGAAGGAAGCGAACCAGATTGGCAAGGGTCAACTGGTATCGTGCAACGAGAAGATATTGTCACCATCATCCCCCGGTGATTGGATCCCCCGTTTGCATCAGCAGCGAAAACGACACGTTTTTTCTGCCTACCTACGGTGTAGAATACCAGCTGCGGTCATCGAACGGGAACGGATAAGTATCAATTGTATACCTACTCCACATCCTTTTGAATTGTTTTCGCATCTCCGAACAAACAAGGTTGAGTTCAAGGTTGTTTTTCGGTTCACTTCTGTCTCTCTCCCGGTGCAAGTTTTGCCCGAATAGGGAAGGCTTGTACAAAACAGTCCACTGATCGGTTGAGTTTTTTTCCCGATATATTTTTTAGTATTATTTTTTTTTTGCCCGTATAGGGGAGGTGTGTACAAAATAGTCCACTGATAAGTTAAGTTTTAGGCATTTATTTTTGTTTTATTATTTGGTTGCGGTCGATTTTTATCCCGCATGGACGAATCGGATGGAGGCGATACGCCTCCTAAAGATCTCGTTGCTCGAACGCGGTTTTATCAACCGTCTTCGGCTGGGCCTTGGGTTGTCTATTTCCGGCGCAAAAATAAGATTTTAAATGTGCTCTCGATCTCTAGAGAGCTGACGCGTAAATATCCTGGGACTGTTATTCGTCAAGTGAAGCAATCCAAGCTGCGTGTAACTGCACCTAGTTACAAAGCAGCGAATGAGATTGCTCAGCATGAGGCTTTTACTGTGGAATATTATGTGTATATTTTGGCCAGAGAGGTCTAGGTGGAAGGGAAAATTATCAACGCGAGTCTGACATGTTAAGACATTAAGACTGGCAAAGGCGTTTTTGAGAACCGGTCCATTCCTGATGTGGCTATACTGGATTGTAAACAATTACAATCAGTTTCCATGGAAGGAAATGAAAAAGTGTTTTCGCCGTCAGCCTCGTTTCGTGCAACTTTTTCTGGTTCCGTTCTCCCGAAATTTGTTTGCATTGATAGTGTTTTTTACCCAGTGTGCCTTTACGTGCCGAATGTATTCAATTGTACCAACTGTACCAAATGGTCATAGTGCTAGCTTTTGCGACAACAAGCCCCGTTGTGGTAAATGCCACCAAGCTCATTTAGAAGATGCTTGCACACAGGAAACTGAAAAATGCAGCTACTATAGTAAGGATCTGCATGACTTGCAGAAATGCCCGGCATACAAAAGGCGCATTCGAAACGAGAGTCGCTCAATTGTGAAGCGCTACAAGAAGACGTATGCGGAAATGACGAAAGCTTTAAATCCGCCTGCAAAAGAGTCTTCATCAGCCATCCCAGTTGGTAACTCTTTTCAAGAGTTGTCTTCCGATGAAGCGAACGACGACGAAACCGATGGGGGAGATTCTTCGGAGGTACACGCACCTGGTAAAATAAAGTCTCCATCATCTCCGGGACTGCGCCGTAAGGTATTGAAATCTTCCCTCAGAAGTTTGCCTAATTCCAAAGGAGGTGGGGCATATTTGAAAATCCCGAAAAAACAGGTCTTTGATGCTTCCGTTCCGTGTTGCAGCAAAGATCTGCCGCCCCCGCCTCCACAGATAAAATACACTTCGAAAAGAAGCTCTAGACAAGAAAGCAAAAGAAATGCTACTGAAGTCCCTCGCTCTTCCTCGAAAACCGCCCGGGCTAAGCAAGGACTGATAACTTTTACGGCCCTTGTGGATCGCATATGTAATGCTCTCGGAGTTTCAGACTCATTCAGAGGCATACTCGACCTTTTTCTCCCCGCAATAGAAGAATATCTCAGGGAATTGACTATCTTATGGCCCCTCCTTGCTTCGATCATATCTTTCGATGGCTAATTCATCAAGTGAGGTACAAGATATGATCACTGTGCTACAGTGGAACTGTCATAGTCTAAAACCTAAATTAGACACATTTCAATTTTTGCTTCACAATTCCGATTGTGATATATTTGCACTCTGTGAAACATGGCTTTCTTCTGAAGATGATCTTAACTTCTACGATTTTAACATTATACCAGGCATAGAAATCGTTGCTTGCCAAATAAACGTAAAGGGTAAAGATCTTTGCGTGACACGTATTTCATAAGACGGCAAAGAAAGCCGTCTTGACCTGTCTTTGGGATCAAGTTCACTATCATTCGATTACATGTGGAAGGTTATCGATGATCCCTATGGTAGTGATCACTTGCCCATAATAACCTCTATCAGAACTAATTGTGAAAGGTCAGAACAGTCAATTCAGGTTCCTTTTGACCTCACTAGGAATATCGATTGGCAAAAATTTGCATCAGCGGTAACTTTTGGTATCGAATCATTCAACACTCTCCCACCGTTGGATGAGTATCGATTCCTAACAGAATTGATTTATAAAAGTGCATTAGAATCTCAAAAGCAACGAGTTCCAAGTGCATCCTTCAAAAGACGACCAGACACACCTGGTTGGGATGATGAATGCACTCAGTTGTATCGAGAAAAATCTAATGCCTTTGAAGCTTTTCGTAGATATGGTACCTCAGAACTTTATTTAGAGTACTCGAAGCTCGAAAGAAAGCTGAAGAATCTAATCAAAGCGAAGAAGCGTAGTTATTTGCGTCGTTTCATTGATGGCCTCTCGAGAGAAACTTCAATGTCGACGCTTTGGAGAGTGGCTCGCAACATGCGAAACCGCTCATCTTCAAATGAGAGTGATGAATACTCCAACCGTTGGATATTCAACTTCGCAAAAAAGGTCTGTCCAGACACAGTACCAGCTCAACCGCCTTTCTGGGAAACCCCAAGAGACGATCCTTTGGACAGACCATTCACTATGTTGGAATTTTCTATGGCTCTTGTTTCATCAAACAACTCCTCTCCGGAACGCGATATGATTAAGTTCAATCTTCTTAAAAATCTCCTTGATATCGCTGAAAGACGGTTGCTTGACCTGTTCAACTCATTCATGGAACACAACATTGTTCCACCTGAATGGAACCAGGTCAAAGTAATAGCTATTCAAAAGCCTAGGAAACCAGCGTCTGATTATAATTCGTACCGCCCGATCGCTGTCATCATGTTTAAGGAAATTGTTTGAAAAAATGATCCTATCGCGACTCGATCACTGTGTCGAAGCAAACAATATACTTTCCAGTACTCAATTTGGCTTTCGCAGGGGTAAAGGAACAAACGATTGTCTAGCGTTGCTTTCATCAGATATTCAACTAGCCTTTGCTGACAAGGAGCAATTGGCTTCGGTTTTCTTGGACATTAAGGGCGCTTTTGATTCTGTTTTCATAGAAATATTGTCAGAAAGCCTGCACAATAGTGGACTACCCGGAATGTTGAATAATTTCTTGTACAATTTGTTGTCAGAAAAACACATGAGCTTCACTCTCGGTCAACTGACAACTTCCAGAATTAGCTATATGGGTCTTCCCCAAGGCTCATGTCTAAGTCCCCTGCTTTATATTTTTTATGTTTAAGATATTGACAACTGTTTGGAAGAACCATGCACGCTTAGACAACTTGCAGATGATGCTGTGGTCTCTATGAAGGGCCCACGAGCAGAAATCCTGCAAAGAACATTGCAAAATTCCCTTGATAATCTATCCACTTGGGCTAGAAACTTAGGGATCGAGTTTGCTCCGCCAGAAACTCAACTGGTTGTATTTTCTAGGAAGCGGAATCCTGCCCAACTAAAGCTTAAGCTTTTGAGAACAGACATCGACCAGTCTTTGACTTCAAAATACCTTGGGGTCTGGTTTGATTCAAAAGGCACTTGGCGAACTCATATTAGGCATTTAACGGAAAAATGCCAACAAAGGATCAATTTTCTACGACCAATTACCGGAACATGGTGGGTAGACTGGCCCTTAAACAAAAAAGTTGTAAATCTCAACGGGGCACCCCCTAGATATATGCCTTAGGATAAGAAAAAAAAAAGCTAAGCAGTATTGCAAATCTACTTCAGATAGTTAAAACACCAACTTTCTTAATTTTAATCATGATACAATCTTCTACAATATTGTTCGCTATGGTATCAAGTAGTGTTTTTGACATTCTGGGTTCAATTGAACTTGATCAATAGTTCTCCTGAACCAAACAGTAGATGATATGTGGTTTCCTATATGTTTGAGCTTGAAATCCCATATTAATTTCAATTCAAATGCGCCAGCTCACGGAGCAACCGAATGAGCTGAAACTTTCAGGAAGTCTTTCTTTTACTCCAAAGAATAATCCTGGAGGGTGGGCTCCCATACTGAGATGGGCCAGTGGTGGGGTGCTCACCGGAAGACCTCATAAAACTCTATAAAACAACTATTTTATCTGTTCTCGAGTATGGCTCTTTCTGTTTTCTCTCAGCAGCAAACTGCCACCTGATTAAATTGGAACGAATTCAATATCGTTGTTTGGGGGTGTATTAATGATCCTTTATAAAGGATTTCTACGCTACACGTAAGAGGTACGTGGATTTTCCGGTAGCCTTTACGAAGCGTTTCAATAGGATCTAGATGGTTTTGCATTAAATTTAACTGTAATAAAGGCCAACCATATTTCTAATAGGCTTTGGAAGAAAACTAAATCCCAATTGGAAAATATAAACAAACTTAATGGATTGTGATATTATTATATTCAATCTGAGTATATTGAATCCTGTTTCCCAATTTGTGTGAGTTTGGTCTGTCTTGTTGTAGCCTTCGCGTGCTATAATTGATAGAGGTTATAAATCAGGTATAAAATATGGAGTAATGCTGGGATTCTTCGGTATTCAAAGCATTATTTACCTTGAAATCAATCTTACACAGGGTTTAAAGTTCAGCAGCTTCTGAAGTTATTCCAAAATCAAGCGGGCGCCATCTTAAAATTTGAGCTCAACACCGAATGTACGTACAAAATGCAGATGTCAAAATGAACTTAGGCACCTACGTGAATTTCACGTAAGTGCGATAGGTAACCTCAGTAACAATTACCGAGTCACTATTTGGTGGTTATGAATGGCTTAGTGATCTTTATATTGGTCAGGTGAAATGGAAGTGAAATGAATTTGGAATGATCTACGTGATTTTTCACGTAGCAATGACGTTTGGATTATTTTGAGTGCGGGATTGATGTTGATGATATGGGTCATTTCCATTTGAATTGCTTCTTGTGGAGCAGTGACTAATAATCACGATTAGGTGACCCATAATAGTGTGTACACGATCGATCGTATCATCAGATTGGCAGTCGGTCGCTTATTTAACGAAAACTTTATTTAGGATTTTAAACAACACAGTAACTGTTGTACTTTTATTGAGGAAAAGGTCATGTTTCCCATTTTATTCGCTTTTTTTCTACTACTAGAAACTTGCATAAACAAAAATCAATCACTTAAATCGAGTCTTAAACAACTAGCAAGCCCTATAAGCTCTGCAACAAACCGAGAATATAGCTACCCAGGTCTTCATCCTGGTTAACCCACGACACGCTGCAAATTTTGTTCAGTGTTGGGGCGTTTGGTGGTGGAGGAGGAACCGAAGCCGATCCCGCTGGTCCTGCGATTGATTCGTCTCCTTCGATTGTGATGTTGACCGATTCCACATTGATCGAGCCGTTTTCATTCATCGATACGGTCCAGCCCGATAAGCGCTCGTTCAGCAAATTGTACAGCTTTTCAATAGTCCGCAGAGTAGGGCCGGGATCGTCAATTTTCACTTTCGAAATGAACCTGCAAGTGGAGGAGGGTTTGAGTAACGATAATGTGTGAAGTTGATACAAGTAGACAAACCTGATAACGTGACGATTGATTCCGCATTCGCTAAAGATTTCATCGATGCTCATCAGTGAGATTTTGTTGTCCTTCATTATCAGCAGCCCATGGATGACACGTCTTCGCTTCGGATCTGGTGGTTCTGCATTGTACTTCTTAGCTTCTTCTTTCAAAATAGTCGTAGATGCTTCTACTGGGATCTTGATTGGGGTATTTATCACGCAGGTTTCTCCGTTTGCTGGTGTGTAACATTCGATGTGGAATTCTTCTTTGATCTTCTCCTTCAAGAATTCCATTTTGACCGCTTCGCCATGAACCAACATTACATTTTTGGGCTCACAGTATTGAATGAGCTGCATGATACCCTTGGCATCTGCATGTGCGCTGAAACTCATGTACTCTACAGACATTTTCACTTCAACCACCTGGCGGTTCTCAAACTCGACCTTCTTAGCACCTCCGAGAATTTTATGCCCAACAGTTCCCTGGACACAATAACCAGGCATAATTACCATGTTATTTTCGTTAGGCGCCCATTTCTTAAATATTTGCAGGGACAGCCCAGCGTGAAGCATTCCAGGCGTTGCAAAGACAACCATCGCTCCCGGATTATCAATGTAGCCCTTATCAAACGGTTTGATATGCTTGAAGTCGAACATGTTGCGTTGTACGAAAGTTTTGCGTATCTTCTGGTTGGTCCAGGTAATGAACATTTTGTAGTAGTTGTTGGCCTTTTCCGTCAATCCCACAGCGAAATAAATCGGGTATTTGAGGTTCATTCGCTCCCAATACGTTTCGAGTAGAATGCATAGCTCTTGTGCACGCCCCAATGCGAAGACCGGAATTAACACTTTCCCTCCTTTAGCGACGCATTCATGTACCTGGATGTAGTAATTAGAAAAGCATTAGTTGATCCACAGGATAATCGTTATTTAATGAATGGAGCATGAGTCCTCATTAGAGCGGGTAGTCCATTACAGGGCTGGTAGCTGCCAGACATATAATATAATCCATTTATTTATCTTTTGATAATATACATTAAATACGTACAAATTCACTTAATTATCAGGGGCGACTCGTAACCTCACTTTTTACCTGTTCTACAAAATTACAGATTTACAATCAAATGCAACAAACAATCATTAATTTTAAATATTTTCTACTTAATAGATGCATATTAAATATTAAATATTAAATATTAAAAATTTTCTTGTGAATATTCATGAATTTCTAAACGTAGAACAGGTAGATTTGAGGTTAGGGAATCGCCACTGTTGATTATTTACACTTTTTCTTTTTCCACATTGCACAATTTCTTTTCAATTCTGATACAGATCTTGCATTTCTAACTTTAATTGGTAATTCATTAAAAATTCTAATTCCATTATAATAAATTGATTTTTGAGTACTTGTCATAGTAAACGGCACAACACGTAAATCATCTCTTCGTCTAGTTCTATGGTATGTATATTTTGTCCTCGTATGATACTATTCGTCAAGTATTCTGGCAAGAGTTCATTGGTCAATTTGAAAATAATAGTTACAGCTAATGCTCGATAACTGGGTGCTATTTAACTGGGCTGCTTTTTAACTGGGTGCTCGCTAACTGGGCTGTAGCCCAGTTAAAAAACAGTTAAACGTCAAAAACTTTCACCATCCCGTAACTGACGAGGGGCGTGCAAATGCAAAATAAGGATTCGGCATTATTTTTTTAATTGTAAATTTGTCTTTTTTCATTTAGATTTTATTTTTTTTTTTCAATTCAATGTGCAATATGTCGAAATGAGAAATAAATCACAAATAGTTATTATTGCTTTGTTCTTAACTGGTTTATTGATATTCATACAAAATTCATGTGTGTACTTTAGAAAATTCATTTAAAAAAAATCGCTGCACTGGATCTACAAAGCTCGCTTGCGCCATTCGTTTTCGATCAGCTTTGTTCTCAATGACCTCAAGCGGCTTACATCGGCAGCATCATTTTGCACGAAGTGAAGTAAGTAGTCCAACGAATGCGTTTGCGGTTGGTGCCCGGTGGGATGTCCATTGCAGGAACGAAAACTGTTTTATTCACCTCAAAATTTACAAGACGGTACGATTAAAACGCGAATTCAATGATGGAATGACACGAACACGACGCGATTCCAAAACCGAATGACGCCAACCAAAACTTTGCATCTAAGTCCCCCTCGATTTTTATTTGAATGTGTGTGTGCGTTGGAATGGCAGTCCAGTTATCGAGCACTGCTCGCTAACTGGAAGGTTCTCTCAGCTCAGTTATCGAGCATAAGCTGTAGCACATTGAAAATTATACGCTCTTTCACAGAAAGCCATTGAAGCGCCTCTAACATGCTTAATATTGGAGTATACCTGTTACAATTTAAAATCAATCTCATTATTTTATTTTGTAGTCTTTGCAGTCTGTTTAGGTGCGTTTCACTAGCCAAGAATAGCACTGAAGAGCAATAATCAATATGTGGGGTCACTAAGGTTTTATATAAAAATAGTTTGCAGCAAACCATATTTTTTTGCTACTTTTTTTACTACGTTATCTATATGCGCTATAAATGTTAATTTTTGGTCAATTAGGACCCCAAGGTATTTAAAAACATCAACTCTCTCAATTTCATCTCCTTCGATACAAATTTTTAATTCTGAATTTGATTGCTTCCTATTACTTATTACCATCGACTTAGTTTTTTGGACGTTTAATTTAAGCTTTTTTATTTTCAACCACTTATTCAATAATTTTATATCACTTCTAATTTTCTTAATTGCTATCTTTCTGTCTTTATTTGCAATAAAAATGACAGTATAGTCTGCGAATAAATTAATATCACAATGCTGAATAGCTTTCTTCATGTCATTGATACATAAAATAAATAGAATCGGTCCTAAAACGCTACCCTGTGGAACTCCAAGCGGCACTGATTTTGGCGAAGAAATATGATTTCCGTATTCACATACTTGTATGCGATCAGCTAAATAAGACTCAAACCATTTGAGGACATTTCCACCCATACCATATTTACTCAAAGTCTTTATCATTTCCGGCCGTGATATAGTTTCAAATGCACGCTTAAGGTCTAAGAACAAAACAATAATAGTTTTCTTTTCTTCGATCATTCGCTTCCATTTTCCGATTTTGTCAACCCTAAATGCAGCATAGGGCTGACAAAATCGGGACATTACTGTATAATAGATATGAAACATCACCTAGGGACAGAGTATACTTAAGGGGACAGAATCCGTCATGGACTCCGAAATTTTCAAAATCAAGCAAATTTACACGAAAATGTGTTCACTGCATTCTATTTTCCAACCGAAACATAGTGAATACAAATTCATCGAATAATTTTAAGTTTGAACAGAAAAACTGCTTTTGAAGTTTCGATGATTACGATGACGCATTTTTGAACGTTAAACAAATCTGGTAAATCTTGCACGGGACGAATAAAAGATGGACAATCTCGGATTTCAACCATTTGAGAAGAGTTTCTATAAATTCAAAATTCATAAACTCTGAAGAGAAAAAATCGTGAAATATTAATGTCTTCTTCTTGGCATTAACGTCCCAACTGGGACATAGCATGCTTCTCAGCTTAATGTTCTTATGAGCACTTTCACAGCTATTAACTGAGAGCTTTCTTTGCCTAAATTGCCATTTTTGTATTCGTATATCGTGTGGCAGGTACGAAGATACTCTATGCCCAGGGAAGTCAAGGAAATTTCCATTATAAAAAGATGCTGGACCGACCGGGAATCGAACTCAGACACTGAACAAATTAAAGCATAAAAGCATAAGCATAGATGACCTACAATTCGTAGTTGCTACTCAATGATTAACCAGATCAATCGAAATTGCACAGAGAATTAATAAATGGGGCTTGGGATTAGCGAACCATTCTCAATGTGCACAATTCGAGAGGTCAACTTTTAAAAAGTTAATAACGGCGCCGGCCACGTCCTTACGGTCATCAGATCAGGGAAGGAAAGTTGATGTGACATTCATTGTTACTAGAGACCGAGATCACATCTGCATCTCCATGATTGTCACAGGAAGGGATTTTCGTGAAGGGAAGGGATAAAACATTACATGTTCAGGATTTACTTTGGTAAGGAGTGTGATCCATGCAACCTACACTTATTTAGACCAACTTTACGTAAAGAAATACTGTTCTATTTGAAGAACGATTCGAATCGAGAACATGCCGTAATTTTTAGTGACGAACTTTACTATGGTTAACGTGAGTTAAAAAAAATTATAAAGGAAATAAAAATACGCCGTCATCAGCAATCACGAACTGGTCAAAGCTTTGGATAAATACAACAATGGTGCAATAAAATAAGAATGCAAAAGAATGCAACATATTCTAATTTGGTTATCTTCTTCTCTACACTACGGATGTTTTCGGGAGCTGCTATCGGATTGACAACCTATTTGTTCATGCCTGCGTAAACATTAAAGGTGGCGGGTGATACATATGTTTAAAATACAACGTTCTGCAAATCTCGTGGTACAATAATCAAAAGGACATCAACCTTTTCATATGTAAATCTAAACAAATTGAAAGTAATTACAATTTATTTATCAATTCTGATTTTGGGAAGCTTCTGCCATAAACCTTTACCTGTAATTCAAAATTGTAAAAACTGCACCTTTTTGCAGTAAACAAGTTTTATTATGATCAACAGTATAGTTTTTGAAATGCTCATAAGCACAATTGACCGCAGATTACGCAACTTTTCGCTTCTGAGTTGATCGGAATAAATCCGATCACCTACCGTTTTGATTCATATTACGAACACTTAAGGCCCCAATGAAGTATAACCCCAGGAAGCATATAAAATAAAACAAACTGTATTATTTCTCGGTGTTATCAAGCCTTCAAAACACTTAACTTTCGAATGGTGGGTGAAGATTTTATTTCTGATACATGAATAATTTTAAATAAATGGAAATGTGTGGACTTTTTATGATTCTTATTCCGGACGCTTCCTTACTTTTGCCCCATATTCCGGACGCTTTGATTCAAATTCCGGACAGCTCATGAAAATCATAATAACACAAGTCATATCATTATTTGGAATTGCCAAATTACTAAAGAGGCGTCTAAGGCAGTTGAGTATTATAAATTTTCATAGATATCTATCGCGAAATTTTGATTAAAATGAACCTCAAAAATGTGAACTTTTGAACGGCAAAAATTGAAACATTTCATGTGAAATGTTTCCCATACAAAGTAGAGTGTCCGGAATAAGAAGCTGTCCGTAATATGAATCAAAACGGTATAGTCCTTAATAAAACACAGGCTATGAGAGACCCAATTGAAACGAACTCACCGGATCCAACATTCAACTGATAAGTTCCGTCGTGTAGAAATCGTTCAAGGGGAAACACGAGCGCGCTGACAAACCAACGTGTAGCGGTAATTCTTAGTGGTGGTATTGCTGCACAATATATTGTCGCGCGCCCACCAAATCGGAACGTGCGTGTGGGACACGCGACGTGTGACTCGTTCCCGACATAACTGTCATAATGACATGTGTGGCGCTGCATTCTTACGATGTTTATGAACACAGCGCACTATTCGAATACTAGTCGCGACGCTTGGAGATTGAGAAAAAATATATTAAATGTTTGTCCTTATTTCTGTCGGATCCATAATAACTTTCTCTGTGATATAACGATTGGCACATCAAATGAACGTACTTGAATCAACACGAACTAACTTGAATATTTTCAAATGATTACACACACTTATCTTCACGTATAGAAAACAAAATAAAACTTCAAATAGGATTTCAAAAAACTCAATCGAACCTAGACACTGGAAAAAAATCGGATTAATTTAACCCTTCAGCCGTCGCGCGGTTTGCCACCGTCATAACCACCACGCTGATACAGTGTACGATAAGCGAGGTTTTCACCACTGTTGTACAAAATACAACAGCGCGACGACTGAAGTGTTAAATAATTTTTGGTTGAGAAGTTTCAGACTTTTGTCTTGAAAAACTTGTTTTGAGCTTTGATCAAAAGGAAAGTCAAAGATTCCTACTGACTATAAACCGGAGATTACTTCAGGAATTTCACTATAAATTTAGTTAGAATTCGTCTTGGTTTTCTGCCAAAGCCCATTCAAGTACCTTCGCCAGAAAATTCAGGAGGCATTAAAATTTCATAACTTTGCTAGAAGTTTGATCACAAACTCCTTTCAAAATGTAACAAACTTCAGACAATCTATCAGAAATCTCTGCAAAATATTCAAATAAATTTTTCCAAAGGGTGAATCGGGGATGAACCAACTTCAGGCTGATTTTTTTTGATCAAATCTCGCGTAACTTTTCAAAAGGTCCTAAGTAACAAATGTAAACAAATCAAGATAATTAGTACAGAGCATTGCTTTTCAACTATAGAACGATGTACAAAAACACTTATACAGATACATTATTAACAAAATGAGAAACATAGGCTTACCAAAACTTCCTATGTACAATTTCCCATTTTTTTCAAATTTAGATGTTACATAAGACCTTTGGTTCGAAAACAATCGAACGCCCTAAGTAACGAACTGAACAAGCAAAATCCTTAGAGTACTTAAGAACTTATTAACTTAAGCTGAATTTAGGTGTTCTAAGCCATAACAGAAGTCATAAAAAGGTTGGTGATTTGAGTAATTTCATTGAAATAGATGTGTGACCAGAAAAGAGCATGCTATTGCTACGCAAACAAATACGCTATCTCTTTCAGCGGATCCCTCTGTTAATCAGCAACCAATCGCACATATTACTTTAAAGTTGTGGATTTGAAACTGAGATTTGCTGGTTCTTTTAGACATATTTTGTTGTAACAAAACTAGTCACTCTCCTCGGCATGAAAGCATTCTCAATTATGAGTATACTTCGCTAAACATAATTATCATCCTCTGTTAGAAGTAACGTAATTAAATACATACCTGCATGCCAAATCTCTTTACAAAACAAACGTACGGTTCCCCAACGACAAAAACAGCTGCAGACCATGGTCTGATTACTAATGATTTTCGATGATTTTTTCCTCAAAGAACATATTTTGTGTTAGAAAAACAATGCCCCACAAGAATAGCAATTGAAGCAGCAACAGAACAGAGCAGAAATAATGGTAACGATTCTGTTAATTCGTCCTGAAAACAAAAATAGAACTTAAAATTAGCAGTTACCGTGAACACGAAGGAGTGACCAATGTACACTTTTCCCTTTGTTTTGTTTCATTGTCAAGTTGGACATTCGGCGCCGCGACGCCGCTCTCATCGTATGTAACAATGTAGCCCGCAGAATCCGGAGCTGGACATAAGACGTTTTATAGTTATTTGCATTTACTGAATTATCAACTAAACGGTGTTGAATTGAAGCCTACGGTAATGTAATATGCGAAATTATAGAATGTAGGGTGTGTTGGGCAGAGGTGGACACACCACAACGCAGAACAGGGTCACCGAAGCGGAACGCGGAACCAGGATTTCGGTAGGAAAGAAACATCAACAACTCACTCAACTACTGTACGCAAGAGAACTTTAATAAACACACGTATGAACGGATCGAACATCACATTACGGATGAATGGCAAACTTTCCATTCTCCTTTCTTCCTTTGCTATTTGGCGCGCTCGCCGACTGCCCTGCCGGCGCATGCGTCATTCGCCATTCTCTACACATCAGTGTTGCCGCTTTGCTTACGAGGCACAACCATTGCATACTCCAACACTCCTCCTCAATGTTGTCCTCGTACTCGTCCGCATCCTCTCTGCCTTCCTTGCCGGGTTGATCTCCTCCTGCTTCAAACAACGTAATCAACCAACCGGCTGGGTCGTACTCCACGATTACTCCTCCTGGATCGCTGAACTTCCCTCCAGTCATCAGCATCCGAATCTGAGCTTCCACTGTTGGACTCTGCCACTTGCAGCGGCTCCACTTCCTCGCTTGAAGTGTCCACATCGAAATATTCATCATCTTCCTCACGTTCTTCGGCTTTATTCGGCTTCTTCTCCGAATACCAGCTCACAACATTGAATGGTGATCTTCTTCCACTCGTCGTCTCCTTTTCGCCGATTATCGGCCGCTGGCCCTCCACTTTCTCCTTTACTATCGCCAACTTCAGCCGATACAACGACCCTGACTTTTCTCCGATCACAACTTTCTTCCCGGATGCATTGCAAATGTCACAACCATCCTTCTTAAATTTCACCGAAAACTCTTTCGCCGTCAATTTGTCCACTGACACGAGTCCACTTGCCAATGACGGAACATACAACACGTCGGTAAGCTTTATTTCAACTTTGCTTCCGTTTCCGTCCACGCCATACACAACACCTTCGCCACAACCAGCGGCGGTAACCACTTTACCATTCGCTAACACTACACTCGGGCCTTTTCTTCCTTTCAGTGCCTTGAAAAAGTTCCTGTCGCCCGTCATGTGCCGACTCGCTCCACTGTCAATGTACCAGCACTTTCGCTGATCCAGTCCCGCCATGAAGCACACACTGGCACCCACAATTTCGTTATTCACTTGTTTCGCATTTTGATTCACAAGCACTCTGTCGTCCGGCTTCTTCTTCTTCTCTTTACACTCTCGTTCTAGCTCCTGCCTTGCTAGCAAGTACGAACGACAGTTGCGACGCAAATGACCGGGCTTGTCGCAAAAGTAGCATCTTCTCACTGGTGCTCTATTGCCGAGTCCACCCACGCTTTGCACTTCGTTTCGCACTACCACACTTTTCAACGCTTTCGTTTCACATTGCATTTCGCCGGAACGCTCTCTCCGACGCTCGACCTCATCGATCAGCTTCGATTTCACTAGCTGCATCGTGATGTCCGCATCGGCACGACTCTCCAACGCCGTGACCAAACCACCGTACGAATCAGGCAAACTGCGCAGGATCATCGCAATCCGCAGCGATTCCTCCAGCTGTTGGCCTGCATTCGTCAAACGGTCGAACAAATCGTCCAACACCACCAGATGATTCTCAAGGTCACCTTCTTCCGCGAGATTTAACGAGCACAGTTTCTTCAGCAAAGATACACGTGACGTTACCGTGTTCTTCTAGTGATAAGCACGCAACTGATCCCAAAACGCTTTTGCACTGTTTGCTTCCTTCACCAGTGCAAACTGGTTATCATCAATACACAATCCGATAGTGGCACGAGCTTTCCGGTCGTCCTTCGTCCACTGATCGGTCACTACAGCCGGCCTCGCATCACCGACCACATACCATAGTTCCTCTCTCGTCAGGAGCATCTCCATCCTGAATTTCCATATTTGCCAGTTTTGGTTATTTAACCTGGCAAACGCAAACTTGTTCACATCCGCCATTTTGTTCTTGCAAAATCACCACCGCGGAGAAACAACGCACACACACTCACACACGGCGTGATCACTTTCGCTCTCTCGGAACCTTTTTCCAACGCAATCCGGATCCTTCCCTTCAGCACTGCTGGGCCCATAACCTGTTGGGCAGAGGTGGACACACCACAACGCAGAACAGGGTCACCGAAGCGGAACGCGGAACCAGGATTTCGGTAGGAAAGAAACATCAACAACTCACTCAACTACTGTACGCAAGAGAACTTTAATAAACACACGTATGAACGGATCGAACATCACATTACGGATGAATGGCAAACTTTCCATTCTCCTTTCTTCCTTTGCTATTTGGCGCGCTCGCCGACTGCCCTGCCGGCGCATGCGTCATTCGCCATTCTCTACACATCAGTGTTGCCGCTTTGCTTACGAGGCACAACCATTGCATACTCCAACAGGGTGCCAGTGCCATTAGTGGACTACCTAAGCTATTATAAATCATAACAAAATAACGAAAAGCCCTAACTGAGATCTTTTGACGTTAACAGAAAGATTTCAACCTCTACTATATGGGAAAAATATAAAAAGAGTGATAAAACTAATTTTTTAACATAAAATCGCTTGAGCCACTATTGGTACACGTGTTCCAGTAGTTGCGCTATTGCTCCAGTAGTAGACGTTCGGGAATGATACAAGGAATTTTGAACAAAATGGTAAATTTTTACATAGGTTTAACATTTTTCCCTCGGAACAGCAACTAATATCTTTCGAATGAACCATTAAGATCATCTCTGGGACTTTTCTTCATTTTTATACATCCATTTTAAAAACTGCTTCCAACCGTTGATCCACTACTGGAACACGACGGCTACTATTGGTGCAAGGGAGCCAATTTTTTACGTAAACTTAATTATTTATATGACTTTTTGATAAGACAAAAAGCTGAAATTTGGCAAATCGACTAAACTAGAGGCGATCTATCCACCAAAAATAGCACATGTCGTTTTTATCGAAAAATGTACGTTTTATTCCATAGTCCAATCTACTGGTACATTACAACCATTGGTACCGGCACCCTAGTTAGCGTAAGACCCAATGCTGACAATTTAAAATCAATATATTAACAAATTGAACTAAAATTTAAAACGCCTAACATTCAGTTCCGAGCTACGAATGCTGCACTGTTACATAAGACGTTTGCGACGTCGCAGGATTTCATACGTCTGAAGTGACATGATAAACAAAACAATGAAAAAAATGTACAACGGTCCTTTGGAGAACGGTTTTGCGAAGAACGTTTTCTTTGTTTCCGGATGTGTTAAGCCATCAAAAAGTGAATAACTTTTGCGTCGTATTCCTTAGTTCGGTAAGTCCTTCTCCTGCAAGTCGGCGTGATAGAATAATTTGCCAAGCAATAAAGAGTTCTTTGACCATTGCAGACATCAATCGGCAGGAACGATACGGAACCTTTTTACTTGGGGAAAACTGTAAGCAGACTCCTGAGAAGATAATTCAGATAGTGTGGGGATACCGCACCAACGACGACGCACAGACATTACCCTTGGCCTTAGACCCCTTGAATATTTCCCCGGAACCATTTTACAGTATTATTCCGGGGAGAGGAGGGGAAACTAACATAAGTTGGCTGAGCTGTTACGAATAAGGTAAGTGTAATATTTCAATAATTTTACGCGCGCGCCGTCATACAACATTACGCATGACGGTTCACCCATGGAGTTTGTAACTATTGAGAACCAGCGTTTCCATTCCAAAACCATGATAATAGTCATCATGATACTGCATTGAGCCGGCACCGTCAGAATTAAGTAGGATCTTCTTTAAACTAGTGGTAACATTCGCAGCTACAAAGCAACACCATACTAAAAGTGTCCGGCTTCGTTTTCCGGTCGGTCCAGAATCCTTTCGTAATGAAAATTACCTTGGGCATAGAGTACAGTGTTCACACTATTACGTTCCTCCCACTATTATGGGTCATTTTCATTAGTATTCGATGTGGAACAGTGTGATTAATAATCGTGACTAGGTGACCCAAAATAGTGTGCCCAGTTTAAATACAAATGCGAAGATGGCAAAATTTGCTGAGAAGCAGGCTTTGTCCCGATAGGGTCATAATGCCAAGAAGAATAAAAAATCAGTATTATGTCGCTAATACTACCCAATAGGTAACTGAGAGACGATATGTGAGTTTTTTTTACCAAAAGAGTATCAATTGTGGCAAAAAAGCATCAATGTTCCATATGAAATCCCAAATCCACATCTTTTTTCATCAGCAAATATCATTGAACTACAGTGGGATTGCAAATTTATATGAAATACTCGCATTACATGTACTTGTATAAAATGGCCAATGTACTGGCGATTGTGACTAAATGTCCTATGTCACGTGTCCAATGTACATTGTAGTTGTGCAGAAGGTCTTATGTGATATTTTTGAGATTTATACCTATACATTCCGATTAAAATGGCACAGCAATTACTCTTCATGATAATACACCAATTTATCTTGCTAACAGCGATAACAGGGTTTTAAAATTGTACACCACATTGAAACAGTTTCAAATTGTTCATTCTATTTTTTTGAATGCGTTTTTCTCGGCAAGACCAATATGTTAGATTGGACCTTTAGAAAAGTTACGCGAGAAATCATTAGTTACCACGGCCACATAAATAACACGGCACCGCTCAAACATCAAATTAGTGAACTCGTGCATTGTTTCGTATAGTAAATCAATCAAACCAGAGAGTGAGATAAAAACTTTCGTTTCCTCAATACTTTGATGTTCAGATCGAATGTTTGTATTAGAATAAAAAAAGACACTAAAGTTTAACTATCCTGCTATTTTAGTTTGAGAAGCTGATCCAGATTATCGTTGCTTTATCTCCAGATACCGAACATAATAATTGTGACTTTAGTATCTAGGTAAAAAATAGTGAAATGACTAGAAAGTAATTCGCTACCAGCCCTGTAATTGGCATCGTTAAGTATAGGGGAGCCAAAGCTTTACAATTGGCATCAGTCTTTTACCCACCCTTGTGCTTATGTTCTATCTGATATTTGATAGAACTACCAGAAAACTTACCTTCTTCAAAAAGTCCCGCTCCCGACACCGCTTTGAATCCCGAATCGTCGTCGCATACGTACTCTCCGTTATCAGCAGATCCGGCTTGCACTTATCGATCCAGGCCGCTCCCAGATGGCGATCCGGGGTCATGTTGTAGTCCCCGGTGTAGACAACCGATTGCGACCCGACCCTGATCCAGAACATGGCCGCCCCCAGCACATGGCCCGCGTAATACGCCTTGATCTCCAGCTCACTGTCCACCATGACGCTCTGATGCAATGTTACGGCAATCACCTTCTTCATGCAATCCTTTATCATCTGCGTGGTGAAGAAGTTGCTTTCACCTTTTCTTTCCACCGCAACTTTTCGCATGTCTTCCAGCAGAATCGGGGCAATGGCCTTCGTCGGATGGGTCATGTAAATTGGCCCCGTATAGCCGATCATCTCCGTCATATAGGGAAGGGCTCCGCAATGGTCCAGATGGAAGTGCGATATTATGACGCAGTCGATGTGGTTTGTGATGGGACCCTCCGGAACGATGAACGAGAAATCCGGAAAGCGGCGCTCATCGTTATACCCCATATGCATGCCGCAGTCCAGCATGATATTTTTGCCGCCCATCGACAGCAGAATGCAGCTCCGACCCACATCCTGGCCGGCCCCCAAGGGCGTAATCTTGATATCGGGCATAATCACATCCACTAGCAACAAACACTGCACAAGTCCGGCGTTTCAGCAGCTTATGGAAAATTCCCAAAAGCCGAACTGGTTTTGGCTTCAGACGAAAATGTGTCTCCAAAGAAGCGATTAACACTCATCTATTTATTTGCAAATAGGTATTTGATTGAATATTAATATTCGACCGATGAAGAACACTTTGTCGGATCGCTAATTACTTGTGGCGAAAGGCACGAATAAGTACCTTCACGAGTACCAGCAAGTTGAGTTTTACGCAGGAATCAAAGCAACTTAAACGACTTAAACCGAACGCGAGACGGATGGCGACTGACGTCTTCTGAAGGCAAGAGCAAAGTATTTAAAACCCGAAAGGTGAAGTAAATTCTATATCTTCGCATTCGCACCCACTAGGGTTAGTGTACCTGGAGTATTGGTGCATTTTACTCTAAGGCTGTGAACCGTTTCACCAGTTCGTTTAACTTTTAGTTAAAACGCAGACAGACGTTTAAGCAGGAACAAATTTATTCAAAATTCCTGTGTAAATTCTACCGTGGTGTCACCTAGGGAGCAAATTGCTGCAGTACAATGACAGTTCGTAAAAGCACGTGGCTTCATCTTCTCGCTTACCACCCAGTCCACCACCCACTGAACAAAAATATCAAAACAATCACTTTAAAAATGATTCACACAATTGTGATATTTTCACGTCAATTTATTTTACATGAGTTACGATCATTCAAGGGTGTTATACTAGCATGAATCTGTGAGTAAATTAAATGCCAACTTGTGGTAAAAATTACAATGGATTTAATTAACTTTGTCATGAGAAATTAGAACCAAAAGGGAACATCACCCACCCAGCGCGAAAAAAAGGTGCATAGTTTTTAGCGTTGAGCACGTGGACTGAGGGAGCGGTTGTGTGTCATGCTGTCAACGAAATGTGATCAGGATGGTGGCGAGACGCATACGCCACGAACGCCATCTGTTAGCTTATTGCCACTTGGCGATTTGTGGCGGCCATGTTTTTACACAAGTGGCTGAGTCTAACTTGAACGTCTGTCTGCGGTTAAAATTTGACAGCTCGATAGTTATTTCCCCTTCGGTTAGAAATAACCCTGCTCTGGAGCATGGTTAAACTTGACAGTTCGAAAGTTATTTTTTGCTCCCGTGAATTTGAGAATAACTAACCATCTGTCAACTTTGTTCTGAAATAACTACTCGACTGTCAAAGCTCAAATGGGTCGACTGCGATGTTCAATTTAACCATGTGAGGGGAAAATAACTATTGAAATGTCAAATTTTAACTAATAGTTAAACGAACTGGTGAAACGGTTCACAGCCTAAAGAAGATGTGCAAAAATGAAGACCAAAACAACATGTCAATATATACTTCCGGATAAAAACGTACCATTCATTGAATGGAATAAATCATTATTGTACAATATACCGTATTGGATACAATACAACGTATTGTAATTGAATGTACCAAGCGTAAAAACACACTAGTCATTGACTTCAGTGTGCTTCCCGTTCGGCCAAGTCCGGGAATTCTCAAACAATTTCTTGACGAGAAGCTTCATCTCGACATGACTTCCGTCAAGAATCTCCAACTACACACAATTCGTAATTGTGCGCTCATCGAGATGCGCAGTTTGGAAGCAGCCGAGCGCATCGCCGCGTCTCATCATCTCAAACACTCTATTGTAGCCGAGAAGAAAGGTTTCAATATTCCGGTCTACATGGAAGACAACGCAACAGACGTCCGTGTGCACGATCTTCCTCCGGGTATATCGAACGCAGTTGTTGCCGATGTCATGCAACAATATGGAAAGGTGAAGTCAGTAGCACGAGAACTATGGAGAAAGTTTTTTCCTGGTATTCCGAATGGAGTTCGTGTGGTGCGGATGGAGCTGGATAAGAATATACAATCCTACATCCGCATTTCGGATCAGGTCTGTACCATCACATATCGATCGCAAGTTTCTACATGCCGCCAGTGCAAACGTATACACGCTTAAATAATTAAATACTGAAAAGCTTATAAGTCATTCTAAAACCATATTCGGTCTACTTACCCCATGCGGTGCATATCTTTGGATTAAGCATCCTAAGTATAAACTGCGTTTATCAATCTTAATGCATATTAGCATGATATTAGTCTTGAATGTTTAATATTGCAGTACGCTTTTGTTTACATTCAAAGTATTACGGAAAACAAACAAAAAGTCAATTGAATGAAACAAAATGATAAATATTAATTTATTTCATCATGCAATTTCTTTAGGGTTACATTTTATCACTAATTGAAAGCAACTATGAAAACGCTTGGATAGTGCACAAACTGCTGCACCTGCTGCTGTCCCAACTAGATGAAGTTGTTATCCTCCTGGAGTCCTCTTGGTTGTTTCCGACTGATAGCTGAGCTTTCGAGGATACTTCGTTGATAATTACGTTCTCCTGCACACGAATGAAATGCCAGATAACCGGGAAACGAAAGGGAAGTCTGAAAAAGTTGCAATGGAGTTGATTGGTGCGACGCTGATTGTATATTACTTCGGAACATACCGTGTTTTCGCGGGAAGTACTTTCCGACACAAGTTTGTGCACAATAGCCTGCTGCTTGCCACTTTAATCTTTTCAACGACACGTTCATTTTAAAGCTACAATTATGAAAATTCTAAATTTTTGCTCCTCGTCGATAGAGTTGCAGCCAGGGAATGTCTGAAAACTCAGTGCAGTGCCAAAAACATGCGGGTCACTCAGAAATTGATTGTGCGTCTCCCATTCTTTGCGAGTAAACTCAAAGCAAGGCGCAGGAGACAATTTGTTTTTGTGCGAGACAAGCAAAGCACAATCTCTACTCTTTCAGTCTCTTTCGTGAAAGCACATAATCCACTCTAGAATATTTTCAACAAAGTATGCATTGAAAGCGGACAAGCTCAATAAGTGCTTTGCAAAATCTTATTGTTGTGGATCTTGACATATTTGGTAAAGTCAGAAACATAAGGTGGTGACGAATTATGTTCAATGTGTTTAACAGTTTTGACAGTCACATATTAATGAAATGAATTCAAGTGAATTTGTTTACGCGTGTACGAAACGCAAAGAGTGAAAATGAGACAACTCGATACTATGCATCCCAAAGCACATTGCGAGTCAGCACAGCCAGGGTGCAGTCCAGAGAAAAATACTCCTGCACGTCTCTTTCGAATTTTGGGTGCTATCTCGCAGCAGCGCGTGTAGCACCGAAAGAGATTTGAGTCGCACCCAATCCCTGGTTGCAGCATCAAAACAAAAACAAACAAAAATAATGAAGTCCAAAGTTTAGCGCTGATCAACACAAATGCACGGCCATTAATAATTTCCGTAAATGCATAGTCAAGTATAAAAATAAATTTGGTGATGCATATTGTATATGATGACCAAAGATTAAAAAGCTTAAATGTGGTAGATGTGATAATAAGTACCCTAATTAGTATTTCCATTCTTCTCCGTGTATCTCATCTAGAAATCCTTTATAAGAGAGATTCGCGGAAGCTGACATTTCTGTCAAAGTGTGAGCCAATCGAGCAGCGAGAGCTGTCAAAGTGTGAGCCAAACGAACATGCGTTATGTTTGTTTTGAACTTTTCTTGAGGAGTAATGTAATCCGCTTGAAATTATTTCAGTAAAAGCAATTTTGCATGAAGCAAAAAAATGAAGTTTTACTTTTTTGAATTTTTGTCAATGCGATTTTTAGTTTTTGATTTTTTCGGCTGTTTATTAGTTTTGATATGTAGCTCAAAGATCTATAACGAAACAAAATACACTTTATAGCAATGAGGAAGTCATGTCCGTGTTACAGTATTATTCTCGACGCCGAGAAAAAATCAGCACTGCTGGTCTGTTGCCAAATCATTCCATTTTATTTCCGCTTATCTCTCTATAAAGGATCACTAATCTCATCCAAACAAAAAGTGCTCCGATGTATCGGGCGAGCCCAAAGAAAACAATCCACAATCATCGATTGTGCTCAGTGAGGCTGACAACCGACTACCGATGGACGTTACAATCGAAGAGCAGCAAAACGTACAACAAAATAAGCGTTCTGTGAGCAGTAGTGCCGCAGCAATTAAATCGCCACCGAGGAAAAGGCAAGTCGTGCGATTGAATGAGATCGAACACGTCACACTACCTGCAAATCAGCATACGACAACAGTGACTGACAAACAGAGTGAAATGGACAGGAGGAATGATGGAATGGAACCTCAACGCAACGTGGACGAAGACAGTAGTGATTCGGACTCCAGCCCTGATCCAGCTTACGATGACGTCGATGCGTGGACAATCAAACTAAATAAACGTTCGAGAAGGCAAGATAAGCGATTGCAGAAAATATTAGGAAAAATTCATGCAGTTTTTTTTAAATGTAATTTTATGCCCGACATGAATGCACTATCTCAGTGTAAAATGTCGTTAATAAAAGAAGAAGATACGGAGATGAACCAGCCAAGGGCTGAAAATCTCCCTAATAAAGATAAATAATAATAATAAAGAAGAAGAAGAAGAAGAAAATACATCGTTCGTATAGGGGTTCATTTTTAATTTGAACATCTAGTCACCCTGGAAATGTGTTTCTGGTTACCTCTTTCGCTGTTTTGTTTTGATTCTGCGTTCCGTTCCACAGCGTTCCATCATCTCACTTCACTCCGTTCCATGAGCTAAATGACGTTTGAACCATTTTTAATCTGAACGATGTGCAAATTAGCGGGGTACATATTAAAAAGTGTTCAGATTAAATGTGGTCAAACCGACGGGGGTACCCGGTACAATAATCGTTTCACCTTTCATAAGGAAAAATGTATGAATTCGATAGTCTAGTTCACAGCCACAGCGTGTCCTGCAGATCGTTCTCGATTATACGACAAAAAATATGTAAAAATAATTCGCGACCACGAAACAAAAAGAGATTCACAAAGCACTCACGGAAAACCTCGTAAGGAACTCGTAAGAAACATCAGCAGCTTCCTGAAGAAATCCTGAAGCAAAGAAAGCACCATGGAAGATGAACTGAAAACAAAAAATATCTATTCACATAACACTCGATTTCTAATCACTACTTTTTCGATCTAGTTTCCTAATTGCTAGTAATTTACGTTTTTTATTATTTTCCATACGTTTTGACAGCTCTCGATTACCATTCTTCCATGCGCTTGTGTTGGAAGCTTGAGAAATTTTAGAATCTAGCGTAGCGTGATCAGTGAGTGGAAACATCAGTGTCGCTGCTCGGTGGCCAGTGAGAGAAACTGCATGTTCAAAAGGTCTGTACTTTTTGCAACTGGCGCCAACTGTTAGCGATTATGAACGAAATAAACAGTCGTTACACGGAGAAATCAGACTACCCATTAATAAGTTCTTTAAACTCAAATTTTGGTAAACTGCATTTAGTTTTTACCCACGGTTGGGTTGTTTTGCCTCTCTCACAACAGCAATGTTGTCAAAAACAGAGAGAGACGCACTGACCCATCGTCGAAGTTCAATGGAATAAGCCAAATTTGGGTTCTTTTGAGATTACCTAACGTTAAGTTGTTTTTACCCATTGCGGAGACTTCGAAAGCTAACGCTGGGTTGATTTTTTTTGCACTGGGTTGTTTTTTTTCGCTGTTGTCAAACGGAAACTACCTAATGATAGGTATATGTCAGTTACCCGAAATTTGAGTTATCCCACGGAAGAGCCGAATTGCGTCAAAAGAAGTCAAAATTGGGTTGATTTGCAGCAAAGACACATTAAAGACCTTCATGTCCAAGGTATCTAGAATCTTGTTCATGTCCCTTGCAGTTGCCCACAATTTTATGGCTCATGAGGTAATCTAGAATGCCGTGAAAAGTGTACTGCGATCTGTCAAACTTGGGTACCTTTTGCACTACCGATGGACCAAATCTCGCATAACTTCTGATCTCGCCCTAAAAGCCATTGGTAACCATGTGTGTAGCTCAATGTTTCTGAGCATTTGAATGGATTTTCATGTTATTTCACAACGCTATGGGGAATAAAGGATCATTATCTACCTGCCCGTGATGTTGGTTTGGATGCTTATTCTTTCATTTGCTCAGAAACAACTAGCTACACACGTGGCTACCAATGGCTTTTAGCGCGTTATCTCAGAGTATGCGAGAAATGCAGTACTAGAAGTGGTACCCAAGCTCAGCCCGAGTCAGACGGACCTGTTTGCAGCTCGTGTACCCTATTGCCGTGATTGAATAGCGGTTTCTGCGCTCGTGTACATACACGTTACATGTCACCAACACTACTTAAAAAGTGCTGGTTGAAAATATAAACAAAGATCAGCTGTTCCCAGCAAAATCAATGGCAGTATTTTCAACCAGCAAATTTACGCACGTGTTCGTGCAAGGGGTGGATCACTTGTTCAGTGTACATCGAATGTACATCAAATTGCATCAGATGCATTTTTTCGACATTCCAATCAACTTAGCCCTGATCTGCACCATCCTGTCGTGCTATAGTAACGCATCGTTGTTTGTTGTGAAAGGATGAAAGTCTAATTTTCTTTTCTATTTTATTTATATTCTGCAAATAATTAAATAAAAACTTCATTCATTTCAGATTGCTGAAGAATGGAAAAAAACATACTATTTTCGAAATGCATGCATGTTCGATGCCGTTCATAGGTCTTTGAGGCATCAAGTTCCTGATTACAGTGCTGTTTAGAGCAGGAGTAACCGGAACATCTTTCCCGAAAAACTCATAGTCTGCGCCTTACTGGTGACGGATGGAATTCCACATCGAGCTTTTCAATTACAATCTAAGTGGAAATATAGCAACAAAAACTATGTTAATTATTGTTAAGTTTGTTTTATTTCCTTCAATGTTGATAGAGGACAAGTAGGGTACGATAAACTCTAGAGTCTAGGCCCACTTAACGCCACGTTTCACAACCAGGGATCCGCAGGCTCCCGGCCATGTAGAAAACTCGCTGAAAAGCAAGTCAACCTTCCGTGGTCGCCCAAGTTAGAAAACATGACGTTGATATGAATTATACCTATCAGATAAATCTTCAGGAAACATTGCCTTGAACTTTCCATTTATTTCTCTTTAACCTTCTCATAAATGCCAGCAAGTGGCCAAACAATCATTAGGCTGGCGGGATGTAACGGTATTTGATTATCAGGGTCATAAAGCACGTAAAACAGTCACTTCCGGATGCAGTCCTGCTTATAACAGACATAAAGCTGCGTTTCCCCGTAACTGAACTGCATACTACCCACGGAGAGATTTAACCCGTTTTGATGAAGCTGTTACCCAAATACCGATATCCGGTTCTCAATTTACTTTAAGGTACTGAATGTGTTTAGTTCCTCTGGTCAACCGTTTTTGAGTGAGTATGGAATAATGAGTTTGACACTTTCACAAAAACAACAACGAATTGTTGGAGCAAGCCATGAATTGAAAATTTGTCGAATGTGCATTTACGTGCATTTAAATGCATGAAATTATCCCGATGCATCAGATGCATCAGGAGTGATCCACCCCTTGTGTTCGTGACACCGCTCGGCGAGAGCTCAATATTATATTGCGCAGTTCCCACCTTATTGGACCCCGCACTTCAGAAGTGCGGGCGGGTTCATAAGTGCGGAAACGTCAAACCCTTTGTTTTCGCCGTTGGCGGGCAAGAAAAGGCAGTGAAGCGGTTTCGCGCCAACGAAAATTGTTTACGTTTTATCAAAAGCATGTGCTCTCAGCAGGGTTGCTAGTTTGTTTGTTTCATTTGTTTCACGAAAACTTGCTTGTAAAACATTTGTAAAAATATGTCAGCCATTTGAAATAGGCTTGTTCGATTATAATTAATTGTGACAATGATGCAGTCAAGTGCAAATCTGCATTTGGATAGAAAAACCAGTGTAATTTGTCGCGTAAATGTACATTTGAAGAACTTTCCATTTGCTTAGAAACATATTGGAACCACTGCTTGGTGACCTTCGAAGTGCGATACACAACATTCCCAATAATCCATTTATCAAAGCAAAGCACAATAAATTTAATTTACAACAGTGTTCTTCATAGTGGGTAAAACTGCGCACTTTCTAGCGGGTGCGTTTCATCAGTTTTATCCTAGGACAGGACGTGACAGCTCAACTAAGACTGCCCCATAGGCCTTTTCATATGACAGATCCGTCTATGCATTTGTTTACATCGGTGAAGGACCGGTGCTAACACGGGCCTGTCATTTTCATAGAAGAACTGTCAAAGTGCTTCCCGATCAGCTGATTTGAGACGTCATGTGAATAGGCCTATTGTTTTTCAGTCGATAACCTTGACGATGCAAAAGCCAGTGCTACCAGAATCCTTTTTAGGCAAATCTTGTGAACAAATTCAAAAATCAAGGCTCATAATTTGATTGTTTCTTGCACGTATCATTCATTCAATGCAATAGCGGATGCTAGCTTTTTACAAATCAGGTTTATTTTTAAAACCGACGTAATTTTTGGAGAAAATGGACGCATTTTCCATTATTTTGCTCTTAATTAAGTATTTTGTATATATTTTAACATTGTAGGAGCACATGCGGTAAACTTGACATCGAATATTATACGATTTGAAACAAAAACCGGCATAGAAAATCACAGTTCGACTTACTTTCCAAACCGTACGGTTTTCTTAACTGAAAGGGTTAATGTACCCTAAACTGTTGCTTTATTGCTGAATAATATGAAACCAGAAGCCTTCAACTATATATAACACTTTTTATTACATATGCAAAACAGTGACAGTTAATTGAACTGTGCACATAATGTTGAATGATATAGGGATGAATGTTCGCACAAAATAGTTGCAATATAACATTACAATTTGTCGAATGGTTTTAATTTATTCTTGCTGATCACACCAATACATGGCCGTTTCACTATATTTTACAATAAATGAATAGTTTGGCAAATTGTCATGCGCTCTATGTATTCGTCAACTCACATCGTGGTTACGTATATTCAATTTTACACTTTTCAGTTGCATGTGAGAAAAAAAAACAAAATGTGAAACTGAAAAATCTCAAGTGAAATACAAATATTCGTGTTGATCCGAAGAACAACAGCTACCGGAATTTGCACAGATACGTAACAAAATTGTGAAATAGACATCATCGCTGAAAGTGAAAAATTGTTGTGGAAATAGCTCAAACAAAGGTGCTGCTAGTGCCATCACGAACCTCTCCTACAGCCACAAAATGGGAAAAATGCTATACAGAGTTCGATTCAATTATGGAAAAGCTAGACCGGACAGGACTGGACTAGTTGAATCTGTCGGAAACATCAAATAGGTAAGCTCACGTATTCAGTTATAAGGGTTCATTCACATATCTCGTAATGCATTTTGTATAAATATTTTTCTGATTTTGTATGAACTGTAAAAACTTCAGGACACTCATCCACCCCTTTCAGCGTTACGAAATTTGTAAATAGACCCTGAAACAGAATGAGATTCAATTTAAATGAAGGAAGATTCGTCTTTCTTTTTATACGTTTATAGTTTTATTGCTTCTTATTCGGCATATAATACTTTGCGTCAGAAAATGGATAAACCAAAGTACCAAAGAGTATTTTCATTCATTTTGTCGCATTTTAAACACAAAAGGAATGGCAATGTGACAAAACAAGTAAAAAGTCGATTTTTGCTGGTTGATTAATCATTTTCTTACGCAAAGCAGTATATATTCATCCATTATTTCCATACAATGTAAACGTAACAGAACAGTAAGTAATAGGGTTTAAATACCATATGGCACCATAAATAAAGAGTTTCACTTACAGTATTTGTTTTTGTTTAATTTTTACATTTCAACTGTATCAAACCTGTTTCGTTGAAGGTAAATTAGTCAAAAAATGGATAGTATGTCTACCATTTGGCGAAATGTAAACGAAAAATTTTGTTCGAGAAAATCGTCATTTTTAAATGGTGACATAACTTAACCGCCTATTCTCCATATTGTTATTTTCCCGGTTACTGTTCACCAAATTGTAAGAACCGTTTGCTGTACTGTCGATTTATTGTTATTTTTGATGTTGTTCGATATTATTGATATATTGTTGCAAATAGTTGTGCACACTTTGGGATACAGTACGAATAGAGTTCTGGATTATGCGGGAAGGTTTCATGAAAAATGTTCAAACTTTTAGTAAAAACATTGATATATGAACTAGCAACACGGCCTGGCTAACAACAAAGTGCCCTGTTGCAATTCAACTCAATGGTGTGAAAGTAGGCCTTTGCCAAAACGACCAATGAGAAATGGTCTTTTTTGACAGGCAATTGGTTTCGTTTTTGTACTTCTATAGCTGTGTTCAACGAGCTGCTCGAACTTGGTTGCAACCACTTGCGAGTCAGCTTTTGGTGTTCATTGAGCCACTCCAACCTACTTCGAGTCGCTCGGGTTTGTGTTCATTGAGCCGAGTCCAACCAACTCCGAGTCGCTCGAAACAGGTTGGAAGCTAGAGTCCGAGCTAGTTCAACCAGCTCGCAGTAGCTCGTGTTTTTGACGTTTAAAACGTAAACATTGAGAAAAAAAAGCAAAATTCCGAAGCGATACGGATTGTTAAGTGCGCGAATTTTTTTTCACGTGGAATTCCGGTAAATTAGTAAAAAGAGTAAAAAGAGCGTTCATTGAGAAAGCAGCTTGGAGTTGCTCGAAGTAGCTTTGACAGTTATTTGTTGACAAAAAATACGAGCTAGTACAACCAACCCCGAGCAAGTTCGATCAAAGTCATTGAACACAGCTTATATATACCTGACACGTCTTAGTCCAGTTGTTAATTACACCTATCGTTTGTCTGGTGAGTTGCAAGCTTACTGTCAATGATGATGTCACGCTACACGATAAGTGTTCATCTGCAACAACCAGACAGCTCACCAATCCACCGCGAGGTGGATCGTGCTGAGTTGTTGAGTTGAAGGAGAGCGAAAGAAGGAAGGCACAAAAGTCTGTTTGACAGCTCTGCAGAAAGCGCGTGCGCACGGACAGAGCGCGTGCGCACGGACAGAGCGCGTGCGCACGGACAGAGCGCGTGCGCACGGAAAGAGCGCCAGTTCGGCTCGATTTGCAATGATCGGTTATTATTATTATTTTTTCGCTATTGGATATTCTATGGTTTGGTTGATCGATGTTAAAGTTTGTTTTAAAAGCAGCTCCACTTATTTTGAAACATATTGCCGTGTACAATAGTAGACAACACAACTAATTTAATTAAAATAATTTGAAATTATAATTAGTACATATACAAAAGGGGAAGAACGTTTAGGCTGGTTGTGCATTACGATAAAATTTCTTAACATAAGCAATGCTTGTTGTTGGTTCTTGTGGAAGGATCAACATGTTCGGCTTAACGAATCTTATTTTAAATATCGAATAACACCACATGCAATTGAACAAAAAGGATGTGATTACAACAGACTTTTGATATTTTCAATTCTGAACCACCGCAAAAAAAAATATTGGGAATCAAAATTCTCCTGAGAGGGATGATGTGGGGGAGGCTCATTCTAATTAATATTGTCGTTCAATTTTGGGGATAAATTAAAATTGTTATTGTTCTATACATACTTATTTATTATAATTACCTGTAAATATTGATACAGCACAATTCAAGTATTTAAATATCAAATAGCAAACATAGATATGGTCGGTGTTCAGACAGACTGAACCAAGTGTTTTTTTTTATCGAGTAAGAAAAATGTACCCCAAACATGTGAAACATCAAAATATTATAGATATTTACTATAATAATGGAACTTATCTATTTGATGATACATTTGTATCAAAATAACATGGAAGATTTAAAATTGATGGAGTTCTTTACGTATCCTTAGAGCTCCAAAATTCATCTAGTCTGGTCTGTCTAAACACCGACCATATGATTCTCAAAAACTCATGAGAATGGTATTTTACTCTTTGAACTGTTATTTAATTTGGATGTGTTTAAAAGATTTATAAATTTAATTTATTATTGATGTTACGAGCTATGTCTGTAGTTAAACTTAATGCTACACAAGAAATATATTTGAATCAAAGTATTTTTATATATAAATCATATGAAAAAAAAATGTTCCAGAAAGTACTCTAAAATTCTTTGGGAGCGTCTCCCGGGATTCTTCCTTAAATCATTCATGAATTCTTCAAATCCTCTCTGGGATTGTTCTGCTGAAAATCTTGAGATTATTTCTGAATTTTCTTCCAGATATCGCTTTGGGATTCATCCAAAAAAAAACGTTACCATTCCGGTATTACTTCTGAGATTCATTCGGATATCCCATTGCGATTATTCTGGACATCTTTTTGGATTTTTTTTTTGCAGAACTCTGTATGTGATTTTGCGTGTATCTCCTTAAGGATTACTTTTGAAATCCAGGAAATTAAATTCTTTGAAATTCTTGAAAATTGTTTTCGAAATACTATGGAAGATTTTACCATAAATCCTGATGCAATCCATTTGGATATTTAAAGAGGATTTTATCAAAAAATGTACGACTCTACTAGAAATTCTTCGAGAATTCCTCCGAAAATAACTCTAGATTTTTATCCGGAAATACTTCTGGTATCCTTATGAGAATGCCTCTGGTATTCTTCCAAAAATGACTTGAGATGCTTTCGGAAATCTTTCTGAAATTCTTCAAGAAATTCCACTGAGATTTTTACGCCAATATCTTTGAAATACTCCTGGGACTCTTACAAAAATCCTGTTGGAGTTTTTTTTTTTTCGGATATCTTTCTATTCTAAATTTTTCAATAAATTTTGCTGAGATTGTGCTGTAAAACCTGCTAAGATTCATCCAAAAATACGACTGTCATTCTTCCGGATATCATTCAAGAATTCCACCGGAAGTTTTCGTGAGATTCAACCGTAAATCGTGCTGGTATTTTTCAGAAATTCCATTGAGATTCTTAAAAATATCCTTCTGAAAAATTTTCTGAGAATTGTTTTGGGATTATAGAAGGATTTCCAGAAGAATTCCAAGGCGATTCACAGAAACATCACTTCTGTATGAAGGATTATCGTTAATATCTGAAATAATCCCATGAGAATTCTAAATCCAAATTACAGTGATATTCAAAAGAATCCCAGAAGTTATTTCGCCAGAATCCCTGAAAGATTTAAAGGATATTCACAGACATCCAGAAGATTTCATGAATATTTTCCAGAATAATTCCGATGTCCAGATGAACTGCAGAAAGATTCATGGAATAATTTCAAACGGGATTTTCGGAATCATTTGAAAGTAACTTTTAGAAGATCCTCAGAAAAAGAAATCAGTAATCAAAGTAATCGAAAAAATCTCATTATTTCAAGCAATGCTCGTTGGTTCATGTCGAAGGATCAACATGTTCGGCTTAACAAATCTTATTTTAAATATTGAATGACACCACATACAATTAAACTAGTATGTGATTACAATTCTGAATCACCGCAAAAAAATATTTAGAATCACAATCCTTCTAAGAGGGATGATGTGGTGGATGCACATTCTAATTAAAATTGTCGTTCAATTATGGCGATAAATTAAAATTGTTATTGTTCCATAAATACTTGTTTATTATAATTACTTGTAAATATTGATACAGCATATAAAAAGACATTGGTCCAGAAATTACTCCAGAATTCTATGGAATTTCCCTCCTGGGATTCTTCCTTAAATCACTTATGAACCTCTCTGGGATTGTTCTGGAAATCTAAAGATTATTTCTGATTTTTCTCAAAGTTCTTCTGGAAATCACAGAATACTTACAGATATCTCATCTAAAAACATCGTTAGCATTCCGGTACTATATCTGAGATTCTTTCGGATATCCTTTGTGATTCTTCTGGACATCTTATTAGAATATTTGCATAAATCTGTATGTGAGTTTGCGTTTATCTCCTTAAGGATTACTTTTGAAATCCTGGAAATCAAATTCGAATCGAAATTCTCGAAGATTCTTTCGGAAATTCAATGGAAGATTCTAACAAAAATCCTGATGCAATTCTTCTGGATATTTTTAGAGGATTTTGACAAAAAATGTACTACGACTCTACTACAAATTCGTCGAGAATTCCTCCGAAAATAACTCTGGCCTTTTTCCGGAAATACTTCTGGGATTATTATGAGAATACCTCTGGTATTCTTCCGGAAATCACCTGAGATGCTTTCGGAATCCCTTTAGAAGACTTTCGAGGATGCTTCCGAAAATCTTTCTGAAATTATTCTAGAAATGCCACTGAGATTTTTACGTCCATATTCTTGAAATTTGTCTGGGACTCTTCCAAAAATCCTGTAGGAAATCTTCCAGATATCTTTCTAGCATTCTTTCGGGAAGCCTTCTGGGATACTTTCGAAAATCTTTCTGAGGATCCTTCAAATCCTTCTGTTAAGGATTCTTGCAGAAATTCTTCCCGAATTACCTCTAGACTCTGGGAGTTTCCTGAATTTTTCAAGAAAACTGTTATTATTTCGACTATCTCTCTAGGATTCTTTCGGAAATTCTTCTACAATACCCCCAGATTTCTTTCTGTTATCCTGCTGGAGGACTTCAAAACATCTTTCAAAGATTCTTCCAGAAATTTTACTGGAATTTTTCAAGAAATTCTGCTGGGATTCTTCCGTAAAACCTGCCGAAATTCATCCGGAAATACGACTGGAATTCTGCTTGAATGATAAGCATTCAAGAATTCCACCGGAAGTTTTTGTGGGATTCAACCGTAAATTGTCCTGGTATTTTGTTTAAATACATTGAGATTCTTAGGGAAAAATATACAGGATTCTTAAAAATATCCTTCTGAAAATTCTTCTGGAAATTGCTTTGGAATTAAAGGAGGATTTCCGGAAGAATCCCAGGTCGATTTACAGAAGAACCACAGAGAAATCACTAAAATATTATCAGGGAGATTTCTAAAGGAATTATTTTAAGGATTCTCGTAAATTCCTGAAACAATCTCAGGAGAATTTCGAATGGATTTTGAATGTTTTTTTACAGTGATATCCAAAAGAATCACAGAAGTTATTTCGCAAGAACCCCTGAAGATTCAATGAAAAGTCACAGACATCCAGACGATTTCATGAATATTTTCCAGAATAATTACGATGTCCAGAAGAGCTCCAGAAAGATTTACGGAATAATTTCAAATGGAATTTCCAGAACCATTTAAAAGTCCTTTTCAAAAGATGCTCAGAAAAAGAAATCAGTAATCAAAGAATCTCATAGGTATTTTTTTAAAGTCCCAGTGACTGTCCGGTAGTTTTCTTGGAGGATTTCCATTTGAAGTCAAGAGGGATTTCAGAAAATTCTGCCAAGGATTTAAGAAAATTTTCAAGGAGAATCAATGATAAATCACGAAAAAAATCGAAAACACTTCCTTATGAATTTCCAGAAGAATCACAGAGTTTTTTTTTCTCAAAAAATCTTAGAAAAAAATTCTAAAGAATCACGAAGGAATATTCGGAATAATTCTGGATATACAAAATTATCTCAGGCAGAAACAATAAAATCAATAGCAATAAATCTGTAAGAATATAAGAAGGATTTCTGTAAGAATATAAGGAGGATTTACAAACATTTACAGAGGAATTTTCGGATGATTTCCATAAATAAAGATTTAAAAAAATCCCCGCCATCTGGAAGATTCTTAGCAGGATTTTCGGAAGTATTCCACAGGGATTTCTGGGAGAATTCCATTGGGATTTACAAAATAATTCCAGAGGAATTTCCGAAAGAATCCCAAGAATTTGCAAGGAAGAAAGTGAAGTGAAATAATAGATTTTTTTGATTATAGTCTCAGGCGTCTTTCCGAGAGTATTCTAGAATAATAGGTATAATCTAAGACATTTTTCGGAAAGAATCTCAAAGGGATTTTGAAGAACTTTCAAAGAGTTTCATGGAAGAAATACTGAAAAATTACGAGGAAAATATCATAATTTAAATAATAATTTCGATTGGATTTCCAGAAGAAATTTTGAGAAATTTTGTGAGAATCCCCGAACCCAGATTTTTAAAATAGATTCCATTACACTGGAAAGTAATCATTAAATCATTTTCGGCAGAATTCCAGAATTTTACGGCAGAATTCCAGAATTTTACAGCAGAATCCTGAAAGGATTTCCATAATAACCCAAGATGGGTTTCTGGGATAGTCCAATAGGAAGTCCCAAGGAGGTTATTGGAAAAATCAGAGCGATCAAAGAAATAACTACATATAATAATTTCAGAAGGGTTTCTGAAAGAATCTCAGTGAATTTTCAAGATGTCCTCTAGCAACACAACTAATATATACTAATATTTACAACTCAATACTTAATTATAAATTGCGTTAAGGTGATTATAGAACAAAGCCACACCTCAAATTTTCAAAAGCACAAGACTTGAGAACCAAACAGCTCTCACCGTTGAAAATTTATCCCATTAGTCACCACCAGCAAGCAAGCAGATTGATTGGTTTTCAACGCAAACTGTTGTCAGATTCTCCAGTCCTGTGCCCTTGTTTGGCTTCGTTTTATAATCACCTTAAGCTGAGTGTACGCCATCCAGTTTGGGGGCGGAATGACGGTATCGAAGTGGATTAAAAACAATTATAGGAGAACGTGTGGAAAATACATATGAACTGCGCAGAATATATCAGACCGATTTAGCATTGCTGCGCACTTCTAAAAGCATTTTATTTTTATTAAAATGTTTGATAATAGTAGAACGACAATGATCATCAGTTGATTTTCCGCTACTGTTTTTTTTAAATCACAATTGTTATTTCTTTCCGTGCAAGCGCTCGGGAAATGAATCTGGCCATGGTGCAACAACCGCGCTACATTCGATGAATCCTATGCGACAAAAATTGTCGGCGCTATCCGTCAAATTCGCTCACCAAAGCTAGTTTGGTGACTTTAACATCACAGCTCTTGTTTTATCGTTCCGACAAACGTCAAAACAAATCAGAAAAAAATATTGACGTGTAAGTTTTCCTGATGGGAGATCTGCGGCGGTCGTTTTCCAAAAACTCGTAGATTTCGAAGTGGAATTGAAGCTTTCTGGCGAAGATATTCAAATATTTGGCTCAGGCTGCAGCTGACGACGATTAATGAACTTTCTGAAAAGTGGTCTCCAAACGGTGCTGGGCTCGCAAGAGCCTGGCACCCTCCCAACGGGAGCCGAAACCGTAAGTTGGATTTGGGATGGGGGCTTATCAGTATCAGTGTACATATTAATTCAATGTTGTCTTATCACTATCCTAGGTGGAACGATTGGTCGAGCGTGTCAGCTCATCGACGTTGCTGGAAGACCGACGGGATGCTTGCCGAGCACTGAGGGCCTTGTCGAAGAAGTACCGTGTGGAAGTGGGAGTTCAAGGATTTCCGGCACTGCTGCAAGTCATGGAAATGGACCGTGCCGATCCGGAAATTATCGGATACTGTTTAGACACATTGTGTCATGTTACGTCAAGGGAACCGTTTGAAGAGGAAGCAGACAACCCCAACATAACGGTTAATATAGGAGAGCAATTTACGGAAATATTCATCAAATCCAGTGAAAACGTAACACTGGTGCTGAGCTGTTTGGAGGAATATGATTTCCGTGTGCGATGGTCAGCGATTAAACTGCTGACTGGGCTGTTAGCGAATAAGCCTAAGGAAATTCAGGAAATTGTTCTGGTTAGCCCTATGGGAGTGTCGAAGCTGATGGATTTACTAATTGATAGTCGGGAGGTGATAAGAAACGATGCTCTTCTACTGCTGATTCAACTGACAAAAGGAAATGCAAACATCCAAAAGATTGTAGCGTTTGAAAATGCATTTGATCGGTTGTTTGACGTCATCAAAGAAGAAGGAAGCTCAGATGGTGGAATCGTTGTTGAGGATTGCTTGCTCTTGATGCTGAATTTGCTGAAGAACAACCCGAGTAATCAGCAATTTTTCAAAGAAGGATCTTACATACAAAGGTTGGCACCGATGTTCGTCATTCCACCAGAACAAGAAGAAATAGGAATGACTCCTCAGAAGATTTCAAATCTGTTGCGCATGCTTCAGATAGTGAGGGCTTTGGTTAGTCCCAGCAATTCCCAACAGGTCGTTTCATCGTGTCAGAAAGCTATGCGAAGTTCCGGTCTTTTGGAAGGTCTGTGCAACATAATCATGGGCAGTGGGGTGTCTCCAGATATTCTCACCGAAACGATTAACACGGTGGCAGAAGTCATACGCGGAGATGTGAATAATCAGGAGTATTTCAACTCGGTAATGGCGCCAAGTAATCCACCACGACCAGCGCTCATTGTTCTCCTAATGTCCATGGTTAACGAGAAGCAGCCCCTACCGTTGCGTTGCGCCGTATTGTATTGTTTCCAAAGCTTCTTGTACAAAAATGAATCTGGTCAGAATGCACTCGTTCAAACATTACTACCGTCGACAGCGCAAATATCGTCACTCACATCTGGCCAGTTGTTGTGCGGAGGTCTCTTCAGTACAGATCCTCTATCCAATTGGTTTTCAGCCGTTTCATTAGCACATGCTCTGCTCGAAAATCCTACGCAGAAAGAACAACTGCTTCGCGTACTGTTGGCCACATCCGTGGGAAGCACCCCAGTGTCGCTTCTTCAGCAATGTACTCAGCTTTTACAGCAGGCCAACTGTAAATTCCAGAGCAAAGTCGCTCTACTCATGCTTTTAGCTGTTTGGTTAAGCCACTGCCAACTCGCTGTTAAAACATTCCTATCGTCTCCAGGAAGTGTAGCATATCTGATTGCGCAGATAGCTGCCAACGAGCACGACGACAACGAATATCTGATTCAGGGGCTTTGTGCCTTTTTGATGGGAATTTGCATCCAGTTTAACGATAACAGCGTCCAGGGTAGCAAACGCGAAGACCTCTGTCAGTTGCTGATCAAACGCATCGGACTGGAAACGTTCAGTGCCAAGTTGGGCGAAGTGTCCAAGCATGAGAACTACAGTCGTTCGGCGAAGCAGCCACAAATTAGGATACGATCCAGCACGGATCTGCTGCTGGATTATGAATTTTGCAAATTGTTCAAGGCACTGGAATGTAAGTGTTCAGTTCAATCAATTCGAACCGATTAAACATAATATTTTAACAATACGTTTCAGCCGTTATTACCATTACGGTAAATGGCTTTGGCAGTGGAGCTGACAACATTAACGAGCTCACCCTTAGTCAGGAAGCATCGGGACTGGTTGGACAGTATAAGGATATCATACGGGATCAGGATAGCCGATTACAAAAACTTCAAGAACAGATGAAAAACTTTGAAGCGGAAAATGTGCAATTGAAGGTATTTACCACCGGAAATGTTTATTTTTATTTTTCTAGTGCGATAACTTTTCACAGCGACGATCATAAAATCATTTCAATCATTCCATTAAATTCTTATATCAAATTTGCTTGTGTTGGGCAATGGTAAAGATTAAAACTATTGTTCATAATTCGATAATAAATAAATCGCACTCTCCCTGCGCGCGTGTATAGTATACATGAGATGGATGGATATGTGATATGAGAAGGATCTGCGTAATCTGTGGGGATTTGAATTCGAAAGCTTAGTTGGTTAAGCACTTGTCTAGCATACAAAGTCCTTTATCCATCTTTACCACGCGTAATGAGTTAATAAATTTGATTTGAAAGTTGTTGATGTTGTTAGAAGATAACCGCGCGAAAAAGATTGCGTTTTACACGAAAAATCAAATTTTGCACTAGTGAGCGATAATTGGGTTGTTGAGTGATGAAAAAATCACAGTTTTTAAAAAGTTTCATCGAAAGAGCACATTTTACTAAGTATAACACGACTTTATTGCGCTTCAATATCACAATTTTGATATTATAAATAATTATTAAAGATTTTATTCCGTCGATTCAATAACATTCCAATTTACACAATGACAGCTCGTCCCGAAGCAAAATTTGCCGAGGGGTGATTCAAACGTGATTTACATACTAATTTCAAACGTGTTTGGAAAAAAAAATCCAAGTCACAGCATTAATCGTAGCAATAGAAGATTGCAACGATTTTGCCTAACATTATTATTTATTTTATTTGAAATTTGTTTCAATGTCTCGACATTAGATATTATATGTAACCCCTTAATACTACCAGGGAGGGAGTTTCAGAATCATTTTCAAAATTTTATTTTGAATCCTCTGCAGAGATTTCTTCCTGGTATTACAACAGCTAGTCCATATTGTTACAGCTGGCCTGAAAATTTGTTTGAAGATCAAAAGCTTGTTCTTAAGACAAAGTTTTGATTTGCTATTTATAAGGGGATAAAGACATTGTACATAAGGACTGTTCATTTTATAAAGTGGACACCTTGTGCATGCTGTATCTTTCTTATTAATCAATGAAATTTCAATCGGTTTTTTGCACATCGTTCGACTAGTATTGTACAATGTTGTGATAATAAAAATTCTCCAAAATAATTAAATTTCACACGAATATGGAACAACGATTAGATCGGTCGATTTTTTTAGGTTATCAAAATCAATGATTGTAAGAAATTGGCTGGAAAATTCGACAATTTATATTTTTTACTTTCGAAAAAGGCTTGTTCTTCGAAAGCATCATCAATCAGAAGGCTGATGGAAAAAAATCAAGTTCTTTTTGAAACAATTATTTTACAGATACAATATATTTTTTAGAGAAAACTATTTTAAATTTGGAGGGAACTGATATATGTATTTTTTTTTGGTTTAAAGTACGTCCTGACGGAAGTCCTAGTAGAGTATTAATATGAAAAATAACTTACGCCTTCATAGAGTTACTTAGTAAGTCCCCACGCCACATTCAAAGCACAACAGAAACACAATTGTTTTATTCTTAGAAGACCTATCAAAGTACATTGACAATCATCAAAATTGGTAACACTGCTGTAATAAAATCGATTTTATTTTCCACATATTATTTTCATAATATGTTATTCTGAGATCACCAATTGAAAAATTCGGAGAAAACTGTTTACAATTTGCTGTAGATCGATAAATATGCGTACATGATTTTAAAAGTATGAGACTTTTTAGTAAAACTACCATAAACAGTAAAATTTATACTTAAGACTGTAGTTTCATCTCACGATTTAGCTTTCGTTTATACTAATATAGTTTCTTTAGTAATCCAAACTAGTTTTGAACACGCTTTTTACTTTTCTCTTTTGCTGGGAGTGAAAGGATGGTGTATCAGCAAATTTGGCCATAAATGGGTAAATCACTAAAGTTACCTAATGTCATAGAGTGGTGGAATATAATTGATATTTTTAAAGCTTTATTTTTAGTAGAATAGTAAAGGATACAAACATACAATTTGTTCATAAAAATAAGGATTTTTGTTTTGCGAAAAATAATGTTAAACTTTGACGGACAGCTTTTTTTAAGAGTTTTTGGAAAAACTATTTAGCTCTTCAACCAAAAGCATTTTCAAAGATTTTATATTTTCATAGCATTTTAGAATAATAGGTCAACGATACACAGAAAACCGATTACGATTTTATCAATAAATAAAAAAGATATAGCATAAACAAAGTGTCCACTTTATAAAATGAACAGTCCTTATTTGTTACATTTGGCTTGAATGCCCTCAATGAGATTTTTAAAAAGTTGGGACTAGTAAGTCCTAAATTTAAATTGTGCGCGCTTTCAAATTGCATAGTAATTTTGGAGCTTTTTCGCAATTGGTTAGTAATCATTTGTTTTCCTCTTTCAATGCCGGTATTGGCGTCTGAGGTTTTTTTCAAAATTTTAGATAATTTCCAAAAGGGCTTAGAGCCAGGGTCCAATTGAGTAATTTTATTTCAAAATTTTTGTTTCTTAATTGTGAAAAAGGTTTTTTTATTTCTTTCGGCAAATCCTGCCATATAATTTTCATATCAGGATTGCGAGTGCGTTAAAATTGCCTTCTCCTCACGTTTTTAAGACGGATCAAGAGTTTAAGATCATCGTCTATAATCACGGATTCAAGATTCTTATTTTGGAATTGCAATGCTCCTGGCTTTAACAATGGAATTTGTTAAAGTTTCAAGAGCATTGTCAATATCAAGTTTTGTTTGTAAATAAATGTTAACATCAAGATTGGAGTCAATATATGTTTCATATATATTCCAGTCGGCTCGAAAATAATTGAAAGTGGAGCTGATAGGATTGAGAATCGCTTCATGGGATATTTGAAACGTAACAGGGACATGATCAGAATCAAAATCAGCATGAGTAACTAATTGGCTACAAAGATGACTAGAGTCGGTTAAGACCTAATAAATCGTCAATGGATTTCTAGAAGAGGAAAAACATGTAGGGCTATCAGGGTATTGAATTGAGAAATATCCTGAAGAGCACTTATCAAATAAAATTCTGCCGTTGGAATTACTTTGAGAATTATTCCATGACCGATGTTTGGCATTAAAATCACCAATGACAAAATTGTTTGACTTATTGCGAGTAAATTTTTGCAAGTCTTTTTGGAGAAAATTAACTTGCTGTCCAGAGCACTGAAAAGGCAAATAGGCAGCTATGAAAGTTTATTTACCAAACTGTGTTTCAACATAAACACCTAAAGTTTCAAAAACTTTAGTTTCAAATGACGAAAACAGTTGATGTTTTATACGCTTTATACGCCTATGGATGATGATTACAACTCCCCCACATGCCCCATCAAGTCGATCATTACGATAAACAAAAAAGTTAGGATCTTTTTTAAGTTTGGATCCAGTTTTTAAATATGTTTTAGTTATAACTGCTACATGGCTTGCTTTAGTCATAGTGGTGGCTTTGAACATTGCCTCAAACATTAGATTCAATTGTTCAGTTAGAAAATTAAAATCAGAGGCAGACATATCACTTGAAGTGGGTACATTATCTGATGATTTTCCGTTTCGATAGAAGAAGAGGCGAAGTAGATGTTACCTGTGACGGCAGGGTTTTTTTTGCCATTTGATTTGAAACTATTAGAACGGGTACTCGTAGTATGGAAAGGGGAGGAGTTCAAATGACCTACGTTATGCTTATGCTACGATATCGGCAAAGGATTTTCCTTGGGTAGCTTTGGGTAGATACATTCGAAATTAAAAGATTCGAACGGCTACCCGACGGATTAAAATTAGTTTGTGAATGAGCATGATTATAATCTTCCTGATGGGTATGATTCCTAATCAAGCGATCGTTAACCTAAAAATGAGCATTGTTCGAAACTCTACCATGGAAACTCCGGACCGTTCATCTGCCTGGCACGAGCCTCGACGACTCGCCTACGCGATTTTTAGACTTATGATTGCACCGCAATTTGCGCATATGAACTTATCGGTATCTTCCTTCACTGGACAGACGTCCTTGGCGTGAGAAGAACCTCCGCAAATCATGCTTTTAGCATCCTTGCGGCAATTTTTTGTACCATGACCCCACTTTTGGCACCGGCGGCACTGAGTGGGGTTCTGGTAAATTCCTCCAGGTTTCTGGAAATGTTCCCATGTCACACGGACATCGACCATAAGTCTAGCTTTTTCTAAAGCTTTCATATTATTTAGATCTTTTTTGTTAAAGTGAACTAAATAATATTCTTGAGAAAACCTTTCCGAACAATGCCAGATTGGGTTCTCTTGTTCATATAATGATTACTTGGAATGGGTAAAATCCAAGTAAATCATTTATTCCATTTTTGATCTCTTCAAGTGACTTATAGTCACTTGAGAGACCTTTCAAGACGACTTTGAACAAACGTTCGGTTTTGTCGTCATAAGTAAAAAAAAAAATGTGCATCTTCTCTTCATGATGTTTGAGAAGAAGTTCGCGATCTTTGAGAGTTTCCGGCAAAACGCGACAGTCTCCTTTCTTTGCGATTTGGAAGGATACCTTGATTCCTCTAATGGAGCTCAAGATCTCCTGCCTAAACCCCGCTAATTAAGAACAACTGATCACGACAGGCGGCACTCTTTGTTTCCTCAATTGAATCAAAAAGCCTGGGCTAGAGACTTCATCGATTTGGTGTTTGTAAAATTTGTCTAGAGTATCGAACAGATTGCTCATTTCGATGCAATTATCAACATTACCCATTTCACCCTTGGAAGAAAGTTCGTATTCCGGAGAAACGTCCTTTATTCCTTTCTTGCCACGTTTAGCTACAGTTTTAAATCTCTATTTTTTTGGAAGGAAGTTGTGAATTCAGAGATTCACTCTTCCTTTTGTTTGTGATTGCAACCACCTTCTTTTTGCCATTAACGTCCCCACTGGGACAGAGCCGGCTTCTCAGCTTAGTGTTCTAATGAGCACTTCCACAGTTATTAACTGAGAGCTTTCTTTGCTTTGTGGCAGGTGCGATGATACTCTATGCCCAGGGAAGTCAAGGAAATTTCCATTACGAAAAGATCCTGGACCGACCGGGAATCGAACCGGCCGCGGACTATAACCACTAAGAATTGCAACCATGTTTAGTGAATAAAAAAGACGAAAGAAGACGAGACCTCCTAAGAGGTTCTTTCTCAAAACGGTGTCCAAGAAGGATTACCACCGCTAGCTTTCGCCAACAGGTCCAACGAAAAATCGAAGGCGCGGGTCCAAACAAGGATCATAAAGGGATCAATAGTAGAAAAAATAGTACTGAAAAGTACTGTTTTAGTAGCACTGAAAAGTACCGTTTTTAATTTTAGCACTGAAAAGTACTGTTTTATTGCTTTAGGTTGTTTTTTATAGAAAAACTTCCAAGAGCAGAGAGAAATCGTGTAAACACACTAATATCAAACTCTAATAATCATTTTCTTCTAGGTACAACTTGAACAAGCGCACAACACCAACGCTCAGTTGTCGGATCAGAACATATTGCTTAAGGCTCAACTACAAGCGGCCTCAGATCTGCAGAAAAGCCAACAACAATCTCCATTCCATTTACTTCCTACTCAAGGCGAGAACGTAAACCAACAAGTGGAAGCACTCGAAAGCAAGCTGGCGGCAGTCACCATCCAACAGCAAGATCAGCAATCGAGAGCTAGCTACTTTGAAGCGGAAAATAGGCGATTGTTGGGCGAACTGGAACAACTCAGGCAACGGGTAACCGAGGCGGAAAAATCCGCCGAAGAAGGTAAAAGCGACCTGGAAAAATTGCAGAAGGATCAGGAAGATTTGATGGAACTGCTAACCGATCAAGAGAACAAAATGAGAAGCTATCGGCAGACGTTGAAAAATCTGGGACACAAAGTTGACGACGACAGTGAAGAAGACGAACCAGATACCGATGGTAATAAGAACGTGGACCTTTTGCAATAAGTATTTCTCCAAACAAATTGATAGCTTGTTATTCCTTGTTTTTTTGCGTATACATTAACATAGAAATGTTGCATGTTCGACCTTGGTAGCCACATTGATAAATCAACAATATGCAGAACAGAAAACTTGCATATTTACCATCCGCTTATTAAAATAAAGTATTTCAACCCAAGTTTATTCTATTCAATAACCTGATTGAGAAAATCCATTTTGTTACAGGCTTTCTTTTCCTCTACCTCGATTAACGTTTGCTTCAAAATATTAAAACTTAATGATTATTTCTTACCTCATCATTTTGATCAAGGGAAATGTCGGATAAGTATTGCAGACGCCTCAAGCGCGCTGGTTGATAACTGGCATGATTACATTGAGCATCTGTAAAAATATTCAACACAAGAACTTCAAATATTAGCTTAATTCTTAAACTTTTATATTCATCAAACAGAATCTTACCTTTGTTTTGGTATTGAACTGGGCACTTATGCGGGACCCATCAATTTGGTAATCCACAAATGCATCCAACAGGTAGCCTTTCTTTCTGGCTTCCAGCAGGATTCGATCCTCGCCAATATCCAAGGTGATTTCTTTCGCCGAAGTCTGCAAAGTTGATCGTTTGTAAGTGAAAAACGATAGTCGTAATTTAAACAAATCTCGTAACTTACGCATTCCGGCAAGTAGAACTCTCCAATCAGTGTCTTCACTCTACCACTTGCAGGCTCACGGAACAATCGACAATCAGGTTTCTTGGAAGCAGCTTGCGAGATGGCAACCTTTGTCGGATCCGGCACGTACTCATCCTTGCCGGATAGCTTATTTTTGACGTCTTTCATTGTTTTAATTGTCACCGGATCAATCTCTTCAATTAGTTTCTTTTTAGGCTTATCAATACCCAGCTGCGGTGTTTCCAGTTCCTTTATTTTGCTCAAATCGCTTTCCGTCGGATATTTGTAGCTTTCCAGGACCGTTTTAACATCTCGGTTTTGGATGTTGTGGGCGGTTAGTTTGTCAACGAACTTTTTGTTCTTAAGCACCCGCCAATCTGTCTCATCGAGCGCGATGTTATACTTAGAATCGATCCCCTCCAAGACAATCGTAATTAGGAAGTCGCGCATCAATCCACCTGATTCAATTTTCTTAAAGAACGTCGAATTGACCGCAATGTCACAAACTTGACATTGTTTGTCTAGGTGGTCCTTCATGAAGCGGGGCTGGGTAATGCTCATGGGAATTTTAAAGGAACTCGGTGTGCCGTCATTCAAAATGGCCATCAGTTGATCCTCGGTGATGTCTTCCGGTGCCGGAATACCGTCAGTTTGGCAAACGTTTATGAAAAACTTGTTCCGAGTGTCTTTCCGAAATGCCTTGATGCAGAATCCTGACGGTAAAGCAAAAAAAAATGTTCATAAGAGTAATTCATTAACCCTCCATTACCCAATCCCGCCTTTAGACGGGGCACACTATGGTCCTTTGGAATGTTGTGTATATTTTCTTAGCTTGGGAATTAAAATGATTTTTTAGCTTAAACCTTGGGCCATAACACGCGTATTACGGAAGTTTTACCTATATGAGTTTTGGAACATTTATATAATTTTGGAAAATATTTGAAAAATTGTATTATTTCATAATTGTAATTGAAATTGCTCAATCCACACCCTGGCAGACAATTATCCGCCAATCTAGACACGGGCTGGGTGAAAACCTACCAAGCCTCCCCCGTTAACATGTCCTATACCGTTTAGCACACCGGGATCTTCCACAAGCAGGCGCCGAAATTAACGCGGTCCCACAAGTTTCAGATACATTAAATAGATATAGTCTCTCTGGCACTGAACCGAATGGCGCCCTCCGCTAGTACTGACTCTCTGCACGCCAAACACAATATCGAAAGTAGCGCGTTGTATAGCAAATCAGATGATTTATACAGTACACCACCTCCGACAGTATGCCAAATGTACAGGAAAGACAGCGCCAGTAAAAAAGCGGAAGGCGCATCCATTTGAAGAAGCAAATCTCAAGAACTACTCCATATATCAATGCGAAAAATTAATCATTTTATTCTATATATGTAGTATACAACCCATAAAATTTTCAGCTTCATCGGTTTACTAAAACTCGAGATTTGCTTCTGCACAGTTTTGATGATAATTGTTAAAGTGAGACAAAAGGTAGGGAAAATAACACGATCTTCCGTGTCACCTTAAAGTGCTTTTCATGTACTTTCAAGTCCCTGAGTAACTTGTAAACTCCTACGCAATTATGTTTTGTCGGCCTATACGTTACCTAACACACAATCTTTATTTAGCAAACTATTTGGATCCGAGATTTTAAGTGCAAATTTAGCATGTTTAATAAAACAAGCATCCAGTTTTCAGTTGAAGAAGTTGATGATACTGTTATTTATACCAGCTATATACAAGAATCCACTATTAATGTACTATACGGATATCAAAAAAAATCAACGCGCGGTTATGATACTTCAGTATTCGAGTTGTTGTATCGGTGTATGTAGTGGGAAACCTTGCTTGTCGTACATGGTATCAGCATGGTGGTCATCTATCAGCCTAATTTAATAATACCTACATTGGGTTGCAACAAGCATTTTGATTTTGAGATATTGATTTGCCTAATAAATGACAATAGTCACATGCTTACTATCCCATATGACAGTGTTGATGATTCTATTGTCTATCGCTCATCAGTTTCGCGTTACCCGGCAGGGACTTGGTCCACTGTACCCAATACTCTGCTGTGTCTTAACTTCACGCAATACATTCTTTAGATGTGTGATATAGTTTGCGGAATATTATGATTTGTCACTTCATTCAGATGAGAATTTCTGTTATGGGACCATATTCACATATCAGATAACTCCCACCTGAAACGATGTAATACATCGGAGACATGCAGATTTAGATATATGTGTACGATCTATGCCTAGTTCGGCTTTGATCGACAGGCAATCAATGTATTCAATTTTTCAACTAGCTTGAAGCGATGAACATTTCAAGACAAGCTCTCCACTATATCTGCTAGCAATCACCGGTCGTTGATAGACATTTCGGTTCTTTTCTGGTAAAGAAAGATCCGATTGTATGCCATGCTTTTCAATGCAGCTGGAAAAACAAGAACTACACCCAGCACCAAATAGTATATGTAACTATGAGGCGGACCGGAAGATTTGATGAGTAATCCTCACCTATTTGAAAAATTGTACTATTTTATAACCTACAAAAACCTAGGTCTAATTTGCCTGGTAAAAAATTGTGCATTTTATATTTTTCTACAATCGGTCTATCACAGAAAAAGGGTTTAGTGGAATTGGAAAAAAATCAAACCGGTTTTACGAAAAAAATTAAAATAAAATAAGTCTCAAAAAATAATAAATTTAATATTTTTAAAAGTACCGCAAACACTCAACTTATTATTATTGTCAAAAATCGATTCAATCAAGGAAATAAAAAAAACATATTGTTTAAAGTCTCTCATGTTTAGGAATCCCTTTATTTTCCAAGAAATTTCCTCAGGCGTTTATTCTTGAACTCGTTTAGAGAACAACATCCGACATTTTTTTTGGGATTTTTCATGAATCATTGCAATACATGTTTCGAAAATTCTTAATCCCATAGATATCAATATCAATTAGATAAAATCCAAAAACTGTACAGGCATCATTCCAAAAACTTCTTAGGAATTTGCTCAGAAAGTTGTCCAAGAAATTGATTGATCAGTGATTTTTTGTATTACTTCTTTTTTGAATCCATGTATTTTTTTGAATAATTTGTCTGAGAGTTTTCCCAGGAGTTCTTACTATGGTTTTACCATAGAGATCTTAAGGGATTCGTCCTGATTTTTTTCAGACATTGCTTCTCGATTTATATCAGGAAGTTTTCCAGCTATCACGTGCAAACTACTAAAAGAATATAGCTAGAAATTTCTCGAAAGATTTATGCAAGTATTTTTTTTACATATTTTTCCTATAATGAAGAAAGACTTTTTCTTCTAAGAATATCACTTGTATTTTTTATGATTTTGAAAGCATATCACTTTAAGCAAATAAGATTGAAGTTTTCTATGAAAGCTTAATCATCATAAGTGTGCTCAGATCGGGAAGAGGTATGGCAGTAATTGCAAAATCGTAATGGAAATTGACGTGATCGTACCTGCCACACGATGTAGGAATGTGAAAATGGCAGCTAAGAGCTATGAATAACTATGGAAGTGCTCATTGAACACTAAGCTAAGAAGCAAGCTTTATTCCAGTGAGGACGTAATGCCAAAAAGAAAACAAAGAAAAACGGTGAAAGATTTAACAGAAATAAATCTTGTCCTTTAAGATGTTTGTCCAATTCCTAATATCAGAAAAACTTAAACTTTCATAATTTGGTCATAATTTGGTTCGCCTCTACAAAAAAAACAAAACATGTCTGCTTGTTGGTCGCTCCTCCCTAGATGTTAGGCGCACTCACACATATTTTATTGGCCTTTACTGACCGGACGTATCGTGCGGAAGACCGATGATAGCGCTGACATGATGATCCGCTACTAGCACAAGCATTCGTAATTACTCCGTCATCGTTTCGTTGTCATTCGTCATCGAATGCCTCAGTGCTGCTCAATGCAATGCAATACGTATTCCGTTAGGCTGATCCACGCTTACACTTATCAAAAGATTGTGACTAACCTTACGCAAATGTTTTGTGAATGGTAAATACATATCATGAAAATACGAACTTTAGAGGCTTCCTGACTGAAAAAAAAACAGATAAAAGAGGGAACTAGGAGATAGGACTTTGATATCTTATACAATCTGACCAGATGATTCTCTAAGAATACTCTTCACGACTCCACTACAAGTACTACTGTTTTCTCCAGGAAGTTCTCAAAAAATGTTCAAGTATTGGATCTAACTTTCCTTCATATTACTTTAAATATTTTTTAGGCATTTCATTTACTTTTTTACGGACTGCCTAAGGAATTTATCCAAGAATTTTGTTGTAGATACCTTCTAGAATTCAACATTGACTTTTTTCTAAGGATAACAACAGAAATTATCTCAGAGATTACATCAAAAAATCCTCCAAAGATTTTCTCAGGAATTTTTAGAGAAAATCCTGAATATACAAGATTTTATCCAGTGATTTTCCTATGAGTTGCTACAAGATTAGAACATCTTCAAAAATTCAACCAGTAACTTCTCCAGAGATTTCTTTAACCTGTGTAATAGACCGGGCCAGCTCAGTATGGGAGAAAAAAAGTTGTATAATTCCACGGGGCACCCTCCAGGTCCTTGGGGTTAGAGGAAAGCTTCTTGAAAATTTCAGCTCATTTAGTAGTGTCATGAGCTGGCGTATTTGATTTGCAGGTCATATGGGATTTCCAGCTCACATATGGGAAACAGTACATCATCTACTGTTTCTGTTTGGTTCAGGAAAGTTATTGAACGCGTTCAATTGAACCCAGATTAACAAAAACACTACTGGATACCATAGCGAACAATATCGTAGAAGGTTGTGTCATGATTAAATAAGCATAAGCATTGATGACCGTATAATTCGTAGTTGCTACTTCGTGATTCGCACAAGGAACCAATTAATGTAGCGTGGGAGTAGCTTTTCATCTGTACACATCTGTACACTTTCGAGAACTCCAAACATCAAAAAGTCAATAACGGTGCCGGTCACGTCCTCACGGTCATCCATGAAGGGAAGGAATGTTAGTGTGACTTCCATTGTTACTAGAGACCGAAACCACCTCTGCATCTCCATGGTTGTCATGGGAAAGAGTTTTGTTAGTGGGGAGGGATCATAGCTGCATATCTAGGGGGTGCCCCGTTGAGTTTTACTACTTTTCCGTTTAAAATTATCTATGATGAAACTTGTGCATGACGAATTCCTACAAAGATGGTTAAAACTCTTCTGGAATCTTGAGAGAGTATTAGAAAAATGATTAGATATATTGCAAAGCCAGTCAAAAAAATATTAATAGACAAAATCACCTGTACAACAGTCAAATCTCCCTTATTCGATATTTCGTATCTAGATATCGAGTTAGTAACCATAGTAAAAATTGTATTTCCATATGATACGGAAAAATAAAAAAAACTGCTGGGAATACAGTCGACTCCCCACAACTCGATATTCTGTAACTCGATATACTCTGTAACTCGATGGATTTTTCAATCCCTCAAAATTTCCATACATCGTGCTCTCCGTAAGTAGATATTTCTATAACTCGATATCTCCACTAGTCGATGCCACGTGAGAGTTAAATTTATCTCCATAACTTGATATCTATTTTGAAATCCTTCTTATTCGAGGAAGCTTGGACTATTTTTTGTTTGGAAATGGCAAGTTATAATAAAATGTGTTTGAAAAAAATGTCAGTAAAAATAACGTGATTTTCTTTAGCATTTCGAAAAAAAGTTTTCAAATACTGTGAAACCTGCATGAGTCGATATCTGAAGGGATCATCGACTCATAGAAATATCGATGAATGGAACAAAAATGCTTTGAAAAGTTGTTTGAGGGGACCATCATAGTAACCATGAAATTAAGTTTTAAGTATGGTTCTATGGGTGGATATCGAGTCATGGAACATTGACTCATGGAGGTTTCACTGTAATATTTTTTTCAATACTATCAACAAAATAATACAGTCAACTCTCCCTAACACGATATTGAAGGAACCATCGAGTTAGGAAGATATCGAGATACAAAACACGTATTTTTTATTTTTTGAAAATTTCAATATTTTGAAAAAAAAAGTTCAATATAGTAATTTAAATGCGAAAAACAGTAAAATGTTAGCACCTTTATCAATGTTTGAATCATTTTCAAAAACATTCAAATCTTATCACTCTGAAATGGCTTATCGGCCTTTATTTACTATCAGTATAACCATAATTATATTTTTTTTGGAATTTTTATAATTTGATATTGTTTTGACTAACAGAGGGATCAAAGTATACTAGATTGAATTCCATCGAGTTAGAGGAAATATGGAGATACAGAATATCGAGTAAGAGAGAGTTGACTGTATTGCTTTCTTGAAGAAGTGATCATATATGTATGTATTGGAAATAGAGAAATTTGTTCCTTTGATTTAGGGATTTTTGTGTCGATATATTCTATAGTTTGATAATTCTATAAATCGATGCTCCCTTGAATATCGAGTTATAGGGAGTCGACTGTATAATAGAAAAAAAATCAATCTTCTTAAAATTTGCACCTTATTTCGCCATGGTGTTCCTGAAATCGCCACCCTTCATAAGAAATCAACATAGGGGGAGATCCCCCAGTACCGAACAGCACCCAATACCGGACAAAATGGAAAAATCATGGTTCAATTAGAATTATGTGTTAGAAGAACTATTACAGCTATTACAGAGAGTAATGTTTGCGTAGAATAACACATCATTGAAATATGTATGCCTTTTTTAAAAAGTAGAGATTTTTGAAAATCACAAACAAATTTACGTATCGTTTTATATTTGAGCATAATTAGTAATTATTTTGAATATAGCAAAATAGTTTGGATCTGAGAGAGACTAGCGAAGAGGAAAAATGTCAACGTCATATGCAGCCCAGATTCCGCTGTCACGAAACGTCAAATGCAGCCCATCGTTTCTATGGCTAAAAAAGTGAAAAGTATTGTATTCAAAATAAAATATCATTAAAAACCTCAGTCAGCGGAGTAGTTTTTCCTAAGATGCTGATAAATTTGAACACAAGACTAATTATTTATAATGTCTGCTACGTTTCCTGACATGAAATTTCACTCAAAATGCCGTTTATGCTTCGGTGTGATGCAAACACAATAGTTTTTTTTTTTGCTGAGATGGTCATGTGAAAGCTTGAACGGTTTGCGCAAAATTGATGTACTGAGTGGAATAAGAAAAGTGCAAGTGGTCCAGTATTCGTCACCCCAATTTTTAGTACAAAAACAAAGTTCCTGTCCAGTTCTCATATTTTTCTTGCTGAACAGGAATTGAAAGCTTCATTTTAACGTATTTAAGGTAAAATGTACACTGGTACAAAAACGTCGTAAGTAATTAAATAAAACAGTGTATAATTTTGTCATTGAATTTAATAGAAATTTCCTAGTTTTTAAACGTGAGCTGAAAGCATGCAAAGCAAAATTAAGGCAATTTACACGGCGAAAAAATGTTAAACATTTTTAAAAGACAGGTTTTCATCCTTTTTAAATATTTTCTCAAAATCGTTATGAAAGTTACTTACGTTGATTTGAAAAAAAATAATCGAAAAATAATAAAGAAATAAAAGTCACATAATTGAACTACCCATCAATTCAATTTTAAATTTCGAAGAGTTTACATCTGTAAAACACCTTATGTGCCAGTCTGTCACGCTATAGGGGGCACCGATTCACCATCGTAGCTAATCACAAACATCGAGCTGCCGCGCCGGTTGTTCTTACATTACATTGCTACGTATGTGAACCACGACGCGCACGCAGAGAGAACCGACGAATACTCAAAGCTAAGCGATTGGCAGTGACATTCAGTTATTCGCTGGAACTTGCCGCGAACGGTTCAATCCCTCGATTCGTCCATTCCCCCAAAAGTGTAAGTACAATATAGCAATTCAAGCCTTATAACCGGCGATCTACAATTCGGTTGACCCAAAGGAAACAACGCCGACCACGAGAGGAAATTCAAATTTCAAAGTTCGAAAACGGGGAATACATATTCAAGGGGAGCATTAATTGGTGGAACACGCAGAACAGCGCCAGAAGATAACTACTAAGTAAGGACTGAGAATGCGGCTGAGCGGATGATTTTCAGCAGCATCTAGACTTGATTGATTCGCTAGTAGTATATTACGTAATCGGTCAATTGCATCGCCGGCGAATGTAAATATAGAAGCCCGACATCGTTTCAGTAGGTTGATTGAAGTGATTCGGAGTGATTATTATTTTTAATTAGTGACGACCCTTAATGGAATGACCCGTTTGTAGGGTACGGAATTTTATAGAACGGACCATAAATCGCGTTCTATTCAGCATGTTCATAAAAGTGTGACCCTGGTGGATGAAGATAGCGAGTTAACCGTGCGAACTGGAAAAGAGGCAAATGAGAGTCGAAACAGGTTGTTTAGTGACTGTTTTTTTTTTGGAAGAAGAGACCAATAAAATGAGAATGAGTTGAGATTTGAGGAATGGTGACGTGATGCTGTTCATTTGACCAAAACCGGATTCTCTTAATTTGGTGCAAGTCACAAGCCGCGAATTCCGAGCACGAGTTTATGATTCTGAAGGCGTGTGTACACCTTACAAAGTGCGTAATGAGTGGATAATTATGTGAATGGAAAAGGCACAGCGTGGATTGAATGGACCTGTTGAGTCTTGAAACCTACATAGATTTGTAAATGACTCATAAGAGAATGACAGTGCAAACTATCTTAATTTCGTCGTGTGAACTCGTTTCAATAAACAAATATTGACTCTACTCGAGGTGCTCAGAAGAACGAATACAAGTTGTGAATGCGTTTGTTTGTTTTGCTAATATATAGCTGCCTGTGATTTGAATTGCTCCGTACGGGTTTCTGTGCGATATTGAAGGGCGTATATCGACGATTTCGATTGTGCCAGCGCTGTATTCAAGGGCGTATAATGCCAGCACCGGAAGAATAACAATACAGCAGCAGATTGATAATGCAGCCTACGGAATTCTCTCACAATCAGTTATGATGGAACACACATTCAATGGCCAGTAAGCACGTGTTGCTTGGAGTCAGATTAATACCCTCACTATAACCGATTTTTGTTATCGGAGCGATGAGTGATCATTCAAATTACACGATGACTTGCCAGATTGAATAGATTCACATATTCAATTCATGTGAGCACAAGAGACGACAAGTTTAACAATTGCCAGTTGTTGTGAAATTGCTTTCCACTAACTCCAACCGCATCTGCGGACATTCAAATCAGATTGTAAAATTATGGGGAGCTGAGGTGTGCACCGAAGCATATTCTACCGGCGACGACCGTGTACCCTTTTTTAACGGCGGTGGTGTTGATCGATGTAGTTAAAACAAACATTTAGCTAATACGAATAAGCTTTTCATTTTCTTTCGAGTTTGGTGAATTTCCCGACAGATTTATGATTTATCCCAGCAAACTACTACATGACTACAAGCAAGATCTTTGATTGTTTCCTTGCAAGATCCATAGTGTGATTCAGATGAACTTTTAGAAGTCTTCCTGACGATTTGGAGAATTTCTAAATTTGAAGATTATTGTGTAGATTCCGACAGAGGTATACAGAGGAATTACACAAAAAATTCGTCAAGTATTTGAAAAGGAATTTGTCAAACATTCACTTATAAATCTAATAAAGATCTCATATTAACCCTCCAAGCTCCGGGACAGACCTTTTATTTTCAATCGACGGGTGCTTCGAAACGAATAAGTTTAATCAAACTCGGTTTTCACTGATCAATGGGACTTTCTGTGAGTGGGTCGTTCAACCCGGAAGTTCAGGTCTGAACATGTTTTTCAACCGGAAATAAGTGTTCCCTAGTCACAACTTTAGCAACGAAACTAATATTTAAGATAGGGTTCTTTCTGGATGTTTGGACCTTGACGAAGTAAGCCACTTTGCATACCGTTTTGTCTCAAATTCCGAACAGACTCATATTCCGAACACTCGTTTTTTGTATGACGATGAGAATGTTTCGCTGAAATATCTATTTTATACCTCGAGAGTTATGATGATTCTCTAGTTTGAGATCAGTACAACTAGCTAAAATAAATTTATTTGCGAAACTATTTACATGGATATGATTTATTCATGGTGTTCGGAATTTGAATCGAGGAATATGAAACAGAATGAATGAATGTTGTTCGGAATTTGAATCAAAATGTTGTTCCATACTTTTACGTACAACAATACTAAACAAGTTTAAATACTTGTTTTTAATTATGAGTCGTGGTTTACGGCTAACCAGCCGAATGGAAGTTAAACAACTACCGAAAAGCTAAACATTACATATAATTTGCAATTGGATTAGATGGACAAATTGATGTGAAGATTTGCGAAAAAAGTTACACGTCTTCTCAGTGAGAATCGAACTCACGACTCCCCGATCTCTAGTTGGGGCGCGTTACCACTACGCTATGAGAGGACTCATGAACGCAGAAGTTAACCTGAATTCGATTTTAGCTCAATAATCACGTGGTCCTTTTTCGCAAAGTGCACCTCTTTCGGAAGAATTAGAATCCAATTGCAAATTATATGTAATGTTTAGCTTTTCGGTAGTTGTTAAACTTCCACTCGGCTGGTTAGCCGTAAACCACGATTCATAATTAAAAACAAGTATTTATCGAGCAACGGACTCATGTTCCGTAACCGGTCGTTTGAGAACGTCGCGACCCATTGGAAGCCCTCACAATAGAAACCTCAGCCAGTACAGTTGCTGGCTATTGTTGTGTGCTATTTCATTACCTAAAAAATAATGCGCTCTCGGGCTAGGCTTTGGATATTAATAGAAAGCGTTGTGTTTGGATGGGCATCTAATTCTTCCGAAAGAGGTGCACTTTGCGAAAAAGAACCACGTGATTATTGAGCTGAAATCGAATTCAGGTTAACTTCTGCGTTCATTAGTCCTCTCATAGTGTAGTGGTAACGCGCCCCAACTAGAGATCGGGGAGTCGTGAGTTCGATTCTCACTGAGAAAACGTGTAACTTTTTCGCAAATCTTCACATCAATTTGTCCATCTAATCCATTTGCAAATTTTAAATAATGTTTAGCTTTTCGGTAGTTGTTAAGTTTAAATAAACATTTTCATCGGCACACCCAACAGATAACAGTTAGACTTTGCAAAGAAATCCAAATTTTCACAAATGTGAGCTAATTTATGCCCCCCAGATGCAGTTGAAGTCACTGTTGGCCTTAAGTTTTCGGAATATGAGTCAAAACGGTACATAGTTTTTCCAAAATTTATCTGGAATATGTTTTGGAAAGGGCGTAACTTTTTTACCCGATATGATTCAAAATAATCGAATCGAAAAATGACAACTTCTATAAAGTGTTGTATGGATGACTTATAGATAATTGTCCTAATTTTTAAATGAAAATACGGAAAAAATCTTATGTCATTGTCAAACAAAACTAAACCAATGAATGTCACAATCATCTCAGAACTCAATTCAGCTAATTAAACGAGTCATCAGTTTACTTTAAAATATCGAGAATTCCATATAAAAATTATCCCATTTGTGACCTACACTAAAAAAATAAGATTTTCAAAAGTGACCTAAAAAGTTTTGTGACCTACACTAAAAAAAAGATTAAAGTCGATTAAAAAAAATGTACAGTTTGTACTTGGTTGACTTTTTTCTCAAGATAGGTAACTGTGTTTTATTTTTTAATATTTCTGGTGATATATCGGCTATAACATTTCGATATCGAAGCGATAGCCGGTAATTGAAATATGAAAAAAAAAAAAATTTCTCTCACATGTTATCACAATTTCAAAACAATAAAGGAATAATATTTTCGATAAGGTATCATATCTATTTTTATTTGTACTCTAAGAGTGTGGTGCCAACTTCGAATATAATGTGGCGAGAAACGCGTCCTTTTTATAAGGAAATCTCGATAATTTAGAGTAAACTGATTACACAAAATTGACGCGCTTATTGAGCTGAAGCTGAGATAAATGTGATTTTAACTCGTAAGGTTTATTTTTTGGAAATGATACGCTAAAAAAATGTATTTGAGAAAAAAAAGTTTTTGTTAGAAAAACTAGTTTTCCTTAAAAGTGCCCATCTAGCGATGTTTCGACGGTCGATAGAAGCCATTGCCTAACTTGAGACGCAATTTCATTAAAATAAAAAATAAACAATCGTTTTGGAACGACTAAAATATATTTTTTCAGTGTAGGCCGGAAATGAGACAATTTGTATATGACATTTTCGATAATTTAAAGTAATCTGATTAGACCAAATTGACTCTCTTATTGAGCTCCATTGAGTTCTGTGATAATTGTGACTTTTACAATTTGCCCTCGTACGCCAGCTAGCTAAACAGTTCGCGACAAAACATTTTTTTGGTAATTCTCCAGGTATTTCTTCACATGATGTGTCTTATATTTCCCATGGAACACATAGCAAGCTTAGTGGCATCGTATAGCGGAAGGATATAGCTTTCATCTAAGAATTGAAAAAAATGGCGGCCATTTTGAATTAGGACGCCATTTTGAATTTTGTTACAAAAACTGTTTTTCCACCATTAGCGCACCGCTCGTTTAGAATTCTGAGGTCACCATCAGAAAGCTGAGAAAAAACTGAGTGACATAGGCTACAAAAACTACGTGAGCAATGGTACCCTATGAAATGAAAGATTTTCTAAATCAGTTAGCCTTTCTTACTCAGTTCTTTTCTCAGATTTCTGATGGTCACCTCAGAATTCTAAGCAAGCGGTGCGCTAATGGTGAAAACACGGTTTTTGTAACAAAATTCAAGATGGCGGCCAAATTAAAAATAACCGCCAAAATGTTTTTAGTCTCAGATGAAAGCAATATCCTTCCATTAAATCTTGGAACGCTTAATTTATCAAAAATGGGCTTTTTCGCAAACTGTTTAGCTAGCTGGCGTACGAGGGGTCCACCAATTTGAGAAAATCGAAAGGACCACCCTTTAGTTATAGCATATACTAGCGATCAATGATATAAAATTGGAACTCTAACGATGGGTGCCGATGCCGGCCTGGTTTCAACGAGAATTGCTCATTCTGAAAGAAAAAAGAATTCTTAGAATCGCTAATAGCATATCACGAGCATGTCGAGGATCTTACTAGGAGTTTATCGGAGAATTCTCAAAAAGGATCTCGCTCGGGAAGAATCAAGCATGTTCTTCTTACAACTTCCTTGGGGGTCGCGACCCACAATTTGGAAAACTATGCTCTAAAGTATCTTGTTCGAGTAAAATTGTCTACAAAGTCACATTTTTTACATTCTTTGAGTAAAATATTGCGGCTTTAAAAATTTCTTTGAAACAATGTCACAGTTTCTATAGAAATACATTCTTAGAATCCTCGAAAATCCTCAAAAACTTTTTAGAGATTAGTTCAGGACAATATTCAAAGATTCCTCCAAGCCATCTAGAAATTCTTTTACTAATTTCTTCAGTCGTTTCCTCAGAAAATTATCCTAAAATTGCTCCAGTAATTTCTGAAGCAGTGCTTAGAAGCATTTTTTTAAGAATTTGCTCTATGAAATCCTTAAGGTGCAAGAAAAATGAAGCAAATGTCAAAAATTAAAAATCAGTTTTTGTCCTTGAAATTAACAAATCGAAAAAAATAAAAACACACAGCCTTTTTATTTTGCAAATAAAACAGCTGTGTGTTTTAATTTTTTTTTTCGATTTGTCGATTTTAACGTCAAAAACTGCTTTTTCACTTTTAGCATTTGACCCCTTTTTACTTGGGCCTTAAACATTTGAACACTAAACTTCAATGATCTTAACTCCAAAAGTACTCACAGGAATTCTTCCACCTATTCTCTAGGATATCTTTCTAATATTCCTAAAATTATTTATAAAACATACACAAGGGTTCGTTCTGGTGCTGCAGAAATTCGTTTAGGATTTAATCCAGAATATCCCACGAACATTTTTCGAAATTTTCTTACGACGACATTTTTATTAGTTCTTCAAGCTATTTTATAGGAATTTCTTTATAAATTCATCCATGGTTTGCCACATAAATTTTTCTACTCACTATTTCACAAACTATTAGGAACCCTTTCACGAATTCCTCAATGATTTTAATCAGATATTGCTCATGAAGTTTCTCCTAAAATTTCCTCCTGAGATGTTTCCAGTATTTCATCCGCGAATCCCCGCCTTATGGATTTGTCGACCACTATCTAGCTTTGATAGTTGGTATGTGTATAATCATGTGGTCAAACAAGCCTTAAGTAAAGTGCTCTTCAAGTAGTTGAGGGTGTGTGTGGCTAACTTGGCGTTTCGGTTAACGTTAACTCGATTAAAACATCTATTGTCTATTCACGTAAACACGAAACCGCGAAGAAATTCAACATTTACACCTTTTTTGGACGGAATCATTGTAGAATCTAAACTTTTCAAGATTCACCTTGCACGATCTTTGGTCAATGCTTTTGGTAAAACTTGGGCCTCGAATCCTAAGTATATCAAATGGTTTTACACAACTGTTGTTCGACCAATACTTGTGTGATGGCGAAAGGGCAAAATATGAACAGTGAAAAATTAAGCCATCTACAAAGAATAACAATGACAAAAAGTGTTTTTACGACTCTACTCCATTACACATGAATTTCGAAAAAGAAGCACTTCATTGGTCTTACCGTTTATGAGTATCTACTTTCGTAAGCTAAGGGTTCATCAATTTTACTCACTTGGTAATTACAGCACCGTTTTTAGATTGAAGTATGTGCTCTTATGTGTGGAGTGCAATCAATACTCCAACAGCAAGTAATGGGTAAAGTAATATACTTCCAAGAGTGGAAAATCTGTTTAAGTTGATTGCAGTATCCAGGCTGGCCACTGACTACACAACTATTACATGGTAAATACTTTGCGTGGTGACTTATTTATTTGTGAGTGATTGTGAATACGCTAATGAAACTGCTCAAAGTGGACGAATAATTCTATCTTTTAATTATGAAAAATCCAATATTATATCCAAAAGTTTAGATCCATAGGAAAACATTCAATTTCAAATGAAGTAATTTTAGCGTTCCTGATTTTAGTGTCTGTTACGCGCTCCAAAATGATAACCGATTGTTAAATATCACTGAATTAAATCATCTATTATCATTTTTGCTACCGCAAATTTTCTTAACATTGGCTTAACATTGGGTCAACGGTGACCACCCATTTATCTCTTTATATTTGGCTACAACCTTGAAAATAATTTACCAGCCATATAATCTGTTACCGAGAGCGTCGAAAAGAGAGGAAGCTACGATAAATGCAAGTGATAATGAAACGGTGGATAAAGTCATTCCATTAGTAGGAATGTGAATCTAGCAAATTAGTATCCAAAAATTATAATTTCTTGGCTATATTAGCTTAGACTAATATTGACCAATACTGGTCAAGTGAGTTGACTTCTTGCCTAATTTAAATCTAAATGATCGTCCTGGAAAGAACATTCTTTGCGGCATTTCAATAAATGATTAATGAGATTTTTTTTTATTTTTTTTTATTATTTTTATGTTTTAAAACAAAACAGAATGCAATTTATTTTGATTCAAATTCAATCAACAGATATTGATCACAGGGGCCCTACTTAGCCGAGTGGTAAGAGTCCGTAGCTACAAAGCAAAGTCATGCTGAAGATGTCTAGGTTCTGTTCCCGGTCGTTCCAGGATCTTTTCGTAATGGAAACTTCCCTGAGTATAATGTATCTGCTACACGATATAGGGTAAATTGGTATAATGCGCCCCAACCGGGCAATACGCCCCACTTCATTTTCTAGGGATTAAGGCTTATTTGACACGTAAATATGGTTACACACCTTGAATATCCGCGAAAAACTGATGTTGCACATATAAGATCTTTGAGAAGTATGAACAATCAATAAAAATACCGAAAACATCGAAAATCAGCTTTTTGGCGTAAAATTTTGGGTCCGATAGGGAAGCCTCGTTGTAAATGAAGCCCATCCTTTACTATTGTACTTATTACAAAAGCTTTTATCGGAAGAAGACTGCTAATAGACCCTTTAAAGCTTAGCAAATGTTGGAATTCTTCTTGAAAACATTTCTACAGCGCGAAACGTTTTCTACGGGAGTAGCATATTGCCCGGTTTGTTTTGAAACGTCAAGATTTGGACCGTATACAGAAAACGTCTTGTACTCTTTTTAGAAGTTACCTGGCAAGAGAAAGTTGCATGCAGAGCATGACCAACTAAGTAAACAACACTTTGACACCAATAACAATAGAAGTAATCCATTTTCCACTGCGATAGAGCAAGGGGGCGTATTATACCGGTTTACCCTACGAATGCGAAAATGGCAACTTTGTCAAGGAAAGCTTTTATTTAATAACTGTGGAAGTGCTCATTGAACACTATATTGAGAAGCAGGCTTTGTCCCAGTGAGGCCAAGAAGTAGAAGAAGATATTGATGACAACCAGGAGTATACTCTATCCAACAAGTTACACTTACAGCAAACCGACTATTGCTGGAAAAGTTTTCCCTTCATAATAAAATAAACAAAACAAAGCTCGTTTCTAGAAGGGTTTGTAGTTTTCTCGTTCGCCGTGTATGTTGCTTATACAGTTCTCTCGGGTGAACATGATGATAAAACGTATAGCTTTATCGCGATCCCCAATATAAACAACGATAACGGTCATATATGCGTGCTCCCCAGTGGAGGAGCTTCAGCACAGCAATACCTAGATATCAACAACACGCAGCACTTTTGCCAGTCATCACATCTTCAGGCAATCAGCTGATGGCATGGTAGCTGAAAGTTGACCGAAGTGATAAGGCAGGACCTTAGCTGCCATCCTCTCAGTTGAAGTGGCAGCTATCATTATTGTTGGGTAAGATAAGAGCAGTTTCGGTTCAACAATGTTCGATTTGAAGGCTATCGTCTAAATTTGACTGATAATGTTTGCTGACACTATACAGTAGAGTGGTTCAAAAAATCGTTTTTGCTCCACACCGCTCATTCGATTCAAGATCAAATTCTGAGTGTCCTCTCAAAATTTGAGCTCATTTGGATGAAAATTGAGACTACATAAGCCCTTCAAAGTTTATATAGGAATTACTATGGGAAAAGCAAGCAAATCATTCAATCGGTCATAGTATTTACCCATATGGTCTTGGGGATTAGAGCTACGTTGAAAATTTAAGATACATTCATTGCTATTCAGCATGACCATGCTGAGGGTCGTGGGTTCGAATCCCGCTGGTCGAGGATCTTTTCGTAAAGGAAATTTTCTCGATTCCCAGGGCATAGAGTATCTTCGTACCTGCCACACGATATACACATGCAAAAATGGTCAATCGGCAAAGAAAGCTCTCAGTTAATAACTGTGGAAGTGCTCATAAGAACACTAATCTGAGAAGCAGGCTTTGTCCCAGTTGGGACGTAACGCCAGAAAGAAGAAGAAGATAACTTGTGAGCTCGCCCTAAACGAGTGTAGCTCCTTGTTTCTAACCAAATGAATGGACGAAAATTATCACCACTGGGAGAAAGAGGAGGATCTTCTCCTCATCGTAGCATTGTAGAATAACGTGTAAATCCATTCATTTGCTCGATAACGACAAGCTACACACTTGATTATTAATGGCTTTTAGGGTGAGATCTCAAGTTATGCGAGTTTGGTCAGGTATTTTCAAATTTATAAAGCAATTTTTCTGAAATTTTCTCCAGAAATTTATTTGCTTCTGAAATTTCTATATCAATATTTGAAAAATGTCGAAAATGATTTAAGGGATTCCAGGGATCCTTCAAGGAGATGTTCATGTGATCATCCATGTTTTTCACTAGAAATCCCACCTGGTTTAAGTTGAGGAACTTTTTTCAACGAATTCATCCCAAATATGACTTTAGGATCCTTCTCGGATCTCGTGATTTTTTCTCAGGAAAGGATTCATTAGGTAGGGTGCCGGTGCCAATAATGGTTGTAATGTACCAGTTCCAATCTACTATGAAATAAAACGTACATTTTTCGATAAAAACGACTTTTTTTGGTGGATAGATCGCCTCTAGTTTAGTCGATGTGCCAAATTTCAGCTTTTTATTTCATCAAAAATTAATATAAATAATTAAGTTTACGCAAAAAATTTGCTCCCTTGCACCAATAGTTGCCGTCGTGTTCCAATAGTGGATCAACGGATGGAAGCAGTTTTTAAAATTGATGTATAAAAATGGAGAAGAGTCCCAGAGATGATCTTTATGCTTCATTCGAAAGATATTAGTTGCTGTTCCGAGGGAAAAATGTTAAACGTTTGTAAAAATTTGCCAATTTGTTTAAAATTCCTTGAATAATTCCCGAACGCCTACTACTGGAGCACTAGCGCAACTACTGGAACACGTGTACCAATAGTGGCTCAAGCGATTTTATGTGAAAAAAATAGTTTTATCACTCTTTTTATATTTTTCCCATATAGTAGAGGTTGAAATCTTTCTGTTGACGCCAAAAGATCTCTGCTAAGGCTTTTCGTTATTTTGTTATGATTTTTTATAGCTTAGATAGTCCACTAATGGCACCGGCACCCTATCTCTCATATGACTTCGCCGTAAATTTCCATTGTTCCGAGCAATTCTTAGGGATTTATTTCAAGACAATTCAATGAATTTTTAATTTTTTTTCAGAATTGTTTCCAGGATTCCCGCAATATTTTTTCCAGAGATTCTTTCAACTTCCTGTAGGATTAATATATATTTATTCTGCCCATAAAAGCTTAACTGTCCCATATGGAATTTCAAACCAACCATTTTTTCATGGTCAATTGGCATAGAAAGCTCTCAGTTAAAAACTGTGGAAGTGCTCATAAGAACATTAAGCTGAGAAGCAGGCTTTGTCCCAGTTTGGACGTAACGCCAGAAAGAAGAAGAAATCCGAATTAGGGCTCAAAAATCTTACAACTTGTTGATAAATCGGTCAATGTTGTGTTGAATGTTGTGAATTACAGAATATACCACATTAAACGCCTAAAGGTATGCAATTTTCCTTGAAATTAGCAACTTACTCACAAAAAGAGCATGTTTTTTCTCTGAAAATGAATTTTTATCCATAATGCAAATTCAAAATTGGGTTCACAGTACATGCCTGGAATGTATGAAACAGATTATTAAAATGGTGTCTTCATTTAGCCTTGGCAACAGTCGATGGTTTGGAGAAAAATCCTTCAATAGTTCATAAACCATTACCGTAATCCGGGGTAACATTGATCAGTTTTTGAGATATTTCTTAAATTTTTCATTTGAAAACACAAATGTCACAAGTTTTATATTTTTAAAACAAGTACTGGCACCCATAGTTCATGTCTATATACTGTATTTCTGTTTTCAAAAGATTTAAGGATGTTTAAATAAATGTTTTAAGTGATTTTTTGATTTAGCTGATATGGGGTAACATTGATCACCCATGTAAACCACGTTCGGTAATATTGAAAACGTCGTTACTTACTTAAATCATGGCCCCTGAAGCCGAATATGAAAACCAAACTCTTACAAGTCATTTACTTTTTGAGTTATTTCAAAAATAAAAACACCTCGAACCTCGGAATACGCCTAAAGGTAGGCAATTTCCTAAGGAAATTCTACATTCTTAACAGTTATTCGTCAATGTTGCCTAACTGCACATTCTTATGAAAGTTTTGACAACAGAATCGTTTTCGACAATGCCATTTTTAGCAATGCCGCTTGCACAACTTATATGAGACATGAATCTTCGGTAGTGTCATCTTTAACCATTGAAATCGTTGTTTCAAAAAGTTGTTAAATTTACGCATGAAGTAAATGCAATTTTCGAAAATATTTTAATTTTCATTAGCTCATGAATTTAGGAAGGAGAAGCGCAATTCATGCTTTGAAAATATTTCATCAATAAATGATGATACGAACTGTTTACGAGATGGGTACCCCGCTGATCAATGATAGACCGGATTACGGTACCTAAAAAAATCCGTTTTCCTATGGTATAATTATCTTGAATGTCAAAACGAATTTCAAAATCGATTAACAATGAATAACACAGCGTAACAAAAATGACAGTTTTGCGTGTCTCAAGGATCAAATTATGTATCTCTTATAGATTTGGGGTTGCTGTATCTGATGCCGTCCTCAGAAATATTCCAGCACGTCACAATTTTTGTATAAAACCTTGGTTTCATTGATGTTTACATTAAATTTAAAATATGATTTTCTCATACTTTTGTGTGATCTAAACCACCAAGCATGCAAAATAGGACTTAAACTTTCAATTAAAAAACAATTTACCTGAAATTGTACGATAAAATTTAGATTCAATGGATTTTTTCAACATGCTTGCAGTCTCCATAAAAAATTCTTCTTTTCTTTTATATGACAAAATACGTTACTTTTCGAAACGATCAAAAAAGAACTTTAAAAAATCGAAAATATCATAAAATTTGTTGATAATAATTGGCATGCACATGCAGTTTGAATTCTGTGGCAAATTAAGCGAATAAATTGCTATACAAGCTGGCAAACTTGCATGCAAGTTGGCTGAAATAGACTAATTTCGAATTTCCAACAGTCAACATCTCAAAAACTAGACGTGCTATGATATTTTTAAAAACGGCAATTAATTCAACAACACTTAATCTAGCGGTATTTTGGTGCTTGAGACAAAAACGTGTTCCGCAGTATAATCAATGGAATTCTACGCTTCCGCCCAAACATTTTGAAAATTTTCAAATGACGTCTTCATCTTCTGTGTGAAACGGGTTGTTACGGTTGCATGGGTGAACCGATTGAATTTAATTGATTTCAGTCAAAATAAAGATATTTTCCATGCACAAACGGTTGATGCAAGAGAAAAGAGTTCTATCTATCCAAAGGACATGGAAATGAGATGGTCTTTTGATTTACACTGGGAAATTTGTTGGAAAAAGGCCCAGAGGGTCCAAAATATATAGAGGTCCAAATTATATTGTTGTCCCACCTTTTAGGGTTAGGCAATCAGATAGTTTATTTATTTATTTATACACCAACAGACAGTAAGCCCCAATGATGTTTTAAACTAAAAAATACAGTAAAATACTAAGTTGAAACTTAACAAAACAAGGCAACAAAATGTCAAAAAAAAAACAAATGAAAGTCACAAATATTCACACAGAGAGTCGGGATAAAATTTCTACATAGTTACGACGTATTACTTGACGGGACAGGTGAAAATCAAACCATGCAGCAACCCTATTGAACACGCGTTGAAGACCGACCATAGCACTGTTTTGGCCATAGTTAGTTCGTCGCAATGGTAACCTCAACATAGCATTGTTACGCAACGTCCTGGAGTGAGCACTCGCATTGATAGATTCCAGGAGCGCAGGACAGTCTATTCTTCCTGAAAGCAAGTCAGCCACTACCATCGCTCTATTGACGTCTCTACGGGTCTGCAGTGATTCCAGTTGAATGAGTTGACACCTACTTTGGTAGCTAGGCAACCGGAACGGGTCTCGCCATGGAAGTCGACGGAGAGCATAACGGATGAAGCGACGTTGCACTGACTCTATCCTCTCCACGCCGTTACGGTAATACGGATGCCAAACTGCGGAGCAATATTCAAGTGTGGCTCGAACTAATGAGCAGTACAAAGATTTGAGACAATATGGATCCGTGAAATCCTTGGCAATACGGAAGATAAAACCCAATGTCCTGGAGGCTTTCTCGATGACATAGGACAGATGGTGTTTGAACGTCAACTGAGCATCCAGAATAACGCCAAGATCTTTAACATCTTCTACTCGTTGAAGCACCTTTCCCTTGAGCTGGTAACAGAACAGGATGGGCTGCAGTTTGCGTGAGAATGAGATAATCGAGCATTTCTCAGGATTAACTGTCAATCGATTCATGTCGCACCAAACTACAAAAACATCTAAATCATGTTGAAGAGCAACGGCGTCGGCGATGGTACGGACCCGCAGAAACAGTTTTAGATCATCTGCATAAGATAATCGAGGTCCTTTAATTACTGTGTTGACATCGTTGAAGTACAGCAAAAAAATCAGGGGTCCCAAATGGCTTCCTTGAGGTACTCCGGAAGTTGCCGTGAAAAATTCGGAAGTGAATCCTGCCAACTCCACAGTCAAGCGACGATCAGTCAGATACGAGCTGAACCAGCGCAACATTAGGCCCCCGACACCGAGCCTTTCCAACTTTTTTTTTTTTTTTTTTTTTTTTTTTTTTTTTTTCAAGGCACTCCGTGCTCGTGGCCACTACTGTGCCGGAATCATTTGATCTGTAGCTTCTTTACCGATACAGATCTATTTTTAACTTATCTATATTTACATCTGCATTTCACTCTCTCCTACTCTTTTACTCTCACACGGAGTAGGTAGGAGAGAGCTCTGCTGTTAGTGAGGCTAGCTGCCTGCGAAGAGGGTCAGTTTGTCTCAGTCACCATCTGATACTGACGGAGGATGGATGTGCTCCCCAAAGCACGATCCTCCGTGAGGCGTCTTCTGGTGGCTGGACGGATTTTTTTTTGTGGAGGGGCTGGGAATTGAACCCATGACCTTCCGCATATGAAGCGGAAGCGTAACCTCAAGGCTACAGACCCCCCTATCCTTTCCAACTTAGCGACAGTTATTGCGTGGTTTATTTTGTCGAACGCAGCGGTCAAGTCGGTATAGATCACATCCGTCTGGGCTCGATCAGCAAAGCTGTCGGCAATGTGTGAAGTAAGGCACAACAGGTTGGTCGTTGTGGAACGCCCCGATACGAATCCGTGTTGATCCTCACTAATGTAGTGTTTACAGTGGAACAGCATTGGTTTCATGACTATTAACTCGAAGAGCTTAGAAATACAACAAAGTGCTGAAATTCCTCGATAATTATTGACATCCTTACGATCGCCTTTTTTATGCACAGGAAACATAGTAGCAGTTTTCCAGGCCGCAGGAAATCGTCCACTATTTAACGATAGGTTGAATACATGGCGTATAGGAACCAGCAAATTGACGATGTGCGCCTTCAGCAAAACAGATGGAATTCCATCGGGACCGGGGTTCAACGATGATTTTAACCGTGCAGCCGCCTCGATGATCATATTATCATCGACAGTGAGCATGTTGAACGTTTCACCGAACAAAGGTACGTTGTTTGCAACATTCGCAACGTGTTCTTTGGATAACTCCTCTTCGCAGAAAACGCTGGAGATTTTTTTAGCAAAAAGGGTGCAGATATCATACCAATCGGAACCTACCTCTTCATCTAGCTTCATAACGGAGGGGAATAGGAGTTGTACCGACAAGAGTATCATGCAGTTTATCAGTTTATCAGCCACCAGAAACTCCACCTCAGGACTCACTTTTTTTATGGTGTTCAGTTGGAGCTGCCAGACAGCTTAACTTGTCAAGGCTGAACCCTCGGTCTGGCTTTTGCCAAGTTTCCCCTCTACCAGGACCAATACTCAGACGAACTAGGCTATGGTGCCCACATAAACACTGTTTTTATTAGTATTGTGCGGTGGTAGTTTTTTAAAAATACCCATATTCCCTTGCTTCTGAGAAAAGAAAGCATTGTGAAAATCAGCAGCTCCATCAGAATATTTTGAAAAAGTAGTGTAGTAGTGTCATTACTAATACTGTCTAGTCGAAATGGTTTTGAATAATTTGTCATTTAAGTGCTATTCTGATTACTCCTGTCTTTTACGTAAGATTAGAGTCTTAAGTGTCAATTGTCGTCAAGTCTTAACAAAATTAGGCTGTTTAGTAGTAATTCTAGTTAATTTCAGGTCTTTACATTCATATATCCTTAAAGAAAAAAGTCACTTTCCTTGTCTGTTCAACAATTTCTCGAAACTAGCAAGTGTACCCTAATGATCAATCACAGCGTCTTACTTTCCATAGTCATTTTATAGTGAATATTCAAGATTAAAGTTACCTTAGGCTTTTATTACAGTCTTCTACAAGATTAACTTTTCGGTGGCAAATGCAATGCTTCACAACGCCTACTTTCTACTTGTAAATTTTGCGAAAATGAAGCTGGATCAGATTATTTATACCGTTGTTACAAAAGAGGTATTTCTTATTATGGCAATTTAAAAACAACATTGTCGCCACTTATTTCTACTCAGTGTATCTACTAGTCATTTTCCTCAGAGTAATATTCCCTACGTCGTACATGATAACAATGTGTCTAGCTAGCTAATAGTAAGAGTGGGTACGGATCATTCAGGTTAGCAAAAGGCAAACTGATCGTCACCAATAGTATTAATGTCCACTTCGAATAGACTAGTTATTTGAAATGGGCATCAATTCTATCAATGACGCAGAATGTCCGTTGGATCACATCCGATATATTAATGCGTCTATGCCATATAAATTATGAAACGGCTTTAAGCAAAAAATGCCAAAATGTGATACCACCACTACAGGTCACGCCTTTGGTTTCCATCATATGGGCTAATGGATTATGCCCTCCCATCGCGGCAAGGTCGCATAACCAAGGGGAGGGAGGACATGACTCACTTTCTGCATGTTTATTCTACAAAAAAGATTTTCTGCACATTACAGTGATGCAGTTTCTTTAAAGGATGCATTAGGTACAGCATGTGGCAAACATAATATTTTACCGATATTACCATTAACAAAAAAAAAAAAAGAAAGAAGAATGTACCACTGTATTTGCAAAAACTATGTTAATCATCTTTTCTGGGGAATGTATTTAATTCTAGGAGACGGTTTTCGGGAAAATAGTGCTCAGATGAATGCTATAGAATCATTATCTGCATGTAAAGATATTATACAATTTGTGTATCAGATTATGTTTTGAATGTATCTTTTTTGAAGAACCTTGCCCTGGTCTCTGTGAGAATAATGTCAAGAACATAAGAATTTTAAAAAATATATAAGGAATCCAGGAAGAACTTTCGAAATTCAATTTAATTTATTACAAATTCTGGCCATTGTACTTTGCCAAAAATTTGTAAGATTTTTCCTTAACATTTCGCCTGTCCTGTTATGTGGAGAATTCTATCAACGATTTTAGAAGAATCGTGCTCAGAATACTCTCGGAAGTTCAACTAGGAAAATGCAAAAACGCTGCCCTGGATTTCGTTAGAACTTAATCACAAATTCGGTAGTAACCATACCTATGACTCTGTGGAATTGTGATTAAGATTCTGTGAGAATCTAGCCCAAATTGTGCTGGAAGAGTCGTGCGCAAAATGTGATTGGGAAATCAATTTGCCTAAATTTTATTATCATGCGTAAATTCCTCACACAATTGAGCACTATTCGAATATAGAAACTAAACATTGAATTCTTGAAATGTAAAGAATCACCAAAATAAAAAGTAAGAGGTTGTTTCCGAGATACGACCGCCAAGTTGACGTTGGATAACGTTAGCTTCTTCTATTTGCTGGCTTGAGACAGTCACAAACTTATGAAACATTTCTTTTGTTAAAAATCCAATTAATTTTCACACTATTTGTTGCATGTCAATTCTGATATATTATAGACATTGTGTGTTATTATTTTGTGTTAATACAAAATAATCACTTTACATGTATTCAGAACTTAGGCGATTATATTGAAGAATTGTTTTTCAAATGTATTAATTCAAAATAACTCTTTTTCATTGATTTTGTGGCCCTGAAAAGGGGAAATTAGGGAACATTACACAATCAACTCTTTAAAACACATTTGTTGGCTCTGAAAAGTGCCGATTGAATTGTTGAATTTGCGTAACACAGACACACTTTGACGGCGCACTGGTTTCAATCCTCCTTGCCCGATGAGATTTGCGGTGCGGATGACGATGTGCGCTTCAACAAGCGGCTTTGGTCGATTTTCTTCAGCCATCTCGTACAAATTAGGGAATATTACACGGACGGTGACGGCTGTGCCGCTCGATCTAATGAACCAGAATGACCGCGCTAGCCTCCCGCATGGCAATGACAGCGGAGCACTGGCTGGTAGCGACGATTTCTGGCCGAAAACGATTATGCTGGCTGGTGCACTCAAATGAGCGGCTTCAGTTGCTGCGGCTCCGAAATGCGTGGTTCTTCGGCTGTAATGCGTGTTGTATTCGCGTCCTATTGAAAACTGAACTGAAGACGCGAATGACTCTCGAAATTTTCTCGCCGACCGTGTTCACAGTCTGACGGCAAAAAGAAGAATGAGGGAAGAAGCAGGGTGCGGTGCGTTTTTATAGTGGGAAGCGGAACCAAAAAATGTGCTTGAACGTGATTGGTTAGATAAGAAAGGGGTCAACGTTTTACGATATTTCAATAGTTTGTTGCTAATAATCAATAGTGTCCTCCATTTGGATCGACGCGTAGATAAATTTCCAATCGATTCATGGATAAATATTGAAAATCTATCGATAAATGACTGAGTTATTAGCGGTCAAAACCTGACCATTTTTCGTTACATGCTCAATTTTTCGTTTTTCTGAATTGTACCCCCATATGTTGCCGTAAGACGTTATCCAACGTCAAAACTGATCAAAACGGGCAAGATATGAGACAATCATGAAACTCTTCGTGGCCCGCACAAAATGAAACCGGATGTGACCAACGGCCGTACGATGAGCATAACACCCTAACTACGCAATAAAGATCACACAAGATTTCACTTACCTGGCGTGGGCTTCACAACTTTGGATCGCCCGCTGCTGATGTCCTGGGCTTGTTCCACAATCGGTCCAAACATGCTGTTGAACTGTTCCTCCGTCTCGTCCTGAAAGTTACAAACAAACAAACGCTAAAGTGGAGGCATTCCCTTTTGGGCACCTTTTTCTACTCACCCGTACGAATCGCAAGTTCCTATCCATCAGCGATGAATCCGCCTCGAGAAAAGTGGACCGAGATCGCGACATTTTCACGAGTTTTCCGGAGTTTTACTACGAAAAATGGTTTTTGTTTTTGCACCACCAAGCAAAAGCACCACGCAATGTTTTCTGATTCAATCTCGGGAGCTAATGTCAAACTTCGGATTCGAACGATGTTTGCCGTGGTTTGTGCAAGATTGTTGAGTACCGTCGCGACGCTTTTCTCAAGTGGTGTGTGTGAGAGGCGAAGTTTCCAGAATGAGGTCCAATTTGTTTACATCATCAATGTTAACGAAATTATTATCAATTTACTTCGGCTTTAGAGAAAACAAATGCTTAAAAGTAGTTAAATTTAATTCTGGTTGCTTGAGTAAAATCAATTATTAATTACTTGAACTTTTCATTCATTCCAGACCCAAAAATAAGCGGCTTACTGTTTGTATACACAACCGAATGCGTTGGGATTGGTGCTGTCGACACACACTTGTTGCTGCTCAGCCGAAGGAATCCGAACAGCAAGCAGCCACTCAGCCGAGAAGAGTGACGCATCGTAATCGGCAGCAAAGATGGAAGCCCATCCGATGGACGAGTTTTGCGGTTCCCGATTTTGGGTAAGTTACGGCGGAAAAGTGACCAAATCGTGCGTGAAAATAGTGCTAATTGATACAGTTGTTGCTTGTGAATGTAGAAATGTAAAAATAGTGCGGTAATTCTGATGTTCAGTGACGAATATTCGAAGTTAAAATATCCATTGAATCTGGATGTAAGGTTATGTTGCTGGCGATAGACGTCAGTTTGCGTGACGAAGTTAAACTCCGAACGCCGAGGGGTGATTCGTGGTGTTGCTCGGCTCGAAAAGAGTAACGGGACTGTTCGTGAGTTACCACTCGTGGTATTGTTTGGGTTTGTGAAAGTACCGTTCAGGGGACGCGCTTTTGTTTTGCTTTCATTCATCAGCTGATCGCGCCGGTATTTAAAAAGCTGTACACACTTTCAGCAGCAATTAATGGTTTTATTGTATGCTGGGATTGTAATCGTGAATGACATTATTTATGATCTTTTTATTGCACAAGGTCATTTAGATTCTTGCATTACAAGGTGTAAGTTTCGTTTTGAACTTTTTCGATTTTCTGTACAAAATAAATGGTCAACTTTGGAGGCTTAGGGAAACTTGCAAATGTTGTAATGATGTTCCAATTTTATTGAATACGAGTTTTCTGGTCTGTTTTTTTTTTTTGAACTGACTAACAACCTGATTTGAGCTGTTCCAAATCTGGTTTGACACGCGTTTGTTTTCTAGTTTTTTTTACCCTGAACTTGGTAGTCTAGGATGGCGTTTCCAGAAGAAAGGCGATCATGAGGATTCCTGCAGGAATTTCTCCAATGATTCCACCACGAATTTCTACGGGATTAAATCTGAAGATTCCTCAATGAAGTCATCCAATAGAAATATCCAGCAGCTCTCTCAGGAATTCTACCGAAGTTTCTTCGATGTGTCAAACAGAATTTCCACCAACTCCTTCTTGAGTCCTTGGATTTCTTTCAGGAATTGCTTCGGCGATTTTTTTCCGGAATTCCTCCTGGGATTTGCTGCTGGAATTGCTCCGAGGATTTCCTCCAGGAAACCATACAGGTATTTCCATCACAAACTTCTCCGTGGATTTCATCCAAAAATTCCTTCGGAGATTTCCTCCAGAAAATCCTTTTAGGATTTCCACCAGGAATTTCTCCGGGGATTCCCTGTAGAAATTTCTCCAGAAATGTCTCTGGGGATTTGCAATTTCATCAATTCATTAAGAAATTTCTCTGCGAATTTTCTCCATAAATTTCTTTGGGATTCTTTTTTTTCCAGAAAATTTATCCATAGACTTCCTTAAGGAATTTCTCTAGGGATTTGCACCAGATTTCCTCAAGGGTTTTCAAGGATTCTTCTGGGAATATCCCTCAAGAACTTCTCCGGGAATTTCGTCCAGGAATTTCTATGATGGGTCTCACCAGGAATTCCTCTGGGAATTTTCTCCAAAACTTCCTCTGGAGATAATACCCAAGAATCCTTCCAAGGATTTCTCCCAAGAACTCTGCCAGGAATTTCTCACAGGATTTTCAAAATCAATTCCTGCGGGGATTTCGTCCAGGAATTTCTGTGGAAAATTATACCAGGAATTGCTTCTGGGATTTCTTCCAGAAACTCCTCCGAAAATTTTCTTCAGGGATTCCTCAAACAATTGCTCCGGAGATTACCTCAAAACATTCAGGGGATTTTGTCCAGAAATAATTCCGGGCTTTTCTTCAGGAATTGCTCCTGGGATTTCCTCCAGACAATCCTCTCAGGAATTCCTCCAAAAATTCGGGGGATTTCTACCAGAAATTATTCCGGGGCTTTCCTTCAGGAATTGCTCTGTGGATTTCCTCTAGAAACTCCTCCGATGATTTCTCCCAAGAACTTCTCCAGGAATTTTTCAGGGATTTTAAAAAATCAATCCCTGTGGGGATTTTGTCCAAGAATTTCTCTGGGGATTTCGTCCAGAAATATTTCCGGGGTTTCATTTAAAAATTTCTCCGTGGATTTTTTCAGAGAATTCATTCGAAGATTTCCTCCAGATATTTCTCTGGGGATTTGCAACAGGAATTACTCCGGAAATTTCCTCCAGGGATTCCTCCGGGAATTTCAAGGATTCTTCCGAGGTATTCCACAAAAACTCATTTGGAGATTTTTTCCAGAAATTTCTTTCTGGATTTTGTTCAGAAATTATATTTGGACTTTCCGTCAGAAATTGCTCCGGGGATATCCTCCAGAAGCACCTTCGGGGATTTGCCAAGGAATTTCTCTGAAGTTTTCCATCGGAAATTCCTCCACGGGGTTTTTTCCAGGAATTCCTCAATAGATTTCTAATAATTTTTCGAAGATTTCATCTAAGAATTTCTCTGGGGATTTACAGCAGGAATTTCTCCGGAGATTTCCTTCAAGAATTCCGGAGATATTTCCCAAGTACTCCTCCAAGGATTTCTTCCACGAATTCTTCCGAAAATTGCTCCGGAGAAAAGGTTTTCTGGGGGTTTGCTCTAGAAATTTCTCCGGAGATTTTTTTCCAAGAATCCCTTCAATGGTTTGCACCAAAAACTCCTCTGGAAAGTTTCTCCAGGAAGTTCTAAGGGTATTTTCAAAAGCATTTCCAGCGGGGATTTCGTCTAGGAGTTATACCGGGAATTTCATTAAGAAATTCCACCAGGGTTTTTTTTCAGAGAATTCATACGGAGATTTTCTACAGGAATTTCTCTGGGGATTTGCACCAGGAGTTTCCCGGAGATGTTCTGTAAGAAATTCTTTGGGAATTTCCTCCAGGAATTCATCCGAGAATTTCCTCCAGAAATTCATCCGAGAATTTCCTCCAGAAATTCATCCGAGAGCTTCTTTCAGGAATTTATCCGAGAATTTTCTCCAGAAATTCCTCCGAAAAGTTCAAGGTTTCCTCCGGGGATGTTCTCCAAGAACTACTCAGAGGATTTCTAATTGCATTTCCTCCTGGGATTTCGTCCAGAAATTTTTCCAATGATTTCCTCCGGGGATTTCATCAAAATTCCTCCGGAAATTTTTTGTAGAGAAATAATCCGAAGATCTCCAGGAATTTGCACCGGCAATTTATCCGGAGATTTCCTCCAGGAATTTCTCAGAGAATTTTTGCCGGGAATTCCAAAGATTCTTCCGGGGATATGCCCCAAGAACTATTCTTACAATTAGAACTTCTTTCAAGGATTTCCTTCGGGGGTTTCATTGAAAAATTCCTCCGGGAATTATCTTCAGAAATTCTTTCGGAGATTTTTTCAGAAATTTTATCCGGAGATTTCCTCTAGAAATTTCTTTGGGGATTTGCACCAGGAATTTCTCCGGAGCTTTCCTCCATGAATTCCTCCGATGATTTTGAAGGTTTCCTCCGGGGATATCATCTAAGAAATGCTTAGGAAACTTTCTTCAGGAATTCCTCAGGTGATTTTCAAGAGCAATTTATTCTGTGATTCTCTCCTGAAATTCCTCCGTAGATTTTTTTTTCCAAAAAGTTCTACGGGGATTTCCTCTAGAAATTCCTCAAGGGATTTCCAAAAGCAATTAATCCGGTAATTTCTTCTCATTCAACTCATTCAGATTTCCTCCGGGAAATACGCCAGAGTTCCCTCGAGAAATCTTCCAGAGTTGATCTGGGAATTCCTCCAGAGCTTCTCCAGGAATTCCTTCGCAGCTACTCCAGCAATTCCTCCGACGATCCTCTGGAGGTCCACTGGGAATTTGTCAGCAGTTCTTCCGAAAAGTCTCCGGAGCTCAACCGAGAATTCCTTCGGAGCTCTGCCGGAAATTCTTTCGGAGCTCCTCCGCGAATTCCTTTGGAATTGATCCGGGTACTTCTTCGGAGTTCTTTCTCGTCATAAACATAAGAAATTCGCTGGTTAAATCATTTTTTTTTGTTTTTGTTGATCACATTAGAAATGGTTCAAAAAAATATACAATAACCGGTGCATACGCGTGCGGTTTGGTCTATTTTTACCGGTCTATTTAATTTTGACTTGTCCAATTTTGGTGCAAATTTGAACCAAAAAATATACCATCGGTAAAGTTGCCCTTAGATCTGAGTTATTTATTGACTGAAACTTTCATACTTGTCCAATTTTGGTACAAATTTGAACCAAAAAATATACCATCGGTAAAGTTGCCCTTAGATCTGAGTTATTTATTGACTGAAACTTTCATAGTTACACAGTTCAGATATAACTTGTATATAACGTCATCACTTCTGAAGTTTCACTGAGAATCCCTTCGGAGCTCCTCCGCGAATTCCTTTAAATGAAAAAATACGATTTTTTCTTAAGAAATTTACACAAATCTGTGTTTAGTTTTACTATGGCCCGGAAAAAATAGATCTCCCAAGAGCAATCTTTGAAAACGCCACTATCTTTGATAGTATTTTTTACTAGAAATTGGGTCAAGGAAACTTAACATTGTTTAAACCACATCTATATACATTTTTCTAATGAATATTAATGTTTCAGGACCTAAATCTAACCTGGTATACGGAGGATCCGGATTTGACACCGTGTTTCCAACAGACCGTGCTCGTGTGGGCGCCCTGCGCTTTCCTCTGGGTTTTCTCGCTGATCGAGCTGTTTTACCTGCGGAACAGTCGTAACCGCAATGTTCCCTGGAGCGTGTTGAATATCACAAAACTAGCTATCGTTAGCGCGCTAATTGTGCTAACCATTGTCGATCTAATCAAAGCAATCTCAACAGACGGTACGGTGGCGCCGGTCTACTTTTACACCCCGGTGATAAAAATTGCCACTTTCGTAAGTATGAGGTTTTTTTCAAAGGGTTTTCAACAAACATTTGAGTGAGAAGCAATCAGTGATTACAGTTAATTACTTCAAATAAATAGGTAATCAGTAGTTAATTTCTGAGTAATCACAAAATAATTAATTGAAAGCAATGTGAATTGTGAAATAAGTAATCGAAGTTATCAAAATAATCAGAATTAATCCTTTAGAATTATAAGCAATCCAAAGATTACATATTTTATTTCTTTTTAAAAAATAATCAAAAATCAATAGTAATCATGAGTAATTATAAGTAATCAACAATAATAAATGTGTAATTAAAACATTATCAGGCAAGTGATGAAATGATTTACAGTATTCAAGAGTAATTCACTGTAATCATCAAGTAATCAGTATTAATCTTGGTAATCATAATAATCTTGGTAATCATTGAGTGATGAGGGTATTTTTTATGGAGGTGACAAGTAATCAACTCTGTTGGAAACTCCTTGTTTTTGCCGTTTGTCGTTGTTCTAACAACAAAGTCTATCTTTATTACAGGCTTATGTTGCCGGTCTAATATATTTAAACAAGTTCTACGGAATGCGAACATCCGGCTTGATGTTCCTCTTCTGGGGTCTCTTGGTTATCTGCAGCATTCCGCGCTGTCGAACGGAGTCTCGTGCCCACCAACTGCGCCAAGAAACTGACTCGTGGGCAGACTATCATTTTGTCAGTTTCTTCATTTTCTTCGCCGGTTCGTGCCTGATGTTCCTCACGAACTTCCTCATCGACAAACCGCCCCAGCAAACAAAATACGAAATAACAGATAAGGATTGTCCTGAACTGTCAGCTACTTTCCCGTCGCGACTGGTTTTCGGGTGGTTCGACAAACTGGCCTGGACAGGATTCAAAAAACCCCTGGTAAACGAAGATCTCTGGAATATGAAACCAGAGGATGCTTCTAAAGAAGTGTCTCCTCTATTCATGAAATATTGGAACGAAACTCTGGAGAAAACGTATAAAACTCGAGAGGTGCACGACGTAACAAGTACTGCTAGTTTCAAAAAGCAATCGGCTCGTGTAGATTTCAAGACGATCAAGACGAAAAAAATTGCGTCAATTCTACCGGCTCTAATTAAAGCTTTTGGTCCTACATTTGCTTTTGGATCATTTTTGAAACTAGGGCAAGATGTGTTGACTTTTGCATCTCCTCAAATCCTGAGGCTCATCATCAATTTCGTTGGCGGCGAGGAACCCCTGTGGAAAGGCATTTTCTTTGCACTTTTACTGTTTTTGGTAGCCGGAACGCAAACACTATTTTTGGCACAATACTTCAACCGGATGTTCTTCGTCGGATTGCGAATCCGTACGGCGCTGATCAGTGCCATCTACCGAAAGGCATTGATCATTTCAAACAGCGCACGAAAAGGTTCGACCGTGGGTGAAATCGTTAACCTGATGGCGGTCGATGCTCAAAGATTCATGGATCTGACCACCTATATTAACATGCTGTGGAGTGCTCCGCTGCAGATTGGCTTGGCGCTGTTTTTCCTGTGGGAAATTCTGGGACCGTCCGTGCTAGCTGGACTGGCAGTGATGATTATCCTGATTCCCGTCAACGGTGTCATTGCCAATAAAATCAAAACGCTGCAAATTAAGCAAATGAAGAACAAAGACGAACGTGTCAAACTGATGAACGAAGTGCTCAGCGGTATCAAGGTGAGTTTGGCAAGTTGGGTTCATATTTCTACAAGTTTAATTGTTCGTATTCTATTTAGGTCCTGAAACTATACGCTTGGGAACCAAGTTTTGAGCAGCAAATTCTGAAAATTCGTGACAAGGAAGTCAAAGTTCTCAAGTCGGCTGCTTATCTGAATGCTGGAACATCATTCATCTGGTCATGCGCTCCTTTCCTGGTAATGTATCGCATTCTTTTTCTTGGAATGATTTTATTGTTTCCCAATATGCCTCTTCCTCTGATATGTTCAGGTATCAACAGCTCTTTAAATGATTTTATCAATGGCTAGTGAGAATTATTTCATCCAACCCTCTATTGTTGGGATAATCCAATTTTGTGTATTCCTCTACCAAAGGTTTCCCTTATCACATTTTCCGTGTATGTACTGTCCGACGAGAAAAACGTGCTGACCCCCGTGAAAGCATTCGTTTGCCTCACGCTGTTCGATATCCTTAAACTTCCTCTGGTGCTCTTACCCATGTTGATCGTGTACATGGTAGAGGTAAATGACCTTCGAACATATTCAACTATGTTCCAAAAATATGTGAATGTATCCCCCCGTACATTATGCGCACGTGCTAAAAAGAGGAAGAGAGTTGCATTTCCCACCTAAAACCACGTTCAAAATTCTAACCAAAAGTTTCGTTTTCTGTTTTTCCGCATCTGTTAATCCAACCCATCATTACCATCATCGATCGAAACCAATCAAACCCACATCCTGCACAGGTATCATTAGTTACCTTCGCAACCTATGTCATGGTGGATGAGAATAACGTCCTGAATGCTACCACAGCTTTCGTCTCACTCGCACTATTCAACATCCTTCGGTTTCCGCTCTCGATGTTACCTATGCTCATCTCTAACATGGTGCAAGTAAGTGAAAACCCCCCGATATTCGAACTTCCATTGGACGCTTTTAACTATGCTGTTCCTGCTTATCTAAATATTTTTGTATCTATACTGACGATTCTATACAGATTTTCATTTAGACAACTCACTCAAGGACACGACAGTAGAATTGAAACATCTCATTCTGTTAGCTATCACACATTTTTCATTTTTTATTCATTTTTCCTCTCATTGAAAAGAGTTAGCAATCAATAGGAAGTTTTAATTGTTTGAAGCACACAACAAACGATATCTCTGTTGCTTTGTTGGATATGTATAGATTAGATACAGTCAGTGACATAAGTTAGTAACCAAATGCTGTTTTTCCATACAAAATGCCCAAGTTTGGGGTGCTGTATCTTAGTTTCTGGTAGTCCGAATTGGCTGAAATTTGGATGACGAACTACAAATAACTTGAAGTTTTGCCTGTAAGGGAATTATTACATTGCAGTCATTTTACATAGTTTCAGAGGGTTGTTCGAAGACAAGTAAGTAACCAAGAGACTTATTAATTTAATTCTAAAACGGTAAGTTGTGGATTGTTGGTCTGTTCCACAAAGTTGTTCAATTTCAGAAGTCACACAAATTTGCAGAACGCACCAACTTTCCACGACTTACCGTTTTCGAATTAAATTAAAAAGCCTCTGGGTTACTTACTTTTGTCTTTGAACAACCCTCTGAAACTCTATGTACCTCAGGTCTACTATTTTTCATAATGTCGTTTGGTATACATCGTTTGTTTGGATTCTACGTCACTAGCCCGAATATAACGTTAGCCTGAATTACACTTGCCTGAAACATTCCTCTACTGTCTAGCGATACGTTCGTGGGACAGAGCTGCTTCTCAGCTTAGTGTTCTTATGAGCACTTCCATAGTTGTTAACTGAGAGTTTTCTTTGCCGATTAATCATTTTTGCATGTATATATCGAGTGGCAGGTACGAAGGTACTCCATGCCCTGGGAAGTCAGGAAAATTTCCAACTCAAAAAGCTTCTTGACCGGTGTGATTCGAACCCACGTCCCTTAGCTTGGTTTTGTTCGAAACATAGTCCTAGTTTATTCTTCGGAAAAACGATTTTAAACTTTGACATTGTTTTTTTCTTTTCTTAATAATCGACTGTTCTTTCTGTACTCAAACTATTAAAGAGTTAGCTGAAATTGTTTCTCCTTTGAAACATATGCTGTTGTTTCGTGTTACATTTGTAGCAATAGTGGCATGAGAGCTTCTTATACTATAGTTAATGGTATTCGAGCTAGTATTGTAGAATCAATCCTAATGAATGATACCAAACTAAGGGACACGCCAAACCAATTGACACAGGAAGTGCTTGGCAACAAGGTCTAATTTAGATTTCAAACTGCGGAAGCGGCATGAAAGGAATCAATGAATACCATCAAACTTACTCGTTCATTACTCTGGAGGTTAACTCTTCTCATAATGTTTTTTTTTTTCAATTGTAGTTGTTTCCCAGGCAACTCCAATCCCACTGTAGTTTTTCACCCAAGACATTCTTCAAATTCTAGTTCTGAGTGTGCTTCCGAAAGCCCAAGAAAGCGAGTTCAGTTTGTGCGTCGCCGGAATGATTTTTTTTTCTCTCGGGCAGTGTTTTGGAAAGCCCAAGCAAGACGCCGAGAAGTTTTGCTATTCGCGCTGTGTGAGTGCAAACATTTATTCGTGTTCAGTTGAGGACGGATTATCAACTGGTGAGCTCGTTTCATGCTTATGATAACACATTTTTTCAAGAAAGCATTACTTTTATGTAATATGCAAACAAACTTTGTATGGTTCGTCATTACAAGTGTCGGCATCAAGATACATATATTTTTCTCTTTTTGACATAACTAAAAATATCTTTTGAATTGTTCGCTTTTTAAGAATTCCGGAAGATCCTTTGGAAGTTCCTTCACAAGTTTCCCCAGGAGTTACTCCGGAAGTTCTACTGAGAGTTTCACCAGAAATTTCAATGAGATTTCTTCTACAAGTTCCCTAAGACTACCTCCAGAAGTTCAACAAGGATTTCCTCCGAAAATTCCACTTGGAGTTTTTCCGAAAGTTTCTCTGAATGCTCCTCTAGGAGTTCCTCCAGAATTTCCCATAAGTTTTGGTCCAGAAGTTTCGCAAGAAGTTACTCCTGAAGTTCCACTGGAATTTTCCAAGAGTTTATTCTGGAATTTATCCTGAAGCTCCTCTAAGAATCACTCCGCAAGCTCCTCTAGGAGTTCCCTTAGAAATAGCTCTGAAAGTGTATGTAGATTTTTTTTCGAAAATTCCTCTAAGTTACGCAACGAATTCCTTCAGAAATTCTCCAAGGAGAATCTCTGTAAGCGAATATCTTCAGAAGATTCCGCCGCAAGTTTCCTTCAGAATTCCCCTGGAGGTCCTCCTCAAGTTTCCCCAAGAGTACTTCCGAAAGTTTTGCTTTTTGGTTTCTCCTGGAACCCATTAGGAAGCTTCTTCAGGATTTCCTCCGGAAATTTTCCGAGTAGTTTCTCTGGAAATTCTGATAGAAATTCCTCCAGAAGCTTTCAGAGGATTTCTGCTCTAGGATTTTGTTTAGAATCTCTAGGAATTTATTTGGAAATCCCTCAAAGAATTCCTAGAGAAGTTTCCAAGAGATTTACCACATAAATTACTGGAATGATACAAATAAAATTCTCGAGGCAATTTTTGGGGGAATTCTCGGAGCAATATCTTAAAGAATCTCTGGAGGAACTCTGAGAGAAATCCTTAGGGAAATTACCGGAGCATGTAGCTGTTTGGGGCATTGCACAGAAATCCCAGTTAGAAATTCAGAAGTGTTCATGGACTAATTCACTGATAAATATTCTGCAATAACGCAAAACAAAAAATCGAAGTAGTATTTCCTGAAGGATTCGCTGATTAATTCGCGGAGGAATTTTAAGATAATTCTTTGGCGAAATTCCGGAGTAGGTCTTGGAAAAATCCCCAGAGGAGTTTCTGAAGAAATTCTCGAATACCGAAAGCAATTCTTTGGAATATTTTTAGAAGTATTATAAGTAATAAATTACAATCCTGTCTAAAAAATATCAAGAGAAAAAGATATATCAGGGATGATTCCCACAGGATTCTTTAGCGGAATCCCCCGTAGTCGTAACGGAAATATCATTTAAGTATTTTCTGGAACTTCACCTAGAAATCCCTATATGTTTTTCGGAATTTATAGGGAAGCTATAATATAACAATTTATATATGTTCGTGAACAACTAGAAGGTGCGCAGTGGACCTTAATAAAATTGACAGCTAGTATAAAACTTTCTTCATCCGCCATCATTACTTCCGTTAGATCCATAAAAACATCCTTCGCCTCCAGCTCACTCAGCCATGGCCACCGCCAGCTCCATACGAACTACCTGCAGTTTTCCCTGGTAGGTACTTCAGATTCATCGTTGCTTAACTGTTCCCGCGGGCGTAACGGGTAAAAAAATCGAAACAAGAATGAACATAAACATGCAGAATTGCATTTCTATCAAATACTCGTAGGGTTGCTGCAAAATTTGTTTTCGAGCAATTTATATCATTATATTTAGGGCGGTCCATTTATTACGTAAGACAATTTTCGGGCTTTTTCAACCCCCCCCTCCCCCATGGTAAGATTTTTTGTATGACCCCCCCTCCCCCCATAAGCCCTTACGTAATTAATGGACCGCCCCTTATAATATCACGTTCAAAAGGTGATATTGTAGCTGTTAAAAATGTATGGGAACATCACGTTCCAGAAACCCAATATCATGAAAACCGCTTGTTTCATGATACAATTCCGTAGTCTGAACACAGCATTAGTCATACAAGACACTAGGAAATGGATTCACTCATAGTAACTAGTTTTGGACATTGTAACACCAACTAAGTATATTTGACGAAAAATTAAGCACCGACACGACGGACAGCAAACATGTAGGAAGACATACTTTAGATGGCACCTTATTAACCAAAGTTGATAGATTAACAGATTATCGCCATGCTTTGAACAATTCATTCAGCACCAATTTTTCCTTCCTTTTTCCGCGAATAGACCAGCGTTTCTGTGAAACGTATCAACAAGTTCCTGAACCAAGAAGAACTTGATCCAGACAACGTTACACACGACGAGAAAGAATGTAAGTTATGCTTTTTCAAAATACTCCATATAAAAGTTATAACCCTTTCTCCGCTTTCAGCTTGTCCGCTGGTAATTGAAGATGGTGTGTTCTCATGGGGTGAAGAAGAAACCACCTTGCGTAACATAAACATTAAGGTGCAGAAGAATGAACTGGCGGCTATCGTGGGTACCGTTGGATCCGGTAAAAGTTCGGTACTGTCTGCATTCCTTGGTGAAATGGACAAAATTTCCGGACGGGTCAATACGATAGGAAAAATAGCCTACGTCAGTCAGCAGGCCTGGATCCAGAACGCTACTCTGCAGGATAATATCCTGTTCGGTAAACCGATGGATACCAAGTTGTACAATAAGGTCATCTCGGCATGTGCATTGAAACCCGATATTGAAATGTTGCCTGGTGGCGATCAGACTGAAATCGGAGAAAAGGGGATCAACCTGTCCGGTGGACAGAAACAACGTGTTTCTTTAGCCCGAGCTGTATATAGCGATGCAGATATATACTTCTTGGACGATCCGTTGAGTGCCGTAGATTCTCACGTTGGAAAGCACATATTCGAACAGGTCATCGGAGAAAACGGATTGCTAGCGAAGAAAACTCGCGTACTGGTAACGCATGGTATTACTTACTTGCCGAATACAAATGTGATATACGTCATGAAGGACGGAGAAATTTCGGAATCTGGCTCTTACCAGGAGCTGATGGAAAAGAAAGGAGCGTTTGCAGACTTCCTGATTCAACATCTACAGGAAGTAAACGAAGAAGAGGAGGACATTGATGAGATAAAAGCCCAACTGGAATCTAACGTTAGCAACGAGGAACTAAAACACAAATTTGAACGTGCCATCAGCAAACGATCACGAAGCGGCAGCACGTCATCTGGAAATGAATCGTTCTCCAGGCAAAACTCTGAAATAAGTGGAAGCCAAACTAGTTTGAGACGACGAACTCCCGAAAAGAAACTTCCAGAAGAGCCACAGAAGAACAAGTTGATCGAACAGGAAAAATCCGAAACGGGAAGCGTAAGTAATCGTTTATGTTCTCTTACCATCATCTTTCAAAATTTGCATTTTCTTTTAAGGTGAAATGGGAAGTCTACAAACATTATCTGAAAAGCATTGGCCTAACGCTTTCAGTGGCTACAGTTTTTCTGAATATGATATTCCAAGGTTTTTCGATAGGATCTAACCTATGGCTGTCCAGATGGTCGACAGATGAATCAGCCGAAAATGATACCAGTGTTAGAGATATGTACTTGGGAGTGTATGGTGCTTTCGGTGCTGGACAAGGTAAGAAACGTGTATCCGGTGTTGTATCTATTTGTTAAGTTTTTGCTAATTTGATTTGTTATAACATAGCCTTCCAGTTGTACACACAATAATCATTTCAACTGTGCTCCAACAGGTCCCCGCTGAAATGGTTATTACTTATTATACTCCCACACACCCCAAAACATTAGCACATCAATCCTCCACATAGTTAACAGCACACTTCTAACTTGATTTCTCCTACTTTAGTTTTGGCTCAGTTTGTTGGTTCACTAACATTTGCACTAGGCGCTCTACTAGCGGCCAAAGCCATGCATGAAGCCTTACTCACGTATGTTCTCAAGTGGCCGATGGCAACATTCGATACCACTCCGCTCGGCCGTGTTCTGAACCGGTTTTCGAAAGACGTGGACACGGTAGACAATGTCCTGCCGCAACTTGTGCGCTCTTTTCTGCATATGTTTTTTTCGGTAATTTTGCATCCCTTACTAACTTATTTCTGTTTTCCTTTTTTCTTTTAGTTTAATTTCCTGTAAAATAATAAATTATGTATTTCACTGTAACAACCTATCACAGTACTGCATGCTATCAATTATGTTTGCTTTTTCTTACCCTGATGAAAATCATTATATTACTATTTATTTTGTTATTATTATTTTTCCGTACTAACAGTAGCTTAGTTTCACAAAACAGCACAGAAGCTTATGCAAACTATTAGTTTTAGATAAAATGTTAAACAAAAGATACAAACCTAACAGAATGCACTTCTTTAACCAACAATCATCACAGTGTTGGCCACCTTTGCCGCTTCGATATCATTCGCACTGGGTGCGCTCAAGGCATCCAGAGAAATGCACATCCTTCTATTGCGATACGTACTGCGTTGGCCGATGGAGCTGTTCGATACGACACCCTTGGGGCGAGTGTTGAACCGGTTCGCCAAGGATGTGGACGTCATCGATAACACATTGCCCCAGGTGGTGCGGTCGTGTCTCGTGATGATTTTTGCGGTAACGTGTCCCAAACTTTATGGAGTTCTATTGTGTTTCATGCTAGGGAGATGGATCGAGACTTTATCGTATTTTGTTAATTTATAGATTTATGATATAAATGTAGAAACGAACTACAGCCGAAGCTTGTTATAACGACATCGCAAGGGACCGTCGTAATAGAGAAATGTCAGGGAATAGTTACAACATTAAAATATTTTTCAAGGGACCAAAAAATGTCGCTATAGAGAGCTTTTGTCGCTATAAAAGTTGTCGTTATAACGTGCTTCGACTGTATTCTTTATCTATCGCTCTTATTATTATAATCATTTTTCATCATTGGGATTTCTTCCATCAAATTATTTTCTACACTACTATGATGTATGATGAATGGTTCGAATTCGCTTCATAATTTACACGATAGAATGTTGTATTTGTTAGCAGTAGCCGAATTTAGGACATGCTATTTTTAATCTGGATCCATCGCTCTAGCGGGAACAATTTTTCTTGTTTATAAAACATTTTCATAAGCATGCAATACTGTGTAGGATGCTTGTTGTAGGTTTGTCATCTAGATCGTATTGTAACACAGGCCTTGAATTTGACTCGAGCAGAAGGAAAGTGCTACTGAATACCAAATTAAGGTTTTCTATACCAGATAATTTTCTGAATGAGGTATGAATGAGTCCTGCATAAGGGTTCATTCGAAAATTACGTAACGCAAAATTGGTCAATTTTCTCACCCCCACGTAACAGCTTTTGTATGAACCGTAACACTATATAAGATTCCCTCCCTTCCCTGTTGCATTACGTAGTATTTGAACGGTCCCTACGAGGTAAAATACCTCAAATAATATCTCATGCATATTCTACAAACACCATACTTATAATTAGACCAGGTATTGTAATACCTAAATAATACATGATGGATTTTCATATACATGTGAAATTTTTCAATAGTATTTCAATACCTCCAGCAGTCCTCAATAGCTATCGAATACCAAAATTAAGTATTTTATATAGTTTAAAACATGTTTTTCCAATACCATTATAATACCAAAATGTGGTATTAACAAATGAACAATACCTAATTATAGTATGTGTCTTAAATATGGTATGCATAGATTATTGCGAGTTATTTGTCCCTCCTCGGGAAAGCTTGCAGGAAGAAAAATAGGTCAATTCGATTCGACATCTAAAAAATATGACCAGAGTATATTTTTTAGATACAATTTAAATGTTATTTGATACTTGCGGATTTATTTGTGGTGTGTATAAAGTTTACTTCATGTAATTCGAAACTGCCCTGTCTTACAGCTCGGATTAAACTGATTAAATCAAGCATTTATCAAGGTAGAAGAACGAAAGGCAGAGGCGTCACCTGACCTAATTCACTACCTGTGTACTCGTTACATAACTTCATCTCCTTTCTGCAATTTTGTAACAGTCATGCTATGTTTTCGAGTGAAGAAGGGGTAGTTGCCGTTCTCAAATATGTTTTATTCTCAGTCTTTCAATACATTATCAACATGTCGTATTTTAGTGGCTAACCGGGTTATTTGATTCAATGTATCATTTGAATTTAATAAGGGTACCCAGTATTTTACATTTTATGATTCTAACGTTAAACCGGAATCCAACATTTTTCGTACCCTGGATCTATTTTAAGACTCGTTTGGAATAGTAATGACATCAGTTTACTACTGGGCAAGTTGTCATTTGAATTAAGATGCCATTGAGCTTGGAAATTGAGATTGAAACCGTTTTTGGTTATCTAGACTTTAGAGTATCAAAATTAAATTTTCATATCTTACCAGTATAATAAGGTCCCGATTTTAGGGTTGGCAAAATCGGGAAAGAGCTAAAATTGGGAAAAAATGTCGACTGGTCCCAAGTTTTATTTTAACTTAGTTTTATGATTTTGATAATATAAACATTGTTTTTTTACTTCCATTATCTATGTACCGCAACCCAAGGAAACATTGACCAGTTTCTTGGATGATTATTGAAAATTTCAAATTTAAAAAGTTCGGTCTTTAGATGATTGTATAGACTTGGCCAAGGTCGTAATTGACTTTATGCACACAATATTGCCAGCATAGACGTGCTTACTCTGATTAAAATGAATTTCTATTGTAGGTTGACAAAATCTGGCAAAAAAGGATGCTGAAATTAGAGGTAGACAAAATCGGGTCAAAAGGGTGCTAAAATCGGGGGTAGACAAAATCGGGTCATTACTGTATTGTAAAAAAAAATAACAGCGCGACTGCTGAATGTCAACTCGTTAGCCGTTCGAAAAATCATGCCTGCGCTTCACATCACAAGCGGGATGTTGCTGAAGGCGCGAGGGCCACAAGAGAGCAGGGAAAATTGATTTCTCTCATGGATTGATTCCTTTCTTGTCTCTCCCATTCGCATGCTCGCACTAATCGAGTTGGTTGCGGTAGCGCTGAGTATATTGATAGCTATCAAATGTATGCTATTCACGACTGTACATTAGCGTTAGTGAGTTATGAACTTGTTCCGAATTTGTATGGAATTTGCAGTGTTTTAGATCAAGTTCAATAAATTTAGTTATAAGGGATAACAAAATATCGACAACTTGGCAGCATAATTAGTTATTTATCCGAGAGAGTGGTCATTTCATGAATTTCTTTTATTTGTGAGGGGTATTTTTCATGTTTCGTGACCCATTACCTCCCTTATGTTGCACATGTGGACGCGACGCCTGCTAAAAGGAAAGTATAATTATTTTAAAAGTCGAAAATCATTGATAGCTATAATACTGCAATTGATTCTATTACATGCTCCAGAAAACCATTTCCTAGAATAAACCATTTCCCACAAAAGTATATGTACAGTATCGGACATATAAAATGCACCAAAGCCGTTTTCCCATATAAAATGGCCAACTTCAGAGAGCTAATCTCCGTCGTTTCTCAACCGATTCTTTTCATTCTTTTTGTGATGAACTAAAAATTACTTGAATTTTTGATAACTGTTGAAAAATTTGTGTGAGAACTATTGATTCAAAAGTTACAGATAGGTTGAATTTTGACAAAAAAAATGCACCAAGACAAAAAGTGTTGTAGCAGACAAACTCCCGAGCAAAGTTGAGTAACATAACGATAACCAGTTATCCGATAACAAGCATTTGAAAACTTATTTTGTTTTCATTTTGGTTGAATAAGCAGGCAACATAACAAACGTGATAACAAAAGTTTATACTGAAGATATCATACAAATATCTCATTGTGTTATCATTTGAAACAGGTTGATAACAGGTTTTGTTATACAGCCAATTTCCATCATTGATAACTCATTTTATTATCCATTATAGTTATAAAGATCGATTTATGATAATAAACAATTGACGTCCTTCACCCGTCGGTGGCATCCGCGATCTGACAGCTCGAAATTCGTTGATAACAAGAGTCTTCCTATTGATAACAAAAAATAGCAAAATGAATTCATAATCTATATCATGCTATCACTATGATATGCGTTTGTGATTCGACTTTGCTTGGGTAGACCAAGCTGATGCTAAGCATAGTTTTCTTGCTGCATCATTTGCTCTGTATTCTTCTGGAGTAACTTGGAGAATTCCCCTAGATTTCTTCCGGGAAATACTACAATGTTCCTTCGGAAACATTGTACAAAGAAGAGAAATCTCCCAGAGTTTCTCATAGAATTCCTCTTTCAGACTGGAGTTCCTCCAGGAATTCCTTCCTTCCAAAATGTTTCCATAAATTCTTCCCGAGTTTCTCCTGCAATTCCTCGATATTTTCTTTGGAGCTTCACCGGAAATTCCTTCCGATTTCCTCCTTGGTTTCTCCAGGAATTTTTCCGGAGTTCCTTAAGAAATTACCTTCGGGAACATTGTACAGAGTTCCTCCGGGAAATCTACCAGCTTTCCTTTGGAAATTTATCAAAAGTTTCTCATAGAATTCCTCCGAATCTCTTCCAGACTAGAGTTCCTTCAGGAATTCCTTTCTTCCTTTAGCAATTCCTCCGAAGTTTCACCGGGAATTGCTTAAAAATGTTTCCATAAATTCTTCAGGAGTTTCTCCAACAATTCTTCGATAGTTCCTTTTTAGCTCCACCGGAAATTCCTTCCGATTACATCCTTGGTTTCTCAAGGATTTTTTCCGGAGTTCCTTTAGAAATTACCTTAGAGTTCGTACAGAATCGCCTCCGGAGTTCTTCTAAGAATCGCTTCGGAGTTCCTCTAGGATTTTTCTCAGATATCTTCCAGTGTTTTTTTTTTCAGAGTTCCTCCGGAAAGTACTTTGGAGCTCCACCGGTAATTCATTCAGGTTTTCTCCGCGGCTCCTCCAAAAATTCTTCCATGGTTCCTTCAGTAGTTTCGCTGAAAATTTCTTTAGACTTGCTCCGGGTAATCCTCCAGAGCTGATCTGGGAATTCCTCCGCCATTTTTCAAGGAATTCCGTCGCAATTCACCAATGCATTCCTTAGGAGGTGAAATATTAATGGAAAAGAAAACTCTAGGTATCCCTGGTGAAATTTTTGTATGAATCTCTACTACTTTTTATAAGTAAACACCTGGAGAAATCCAGAGTGGAATTATTGAAGGAATTGGAGATATCCCCAGGTAAATTCTAGAAGATACTGGAATAAAATAACTAGAGAAATTACAGTTAAAATCTCTGAATGAAACTCTAACAGAAATACGGGAGGAATTCCGATAGCATATTCTGGTAGCATTTCTCAAAGGATCAAAGGAATTCAAAGAAACTTTTGGATAAATCTCTGTACAAATTCTTTAAGAAATATCAATACGAATGATCGGAAGAATTTCTGAAACAAACCATAAAGAAGTCACTAGATCAATCTCTTCAAGAATACCAAGAATTTCTGACTGAATATCACGAAGAGTGATCCCGCTGGTCGAGGATCTTTTCGTAAAGGAAATTTTCTCGATTCCCAGGGCATAGAGTATCTTCGTACCTGCCACACGATGTACACATGCAAAAATGGTCACTCGGCAAAGAAAGCTCTCAGTTAATAACTGTGGAAGTGCTCATAAGAACACTAATCTGAGAAGAGCAGGCTCTGTCCCAGTTGGGACGTAACGCCAGAAAGAAGAAGAACTGCTGAAGAAATAATGGGAAGACAAAACCAGAGCCATCTCTTGAAGCATTTCGTAAGTAATACTTCAAGGCATTTATAAAGTAATTTTAGGAAGACACTCTGTAAGTATTGCAGGAAACATTTCTGGAGGAACCCTGGATGAATATTTTGAGGAAATTTTATAGTTATTCACGAAGGAGTTCTGGAGCTCACGGAGGTTTCTAGGAATAATGAATGGAAATATGCCTTCAAAAATTTACGTTTGTTTAACAGTTTTTCTACCTGAAACAGACACCGTCTCTAGTTTCTATTCATTTGAGGCAAGTGAAAACAGTAACCATATTTCATCACTGCTGTTTTTTAAACAATATGTATTCCTATGGAGAATTTGGTTGTCCTCAATTTCCGAAGTGAAGGTGTAAAAGTTAAGAGTGATTTTAGAACGAAGGCTTATTTCTCCGGGAAAATTCTTCAGGAATTTCTGCAGGAATTCGTCCAAGGATTTCACCACGAATTTCTACGGGAATCCATCTGAAAATTACTCAACGAGTACAAAAAATCTTCCGAGGATTTCCTCCAGAAATTCTACCGAAAATTTCGTCAAGGAATTACACCAGGAATTCTTCTGTGGTTTTCTTCCAAAAATTCCTCCGGTGATTTTCTTTAGCAATCTCTCCGGGGATTCGCTCCAAGAATTCTTCCAGAGATTTTCTACAGCAATTTCTCCAAGGATTTTTTTCAAGAATTCCTCCGGGGATTACCCCCAAGAACTCCTCCGGTGATTTTGACCAGGGATTCTTGAGGAGATTTCCAAGAATTCCTCCGGAGATTTCGTCCAGGAGTTCCTCTGGGGATTTCGTCCAGAAATTCATTAAGAAATTCCTCCGCAGATTTTCTTCAGAAATTTCTTTGGGGATTTTCTTAGAGAAATTATCTGTAGATTTCCTCCAGGAATTTCCCTAGGGCTTTGTACCAGGAATTTCTCCGGAGGTTTTCTCCAGGAATTCCTTTGGGGATTTTCTTAGAGAATTTATTCGGAGATTTTCTCCAGGAATTCCTTTGGGGATTCCCTCCAAAGGATTCCCAAATGCAATTCCTGCGAGGGTTTCGTCCATACATTTCTCTGCGGATTTTGTCCAGGAATTGCTCCGGGGATTTCATCCAGGAGCACCTCCGGGATTTTCTTGCGGAAACTCCTATGGGGATTTCGGCTAGGCATTCCTCCAGAAATTCTTACGGAAATTTGCTCTAGGAATTCCTCTGGGGATTTCCATCTTTCCTCTTAAGATTTTCACAAGGAATTCCTTCCTTTTAAAAACTTCAAAGTAGGTGTATAGTTTTCTGGGGAATAATGTGTTCTGGAGAATGAAATTCCGGGAAATAATACATTTCTTGAGAATGAGAATCTAGGGAATGAAATGTTATCCTGCTATTATTTTTAACAGATAAAGATGTGCATATTAGATATTCAACTGGAACAACAAAATGCGGGTCCACTTATCACATGTTTCTGAACCTTTTTTAATTTGACCAGGTCGGTACCAGATAGCATTTCCTTTCAAGGATGCTTAATACTTCGTTGGCATCACATACATTTAATGTTTTCTAGTTTATAGATGTAAAACGATGATTTTAAACTATTTCATTTTTATTAAGGTCAGTTTTGCATAGAAATATTCACAGTTTTTGAAGGTGTTAAAAATAATGTTGGAAATGTCAGGGCTAAACAATCCGCTAGTGCTAAGCCTGCATGCAAAATTGCATACATTTAGGCGTATTATGCAGATTTACAAAGTTTAATTTTGCAATGAAATGATGATATACATGAGTTGTAAGAATTTTGACATCATTTTCAGATTCAGGAGACCCAAATTTAGTAGATAGTTCAAAAAAGTTTTAAACCATGTTCCAAAAGATTTCTTTTAAATAGATATCGAGTTATGGAGTGAAATTTACTTCGCACGTTACATCGACTTGTGGACATATCGAGCTATAGAAATATCAACCCAAAGAGAGCACGTTTTATGGAAATTTGAACGGATCGAAAAATCCATTGATTTATAGAGAATAGCGAGTTGTCGACTGTATGTTTGAATTTCACAAGAAAGTATACAAATTGTGAAGATATGTTTAATATTCTATTATCAATGTTGAGTTTTAAACAAAACAATCAAGACAGAAAAACGTCCAACAAAACCAAACCATTGTAATATTTGTTATGGAACCTCGACTAAAACCAAGCGTGTGCTAGTATAAGGGCGTAAGTCGCATCATCGATTTCTCTTCATCGATCCTCTGTTCTGGGAATAAAGGTGACAAGATGCAAGCTTGTAGGCATTTTTTCACCTCAAGACGTAAGGTTGCATCGCAGTTAAGCGGTCTGAAGCGAAAAAATGCCAACAAACTTGCATCTTGTCACCTTTATTCACAAAAGAGAGGATCGATGAAGAGAAATCGATCATGCGACTTACGCCCTTATTCTAGCACACGCTTGAGATGTATTAACCATTGTCATAAGTAAAATTTTAAATGTACAGTAATTGTCATATAAATTCTCCAAATTTAATTAATATCGCGGCATTTCGCGGTATTCTCTAAATTTCGCGGCAAAGGCCAAATTTCGCGGATTTTGCGGCTTCCGCGAAATCGCGAATTTCCATTGACCCTATTCATTTGTAATTAGAAAGTCTATTAACTAGAGGATTCATCTTGCCCCATATCACCCTTGATTAATTTTCAATCTCTAATCTATAAAACATTAAAAAACAGCCCTTTTTTCTAAATTACACATGTTCTGTAACACATTCGTAAACCAAAAGCAAAAGCAGTTTTAGTGGTAACATCACAGTTTTGAGAGCTTTAATCACAGTCCTTCCATTTTCGTGTTCCATTTATGATTTTTTTATCAGTGTTCAGATTGTTCGCTGATTTCTCACCAATGTTTAAGGGGACACGGGAGACCGTGTTATTTTCCCTGTCTTTCGTCTCACTCTAACAATAATCATCGAAACTTTGTGGAAGCAAATCTCGAGTTTTAGTGAACCGATGAAGCTGAAAATTTATCGGGTTGTGCACTACATATATAGAATCATAGTGATACATTTTCGCATCGATATATGGAGTGGTTCTTGAGATTTGCTTTTTGAAATGGATAGGGTGATTATGATGACGTCCCGTGCGGCATTAACTGTTGAGATTTCGGTAAATTTTTACCCGAAATCTGCAAAATAATCTAATTTGGGAGCGGTTCGTAGTACAGTCTATGATCTTTTTGAACTGGACTTTTCCCCCATATTCTTTCGCATAAAATATCATTACCTAGTTGTCAACATTTTTATGACGCAGCATTTGTTTAAATAGTAAATGTGTTGAACGAAAAACTGCAAATTGAAAGATACATTGAAATAAAAATTACTTTGATTTCAATGTTCAATTAATTTTTACAACTTTCCTACACATAAATGAATCTTGTATTGAACGGGGAACGTTTTTGACTAATTTTAAGACAATTATTTGTTGGACGCTTTAGATATTCTGTTCGATAAAAGAATAACTGCTGTTAGATCCAGTCAAATATTTGTTACATGTTTTCAATACTTCCAAGATGACAAACACCTATCAAGTATGTTGTAGTGAGAGTAAAACCTTTTGAATTTTGTATTGTGTATGAAATTTATGTCATATTCTTTCTTTTTCGAATAAAATTCGTTATTAGGTAAAAATGAGAACGACACTGGTGTATGTGTGCATGTTTGCTTTGCGATTGATTTTATGGTTGTTGCATGTGTCGCTATTAACATCTCTTACCCATCGTGCTTCCATTGAGAGCATACGTCCCTCTTACATTAAATCAATCAATGTGTACGTGTTGTATAACTACGTTACTGTGGTATTGTCAGTACCATTTTATGTTTCCCCATTGTATTTTACATTTTTGTGTACATATGTGTTCGTTGCGTGTACTTCCGGTTCATAGTGTTTTCGGTGCTTCTGTCCACGTTGGCCCTGTATGTCGGGGCTTTGAGTGCATCACGTATCCTGCATAAGCAGTTGCTTCAAAGCGTGCTCCGTGCGCCATTGGCTTCGTTTTTCGACGTTACGCCGCTGGGTCGGGTGTTGAATCGCTTCAGCAAGGACGTCGACACGACCGACACTGATCTACCGGCCACACTTCGTGCCTGGAGTGCCTGCTTCTTCGGGGTACTGTGTGTTTTATGTACTATTTATTTGGAGTGTTGGGTATCGTTTGAGGTGCTGGAAGCTTCCATGGTTTTGGGTCTATTGATTGGCGGATAAAACTAATCTAGAGTAAACAGTAAACCTAAGGTAGAATCAATTCTGAACTAATGCATTTGCGTTTGCGTTTCTTACCCTCCTTTGTCTACATACATGCGTGATATTAAAACTCTAGTGGTGTCGCTGTATCTCGGAGTGCTAACCGTAGTGATGGGTGGAATCAAAGCCGCACTTGCCTTACACCAGCGTCTGCTCAGCAACATGATGCGGTTGCCAATGACGTTCTTCGACACTACGCCGAAAGGACGTATCGTAGCAAGGTTTTCCAACGATATTAATACGCTGGACTACAGTTTGCCCTTTAATATCAAACAATTTATACCGGCTGTTTTTAGGGTACGTTAGTACAGATTTGAGGTTTTCATTTTTTGATGTAGATTGTTGATAGTATTTTTAAGGTGAAGCAAAGCTGGAACATCGCCTTAAATGTTGTTTTTGAATTATTTTCGTGATTTTTGTTGCATAAATCTAGATTTTTTACATTTCAATAGTGGGTGACCCAAAAAATAAAACAAAAGTTTTCAAAATTGTTTGTTTTGCGGGAATAGTTTTGTGTTCTCCGGTTTTGCTTAGCCTTAACTTTTTTGTTAAGCTTGTATAATTGTAACGAATCAAATGTATTTTGTTTTCTACTAGAAATTGAAAAAAATAATAGCTTTAGCCACTAATTTTATGGATGTGTTGAATTCTGCCCGCAAAATGTTTGTTTACGGTTATGTTTAAAAATATTTAAAAAGAAAATTATATAATACAGTGCCTCCGATACTTCCTATCAGTTACAATACTATTGGAGTTCACAGTGTCACAGTTGCATACCTGACAATCAGTTTTTATATTCACGTGTTTTACAGAAAATTTCATATGGTTTTTATTATTGTCCTGTATACTTACATATTTCAGCCTTATTTGTCCTTTTTTTATTTAAATTCAACTGAAGAAACACAATGTCAAATGTAATTCTAGCGACTTTAACGATAGGAACGACCTTTTCAATTATGACTCATGGAATTGCTACACAATAACCAGAAATAGAAGTTCTGGACATTTTTTTTTTTAAATCTGGACTCTATCTTATGAAGCCAAATCACCCAACGCTGATGGTCACATTCCACCGAATCATTACTATACTATCTCTCTTACCATTACACATTCGTTACGCTAACATTCTCTCATCACTTTTGCACTGTAATAAAATAACCTTCAACGAAAGGTGAAATCACAAACGCTAAGGAAAGGGTACATTTTTACATCATCCCACCATCTGATTACCACTCTGTGTTTCTTTTGCATTCTAGCCATAACATCATTCTTCTGCGACTTGGCTCCCCAGCTGGGTGCTTGGAATGCGGCGGTTCACTTGCACAACTCATTGCTTTCTGCCGTTTTCCACCTGCCGCTGGTGTTTTTCGATGTGACCCCGATCGGGCGCGTTTTGGCAAGGTTTTCCAAAGATATCGATGTCCTTGATAACACACTACCCATGACTGTTAGCGAGTTGGTTTACTGTTTCTATGAGGTAATGCGTTTGCGCAAACTAGTAGCGGCTCGTTTTCTCTGTTGAGCATACTGCTTGTCCTCTTTTCTCTCCTAACTACTACTACTGCTGCTTCACTTGTTGATGGAACTTTCCGTGTAAGAAGCTGTAAGTTTGATAATCATAGCACAAAATAATTTCATGTTCGAATCATCTATTGTATTTTACAACATTATATAGCCTTTGCGTTACTATAAAATACAGTTACTTAATTGAATATACGTACCGAATTCATTAAATTGCTGTTAGAAAAAATAGAAACTTCGAAAATATAATGAAGCAATAGTTGCAACTATTTGCAAATGATTTAGATTTACTTGATATGTTTTATATTAAACAGCAATATGTTTCGTCCCTTTCCTCTAGTAGGCGTGGCCAGCAATTGAGGCTTCATTGCTTTTTTCAAGTGTGATTATGGTTAAGCAATAATTCGACAACCTCACACCATAGTTATGCAATGCTAAGAGGACGAAATACTTTATAAATAATGGATCGCATCAATGCCATTGAAAGGACTCAACGATAAAGCTTTCAGCACACGCTTTTCCAAATATCAATCATTTATTTAGCTCTGTATCAATCCATGCCAAATATTTCCCATCGTGTACTGATAGCTTAAGAATGAATTTCAATTAGATTCAGATTGCCAGTTTCCCAAATTACAAATCTAAAAGTTTCATTTATTTCACAAAATCGTGGTATTCATTCTAGCGGTCGCATCGATCACCAGTGATTTAGCGTCAGAGTTGGGTGCTTGGAAAGCGGCAAAGTTCTTTCACAACTCATTGCTAGCCGTTGTAATGCATTTACCTTTGGCGGTTTTCGATACCACGCCGATTGGACGTATTTTGGTGCTTTTTTCCAAAGACATTGATGTGCTGGACAATACACTGGCTGATACAATGATTGAAGTATTTGCCTGTACTTTTGAGGTAACGATTTGAACTGTTTATTTTCTTCGGTGAAAGATGCACCATTCGACTCATAAAGCACTTCCATTGTTTGTTTGGATGCTGGTAGGTATTCAATGTTTCTAGTTTTGGATTACATTTATAAAATCGCAAGTATTGATTGTCTGTAATCAATTCATACAATTTTCTGCACACCACATCTCCAACCATCGATTAAAATAAAAAGCGACCGTTACCTTTTTTAGCATTCTGGTGCGAATTCTAGAGGCTCTAGAGAAACCACACATTTCTAGAAGAAAATCAGAGAATGTTCTTCGAGTTTTGTTATCTCCAAAGATTTCTTCTGTAATACCACTTTCAAGGACTTTTCCAGGAATCATTTCAGAAATTCCTCTAGAGATTCCACCACCAATACTCCCAAGAATTTGTCCACAAAATTCTCTAGCAAATTATCAAGGGGTTTTAAGAAGAATTTCTCCAGACAATCTAGCCCCCCCAATGCTACTACTTCCACTACTACTAGTTTCCAGACTCTGAAAGATTTCTCAGAGATTATCTCAGGATTTCCTCCAGGAGTTTTTTCACTAACTCTTCCACCGATTTTTCCAGTTGTCACGCTAGAAGATCTTAAAATGATTCTTACAAAAGTTCGCTAAAAAAATCCTCAAAGGTTCACTCCAGAGTTTTTGAATAATTTTGATTTAGATTTTTCCAGGAATCTATAATAATTTCATCTTGAGTTCCTACGCCGATTACTCCAGTTATCCAACCATTTTTCTATGGATTCCTTCTATAATTCATCAACAGTTTCTCCCATAAATCATCCAGGGATCATTGAAAAAATTTTCTCGACCACGAATTCCTCATGAAGTGTCTTCAGATGTTTGTCCACACTGAAGATACGTTGCCTAAGATTTTCATTAGACCGTTCTTTTGCAATACTTCAATAGAAAACCGTATGTTATTTACATCGGAAAATATTTGGCGCACTTTCATCATAACTAAAAAGTGGAGAATACATCCTTCCTACCTTGTATCTGGATGGCTACAGCGTGGCGTCACGCCATTGTCGGGCGTATTGTAGAGTTCCATCTTCTTCGGTTTTTTGGCGTTACTTCTCCAGTTGCCTTTCATCCGACAATCGCACTAAGTGACCAGCCTACTGAAGTCTGACTTATTTCACACGCTCAATATTATTCGCATCTATGTACACTTTGACTCGTGATTCATTCGTCTGCGCCACACACCATTTTCCATTTTCCCACCGAGTGTTGTCCGCAGCACTATACGCTCGAAAACACCGAAGGCTTCCCGGTCTACCTCTTCTACGTCCACGCTTCGTGCCCGTGGAGAGCCACCGGAAGAATCAATGTTTTATACAGGGCGAATTTTGTTTCCGTTTGCAAGTTGCGGCACCTAAGCTGGTTACGTAGTCCGTAAAAGGCTATATTTGCAGACGCAACACGTCTTTCAACTTCGCGGGAAACGTCGTTGTTGCATGTCACAAGCAGGGATAGGGTGCGACTCAAAACTATTTCGGTGCAGCACGCGCTGCTGGGAGACAGCACGTTCAATTTGAAGGAGACGTGCGGGTGCAATATGAAGTGTGTTGCACCCATCCTTTTTTGTGTGCTAAAACTCCCATGTGCCGTTTCTATTTTGCAGAGAATCTCTCTGATCATTAGGCAAAGCACTCTCTAATAACATCACTTTGCATTGGTGACGGAGTACGGATAGACGCCACTCTACAAACGAACCACACAAACGTGTGTTTACTTCATACATGATTTCCCTTACACATATTAAGATAATTTCGACGACTTCGGTATACTTGAGATGCGAATTGCGAAGCGGCGAAGTTGATCAATTTTCAACGCGAAGCAGTATACATGTAACAAAATTTTCGCATAATTATTGTATTTATGTTACTGCTGTGTGCGCTTGAAACGCAAATATCAAATACCAAAAAGACCAAAAGTGGTATAAGATTTCTTACTGAGAAAGCTCAGTCAAGGATCGCTTTTCTTTGCTTGGTTGGCGGTGAATTTGATAATGGTTGTTGAGTGTCCTTTGATTATTTAATGTTGCCGCATTTGAAGCCCATATGAAGAGGATTTGCATGTCAAACCCAAACAGCAATATTGTACACCAAGGACTGAATTGCATTCATGTGACAGTTAATGCACCGCACTGCGTGTGACAATACAGTTTCACAAAGCATTAACATATTCACTTGTGCTTTTAAGAATAATACCACATCTCGCCCTTGACAGCAAAATATGCATTGAAGATTGTTCATCTGTTTCGCCACGAGGAAATGTCAATAATTTTGTCAGTTTTTTGACACTCGGCTCTCCCGTGGGAAAATTTTTTGTACAGTCAGGTCTCCTATTAGACACTACCACCCACTTTACGCCCATCGCAATTCTTCAGCTGTATTCCAATCGATTCAGGTGAAATTTTGCAGGTATAAAGCTCATAGTATGTGCTAGCCACAAACAAAAAATCAGCATCATCCTATTCAAATCTGCTGAGAAATTTCCGTGGGAGGAAAGTGGGTGGCAGCGTCTTATAGGAGACCTGACTGTACGAAAATTTGTCTGACACGTAAGAATCAACTTCCTCCCCCTCCACATAACTCCTTATGTAATTAATGAGCGGCTTCAAATTACAAAAGAATTTATGATCATTGTAAGAAATGTACGTCCTAGTTTGGAATTCACGTACTTGCGTGAAATGTGTTTAAAGTGTAGAGCAAGCAAAAAATGGTTCGACACCGCCGTCAGTCACATTCGTTGTTGTTGTTGTTGTTGTTTGAGAGGGACTTTAACCCGAAGGTCCTCAGTCACATTCGGTCTCGAATATGTCTTCTATGAAAAGCACCAAACGAAGCACATTGTGCTTTACTCTACGAGTTTCAAAGAGTAGAGCTGGAGCTATATTTTGTCTCTCACACAGTTGCAGCAGTACTCGCACCTTCTTTTGAGTCACTCAACAAAACCAGGAGACGCACGCAAAAGTCGGGTGCAGCACACGCATGTTTAGCACGGCTCCGAGTTTTCTGTCATTCTCTGGTCACAAGTGTAAAAAAATTCTCCCCACATCCCCATGAAACACTACCTTACCAGGTAAACATCTGGTCCGTTGTCAAGCGGCCCTCACGAAAACCAGCTTGATTTTCGCCGACGAAGGACTCCTCGAACAGTCTCAGTATTTTGTACGACGAATTCAGCAGGATAATTCCTCTATAATTGGCACACTCCAGTCTGTGCCCTTTCTTGTAGACTGGGCGTATGAGGCCATCCAACCAGCCGGTGGGCATTTCCTCGTCCTCCCATACCTTCAGAAGTACTCGGTGGATGGACTGGTAAAGCTGCTCACTTCCGTGCTTGAAAAGCTCGACTGGGATCTCGCCCTTCTTAGCAGCCTTACATTTCTTCAGCTCGCTAATAGCCTTTTTAATCTCTCCTATGGTCGGTGAGTCCACAGCTAGGTCATCCTGTTTCTCGCTACATTTCCATTCTAACCGTTCAACAATTGCTGAAAGTGCTCATTCCACCTGGCAGCCACCGCCGTTTTATCGGTCAGCAAATTCCCTTCTCGATCATTTCACATGGCGGGCAATGGTACGGTATTGTGCCGAGCGCATTGATCGTTGCATACAATTTTCGCATATCGTTCCCGTTCATGCTAACTTGAGCTTCAGCTACCACACTTTCTTCGTGCTGCTTCTTCTTCATTCGGTGGATTCGCTTTTCGTCGGCTCTCGCTGCTCTGTGCAGCTCTCTGTTCTGTCGGGACCTGGCCACAAGCATACGGCTTCTGGTGACATTCTTCACATCTGTCACTCTCTGGCACTCTTCATAGAACCAGTCGTTTCGTCTTAGTCGTTGACCAGTGCCAATCACTTCGTGCGCCGTTGTTGTCAGAGATTCGTAGATAGGGTCCCACAGACTGTTGACATCTCCAGAACGTTGATTCTTCCCAATTGTTCGTGTAGCTGCTGACAGTGCTGTGCAGCTACCCCATCCGTCGACAAGCGTTGGATATTGAAGCGCAGCGTTCTGTTTGTTCTGGAACTCGTGACGCAGGATAACTGCACCTGTATTTTAGCTGCAACGAGAAAATTATCCAAGTCGATATTAGGGCCTCGAATCGTCCTGACATGCGCAGTAGGTACTGCTGATTGCCATCCCTCTAGAAGCAACGAAGGTTACAAGCCTCAGACTAACGGAATGAAGGCTTTCCGTTCCAATGACGGGTCGGAAGAAGTCTTTTTTCCCAATCTATGCATTTGCGTCGCCGATGACTATCTTTGGGCACTCTCCGTAGGCCTTATCTAGGCTCTCATAGAACTCATCCTTCATGTCATCGTGCTGATCGCTCGTTGGCGCTTATAAGCTGATCAGGCTGTAGTTGAAGAACTTACCCTTCAAACTCAACTCACAGGTTCGGTCACTCATCGGTTTCCACCGAACAACTCGCTTCATCTGCTTCCAAATCACTATGAAGCCAACTTCACGTTCTGCTCTGTCGCCGCCGCTGCAGTAGATTTATTTATTTATTTGGTTCTATATCAATAAACTTGATAAAACCAAGAGCTCGCGGGTTCTCCTCGAGTATAGTCCACGTTTCGTACGCGTAGAGGACTATCAGTCTTATGAGCGTTTTTTAGATCGTGCATTTGGTGCGGGGGTGAATTTTTTTTGACCGCATTTTCTTCGGGAGCCCATAGAAGCACGACTTCGACAGATAATGCGCATTCGTATTTCCAGACTAACGCTGTTGTCAGCCGTCAGTAAGGATCCGAGGCAGATGAACTAATCGAAAGTATCTCCGTCTATCACTCCTTCCTAGGCGCTCAGTTCTTTGGTTTCGACGCATTTGCTTCGCGTTTCAGGCCACCGTTTCAAATTTTCTCCCAATAATATCCATGAAAATCGAACCTCGACTGTTAAGTCCGGCTCTCTGCATGACACCTTTGAGCGCAATATTGTACAGCAGGCACGAAAGTCCATCGCCCTGTCGTAGGCCCCGGCGAGACTCGAAAGAAACGGAGTGTTCGTCCGAGATCTACACGCAGTTTTGCACACCGTCCATCGTTGCTCTAATCAATCTTGTGAGCTTCTAGGGAAAGCTGTTCTCGTCCATGATCTTCCATAGCTCTACACGGTCAATACTGTCGTATGCCGCCTTGAAATCGATGAGCAGATGGTGCTCACGGAAAAATTCTGGCTGGTGACGTAGCCATCACCGTCGCTGCCGTGACCTTCTATGCCTGTGTTCTCTGCACCATTGAGGTGTTCATCGTAGTACTGCTTCCACCTTTCGATCACCTCGCGTCCGTCCATCAAGATGCTCCCATCCTTATCACATGCTCGCGCGACGAAACATTTGCGGGATGCGTTGAGCTTCTTATAGAACTTCTGCGTTTCTTGAGATCGGTACAACTCCATTTCTTGGTATTCCACCTCTTCCAGGCGGCGCTTTTTGTCCAGGAATAGACGGGTTTGTTAATTCCGCTTCAGTCTGTATCGTTCCACGTTTTGCCGTGTACCATGCTGCAGCTTTGCCGCCCGCGCTGTATTCTTCTCTTCCAAAACCTCCTGGCACTCTTCGTCGAACCATTTGTTTCTTGAACTCCGTTCAACTAATGGCTGATTTGACTGTCCTCTCTATCGAGGGGCCTTATCGAGTTCGGCTTCATCCGACAACGCTGCCTCAAGATGCTGCGCATACGCATTGGCGACATCTCGTTGTTTCAGTCGCGCTAGATTGTATCGAGGCTGGCGTCGGTAATGTGCATTGTTGATGATGGATAGTTTTGGGTGCAATTTCACCAGCGCCACGATAGGTTCTGACATCGGTTATACCGAAGAAGTGCCGTGGATCGTTCAAAACGTGGTCGATTTGCGATTCTGTCTGCTGAGGTGAACTCTAGGTGTACCAATACGGGAGGCTGCGCTGGAAGTAGGTGCTATGCGTGGCTATATTCTTGGAGGCGGCAAAATCTATTAGTCGTAGGCCGTTCTCGTTTGTCAACCGATGGGCGCTGAACTTTTCCAATCGTCCAATATCGTCATATCGCCCATCACTATAAAAGCTGTTCCCAGCTAACGCGTGTTGCCGCATCTCTTGTAGATGGTATGGTTACCTCTAAACGTTCGCACCATTGTCCCTGTCCAGCACACCTCCTGCAGTGCTACTATTCCGAAACCGCGGATCTTCAGTACGTCGGCGAGTATGCGTATGCTCCCGATGAAGTTGAGAGATTTACACGATTTACAGATCCACGTACCATGCTTCCAATCGCTAGTCCCTTTACGTCGCTGTGGTCTTCGCTGATTGTTCTGGTCCGTATTCTCTCGTTGACGTTCCTGTGGTGATGTATCTTTACGGGTGGCTTGCAGGGCCTGACACCAACCCCCTAGATTTCGGGAGGACCATTCTCCATAAATGTTCTGAAGGCCATAGTGCACAGTTTAGCAGAGTCCTTCTCTGGTACTCGGACGGTGATCAGCCGCCCCTGACATGGGGAACAGACGCTGTTGTGAGCCGCTCCTAACATGGAGTACAGACGCTCCAGGTTTGCAGAAGCGAACCCTCCCTTCCCTGTCAGCATACGGTCAAAGTTCCCACCGGGTTTGATAACCCGATCTTCCCTAAGGTAGCTCGTACCCCGGCCAGTACCACGAGGAGGTAGGGATAGGAGTTGCTGGGCAAAAGGCTAAAGATCACACAAAGGGGTACCAATGGTACAACATGTACAGCATTTACCGTGCCCTAGGATACTTTAAGATTGCTAAAACTGTATGCACCTGTATGCTAATATCATGCAGATTTTTTTGTCAAAATCGAACAATAGGGTAAAGGTCCTCTTGGGTACTACTATGATTCACTTTGACATGAAAATTTTCTCGCGGCCTAATGATCTGAAACTTTGTAATAAGGACCACTTCTATACGATCCCGATAGCTACTAAAACCCAATTCCGAAGTGATTTTAAAGTGCCAAGAATAGGATGCGACTCCCAATATTCGAATGAGACACTTTTTTAAAGTCGTACGTATCGGCGGATTGCGAGTTTATGAATTGTGAGTATTTTTTTTAACCAAAGTGAATTGAATGTGTAACGATTTGAAATAGAGTGAACTTCACTGGCCCATGATATGCGAAAGAAAAGAATCTACTATATTATCTCAAAGTATTGAAATTGAAGCATGGATCTTACTTGGCAAGACAATAAAGGTCTGATGGAACTACTTTTTTTTCTTACGTGTAATGTGATAACAGTTCATCGTACAAACATTTATCATAAGACACAAACACACACAGTACAACGACATCGGCTATACGAGATCATACGCAATTGGCGCCTTCCCAAATCATATGCACTGACTCACTACTTTCAGGTATTGTACGCATCGCTTACGACATTACCCTATTTCTGGGATGCTGGGCCGCTGCGGTTAGGGTACACGAATTTTTGTTGGACGGAGTGCTTCATTTGCCCATGCATTTTTTCGACACAACACCGACCGGACGCATATTGCAACGTTTTTCCAAAGACGTAGACGTTCTGGATACGAAGCTACCGGAATTGATTTCCGATTGGGTTATTTGTGCTGTCGAGGTAACATGATTGGTAGTTCGCATTTCGGCGGCTGCGGTTCTACCGGAAGCTGCTTGACATGTTTTGTTTCAAAATTTTCAATCGATTTACATTACATTTGTTACCTGTCATACAGATCACGTTTTTCATTGAATTTCATCTAAATTTCAAACATTATACCAATCATCCTAAGACTTTATGCATAAATCTTTTCTATGAATCATTTATGTAAAGAAGCGATTCTTGGTATCTAACCTAGATCTCACAAACCATTATTTTTAAGTAAATATAGCAGACGACAACGTAAAAACCACTTTAATTGACCGTAACAGCGAGATACAACTCAAATTAGCCATTTGTTAAGATATTGATGGAACAACATGAACATTTAAATTAGTAACTTTGAATTGTGTGATATCTAATGTTCAGTTCAATGGGTAATTTCCGCCCTTTTTCATGTAAGCGTGCCATTTGGCATAATAGCCATTTGACGTAACGGTCAGTTGGTAAACCAGAATCATATTCCTTCTCTCAAAATATGCCTATTCCTGATGAAAAACTGTTATGCCAAATGACCATTATACCAAGTGACCGTTATGCCAAACCACCTTCATGCCAAATGGCGTTATGAAAAATGGCCTTATGCCAAATGACTCAGAGCCATCTTATTTGCGTTTCTGTCCAACATATATTTTTACCATAAAGAACTATTGGAAAACTGCGGATTCAATTTGTGCGTTTTTTTATTATTATCTTTATTTAGTTGCTCTTTGGCGAGTTCCCCATTAATTTTTGTAGAGTTATTGTACTTAGTTCAATTTTCCGTTTTTTCCTAAGGTTCCATCAACATGTGTGTGCTAAGTTCATCATCCTGGTACTGACTGTCGATTTGCACTTATGTTTAATGCATGTGTTTTAGACATTGGTCTGTGATTAAGGGCCGTTCACTAATAACGCTCAAACAAATTCGAACTGTGTATATTTCGCGAAGTCATTTCATTAATAGTGGATGGCCCTTGGCATGACATTCGCCAATATCTGTTTCAGAACTTGTGTCGTTCTTTGTAGTCCTGTAATAGTATATAACAATTTCGAAAAAGAAAGAGTATAATTACCGATGCTTCTCGTAGAAAAAAACTTAACAAAGATATCAGTGATTCCACTGAATGTATTTGAAGTAGTATTGCTTGCTAGTTAGTTTGTTGTTAATCACCTGAAACATATTACATAATAATCTATTATTTTAATCTACAACTCCGTAAACCATAAAGGTGGTAGCCACGTTGGTGGTCATCAGTATCTCGACGCCAATTTTTGCCACCGTAATCCTGCCGATCGGTATCCTGTACTATGCCGTGCAACGCTTCTACGTGGCCACATCGCGGCAACTGAAGCGTCTGGAATCGGTGTCCCGTTCGCCAATCTACTCGCACTTTGGTGAATCAATCCAGGGAGCACAAACCATTCGTGCCTACGGTGTTCAGGATCGGTACGTTTCTCTTGTTATATTCGCTTAAATCATTTTATGCAATGTTGGCAATTGTAGGTTCATTGTCGAATCGGAATCTCGCGTAGACTTCAACCAGGTCTGCTACTTCCCGAGTATCATCGCCAATCGGTGGCTGGCCGTTCGTTTGGAGATGGTCGGAAATTTAATCATTCTGTTTGCCGCTCTGTTTGCTGTGCTCGGACGAGAAACAATGAACCCAGGTTTAGTGGGTTTGTCAGTTTCGTATGCATTGCAAATCACTCAAACTTTAAATTGGTTGGTGCGGATGACATCGGATGTTGAGACGAACATCGTAGCAGTGGAACGTATTAAAGAGTATGGAGAGACGAAGCAAGAAGCCGCGTGGGAACTTCCGAACAGCAACTTGCCACGAGACTGGCCGGAACAGGGCCGTGTAGAGTTCCAAGACTTCCAGGTGCGATATCGGGAAGGACTCGATTTGGTCCTGAAAGGCATCTCTTTTGCGGTAGACGGCGGTGAGAAAGTTGGAATCGTCGGTCGCACTGGTGCTGGAAAGTCTAGCTTGACGTTGGCTTTATTCCGAATTATTGAGTCTGCCGGTGGAAAGATCGTAATTGATGGGCAAGACATTTCTAAGCTCGGTCTGCATGCCTTGAGATCTCGATTGACGATCATTCCACAAGATCCAGTTCTCTTCTCGGGAACGATGCGAATTAATCTGGATCCTTTCAATGTGCATAGCGATGAAGATATCTGGAAAGCATTGGAACATGCTCATCTGAAATCTTTCGTGAAAGGTAAACTAAACGCTATTAGAAGGAAAAAAAACATTAAAATTCACACATTTTTGATCATTTTTAAATAGGTCTAACGGCTGGTATCAATCACGAGGTCAGTGAAGGCGGAGAAAATCTGTCCGTTGGCCAGCGGCAGTTGATTTGCCTGGCGCGAGCATTGCTGCGGAAAACTAAAGTACTTATTCTGGACGAAGCTACTGCTGCTGTTGATCTGGAAACTGATGATCTAATTCAGGTTGGTATTCGTTTTAACACTCTGCAATTTTGTCATAAACTACCCAAATCACAAATCAACTTTCCTTACACAGAGAACCATTCGCACCGAATTCAAGGACTGTACGGTGCTGACGATAGCCCATCGTCTCAACACTATTATGGATTATGATAAAGTGATCATTCTAGATAAGGGTCAAATCTCTGAGTTCGCTTCACCAAGTGAACTCCTTCAGAACAAATCGTCGGCTTTCTATAGCATGGCCAAGGATGCTGGATTAGTGTAATTATCTGTTTTATCGTTTTGTCTGTCTGTGACAATTTTTCTTGAACAATAGTTTAGGACAAATATTTAAACTAACATCTTCAGAGTGACGTTTTTGTTATCGTTCATTTCCGGCTACTAATGATTTCTCGTCACACTTATTAACCGTGATTCGTTTGAGCATTTATTTCATTCCTGTTGAGGGTTTCAACATCATAAACGTACTTATCAAGCGGGTAGAATTTACAGTATTCAGAAACATTAGAACGAATCTATCAAATTGGCTGCAACTTCGAAACATCATACTTAATTTCACATCTAGTACACTTAGTTTTATGCATGATATTTTACGATGTAATACTTAAAAAGTGATACTTACCGTTACGTGCAACCAACATCTCAATGCCAAAACGCGCCATCCGTATATAGGACTTCACTAGGTACCACTAAAACGTAGAACAACACTCTTTCAGTGGAATCGTTCTGTTGATTAGTAAGAAGTTTCCAAATGTGTTCAGTACAGTACACAACATTCGAGATATATACAATAGTGTAATAAGTAACTTTTACAATATCCCTTTCTACTCCACTAGCAGAAGAAGGTTAAGAATGAACAAAGAAGTAACTTAAACATTCAAGACGAAGCTATTTTGGTTTGGCTACGAGTTTACGTTCAGCAGCAAGAAAAAAAACTTGCACACTTTCTCAGGATACTCCACTACACACGGCTACTTGTGGCAGAGTTGGTTTGCCTTGGTCCGTCAGAATTGTACGGAATCCACCGGAATTCGTGCGGTTCGGCGAGCAATACGGAACAAGTTACTAAGTACAGTGTCTCGTGCTTTGTGTTTGATTTTAAAGTGCCTTTGTCGAAGCATTACTATTATGTACGTTAATATAGAGAAAATAACTGTCGCGTAACAGGTTTATACTTAACATATATTTGTTTGATGGCAAATAATTGTGTCTCTATTGGATAGAAATAAAGAATCTTTTTTGCAAAATAACTTATTTCGTTTTTGTTTTTAGCTTTACTAACCGTTTTGTGTGGAAATGCAGTGCAAATAGAGCTAACATTATTTTTCTTTTCCAGGAAATATCACTATTAACTTACGGGAACTCCGAAGAAGACTGCCTCTTGTTAAATATTAAGGTCAAGTTATTCAAATAAATACAACATTGATGTACGATCAGTTCATTCCTATTATGTTTATATTTTTAAAACTTCTTCTCAATTTACCTGATTCTTCTGCTGCGCTTAACACATTACATAACTAGGGAGATTTACGATATCGATAGCCCGAGTTTTCTCGGTTATGAAACTGATCATTTACAGATGTGTTCAGAATAATCGTAGTAAAAGCCGATTTTCATTCAAAATACTCAAATTTGACATGATTCAATGATTTTTTACAATTATTTATTACAAACTATTACAATTTTGGAAACACCTGCTGAAAAGTTTAGCATCAAGTAAAATTACTCAAAGTAATAGTAGTTTTAATAATTCAAATTACTATTTCAGATTGGTATTATTTTTGCTCATCATTTGCACATTTTTACCTAAGTTAGAAATGTATTAACAAGTCAATTAAAAAAATGTATTTGGATTTTTTTTTCAAATAGATCGCCGTCTATTTATTACGTAAGGTTTAATGGGGGAGGGGTTTGTATAGTACCTATAACAAAAAATATCCGATTGAAAAGCTTGTGAGTTTTTTTTTCGTAACAAAACGCAGGAGTCACCATTTTTCTGTTTTGATGCTGCCACGTAGAGGAAGAACATAAAACTACCATTTTAAATGTGGTATTACTACCTTCTCATGGATCTTATATCGATCTGTTTCTTTTAAAAGTTTTTGATAACTTTCCGTAAAGTGCGCTAATTTAATGTATTGCCTAATTCCACGCATTTTGTCCAAAATTTTACGAATTTCTAGAAAACTTAAACATTTGCTTATTTCGATACCTGTTTGTGCTGATTGCTCAACTTTTGCCTTTCTTGACTGGTGAAGAGTCTTCGATAGGCCACCTAACCAGGTGCTACCTACATCGTGCTAGAGGGGCTGCCTCCTCGGTGCTGACACGATACAGCAATGTCCGTTTGTTCTTTACATGATGACCACGGTCGTAGCCATCACAACCATCCACCTTCATCAGGGCTTTGGACCTGTAGCTCTGGTTCTCAATAGTTTCAAGTTCTTTCGGACATGCTACTATGGTGAGCCGTCATGCCCTAGCGGTGTCGAAGAGCAGGTCAGTGGAAGAGATCTTCGTGCCTCTGAAGACAGCGAGGATAGGCCTGACCATTAATTCTACCAAGACGAAGTACATGGTTGCAGGTAGAGATAGAGTCAGGCATGGTGGTGTTGGTGCTGAGGTAGTGTTTGATGGGGATGTGTTTGAAGTTGTTGAAGAATTTGTTTACCTTGAAACACTTGTGACATGTGACAACTACGTTTCCCGCGAAGTGAAAAGACGTGTTGCGGCTGCGAATAGGACCTTTTACAGACTACGTAACCAGCTTGCAAACGGAAATAAAATTCGCCTTGTATAAAACATTGATTCTTCCGGTGGCTCTCTACGGGCACGAAGCGTGGACGTTGAAACAGTCAGACCGGAAAGCTTTCGGTGTTTTCGAGCGTAAAGTGCTGCGGACAATATTCGGTGGAAAACTCGAAAATGGTGTGTGGCGCAGACGCATGAATCACGAGTTGTATCAAGTGTACAAAGATGCGAATATTATCAATCGTGTAAAATACGGCAGACTTCAGTGGGCTGGTCACTTAATGCGAATGTCGGAAGAAAGAATTGCGAAAATAATATTCAGCAGGGAACCAGGTAGAGGTCGGCGGCTTCGGGGAAGACCACGAATACGCTGGCTGTACGCAGTGGAAGAGGACCTGGCGACCCTAAACGTTCGGGGCAACTGGAGAAGTTTCGCCCAAGACCGACGAAGATGGAGCTCTACAATACGCCCGGCAATGGCGTGACGCTACGCTGTAGCCATCAGGGTATCAAGGTAGGTTGTGATAATTATACTTCATATTTTAAGAAAATGCGCGGAATTAGGATCTTTCCTGCGCTGTATTACGGCACATTACGGTACTTTCCATCACTTCTGCATTTATTGACCGAGAGATTTCTTTGCCATTTGCCTTTTTCGTCCAGTTTTTTTCACTCATTTTTGTGTAATACCTAGTGGATTAAGGGTTTACACATGGATGTGTGACCTTGGACACAAAAATGAGTGAAAAACTGTGAGCGAGCGACCTTAAGGTAAAACATCTCGGAATCATAGCGATCCTAATGACCAGCAATTTCACCCTGGCCAGTTATTGACACGGGCTATAATAAGTTCGAGGCTTTCAAAGGTTCCACCAACATTTATTCGTAAACCTTAAAAACACAAAGAACAAGTTCATAAATTCTATATCAACATTTGTTGCAAAGATTGCTCCGTGAACTACTCCAAAGATTGTTACCGTATGTTGACTTCAGTAAGTTTTGCATGAATCACAATGCAAAATTTATTAGAAAATGTAGAATTTTTAAGAAAAGCAACCTTTTTGTGAAACCATTGCAAGTACTCTATGGCCTCTATGACCGGACAAGTGAAAATGTTATCCTAATAACTGGGATCTAATTCATAATTCGTTTTTTTTCATACATTTAGGATACAATAAACGAACAATAACAAAAATGGAGCAAAAACAACAAAACTGTCGGTCTTTGGAGGCCTATTGAAAAGTGCTGTAAACATGATACATTTAAGGCAAATGAGCTCACAAGATATGATAAACAATCTTCTTTCCATAACTCGATAATGAAGGAACCATCGACATAGGAAGATATCGAGTTACAGAACACTATACCAGTGAAAATGCGATTCAATGGGGCCTTCTTAGCATTGTTTTGAGTATTATTTAACACTTCAGTCGTCGCGCTGTTGTATTTTGTACAACACTGCTGAGAAAACCTCGCTTTTCGTTCACAACAGCAGCGCGGTGGTTCTTACAGTAACAAACCGCGCGACGACTGGAAGGTTAAAAGATTCCTCCAGAGTGTTATCCAGAGATTTCTACATAAATTCTCCAAAAAATATTGTGCTCTGCAAGAAAAATCCACGGCAATATCTTAAAATTTTGATATACCGTCGCAGTGATTATAAAAATCATCAAATGTTTCAGATTTAGCAAATTTGGAACATTCTCGTCCTTGAATAACGAAAAAATCCGAGCCTACTTGAATTTTGACGTTGCGTTTAAATTTCGCGCTTATTATCTGCGCGTTACTGCCGCCGATGGATGTGGATTTAAAAGCGCCGCAATATCTACACAATCCGAAGGAGTTTCAACAGGAATTTCTGCTAAATATACATCAGAAATTATTTCATGAAGTCCTCGAAGTTAAAAAATCCTGGATCGATTTCTTTGCAACAATTTATAGAATCGAAGAAGAAATATCTAGAGAAATTTTCTTTGGATTCTTTGGCATAAAGTCGTTTGGCATAAAGCCGTTTGGCATAATTGTCGTTTGGCATAATAGTCGTTTGGCATAATTAATCTGAAACCAAGCGTTTCTTAAGATGACATTCATTTTTACGTTACTATTGAAATCCGATGACATCAGGCTTGTTTTGGAGTCAATTGACACAAAATGTTACTTTATTCAACAATCATATGCTCTTGAATAAATTAAAGCATATTGCCAGCCAACTAAGTTATCGCCAGATGTATTTTATTATTTATCCAGAAATTACCCTTCCTTCAAATATTAATTCTTCTTTTGAGTTACGCCTTTGGAATAAATTTGTGCACTGAAGATTTTGATATATTTAGCACAAATTTAACGTTGTTTGTTATTTTTTCTAAATATGCTGTAACCATAATTATAGGTATAAACATGTTGCTTTGAAATTTCAATAAATTTCACTTTCTTCTATAGATAAGCTGTTCTTTGGAGCTATATATTTTAAATATTTTATTGTTTCCATTTGACAAAATGGCGGCATTCGATAACATTGACCTGCTCAAATTTTAAGCACTCATAAAAGTCGTAACTTTATACATTTCAGGGTGGTGAACGAACTGGCCATCTAATATGCACCCTTCTTTAAATATTTAATTGGCGGTTCTTTCGAGTTTTACTGTCCTCAGCATTTTCAACATGTGTATAGCCGAGAATGACAGAATACATACCTCCTTCTTTTGATTGCTTATCATTCTTTCTCGTTCACTATCCAGCCTCTGAAGACTATTGTAGCACCTATTTAAATTATTCTGGGAAATGGCATTCGAGGAAAAGGGTCATTCGGGGAACTGGCATCCGGGGATCCGACATTCGGGGAAAAGTAGTACAATCACTTCGATGATTCTGAGCGCAATTGTTGATGTCTTTTCGTTTTATATGCCGCAATAATTTTTGGCGTCCAATCTTCTATTGGTTTAATCATGAAGTTTGCCTTCTTTTAAAAATAGGCTGTTCTTTATATTTACACTTTATTTGGTTCTATGCAGTTCGACCAAAAATTATAATTTTCTCCTCTAAAAACAACAACTAGCCGTAACTTTTCCAAATCTCAATCGATTTTTATGATGTTTGGAGTGAAAGTCTCTTAGTTGGGGGCTTTCCTTAGCCGATTGGTTAGAATCCGCGGCTACGAAGCCCGATTGGTACAGGACCTTTTCGTAATGGGAATTTCCTCGACTTCCCTGGGCATAGAGTATCATCGTACCTGCCACACGATATACGAATGCGAAAATGGCAACTTTGGCAAAGAAAGCTCTCAGTTAATAACTGTGGAAGTGCTCATAAGAACACTAAGCTTAGAAGCAGGGGTCTGTACTAGTGTGGACGTAATGCCAAGAAGAAGAAGAAGGGTCTCTTAGTTGAATAGGCCTTTTCATGTGACAGATCCGTCTATGCATTTGTTTACATCGGTGGAGGACCGGTGCAAACACGAGGCTGTCATTTCCATAGAAGAACTGTCAAAGTGCTTCCCAATCAGCTGATTTGGAACGTCATGTGAATAGGCCTTTAGAACCACTACGACATTTGTAAGTTTAGTTTTAAAATAAGCTAGAAATCTTAGGGCAGGGGTTCTCTTTGGAGATCGCAGCAAGTCGTGCGCGAGGGCGGCTGCGTTTTGAATTTTCTGTCACGTTTACCTCGGTTCCGCTTTATGTAATTTTTTGGAATTCAGCTTGTGCTTTGAAACAATTCTTTCCGAAACAAAGCTTTGCGTAGTAAAATTTGATTAAATTACAATTAGGGGAGGTGTACCAGTTTTGGCCACCCCAAGGAAAAATATTTTTTATACATAAATCAAACGACCTTTGGTTACTGTCAATACATTAAACGAAAGCTTTCAATCCATGCTCAGCAGGGAAAATATAAAAACTAATCAGAAACTTTGTTTTTGTATTAAGAGCCAGTTCGCGAGAGCCGCAACCCCTTCTTGTATTGATGTTCTCCGATCAGGCTGAAATTTTCAGGGATTGTTCTACTATATAAAAAATGATGTTTTGCAAAATTTTAGATTTTTATATTTGGGGGAAGTGGGACAAAATGAACCCCAATGATTTCATGTCACTAAACATGCAAAATCACAAAAACTGATATAACTATAGTAAAAGTGCACGGATCATGTTGAAATTTTGCATGAATACTCTACGTTATATGAACTTTGAGATTGGCATGGTATATGGATTTTGAAAGTACTTCAAATCGAGAAAAATGAGTTTTTCATAAAAAATTTAGTGATTTTCAAATCGATTTTTTTCTTACCAACCGAACTAGGTCAAAAAACTAAATATGACGTTTTGTAGGGTAACTCATGGGCTTTCATTTGAGGTGTAATCCAAATATGCCGTTTCAAAAATTTTCGAAACATTTTTTTTCCGGGGTAGTGTTTGAACTTAAGCCATTTTGCGAGTACCGCAACCGCCTTGTCTAGAGAGGTTGTATTGATGTTCTCCGATCGAGCTGAAATTTACAGGAGTTGTTTTCCTATATAAAAGAATATATTCCGCAAAATTTCAGATTTTTATATTAGGGAGAAGTGGTACAACATAACCACTAATAATTTAATATATAAAAACATACAAAATCAATTAAAGTAATAGCGATAGTAAAAATAAACGAATTTGCATGAAATTTGGCATGTTTAATTAACGTTACTTTATATGAACTTCAAAATGAACATGGTATTTGGATTAGAAATGTGTTTCAAATTGATAAAAAAAATCTGTTTTTTTTTTAATAAAATTAGTTTTTTTTCAAATCGACTTATATTTTTGTCAATCGTACTAGTTCAAACAACTAAATATGAAGTTTTGTAGGGAAACTCAGGAGCTTTCATTCGCGGTGTACCGTAGTGAATCAAAATTCGGACGGTACCAATATCCGGACGCTCTGATAATATTTACCAATAAAATGCTAAATTGACAACATTTATACAACTATATTGAATGAAAAAATAGCTGTTTTTGTAGTTATTACGACGTATTGGCCTTTCGGAGGTCTGTTCAACAAACTGAACAAAAACACACAATTTTCCGAGGAAATATGCAATTTTTAACAATCTTCGTCTCTCTTTTACTCTCTCGAGAAATTTGCAAACATCAAGGCTAGTAAAAGTTAAAATTCCATTCAAGATATAAACAGTACAGTGTCTCATAGCAGCCATATGTGCAGTCAGTCTAAACTAAGCTAAACTCAATTATTTACAAATTGATCTCTAGCAAACATACCATCATACACACATACATGTGACCCTCCTAATCAAACCCATCAAACATTATCCAAATTAAAAAAAAAGCGGTAGTTGATACCCATCCAAACAACGTGAGAAGAAACAACGCTTACTACTGAACCGCCGAAGCTGCTAACGAAAACATTGGTGCAATGACTTATTGTTATCCACATCATCACTTTTGCAAGAAAGTGACATTTCTTTCAGATACGGCAGCGGCAACACGGTATGATATAATCGGTATTACAACTACCGACAAGAGGCCTCCATACGCTGCTTATACCGCCCGGATTTTGATTTACCACGGTACACCGCGAATGAAAGCCCTTGAGTTGTCCTACAAAACTTCAACCTAGTTCGGTTGACAAAAATAAATCGATTTGGAAAAAAAAAATAATTTTACAGAATAACAGGTTTTTCTCGTTTTGAAAACTTTTTTATCCAAAATGATCATTCATATAACGTAAAGTAAACATGCCAAATTTCATACAAATTCGTGCATTTTTACTATCGCTATTTTTCTTCTTCTTTCTGGCGTTATGTCCCAACTGGGACAAAACCTGCTTCTCAGCTTAGTGTTCTTATGAGCTCTTCCACAGTTATTAACTGAGAGCTTTCTATGCCGATTGACCATTTTTGCATATGTATATCGTGTGGCAGGTACGAAGATACTCTATGCCCTGGGATGTCGAGAGAATTTCCAACCCGAAAAGATCCTCGACCGGTGGGATTCGAATCCACGACCCTCAGCTTGGTCTTGCTGAATAGCTGCGCGTTTACCGCTACGGCTATCTGGGCCCCTACTATCGCTATTATAGCAGTTTAATTAATTTTGTATTTTTTTATATATTAAATCGTTAGTGGTTATTTTGTACCACTTCTCCCTAATATAAAAATCTGAAATTTTGCAAAATATCTTCTTTTATATAGGAAAACAACTCCTGTAAATTTCAGCTCGATCGGAGAACATCAATACAACCTCTCTAAACAAGGCCGTTGCGGTACTCGCAAAATGGCTCAAATCCAAACACTACCCCGAAAAAAAATTTTTTTTCGAAAATTTTTGAAACGGCATATCTGGATTACACCTCAAATGAAAGCCCATGAGTTACCCTACAAAACGTCATATTTAGTTTTTTGACCTAGTTCGGTTGGTAAGAAAAAAATCGATTTGAAAATCACTAAATTTTTTATGAAAAACTCATTTTTCTCGATTTGAAGTACTTTTAAAATCCATATACCATGCCAATCTCAAATTTTATATAACGTAGAGTATTCATGCCAAATTTCAACATAATCCGTGCACTTTTACGATAGTTATATCAGTTTTTGTGATTTTGCATGTTTAGTGACATGAAATCATTGGGGGTCATTTTGTCCCACTTCCCCCTAATATAAAAATCTAATATTTTGCAAAACATCATTTTTTATATAGAAGAACAATCCCTGAAAATTTCAGCCTGATCGGAGAACATCAATACAACTTCCCTTGGAAAGGGGGTTGCGGTTCTCGCGAACTGGCTCTTAAAAATGGGGGTGGCGAACACTGGACCACTTGCACTGCCGTTATACGCATAATTGTCCCATGTTCCAAAATATGCAATCGACAAAAACGCGTATGCACTTCAACAGAAAAGTAATCGCATATCTCGATGCGTGGAAATTTCTTGCAAGAAATGCTCAAGAAAAACATTTTCCTTTGATCGCAGTACGCAGTTGAAAAGAAATGTCAATTCAAATGGAGCTCACTGTAGGAAATTTCTTGACTATTTCTTGGGCAGGAATTTTTACTTTTCTTGAGTGGAACAGCATACTTAGCTTAAAGATTTTAACACATTTAGGCCTCGTGTTGACCAGGTATGTAGTAAATTACATTAAAATCTTTACAATAGTATAAAGAATAGCGTGTTTATTAGAGCCAAGAGTTTGTATTACGGAAATAAAGTAAATATAGCTGCGAAATTCAAAGTGGCATTGTTATGCCTAGAAATACGGGGTTTTTAATGAATTTCTACGCATAACAGTCCCACTGATAGTAGTGACCAATTATGTGCTAAGCGTACTGCTGTAGATGACCGTTCTTAAGTATAGATTGTACCGAATGTAAAGGACGCATATCCTCAAGACTATGTTAAGGCACTTAATGAAGGCTCAAGTGACATGTGCCAAACGGAGCCACGTGTGGGGAAGAGAAGAAATACGATTTTATAGTTTGGGATGGAAAGGAAAGTTTTCTGTATGCGTGATAATGAGGAAATGTATGAGTTAGCGCAAGAGTGGATGAGTAAGTAAGAGAGTTAATAAAATGTAATAAACTCCTATATCGACTCTTCCAGCTGAAGGTTTGACCTAGGGTTTGACAGAAACTCGTCTGCGAAGGTTATTCTGCGGAGTAAATATTTAACTCAAAATTCACGACATAAATCTTCACACGATTTGACATTTCTTTGGACTTTGTTTGCAAAATCAATGCAAAACATTGCAAATTAAGTTTTAGAATCACCAACATATTTGCCACTTGCACCGAAGAGCCAATTATGCGGAATAACCCAGTATGTGGACAGGTCATCCAAAACCTTTTGAACTATTCTTCTTTTGACTTGACTTTGACTTCTTCTTGACTTCATCAAGTTTGATAACCTATCTCAGGACCGCCAATATAATGGCCACTTCCCCTGGGGAACAGGGTATCTTAAACAACCTGGCATGTTATCAAGTCATCCAAGAACCTTTGAAGTACCCTTCTTTAGCCTTGATTTGGGAATTTATGAAGTTTGGTAATGGGTTTCAGAACCAACAGTTTAGAGGCCATTTCCCCCAGGGAACCGGGAATTCGGAACAATCTGACATGTGGTCAAGTCATTCAAATACATTTGTACCACCTTTAGTCTTGAATTGCAAATTTATGAAAATTGATATGTCGCAAGCCAGGTTTCAGATTCGCCAATATAATGGCCACTTCCACCAGTGAACCGGTGTTCGGAATAACCCAGCATGTGGCCAAGTCATCCAAAAACTGTCGAACTATTTTTATTTGGACTTGGTTTGTTAAATCATGAAGCCATGGACTCGAAATTAAAGTGGTTACTGATTCTTCAAGTGGGATTACTTCAGTACTCCCCGTGATGAATCCAAAATTACGGTGAATTTCTAATCGTTGACCGCGGTTCCAAAACTAGAAGAATTTTGTGATTGACTCTGAAAATTCAACTGAAATTCATTGATAAACGGGTGTAAAATAATATTTTGATATTGCAGCGAATTGAGCGCAGCGAATTGTATAGTGTGACAGTTATGCGTAGAAATAGAGTAGTGGGACAGTTTTGCGTGGAAATTCAACAATGGGACAAATTGACTTGGCTTGCTTTTCATTGAGTTTCCGAACAAAGTTAATTTTTGGAAAGTGTTTTCTAAAATTATACGTAAAAACAAACTGTTTGATGACAAAAAGTTAATATGCACAAAAAGTAACATGGGACAATTATGCGTATAACGGCAGTGAACCAGTATTCGCCACGATTTTAATTTCGGTTCCTGAATTCGCCACCTACGTTGATTTCTTATGGAGGGTGGCGAATCAGGAACACCATGGCGAAAAATAGGCGCAAAGGAGCAAAATTTTTTTAAGGAAAATGATTTTTTTCTATTATTCTTTGATAAAATTTTGCGGTTTCCAAGAATGTTTCCGTATCATCTTAAGAGGAAAATAACCATCATCGTTTTATGAATTTTCAAAACCAGTTTTTTTGCTCAAAATCAAAACATTGTTCATGAAAATCTATCACTACATTACACTGGCTTCCCGAAATGCAATGATAGATTTTCATGAGGATTGCTTTAAATTTGGACGCAAAAACTGGTTTTAAAATATTGATGGTTGCTGATGACTGAATGATGGATTCTTGAGACTTAAAGCAATTTAGAGAACACTAAACAATTGGCAACCATATATGTCGTAAAACGGCATATAATTCGGGGTGGCGAATAACTGGAACATGGCGAATATTCCCTAGTAGGGTAAGTGTACCAGTTATGGCCATAGTGGTTCCCTATTTCGCCATACGTGATATCTTGAATGCCTTCACATTTTGAAAAATCTTTTGTGTTTTAGCAATAAAATAAAGGATAAATCTTGATGTTTAAACATTCAGAAAGATTAAAAATGTAAAAGTTATCCAAATTTTGCATATGGCCAAATAGGGAACCACTATGGCCATAACTGGTACACTTTCCCTAGTTAAAAAGCTACATTAGTGCAAAAAAATGTGAATCGGCAAAAGTGGAATAAATGGGCACCTGACGTGTGATCGATCATGAGCGTTTTCTGGCATGAGCGAAAGGGGATGGAAGCCCAGTAGATGGAACCTTACATGGCGATGACAGCTCCACCGTGGCCTTCAATCAACTGAGTGAGTGAGTTGCTCTGATTTTTATTATTATTGTTTTAAGTTTTATTTGCATATCAAAACAAATAGGGAAAGTGGTCCAAAATGCCACTAGATTTGTGGAGTTTTCGCGTGTGTTCGTTGTGATTCACTTTCAATTTACATACATAAATTGCTGAATCAGAGTACCTTTTATTTTCGTTTCAGAGAGCGAGTAAGGGCGCTTAAGGGGACACGGGAGACCGTGTTATTTTCCCTATCTTTCGTCTCACTCTAACAATAATCATCAAAACTTTGTGGAAGCAAATGTCGAGTTTTAGTGAACTGATGAAGCTGAAAATTTATCGGGTTGTGCACTACATATATAGAATCATAGTGATACATTTTCGAATCGATATATGGAGTAGTTCTTGGGATTTGCTTCTTGAAATGGATAGGGTGATTATGATGACGTCCCGTGCGGCCTTAAGCCCAGGCATCCTGGAAATACTGAAATTTCTTCCAGTATTTTCTTGTCAGCATTAATATTTGCAGCAAATCAATGATTTGATACAAATAATAAAATGGCCAGGCCCACTGTGCAGACTTGGGGTTTGAAGGTACAGTCATCTCTCCCTTACTCGATATTGAAGGGACCATCGAGTTAGGGAGGGATCGAGTTACAGAACACAAAATCAATGCAACTGCGATCCAAGGGACCATCGAGGTAGCCATGAAAACCAACTTTTACTATGGTTCTCTAACTCGATAAAGTGGGGATTCGCTCGTTGGGGGTCCGAATAAAACAGAATAGAATAGAATAGAAAATGAGCTGGACATCTTAAAAAGAAACTCTTGTCCCCGTTTCTCTACAGTTGGAACGCTTGAAAAGTACAGTTTGGAATAAATATCATAGAACGATGTTTTTTTTTCTTTTAACGTTATCTCTGAAGTCGTTTTTATGTTTTAAACTCAACTGTAATGCGACTGTATCATAAATCATTGCATTTTCATAAACATCGAGTTCTACAGTGGCGCCATTCATGCTTTGTTAGAGCTGGGAGCTATTCGAGATGCTTTTCTCTCGGGAGTATGTTTGACGTTTATTTCTAATGTTTTGTTGATGTTTGTTTGAAAATGTACGCTACTGATGTACATTTTGCAAACATTATGCATCAACGCCGGTGATACAAAACTCTAGTGATATTTTTTTTTAATTCGTTATAGGTAGAAATGAATACGCTGGTAAAAATGAAATAACACATAATATCATGTAATGATCTTTTACTAAATTAAAGAAATATAATTTCAGAAATCTAAACCACTAGTAGCGCCAAAGATTTGGAAGCGGGATGAAATTCTCACATTTTTAGATATCTTTGAATCAACCTTCCACGCTTCGGTTGAGGAACCCTTCGAATCGGAAGAGGACATGTGGAAATGTGTGGCAGATAAATTGTTGGAGCAGGGCATATCAGCCTCCGTTCAACAATGCATAAATAAGTGGAACTTTTTGTACAAAACATACATCAGCAATCAGAATCGACAGGGTGTTTTCTACGCGAAGGTGAAGCGAATTGTTGAATTCTCACAGGAACTCAACGAGCAACAGGAATCGGTGGAAACGGTAGCCGATGAGCAAGTAGTAGAATACGACTCGGAAGCATTCATCAAACAGGAGAAGCCATCTCACGATGCTGAAAGGGAAGAAATAGAAGACCATTTGAATGAGCATGAAGAAAACCACGATCATATTGAGGAGATCGTCACTAGTCACGAAGAAACGTTGGAAGAAAATACTGCATTGGACTTACATGATGTTCAACCTGAGTCTCAGTGTGATAGTGTAGCAGAAATGACTTATGCTGAAACACCTGCAAAGAAAATAAAATTATCAGACGATGTGGATACCGTTACTGGTAATTCTAGTCAGCAATCACCCAAACATTTCACCGAAGAAAATACAAATTTACGGGATATTCTTCAAACGATTCTCGGTAAAATAAATGCAATTCAAGATGAGCAAATCCGGCAAGGGCACCGAATTGCTGATATAGAAAAACGTCAAGACGAGCATAAATCCATATTATTGGATATAAAGAAGCACATTGGATTCAAGTAATTTTGCATTGTATCTTGTTTTGTAATTCCTCTTTATATGAAGGTTTTTTTCAATGTATGTTCTAGTACATCAAATAAACTATATTGTACCTGTATCTAGGTGTTTTTTGTATGAATAGTATTTCACGCAATAAACCAATGTATTTAACAAAACAAATCTTTATTTTTTTTTTATTTCTAGATTATTATTCTTGTTCTTATTACTTAGACCCCTGCTAGCGCTCTACGCTTTGCTGAATATATCAACACTTTAATTGCCTCTTGTCAATCCATGAGCGTTTGTTGTGCAAGCGACCTCAAAAAGTCATTCACAATAGTGGATTCTGCGCTCGTGTACATACACGTTACATGTCACCAACACTACTTCAAGAATGCTGGTTGAAAATATAAACAAAGATCAGCTGTTCCCAGCAAAATCAAACGGCAGTATTTTCAACCAGCAAATTTGCGCACGTGTTCGTGACACCGCTCGGCGAGAGCTCAATGGACCAATGCACGAGATCATCATTTGACGTTTTAGCGGTGCTGTGTTATTTATGTGACCATGGAAACCAGTGAATTCAGCACCGCTCAAACGTCAAATTAATGAACTCGTGCATCGGTCCATGGATTACCTGCTTTGCTCTTGTCTACAGTTGATCATCAGTAGTTTTCTCGTTTTATTTTGTATGGAGAAAGACATTTAACCTCAAATTTCTCGTAAATGAAAGCATTAATCATAAAATATTTGGTAGGCGTGATATTCGTTAACATAACGTACAATCAGAACCAAATATTTTTCCAATATAGTTCTCAATTTTGAGAAATCAGATACATTTCGCCATACAAATATTTTTCGGTTACCTATGTAGAGAAGGTATCGACCGTGATTGTTTTTAATATTATTTGTTATGGCTATAGAGCACATTGAAGCCTCCTGTATTTTGCCTGTGTTGGTAGCAAAGCTCAAAGCTTTGAGCCAACCCTTTTCCAGTAGAGAAGCTAGGCAAAATACAGGACGCTTCGATGCTTTACTGGTTCCCCTATGGCTTGCTCAATTTTCACCACCTAATTAATTTCAATCTTGTCGCTCCCTTGCGACGCCTATCCACCTATGCATTTCATCATTTGTAAAAAATCTTCTATAGACTCCCTTTTCCTTTGAGTCGCATGACCGATATAGCCATAACAAATAATATTTTTCGGTTACCTTTTAGAGATTTTTCGTGCATAGACACTAGCGCAAGTGCGTTACTATGTAAAGAGTAGCGAATCAGGCCATGTATGTAACCCATTATGAAGAACAATCGCCAATATTTTTTACAGTAAATTCTCCGATCGATTTCTTGCCTGAGGAATTACTCTAAAGGTTCGCAATGGAATTCATACAAGGATTATATCAAACGTTTCTCCAAATATACATCTGAGAAAAAACTCGAAAAATTCTTTTTCTAGTTCCTACAGAAGATCATCATGGAAAATCTTTTTTAAACTTACACCAACAACTACACTTAAAGAGTTATGTGCTTAGAAGATGAAATGTAGTTAGCGGTTGAGATCGTTTTATAACAGACCTATCTACATAGGGACGCTCGTCTGTATGGCGTTAGTGAGTGATATATTATTGTCGCACCGCCACCAAACCGGATCGCGCCAGTGTGACTCGCGACGCGCCTCAACTCGCGACATTTTGAAATCAGTTATTTTAGTGTGGCGCTGCATTCTAACGATTTCTACAAACACATCGCACTATTCACATATTAGCTGCGACGCTCGGGGCCCGAGAAAATAATAAATTCAAATAAATGTTGGTTTTGATTTCTACCGGATGTAAACATTTGATGCGATCAAATGTGATACCGACGTGATTTGTTCAATTGTGATACCCATAATCTTAAGAATTTCTGATCGTTATACTTTCATCTCAATAGAAAAAAGTATGTGTAATGAATTAAATAGATTCTAAAATTTGCATTTTTGGAAACATATGACCGAATAGTCCTTAAAAACGCATGAGAATAAGAAGAAGAAGTTTACATAAGAAGATCGAGTTTGAATTACGAAAAATCTACGCGTCCTCTGCTTTGGGGTGTGTACAAGTCATGTAGCATTCTGTAAAACAAGATAAAGACCATGCTGAAAAACGTATGATCGAATCCTGCCTGCCCAGGATCTTTTCTTGTGATGCAATTTTTTTCGACTTCCCGGGTCATAGAGTATCTTCGGGGATTTGTTTTGCTGCGCCATCGGAGTGATATTTTTTTCGGTTCCACATTTTTCTGGGCAGTGCTTTGCGAAGGTTCAAGCCTAATAATTTGTTTCCGCGCGTCATCGGAAAGATTTTCTAATCCAATTTTTGCGTGTTGATGCTAAGATTATGACATCAGTCGAGGATGGATTACCAACTGCTGAGCTTGTTTCATGCTGTGATAATACAAATTTGTATCGTGGCAATGATACATATACCTATTCAATCGTAATACAAATTATGGATGGTTCGTCACTCTAAGTGCCGGTATAAGCTTTTGTTCCTTTAAAATAATCAGATGCACGTACCTATTATTTTATTCATTCGTCACAATTACTCAAAATAACCCTAGAATAGTTTGGCATCAAACATTTCGATGCACTGAACTTTTTGAATTTAGGCTACATAAATCGCATCACTTACCAAGGTAAATCCTAATCATGTAGCTTTTGCACCCCCCCATTAATAAAACTCCTTCATGTAAAAACCATGGATGAGCACAGGTGATATCGGTCTCTAGTAGCAATGGATGTCACACTAACATTTTTTCTCTTCATCGATGACCGTAGGGATGTGGCGGGCGCCGATATTGACATTACTAAGTTCGCAGTTCTCCAAATTGTATTTTGAAGTTGGTATGCTATTGCCAAGCTGCATCTGTTGATTCCCTTACAATTTTGATAATTCCGGTAAATCATGAAGTAGCAATCACGAATTCCACGGTCATCAATGCTCATGCTTAACACCAACAAATGCACAGGAAGAATTTCTTCCAGATCACCAAAAATTCTACAAAGATGTATTCCTTGAATGATTCCGGAGGAGTTTTGTCTCGGAATTCCTCAAGTATAATTTGAAAGAATTCTTTCCTAATTCCATCCAGGGTTTCTACATAAATTTTCCCAAGAATGTTTCAAACATTCATGTAGGTGCTTTTTAATAACTCAGCGTAACAAACATGACATTTTTGAGTGCCTCAAGGATTAAATTATGTGTCTGGGGTCACTGAATCTGATGCCGTTCTCAAGAATGTCCTTGCACGTCACAATTTTTGGCTACAGGTCGCCAAAGTTGTATTTGAACACTGTTTTCTTTGATGTTTATATGAAATTTAAAGTATGATTTATCAAACTTTATTATGATCTAACCCACCAAGCAGGTAACATAGGATTTCATTTCAGAAATAATTCGGTTGAAATTGCGCGATAACATTTAGAATTAATCGATTTTTTCAACATGTTTGTAGTCTCCGTTTCTCTTATATGGAAAAATACAATACTTTTTGAAACCATAAAAAAACAACTTTTGAGCATCGGAAGTATTTTTATCGAATTTTACAAATGATTTTTTGGTGTACTAAGTGATTTTTATAGATAAACGATAGTGGCACCTTAAGTAAGCATTAGATGAAGTACTGAAAATATTTCTGAAATTGCTAATGCATTTTAGTAAGAATTATTATTTGAATTTTTAAAGGGATCCTGAGAAAAATAATTCGACCTTTTCAGGGGTGACCCATTTCACATAAACCAGTTCCAAACTACAAGAGCAGATAACATTTTAAAGAACGCTTATAATTCTCATTATGCCAAACGTCCATGAGGAGAAACGTCCACCCATAATAATATGCGAAACGCCCCACCCCCACTTTTTTCTTGGGAAATAACAGGATTAATTCCTGGAAATAAAAAATACGCTTTTGATGTCATTACTGAGTGAAATCAAAGTACACTAAGGTCTTTTTTACACGTTCCCCGTGCCGTGCAAAAAAATTCCGCGCAAAAAAAACCGTGCTAATTCCGGAATCTGTGTAAAAATAAACCATGTTAGTTCTGGAATCCGTGAAAAAAGTACCGTGTTAATTCTGAAATCTGTGTAAATAAGAGAAAAAAGCTGTGTTAATTCCGAAATCCGTGTAAATAAGTTAAAAAACCGTGATGATTCCGAATTCCGTGCAAAAAAAAGTACCGTGTAAATTCCGAAAGGCGTGTAAAAAAAGCCGTGTAAAATAAAACATGCAAAAATAAACGTGTAAAAAAAAAACTTTAGTGTATATCAGTTGAGTTACCCCTGATTTACTTCTAATATTTTATCCCGAGGGAACTTTTCGAAGGAATCCTGGATTGAATTCTTGGAAAAATCTTTGATAAAATCCTAAAGATTTGCTTGGAAAAACTTCTGCAGGAATCGCCAAAGGATCTTTTTATGTAATACCTCGAGTATTCAAAGTATAACCCTAAAAGGAATGTTCAAAAAAAAAAAAAAAAAACGGAGAAACACCCCAAAGAAATTTAAATTATCAGGTAATTCAAAGACTTCTTTAATAAAAAAAAATCCTAGGACAGTATCCAAAAACTATTTAAGGCAAATTACATTTAGAAAAATCTGGAGCAACTTATTGGGAAATCTCTGCTTAAGGTAATGCTTTTTATTCCTAATGCTATTCCTGATTGAATCCTGATATAGTTACTGTAGGAATCCTTTGATATAGGGTGTCCCATAAAGTACGGGCACGACTTTGATAATGAAAATCATGGTAATTTCCCAAATAATCAAATATTTTTATATTTTTGTATTTTTCTATAGGCTATTCCAATCATTATCTGTGATAAATTTGTTTGATTTAATAATCGTTTACATTGAAAATTTTGATCTTAGAAAATAAATTCTTATCTGGTCAGCACAGACATTTCGATTTTATTAACAAATAACTAGTAAAATATGTTTTTATCCAAATCTTTTACCGTAGTGAGTTCAAGTACATTGTTTCAAGGGTGTTGTACATATTTTTTTGTTAACAATTGAAAAATGCTAAAATTCGAAAAATATCGTATTTTTCTCAACACATAAGACAACATTACGAAGTTATAACTCTTCAGGCATTTTAAAAAGTAACAAAAATAATACATTTCAGATTTACGAAAGGTTAATCCCTATTCTCTTGGATAGGCAACTTTTAATTTTAATTAAATCATGCTTCTACGTAAATATAAGGATAGGTTTTTTTACCATTTTCAACTCGACCACGGCTGAAATCGAATTTTTAAATTCAATACAAATTTTACATGCCTAAAATTAATATTTTAATTTGAATAAGTGATAGTTCGATCAATTATCATATCTTCGCAGATAAATATATTTTTTCAGATTTTTATTATACTAACTTTCTAATATAGAACAATTTTTGTAAAACAAAGTCGCTCAAAAATAACGCGATTTGTGCAGGACTGATAAGAGATGCATCAAAGAAATGTTACGTAATCAACACATTAATAATTAAATTATTCAATAAAATTCGCAATCTACTCTTGTTGGATACAGTAATGAAATGTGTCAAAATCAGATTTTTATCTTCACTAGTCTTGAAATGGCAGTATGGTGAAGTCGTGCCCATACTTTCTGGGACACCCTATAATCTAAGTTTATGGTGAAATTACTCTGAATAATCATTCAAAATTGAGTTTTGTTTAAAATCTGTACCGTCAAATGGGGTAACTCGCAACAGGGGTGAAACTTGCAACACTTCGGCATGTATCCCAATTGTCGCTTCGTTCAGCATTGAGTTAAATTATTATAATTAATTCCACCATTTATTGACCTCAGGTATACAACAGAAGATTTTGGTGAGGATTTGGGTATTGTTTCTCTTTTGGTTGGTTTGCTGAAGGTGAAAATCATATTACAAGTTGGATTGTATACCATTAATGCTGAAAATCGTTCTTCGAACCACACAAATGGTAGAAATGATTCAACCCCATTACCCCGAATCCCATTACCCCGAATGCCATTAATCCGAACGCCATTACCCCGAATTCCAGAACCCCGAACGACCCATGCCCGAATGACATTACCCCGAATTCCAATATCATGGGGAAATCTCATCAATCATCATGTCAAGATAATTGTAAATTCGGGGAAATAGCATTCGGGGTGATGGAATTCGGGGTAATGGTACATTCGGGGTAATGAAATTCAGGGTGACGGCATTCGGGGAAATGACATTCGGGGTAATGGGGTAGAATCGGTAGAAATATGTCATTCGAAGCATTTGCTGTCAGTTACAGTACTTACAAGGGAAGGTCACGATGGTGTTACACGGGGTTTTCAACCGGACTATTTTTGTTAGATTCTACATGTCGAAATATGAAAAACCCCAAAGCCTTTCGGGTGATGGAACAGTGGTGTAGCCAGGAGAAGCTCTGAAAGGGGCAATTTTGTACGTATATTATATTATTAGGCTAATTGGAAATTTGACAAAAATATTTTTTCAATATATATTGTGATGGTAGAGAACAGAATTGACATTAATTTATGTTTAAAATGTATTTTCCATGCCATAGGCGCAATCGGGATGGGTTTAGTATTGGTATACTATTCTAATAAAACCAAATTTGTTTTGGTGTCCATATTCCATGATGGTTACGCCAATGGCATGGAAAATACATTTTAAACATACTTTAATGTCAATTCTGTTCTCTACCATCACAATAGATACTAAAAAAATATTTTTGTCAAATTTCCAATTAGCTCAATAGTATAATATACCTACAAAATTGCCCCTCCTGGCTACACCACTGGTCCATCACCCGAAAGGCTTTTGGGTTTTTCATATTTCGACATGTAGAATCTAACAAAAATAGTCCGGTTGAAAACCCCGTGTAACACCATCGTGACCTTCCCTTGTTAGTAGTGTACAAATTGACAATATAAAAGTTTTGATAATTTGAAGCTCAAACACGTTTTTGACTCCCTTTGTGGGGTAACTTGCAACAGAAATTTTGATCTCATTTGTTTGATATTTTTTGCCGTTTGTCATCGGAAACACATGAAAAATGGAGCAAAAAATTGTTCAGTAACATTAAAATTTCTCTACCTCAATCAATTCAATACACGTTTGGTACTAATTATAAGAAAATTTATATGAATCGCATTATCATTAGATTTAGTTTTATTTTCTTCATGAAAATAATGAATAATTTTAAAAATTGTATAAAAATTATTTTGCAGTTCTGCCATTAGGAACTTTCTGCATGAAATATTAAGAACGTTATGTCAAAGCACCACGAGAGACCATTTTCAGCCATACATATTAATATGTGATACGTCACTTCGATTTATCTGTGTATAGAAAATAAGTCTTGTAAAATTTAGCCTAATCAACATTATATTTTATGGGGGTCCGTAGCCTTGAGGTTACGCTTTCGCTTCATAAGCGGAAGGTCATGGATTCAATTCCCAGACCCTCCAAAAAATAACCCGTCCAGCCACCAGAAGACGCCGCACGGAGGACCGTGCTTAGGAGGGGAGCACATCCATCCTCCGTCAGTTTCAGATGGTGACTGAGACAAACTGACCCACTTCGCAGGCAGCTAGCCTCAAACGCAGGAACATGGCAAAACGAACCACCGCGAGAGCAATGGACTATGGCTTATGGAAATCGATTGGACCAACAGCAGAGCACTCTCCTACCTGCTCGGTGTGAGAGCAAAAGAGCAGAAGAGAGTGAAAAGCAGATGTAAATATAGATTAGTTAAAAATAGAACTGTATCGGTAAGGAAGATACAGATAAACTGATTCCGGCACAGTAGTGGCCACAAGCACGGAGTGCCTTATAAAAAAAAAAAAAACCATTATATTTGTAGAAAAGTTGCATTAAAATGTTTTAATGGCTTTCCAATAACTATCAAGACTTATGATATGCTATAATTTCCTCGTGTGGACGACCTATGCAATGAAAATTGAGTTTTCAATCGAATTGGTTTAATACTCCTAACTCAATCAATGATAATTAGTTTTTTTAAGAGTAGAGCAGCCTGTTTCATGCTTTTACTGCAGAGAATTATAAAATGATCATTATAAAACGATATAGGTTGAGTTTTTGATAGTGTACTTTAGGTAACACTGTGTGTTGCATATTACCCCACATCAGGGGTAGCATTGAAAGTGATTATTTTTCGTTTCTCCTGATCTGCCCATAACTGCATATTTGTAACATTCGACAAAAGTAGGCATTGAGTAAATTGAATACCAAGTGTGCGTTTTATGACAGTATGGAAGGTAACTAAAATTTCTGAAAATTACCAGGAACTCAAAAGTGCTTATTTGAGGCTGATATTTTGTACAACTCATATCGCATACTAGGTGAATTGGCAGAAAATAATTCTGATTGAAATTTCATTGCTATCACATTACTAGGCCCATTTATAACCTCAATGTGACTGTTATGCGGTTATAATTATCAATGTGACAAAACAACTTGGTATTTTTTTTCGAATATTCTAGAACAATCTCACAGATTTCAATAAGTTGATCGAAAGTATTTATCATTTGATGACACTCCATGGTATTAACTTCATTATGTCAAAAATGTCGAATGTGACTATTTTGCAGACTATGGGCAGTGATCCCAGAAAACCAAATGATGATAAAAATGTTACTGCGTGGTATTCTTTACGTGGTGATTAGGGTACCAGATGGTTTTGTTTCATCTGAATGCTAAAATTTTTCATCCACATAGCTTTGAAGTTGGAAAATTGTTGCAAGTTACCCCGTTTGACGGTAACAAATATTCCAGGAGAAAATATCTATATTTCTATAAGAATCTCTGAAAGATTTCTATAAGAATCTTTGAAAGAGTTCTTGGTGGAGTTCTCAGTGGTATTCTTGAACAATTTATTTGATTAGTCTAAGATTGCATTTCATCAAAATTTTCAGAGAAACTGATAGAAAAAAGGAAGGAAGCTTATAGAGTTTTTCATGAATCCCAAGAGAGTTAACAGGAGCAGTTTCTAAAGGAATAACTGAAAACAACTAAAGAAAAAAATGAAGAATTTTAAAAGAAAGAACAAAACTCTTGAAGAGGTTTCATGAACATACGTTATTTATATAACGAAATTCCCGGTATAATTTACGAAAAAAAAACCTTAGAAAATCTCAACAATTTTAACAAACATATTTAATGAAATTATCCACTTATTAACCGAATATCAAAACGTTGTTTTGTCTTAAAACCAAGCTCTTGAACTTCAACAAATTTTCAGGCCAGCTTTGTTGTACGGTGTACCAATATGGACTAGCTGTTGTAATTAGGGACGTTCCGATATATCGAATCATTTTGACCAACCAATTTCTTTTTACTGTTCGTGAACGTTCACTTTGATGTTTGTGCGTCATGCAACATTTTCTACCAATAGTTCAACGTACAAGGATTATCATAGTGATAAAAAAATGTTGGAAAACATTATTTTACTTTTGGTTTTTCGTATGATTTTCTTCCGATATTTTTTGTTTCGATATATCGAAAGAAAAAAATATCGAAAGGATTCCAAAACACAAACTTTTATTTTGTTGCGTAGGTTTATATTATTTCAATGCTTTTTAACAGATATGATGATCATTATTCATTACTTTATTGGATTGTAATATTAATTCTGCCAATCATATCGATTTGAGAAGCAGGAGCACGGAAAAAGGAACTAGTTGATGAAACTGATTCGATATATCGGAACGTCCCTAGTTGTAATACAAGGAAGAAAGCTCTGCAAAAGATTCAGAATAAAATTTTGAAAATGATTCCCTAGGCTCCCTGGTACAGTACTAATGAGTTACATAGAATATCCAATGTTAAAACAATGGAGCATATGTCAAATAGAATTATAAATAATTTTAGACAAAAATCGTTGCACTCTTCTATTGTCACGGTTTATGCGTTATATATTTAGGTTAAATTAGGTAAAGTTAATTGAAACTGTTTTTTTTCTTATAAACTAGTGAAATCAACTCATCTGTAAAAATTCTGAACTGCTACGCCAAATGAAATGTAATATATTGTTAACAAAATGTCAATAGAAGCTTAATTTAGTTTTACAAAATTAAGATGATAGTGTTTTCTAACACCGAATATCTAGATATAAAAAATAAATGTAATGTTTGGATTGATACAAATAAAAGAACTAAAAAGAAAAAAAAGCGACAAGAATACGATCATCTTTCAACCCTTTCCCCAACATGGTTTCGTACATTTTTGTCATTAACTCAATTATGCAACGAAATCCGATCCACTCCAGTCGCTCATGAACATCATGAAACATTTTCGCAAGAATCGGCCTTACATCGCCGGCCACGAGCGAACACCACACACAAGAAAACTTTCGATAACCAAATAACAGGTCCAATCGGTGGTGCCCACACGGTTGTCCGGCATTGGTTGTGATTGCAGCTCGTTTTAGTGAATCGATTATGATTCAGCGCACGTTTATGATGCTGGGTGCAGTTCAACATTATACACGTCATGTTTGGTAGGCAGGCACACGCGACAGCCAGTGAGTAAAGTGCCTTTCATTGATCAGGGCTGCACGTATGGGTCATGCGAAATTAGGCTTCATTTTTCGTCGTCGTCATATGGGTGCAAATTTCAGCGGTGCCAGTTTATGATAAATATGTTCAACAGGTCCAGAATGAAAATTCAATTAATCTTTGGGCCATGAAGGAAACTATCGAAAAATATAGGGGGCTGGGGCCTTCCTTAGCCGAGTGGTTAGAGTTCGCGGCTACAAAGCAAAGCCATACTGAAGGTGTCTGGGTTCAAATCCCGGTCGGTCCAGGATCTTTGCGTAATGGAAATTTCCTTGACTTCCCTGGGCATAGAGTATCATCGTACCTGCCACACGAGCTGAGAAGCAGGCTCTGTCCCCGTGAGGACGTTAATGCCAAGAAGAAGAAGAAGAAGAAGGGGCTGGTCTGTGGGTTGGGCCACCTCGATATTTTTCATTGCTTGAATGAAAACCTTTAATGTTTTTATGGCATATGAGTAGTGAGCAAATCTCGCTGAAACCAGGCTGCCATCGGCACCCATCGTTAGAATTCCAATATTATGTCACTGATCGCTAGTTTTCGATAAAACTTAAGGGTGATCCTGTCGGTTTTCTCAAATTGGTGGACCCTCGTACGCCAGCTAGCTGAACAGTTTGCGAAAAAGCCCATTTTTGAAAAATCTTGGGTATTTCTTCACGTGATATGTCTTATATTTCCCTTGGAGCACATAGCAAACTTAGTGGCATCGTATAGAGAAAGGATATAGTTTTCATTTGTAGTAAAAAAAAAAATTGGCGGCCATTTTGAATTTTGCCGCAGTTTTGAATTTATTTTTAGAAAAATTGTTTTTTCACCATTAGCGCACCGCTCGTTTTGAACTGCGTAAGATAGGCTAAAAAAACTAGGTGAGCAATGGTTTAATTTATTATTATGCAATCAATGCATACTTTATATTTTGTAAAACCAAGAAACAAGTTTTCAATCGTTGGTGGTTTATTCGAATCGAGTGAAGAATAAGAGTATTATTTTGAGTGATAAAATCTGTTGGCCATCTTGGATTTTGATGCCATCTTAATTTTAAGTAGTAGAATTAATTTTACACCTTGATAGCACTCAACATGTCGAATTTAGAGAAAACCAAGAAAAACAAGGTTACATATTTCTACTTATTATTATTCTTCATTTTCCTGACGTTACTTCCCTCCAGAAACCGATCCTGATAATCAGCTACATTAGTTATAAATATATGTTATTAAATAGCAATTTTCTTTTATTATGTAACTTTTGATAACAGAATAATCCTTCGACATATCTTTGAATTCAGGAATAATGATTGTTGACGCACAAAGCGAATAGGTCCTTTGGATAGGTAGGACTGAACAGATCCACTATAACAACCTGACAGATTGCATTTTCTATAGAGGAGCAGAGAAGAATAGCTCACATGTTTTTGCCACAAACTTTGCAATATAATTAGTTTTTTCCTTATTATTTGAATATAATTGTTAGCTAAGTTGCTTCTACTATTAAAATAACCTCTTGAGCATTATATCAGGTAAATATTGATTACATTGAATTCGTTATGTTGAACTAGATGTGGTATATCAAACAAAGTTTACAATTATGTATCAATTTAGAAAGAATCACGTTTATTTGGAAGAAGAGCATATTTGAGTACCCTTACGAACTTGCGATCAGGTGTTAACCGTGAGTAGCAGTTTGTATTGTAAAATGTCTATGCATTACATTGAAATACACAGGTATCTACTACAAGCTGTCCTAGCACATATTTAAGGTCGATTTCTACTACACCACCTTAAAACTTAATTTTAAGTACTAATTTTGTTAAAACTACACATTATTAACATGCAATTTTTGTCAGTCGAGTCTCGCTTCGCTCGGACTACGGAAAAGTTTAACAATGATAAAACAAATTCAATAAATGAAAACATTGACTGAAATAAGCAAACTTTTTTACCATATGCATTGTTGTTCATCGAATGAAGTTTATAGATTGCGCGTTGGGACATTAGTAAGTCTTGTGGTAATATCTGTAGTTTTAACGTAAAACATTGCCAAAAGTGCGGTACCGTAGTGCATTAATGGGACTCTTAAGGTGAAACATCCATCACAATGGCCGACTTGTGCCCCTACTCACGTTTTCAAAGGCACAAAAATGGAGAAATATTTGGCAAACGTTTCTGATCTTCTTATTTTAAGCTTTCTGCTTGTACACAAAGCCAAATTAAAAAGTTCACTGTTGTTGGATGCTTTCTTCGCGAGATTTGTGCCTTTGAAGTTTTAGTGCAATCTTAGAAGTTGATTCTAAACTGTGTCACCTTAAGTGCTTGAGCAAAAAAATCTTTGATTTTCTGAACCATAAAGTATCGTTTTTGCTACCGCCCAACTTACATGTAAAAAATAGCGAAATTGAAAGATGATAAGCAGGCTTTGTTCTAATTTGGACGTAATGCCAACACGCAGGTGTATAATTTTGAGGTTAAAAAATCCTGCGGCCATTTTGAATTTCGACGGGTGCGCTAATGGTGAATTATCGATTTTTCTTACAAAATTCAAGATGGTTGCCAAATTCAAAATGGCCGCCAAAATTTTTTTAACTTCAAATGAAAGCTATATCCTTTCTCTATACGATGCCACTAAGTTTTCTATGTGTTCCAAGGGAAATATGAGACATATCACATGAAGACATACCCAAGATTTATAAAAAATGGGCTTTTTCGCAAACTGTTTAGCTAGCTGGCGTACGAGGGGCCTACCAATTTGAGAAAACCGAAAGGACCACCATTGAGTTTTATCGAAAACTAGCGATCAGTGACATAAAATTGGAATTCTAACGATGGGTACCATTGGCGGCTGGTTTCAGCGAGAATTGCTCAGTACTATAATTTTCATTTTTTTTACTCAAGTTCTTTTTTTTTTTTGAGCGAATTCCGAAGACAGTCATTGTTGGCATTACTGGAATGACCGTTCGGGTCGAATCGCGATTGTGCTCGCAGCGCACACTATAAAACACATGGAGGGAGTCAGTCACATGTACGACAGGGGACAATTTTTGCGCGAGTAATTGCAAATCATGCATGTGCCATCGGATCGACCTGGTTTGGCCTATGACACTATATACCTTACCCAGTGAATCAGTCAGTCCGCCAGATAAGGGTTGCATACGGTCTTCGGTTGATTGCACCGGAGCCGGGTTTGAAGTGCCAAAGAGTTCAAGATCTGCGCGAAAAAAAAAAAAACTTTATAAAACACGTTTTCAAGTGCATAGTAATGGGTAATTATCGAATCGCGAAAGACGCGCGACGTATGCACTGCCCATATTCACGTAGATGGCGTAAGCGCCACTGACGTTTTGAGGATCTTGAGGATTATCGATATCAAATTTGCAATCCAACGCTGAATAATGAGGGATAGATGTAACAGGCATAGACATAATAATACCTTGTTTCGATATAGGGGAACTTACGTATTCTCGACAGCTTAAGCCGATGCCGTGCTTCTTTTGCAATTTTCTCGGACATCAGCAGATAAATTCCGTGTTTGTCTATTTACATTTATGCGTTGCTCAATCCTCTATCGATTCACACCGAAAGACTTGTCAAAATGCTTTTGCAAACGTTTTTACAACGCTGCGAACATCGCTTGTCAGTGTGACTATTGTCGGCAGCCTCATTCTCTTCGGCAACTTTCCCATAACAACTGCTGGTGAATCACTTCGGCAGCTCCAAATCAGTCGCATTTTGAGGCGTGCTCATTTGAATTGATGGTATCTCCGGCGATATCGTTTGTTTAGTCTCGGAAATCTCGCCAGCGGGAAGCGAGCAGAACAAAGAATCATCTGAATGTTTCCACTGATGTGTTTTGATAGAAAAATACTGTGTATTTGGCGTTTGAAATTTGGTTGCCGATAATAGTCGAATGGTGCCGAAGCCGTAAGTCTCCCTACGTGTTTATTCAATTGTTTTCATATTTTGATTTATTTCACATTAAACCATTCAAAAAGATCTCAAACGTGAATATTTTGGAAATTTCACATATGGATAACAAAGAAACAAAATAGCAAAAACCAGTACACTATCCCTAGCTGGAATTCACAAAATTGACAATGGCGCTTACGTCGACTTTGCCAATATGGGCAGTGCACGCACCACTAGCAGCAAAACTGTAGCGACCCTCGCGTAAGGCTCGCCGTTTCATTTTTTTTACATTCAATAGATGTGAACGGTCTCGACCGGTTTTAGAGCGATTGGTGCGGGTACTGTTGCTATTTTTCTCATGTCGCATTATTAACGGCTATCCTTTGGAGTTTTTATTTTGGATTGATCACTATCGCAATAAACAAAACATAGGTTTTTGCTCCCAACAGAATCAACCATTCAATTGAGTGATGTAGGTGATATTTGCTGTATTTATGTGTGGAAATGTAAGGCGTAAATTATACAATCAATGATCGATAATTGATCAGCCACAAAAAGTAGAAAATTTGAAAAAACTACATTCACATAAAAGAGTAGAACAACGGTATATTCGGTAATATGATGGGTCTGAGAAATTAAAACTGACTGAGACATACTGCAGTGGTACTAGTCGAAATGCAATTACATCCAAAATCATTTTTCTAACGCCTTCCTTTACAAATTTACACACGTCAAAGAGTTAGAATATAGTCAACCAAAAGTTACGAGACCGCATCCCAGTCGCAGAGCTCGCTTGATTTGGCACCATAAATTAATCTACTCGAGCTGTAATTTGTAAGATTTGTAAATGCCGGTTTTCTTTCTCATGTCAATTCACTTTAAAACACAGTGGTGCTTAAGGTTGGAATTGTGACTCCTTCATGTTAGTCGGCTTCTTGTACAGGTCGGACTCGATTATCCGGAGTATAGATTTATTTTTCACTCCGGATAATGGAATCCTCCAAATAATCGAATCTCTAAAAGAAAAATTAAAATCGGCGATAAAATAACTTAAATTTATTTTCTTTTCGTTGTTTTATTTATACAATGCAGTGGCGTAGCCAGAAATTATTTCTAGGAGCATTTGGGCTCTTGAGAAGTAAAAAGTAAATTTGACCAGCATACACAAGTATAGTGAAAAAACCTCGAAAAATCTAACACAATTTATATTCGAATGCAATACTTTAATAGCGACTTGATTTCATCAAGAATTTGTTAGCCAGCCTTGGAAAACTGATTTTTGTATCGAAAATTAGTTTTTCAACAATAGTGATGCATTCTTATAATTTTCGAACTGAACAGAAAATAAAAAAAGAAATAATAAATTTGCTTCAATTTTATTGACAATTTTGAAATCAAAATTTCCACAAAATCGAGGTATACCTGTAGTCGAGCACACACTGGTATTTTTTGTAGACAGTTGGTATGGAATGAACCGTAGGTGGTGCACAACCTTATAAATTTTCGGTTTCATCGAGTAAATAACCCAAGTAACCAATAGCCCGCTAATTCGCCTTTTTGACTCTATAGGGCTATTGTACGGCTAATATAAGACATATTAGGTGTATTATAGCACTATATTAGCACATAGGGCGAATTCAAGTGCTATTTGATTACTTGGAAAAACTCGGGGATTGCTTCTGAAAAGTTTCTATGATAACTGTTGGAATGCGACAAAAAGAAAATTGGAATATTTCGCTGATTTGATTATAATTTTACCATGTATACATGTACACGACGATGTATGTGTCAACTGAACATCTCATATATCCGGAAGAAGTTTAGACTGTGAAATGATGATCCCATGTGGATCCCCCGAAATGATGTGATCCCTATAAATTTGAAAGGAAATTAATATAACTTATCATGCTAAAGGAATGGAGGGAGATACCCGTAGATCTATATATTCTTGTAGAACATTTTATAATGGCGTTGATATGTTGTATTTTGACCACTCACTATATCACAGTGAGCCGTAAGTTGTGAGACGAATCTGAAAACTGATTGCGAAAAAAATGAAAACGATACGACGAATTGAGAATACGGCAAGATGCAATTTCATTGCATTACACAGCGTAACAAAAATGACATTTTTTCGTGTCTCAAGGATCAAATTATGTGTCTCTAGTAGATTTGGGGTCGCTGAATCTGGTGCCATTCTCAGAAATGTTCCAGCACGTCACAATTTTTAGCTACAGGTCGCCAAAGTTGTATAAAACACTGGTTTTATTAATGTTTAAATGAAATTTAAAGTACAATTTACCATACTTTTTTGTAATCTAATCCACCAAACATGCAAAATAGAACTTGAACTTTCATTTCAGACATAATTTGATTGAAATTGCGCGATTAAATTTCGATTAAATCGATTTTTTCAACATGCTTGCAGTCTCCATACAAAATTCTTCGTTTCTTCTATATGGCAAAATACAACAATTCTCTAAACCATCGAAAAATAACTTTTCCGTATCGAAAGTAACACAAACTTTGATGATAAGTATTGTTATACACATAAAGTTTGAATTCTGTGGCAAATTAAGCCAATATATTACCTTACAAGCTGGCAAACTTGCATGCAAGTTGGCTGAAATAGTCATTTTTTGCATTTTCAACAGTCAATATCTCAAAAACTAGACGTGCTATGATATTTCTGAAAACGGCAATGGATTCAGCAACCCTTAATTAAGTGAATAGTGGTATTTTGGTGCTGGAGACAAAAACGTGTTCCGCAGTGTTATTTGCAAAAAGACGATCAAGATTTATCAAAATCTTATTGAACAATGCGAAAGCCGTTTTGGGAATGAATTGTTTGGTATCGGTTTGTATCAGCATCATTCACTTATATTGGGAAAAATGCAGGTTCTCACTGATCAAAGCTTAATACGATGGATACTAGCACATCACCCTAAATATTTATGCTGTTTGACGCTATGATAAACAAGCAGATCGAGCTACAATGAAAAATAAATGGAAAAAAAGTACACGAGAATATATCAAAATTTACATTTTATGGACATAACTTCATTGAAAAATGTATGTTCCAAGAGAAAGTAAAAAGTTCTCGATTTTAGTTTTCGAACCACCGTGTGGTATTGCAGGCGTGGATGGACTCCGGCGTCTCCAGCTCTCCAATTTTGGCTATCTCGGTCGTTATTAGTGGCTCCAAGTGTCTCGCGCTTGTGCATTTTTTTCGGTACCTTTTCCATACTTTTACTGTGTGTAGTCAGTGGATGCCATTTTTCGTTCGTTCATGTTCACATCAACTTTATTGTGTGCCATATTAGGCATGAAGTACGTACCTCCAAGTTGGCGACGACGACGACGACGACGACGATGGCTGCAAAAGCTGCAAGATAAAAGTGCAAGATACCACCACGGACTGGTCGTCTACGGACCAGTACGCCATCGACTGCCAGGGGCCGCTCAAACAACTCTATCAAACTTTTGAACACAACAGTTGCCAGACAGTCGAGATCCAGCTTTGCTGACCTCGACTTACTTAGTGTTTATTGGAAGGTAAATTTAGCCACTTATGGACAGCAATAGCATCCAAATAGTTGATGAATGAATCGAGGCCGGCGAAAATAAATTCATTCATTCATCTGTTCGTGGTTGGTATCACTATATGTACTCACAGTTGTTGAGAGGTTTTCCAGCGAAAAAAATAATTGAAAATAAATGACCTACACTACCCCTAACGGCATAACTATCCCATATAGAAAAAGTAGGCATTAAGAAAAGTTTAAAGTTTGTCTTTCAATACAAATGTTCATAATTTTCTATTTCCGAGTAGGGTAAGCATTCCCTTAGTTGTGGGTGTTCCTATAGTTGCGGTAGTGCCGTTTTCAATAATTTTAATGCATTAGCCACAGAACCAACACTGCAAATCGACGTTTTGGCTTGTTGTACACGGAATAGTTGAAAAAAGCGTTCAAATTGCCTTAAAACTGATGAAATATCACTAAAATTGCTAAAACTTTTCTTGCTTGTACCAATAGTTGTGGTAAAGTGTTCCTATAGTGGAGGATCCCATAAGAAAGCAACGGATACTGCAACTATAGGAACACATATTAAAAATAAACCGCAACAAAAGGAACAGCGTACCAATAGTGGAGGTATTATTTTTCACTGACATGCCGTCGATTACTGCGATGAAATCATTTTACTCATTAAGTCAATGGTCGTTACTTCCCGTTACAACATTTACTTACTTACTTATTTGGCTTTACATCAATTATCTTGATAAAGCCTCGCCAACAATATTACGCCAATTCACTTGGTTCATGGCCGCTTCTCTCCATCCTCGACTGTGACCCATGCTCTCCAGGTCCTGGTGCACCTGGTCAATCCACCTAGCTCGCTGCGCCCCACGCCTTCTTGTTCCGACCGGATTCGTAGCGAACACCATCTTTACAGGGTTGTTGCCCGGCATTCTTGCAACATGCCCTGCCCAGCGTATCCTTCCAGCTTTAGCTACCTTCACGATACTGGGTTCGCCGTAGAGTTGAGCGAGCTCGTGGTTCATCCTTCGCCGCCACACGCCGTTCTCCTGTACGCCGCCGAAGATCGTCCTTAGCACTCGGCGTTCGAAAACCCCAAGAGCTTGCAAGTCCTCCTCGAGCATAGTTTCATGACAGATTGGCGTGAATCAGCCTATTACGATCAGAAATTGCAAAAAACATTTTTTGATATTTTTTACAAGACCCTCAAGGGTGTCAGAAATCATCCCAAGTAACCTAACAGCACTTTGATTCGCCCTCTGTGCTAATATAGGGCTTAGAGTGGTTCAAAAAATCGTTTTTGCTACTAGATCAAATTCTGAGTGTCCTCCCAAAATTTGAGCTTATTTGGATGAAAACTAAGACTGCACAAGCCCTTTAAAGTTTATATGGGAATTACTATGGGAAAACAATCAATTCATTCAATTGGTCATAGTGTTTGACCATGTGCTCTTGGGGATTAGAACTATGTTGATACTGTGAGATACAATGATCAGCTACAACTTTGCCGAAGACCGTTTTTGAATCGGACGCCCCGGTTATTAGTTATTGATTTAGTCAACAAATTCTTCAGCAGTGCAAATTTAACTTCTGAACATCTCAAATTTGATCTAGAATCGAATGAGCGGTGTGGAGCAAAAACGATTTTTTGAACCACTCTAATAGGGCTATTATAGAGCTGACATGCCCTATATTAGCCGTATAATAACCCAATAAGCCTAGTTGTTACTTGAGATATCGGGATGTACTTACCACTATTTGGCAATTTCTAATAATAGTTGGGTAATGATTCATTACGCAACACAAAACAAATGCGTTGCGTAATGACAATTACCACACTGCTGTTCAATTCAGTGTAGGAAAGTAGGCTGTTCCATGACTGATTGACGTGATGGGAAACAGAATAGCAAGAAAATGTGTTTTTTTTTTTTGCAATTTCTCATCGTAATAGGCTGTTTTTCATCACGCCAATCTATCATGAAACAGCCTACTTTCCTGCACTGAAGTATGCAGTGCGTGAATAGTCATCACGGAACTTAAACCAGTGCTGTAATGATTTATTACGCAACGCTTTCTTATTACGCAACTGTTATAGGTTGCGTAATGAATCATAACACAACAATTTTTCAGAAATTGTAAAATAATGGTGAATGCATTCCGATACAATTTCTGATACCTTCAAGTGATCATCTACGAAATTGCAAAAAATGTTGTACGTAACTCGTTGCAGAACTAGATTTTTACAGCACTCGTCGTAATTATCCTACCCGGCAAGCCTGTAGGATAAATTTACGATTCGTGCTGTAAAAATCATAATTCTGCAACTTGTTCCTTAAACTTCTATTGTGATTTTTCATCGTAACAGGCTGATTTAATTACGTCAATCTGCATTCAACGGCCTAGTATCCTGCACTGGATTATGAAGTGCGGTAATAGTCAGTTGCGTAACGACATATCACCTCAGATAGAATATAACCTCACCTAGACTTTTTTGTGTTTATTATAGAGGCTTTAAATTATTGAATTCATTCGCCTCTTCACGACCTCACCTTGATAAAAGTTCTCCTTACGAGTGTAAGGTTCTTGAACTAGCATTACTTGAGCTGTACCATTTTGCATGATTATATTGCTGTTCGTGTTTGACGTGTAAATGTTAAACTTGGCTTCAAATGCGGTAATACAAAGTAATCAATGGATGCTATGCAACCACGATCTATATCACCGCCAACTTAGCAACCTGGTGTTCCCGCATTTGATATTTGCTTTTCAAACGCAAACAGCAATACAAAGATTGATCGTTGCTGATATTTTATGCTGAAAATTGATCTAAGCTATCCTAACAGTAGCCACTACTATCCAAACTAGGCAGGATTTAGCTTATTGCAATCTCAGCACGAAAAAGACCAGCAGCGAGAAATCCAGTTCGGTATCTCTTAAAAGTTTCCAAAGGCGAAAAGCACAGAATACACTTTGTAAAGCACATAATGCGAAACCATAAAGGTGGATATGTAAACTAAATTACAATGTTTTAATAATTCCACCCTTCTTTTGCATCAGGCTTGAGACTAAAGAAGGGCAGCCGATTAGGGATCGTTCAAATATTATGTAACGCAACAGGGGGAGGGAGGGGGTCATACATAGTGTTACGGTCCATACAAAAATTTGAAATTTTTCATACAAATGTTGTTACGTGGGGGAGGGAGGGGTCTAAAATTGGCAAATTTTGCGTTACCTAATATTTGAATGAACCCTTATCTCTCCACCTTTATAATCGGTCTTCTTTGGGTCTTAAAGAGGGCGCCCTGATACTCCACAGGCTCCGTTTGCGATTAGGTTTTATTAGGTTATAATGAGAGCGCCAGGAATTACACATTGAAGATGCTACTAATCCTAAGGCTGTGAACCATTTCACCAGTTCGTTTAACTATTAGTTAAAATTTGTCATTTCGATAGTTATTTTCCCCTCAAATGGTTAAGGGGTCTATTTTGTAATTCGAGCGAATTCACGTGACTCGTCTGAAGTCATAGTCGATCAAAGTAAGCATGCATATTTCAGATGTCACCCGTCGACTCCCATAGTAATCCAGTCACATAGAGTGACGACTGTCTATAAACTCGAGTGACAGAGCCAAGCCGAGCGAAATTTTTAGTCGACAGTGACTCCAGTCGAGTCGTTTTTGATCGACTCGACTTATAAAATAGGGCCCTAAATTGAACTTCAAGGTTGACCCATTTGAGCCTTGACAGTCGAGTAGTTATTTCAGAACAAAGTTGACAAATGATTAGTTATTCTCAAATTCACTGGAGCCAAAAATAACTTTTTGCAATTCCGTTATATATTGGCCTACTTTTCATCAAGAAGATAGACTACATAACGGCCTACTTTTCTTAATCAAAGAAACAGTGCTGAAAAGTGCTACTTTTCAGCACTGTTATCGGTGCTGAAAAGTAGCACTTTTCAGTACTGTTTTGGTAATCCTCAACTAAATATCGAAGTGTCCGTGAAAACCATTCATCGAATTGCTCTGGTTTGTTCAATGATTGACATTTTATTTTACATCCGTTGAACGATCCAAATCCAACTCAGGAGACCGTTTCTGATTCGGAATAGGATCGTCTAGCAAAAGTAGATGAGGCAATATATTAAGCTATTTTACCCCTAAAAAGTCCGGCGCTTATTGCGTCTAAACCAAAGCTTCCCAAACACGGTTCTCGTGGTGCACCAGTCGTTCGCAGGATCACTTTTTCGCGCCGCGAAAACCGAGTATGGGAAGCGCGGGTCTACATGGTTCAGGATACAGGTGTAAGCAATTTGGCAAATTAAGAATAACTTTATAATTTATCCGATATCTTACCTGGCTTCTCTCGAAGTTTTGGTCATTTTAGCTTCGATGATGAAAATTTGTGACAGTCATGTAGAATGCACGAATCACAGCCTACCTGATTGAAAAATATTGAGTCTATACCAGTCTTGGGAACTGTGACCACAATTCACCACAGTTCATCGATTCTGCCATTCCACCAAAACACAAAGGAGCAGTAGCATCAATACCATCAGGCGTTGCGCTGCCAACGGTTCACACACTGCTTGACTGTTTTTGTCTCTCCACTATGACCATTTTCGGGCAGCCATTCCAAGCTGAATGATTGAAAAAAGTGTTAAATCATTCAATCGCTAATATTTTGCTTGTGTTTTCAACTAATTGAAATCTATTAGCTCTAACAGAAAGACCACAATCATTCCGTTACGATACATATAAACAAGTTCAATTTCATACTGCCTTTATCGAGCAAAAATGCAAAACCCCGAAAACCGCAAAAATCGTGTCACCACTGTGCTCGAGTCATTTCGCATTCGGGGTTGAAAAACGTTAGGAAGAAGAAGTTTACATTTTTGAAGAGCCGTGACATTTTTTTGTTTTGAACCGTCATGGTTTGCTTTGGATTTTGATGGTCGTGTAGAAAGATGTAAATGTAGAGGCGGTAAATGTTTGCTCCAGTACTTTTCTCATCCCTGGTCTATACTACGCATGTACGTCCACATGGGTTTTCTTGAAGCATGTTTGTGATCCTATATTCAATCCGAATGAAACGGTATTTTTTCATAATAGCAAAAAATGTTGTATGCAACTCGTTGCAAAACTCGATTTTTTCAGCACTCGTCGTATTTATCTAACTCGGCGAGCCTCGTTGGATAAATGTACAACTCGTGCTGAAAAAATCATTCTTTTGCACCTTGTTGCATAAATAACTATTCAAACTGCCAATTTTAACATGCTCTAGAACAGGGTTATTTCTAACCGGAGGAGAAATAACTATCGAGCTGTCAAATTTTAACTAAAAGTTGAACGAATCGATGAAACGGTTCACAGCCTAAGTAGCATCTCTTGATTCCCTGTGTAAGTACAGTTGTTCTTGCAATAATGGAGTAGCAACTGCGGGTGGTCAATCATGCTCATACTCATGCTCATGAAACAACAAAAGAACTTGCTCTGATATTCCCCGATTTTTTTAATTGAAGTATTTATCATATAATAACCTCAATCAATTTAATTAACCTTAACCTTTAACCCTAATTAATCATATAATAAGAGAAACCTTAAATCGTCCACTGGAACGTTTTATTGCAAATACTTTCACTTGGAGAAATTTTTCTCAAAATGTTCTCAAACCTACAAACAACTTTTAGTACTTCCTCCAGAAATTATAGATTCTCGAAAAAGATCGTTCTTATACAGTTCTATGGAAATTCCTATGGAACTACTGTATAAAAATTCCAAGAGTGTACTAAAAAATTACACAAGGAATTCCATCAGATTTTCTAACCGGAATTATACTACTTATTTTTCTAGGAATTACACCACATTTTCATCAAAGTATACTACGAAATATCTCAAATTTAACTTTGGACTTATTCTGTTTGTAAATACTATAATGAATCCAAGAACATTTAACTCTTTTTATTTTCCTTCTTCTTGGCGTTACATCCCCACTGGAACAGAGCCTGCAGCCTAGCTTAGTGTTCAATGCGCACTTATACAGTTAAGAACAGAGAGCTTTCTTTGTCAAAGTTGTCTGTTTCACATACGTATCTCTATGGGTAGGGAAATCAAGGGCATTTACATTACAATTAGGGGCTGTCCATTAATTACGTAACACATTTTTTGTGGGTTTTTAAGCCCCCCCTCTCCCGTTGTAAGTTTTTTTATTCTTCATCTCTCTGGCTTTATGTCTCAATCGGGGGAAGCCTCCATCTCAGCTTATGTGCATTTCCACAGTCAAAAACGGAGTACCTACTTTCTTTGCCAATTGACATTTTTTTGCAATTTTGTATCGTAAGGTAAACACGAAGACACTCCTATGCCCTGGAGAAACATGAGGAAATTTCCTTTACGAAACAATTCTTGACCTGTGGGATTTGAACCTACGATTCTCAGCTTGGTCTTGCTAAATGACTACGCGTTTACCGCTATAACTACTTTGATACCGTCTTGAATGCGAAATTGCAAGGTAGATATAATATCGAATCAACAGTGGTACGAACCCTTTGAGTTATTGAGTTGTTTGTGCATTAATACGTGTATAAAGAATTGCGTTGGAATACATAATTCAAATGAACATGAATGGGTAGGCACCGTGCAGTCGATTGAGAGTAATTTCCGAGGCGTCATCATTGCGATGCGATATCGTCACCACTCACTATAAGGGCTAGGGCTTGGAGGTCTTCGTACACACGTCGTCGACACATAAGTATGAATGAATGGAAAGCAAATGTTCCACACGCCAATCAACCAGCAACCACAACAACAAAATCAACAGGACCATGTGATATTTCGGCTGTTTTGGAACGATTCTCATGCGACCGGTCTATCTCTCTGTATGTTGTATGTTGGATATGTGGCGAGGGAACGCGAGAAAAACCTAGCATAATAACGGTGAGAGGAAAATGCGCTCGCAGTTTCTCAAAATGTGGAAAAGGTAAGTGAGTGAAAAGTGTTTTCGACGCATGTGCAGTTGCTCTTGTAGTCACCCGCCATGGTAAGTGCGTGCTAGCTGGCTGGTGGCAATGCATTTTTTTAAAGTTTACAATGCCTTTGTATTAGAATTTGAGCAAATTATCAACTCAAAGATCAATCTAGAGATTTGGTATTGTGGACCAAAATAATATGAAATGATTTAAGTAAATACATTGATATTAATTCATATTCCCAGAGAAAGGGGTTGATCCCTCAGTACCGGACACCTAAACTGATAAATTCATAATTCTAATATTATTGACATTGTGTGATTTTGTAAAGTGCTAGAATCAATTTGAAAACATAAATATTAATTTTTACATTCATTTTTAATTATGTATTTAAGTACCAAATTCAGTTATCATAGAGGCTACTTTTAAGCCAATACCGGCCATAATCTAAAATGTCTCTAAGTTTTTAAATGTGTACATCATTGAATATTTTTACTCTACGAATGGTAATCCATTGCCAATTGGAAGCTTACTTGATATATTTAACAAATGTTTTCAGTTGGCATATTTTCCTCACAAATGGAAAAATGCTAAGGTTGTACCAATGTTAAAACCAAACAAAAATCCTGCAGAAGCTTCTAGTTATCGTCCAATCAGTTTGCTTTCCTCCATCAGAAAACTTTTTGAAAAGGTTATTTTGAATAGAATGATGGCCCACATCAACGACAATTCAATTTTTACCAATGAACAGTTTGGATTCCGCCATGGATATTCGACCACTCATCAAGTTTTACGTGTAACAAAATTGATTCGTTCCAACAAATTTGAAGGCTATTCTACTGGTCTTGCTCTTCTAGACATAGAAAAAGCATTCGACAGTGTTTGGCATGAAGGCTTGATCGTAAAGTTAAAAAAAACTGTAATTTTCCAACAAACTTTGTTAGAATAATCTGAAGTTATCTGTCAAATCGTACACTTCAGGTTAATTATCAGAACTCCAGATCTGAAAGACTTCCTATAAGAGCTGGTAATCCTCAAGGCAGCATTTTGGGACCAACATTATACAATATTTTCACATCTGACTTACATGAGTTACCTCAGGGATGTCAAAAATCCTTGTTTGCGGATGACACAGGCCTCTCCGCCAAAGGACGAAGTCAGCGTGTCATCTGTAGTCGATTGCAAAAAAGTTTGGATATTTTTTCTTCATACTTGCAAAAATGAAAGATTTCTCCTAATGCTTCCAAAACTCAACTAATAATATTCCCACATAAACCAAAAGCTCTTTATTTGAAACCTTCAAGTAGACATGTTGCCACGATGAGAGGGGTTCCAATAAACTGGTCAGATGAAGTTAAGTATCTAGGGCTCATGCTTGATAAAAATTCACCTTACAAAAATCACATTGAGGGTATTCAAGCCAAATGTAACAAGTGTGTAGAATGTCTCTATCTTCTTATTAATAGAAAATCTAAACTTTGTCTTAAGAACAAGCGTTTGATATTCAAACAAAATTTCAGGTCAGTCATGTTGTATGCTATACCAATATGGACTACTAGAATATACTATACGCCTATGAATGATGATTGCAACTCTCCCACATGCCCCATCAAGTCGATCATTACGATAAACAAAAAAGTTAGTATCTCTTTTGAGTTTGGATCCAGGTTTCAAATGGGTTTCAGTAATAACTGCTATATGCATGTTATTAGCTGTAAGAAAATTAAACAGCTCGTCCTCTTTACCGTTCATAAAACGAGCATTCCAATTTAAAATTTTTAAATTTTTATTTATTTGATCCATTAGAAAAACGTAATCCAATAACAATTTGATTAGTAAATTTTACACCATCTTGAACTGCTTCAGTTATAGTGGTGGATTTGAACATTGCATCAATCATTTGATTCAATTATTCAGTTAGAAAATTAAAATCAGAGGCAGACATATCACTTGAAGTGGGTACATTACTTGATGATTTTCCGTTAAAATTTTCGGTTGATTAAGAGGCGGAGTAGATGTTACCTGTTTCGGCGGGTTTTTTTTTCCATTTGATTTGAAATAATTAGATCGATCTGTTTTGGAGCGTCTGGCTGGGTAGGTATTTGGGAAGGCACAAGCAAGACGGTTTGTTTTCGGGACGCCAAGAAGTTTTGCTGTCAGTGTCAGTTTTGTGTTCAGTCGAGGATGGATTACCAACTGGTGAGTTCGTTTCATGCTTGTGATAACACATTTTTTCTTGAAAGCGTAACTTTTAAGTAATATTAAAACAAACTTTGTATGGTTCGTCACTATAAGTGTCGGCATTATGCTTTTTTCTTATACAATTTCAATATACATATATTTTTCTCTTTTTGACATTACTAAAAATTATCTTTTGAATTGTTCGACATTGTGAATGTTGACGTATTTTTTAAAACTTCTACCATATCGAGCCAAAATACTCATATGTAATTTTCAAACAAACTATGTATAGTTCGTCACTACAAGTTTAGGCATTATTCCTGTTTCATATAATTTAAAATATATACATGTTATTTTCAGTTTTCGTCATTAATAAAAACATCTTTTGAATTGTTCGACATTATAGATGTTGACGTATTTTTTAAAGCTTCTACCAAAAACTTCTCGAGACAAAAATACAAAACTAGCTTTAAATATAAGTCGTATATTTCCCCCTTGTCCATGGATCGCATCATCGACCAGAGGTGACTCCCAGATCTTTTCCTCCCTCACTAATAAACACCCTTCCCGTGGTGATTGTGGAGATGCAGAGGTATTCTCGGTCTCTAGAAGCAACAATCATTACACCCTAACATTCCTTCCCCACCCCAACTGACTGTAAGGACTTGGCCGGCGCCGTTATTGATCAATAATATTAGATCTGCTAAAATTGCACTTCGAGAGTAAGCGGAAACTCCCATCCCTTATTCATTTGGCGTAGTGCAATTCTTACCAGTTCCGATCAATCACGGAGTAGCAACCATTGACATGTACAGTCAGTCTATACTATGCTATGCATTTGATTTGAAATAATTAGATCGGGTACTCGTAGTATGAAAAGGGGAGGAGTTGAAATTACCTTCTACGGTATCGGAAAAGGATTTTCCTTGGGTAGATACATTCGAAATTAAAAGATTCGAATGGCTACCCGACGGATTAAAATAAGTTTGTGAATGTGAATCAGTAACGGACATAATCGTTCATCTGCCTGGCACGAGCCTCGACGACTCGCATACGCGAAGGGCAAGTCCAAAAATTAGACTTATGATTGCCTTCACAATTTGCGCATATGAACTTATCGGTATCTTCCTTCACTGGACAGACGTCCTTAGCGTGCGAATAACCTCCGCAAATCATGCATTTAGCATTCATGCGGCAATGTTTTGTACCATGACCCCACTTTAGGCACCGACGGCACTGAGTGGGGTTCTGGTAATTTCCTCCAGGTTTCTGGAAATGTTCCCATGTCACACGGACTCAAACATAAGTTTTGCTTTTTCTAAAGCTTTAATATTATTTAGATCTTTTTTGTTAAAGTGAACTATATAATATTCTTGAGAAAGCCCTTTCCGAACAATGCCAGATTGGGTTCTTTTTCCATAATGATTACTTGGACTGGGGAAAATCAAAGTAAATCATTTATTCCATTTTTGATCTCTTCAGGTGACTTACAGTTACTTACAGACTTACAGTACAAGTTGTTAATTGAGAGATACACCCTTCTTTTTGTTAGTAGTTGCAACCATGTTTAGTGAATAAACAAAAGCAGACGTAACCTTCGAGAGGTTTTTTTTTTTCCAATACGGTGTTCAAGAAGGAATACCACCGCTAGGTTTCGCTAACGGGTCCAACGAAATATCGAAGGCACAGGTCCAAACAAGGATCGTAAAGGGATCAATAGTAGAAAAATAGTACTGAAAAGTACTGTTTTAGTAGCACTGAAAAGCACCGTTTTTTATTTTTGCACTGAAAAGTACTGTTTTTGTAGCACTGAAAAGTACTATTTTATCGCTTTAGGGTAGTTTGTGAAAAAAACTTTACAGAGCAGAGAGAATTCGTGTACGCACAGCACGGAGCTACGATGCGCACTGAGGAGAATGATATCACACCTCAGTTAACCCTTCTGCGATAAATATGTTTTTAATAAGAATATTTATGAGGGAATTGGTTGGTAACTGGCTAGTGTTACCTGTCTAGATGTTAACTAAATAAATGATGAGGGAATTATAAGCCATAATTCCAATGAAGTATGAAAAATATTAAAATATGAAAGAACATCCTATGATCAAAAGAAGGAAAAATCTCTTATACAGTACTGGACAGAATAAAGTACGCATTGGCCGTTTTTCCATACAAAATGATCAAGTTTAGAGTCTTATATCTCGGTTTCTAGTTGTCCGATTGACCTGAAATTTTCACCGCAGCTTGAAAGTAACCTCAAATTTGCTAGGCTAGAGATTCATAGTTTTTCAATAACGAACTTTTAAGTTATCGCAAATCTCAAATTTTGATAAAAATGACAAAATTTTAAAGTAAAAATAATTTTTATATGAAAATATTTAGAGCAATATGTCCTTCTGCAAAAATGTACAATTTGATAAGACACACAAATTTGCAGAACATCATTTTTCGGTAAAACTGATTGTTTTCAAAATATTTTCAAAACTAAATTTTGCAATTTTTTGCAAATTGAGAGATTTTCAATAATTTAAAAGATTGTGTTTCAAATGCAGTGATATTTTAATTGAGTAAAATCTATGTTATATCTAGGCTGTGGTGAAAATTTCAGATCAATCGGAACACTAAAAGCTGAGATTCAGATCTCCAAACTTGACCATTTTGTATGGGAAAATGGCCAATGCGTACTTTATTCTGTCCAGTACTGTAAATATTCAAGCAAGTGTAATGCAAATAATTATTATAATTGTATAACTACAAAGAATTACCAAGGATAAAAGAAGATAAAATATCCAAATAAAGTATAAGCCTAATTATCGCCAATAGTTATGGAATAATTACAAATCGTAAGAATAGCCTATGTTTAAAAGAAGGAAAAAATTCTGATGAAAATCGCTTTAAACCTTAGCACACCGCTCGTAACCCAGAAACAAACCAACCATCAGCTAAGAGCCTTGACGGGAGTGCACAACTTCGTTCTGAATCAACAGATCGTTTTGATTATTGTCATGGAGTACTAATGTAGCGACAAACATGACGCTCGACTACATCATAAAAATCAACAAATTGATTAGCTGAACAATTATTAAGCCACCCTTATGAATCCTACTCATCAGCGTTGAAGCAATTTTATTATTTTTGTTTGTTTGTAATCCGGCCAAACGGCATTTGGTCAAACGACCCGTTCGATCAAATGGCATTTGGCCAAATGGCATTTGGCCAATTGGCCGCACACCCCCTGAAAGCTACGTAGCTTAGCTTTCGGGGTGTGCACATCGTCACAAATTGTCAAACATCCTCCTTAAAGGTACGTCATTTATGAACGATCCCTAAGTAAATGAAACCCGAATATAGTACTATATTTTTATAAGGTATTTGGTAGGATTTCTTACATTATGTGCAAGGAAACTGTTTATGTTATTTAAAAACGGTTTTTAGATGCTAGGAATATTAAAATGTGGGTGTAGGAGTTGGACCTGACAGCACGGATAGTTATTATGCCCATTTCACCCAAATACCCCATTTTATCAGCTTTTTCATATGATTCATTATATTATACGCAGGTAAACCGTTCATTCACTATCGGCCCAACGTTTTCAAAGCGGTAATAGCCTAGAGAAGCGAGTGCATGAATTAAAACTTTTCAATAACTCATAAACAGTTTCCCTGCATATAAAATGAGAAATCCTATCGAAAACCTTATAAATGAAGGAATTCGGGTACAATGAGCTTGGTACCAATCAGTACGGTTAGTTTTAATTTATGCACTCGCTTCTCTAGGCTATTATCGCTTTGAAAACGTTAGGCCGATAGTGAATGAACGGTTTACCAGCGTATAATATGGTAAATCATATGGAAAAGCTGATAAAATGGGGTATTTTGGTGAAATGGGCATGATAACTTTCCGTGCGGTCAGGTCCAACTCCTACACCGACATCTTAATATTTCTTTCATCTGAAAATCGTTATCTTAATAGCTCATACACAGTTTTCCTGCATATAATGTGAGAAATCCTATCAAATACCTTATAAAAATGGGGGATTTGGATAAAATGGGAATTATAACGATCCGTGCGGACATCAGGACCACTTACATTCAATTCCTTAGATATCTTTACATAACACAGGTATTTTCTCAAGGATTGCTCGTTGCGTTCAGAAGATACAGAATTCTTCGTCGGTTTGTTATCTTTTTTTCCCACTGTGGCATTGGGAGGGAAGGGGATGGAACATGGTCCATGTTTGACAATTTGATTTAATTTATGGACTGTCCCATTCATTGTTTCATTTATTTACGACCGGGTTTTTTCAGCCAAATATGCATTTGAAATAACTTTGTCCAAAAGCCTATTATGGACTCCACCTGTGTCCCCATAATAGAAATGCTTACGGATTTTGACGTTTCTTATTATGAGCCTATGCATGCTATAAAACTTTTGACTTTTACTGTACGCCCTGTTTTCAAGATGCCCGTGAAAGAGAGCGAGACAGCACCAACACACAGCGCACAGTAAAAGTCAAACGAACAAAGGAATGTATGGCACGTACAGAGGCTCATTGACCATTCATTTGACTTCCTGTCACGCAGCCGATGATGACATTTATGAATACACCAGGAAAAGCTAATTATGGATCCTGTTGGGTTGTTTCCTATTACACAATTGTTAAAATAACTATACTGACCAAATATTTTGCTGGAACTGCTGCCTCGTAGTACAAGTAAAGTGCTCCAGGTGAATGTTTCTATGGAAATTGTGTTTGGAGTGTGTATTTTTCGTTTTTCTTTAGGGGGTCTAAAGAATCCATAACCGGCATCGACTCCCTACGAAGTAAACCATAACTACGCTAAAGCTACATACAGGATTCTAAGCACAGTTCTTTTTCTTATTATTATTACCATTACGTCCGCACTGGGACAGAGCCTGCCAGGTTAGTGTTCAATGAGCACTTCCACAGTTACTGAGAGCTTTCTTTGCCAATTTCGCACTAATATATCGTCAAGGAAATTTGCAATTCTGGACATCCCGGTCGAACCCAGACACCTTCAGCATGGCTTAGCTTTGTTGCCGCGGACTTTAAACACTCGGCTAAGGAAGGTCCCCGACAAAAAGGAGTTTATTTGATAGCTTCGAAGTACCAACGGCACGCAATGTCCAGCATTTGTCAATAAAAACCTAGTTCGCATGTCGTGATTTATTCAAAATCATGTTTGGATCTAGCAGTGCCCACGTGGTCCGTACTCTCTCGTATTCTTTTGCGCGCAATCACGACTCGTGAGTTCCATTATAAATTCCTCTCTCTCTCTGTTCACAAGTACTCGCCGTTATTGGAGAAAAGTGCGTAATTTGTTTTCATTTCGGCACATACAGCTAGGGCTTGAGAACCCAAATACGTTGATGCTGTGTGTACAATCCGCAGCTGAGCAGTTGAGATTCTCTCCGCGCGTCGTCGTATCCCGCTGGCACTATGGTCGGGTAGGTAAGTGGTAAGAAAATCGCACCAAACTCCAAGCAGTGGCACCACTAGCAGCAGCTGTTTTGCGCCGCTGCTCGGCATTTGGTACTTACCCCAACTATGTAACGAATGGTGGCGGCACCGATTGGGGTGTCCTCTCACGTTCAAACCTTGGCCCGCCAAGCAGACAACAGCACAGAGCCAGTACCGAGTAGAACCAAAGTGAGTGGCGAACGCTGCTAAGTGTAAGGTATTTCCACTAAATTCGCCGACTTGGGCAGGCAGTTGTGTTCGACCATTCAACCAGAACGGTTTACTTACCAGCGAGCGAGACTTAATTGCGGCGAGTAGTGCGCGACCCGCGGATTTGTACTGTAAATCCTTCCTCCCCCTTCTTCTTCTTCTACAGCTTAAGTTTGGTGTAGTTTGATCCCCTCTTGAGTTCCCCCTCGGTGTGGACCCCAAAAATGTGTGTTTTCGCCCTTCTGAATCAGGTTGTTTTGTTTGGGGCTTTGGACCGGAGTGGCTTCCAGCTGATGCTGGATCTGTGACGGGTAGTTGTGATTGGTTGATTGTTGGGTGAAGTGTAGAGCGGATTACAAGTGACAACGTCCTTCCTTAATTATGGCAGGTTTCAAGTGAAGTTTTGATACCTCCGATCAGGATCCAATCCGGTGACTGGTGCTGCTACAAACAACAATGTTTCATGTGCTTAAGCCAGTTTAGGGGGCAAGGATTTGTCGGTTCACGATCGAAGCTAACGGATTGAACAGCTCCGTCGCAGTTGTTGTAGAGAGAACTGAACTGTGCTTATTGAATCGCCGTATAATAACTAGTAGTGAATGAGAACTTTGAAGGAGGACACGGATCAGAAACTGGTTTTCCACGTTCGAGTAGTGCTGTTTAAAGTGTTTTAACAGGACTGTAAAAGTTGAGTGTGGTTCAAATTAAAGTTCATTAAAAATTAATAGCCTGAACGAGGCAGGCTGCAACGAAAACATGTCTGTCAACGGTTAAAATGCAACTTTCGCTCACATGTGTGGCCTATCGTTCGGTATTGGCATCAGATCGCGCACCTATTCGCTGCAGCATAAAATAAAACAGGCTCCAGAGCGCGATCTGTGCGTGGAATATGTCAATGGGCACTGTAAACGGTTCATATGAAGTAAGCAACGTGTGTTATGCAATCGACGGTCTTTCCTTCGATCCTTAACGTGCGCCGACCTTAACGTCGTCGAAAGCAAGTACCATTCATTGATGTTAGCAATTATTGTCAAGTAAATGTTATAATGGAGACAAACGAGAAAATCGAAGCAAATGCATGAAAAACGCAAAGTTAATGCAGTGAATAATTCATATAAATTTATTAACGACAATGAAACGAAAATAAGCGAACAGCGAGGATCAAGCGAAGAATGATGAAATATGAGTGAAGCGCAAAATCGGGAGAAATGAAGCATAAATAATCCCGAAAAAGAAGAAAAATTACGAACGTTCAGTCAAGCACCTAGATAGTTGTGTGCCAATAGAGAAAAAGCATTGCACTGCCTTGTGCGATTTTATGAATGGATGAGAGTAGATGAATAATAAATAACCCCCAAGTAGTGGAAACACGTGTGCATCGTGGAGGTTCCTCTGATTCTCAACTCAGTGTCATGTATGCTAATTGTACACCAATTTATGCACATAATCCAGTGTCGTATGTGTACTAGCAAAGTCCAAATCGTGTTTGTGTGTAAAATTGTAAAGTTAGTTTAGAGAAGCTGGCGTGGGATAATCCATGCAACGAATTGAAAAGAAAGAAGCCACTTGGCGAAGATTTTCCAGCCCTCCGTGAGAAGATTGAAAATAGGTGAAAAACACGTGCAATGCACTGAGAAAATCGCTTCTATGCTGTGTGTGGTTTGAAGAAAACCGACGATTTGCCGGTACGGTGAGCGTGTGGGGTAAATAAATGATGATTGAAATGGGCGAGGAGGTGCCGAAGTGAATTAATGCTGACAGATGTAGAGAAGCACACCGTGAACAACTGGAGAAGAATCTATGGGAAAATTTGAGTGTTTGGTGAAGTTGGTGCTGCTGGCGATGAAGCTGCATCTCATCTGGAGCAGCGAACTCGAGCATCCGACGGTGCGGTTGAATCCGATCAAGTTGGAGCTGTTTGTTTTGGCGGTGTAAGCGATTAGTCAATTTGAAAGTAAGTTACATTGTGCTGTTGGATTGGTGGGCGAGCGAGCGGGCGTTTGTCTGATTCCATGCATGAATCACGCAGATTAATTTATTTTCATTTCGCTTCGTCAGTTTCGTTGGTAGCAATTAGGTATTGGAGGATTCATTAAAACTAATTGAGCGGATAAGTATTTCAACTAATCATCATTAGGTGGTTTTAGTTATGGTTTTTAGATTAAATTATCCTTTTACCCAGTGGTGCTCAAGTATATTTTTTATCAGAATTACGGGTCATGAAATGGATTGTGCTACTACAATTCATATGCGTTTGAAATTGATGAACTCAGCGTAAACATTCGATAAATTTTAAAGAAATTGGCATGTCACATTATATTTTCATACACACATACACTCCCGTGCATAAGTTTGGGTTCACTCCCTAAAAACATGCAAAAGTGTTCAGTCCATATCTCTGTGATTACACGTCCAATTGAAACTCTCTAAGCCGAATTCGAACGAAAGGCAAAGAGTTATTCTTACTATGTATTCTTTGAACTTTGTATACTGAATTTTACTTTAAGTTGCTAATAGCTAATTTTCTCAGCATTGGATCGACCAACATTTTAGAACAAGGTTTCATTAGAATCGTAATCTTATATTCTTTGAAGAGTTCTTACGAAATGTTTGCGGAAAAATCTGAAAAGTATTCAAAATCAATGGACTGTGTCAAGCCATCGTGCAAAAGTTTGGGTTCACCTGAACTTACTTTAATCAGTGAAACCTTAGGCAGAGATATTGACAAAAAATATGTGCGTGCGGCTCAGGTGAACCCAAACTTTTGCACGATTTGCATCATACTGAGGGGTGAACCCAAACTTTTGCACGATGACTTGACTGACTGTTTCAACGAGTACTTTACAAATTTTTCCGCTATTGTTTCGTGGGGTTTCTTTAAAGAATATGAGATTACTATTCTAATGACACTTTGATTTAAAATTTTGGCCGATCCAATGCTGAGAAAACTAGATATGATTTTCCAGTGTATTTTTTGGAAAATGTTACAACTTCAAGTAAAAATTTAGTATACAAATTTAAAAAAATATTTTTGGAAAAATACATACGAATATAGCAAAAATAACTATTTGTCTTTCGAATGCGGTTTAAAAAAGTGTCAATTGGGCTGGTAATCACAGAGATATGGACAGAACACTTTTGTATGTTTTTGAGGGGGTGAACCCAAACTTTTGCACGGGAGTGTATATGCATAATATATTGCATATATTATTATAATCTCAGAGAAGTTGATCATATGTAAAGTTATGAAAATAAAAATGCAAAAAATGCTTTTTGGTAACGTTTGTGTGTTATTTGTGGTGGATTTATTTTATCCCTCTTGAAGAAATTCGACGCATAGTATGTTTGCTAGAACACGTTCTATCTTGATGCATTTTTATTGAAAAAAATTAACCTATCTGAAACCTACATTTGAATAAAATATTTTTACGCAATTTTTTCAATAGTTATCAAAAATAGAGACAATTTGTAGTTTGTCACAGGAAAATTGAAAAGAATCGGTTCAGAAACAGCGGAGATATAGCTATCTGAAGTTGACAATTTTATATGGAAAAACGGCTTTGGCGCATAGTATATGTCCTATACCGTATACCCAAACGATTTTTCTACTTGAAGAATATTTATAAATGCAATGTCATGTAACATCTAACATTAAGTCATATTTAATTTAAGAGAAGTGTCTACTTTATAAATTTACAACGTATTCTTTAACGTATGATTGAAATAAAATTTCCAAGTATTCATAGCATGTTTTTCAAACACAATGTTTGAATTTGATGTGTTCCAAAAGTGCAGCGACATTAGCATTCTTAGGTTAATGCTTCTACTATCGTGGCGAATACTGATGCAAGTGGTCCAGTATTCGCCACCCCAATTTTGATACAAAAACAAAGTTTCTGATTAGTTTATATATTTTCCCTGCTGAGCATGGATTGAAAGTTTCGTTTAATGTATTGACAGTAACCAAAGGTCGTTTGATTGATGTACAAAAAAAAATTCCTTAGGGTGGCCAAAACTGGTACATCTCCCCTATTATGTGCCATAGTAACTACATCAGTCCTAATAGACATAGGGGAAGTGTTGGTAAAATGAACAGGGGTGGTAAAATGAACACCGTGCCTTTTACCGAGAAAAAACAAATTTCGATGTATTTTTATCACGCATGGACGATTTAGAGCATAAATCTGAGTGTTTGGGTTAATACGTAAGCCAATAGGGTCCTAAAGCCCTGTCCCAATTTTAGTGCCAAACGCTTAAGTTTAGGCCAATAACACATGTTTACTCAATTTTCTAATGTTTTCCGTTGGTTTGAGTCCAAAAAACATTTTTTTTAGATTTTGTCACACTCCTTGGCTTAAACTCAAATTTTGGGTGTATTTTGTTTTCCGTGTCCCTTCCGAAATGTCAGATAGGAACAACCCCAGTGGTGAAACTAAAACCCCTGTGGTGTTTTTGTCGACTAAGCGAACGTCAAACATGATCTTAAGTGTCAAGGTTCATTTATGGATCCAATGTTTAAATTAAAGTTTAAACATGATATAGCCGTTATTTGAGCGGGAAATATTGCTAAAGTAGTTGCAGTAAGATGCTCTTTCTTGTTATTGAATAAAAACAAGATTTCATTAAAAATTTTAGGACCCAATTGAAGTGAAAATACCAAAGAAAACAAAGATTTTAGAAAACCACGTTTGAAAATTAGAACTGACGTAACTTTTAGCTCGAAAGACTTGAGGTTTTTCAGTGAGGTGAATATCGTTATGATATGATGTCAAATTTGATACCTATTGAATTCTTTTTGAATGGGTTACAATCATTAATGGATGTATTTTCGGTGGGACATTAAAAATTTTCAGAAATATTTGTTTTGCTCACGCTTTTTGCGTGGTGTTCATTTTACCACCAACCGCTGTTCATTTTACCCACATAGTGCAGGTAAAATGAACATTTGCATCGCTTTTTGATAGCGATGAAAATATGTGAAAATGTAGCTATTTTAGTCTGAATCCATGTCACTGCTTTAGATTACATCCCTATTTTTGATGTTGTGCGATAGAGCTATACACATTCCTTGTTTTTCTATCAGAAACAAGATGATTTCCTTAAGGTGTTCATTTTACCACCCCTTCCCCTACAGATATAACAGAGTTTTGTTTTACATTAGAGTAAGGTTCGACATTTTACATTTTTAGAGTTTTACATGGTTCGACATTTTTATAAAAAAAACATAACAATCGAAAAAAAAAATACAGCGTTGAGGGCCGTTTTACTACTAGTTACAGTTTCCAGAGCAATGTTATGTCAGATTATTTATTCATTTTCAATGGAAACGTTCCAAAAACTGATTATCAATACACACTGAACTACAATGAACTTTTGCTACATGAGTTTGAGACGAGTATGGAGAAAAACTTTGCTGATTATAACACAAGATGTTAATATTTATGTGACGGTCTTCATACTAGCCATAAAGTACTGTTTGCATAAAAATACCTACAAAACTTTGATCAGAAATTTACTTAAAAATTTAATTTTACAAGTAAGGTTGGACGAAAGTTTCCTTTGAAGATTTCTAAATCGATTCAACGCAAACACTATGAAGGTGGTGCAAATGCTGTTTGAGAATGACCTTTTCATGCCAAACAGTATATAAATCGATTGAGATTTGGAAAAGTTTTAGCTATTTGTTGTTGTTTTGATCTGACGTGAAAATTGTAGTTTAAGATCAAATTTCATTGCATGAAACAAAATGACATGGAAACCTTTTCGATAATTTTGGAAGTGCGTAGCTAGGCCTATATTGGTTAGTTTTCTTATCAAAACATAGTTTGTATTTTATACATTTACTTTATCTATATAAATAAAAGTGGAATGGTGTTTGTATGTCACGAAATGGCTTTAGAACGGGTCAACGAACTTGCACAAGTATTTCACTGTTGTATTTATATAGGGTTTTGACGTGATCGTGTGAAGACAAAGTAATCCTGTCATTTTGTATAAGAGATTTCATGGCGCTTTTCAACAGCCTATTTGATGGTAAGATAATATTTGTTGACACTGCTACTGTCCATAAAAGCCGAACTATCCTGTATAGATTTTCGAACCAACATCTTTTTTATCGCAACATTCATGTTTCATCATATACTTTACTACGCATATAAATCCAGGGACCATCGAACTAGGGAGGTATCGAGTTGACTGAATTAACACATTTGTTAGACAGTGATGTGGAAAAATATGAGGGTGGTAGATTATTTGGCAGAAAGTCGTTTGGCATAATGGTCGTTTGTTTTAATGGCCATTTGGCATAATACTCGTTTGGCATATTGAGCCTGGAACCAAGGATTTCTTAAGGCGACATAAGGCTGATTTTGGAATCAATTGTAAAAAATAACTCTTTATTCAACAACACCATGCTGACGATAATACTAAGGCATATTTCCTAAAATATTACCAATGAAATTTTATTTACTCAGAAAAAAAAACCTTATTTCAAGCATTAGTTATTTTTTTAGTTTAGCTATTGGGATAAATTTTGGCACTGAAGCTTTCCATATATTTAGCACATACCCACCCTTCTTTTAAACTTTGGATGTTCTCTCGAAATATGATGTAATAATAATTATAGATATTAAAACTGTTAATTTAGAATTTATATAAATTTTAACCTTCTTTTAAACATAGGCTGTTCTTTGGATCTATATGTTTAGGTATTTTTTTCCAACTGGTGTAAGGATGACAATCGAAAACGAGTTATCAGTGAAAAGTTCCCTTGATTACAACGGTCACTTCGATGATTCTCAAACGCAGTTTTTGATGTCCTTTCGTTTTTGCAATCATTTTTGTCGTTCAATCTTATTATGTAATTTGTTTTAATCATAAATTTTGCTTTTTTTAAATAGACTGTTCTTTTTATAGTAAAAGCTTATTGTTATACTTTTTATGCTGTTTTATCAATTCAAGCAAACCGTGCTGTTAGAATATTCTTTACTTTGAATCATACTAATATTTCAACATATTTTTACAAACGTAGGATCTTGTCTGGAGGTATACTGGAAATATTAGTATTTCAATCACAAATTTTCCCTTCTTTAAAAATAAAAGATTCTTTTGAATTTCGCTTCGAAAATTGAAACTAGAAAAAAATCCTCTCTTGTATATAGGCTATTCACACAAGCTCAAAGACACTCTACATATGTTTTTGGAAGTAGAGAAAATTATTGTTAATTAAATTAAAGATCTATGACCAGACCCGTAACGACTTTTATCCAACAATGCTTTTTAATTATCACTTGAAACCTGTTCTTTGATATATTTACCTGTTATCAATTAAAGTAAACCCCGTCGACATGTAATGCTGCAAAAATTTTGACATCACTTTATTAAATTATGTTAAAAAACTATTTTAGAAAGTAGATTTTTTGTTTAAAATGTTCAAAGCACCAATGCCAAAAAATCTCCACACTGCATAATTTGAAAGAACAACACATATTTCAAAGTAAGTATTTCTATAATTTAATTTATGAAGCTAACCATAACAATCGTTTATTTTTGAAAGAAAGGAAAATTTGTAATTGAAGTAATCATTTTCGAGCATATCTCGAAACAAAATCCAGTGTTTGTTAAAAATAAATGTTTGTTGAAATATTTGTAGGATTCAAAGCAATAGTTATTCTAATAGCAACGCTTGCAAGAATTATTCTCGAACAGCAAAATGTGAAATATATTAAATGGGGCTTCGAAAAATATTGTCCTATAACAATATAACCCTGAAGAACAGTTTATGTTTGAAAGAAGGCCAAATTAATTAATTAAACAATAGAAGATTGGACGCCAAAAACAATTGCAGCATGGGAAAACGGAAGAATAGTAAAAATTGCGTTGAATATCATCGGAGTAACTGCAGCAAACGATTTCATTTTATTGATTCTCCTTGCTGATAACCTGGACAGATTAATGCACTCATTTGTTACCTTTATTTCAGTAGGAAGTCTAATCTCAGCTACAATACCAAAAATTATTGGAACAATATAGCTCTAAAGAACAGCCTATGTTTAAAAGAAGGGTAAATTTATTTAGATTTCAACTAACAGTTTTAATAACTATAATTGTTGTTACATCATATTTCGAAAGAATAACCAGTATTTGAAAGAACGGTATATGTGACTAAATATATCAATAGTATCAGTGCCAAATTGTATCCCGACAGTGCAACTCAAAAGAATAAGTAATATTTGGAAGAAATGCAATGTGACCCTAATATATTCTTGATTTCAACCTCATTATGCCAAACGACTATTATGCAACATGACCGTTATGCCTAATGACTTTATGTCAAATGATCATTATAGCAATCGAATTCATGCCAAACGACCTACCACCGTTTGAATTTGCTTTTTCAAGATCGCTCATTATGTCAAACGACTTGATATCATGATAATGAGATTATGCCAAACGGCCTTATGTCAAACGACTTCATGCCAAACGGGGTACAATCAATATGAGATTGGTGGAATTGCATTGAAAAATAAAAACATAAAAGTTTCTGTATGAGCTTAAGACCCAAATAAAAAAAAATGTTATTGTGTTCATATATATATTTTTTGCTGATCAATAAAAGCAAAATAAATTATCTGTGCGGTGGTGCTAAACTATATGGCATATAGATATGTAATAGAAATTATGAACATTTGTATGAGGAAACAACCTTTGAGAACTATTTTCTCAATGCCTACTAATTTCATAGGTGACAGTTATGCCTTTATGCCTCTTTGACTCGCTGGTGGAGCAAAATAATCGAACAATGAATTTTGAAACTGTTTTAAATAAAAATAGGTAAATATTTTGACACAAGTTTGTTCAGCAAATTTTTAGCAAATATGCTGACGATCCACTGTGTGGTTTTTGTTTTCGTTATAGATTTTCTGAAAATATTGGTTATTCTATGGAAGTCGGACCTTTGCCCGAGTAAAATAAGAGTTTTAGAAAAACAAGGAATTTAAATGTCTTTTTTTTGTGCGATCAGGAATAAGTAAATAATACCGTTTTGTCTCAAATTCTGAACAGACTCATTTTCCAAACACTCGGTTTTCGTATGGCGATTTGGTTGAAATGTTTCACTGAAATATAACATCAAATCGCCAGGAAATGGTAGTCAATTACAATACTATTTTTACGTCTTCAAATCTATTTTATACTTCGGGAGTAGTGATTATTCTCTAGTTCGAGGCCAGTAGCACTAGCTCAGAGGAATTTATTTAAAAAATTATTCATTTAAATACGGTTTATTCGGTTGTTCGGAATTTGAATCAAGGTGTTCGGAACATGAGACAGAATGAACACAGTGTTCAACATTTGATTCAAAATGTTGTTCCATACTTTCGCGTAAAAACAATAATAAACAAGTTTAAATAAACAATTTTATCAGCAAACCCAACAAGTAACAGTAAGGCTTTGCGAAGAAATTAAAATTTTCACAAATATCAACTAATTTATGCCTGTCAGATGCATTTGAAGTCACTGTTGACCTTAAGTGTTAAGGTAAGTACATTTTTGACAATTTCGGTTTTTGTGAGATAGAACATAGCTCAAACATGTTCTCTGCTGATTTGCACTTTTGCCTTTCTTTGAGCTAAAATTTGATATTATTTTTTGCATTTATGTAAATCTAATGTATCTCAAAGCATCTTTGCAATAGGTTCAGTTACGCCAACATATAAATCAAATAGGCTATCTTTTGTATTTTCTGAAAACAGTAACATTCGCATTTGGTTAACTAGGTCCGAGCTCTAGAAAGACAGCAAAGAAAAATAAACATTCGCATTTGTGTCGATTAAGTTAATCTCGCTTATGATCAGCATATCATATGTATTTAGTTAAGGAAACCTGCAAGTTTTTTTTTCTATAGAAAAATCAAGAAATATGCCAAGTTGTTTTGCCGCTCTAGGACTTTTTAACGAATATAATCGATTTACATTTAACATTTTCTTGTTCACAACAAACACAACAGGATGCTGTATGCTGATGTAACATTTTTTTTCCCTAAGTTTTCAAATAGTCGGTGTTGAATCAGGCTATACCAAGTGCTTTTTAATTATTTAAAAAAAAGTTCTCTTAGCATTCGGGATCAGAGAATATATTGTAACTAATCTACTTGATAAAACATCTGTTCCAAAATAATCTCGATAAGATAACAAATCTTAGAGTCTTTGACTGATTGTTAAAAGATTTAAATTCATCTATTTTTTTTCTTCAATTTTTCTGAACACTGATCATATAAACACGAAAACTCGCATGAAGACAAAATTACTTGATGTTTTTTCGTGTCTACTTTTTGCAATTGTTACTGATATGCGATTATGAACAGTATGTCATGTAACCTAAAGTCAATTTTTATTTTAGGGTAACTTTGATATTGCAATAAGAAATTCCAGTATTTCCAGGATGCTTTTCAATATTGGCTGTGCAAGCGCTTAGATAAGATTAGGGTAACTTTGATATTGCAATAAGAATCAATTGAGAGAATCATCTTTCACTCAGATTTTCTACAACTTCAAAATAATAATTTATATGAGAGACAAGAATGTGAGATTTTAAATTTTTATTCATGCACTTTGAAGTGAGACTTTTATGAATAAGACTATTCAAAAGGTTTCATTTACTAGAATTCGTAAATGATTTATCAATAATAAATTACTAGCAGCATATCTTGATGGTGTTGATAATTGCTAGGAATCGTTCATTTAAGTTTTATACTAATATTCCCATTTTTCAGACATCGATAAGTCCCAACTAACGTTACGTATTCTTTTCTTCTACTTATTTACCGATATAAATGGGGCTCCATTGCCAAACAAAAAAAAATCATCGTTTGAATTCAACCCAAAAACATTAAGTTATTTAAAGACTCGCAATGCGATTGCATCAACATAAGGGGCAACATAATGGCGCTGACGTAATTTTCCCAACATGTATTCAGCAGCCTGGAGCGAATTTCAGTGCAACAAAGAATCAATGTTAGAGTAAGCAACTGCAAGTCCATGGTGTCTGCCAACTAGCAGATAGGCGCCGACCTGGATTGTTTTGCGGCATCAAAACGCATTTCCTTTCCTTTCATACGTACCTATACCGATGGCCCCTTCTTCGTACTTTTCGGATAAAATAGAGGGAAAATCGATTCCCCATCCCATCTGGTACCGTTTCCATCCGTGTAGGTCAAGTACATGTACGCAACCAGGCAAGGTTTATGCTCTGCACACGGAAGCAGTGGTAACTCCTACTGTAGCTTTTTTGTTCACCGGGGAAAAACCAAACCCCCGAGAGCAAAATCCCACTTCTCTAACGACGTTCAATCTGGCTTGGTGTTGACGTTAAATGTAACCTACTTATAAGCGATCATGCAAACGCGACGCCAGATTAAAATAATTTCCTCCAACAGCCAATGTCAGTTCTTCACCGACAGACCCGGGCGATCCCCCTCATAAAATATCATCCAAGCAAAATAATGACTTATGACTGGGTTTCTTCCCATTTCCTTCTCAGATTTAGGTTTATGGGGTGTGTTTGTAATTACAGTACAGTCGCAGAGCGAGGCAATGTGTAACTTGCTTTTCCTTCAAGAGGGACTTTCTTTATAGCATTGGTATCTTAGCGGATTACGGTGTTACCCGGTCCGACTAAGAGCAATGAATAATCGGAGTTCACTCTTTGAAATTAGAATGATGAGTCCTTTCTTTATTCAAATCATCTGTTTATATAGCGATGGGTCACAGTTGTGACATCGCATCGTTCTGATTTAACAATTAGTACAAAAGAAATAGACACCTGGAGCGACATTTTAATGTATCATACATTTTACGTGGGAACCAACTTGGACATTTTCATTTCGCCGAAGTCAGCAGAAAATGTCCACACCGGAACCATCTACACTGGTCGCATATTGCACCCGCGGTTGATGCTCATATTACTTTCATTAAGAGGTGCAATGTATAACGATGGTCAATGATAGAACAAACAATGATTTTGCATATTTTTATGACAATGATATTTTAGCAAAAGATGACGATCGTGGAGACCAGCACAAATGGGTTATGGGAAATTTGGCTGGGTTAATATTAGGTTTAGCCAGATGTACTGTATTCCATTATGCTTCTTGTAGTTTACTTGGATAATCCAGAACAGCCACATCTTTGCTGCATATGATAAAAACTATGTTTCGATGAATTTCTGCACTGTCTATAATCCTAAAACAAAATCTATTGTTGAGGCAATTGCATGAGGATTATAATACCAAAATGTGATGTAAAGTTCAAATCCGTGATTATAGACGATGATCTTAAACTCTTGATCCGTCTTAAAAACGTGAGGAGAAAGCAATTTCAACGCACTCTCGATCCTGCTATGAAAATTATATTGCAGGATTTGCAGAAAGAAATTAAAAAAACATTTTCTCAATTAAGGAACAAACATTTGGACAAGTTTGGACCCAGGCTCTAAGCTCTTTTGGAAATTATCTAAAATTTTGAACAAAGCTCAGAAGCCAATTCCGGCATTGAATGAGGAAAACAAATTATTACTAACTAATTGCGAAAAAAGCTCCAAAACTTGCTATGCAGTTTAAAAGCGCGCACAATTTTAATTAAGGGCAGTCCAATAGAAAATCAAGTTACTCAGGGCATCGAAAATATTTTCAATCAAAAGAACGTTTTCGAAAATTCCTGGGAAACTGATTTGGAAGAAGTGAGAACTATTATTAAAAAATTCAAAAATATGAAAGCCCCTTGCGATGATTGAATTTTCTACGTCCTCATCAAGAAACTTCCAGAAAGTAGCTTATCATTCTTAGTTGATATATTTAACCCGTATAGGCCTGAGTGAAAGCAAAAATACTGAAACCCTCACCGCTCAGCAAATTCGTAACGGATTCAAATGATATTTTGTCAGTTCACTGGCCCACTTAGCTAATTTCTAGAAGTAGCCAGAGGAACTCGGAAATATTCCTGTGGCCGGAGTTATTCTGGTGGGTCACTGGGTCAAGTCGGGTAAAAAAAGGCTATTTTTGGGACGTGCCAAGTTACCTTTATTTGTTTGCAATGATAACCATTTTAATTTGCATAAATCATTAAAATTTTATATTCAACATTAGAAATTTAAGAGTTTTACACCGTTTAAAATATACCAGATGTGGCCATTCGGACGTAATGCCCAGAAAAACCGGCAATAGATTTGTTGGATACTAAACCGTTTCAATTCTCGAAAAGTAGAAATCAAACATAATTGTGCACTAAAATGCATTCCCATAAGCTTGGCACCGATGTTCAGATACAAATTGGCCACTTTATCGTAAGTTTGAGGCGTCCTGATACCCGAAAATGGTTATTTGTAGGATTGGTCAAAAGAAAAACTCATAGTTATCCCATTCAACCGTTTCTCAAAAGGTTTACGATGCAATTTTCTTAAAATTCCGCCATGTAGTGGCCACATTATAGCCGATTCTGGAAATTATCTTTAACTTGAAATTTGCTTACCTCCAGGGGCACAAACGCACAGTACCCTTCTCACCCGACCTGACCCAGTGTATGCTTCAGAATAACTCAGGCCACATGAATATTTCCGCGTTCCTCTGTCCACTTCTAGAAACTAGATATGTACGCCAGTACACTGACAAAAAATCATTGGAATCCATTTAGAATTCTCTAAGCGGTGAAGGTTTTAGAATTTTTGCTTTCACTCAGGCCTATACGGGTTAACTAATGTTTTCAACAGGCATATTCCTCCTGACAAATGAAAAAATGATAAGGTTATACCAATTTTAAAACCAGACAATATTGCTGCAGAAGCTTCATGCTATCATCCAATCAGTTTGCTTTCCTCCATCACTAAACTTTTTGAAAAGGTCATTTTGAACAGAATGATGGTCCACATAAACGAAAATTCAATTTTTGCCAATGAACAGTTCGGATTCCGCCATGGACATTCGACCACTCATCAACATTTACGTGTAACAAATTTGATCCGTTCCAACAAATCTGAAGGCTATTCTAGTGGTCTTGCTCTTCTAGACATAGAAAAAACATTCGAAAGTGTTTGATTGTAAAATTGAAAAACTTTAATTTTCTAACATACATTGATAGAATAATTTCCATTTTTGCAAGTACGAAGAAAAAATATCCAAACTTTTTTGCAATCGACTACAGATGACACGCAGACTTCTCACATAAACCAGAAGCACTTTATTTGAAACTTTCAAGTAGACATGTTGTCACGACAAAGACAATGAAGGTTTATATGAAAATTATTATGGAGAAATTTTGAGATATGTTCCAAACACGCTAGTACTGTAATGTAAGTACAAACTGATTATCCCATATTAAAAACTCATTTTCCAAACCATAGTAAAGAAATTTGCTGAAGAGAGAAATTAAATCCGTCGAATAGCAGAAAAGATATTCATGAGTTTGTTTGCTATTATATAACTTAATATGGGATTATAGCCCTGCTAACATGTGCAAAAATCCCAAACAAAATTAGCTCAAAAGGGATTTGTTTCTTCCGAAACATGCTTCATTAAGGTTTGAAGAATGAATTTTCAATATGAGATGATAAGTTTCTGCCTCGTTACAGTACTAGCGTGTTTGGAACATTTCTCAAAATTTCTCCATAGTAAATTCCATATAAACCTACATTGTCTTTGGGCCACCTAGAAAGCTGAAAATTTCACAGAACACTATCTTCATGGATACAATGGTAAGAAGCATATGGGAGATTGGAATTTTCAAATATTTTTAAAATTTGAATCGCCCTACTCTGCACCCTATGTAGTCGAAACCTGATTGATGTAAATGATTTCTGTCGATTTTTTCGTTTCGATTAATAAATTTTTTGAATGGATGTTTGGGTCACTTAATATCGGATCGATCGATTTTTATCGATTACGATTTGTAACCAAAAATGAAAAGAATTGCTGTATTCTTCTTTAAGAGCTCGGCAGATATAAAAGTGATGTGAAGCAATCGTGCATCAACTCAAAAGGCAGGTTCAATTCCTTCAAACAAATATTTGAATTGATTTCAAATCATATTCACAAGAAAAGAATTCCAATATTCACAGATGATGTCGCTACATTATAGATGATTGTGTATATCTGTGACACAGACACTGAAATCAGAAATGAAGAATCTTCTAGATGATTATTTATTCATAAAACATAATTCACTCATTCCCAAACAGTTTCCAGCAGCAAAGCCGATTAAGTACAAATGAATCTGGAATAGCCACTCACGTTCCTATGCTACACTCGCATGGTATATCCACCACCCAAGTTGGACGTAGACACGTAGACTGGCAGCAACACCAGTGAGTGGGGTGTTGATTTGCCTCCGACTCCCGAATTCAATTAAGAGCCAGTTCGCGAGAACCGCAACCCCCTTTCCAAGGGAAGTTGTATTGATGTTCTCCGATCAGGCTGAAATTTTCAGGGAATGTTCTTCTATATAAAAGATGATGTTTTGCAAAATATCAGATTTTTATATTAGGGGGAAGTGGGATAAAATGACCCCCAATGATTTCATGTCACTAAACATGCAAAATCACAAAAACTGATATAACTATAGTAAAACTTCACGGATTATGTTGAAATTTGGCATGAATACTCTACGTTATATAAACTTTGAGATTGGCATGGTATATGGATTTTGAAAGTACTTCAAATCGAGAAAAATAAGTTTTTCATAAAAAAATTAGTGATTTTCAAATCGATTTTTTTCTTACCAACCGAACTAGGTCAAAAAACTAAATATGAAGTTTTGTAGGGTAACTCATGGGCTTTCATTTGAGGTGTAATCCAGATACGCCGTTTCAAAAATTTTCGAAAAAAAATTTTTTTTCGGGGTATTGTTTGAACTTGAGCTATTTTGCGAGTACCGCACCCGCCTTGTCTAAAGAGGTTGTATTGATGTTCTCCGATCGAGTTGAAATTTACAGGAGTTGTTTTCCTATATAGAAGAAGATATTTCGAAAAATTTCAGAATTTTATATTAGGGAGAAGTGCTACAAAATAACCCCTAATGATATAATATATAAAAAATACAAAATTAATTAAACTGCTATAATAGCGATAGTAGGGGCCCAGATAGCTGTAGCGGTAAACGCGCAGCTATTCAGCAAGACCAAGCTGAGGGCCGTGGGTTCGAATCCCACCGGTCGAGGATCTTTTCGGGTTGGAAATTTTCTCGACATCCCAGGGCATAGAGTATCTTCGTACCTGCCACACGATATACATATGCAAAAATGGTCAATTGGCATAGAAAGCTCTCAGTTAATAACTGTGGAAGTGCTCATAAGAACACTAAGCTGAGAAGCAGGTTTTGTCCCAGTTGGGACGTAATGCCAGAAAGAAGAAGAAGAATAGCGATAGTAAAAATGCACGAATTTGTATGAAATTTGGCATGTTTACTTTACGTTATATGAACTTTAAAATTATCATTTTGGATAAAAAAATATTTTTAATCGAGTAAAACCTATTATTTTGTAAAATAAGTTTTTTTTTTCTCAAATCGACTTATTTTTGGTCAACCGAACTAGGTTGAAGTTTTGCAGGGCAACTCAAGGGCTTTCATTCGCGGTGTATCGTGGTGAATCAAAATCCGGGCGGTATGAGCAGCCGGTATGGAGGCCTCGTGTCGGTAGTTGTAATACCGATTATATCATACCGTGTTGCCGCTGCCATATCTGAAAGAAATGTCACTTTCTTGCAAAAGTGATGATGGTGGATAACAATAAGTCATTGCATCAATGTTTTCGTTAGCTGCTTCGGCGGTTTCTTCTCACGCTGTTTGGATGGGAATCAACTACCGCACTTTTTTAATTTGGATAATGTTTAATGGGTTTGATTGGGAGGATTACATGTATGTGTGTATGATGGTATGTTTGCTAGAGATCAATTTGTAAATAATTGAGTTTAGCTTAGTTTAGACTGACTGCACATATGGCTGCTATGAGACACTGTACTGTTTATATCTAGAATGGAATTTTGACTTTTACTAGCCTTGATGTTTGCAAATTCCTCGAAAGAGTGAAAGAGAGACGAAGATTGTTAAAAATTGCATTTTTCCACGGAAAATTGTGTGTTTTTACAAAAAAATTTTCAGTACAATCCGTTTAAACGTTACAGTTGTTCCTGTGATTTTGTGTGTTTTCCGACACAAAAATATTGGGGGTCATTTTGACCCACTTTTCCCTTATAAAAAGTGTAGTTCTACCAAATGGGTTTCTTTTTAAATAGTAATGAACACATATTGTGTAAGCAATGTTTGTGATTTAGTTTTTTGGACAGACATGTTGGTGGATTAAACTGCAATCATCACTGATTGGTTCAATGAACGACGCACAGTATTGTTCTTATTACATATTGCTCATGTGTTGATGATGTTCAAAGTATTATTCCAGTTTTATTTGAAAATTGTGTACTTACGGCATCGAAACATACAATTCCAATACAATGTTCGGATTCAAAAACATTGGGCTCCAATGCCGGACAGCCTCTTTTTACTATTTTAAACTATATTTACAGCATATTTTTTCAATGTGGTGTCACTAAACTTTTAAACTATAACTTTGTGTATTATTATGTTACAATCACTACTGCTGCGACGATTGCCTCCATCTAAGCGCCCCTCGAACGCATAGATACCATCCATATGAATGAGTGAGGGAAATATCTAGTGGGGGAATGAGAATTGAAAAAAATACCTTCTCATTGTTGATTGATCGATGTGAACGCAAAAACGTTTATTAAGTTGATTATCATTTATATATTATTACTACATGCTTATTAAAACTGAATAATTACAGATAGCGCCCTGAATTACCCTAAATTAAATTTAAAAATTTGAATTTGTTTGCCTAGTAAGAGACCAAATGTAAGTAATAAAAATATGCTATACGATTATCTTTAAACAATAAATTTATACCTTTGAGCTGATCTCATCGGGGACATTGATGAGTTTGTTGAACAGACCCACGAAAGTCCAATACGTTGTAATAACTACAAAAACAGCTATTTTTTCATTCACTTTAGTTGTATAAATGTTGTCAATTTAGCATTTTATTGGTAAATATTATCAGAGTGTCCGCCCAGACAAACAGAAATCGCATGAAAGTTCACGTTACAACTCGTTCATTCATACTAATTACATCAAACCCGCAAAATATAGTGGATAATATCGTCAGATTGATGAGCTTCCTCGCATAAAACACTTCTTTTCTGAGTTCATTTGCACATTTTGTTTCGTAGAATATTTATTCACTCGCATTGTATGTTATTATTCATCACATAATATATGCACGCATATCGCCTCCACTTTTGTACTCAGAAGGGCTTTTTGCGACATTTTATAAGTGAAATGTTGCACATACAAAGCCTCCAGGCGATTTCGTTATACGTACATTTTGGTTGTCTGAATTTTGATTCACTACGGTACACCGCGAATGAAAGCTCCTGAGTTTCCCTGAGTTGAAAAAAAAACTAATTTTATTAAAACAAAAATAAAACAGATTTTTTATCAATTTGAAACATTTTTCTAATCCAAATACCATGTTTATTTTGAAGTTCATATAACGTTAAGTAAACATGCCAATTTTCATGCAAATTCGTGCATTTTTACTATCGCTATTATAGCACTTTAATTGATTTTGTATGTTTTTATATATTAAATCATTAGTGGTTATTTTGTACCACTTCTCCCTAATACAAAAATCTGAAATTTTGCGGAATATATTCTTTTATATAGTAAAACAACTCCTGTAAATTTCAGCTCGATCGGAGAACATCAATACAACCTCTCTTAACAAGGCGGTTGCGGTACTCGCAAAATGGCTCAAGTTCAAACACTAACCCGAAAAAAATTTTTTTTTTCGAAAATTTTTGAAACGGCATAACTGGATTACACCTCAAATGAAAGCCAATGAGTTGCCCTACAAAACTTCATATTTAGTTTTTTGACCTAGTTCGGTTGGTAAGAAAAAAATCGATTTGAAAATCACTAAATTTTTTATGAAAAACTTGTTTTTCTCGATTTGAAGTAGTTTTAAAATTCAAATACCATGCCAATCTCAAAGTTTATATAACGTAGAGTATTCAAGCCAAATTTAAACGTAATCCGTGAAGTTTTACTATAGTTATATCAGTTTTTGTGATTTTGCATGTTAAGTGACATGAAATCATTGGGGGTCATTTTGTCCCACTTCCCCCTAATATAAAAATCTAATATTTTGCAAAACATCATCTTTTATATAGAAGAACAATCCCTGAAAATTTCAGCCTGATCGAAGAACATCAATACAAGAAGGGGTTGCGGCTCTCGCGAACTGGCTCTTAAAATACCCACCCTCTGACTGCACGCTTTCTTGACCTATATAAATCGGTTTTGACGGTTGGCTGGCGGTTACGACACGGACAGTCAGCGAAGGTGTCGGCGGCAGTTTGCAAACTTTATATCGCATCCCTTGTTAGGGTGGGGCATATTTTCAAAAATCTTTCGCGGTCAAAATTTACAAAGTGAAAAATTATCAACAGTTTCAAAATAACATCCTGAAAAAAATGAGAAAATTTGATTAAGGTTTAGAAGTGGCACAAAGATCGTAAGTACCGTTTTGACTCATATTCCGAACACTTAAGGCCAACAAGGTCTTCAAATGCATCTGATTGTCATAAATTGGCTGATATTTGTGTAAATATTAATTTCTTCGCAAAGCCTAACTGTGAGTGTACCGATAATAATGTTGATTTAGTAAGTTTTAGTATTGTTTTTACTCAAAAGTATGGAACAACATTCTGATTCAAATGCCGAATCAAATCCAAATTCATTCTGTCTCATATTCCGAACACCTTGATTCAAATTCCGAACACTACGAATAAATCGTATTTAAATGAACAATTTCGCAAAAACAAATATCTGAGCTTATTCTACTGGTCTCAAACTAGAGAATCATCACTACTCCAGTGAAATAAATTATATTGGGGACATTAAAATTGAATAGCAATTGACTACCATTTCCTTGTTATTTGGTGACATATTTCAGCGAAACATTTCAACCAAATTGCCATACAAAAACCGAGTGTTCGGAATATGAGTCTGTTCGGAATTTGAGACAAAACGGTACATTTTTGTGATTTTGATTAATTCTTCTCAATTTTTGTACGCTTTTTTTGATTGTTTCGATGATTTTAAAGCGCTCGAGAACAAAAAAAGTGAAATAGGGTAGATGTACCAATAGTGGAGGAATTAAGCACGATTTACTTTCATATAACCGCCTAAATTCAAAAAGCGCAATTAATTTACATGTTAATATTTTAACGGGAAGTTACGGCCATTGACTCAATGAGAAAAAATAATTCATCGCAGTAATCCACGGCATGTCAGTGAAACATATTACCTCCACTATTGGTACACTGTTCCTTTAGTTGCGGTATATTTTTAATTTGTGTTCCTATAGTTGCGGTATCCGTTGTTTTCTTATAGGATCCTCCACTATAGGAACACTTTACCGCAACTATTGGTAGGAGCAAGAAAAGTTTTAGCAGTTTCAGTGATATTTACTCAGTTTTAAAGCAATTTGAACGCTCTTTTCAACTACTCCGTGTATCAACAAGCCAATACGACGATTGGCAGTGTCGGTTCTGTAGCTAATGTAATAAAATCAGTGAAAACGACACTACCGCAACTATAGGAACACCCACAACTAAGGGAACACTTACCCTATACACTCTTGAGGCGATTGTTGACCAAACATTTTCTAAAAAATATTCGTCCTTAAATAGGTTGCAATGTTCTTTGCTAGTAGAATGGAAAAAAATAGTAAAGAAGAAGACTTTACTATATTTTTTAAGAAACAATTTTTTTGAGTTAGGTTGAGAAACGGCAGTAGAATTGAAATATCTTCAAAAATAGTTAAAATTTAGTGTAGTGCAAGAGTCATCTTAAGATGGAAGAGGTGGTTCATTTTGTAGGTTGAAAATCTCTTAAATAAATTAAAAAATAAGCCTTCAAAGTTCCGCCAGAATTATCTATTGAACTTGTGACAAATGTTTATGCAGGAATTCTCCCAAGAAAAATATGAAGAGCTCACTACTTACGCCAAGACCTTCACCAAAAATTCTCATTTATTCAATTTGGGATCGATGATAATTTTCCACTTTTCCGAAAGATTTTCGGAAATAAGCCCCACCCTAATCCCTTGTGCGTCCATCGAATGAGTTGCCAATTGGAATCTGTTGCGGCGCGGGTCCGGCGGATAGAAGCTCGAGGGGCTAGTCCTTCTAATAAAGTTAGCGAAGATTTTTTCCGGCATCCGACAGCAATATGGCATTTTCTCTTTGTGAGTACATTTTCTTCAAGTCGTTCGCCTCGCCAACACCCGCGAAAACGTGATCGCAGCCCATCTGAACGAGACTTCTTGGCTCGGTTGGCTCCGAGTTATTGTTGTTATCAGCCCGGTGGATTTCCTAATTAGAGAAAGAAGCGGATAACCGTAATTAAAAAAGCATCGTAAATGAAAATCTTTCTTGTTCTACGGAACCGGTTTCATTGGGGGTCATTACTTTTGCCGTAAATGCTCCAGAATGGATGTTGGTAGGAGGGAGCTTCCCCAGAAAATTGCCGAGCGTGACTGTCTACTAAGGCCGGCGATAACGTATTTCACACGGATAAGAGCGGAAAATGTAGGGTGGGGGGATCACAATATGTCATGCAACTAAATGAAATAAAATTGTGGCTGACCCGTAATTGCTTTAAGCATCTTTATGAGATGATGTAATCGGTTTATCTAAAGTACATGAAGGATGTCGTTCTCTTAACGGTGAAATAGAAATCATTACAAAAGCATCACAACGTACTGAGCTCTAAAAAAATTAGACCATGTATTTTGAATTATGTTCGCACCATTAATTTGATTTCAAATAAGTCATAGATAATTGGAATTTGTCAAATATGGCAGAGATAAAAACAAAACTTATTTTCATGCGCCGCAGGTGATTCCAAACTATTGGATGATATATTAGACTGCTGGATTATGCTTAAACGGTGTCAATTATGTTGAAAATCATCCTCCATAAGTTTTAAATGATTTGGAAGAAATTTGACCGAGGACAAACCATTTGAACTTTATGTGAACATTACTATGAAAAAAATCAACATTTTGTGATCAGTTCTCTAACTGCTTGTTATTATGTTCTATGGAATATTGAGCAATCTCTTCTCAAGTGGAATCTTAGCAACCACAACTTTGCCTAAGACTACATTTTAATTGATTAGCATAAGCATTGATGACTAACAATTTGTAGTTGCTACTTCGTGATTGACCAGAATAATCGAAGTTGCACAAGGAACCAACAGATGTAGCTTGGGAGTAGCTTTCCATCTTCGATGTACACTTTCGAGAACCTCAAAAATTATAAAGTCAATAACGGAGCCGGTCACGTCTTTATGGTCATCGGGGAAAGGAAGGATTACTTATTTTTACTAGAGACCGAGGTCACCTCTGCATCTCCATGGTTGTCACAGGGAGGAGTTAAAGCTACATAATCAGGATTCACCTTCACGGAGAAAAAAATATGGTAAAGACAAACAAACTTTAGTTTATTTCAACCAAAACTTCACTTTGAATTTTGCACAAACAAAAAGTTAGTTTGCTTTTACTCAGCGCGTTGGTTGAAATAAACTAAAAGTTAAAGTAAATGCTGTAGAGACCTTCCAGTTAAATTCAACCAAAATTTGTTTGCAATAACCATACAATTTGTTGTTTCATTTTGACAGTTCCTAAAACAAACCAAAATTATGGTTGTTTCAAACAAATCGAATAGTTTGGATTGACCAATATTTGGATTGAATCAACTAACTTTGTTGTTTGAATCAAACAATGAACATGTTTATTGAAAAGCGTCCCCTCCATCTTTTGTTTGTTTTTGTTTGTAAATGATTATGCAAAATCGATACTTCTTCATCATTTTATTTTTAAATCGGCATAAAAACTCATAATGAGAGCGTAAAAACATTAATTTTGATTTCAACATGAGTTTACATGAGAAATTCTATGTGTGATGCCACGGCGGCCTTTATGGGAAATGTTGTTCTCATCTGAAATGCAATCGAAAAACATAAACATTATTTTCATATCAAAATAAAACAAAATATGCAACCAACCTTGTTCAAGGTTCAGGGTAAAATTAATTGGCCGACACTTTCACGTGTTTTACCTCGAATTGGTGTCACAAGCCTGCTGCATCTTCATTCGGTTCCCGAACTAGTAACCTACGATAAATCATTTAAATTTACTATTATCGAATACAATTTTGGCTAGCGAGCTAAAAACTACTTACATGAAAGCAATTTGTTTTTGGTTTTTTCCACAAACTTCAATTATTATTCTAATTTTGGATCAGAGCACGCTATTCTTCAACACGAATTAAACATAACAAGTCGAATAAACCATGATGAGACAATGGAAATTGAAGCCTGCTCTGTACAAACTACAAATTGGGGTTGATTTAACCTTTGTTCTGGTTTGTATTTTCTTCAAACAAATTATCGATTTATATTAACACAGTGTTTTTGTTGAGATAAACTAGAATTGTAGTATGAATCTCACAGCTCTGAACAAATTGAAATATGGTAAAAACAAACTAGATTTTAGATTGAAACAACTAAATACTTACTTTGAAGCAAGCTTATTTTTTTTGTTGACATGACAAAAATTTTGAGTAAAAATAACCCAAACATTTAGGTTGTTTCAAACTAATGGCATAGTTTTGAAACAACAAAACAATAGTTAGAAACAACTAAAATACGAGTTTGTAAATCAACCAAAATTTTGGTTGTTTCAAACTATGCTCATTTTTCTCCGTGTATTGGTAAGTGATGCGATTCATGCAGCCTCAGTTAAAAAGTCACTGATAAGACATTGAAGACAACGTGAACCTATTATAAGTCGAAATTTTACTGTGTCAAAGTTGTTTCTGTAATGACAAGAGAGAAAGTTATAAGAGAAGGGGGCGAATCATTTATATTTGGTTGTTAAAATACATTATGTGTGACGTCCCTATCGTTGTCATGATTCAAATTTGTTTCTAGTTATTAACCATTTAAGATAAAAGCATGTAACGGGCTCATCAAATGTATTATCCATCCGTGACTGAGCAACCATAAGCGAAACACACACATAAATTCACTCCGACAACGCTAAAACCCGACCTAGTTCTTTTGGCCGTCAAAAAGCACTCTTTTTTGGACGTATATCTTATTAGTAATGCAAAGGATCAAAACGCACTCCCCGAATCACAATCGGCCACTACATTTTGATTGATTGTCTAGAAATTTTGTTATAACTGATTCCAAAGTCTATGCCGATATTTCAGTTACTTTCATATTTAGCAACACTGCTTTTTATATTAGAACATAGTTTGCTAGATTATTTCGATTTATTCTCACCGCCAGGAGCTGCATTATTGTCTGCCGAACATTAGTGAAGCATGTTACATGCAAATCCATTTTCTCATGATGAACATCAAATTATCTTGTTGCCTTCAGTACAGTTTCAGATGGTAAAATTTCTTTTTAGGAAGCTTGGCCTTTTCCATAGTAATTTTCATGTAAACTTCAAATGAGCTGTGCACGTCGACATTTCAACAGTACCATTTAAAGCTTTGGAAAGATGCTGTTCCCAATAGCTAATATCGTTTGTGCATAGGCGAACCAAAATTTGAAAAAATGCATAAGTCTAAATGATACATACTGCCCATAATTGCAAAAACATTCGACAAAAGTAGGCATTGAGTAAATGGAATGTGTGCATTTTATGGCAGTATGAGAGGAAACTAAAATTTCTAAAAATTACCGGAAACCCAAAAGTGCTTATTTGAGGCTGATATTGTGAATAGTCAGAAAATAATTCTGATAGAAATTTCATTGCTATTTCATTACGAGGCTCATTATAATCTCAATGTGACTGTTATGCGATTATTATTACCAATGTGACAAAAAAAAATTGGTATTTGTTTCAAATTTTCTAGAACAATCTCACAAATTTTAGTAAGTTGATCGAAAGTATTTATCATTTGATGACTCTCCCTGGTATTAACTCCAATTTGTCAAAAATGTTGAATGTGACTGTTATGCAGTTATGGGCAGCATACACCACACTAAAATGGCGACCCCAAACTTTTAAACGATGACTTGAATAACTGTTTGGTTTTTGAAAAAATCACAACTTCAAGTAAAGAGATTACATGCATTTTGAAGACCCATTAAAATTCTTTGATATTTGTCCATGAAATACTTTATAAAATCATTTGCCTTTCATTGATTTAATCAGAAATTTATCCAGAGATTGCTAATTGAAATTTTGCAGGAAATGGTTTATTTTTTCGCTGCAATTCTTTAAGGAACTTTCTTTTTACAAGAGGTTTTTTTTAATAAAGATTTTCGCAATATCTTTCCGAAACATTTTTCTAGTATCTATAATATATAGAAAAATTCCATGTCAAATCGGTCAGTCACAGAACTTCGATTTGGATTAAATTTTACACATGTTTCCAATATGGTATAATAAGTGTTTTACATAGATAAATCAATCATTTTTACTCTAGAATAACTTTTTTTTTTATTTCAAAAATTCTGGTTCTGAAACTGTTGATTTTAGAAAAACATATTCTATGTAGAAGTTGTAGTAAACTGTTTGAACTACAAAAAAAAACATGCACTGAAAAAATATTTTATTGATGATGATGATGATGATATAAGCTGCCATCTATTGTAGCAAGGTATCCACCGGTAGCAATGGCCTGTTCTAACAAAACAATTTGTTCAAGATTGTATGACTATTTGTATTCAATCATACTCCTGATTGAAGGGCCAAAAACGAATGGCGGACCCGTAAGCAGAGACACTTACGCGAAACCCGCAAGGGAAAAAGAATCTCCTTCCAAAAGTAAGTTCACACAAACAGTCGTACAATCAAGCCCTTGCTTGTCAGAAAGACCCAATAGATGGGAAGAAGAGCCCGCCCTTTTTCCACGAAATGTTGGCAATAGGAAGTTGACAGTTTCACTCTTCCTATCCATCTCGCTTCAATCGGGTGCCCTGATGGTCCCGCCCAACCCAAAATGCATGAAACATTGGAAATATAATCAAATAATACAATTCATCATGAAAAGATCTCACCGATTTTCTTTATCCTTGTAGCTGGTCGTCAAAACGATGTCGTCGAACAATTCCACCGTTAACTATAGAGTATTATTTATGCGAGTTACTACGAAATTGTTCAAAACCCGGGAAAAAATAAACTCCCACTCCTGCGATAGGGCGGTACGAAAATCGGATCCACTTGCTGATCTTCTCGAAAATCGAAAAAAAAAAGGCCAGAACACTTTGCTTATGCGAAAACTGTACCCGCTTGCTGGGCTTCTCGAAATGAAGATCGAACGGTTAAGTTGCGAAAATCAAACGGGCACTGTATCAATATGCAACACTCCAATTGAACACCATTGTACAAGCCCAGTTTTCTAATCGTACCATCATCTTGCTCATACCCGCCTCTCTTTCCCCCTTCCTAGAGATCACTTTAGTCTGTTGGTGTGGGTAAGCCTCGCAAGCAGCAATTCTCGCGTAACTTTTCAAAACGGCCTATCTAACAATTCACACATTTTGAGTAAATCGAGCTTAAAGGTTGTGAAAATATATTTTGAAACTGTATCAAAATGAAACAATTTTTCCCCACTGTGTTGCTTGTAGAGGGAAGCAGTGTAATAGAGTTCAACGTATGAAATGAAATTTTGTCAATTTATTTGGAAATTACACTGAAATCTATAAAAACATCAGATAGGACGTTTTGACCAAAAATACGTACATAGGATAAATCACATAGGTCGTTCTGTTTCAACAATTGTTACATTGGACATTCATTTCTATCATTTTGTTTCAGTTATAGTAACATCGGATATTTTGATTTTAGCACACAACAATCATGTTTTATTTCATTTTGTATCCACGTGCGTTGAACTGCTTCAACATTCAAGTTGAACTGCTCATTTTGTTGCGGTGTGATAATCGCAGGCACCAGCTGATGCACTGAAAAAATATTTTATTTTATCAAAAACTCTAAAACAAAACTTAAATTTACACAAAATCCGCTTTTTGAATATTTATAAAATTCTCATAGTTTTTAAGTATTATCATAGAAATTTTTAATTCTCAGGACAACTTTTGCCAGATTTTAAAAATTTTGTTTTTTTTTTGTAAAATAAATGCGTTTTGATGATTAAATAAGAATGTTAAAATTATTCTTAACCATTAGACAGTTTCACAAAAATCAAAATTTCTGGGATTCAACCAGTCACCCCCTAGTCCTAGTTGCAATACTAAAACAAACTACCAGACAAATTTTCATCCAATTTGGAGAAGATTAGGAGGTGCCTCAAGTCGAATTTGTGTTTTTTGGCTATTTTTTACATTAAAAAAATCTAACGAGAATTTGGAAAAACGAAAATCAAAATAAATACCACTAGTTGAACGTATTATTAGTACTTTACAACTTCTGAGAACACTGTATGCCGATTAGAGATGGTTTTGACCTCATAAAATTGATTTCTGTTCATTAAAGTGCCTGTAAAACATACATTTCTCTACAGTTTTTGTTCTACAAGATTCTTAACCTCATGCCTAATCATAAAAGTTCAACCGTAGTATCATTCCTTTGTTATTTCTGAACATTATTGTAGTACATCATTTTTGTATCCGAATTACAGATAAATTGTAAAAAATCGTCGGAAATACGACATTTGTCATTCCCCTGCATTTAGAGTTGCTGCCAAATGGCGCAATTGCTGACATGCTACAAAATTGAACATAGTAGCTTTGCTTTTTCAATGATGGATGATGATTGAAGAAAACAGCTATCAATTGTCATCAACGCAGTCGTGTTTCAAACAACATTCGCATTTGATGCCAAGCAAATTACATATGTGATATAGCCCCGAGGTTAAGCTTCTCGACTACCGATTTTGAGGATCGGAGTTCAATTATGATTCTTTTTTTCGAGTGAAACCAATTATTTTTACAGAGACGAATGCTCCGTCAAGGCAAAGTCTCTTAAAAAGAAAAAATAAAAGGTGAAACCAATGTTTATTATAAGCAGCATAGAAAAAGGACTAAAGGCGCAAATCACTACTTGAGCATTTCTCTTCATTCACTTAGAAGTGGGAGATTTTTGTGATTAAGACTCAGACACAAGATGCACTTTTGAACAATGAATCGTGATGATTATTTTTGGCCTCAGGTCATTTGGTCCATGGCAAAAAACAACACTCTCAACGAACTCCCGTAATCAAACTCTGATCCTCAAGATCAGTAGTCGAGAAGCTTGACCTCGGGGCTATATCACATACGTGATTGCTTAGCATCGAATGCGAATGTTGTTTGAAATACGACTGCGTTGATGATATTTGATAGCTGTTTTCTTCAATCATCATCCATCATTGAAAAAGCAAAGCTACTATGTTCAATTTTGTAACATGTCAGCAATTGGGTCCTAAAGCCCTGTCCCAATTTTAGTGCCAAACGCTTAAGTTTAGGCCATAAACACTTGTTTACTCAATTTTTTAATGTTGTCCGTTTGTTTAAGTCCACAAAAATTTTGTTTATGTTTCTTATTAGATTTTGTCACACCCCTTGGCTTAAACTCAAATTTTGGGTGTATTTTGTTTTCCGTGTCCCTTCCGAAATGTCAGATAGGAACAACCCCAGTGAAAAAACTATAACCCCTGTGGTGTTTTTGTCGACTGAGCGAACGTCAAACATGATCTTAAGTGTCAAGGTTCATTTATGGACCCAATTTTTAAATTAAAGTTTAAACATGATATAGCCGTTATTTGAGCGGGAAAAATTGCTAAAGTAGTTACAGTAACATGCTCTTTCGTGTTATTAAATAAAAACAAGATTTCATTCAACATTTTAGGACCCTATTGCGCCATTTGGCAGCAGCTCTAAAAGCAGGGGAATGACAAATGTCGTATTTCCGACGATTTTTTACAATTTATCTGTAATTCGGCTACAAAAATGATGTACTACAATAATGTTCGAAAATAACAAAGGAATGATACTACGGTTGAACTTTTATGATTAGGAATGAGGTTAAGAATCTTGTAGAACAAAAACTGTAGAAAAATGTATGCTTTACAGGTACTTTAATGAACAGAAATTAATTTTATGAGGTCAAAACCATCTCTAATCGGCATACAGTGTTCTCAGAAGTTGTAAAGTACTAATAATACGTTCAACTAGTGGTATTTATTTTGATTTTCGTTTTTCCAAATTCCCGTTAGAATTTTTTGAATGTAAAAAATAGCCAAAATACACAAATTCGACTTGAGGCACCTCCTAATCTTCTCCAAATTTGATGAAAATTTGACTGGTAGTTTGTTTCAGTATTGCAAATAGTACTAGGGGGTGACTGGTTGAATCCCAGACATTTTGTTTTTTGTGAAACTGTCTATTAACCATATTGATTATTATGATCACCTATCTAAAAGAAGTCATTTTCGAAATATTTCAAGTTAATTGCAAAAAAAATATTATTTAAATAATAACATAGGATTTTCATTAGTAATTCGCGATTCTTCATAAAGAACATTTGGTTTTCGAGAGTTCATTTTCATTTATTAGGTTAACATCTAATCATACAACACTGAATCAACATTTTTTCGAGAGCATAGGCCATATTTGTGTGTAATTTTGTGTAGTTTTGTGCAAACATATGTTTTTGATTGGTATAAAGTAAGCCTTTCTCCTGTATCGTTTTTTTTGTGTTTCTGACAGCATAATTTTGTGCCACACTAGATTCGACCTCTTGCCCCACTGGTGGGCAACAGATCGCTCAAGAAATCAATCTTTAAACTTGTGTAACTAAAAATGGGTATTAGCCCACTATATCCTATTCTTGGCAATTTTGATTCACTTCGTCAGTGGTTTTTTTTGAAAGCTACTGAGCCACAATGTGCGTCGTATCGAAGTGCTTTATATTGCAAAGTTTCAAACTTTTATGCTGATAAAAGCTCCCTATGCCAAAGAAGTGCCCAAGTAGCTCTGTACCCTAAATATTTTAATGGAAAGCTGTTTGTGGAGACATAGAATTTTTATAGAGGTCAATGGGCGACCTCTGGCGATTTTTCTTTACAAAAGTAAGTTTTCCCATAGTAAATCCCATACAAACTTTGAACGGCTGGCGCTAAAATATAGTTCCTCCGATCGAGCTGAAATTTTGCACAGTTGTTATAGGACCTAAATGCAATCCAAAAAGTTGTCTGGAGCGAGAATCTAAATTTTGTCCCACACTAATGCACATGCTCTTTCTGCCAAAACAAGAATGAGAATAGACCGAAGCCATAGACATAATAATGGTGCTAAGCCTGATGAAATGGATGATAGAGTAAGGTGGGGCAAAAGTTCGAGTGGGGTAAGAGTTTCTTTTTAAGGTTTCAAACTCAATTCAAAACGAAACTTATAAATGTCATGGTGGTTCGAATGCTGTTGAAGTAGGAGACTTTCACTCCAAATATCATAAAAATCGGTTGAGATTTAGAAAAGTTATGACTATTTGTTGTTTTTTGACGTGAATATTGTAATTTTTGGCCAAACTTTCGTTTTACGGAACCAAATCAAGATAACATCTTTTTCAATATTTTATGTAAGGGCGTTTCTAGGCCTACCATAAGGATGCTTTGAGGTGTATTAGTTTTTGCATAAATGCTTGGAAACAATTTTTGGCCCATAGTGGGGCAAAAGTTCGAATCAGCGGGGCAAAAGTTCGACCCATGTATAAAATCACGGAAAAAAAAATCAAATTGCTCAAAATCCACATATCATCTTCAAATTTAGCGAAATTTGCCTGATCATGCGAAAAATATCACCAAAATTTTACATTTTCACTTAGTTTTGCGAAAAACTGCTATTTTTGGGTATATTAAAATCAACCCTGTTTTGGGCAATTTTTTGATGAAAATTTAGTGTGTATTTTTCGGCAAACATAAGTTTACGGCTGGTATAAAGAATGCCTGTCATAAAAGTATCAATATTTAGTGTTTTAGCCAGCGAACTTTTACCCCATACTTGATTCGAACTCTTGCCCCACCGGTGGGGCAAAAGTTCGTTTAAGACAATCAATTTTAAAACTGTTATAACTAAAAATGGGTAAATATTTTGACACATGTATGTTCAGCAAAATTAAAGCCAATATGTTGAAGGTTCACTGTATGGTATTTATTTTGTTTCAACTGCTATTGGTTTTCTGGAAACTTCGATTATACCACTAAGGTCGAACTTTTGCCCCACCTTACTCTACTTGCATTGAGGCAGGGTTACATTTGAAATGTTTATGGACCGGTTTGAATGAAATTTATACAGTTCTTCAAACCTTACTTAAATTTTTTAGGGATTTTTGAATCATGAGTTCAAAGCAATAAAAGTTTAGCCATAGTGAATTTATTTACAAATTGAAATCGTGCAAATCAAACATTAAAGGAATAACTTGATTGACATGATATTTTCAGCAAAGTTGAAGATTTAGACGATCATCATGGTTTTTTGTGCAAGTCTTTCATATTTTTGGATGATTTTTTTTGAATTTTTCGTCTAAAATATCACATTAGTCTAATTCTTGCATAAGTTGTGATCTCACTCTAAAAGCCATCGGTAGTCGAATGTGTAGCTCCTTGTTTCGAAGCAAATGAATGCACCAAGATAAAAACTATCACCACTGGGAGATGGAGGAAGATCTTCTCTTCATCATTGTTGCATAAATTTCATTCGTTTGCTCGGTAACAACAAGCTACACACTTGATTACCAATGGCTTCTAGGGAGAGATCATTAATTTAGCGATATTACTTGTGAAGTGGTGGTTAGAAAAATTGGAGTGTTTGCTTGACTTTACGAGAAGAAGCAACCTTGCAATGAATCACGAGAATGAACAGCGCGTGGATAAATGAATCCTACGAGTGGAAAGGCTTCGCGAACCACTTATCGGTGTGTTCATTTTGCTTCTTCGGCGTTGCATCCGTTCGCTTTCTGCGATGCTCTTCGTGACGCAAAAATGAAAAATGAATTTTGGCGAATGTTGGATCGCGAAGATGCGTCGATCATTGTTCACGAAGAAGTTCCATCGCAACACTGGTTGCTACTTGTGTTGCCATTTGAAACGACTGTTACACATCGTAACAAAAATGACATTTTTGCATGTCTCAAGAGCCAAATTATGTGTCTCTAGTAGATTTCGGGCCGCTGATTCTGATGCCGTTCTCAGAAATGTCCCTGCACGTCACAAACTTTAGCTACAGGTCGTCAAAGTTGAATAAAACACTGGTTTCCTTGATGTTTACATGAAATTTAAAGTATGATTTATCAAACTTTTTTGTGATCCAATCCAGCAAGAATGCAAAATAGGACTTCAACTTTCGTTTTTGATATAATTTGGTTGAAATTACACGATAAAATTTAGAATAAATCGATTTTTTCAACATGGAGACAGCAAGTGCATACAAAACTCTTTGTTTCTTTTATATGGAAAAATACAAAACTTTTTTGAAACATCAAAAAATAACTTTTGAGCATCGATAGTTTTATGAACTTTGCTGATAAGTATTGTTTTACACATAAAGTATGAGTTCTGTGGCAAATTGAGCAAATAAACTGCTGTACAAGCTGCAAACTTGCATGCAAGTTGGCTGAAATAGTCAAATTTTGTATTTTCAACTCAAAAACTAGATGTGCTGTGATATTTTGTAATCTGTGATCATAGTAAAAAAAATTTTAATGTAATTTTTTCATGTATTGTTTCATGAGTCGATATTCATTACTCCATTAAGGTTGAACTTTTGCTCCACCTTACACTATGTGTAAACTCGACCCACGATTTTTCGGCAATTGGTTTCTGGAAGTAATCCAGACTTGGATCCTAGAAAATTCTGCTAAAGATTCTTTGAACCGTAACCACCCTTCGCATGAAAATCATGCCAAAGAATTTTAGAGAAGCTTTCCTAGGAGTGCATCTTTCTTTGGAGTGAATAAAATTCATGCTCAAGATTATGATTCCGTGGTATTATGTTTGAAAAAAAAGGTCTTTCCATACTCATTTCTGTCCAAGTTTGATAGAAATTCAAATTTGTTTATCAAAAACTAGAAACTATCATGGGATAGAATATTATTCCTTGGAATTGATCTAAATAACTTTTGAAGTTGGTAAAAGAGTCGGATGCAGATTTAGCAGCCCTGATTTATATCTATAAATCTTTGAAACATAGAGAAAAACTACCTTCACCTTGAGGATATTTTTCAATTTTCAAATCGATTTTTTATCCAATGCATTAAAATCGCCTGTAAACGTAAAATTTTACTTTTTTCTCTATTATTTTTACTTGAACTGTTTTGCAGATTGACGAGTCACCAAATGTCAAGCACGAAATTTTCCACCCGGACCGGGATTTGAACCCAACCACCATCATTAACATAATGCTTTGTAGCTTAGCTTATCCGACTGAGATAAGAAAAGTCCCATTTTTTTCATTTGCATACCAGAACCTATTCGAATATATCTGTGACTGAACGTGCAATAAATCTAAATCTGGAGCTGTCAGTGACCTCCCATTATCACAGCTTATCCCAAAAATTCAACGTTTGCCGACCTAACACTAGTGACGGGGATCGTAATTTGATACCATCTCTGGCGAATCGATTTCCTGTTTCCTGATATGTGTTTCGGTACCGTATCGCATACGGAACCCATGTTTCGGCATCCTATCTGCAAACAGAAATTGAAAGCAATGATGTGAAAACTTGTGACCGATACGGTGATATCGGGAAGCCCAGACAGAACTAGCGAGAGAATGGATAACTCACACGGACTTTGTCTTACTCCAAGGCGAAGCTTAGTGGTTCGGATGTGGCCAAAACCATTGAAATCAAAGTAGTTTTCAAAACAATAATATTTTTTCGGTTGCCTTTACATTTTTATTGTTTAAATCCAAAGCTTAACGCCAATTCATTTGATTTTGAAGTATTTTAAATTTCTCATCGTAATAGGCTGTTTTTCATCACGCCAATCTGTAATGAAACGGCCTACTTTCCTGCACTGAAGTTTGCAGTGCGGCAATAGTCATTGCGCAATTGAAACCAATGCTGTAATGATTCATTACGCAACGCTTTCTCACTAAGCAACTGTCTTGAGTTGCGTAATGATCATAACATGACAATTTTTCAGAAATTGTAAAATAATGGTGAATGCCTTCAGACCAAGCATGGTAAAATTCACTCACTCACCCGAACGCTACCGATAAAATATCTGCAAAGTATCTGCTGCCACCGAATGTTCAATGACTGCCGAACGCTACTAGGGTGAGCGCAATCCCGACGAATCGTAAACGATTGAGATAAACCGAAAATGAAAAGATATACGGAGCGGAGAGAGCACCTATCCTCTCTTAAATTGGAGACTCGAAAGAACGCGTTCGCCATTCGATCACTGAAAGCTTCCTGCGAAATGTACAGATTTTGCGTTCACTGAAACATTTCGCCTTGTGTATTACCAGTCAGTGAACGCTCTTCAGCTCTCAAATACGAATGCCACTCGTGCGGAATCGGAATGTAAAGAATCATTCGCTACAGCAATCGGATGCCTTCGGCACAAAGAGTCGGTAGTGAACCATTTTGTTGCCGTTTTTGTCTAACTTGTCGCTCGGCGAACAAGAAGAAAGCGCATTGGAAATTGAAACACTTAGCTTGGTCGGAGAAACGGCAATCTCGCTCTTGACCGCTTGTGGATGTGAGCGAGAGAAATGCAATATTCGAGTGAATGTTTCCCATGCTTGCTTCAGACATAATAGGCCAGGGGAAGTGGTTCACCCAGAGTGAATTTATGTCAAAGAAAAAGTAGATTTTGTATGAAAATTGACAGCAAAATGAATGACAAGTTCATCCACTTCTCCTGGCCTATTTCTGATGCCCTCAAGTGGTCTTCTACGGAATTGCAAAAAATGTTGTACCGTAATCCGGGGGCAAATTGATCACTGGGGTGAATTTGATCAGGTCGGTACCGAATAGCATTTCCTTTCAAGGATGCTTAATGCTTCGTTGCCATCACAGATGTTCCATGTTTTCTAGTTTATAGATTTCTAATGATGATTTTAAGCTATTTATTTTTTATTAAGGTCAGTTTTGCATAGAAATGTTCACTGTTTTTGGAGGCGTTAGCAATACTGTTGGAAATGTCGGTACTAAACAATCCGTTGGTGCTAAGCCAGCATGTAAACTTAGAGTGTTAAAAATGTTGTGTAACCTTCAGTGTGAACTGCTGCACTCATTTCTGAAATCGTACAGTATAACAAAAATAGTTGTTTGCTCACAAAACCGTTTATTGTTGACTAACGTGCTTATTTCAAGGGAAATTGCATACATTTAGGCGTATTATGCAGATTTACAAAGTTTAATTTTGCAATAAAATGATGATATACACGAGTTGTAAGAATTTTGACAACATTTTCAGTTTCAGGAGATCTAAATTTAGTAGATAGGAAAATTTTACATTCTAAAATATACTTTATTATAAAGTGATCAATTTCTCCCCAATATGTAATTTTCAATTTTTGATATTAAAATCAATTTTATGAAATGTTAAATTTTATTTCATGAAAAAATGATTACATAAACTGATAGAGATCAATGAAGTACTGATTTTACCGAAGTAAATTTGACAATTTTTGAATTCCAATGGAAAACATGACTAAAAGTTGTGAAATAGTGATCAATTTGCCCCCGGATTACGGTACGTAACTAGTTGCAGATCTCGAATTTTACAGCACTCGTCGTAGTTATCCAACTAGACAAGACTCGTGAAAATCATCATTCTGCAAGTTGTTGCGTAAACTACTATTGTCGTTTAGCAAAATGAACACCTTCAACAATCCTTTCCCATATACATACTACCAGTGTTTTCTTGTGAAAGTGCAGACGACTCCGTTTACTGGTTCCCTGTGTAAGAACAGCTGTTTTTGAAATATAGGAGTAGCAACTGCAAGCGATCAATCATGCTCTGCCCAAGTCAAGAAATATTCGAAAATTCAAATAAATTAAGAAAATTAAATTAAAATTAGTTAAGCAAAAATACAACAATATTTACCAGCTGAGTTTGATTTCGATCAATCCACTGTGCGTAGAGTTTCCAGACCAGTCAGAAGCATTCATGCAGCTAAACCGTGTGTCCTTGTACTGGCATAGACACAACTTTGTACCACTCGCTAAGAGAAAGGAAATCGAATGTAAACAAACCAATAATTCTTCTCGGAAAACGATTGAAACTTTTGCCATCCACGACGGTTGCTGCTGCTTCAGAGGGGAGTAGCTGACAGAGTTCCCCAAAGGATTTGTTTTACGGTATAAGATTTGATTTTTTATACTTTCAAACTCATTCACTACAGCTCGACAAATCTGTTCCCAAATTGACGGACAATGGTACTTTCAAGGGTATTTCTTTTCGATGAGCAATAACCGGAAAAACAGATTGATGAAAACACACATAATGGTCAGAGATGTTGGCATAAAATCAAATCGATGGTCGAAATGGGCCGCCCGAAAAGAACAAAAGTCTCATGAATATACAAGCAGAGCAATCATTGTAGGAAATACTTACGGTAGCCAAATTGTCAAGCATTTAAGGAAAGGGAATACTCTGTGTTTTATCGAAAAGTAGCCAATGAAATAATTGGACATCAGAAAAAGTTTGTATAGTGCTTCTTCTTTTTCTTTCAGGCGTTACGTCCCAACTGGGACAAAACCTGCTTCTCAGATTAGTGTTCTTATGAGCACTTCCACAGTTATTAACTGAGAGCTTTCTTTGCCGATTGACCATTTTTGCATGTGTATGGCAGGTACGAAGATACTCTATGCCCTGGAAATCGAGAAACTGTTCTTAACGAAAAGATCCTTTTTTTGCTTTTTGAGATTTTCTCGGCGAAAAATATATTCTGCCGTAACAAATATAAAAACTAAATTTTCGCTTGTTTATCAATTGGCTGTTTTCGGATGAACTAGTGATGGGTATCCTTTTCCCAGGGCATGATAACATTGTTCCCAATACTTACATATCGTGCTTTAGTCTCACTTCGTTTTGTCTTACTGTCCTACTTATCTCTCACTACAGCACCACTTATCTTAGGATATCGATTTTGGTGTTCTCTCTTTTCGATTCGATAGCGTTCGATAGTGCCTGTTGTTCGTGGTATTGGATCGTGGTTGACAAGCGCTGACGACGACGACGACCGGGTCGTAGCTCCGTTGGTGATAAAAAGGTTACGATTATCGTTTTGACCTTATTTTCTTTGCAGTAGATTAAGCACGAGGCAAAACTAGTTTTGGCGCTGTGGCTGCCCGTTGTAAGAAACTGGAATGCCGGGAGTACTGGGTGGGTCACAACCGCGAAGGTGGACAAGACTTCTTATGTAAACGTTGGACGTGTGACGTTCACGTATTTACCCAGATCCTCCCTTTTTCGGGGTTCGAAGAATGTGTCAGGACGAAACCAATATTCTGGAGTTTCGTAATCGGCCAAGCCTTGAGTTTTTAGATATAACGAAAACTGCCAAACCTGGATGGTTCCTTTCAGCACTCCAACACTTCCATTTTTGTGTGATAGTGCTAATAAATTAGATGGATGTAGTTATGAATGGCACTATTTGCTAGTAGTAATTGGTAGGTTTGATCCAAGACATCTATCTACGGGGAGGCCTGTTGAATATGATTTCATCGTAATATGTAATACCTATCGTCTTAATTACGATTTTATAATATTTTGTTTAGGTCTGGACGCAGAAAATAAGCTGTTGCAATTTAAACGTTTTTTTTCTCTGAATAATTCTCGCTGAAACCAGCCCGACGCATATCTTTTTAATTCAATTTATTAGTTGCTATAGCTATATATTGTTTGAATATGTCAACACTAGAGGAGAACCTTTGTGGTTAACTTAAATTGGTGGATCCCTAAGAAGCAAGCAAACTAAACAGTTTGCAAGAATGCCCATTTATGATAAATCTAGTATTTCTTCACGTGATGTGTCTAATATTTCCCGTGAAACACATAAGTTCTTATTGGCATCGTATGGAGGGTGGATGTACAATTAGAAACACGGAAAAACACAGAATTTTTTTTTTGTAATTTATGACTATTTTCTATCTGCCACACTTTCATTGTATTTAATGCTATTTGTAAATTTGTATTTGTTCACTTATTTTCATTTGTTCGCTAGCTAATCCTTTATCGATTCATATTTTCGGAATTGCCTAAAGTTGTTTTGGAAGTTTTTTGCAATGCTTCCTACTTTTCATGTGAGTGCGACTTTTGTCGGCAGCCTCATTTTCTTTGGCAACCTTCACATAAGAACAGTGAATCAGTCTGTCTAAGTAACCACTAGCCCGCTCATTCGCCTTTGCGAGTTTATTGGGCTGTTATACGGCTAATATAAAGCATTTCAGTCCTATAATAGCGAATTATTAGCACACAGGGCTAATTAAAGTTCTATTTGATTACTTGGGTATTGTTTTATTACTAAAGTTGCATGCTTTTGACTGTTATAAGTTGCACCGGGGATTTTCTCTCAGCCTCAACGACAATCAAAACTACAAGATTTCTTCTGTGCCCAACGATTCGATTGTATTGAAAAAGATTGAAAATACATTCAAAACGTTGGGCGTAGAAGAAATCTTGTAATTCTGAATGCAATTGAGACTGAAAGCCGGTAAGAAAATGCCCGGTTGTGCTATTTCGGGAACTAAAAATCAACCGCCTTTTGAAATTTGGGAATAAATTTGGGAAATTGTATCAAGGTTCAAGCTATAAGAACAAAGCATCATTCGCATGTATTCGTTGGAGTTTTTTTTTTATTATTATTATTATTTATTAGCGACACTTTACCATTCGTTTGGCATTCGTGTCGGCTTCGTTGGAGTATTTTGATAGAAAAATACTGTCAATTTAATGTTAACGTTTTGATTGCTTATTTTAGTCGAATGGTACGGAAGCAGTTTAGTGCCCTATTTATTCGACGAAACGAATGCTTTTCTAAAACAAGTTGTGCGTTTTTGATGTATTGCTGTGTGCGTTTGAACCGTAGATATCAAATGCGGGAACATCAAACGCGTTAAGATTTTTCTCAAGTAATGCGATGTCAGAGATAGTTTTTCTTTGCTAGGTTGGCGGTGAAATCGAAAATTGTTGCTAAGTTTCCTTTGATTGTTTGGTTTACCCAGGGAAGGTATACGCAACGAGGTGCGCCTACTGTTCATGTTTTGTGGGTGTGTTCGTGTGGCTCACAACACTGCTAGACATCCCGCTGTTTGAGTGTTGAAAAGCATCAGCATTTGCTGCCTGGCGTGGCCCGCGTTTTCGACCTGTGCTGTTCGGGCCGGCCCGCGGGAGAGATGATGCTGTTTGGGCCGGCCCGCGTGTGAGATGATTGTTAGGCGAGCTTTGTTTGTAGTTGACAGCCGTACACCCACCCTGGATTTACCGCATTTGAAGCACATTAAATTTATTTATTTTAGTGCATTTAGTAGCTGAAACGCACACAACAATAAAAACGTTATAAAAGATTCTATTCAAACAATTGCCTTTAAGATTTATAATATCCATCTTTCAAAATGCAATTCTGTAAGAAATAATTGTGCAGCAGGGTAAAGCAATTTTGCTTGTTCATGAATATATTAAGAACTCTTGCTTCAGCAGCTGCCAATAAATAATACCTACAGGTTTTGGCTAAAGTTTTTTCATGGCTAGACGAAAAGTTGAGACAGCCCTCCACCGTTTCCAAAACAGCAGGAAAGCAGAGGAAAGCAAAATTTGCACGTAATATTTTCATCTAGAAAAATATCAACACAAGAAGCTTTAAAACACTTCCTTCCTTTAGTTTCGTCACTCACCCGCTAAAGCAAGAAAACATGAAACGTTGTCTGGTATCAAGATTCATTCTTCATCCGTAGCAAAATGGCATTGCAACGTACTGCATTACCTAGTCCTTTCATTTTTCTACAAGTAGCTACGGTTCCGGGATCTGGAATCTGGATCCACAGTGAACGACGACGACGACGAGATGAAATATTATGAATGAGAACGCTTTTACTCAATCAAATTGCATAATGAAGCAGAAAAGTGGAGATAATTAATTACGGTAACAAGAGCAGCAAGCACAGCAAACTGCCGGCAGAAGCGTTGATGGATGCGACTGTGCTCGGTCGGGATATACTTCTGGGTTTGGTTTGGTAGGTGGGACCGAACGAACTGCCAGCCCCAAGATGCGGATGATCTCTTCAAGTTTGCTCCGAGGGCTGCCCGTTGCTTCGTGCATGCACGGATATAGGGCACCAATCTCGAGGTGATCAAGTGGAAAACTCTTCATCGAGATGACGATGGTACTTGGCGGAGTGTGCTGCTGGTGATGTTTCCATGGGCGGAACCAGGATTTTCGGTGGGGGCGAGTGACCTGAGGTATGATTTACGAGTTGAGTTGAAACAAAACTTGGTAAATATACTTTCTTTTATTTTCTTCTTCTTAGCATTACGTCCTCACTGGGACAGAGCCTGCTTCTCAGCTGTTCAATGAGCACTTCCACAGTTGTTAACCCAGAGCTTTCTTTGCCAAAGTAGCCATTCTCGCATTCGTATATCGTGGGGCAAGTACGATGATACTCTATGCCCAGGGAAGTCAAGGAAATTTCCAATACGAAATGATCCTGGACCGACCGGGAATCGAACCCAGACACCTTTAGCATGGTTTTGCTTTGTAGCCGCGGACTCTAACCACTAGGCTAATGAAGGTCCCCCAATATACTTTCATAGCTACCTATTTCCCTTTTCAATGCACTGGGCAGCATGTTTTGCTTCAGAAGTCAAATTTTGTGTCATAGCTGACTTTAACACCAAAGATCGCTCATGGAATAATGATGCTCAAAAACTTGCTATGTAGTTTGAAAGCACGCACAATTTTAATTCAGGACTCACTAGTTCAATTGAAAATAAAGTTACTCAGGATTTCGAAAGTATTCTCAATCAAGAGAACGTTTTTGAAAATTCCTGGGGATTCCTGATTTGGAAGGAGAGAGAACTAATATAAAAAAATAATCAAAAATGTGAAAGCCCCTGGCCATGATGGAGTATTTTACATTCTCATAAAGAAACTTCCAGAGAATAGCTTATCATTCTTGGTTGACATATTCAACAAATATTTTCAGTTGGCATATGTTCCTGACAAATAAAAATATGCCAAGGTTGTACCAATTTTGAAACCGGATAAAAATCCCAGCTATCGTCCAATCAGCTTGATTTCCTCCATCAGTAAACTTTTTGAAAACGTCATTTTAAGCAGAATGATGGTCCACATCAACGAAAATTGATTTTTTGCCAATGAACACTTCGAATTCCGCTATGGACATTTGACCACTCATCAACTTTTACGTGTAACAAATTTGATTCGTTCCAGCAAATCTGAAGGATTTTCTACTGGTTTTGCTACTCTAGACATAGAAAAAGCATTCGACAGTATTTGACATGAAGGCTGGATTGTAAAATTAAAGAAAAAAAAAACTTTAATTTTCCAACATACATTGTAAGAATAATCATATCGTACACTTCAGGTTAATTATCACAATTCCAAATCTGAGAGACTTCCTGTAAGAGTTTTTGTTCCTCAAGGTAATATTTTGGGACAAATATTGTACAATGTTTTCATATCTGAGTTACCTGAGTTACCTCAGGGATGTCAAAAATCTTTTTTTGCGGCTAACACAGGCCTCTCCGTCAACGGTCGAAGCTTTTGTGTCATCTGTAGTAGATTCTATCTACTATTCTATCAGGACTGTATCTAGGAATTATTCTACATAATTTACCTAGGTAAAGGGGTTTTAAAAATATTTTTTTGAAGAATTGGACAGAAATTCCCCAGCAGTTCGTCTTGGAATGCCTATAAAGTTTTTTTTTTCAATTATCCGTCACGGTATTTCGCACTCATTGAGGATTTCCTCAATATATGTTATCAAATGTATTGGTTAAAAAAAGAACTAGGTCATGTCTAGCTAATAAGTTTAAAATTAGATTTGTTTGAAGAGATTCCTTCTAAACTACTCTGAGGAGATTTCAAAAACAATTTTTAAAGATTCCGTTATGTATTTTTCTAAAAGTCCCACTAATTTAATCCAGGGTTTTCTCAACACACGTCTTTAAATGTTTTCTCTGGAATTCCGTCAGGAATAATAACTCAGTTTTTCACATAACAAGTACTTCAAATCAATTCGGAATCAGATCAAGATTTTCTCCAAGTTTTTTCGAATTTAACCTAAGTTAGGAAACTTCCACCTTTGCCATAAATATTTCACGAATACCATTTATCCATTAGTCTCTTTCCAGCGGATTTTTTTAGGAGATTCTTTATGAAATTCATCTTAGATATATCTCTGATAAATCCTCTAATAATTCTCTACTTCTCAACACTGAATCTAGTGAGAAAATTTAAATTTGTTCCTAGATCACCGAAATTCTTACAGAGATTCATATTGAAATTGCTATTTTTTTTTATTTTATCTTAAACTCGTCCAAAATGGCAATATTAATTGCCATGCAAGCTCTACTTGGAATTTGCTCAACCATAATTTAAAAATTTCTCTAGAAACTCTTCCCGAGATTTCTGTATAAATATTCTCAAAAATTGTTTGAAAATTCACCCCAAGGTTCCTTGAAGAATTTATTTCAGATTCACTTCAGAATTTTTCAGGCACTTTTTTTTAATATTGTTTCAGTTATTTTTGGAATCAGAGAAGAAATTTCAAATATTTGGTATGTAATATGTTTTAGATAAATTTGGCTATCCTGGCGGAAGATAAAATAGAACACTTGGAGGAATACTGTAAAAATTTTGAGTAACATTTAAAGATGTTTTCAGGATATGAAGAAAAATTCGTAAATCTGGCAACACCACAGAAAAAAAATAAATAGCAAAATTTGTTTTTGGAGAACCCTTATCAAGGCAGCACTTAAATTCGGTTTTAGTGAAATTTCTTGTTGGATTTTCGAAAATCTCGTTTTCGTTCATAATAATCGTTCGATTTTTTATAGCAATTCTGTATGAATTCAAGTTGAAAGTTTAAAGGAATTAAAAGGAATAAAAGAATCTCCAAGACAGTTCTTGGATGAGTTCTTACAGGTATCAACACAATTTTTCTTTTATAAATCGTAAGCTGTATTTCGGCAGAAACTTCCTGAAAAAAAAAGCAAAGGTGTTGTGGATGAATAATCTTCAAAGTTTATGTAGTTGTTCATGGCATAATCACAAAAAAAAAAACAATCAGGAGAAACGAAAATCTCAAAATACAACAGTATTTCTAAACGAGATCAAGAGGAGTATTAATTGCAAGAATTCATTGAACAATTAATGAATCAATTCCTTTCGAGTTTGAAACAAAAAAATCCGTCAGGTTTACATTCGTTATTGTTATAGTCATCTTGAGAAAAAATTTGGAGGAAGTAATTAATGCTTCACCTTTGGATGAGGAATTTCAAAATACATTCAAGTAAAGAATATGCAAATTTCATCAAAAATTCTTGAACTACATGGAAGCTGTATTGTATGTGAACTGTTTGACGGTATAAAAGTGTATTTTTTGCTTCAATTCTGTGCTGTTATTTCAATAGGGCCTAACTGACATGAGCGATTTCTCTTTATCGATCCTCTCTTTCGGTTATTTGCGGTTTTTTTAAATCTTTGCTGAATTTTAAACTACTCGCTAAATTTAAAAAAATCTGTAATATTTCTTGTTAATGAAGCAAGATGTAGTGATTCTTCATCCTAAAGAACAAAAATAAGTTACGAAAAGGGAAAAAGCTTTCTGCAATAAAACAAAGAGAGCAACGATGAAGAGACATTGATAAATGCAGATAAGCCTTTATGAAAAAATGCTGATTTTTTCTCATATTTGAATTAGAACATAAGTCAGACAGTGGAAGTGTCTTTTTTTAGAGCAAGGTAACAATCCGTAAGACGATTTTTTCTGCTTATATGATTGTTGGGGTGCTCTTTTAAATATTAGTACAACTGACGCTCACCAATATTATAACAATCACCATTTCCGTGAAAGTGTTCAATTCGCCTCCATGCTTTTTTTCCAGCCTGTATTCCGACCCAATTTTCTATTTCGTTTTTCTGACATTTGATATAATTTTTATCACCATGAGTAACCGTAGCACATCGTACTAACATGAAACATGAAAACTAAGCGTAGGTAGCAAAAAATATTGCCATTTTATGTTCTTAAAATCAGTATTTGCTTAATGAGTCCATTATTCCCTTAATGCTCCTACTTATGGAGAGATTTTTCAACAATCTGATGGTTTCAATGGATGCCAAAAGTGCTCCAATAATTGTATCATGACGCAATCATTATTTTTTAAGGTTGGTTTTTTTTAGATTCAAACATAATATTAATTCCTGCAGTTTTTTTCCCTATCGGCCAGGGCCTCTGACTACGCCCATGAATGTTTCGTGTCAGAGTGGACTTTCGAAAGGTTTCATACAACGATGCAGACCAGGGATTGAATCCTGAGAAAATTGAGAGAATTTCTCACGTATCGCTCTCCGTAACTATCATAACATGCTGCACATTATGAGAGACTGTTTATCGTATACTGCTACAACTTTGATCAGATTGGGGGGATAGTAGTGCATGATAAAACCCCTCTAAACATGCTCCAAGCCTGGGGACACTATTGCTATTGGAAGTTCGTGGATTGTTTATCGTGCAAGTGAAGAAAAACACCTATCCCCAACGGTTAACAAGCGAGAAAAATGGATTTTATCATTGCTCTCTCTTTGGGGCTCTCGCTCGCTGCTTCCATTTATCAGACTTGTTACACCTTGCGATACAATGACGATCGTGGACCGCAACAGATGGGATGTTTTTCTTTGCTTGCTTTGATCGTGCTTCATACTCAAATGAGAGCGAATCCTGCAATGCCTGATGCAGACTATTTTCTTAGTTTGAGTAAGATATTCCAGTTGGCTGTTGGTGCGTCCCACTTCATCCAAGATTGAACCACGGCAAAACACATGTCAATAACCGAAAACACTCAATCTTCTGCATAGAAACTGATAGTTACGAAATTCGACAAAAATCGTTGCGAAGTCGAACGCAGCATTTTTTTTTGCACTGACATTCTCAAGTAGTTTCGTTCCCATGTCTAGGCAAAACAAAACAGGCATGTCAGAGCAGCGGCTCTACTCATTTCTCCCCCATGGCTATAAACCGTTTGATTTGAATATCACTTAATTTATTTTTCTACCACCGCATTGCTTTTTTACATCAGATTTATTCGTAGATATTTTAAAACAGGCCCATGAATAAGTATAGGAGTAAGTAAGTAGGAGAAAAAAATATCTCCTGAAGTAGACGAACAGCAATGTTCGATCCCCTGGGGTACGTTATCGTGTTTAGTTGCCCAAATGTTTGTTCTGGTTGTGGCGATAATATTATGGATTGCACGAAACTTCATCGTTCCCTTCGGTTCCGAAGGGCAATCGAAAACAAAATGTTCGTTTTTGGTACCTACTTGACCTACTACGCAGCTCGCTGGAAACATGATTTGTTTCCACGAGGGAAATGTTTACAAAGAGGGAAAAAATAGTAGGTTCTAGCTGAAGCTGGAAGTAGCAATCAATAGGGATAAATGGAATGCGTAGAAATTTCAACCAGTGGTTACACCATTAACTGACCACTTCTTATTTCCGTGAAAATTTCTCAATCGTTTAATGCTTAAATATATTTTTAGTTCAATATCGCCGTTTTGTTGCTCCATAAACATTTATATTTGGTTTAATTTCATGAATTCTTTTGTAGCCATACTTTTGAATACTGACTATGAAATATGCGGAATAGCACATCCTGTTGGGAAAATCCTGAAACTTTTGGCATGATAGCCTTTGAGCTCCTGAACATTTTTTTTCGAAAACGCCGTCTTTCTAAGTGGTAATGATCCCAAGATATTTGCAAAACAAATGCTTTATGTTCACTAGCGCCACCTCTGTTGGCAATATCTCGAATCTCTTGACTCAAATAATAGCCATTGAACTACTGAACAGCTACTTACAGGACCTTGATAAAAGAATACACACTCAGACAAGCGTAGGGTTAGTATGGCACTAATGAAACAATTGAAGTTAATCGATCCAATCTCTCATTTTGATCGCCTTCAATGCTACCTCCAGGTTAATTGTAATGCATAGTTGACCATTTTCCTCCAATTCCAGGTTCCGTATCATGATCATTACAGTAAATCAAAACAAACAATGATTGTTATAATGTACGAAACATTTCGTTATCGAAATTCGTTTGTTTCGTATTCAGAACGAACATTTATACGCGCTTTTTCTTACCTCCATCGGCTGCGGTCGTGTCATGTTGTATTTTACGAAATGTGTCTACGAAACTTTTAGTTGCAGAAAACAACGAATGATTTCGTAGATTAAACGATCAGTTTCGTAATACGAAACAGTTCGTAATACGAACAACACGATAACGCACATCTACGAATTGTATATCGTACATCTTACGATTATTTCGTAAAGGCACTGAATCGCGAAATTCTGTCAAGTACAAATAATTCGTACAATGAATGAAAATAGCGTTATATGTACGAAATCTTGTTTTACGAAATGGATTTTGGATAAAATACGAAGAGATGTTTTCAGTGTAAATAACACGGCACCGCTCAAACGTCAACGGGTGAACCCGTGCATTGGTCCATTGTTTAAGTTTACTAGACTAGATTTTAGGGGCTCAAAGCAATTTGCGAAGACGAAATGACGTCTGTTTGTTTTCAATTTTCCTGGTAACGGAGTGATTTCCAATCTAGTATGGTCGGTGTTCCCTTAGTGGACGGTCCCCTATAGTCGCACTAGTGGCTTTTTATGGCCGTTTCGCTGGTAATCGTAGCAAAATAATTTTTGACATGAAGATCAGTAGCTATTTATCTAAGTACCATTGACACACAGCTCGATTTTGTTCAAAAAATGATCGAAATAAATAGTTTTGCTTAAAATTTTAGCTCCCTTGCACCTATAGTTAACCTATTGTTCCTATAGTAGCACTACTAAGAGAAACTTATTTGTTATTAAACAAAATAGCATAGCATAGCATAGCATAGACTGACTGTACATGTCAATGGTTGCTACTCCGTGATTGATCGGAACTGGTAAGAATTGCACTACGATCCAAATGAATAAGGGATGGGAGTTTCCGCTTACTCTCGAAGTGCAATTTTAGCAGATCTAATATTATTGATCAATAACGGCGCCGGCCAAGTCCTTACAGTCAGTTGGGATGGGGAAGGAATGTTAGGGTGTAATGATTGTTGCTTCTAGAGACCGAGAATACCTCTGCATCTCCACAATCACCACGGGAAGGAAATTTATTAGTGAGGGAGGAAAAGATTTGGGAGTCACCTCTGGTCAGTGATGCGATCCATGGACAAGGGGGAAATATACGACTTGTATTTAAAGCTAGTTTTGTATTTTTGTCTCGAGAAGTTTTTGGAAAAATACGTCAACATCTATAATGTCGAACAATTCAAAAGACGTTTTTATTAATCACAAAAACTGAAAATTGCATGTATATATTTTAAATTATATGAAACAGGAATAATGCCGACACTTGTAGTGACGAACCATACATAGTTTGTTTGAAAATTACATATGAGTATTACTGTGCATTTTGTCTCGATATGGTAGAAGAAAATACGTCAACATTCACAATGTCGAACAATTCAAAAGATAATTTTTAATAATGTCAAAAAGAGACAAATATATGTATATTGAAATTTTATAAGAAAAAAGCATAATGCCGACACTTATAGTGACGAACCATACAAAGTTTGTTTTAATATTACATAAAAGTTACGCTTTCAAGTAAATATGTGTTATCATAAGCATGAAACGAACTCACCAGTTGGTAATCCATTCTCGACTGAACACAAAACTGACACTGACAGCAAAACTTCTTGGCGTCCCGAAAATAAACCGTCTTGCTTGGGCCTTCCCAAATACGTACCCAGCAAGACGCTCCAAAACAGGAAAAAAAAAATCACCGGCGACGAAAACACTCGCGAAACCGTCAGCAAACTCTATCGGACGACGCAAAACCGAACTGTCCTGCTTGGGCTTCACGAAGCACTACCAGTAGACCGTCTTATATACTTTGCATGAAAAATATGATTTGAACCATTTTGAAAATTTTAACCATAGTTACAGTTGATGTTGTTAAACATCCTTATTTGTTATTAAACAAAATAGTTGATAAATTAGGAACTTTTTTACATCAATCGAACGCTTTTGATCCACACTTCAAAGGAAAAATATAAAAATTTTGTAAAAATACGGTTTTGATTTGTGTTTTGCCTATACCGTGAGGCTAGTGCTACTATAGGAACAGAAATTAGGAATAGTGCTACTATAGGCACATGTGTTCCTATAGTGGCACAAGCGATAATAAATACAAAAACATGAGTTTTCTTATGTTTCATAATTTTTATGATCTAAAAATAATTCCGCAGGCTTTATTTTTAGATTTTATACGAATATTTGTTCTTAGCTATGCGGCTATTGGTACATCGACCCTATTCATTAAAAATTTGTTCAATGCTCGATCTCTCCCTATCTCGATGGTCTCCTCGATATCGAGATGTAGAGAGGCGATTGTATATAGAAGAAGAAGATTATTTTTCTTTGAAGTGTCAGCTCTACTTGTTAGCCAGTGTTGTGCTGAATACCAAGCTGAAGTATTTCATGTCAGATAATTTTTAATACTTACTACCTGAATGAGGTATGAACGAGCCCTGCACAAGAGATGAAATACCTCCAATAATATCTCATGCATATTCTACTACAGGGTGGCCGCAAATTATTCGTACAAACTTTGAAGGCATGGCTCTATACAATCAAGAGGAATAAATTGAGTATTCTTACATGGTTTGATACATTGACTTATTATATTCTTAAGAAGTTAAAACAAATTTTCAACTTCTATTCATTTCTCTCGTCGCTCGTTTGCGATTCTATCCATCTTGTTATTTCATTACTTTCGTTACTCCCTTTCACTCTGAGTATAGGTATTGTATTCACCGAAAAAAGCCAATAAATTTTCATAATAATCTTATGAAGTAAGTTTGACACATTTTCGATTTCAAATATTTGTAAAACCAAGCCAAATGTGTTCAGTTGTCTTAAAGAGTGTCGTTTTTTGAGCTCTATGGCGAAAGAGAAATGTCCAAGGAACTCACTGGATTGGAACCGTATAATTTTCTTTTTCCAGTCTAACTTGAAGCCAATAAAAATAATTTGGATTAATCTATTTTAGATTTAAGGGAGTAAACATCTCTAGTATGACTAGCAGCCCTCAGGAATAACGTCTTAAAATGTATGTTTACCCGTCTCAGTCAGTAGGAATAATTTCAAAATTATTTAAAATTCTATTAAAGGGCGAACACGAAATTATTGCCAATTTTTTTTATTATAATGTTTAGAATCAGACCAAAATTTTAGGGTAGTTTTATACATATATTTACTTCAAAAATAAAAAGAAAAGGTAATCGATGGAGCCTTGAGTGTAAAATTGAAATCATTTTCGCTTGATGCCCTCCACAGTGTCATCCGGTACCAGTTTCTCAGTTTTTTTTTCTAGTTTCTTAATGTGTCCTTCTCGTCTTTGACTGTCTTCTTGCTCTTTCGAAGTTCCCGCTTCATCGGACAGTTTGGCGGATTCATGTCCTTTGGAACAAAATGGAATGAATTGGCCTTATATAACTCCAGGACACTTTTAGAATAGTGGCATGATGCCAAATCTGGCCAAAATAGCAGAGCTTCGTCGTGCTGCTGCAAGAACGGCTAAAGGCGCTTCTCGAGGCACTTAGATTTGTAGATCTCGCCATATCACACAGCAGCCATATTTTGTCAGCATCTTCTCGTAGAGCTTCCATGCCCGAGTTTTAGCCGTCGATTGTTGCCGCTCATCGCGGTTTGGGAAGTTCTGTACCTTGTATGTAGTCCAGCTCTCTTCTTTGCATTCAGGACGTAGCTCTGCGACATGCCGATCTTTTAAGCTAAATCACGGCTTGAGACGTTGGGATTTGTTTTAATCAGCCGCTTCACCTTTCCCTCCGTCTTTTTGTTCTCCGGTCCCAGTTTTCTTCCAGCTCCTTTGACGTGGTCCAACGTCAACCGCTCCTGGAACCGCTTCAACACTCTGGAGACGGTTAAATGGTGAATGTTCAACATTTTTCCCAACTGCCGGTGCGACAGGTCAGGAAATTCCAGGTGTTTGGAAAGAATTTGTTTTCTCGACTCGCGTTGGTTCACCTCCATTTTCGTTGAATCGGAAAACACGACTTCGAGTTTGACAGAATGTAAACAATACACATCAATGAGAAAGTGTGCAAAATTTTGTTGATTTTTACCCAATGGTAGAGAAGTTATGCCCTGTTGAATGTGTCACAATAATTTCGTGTTCGCCTTTTAAAATTCTAACATAGGTGTAGAATTTTTGAAAAAGGTATATGCACATTGATTTTTTATTGTTTTCAATAGGAGATCAGCTTTGCCATATTTTGTTATTCGGATAATTTACAAACACCCTGTACACCAAATTGCTAACAAGATCAGGTATTGCAATACCTAAATTATACATGATGAATTATCATCTGACAAATTCCACTCAGAATGAGTCGAAAAAATGAAACTTGTACTCGATAATCTTCGATTTGGATTCAATTTTGCACATGTTTTTTTTTATTTTTTATTTATTTGATTTCGTCTTCGATTGATTCGTACAGACTGATTCAACGAAAAATTATACAGAGTTTGGAACGATATTGAAAACATAAAGAAAACAACGTGAATCACCAAAACATATAAATAAACAGATTCAACAGAAGTAATGCTAACAGCCGAAACATTCATACATATAGTTTTGAACACAACGAGAATTATTTAGATCAATTGTTGAGCAGTTGACGGTCTCCAACGGGCCAGCTTGAACTTCTCGTTGCAGTACTTCGGAGTTGTGCGTCGACGGTTACTTTATATGAAACGTAGTCCAATGTTGAACTATTCGCCCCATATGCCACTAAACGTTTGATGCTCAATACTTCTCTTGCACCTATGGACTCGTACACCATATCCTTAACTTTTTGGTATGGTAGAGAAAGTGTTTTCCGTACAAAAATTGATTATTTTGAATCAAGAGTAAATTTTGAGCCAATAAATTTTTGCATGCAACTTATTTGGCTAACTGTTGATTATAGAGAAAAATATTCTATGAAGAAGTAGTAGTGAACCGTTTGAACTATAGTAAAACCTACATAAGTCGATGTTCCTTGACTCGATATCGACTCATGGAACCATACTAAAAACAAAATGGTTACAAACGGCTTTCCAAGGCATTCGTTTCCACGACTCGATATTTCCATGGTTCGATGGTCCCTTCAGATATCGACTCATGGAGGTTTGACTGTATTAAAAAAAATATACACTGAAAAAATATTTTATTTATTTACGTTCAAAAATCAAATAAAAAACTTAAATTTTAAATGGCACAGAAACCCCATTTTTATTTTTTTTTTCATTTTTCGCAATAGAATCATGATAGAGAACAGAAGTTTGGGAGAAAGATTCAAGATGGAGAAATTTTTAATAAAAAAGTTTTTCTAAGAACTACTTTTATTCGATTTTCAGTTTTTTTAATACCTCAATAATACCAAGTTGAAGTGTTGATTACTAAACAATACCTAATTATGGTATACTATCGAGTTAATTGTTCCTGCTCGGGTTATGAAGATCATTATTTAATTAATTTTCAATAATTCTAATAATGCACTTAAACCAAACAGAATAGTCCGAAAGCATGTAACAACCACTTCTTCAATACGTTTTGAGCTTCGATACACATCCAATTAGCATAGGTGCATCGACAACCTATGTCACATCACAAACATATTCAGGAGCACGAAGCATTACAATGAGAAGATTGATGTGAGTTTGGATGAATTCCCAGTGGCAGCAACCCAGGCACAACTCGATGTGGTTACTAGTGGGGGCGTACCACTTTCGACGAGTGTTTCTTCAACTAGCTTCGAAAAGCAATCACGGCATACTAGAGGTTGAGAAGGTGTGTGAAATATTGGTTCAGCACTCCACTCGCTAGTAGTTGACTGGGGTGTTCGTGAACGCACATAAGCAGCGGGGAGAGTTTGGATCTCTTCCAAGCGTAATGTTGTTGAACCATGTCAAGTCAAATGACGAAACGTGCTGCCTAAATGAGTCCACTAATTATCTGGCGCATGAACAACCGCCCACTCGATACGGAAGCTCTAGCTTAAGATAATTTGCGTCTAATTGATATTCACACACCACGAGGGAGAACTGTTTTGAAGGAAAATAGGTTTTTTATCTTTTTATTCTCTAGTATCGTTCCAAGCATGACATTTATTCGTATAATCAGGTATTTTTGTCAATGATATAGAAACACTTCTTTTGTCGCAGCTTTCGTGTTTATTTATTTTTTTAAAATAATTTTAACACAATTAAACATACACTTATAGGTAACGTCAACGATTTTTCCCTAAAATTGCTGATAATTTCATTCGACGTTTTCTATAATGTTTCAACATTAGATTTTTTTTGTATAGTTCTATACCGAGAAGTTTGCTTTAGAATCAGATTTAGAGTTCTGGTAATCAACATGGAGTGTAGGATTTAACAGAAAACTTTGAATTTATGATGGAAAATCTAAGATTCAATACAGTCTTCATCACCTACATACAGGCATTGCAGAATTCGTTCTCATTTGAGTAGGAAGCACGATCAAAGCAAGCAAAGAAAAACATCCCATATGTTGCAGTCCACGATTGTCATTGTATCGCAAGGTGTAACAAGTCTGATAAATGGAAGCAGCGAGCGAGAGCCCCAAAGAGAGAGCGATGATAATATCCATTTATCTCGCTTGTTTACCGTTGGGGATAGGTGTTTTTCTTTACTGGCACGATAAACAATCCACGAACTTCCAATAGCAATAGTGTCTCCCAGGCTTGGAGCATGTTTCATGCACTACTATCCCCCCAATCTGATCAAAGTTGTAGCAGTATACGATAAACAGTCTCTCATAATGTGCAGCATGTTATGATAGTTACAGAGAGCAATACGTGAGAGATTCTCTCAAAATTCTCATGATTCAATCCCTGCCTACATATCAAAATGGTGTTGAGTCTTGATTGAGTTCAAGGTATATTGAATTGGAACCATATTTTCGTACACGTTTCGTACCAACACTCGATTTTTGATGGTACGATACAGCTAACTGTTTTTTTTTATCTTGTATTGTAAAGTAAGTGTCGAAAGATAAAGAATCGGTAGATTAAGTTCTTTCAATTAGATTCCAAATCAGTTCAGTAGTTGTCTATTTACAATTATTGTGTGCTTACTTTTAATCCACTTAGATAAGTAACGAGCGATTACGACTGAGATAGCGATAGTGAGGCTTCTAAACGTCTGCGGAAATTGTGACCTGACACGATTACTGATACAAATAAATTATTGTAAAACAAAATATTGTAAGTCAAATGGCAATTTATGCCAAGGTTTGCCAATATCCAGTAACCCCAAAACAAGTGCTAAACAGTTTGTAACCTGTAAATGTACCTACTTCTAGAAACATCTCCCCTTTTATTTTGATTTTTAACTGAACAATTGAATCAAATGATTGATGCAATGTTCAAAACCACCTCTATGACTGTAGCAGTCTAAGTTGGTGTAAAATTTACTAATAAATTTTTCATTGGATAACGCTTCTCTAATGGATTGGAATGCTTGTTCATTGAATGGTAAAGAGAACGAGCTCTCCATTTTTTTTAAAAGCTCATAACATACACATAACAGTTACTACTGAAACTTATTTGAAACTTGGATTCAAACTCAAAAGGGATCCAAACTTTTTTGTTTATCGTAATGCTCGACTGAATGGAGCATGTGGTGGCATAGGCATATACAACATCAACCATTTTCGTCATTCGAAAACAAAGTTTTTGAAGCTTTGGTGTTTTTGTTGTACCTCAACTTTGTGAAAATACTTCCATAGTTGCCTATTTGCCTTTCAATGCACTGGACAGCATTTTGATTTGCTTCAAACTAAGTTGCGGAAATTGACTTACAACAATTGAAAAAAAAATTGATGGCTTCAATGTCGCTCATGGAATAATTCGCAAATCAATTTCAACCGCAGAAATTTATCTGATGTGTGCTCTTCAAGATTTCCATTCAATATCCTGATAGCCCTAATTGTTTTTCCTCTTTTTGAAACCCTTCGAGAGTAGATTTGGTCTTATTCGACTCTAATCACCTTTGTAGCCAATTAGTTATTGAAGAAGAACGAAATGGAAACATACATCTATGGTTATCTTGAGGTTAACAGTTCTTTGCAAACAAAACCTGATATTGACAATGCTCTCGAAACTTTAACTAATTCCATTGTTTAAGCAAGGGGCATTGCAATACCTAAATGTGAAGTAAAATTTGAATCCGTGATTATAGACGATGATCTTAAACTCTTAATTTGTCTTCAAAACGTAAAGAGAAGGTAATTTCAACGCACTCGCGATCCTGCTATGAAAATTATATGGCAGGATCTGCAGAAAGAACTAAAAAAACGGGTTTCTCAATTAAAAAAAAAAAACAAAAATATTAAAAATATATATTTTTTTTGGACCCTGGCTCTTAACCCTTTTAGAAATTATCAAAAATTTAAAAAAAGAACTTCAGAAGCTAATTTCAGCATTTCGGTCATACAAGCTGTACGAGTAGAGGTCTTCCTAAGCCGAGTGGTTAGAGTCCGCGACTACAAAGCAAAGCCATGCTGCAGGTGTCTGGGTTCGATTCCCGGTCGGTCCAGGATCTTTTCGCAATGGAAATTTCCCTGACTTTCTTGGGCATAGAGTGAAAGCGTACCTGCCACACGATATACGAATGCGAAAATGGCAAGTTTGGCAAAGAAAGCTCTCAGTTAATGAAGTGCTCATAAGAACACTAAGTTGAGAAGCAGGCTCTGGCCCAGTTAGGACGTTAATGTCAAGAAGACGAAAAAGAAGAAGCAGCTGCTCGTACAGCCTTCCGTATATACTTAATGTGGTGCGCTCAAACTTTCACAATAGGGTTTAAATGACCAAATTAGGGGGTAGTAACCTATGATTTTTACAAGTTTTTTCATATCAAAGAAATATTAGCCGCTTAAATATTATTGTAATATTGTTCATGCAAATGTTTTCGTCTAGATTTGATTGTGCATTTGTTAAAGGTTCTATTCTAAATATACCTATTAAATCTCCCAGTATCGACCTGTACAAGTCTGCTCCTAGGGACCCTCTCGACAGTTAACAACTTCATGCTTCCTCGGGGGATCGACGGAGTGCCTGACATAAACTGAAACATAATTTACAGTGGATGTTACATAGGTTTATAGCATCAGGATGGCAGGATGGGTGCCGAGAAGAAAGATATTCCTTTGCACCATCCAGCGCCGACGCTGCAAGTAGGATAATGTGGAAGTATTGTCCTCATCTCTATGAGGAAAGAATAGATAGGACAGGCATCAGAAGGTAACCGTGTCGTCTGGATAACTTGTACCTTGCAAATTATTTAACAGTTTGTAACTTGTACAAGTGCAAACCTCTACAATGTTTTTAAATCCTCATTACCACTACATTTCCTGTACTGTTCAAAGCCACACACCTGCACAGTACTCTTCAAATGACACTGGCCAGTCTAGCCCCCAGTCTCAGCCACTGGAATGTGTGCCAGGCGAAAGTTGAGCGAAAGGAACAACTGCTGGAAAAGTTATTAAGGACAATGTTTTATATCCTAGATCTCCTTCGAGCAATGCTCGATGACGATGGTATTTCCTCTTCCTCGCTGCTGCTGAAGTGTCGAGCCGGGTGCTCTGGTTGCTGCTGCACCACCGATTCCTACACACACTCGTGCATGTAGTGCATCGCAGTTTACTGCACCTCCACGCTCGGATTGAATAAACTACTTTTGAACTAGGGTATGTGTGCCAGATATGGAAAAAGGTTTTTCTCAGCTGTTCAACTCAAACGAGAAATTTTCAGAGACACATGCCCTCATTTGAGGCGTGATGTTCCATGAATATTTTCAAATCGAATTATAATTATATGACACAAATTTACACGATTTTATTGGGGTTTTTATGACTTTTAGCTTACATTACATAACATTACGTGTATTCTTCATCAATTTTAACAGTGTTTATTATGTGTATAAATATTAAGGTGGTTTAACTCTTGAAACTAAGAGCAATGCTGATAGTATTAGAAACATTCATCATCTACAACTTTGCTGAAGACTGCTTTCACATTGGATGCCTAATTGATTAATTATTGATTTATATCTAACCGGAAATTCTTCAACAGTGCTAATTTATCTTTTGAAAAGGCAAGATTGATGCTGCTAGTGCCAATGATAGTACACGCAAATCATGGTTGCCATGTTCGCTGTATATATCTAGTGCTGCCTGCAGAGCAGCTCAGCTATTACAGCCAAAGATTTGCAACTTCCTTAAAAATCAGTAACTAATTATTGAGGCGACCGATTTGAAAACGGTCGTCGGCAAAGTTGATGAATGTATTCAATAGTATCAGCATTGCTCTTGGCCTCAAACGATCCCTTCACAAATGAGAACTCACGTTATGGGTGGAAAGTGGGCTCTTCGAGCTGTCGGGAAATCTATCTGACGACAGTGCGCCTTCTTCACTTCGCCGGGATCGGACGTTTATCTTTTCTGTGCAGTGCAATTTAACTATTGAAGTTTTAAGTATTTCGTGATAATAAAACGATTTTTGATCAAGTGTTCGCCTATAAACTATACATATACTATTGTAAAACGCGTTGATGTGTCTTAGAACTGCGAATTATAAAACCACTCCGAAAGCTAACAGTGATAGCAACGCTCGCGCTTAATGTCGTCGATGGAACGAGAGATTTCGTTTTGGATGTATGTAAGTCTACTCCTCACCCTGACCGCTACAGGCTACAACATAAAAGCATATTGCTGCATAGTTAGTGCATATATACATGTATAAAGCTCTTTTAATTTGTTGAACATGATTAAAATAAATGATTTTTCCGTAGGGCAAATAGCACTGCATACCTAGTTTTTGTAGCTGCTCCGTGCTTTCATACTAGGAAAACATATTGGCTCAACTACGAAAAAAACTTTCTTAATTTTTTAAAGATATGATATTATGAATGGTTAAACCAATTGATATTGTTTGAACGCAAAGTAATATATGAAACATACTTGGAAAAAATATATGATATAAAAAAATCGCTTCGGAAAACTCACGAAGAATCTTTTGAGATTTATAGAAATAAACCATCTTAAAAATTTGAAGTTTTTTGAGCCTCAAAAAAAAAATTCAGATTTCAAGTAAACATATCGCTTAATTCAAAAATGGAATATCGCTTTTTAAGTGATTTATAAGTGAAATGCTGTTTGACGATTGCACTAGATTCCAATATATTCCGCTATGGTTTTGTGTTAGATGAATAAACGGATCTTTTAAACAAATTTCCTCATACTTTGAACTGATGGTTAAAACTGGATAATACATTTTTGTCATTATCTAATAAAACTTTTTGGCTCAATATGAACACGAGGATGAACTGACGGTCTTAAAAGCATATGAATTGAAGGTTTTATCGAACTCTAAACTTTCACATGTTTCACCGAACCTCAAGAGTTCTTTGAGATAATTCGATCAATATTCTTGCCCTCGTGCTAAAGTATATGCCAAACTTTCAGCATAATTCTGCTATTCATACGAGTTCAGACTTATTTGGTATTAAGATGGTGATAGTCCGGAGTTAAGGAAACACTCGTCTACCGCGTTCTCCAACAACTTTTGGTAACATTCAATGTCATAAAACTCACTGTTACCTGCATGGATTTGGCTTGTCTAGGTTTATACGTAGAATTTTCAATATATACAAGCTCTAAATTTAGTACTTCACAAGCCCCCTTAGCGCCCACGTGTTTTTATCTAAGGATCTCTCCAGTTAATTGAACCCTATTTTTTTTTAAATAATAACGAATATTAGAGATCAAGTGCATATTATTAACGTGTGAGATAGGGTCAAAATACTCCTTGCTTTTCTTTACAGGGCGTTAAGACAAAGTAGCCCGTCATTCGTGTTGGCAGCCATGTTGATTTTGCAGCTTGCAAGTTCAAAGTGATAAAACTCAGTCATTATAAGTGATATTGATTCAGAGCAGTATTACCACTAACGCTTACATGCAGAAAGTATGCTAATACTTTTTCAGCTATGTCAGTGCAGAACCAAGAGATTTTATTAGCCACCATCATCGATGCCCAGTATAAATTTAAATGATGGCCTACTTCACCTTAAGCTGCAGCAGATCTACAAGAGACAAGGTCAAATTACTCCTGGGTGCTGATGCAGCTTGATAATTACTAATGATGTCAACCATCGCGTTGAGATGAACCTGATCTACATTGGATAATGCCAAATTATTCCATGGTGTTGGTGAAGCTTAAAGAGCGTTAAGATGCATCTGCTCTACATTGAAAAAGTTTAAACAATTTGTAGGCGATCATATAGCTTGGAATTTTCAATCGATGTTTTACAGAGCATTAAGAGGAACTTGACGCGAGACAAGGTCAAATTACTCCAAATACAGCTTGACAATTTCGATTGATGGCATGCAGGGCGTTAAGATGCACCTGATCTATACGAATCTATACAATTCCGATTGGTTTTCTACAGGATATTAATATGATCTGTGTGGAGTAAAGTCAAATCATTCCAGGGAGTTGATACAGCTTGCAAAATAGATTGATGTCATACAGGGCGTTGAGAGGGTTTTGATCTACATGGAATAAGGTCAAACTACTCTAGGGCGTTGGTAACGCTTAGAATTTTAAATTGTTGTTCAATAGGGCGTTAAGATGCACCTGATCTACATGGGATAAGGTTAAATTATTCCAGGGCGTTGATGAAGCTAGGAAATTATAATTGATGTTCTACAGGGCGTTAAGGTCTAATTACTCATAGACATTGATAGGGATTCACTTGATCTACACCAAACAAGGTAAAACTACTCATGGTCGTTTATACAGTTTATACATAAATTTTGATTGATTTTCTACATGGCATTAAGATGCTCCTAATCTCACAGATCTATGCGAAATTAAGTCTAATTACTCCAGGGCGTTGATACAGCTCGGTAATTTAGATTGATGTCAGGGCGTTAAGAAGCCTGATCTGCATGGAACAAGGTGTAATTACTGATGTGCATTGATATAGTATTGATATGGTGTAATTACTCATGGCCATTCCGGGCGTTTGCAATTTCCAATTGATGTCCTATAAGGCATTAATATGTACTTGAAAAAATAATGATTTTTTAACCTACGTGAAACGAGGCCAAATTGCTCCTAGACTTTCAGGTTACAAATGAGTGTAAGTGGAAATTGTAGAAAAAATCTGGGAAAAGCTTCTTAGTCGTCGACTTAGCACGATTAAATAGGACGACAGGGCTGAGTTTAACATGATATGTAGTATAAATTAGGGTGGTAGATGACTGGACATTGTGTACCAAAGGTTTTCCCGGTACCTGCAAGTATAAAACAGACCCCATTTGTGATCCTTAGCCTGATTGGGTGGAGGTCAATCGACAACCAAAAGTGATGGTCGAAGATCAGAGGCCATTTCTTCAATATCAACATAACCAACGTGCACAGCTTTTACCCGGTAAGTAACGATAACGAAAAGGACGCTTTCTACGCGCAGCTGGGACGTGAATACGGAAGCTGTCCTATCCATGACGTCAAATCGTTATCGGAGATCTCAACGCTCAGGTTGGCCAGAAGGAGGAGATTAGACCGATTATAGAGAAGTTCAGCGCTCATCAGCTTACGAACGGAAACGGCCTTAGACTCAATGATGTTTCCGTCTTCAAGAACATGACCATACATAGTACCTACTTTCACTACAGTCTCTCATATTGGTACACCTAGAGATCGCCTCAACAAACTGAATCACAAATCGGCCACATTTTGATTCACAGGCCGTTGTGAACAACATTTGGTACGGGCGCCCGCCACGGTACAATCTGGAACGACTCAAGCTACCCGAAGTCACAACTGATTACGTGCAAAGCCTTGAAGCAGCGTTGTCGGATGAGGATGAGAGCCTCTTGAGGACTGCTGACGTAGTGTCAAAAAATAACTGCAACTCATTTAAAAATAAGTTAGTGAAGTTATGTTCATATCGAGACCACCCACCCTAGTGCCGTTCAGAGCTATTGGCCTGTAGCGAAGAGTGCGAAATACATTCCGATCGCTCCATCCTCGTGCTGTATCCCAGGATATCGGTTACGAAGTCACAAAGCGTAGTTTTATTATGTGTAAAGTTTAGGTAAATGAAATTATTGTGCTCCCGGCGTTTGTTGGTGACGTTGGGTTGGTTCGTAGTTGAAAATGTCATCAATATTTTATGATACTTGCTCACCCTCTCTGATTTTCACCTTCGTTTCCCTACAATCCGGTCCCCCCCGAAACGGTGGCAAATGGTTTAACTTTTTTCTTCGTTTGCCATCATTTCCGCTGGCGCTATGCATGTGCTCTTCCACCAGCGCTGAAATATTCATGAGATTGCAACACAGTCCGAACCGAAAGTGCACAGCTGCAACGGCATCAACCGAAGCGACACATACGCAACGGCAAAACTTAAGACTTTTGCAACCCCGAAGAAGTTTTATCTGTGTCAATTGATTTTCCAATGCATTTTCTATCATAGCCATGGACCTTCAAACCAACTGCGCGCGCGTTGTCGTTAGATGGCTATTGTTTAATATTTCCTGCGCAAATCAAACTACCTTGAAGTTTTCGATGATTCAAGATATATTTTTTTGCGGGCTTTTGCTGCCAGAAAAATTCAGTGACAGTTTGTCTGCATCCATGCTCGATTTGGAAGATATAACAAAATAGCTTGAGGTATTGATTTGAGAAGATTTATTGTTTCGAAGACCATGCAGATCACACAAAAAAAAACTGCGGAGTTTTATCTTCATTTTTTTTTAAATTTAACTCATCATTTTTGTGATTTCAACAATCAGGGTTTATTGGTTCTGTTAATAATACTGACGAGTATTTATTATTTAGATGGACTGCTAGCATTGCATTATAAATTTTTCATTTGGTCTAACGATAGGAAACTTTTTATATCAAAGAATTGTAGAGCTTATTCCGTTTTACGAGATTTGCTACATTATATGGTAGAACTATTATGAGCCTAAAAGAAATGTAAAGTTAATATTTAACCGGTAAGAATTTTAAAAATTATAAAAAGAATTACAAAGGGAACAAACGTTGCTTCAATTTGAATATGTTCTCCAAATCGGGTACTTCCCCCGATACAACCGTTGCTGGGACTGTTCGATCGGCGTACCGCTTGGCCAAGTGGAGCGCACATTTAGTTTAATGCTAGTTTTATGTAAATTCGATTGCGTGCGGTTCGCTTTGAATGGCAAAATTTGGCGAACACATGAATACGTTAACTTTCAATCGATAAAGCTAGCGCGGCGCCATATACGTTCGAAGGGTAATAAAATCATCGTTAAGGTATGTTGTGCAAGATCCGATGAAAAGTGTTTTAATTTATATAGCCGGCTTGTGGGCCTGAGGTGCGGTACATCAGTCAAAATTGCCCTTCCAATGTCACGTCCATACATGATTGTAGCATAAATCGGATTGAAGTTGTAAACATTGGGAATGATCAGCAGAAGAGATTTCAACTGCATTTCGGTAATTTTTCCCAATTTCAACATTTCACTAGAGAGTTCAATTTTGAGAGACACAGTAAGGATAGATTTGTTGGCCATCAATTCTGTCAAAACGAATAACATGGTTGCAGGTAGAGATAGAATCAAACCGAAAACCAAATCGACCACGTTCTAATCGACGGAAAATTCTTTTCTGACATCACCAATGTTCGCCCATATCGCAGTGCGAATATAGATTCGGACCACTACCTAGTTGCTGTATGTATGCGCAGCAGTTGGAAGTGGCCCTACCAACGGAAGCGCAACTGAAGACGGCTGGAGACAACGTCCCAGTCAAACGCCGAACTCGTTGGTTCAGGCGGTTTCGTACTCTCATTGCACTCAACCCCCTGAAGTAAGCGCTAGTTCTTGAAGCCAGCCACTATCTGCGTGGCGCTAGTGCTGAGTAAACAAGTTCAGACGGTTTGACCAATGTTGACTCCACCCCCAACTTAGTCAACATGATTTATGTTTATGCAATCGTTTGACCGACTGTCAAAGCTCATGAGCTCAAAGCTCATGAGTTCAAAGCTCAATGCTCACTATACTACATTTCTTCGCATGTTTTGAATGATCTCAGCAAGTCTAGTGGATATGTGATTGTTATTTTTTCGAATTCTGTACTGGCTATGATTTTTGGGCAGTAATCGTAGTAAGAAAAAGCAGCACTTTCAAAATTAAGGTATCGGAACAAATAAATATTGATGAGGAATTCCAGTTACAATATGTACGAAGTATTCCGGCAACACTCCAAAATTATAAGGGGTCTCTGTCGAGGATTATTCTGAATAGTCATCAATATGGGAATGATTATTGGAATTTCTTTAAACATTCTTTCTGGAATCTTTCAATGGTTTCCTCTAGTTGTTCATTGAATGCTTTCTTCAAAAACTCCACCAAAAATCCTCCAATGGTTTATTTTTAGAATAGCTCCAGTGAAAAATTAGGAATTTTTTAACTAATTCAATCAGGATTCTTACTTTTCTTGAGATTCCACCGAATTTCCTCTTGAAATCATGAAAGATTGCTCAAGGAACCCCACCCAAGAAACTAATGCGGGAACCACCAGGAATCTTCTATTGTTGTCCCTAAAACTTCCTCCACAGATTCCTCCAGAAAATCCATCAGCAATTTACCCAAACATTCTACACGATTTTCTCTAGAAATACCTTCAAAAATTCCTACTGAAATACTGGTAGAGATGTACTCCAGGACCTCTTACAGTGATTCTACCCAGAATTTCTCGAAGGATTCCTCAAGAAGTTCCTCCAGGGATTCCAACAAGAATTCTTCCGAGGATTTCACCAGAAAGGATTCAAAAGAATTCATAAAATCTTCCTACACGGGACTCCACCAGGAATTCCTTCAAAGATTACGCTTACATTTTTTTGAGATGCTACCACAGGTTGTTCTCCGGGGATTCTTCTCGGGATCTTCAATAAATTCTTTTATTAATTCCTGCTTGTATCCCCGAAGAGACCCTACGAGGCATACGTCTTGGGATTTCTTCAGGAATTATTTCAAGAATCTACCAGAAATTTCTCCGAAGATTCAAAAATAAATTTATCCATCAATTCCTTTCAGTATTTTTTCAGGGAGTTCTGTCTGATCTTTCAACCTTGACGCTTGCTCCTACGGGAGCCAGCGACGAGGGCAGGATCAAACATGTCGCGCGTCGGTCTAGTAAGTGAAAAAGTGGCGTGATCGGTTAGTTCTTTTTGATCCTTTGACCTTGACGCTTGCTGCTGGGCAGTGCGTCAAGAAAGCCAAGTTTTTTTTTTCCTTTTCGGGTCGCGCGCCTATTTTTTTCTGAGTGCTTTTATATAGCCGAGCAAACGAGTGAGGCTGAGAGTGGATTGTGGCTGCACAGTGAAGGATAAAGGATCAATTGGTGAGCTCGTTTCATGCTACTATTTCTAATCTATAAAATATGTATGACTGCACATTTAATCGTTACAATTGTGGGACGTAAATATGAATTTTCAACAAACTATGAATTGTTCGTCACTGTGAGTGTCGACACAAACTCTGATTCATGAATTATTTATGTTTCACATTTTTTTTTTTATTTTTAGAACACCCCTTTTACCTTTATTTTTGTAATTAAAAAAAAAACTTTGAATGGTTCGACACTACAAGTGTAGACTTGCGAAAAGTTCACTTTTTTCAACAAACTTTGGATGGTTCGCCACTGTAAGTGTCGACATAAGAATAAGAGTGTTCTATGATGTTCCAACCAATCAAGTTTTTTTGTTTCTTTTCAAATAAGTAAAATATAATAACACATGCTTTCGTCCTGACAGCTGTAGGAATGTTACATTAAGGTATTTGTTCAACAAACTTTGAATGGTTTCGTCACCTCAAGTGTCGGCATAATTTTCCACTACATAGAAATTGTCCATATCAAATGAAAATACAGGTTTGTTCCGTTTTTATCACGTTCCGATTTTGTCACGCGCCGATTTTGTCACGTTCCGATTTCGTCAACAAATTATTCCGTTTTTGTCAACACACAAAAATTGTTTGTTCGTTTTTTTTTTCAAAATGTTTAGAATATAAGCTAAATGCTTATTTTGAAGCAATTTAAATGCTTTTCAAAAGCCTCAGAGTTGAATTTTCGTTGATTTTGTTGAGCAGCTACGATACATGGTAGGTGTCTAGCCATATACGATTCAATAAGGTTTGACTCCTTATTATCCACTAATCAATTGTAGTTTTCAAACTAAGCATGGTCTGTTGGAGAAGATTGACCCATCCTCCAACAATCGGGAGTTGCTCTGGCCACGTCCTAGCAACAACTGGAATTTGTGATTATTCGAATACGTACTTAAGAGAGTTGCAGAGACCTCTCCTTTTTCTTATATAGCATGGCATCAACTTTTTTTCTATATAATTTGATAGTAATGAACATTAATTACGTAAGACAATTTTCGCGGTTTTTCGACCCTATGGTGTGTTTTTTTTTGTATAAATATAGAAAATAATTTGTATGGCACACCAATAACCCCTTACATGATTTATGGACAATTCCATATATGTTCAGTTCTTTTTTATAAGTGATGCACATGGGAATGCACTGAAGAATGTTTGGGCAACGGCAAGAGACGTGATTTATTTTTGATAAGACTGTCGATCCCGTCATATTTTGGACACTATTTTCTATCTCCTAAACTCGATAGCATTGCACAAATTATAGCAATCAGCCATTGATAAGATCCTGTTCCAAGGGGTAGGGGAAGAGGTTCAACTAAGCAATCTATAGAAAATTAAGGAATCTCCATATAATAAGTTCGCATTGAGGAAGAGGGTAAAGATCTGAAATGGCTGACAATTTTAAAAACTGCTGATACTGGACGTTCCCACGTCACGCACGTTGCCATCCCAAATTTACTGGGATCTTGATCTTTGAGCAGACACGATCCACTTCCCCACATGGAGACTGAAAGGTTAATTATGGGTCTTATGGCTAAGTAGACCGTCATTTGTTTTGGCAGCCATGTTGGTTTTGCAGCTTGCAATTTCAGAGTGATGAAACTCAGTCATCTTAAGTTATATTGATTCAGGCAAGTATCGCTACTTGCGCTTACATGCAGAAAGTATGCTGATACTTTTTCAGCTATGTCAGTACAAAACCGAGTAATTTTATTCAATTCGCAATCGTGAGACGAATAAGCCACAATCATCGATGCCCAGTACAAATTTCAATAACGGCCTACTTCGCCTTACACCAACGCTTATTCATTAATCTCTACAAAGGAATTTCTTACCAAAAAATTTAATTTGGTGATGCTTGTTCTAGATTTTGAACACTTTTATGTTTTTGATGAACTTCTATTTAAATATAAATGGAATGGTATTTGTACTGAAAAAACAACTGAAAACTAATCTATTGTTTTGTATGGAAGATTGTATAGCGCTGTTCCAGATTGGCGATAAGTGCATCCCTGTCAAAGTTGGTAGTAATAACTTAAGAAGCAAGATTACCACAATTATTTGAATGATAAGGAAACCGTTAATATTTATTTCAGTTTGCAAAACTTTCACAACAAAACTCCACTTTTAATCGCCAATCTGCACACTTAAATTATTTTACGGATTCCTGTAAAATCTCAACAGCTGAACAGTTCGGTGAAATAAATTAACGGAGTACGGTAAATTTTTACAGTATTCGGTGAAAAATCACCGGAATCCGTGAAATTTCGACGGAATTACGGTGTTTTATTTCACCGAACTGTTCAGCTGTTGAGATTACGGTGAAATTCACCGTAAGAGCTTAGTGTGTGGTGTGACCAAAAATACAAAAAATGAACCTTGGTAAAAAAGCTCTCAGTTGATAACTGCGAAAGTGTTTATAAGATCACTAAGCTGAGAAGGAGGCTCTTTCTCAGTTGGGATGTAATTTCATAAAGAAAAAGAAGCAAAAGGATTAGGATGAATAGTAAAAAAAGAAGTTGTTTCTTGTTTAATATTTATTAAAAAAAAATCGATGATCAGCTTGACCCACTTTCTTGTAGTAATTTTTACAAATATGACGTACCTTATGGTGCAAAGGACATTTATGTGAGTAGGGGAAGACGGGGTAAGAGCGCCCGCCGGGGTAAGACGGACCTTCAGTTTGGCATGAAAATGGCGGTTTTCTTAAAAGTTCACCAAGCACTTTCCATGAACACAAATTTTTTGACATTCCGAACCATTTAGGGAGATATTTACATTATTTTTTTCATAACAAATATCAAAATTAAAGTTTCTGCTTGTCGATATTGAATTTGATCTAAATTTAACAGATGCTCTCTCAAGCATTTCGGAAGGGATTTTTTTGTAAAAACATAACAAATTACCCGTCCATGCATCAACAGAAATGTGAAATATGCTTCAGTGAAGTGAAATATGAATTGTAAATATTTAGTTTTGAAATGAGGCCATAGTTGTGAAAATTGTGCAAACGGGGTAAAACTGACCACTGTTGATGGGGTAAGACCGCCACCCCTAATTTATACCAAATAAAATGGCTAAACCATTCTAAAAATTGTAACTCCGATTTAAATTACTAATGAAGTAAAATGAAATCAACTTTCTTACAAATACAAGCCAAATCCGTATATTTTTCCAAAATATGGGTGTCTTAAGGTGGAAATAAGTAAACATCTAAGTTTTTTAATTGATTAATCCTAAAAATGTTTCAATATCCCCGTTAATCAATGTAGAATTCATAAAACATTATACTTTTTAGAATCATAGGGAACTGATATATTTTTTCGCAAAATTGTGTACGAAAATCATGGTGGTCACTTTTATCCCGTGGGTGGGCGGTTTTACCCCGTCGCTAAAAATAATCGTGATAAGACATCACTTTTTCAAGCGTCAAGAAATAAATATTTTTTTACAAATACAACACCTGTGATATTTTTTGGTCATGCCTAAGGCTTCAAAAAACAACATGCTGCGTGGAAAAAGGATTTATTAATTCTTGATTTCGATATATGAATTAATATGCTTAAGCGGGCGGTCTTACCCCGTCTTCCCCTATTGTTTTATTATACTATATTACATTTATTGTTAATCCTAACCAAGAAAACTAAAAGTATTAATGATTTATTTCAAAATCAAATTGCTTGATAGGAGTGTGCAATCAGCTTTCATTTCGAACCCTTAAGAATGAACAATCTAAATACTCCTCACAGATCCTAAACATCAATACTGTGCATTTATATGATGAAAATGTGTACTATCCTGACGAAACTGCAATTTTATTTTCAAATTTGTAAAATTTTTTGTCTAAGAAAATTATTCCGTTTTTATCACGGTTCCGTTTTTGTCAACTGAAAATTGTCGATCGTGTTGATAAAAACGGAACATACCTGTATTATATTTACAAATAAGCATGTATATATCTCACAAATCATTATTTATCATGGTCTAATCACTTATCAAAGTGAATCCTGTGACCCAACGATCCTTCCCATTAACAAACATCCCTCCCAGTAACCTTTGTGGAGATGCAGAGGCAAACACGGTCTCCAAATAGCAAAGGTTACACACTAACATTCCTTCCCCCAATCCCACCTGACTACAAGGACATGGCCGGCGCCGTTATTGATCCTGTGTAAATAGAGGCATTGAATTATGCACATTGAAGAATATTATGGACAATCCCAGCCAAACTTCTAGTTGATTCTTTGTGCATTTTCACTGACTTCGGTCAATCACGGAATAGCAACCATTGATATGTGTAGACAGTCTAAGCTAAGCTAAGCTAATTCCTTTCAGTATTTTTTCAGGATTTTTTCCAAGGAATTCACCAGGAATCAATTTAGAGAATCTTTTAGGAGCTTTTTCAGGGATCGCTTTAAAGTTCTATCAGAGTTATACAAATAAATTTCTCCAGGGAGTTCTCTGGGAATTTCTCCAGTCAGTTCTTTGGTTATTCCTCCAAGGATTTTACTAGAAATTGCTCCATAGATTTTACCTGAAATTTTCCCAAAAATACTTCCACCTGAAGGCATTAAGTAAAATGTTTCGTTAAATTCTCTGATTTAATATAAGTGCAATCTCTGAAGGAAAAATCTTTTGGATCTTTGTAGAAGATTTCTGATGGAATACCTAGAAAATTTATAGGTCAATCCTTCGTGGAATTCCTCATGGATTCTCTCGTGGAAATATTGATGTTTTTTCAGAAAAAATATCTTGTGGACTCTTTGGAAATTTTTTAATGAATTCCTTGGAGGAATTTCTGATAACTCCAAGAAGAGAAATCCTGGTAAAACCTTTAAAGTATTTTCTGGTAGAACTACTGGTGAATCTCTGGTATATTTTTATGATGGAAATTCTAGCGAAGCTTTGGTAATTTTCCCAGTGTCAACCGTAAAGAAACTACTGATTAAAATCCTTAAAAAACTTTTCTCTCGAGCGGTGAAATAATCAAAGGAAATACTGATGACATATGTTGAGTAGTTACTGGTGGAATCTTTATAGGACATTGTGTCAAATCCCTGAAATTCATTATGGCATTCTTGGAGATCACGTTGAAGGATTTTTTTCCAGAATGTTTTAGAAGGAATAGAGGATTTCTTGAATGCCCGGTAAAATATTGGTGGAGTTTCCGAAAAAAAAAAAAATGTAGTGAAACCCCTATGAGAATTTCAGCTGAAAGCCTTGGAGGTTTTCCTGATGGAAATCCTGGGTGAATTCCAGATGAAATCCATGAAGGAACCTGTGGTGGAATCCTTAGAGGAATCCCTGGTGGATTTATGTAGGGGAATTTTAATTAGAATCCTAGTTAGAATTCCTGTAAGAAAACCAATCGCAATTTTCGAAGGAATTTATGGTGAAATTACTGAAGGAACTCTCGGAAAAATCCATGAAGGAATTATTATATTTTGAATCCCAGGAGGTACTCCTGATAGAGTCATTGGAGGATATACTGGTGGATTCTCAAGTTACAGGTCAAATTCTTATGAGAAATTTTTAGTTAAATCGCTGGAGGACCCTCTGAATACCCCCAAGAATATCTGGAGATGTTCCACGGAAAATTCCTTGAAAAAATCCGGGAGGAACCTCTTGAGGATTTCCGAGATAAATTGTTAAGGGAATTCCGGGAGGAATCCCTTCATGATTTTCGTGAGGACTCCATTGAAGAATTCCGGGAGGAATCTCTTGAAGAATTCCCTAGAGAAACTCCTGGGAGAAAATTCTGGTAGAATCCCTCAATAAATTCCGGAAGAAATCTATAGTAAATAGCCTGATGAGCTCAGAATAACCTTAGAGGAGTTCTTGAAGGAACGTTTAGAATAGAATCCCTGACAGAACTTCTGATGGAATCCCAGAAGGTGTCCATAATGAAATCCCAGAAGGATTTTATAATAAAATCTTATGAGTATTTCAAATGGAATTTTCGGTGGAATCTCTGAAGGATCTCTTGACGGAATCTCTGGAGGAACTCCTGATTAAATCTCCAGAAGAACTCTGATGGAAGCCTTGAAGGCACCTCGGATAGAATCTCTATGGTAACTTCTGATGAATTACTGATGAAACTCCTGATGGAATTCCTTGAAGAGCTCCTTATGATATCCCTAGAAGAAATTCTAATGAAATCCTCAAGGTTATCTTGATAGAATCCCTACAGGAACTCTTAATGGAAACCTTGAAAGAACTCTTGATGGAATCATTTCGTTGGAGGGTGTGATAAGAAGAGCGTGGGTAGAAACGAGTGGCACGAGCTTCAGAAAGTTCGTTCTAGCTGGTTTCGCCGACGACATTGATATTGTTGCACGTATCTTTGAGACGATGGCGAATTCCGACTAAGGGCTGAAGCTAGGTGAATCGGTCTGAACATCAATGTGCTACATCAAAGGCGAAGTACATGATAGCGAGAAGCGAGAGGCTGAAGAGAAGACACGCGACGCCCCCCACATCGAGTTCATATTGACGGTTATGAAATCGACGTTGTCGAAAAATTCGTGTACTACTTGTACCACCGACAACAACATCAGCAGAGAAATCCAGAGAAACATCGTTGCATGAAATCATGCCTTCTTTGGACTCCGCAGAACTCTTCGATCGATCAAAGTTATCCATCCCACGAAGTTAACCATCTATAAGACGCTGATTAGACCGGTACTCCTCTACGGGCACGAAACATGAACCGTATGTGCAGAGGATCAACGCACCCTAGGTGTTTTCGAACGGAAGGTGTTGCGGACTATCTACGGTGGAGTGCAGATGTTAGACGGAACGTGGAGAAGGTGAAAGAACCATTAATTGCACCAGATAACCTGGGTGCTGGGAGAACCAACCATCGTCCACCTCGCAGAACGTCGGATAACAACCCGGTGAAAAAAATTCTTGAAAAGTCCGACTGGCACAAGACGACGTGGTGCGCAGCGAGTAAGATAGGTCGATCGAGTTGAGGACGATCTGCGGACCCTCAGGCAACTTAGGTCTTAGCCTGACTGGTAAGTAAGTAACTTTTCATGGTGTTTACACACGATTCCTGAATGAATGTTTCATGATTTACTGATTTGAAATTGCCATTTTTTCACTAAAACATGCCAACGTAACGTAGAGCTGGCGTGACAGTAAACAATTCATGGTTTCATGACTCTTGTTCATAATGTATTTTCATACCATAAATGCCTATTTTCAAACAAAACAAATCGACTCACCTCGAACAGAAAAATATGGAATTTGTAAACAATTATATTTAGTTGTATAATACTCACAAGTGAGAGGTTTTCAACAGAGAAGCAGCACCTAACCCACCACATTCCAACATAATCGAGCGATGACCACCATCAAATCTTCCAGTTCATATAACGTATCGGTTAGGTTCAGATGTAGCTCGTTCCTATGTGCTGGGGATCACATTCATGCATCCAAAAGAGCTCCCCGTCATCAATGAGATACAGCAGGAGCTACATCCCAAAAGATAACGCCACCGACCGTCGTTCCTAACCGGTTGCATAGGGATTCAGCATAGTCTTGGTAAACTTGTACGTGCAGAGAAGCAGCCCAGCTCTGACTGAATCTAGGCATCACGACGATCATCGTATCATGGAGCGAGAGTTTTGCTGATGCTTTCCGCATATAAGTCGAAAATTAAAATTCTTTGTGTTTTGATTTTATGAAAGCAAATTTTATTACTTTGAGGGGTCGTAAAATTTTAGTTTAGTTACATTTGGAGTTTGCCAACGGCGGAGGACGGCGATGGACAGCGGAAGGAAGAGTGCGCTCTTCATTGCTTTCACTGGTACACAGAGGTACAGTTTTCTAAAAAGTTGGCAAATACTTAATTTCCAAACATGTTTTTAGTTGAAAACGAGCTCTATTATTCTTTTTTTTTTTTTTTTTTTTTTGTATGGTATTCAGTTGGAGCTGCCTGACAGCTTAACTTGTCAAGGCTGAACCCTCGGTCTGGCTTTTGCCAAGTTTCCCCTCTACCAGGACCAATACTCAGACGGACTAGGCAATGGCGCCCACATGAACACTGTTTTTTTATTAGTATTGTGACGTGGTAGTTTTTGAAAAGTGCCCATATTCCCTTGCTTCTGAGAAAAGGAAGCATTGTGAAAATCAGCAGCTCCATCAGAATTTGTTTGAAATAGTTGTGTAGTAGTGTCATTACTAACACTGTCTAGTCGAAATGGTTTTGAATAATTTGTCATTCAAGTGCTATTCTGATTACTCCTGTCTTTTACGTAAGATTAGAGTCTTAAATGTCAATTGTCGTCAAGTTTTAACAAAATTAGGCTGTTTAGTAGTAGTTCTAGTTAATTTCATTTTTTGTTGTTAAAAGTGTATATTGGTCATTACGTTCATATATCCTTAAAGAAAAAAGTCGCTTTCATTGTCTGTTCAACAATTTTTCGAAACTAGCAAGTGAACCCTAATGATCGATCTCAGCGTTTTACTTTCCATAGTCATTTTTATAGTGAATATTGAAGAGTAAAGTTACCTTAGGCTTCTATTACAGTCTCCTACATGATTCACTTTTCGGTGGCAAATGCAATGCTTCACAACGCCTACTTTCTACTTGTAAATTTTGCGAAAATGAAGCTGGAATTAGATTATTTATACCGCTGTTACAAAAGAGGTATTTCTTATTATGGCAATGTAAAAACCATATTAAAATAAGATTGTCGCCACTTATTTCTACTCAGTGAATCTACTAGTCATTTTCCTAAGAGTTCCTATGTATTCCCTACGTCGTATATGATAAAGATGTATCTAACTAGCTAATAGTAAGAGTGGCTACGGATCATTCTGGTTAGCAAAAGGCAAACTGAACGTCACCAATAGTATTAATGTCCACTTCGAATAGATTAATTATTTGAAATGGGCATCAATTCTATCAATGACGCAGAATGTCCGTTGGATCACATCCGAGATATTATTGCGTCTATGCCATATGAATTATGACGCGGCTTTAAGCAAAAAGTGCCAAAATGTGATACCACCACTACAGGTTACGCCTTTGGTTTCCATCATATGGGCTAATGGATTATGCCCTCCCATCGCGGCAAGGTCGCATAACCAAGGGGAGGGTAGTTGAAAACGAGCTCTATTATTCTTCTACTATATCAGATTGTTATGAACACGTACAAATATTGCAAAAGACAAATATTTTTGATCTTAATAGGCACAAAAATCAAAAACCTTAATTTTTACTTAGAAACTGAATAATTTTAGCTGCACAAAAACTCGTGCAAACTTAGTTTTTTTTTTTACCATACATTTTCTGGTTGGAAATGAGAAATGAGTGATTTCTACGTAGATTCAGCATTACCGGATGCGAATTAATTAGAGAACAGATATTAGAAAAAAAAATCTCTCACCAAAGAAAAAAAATGGGTCTGCAACTCTAGAACATGTTCCACAACAATTGTCAAGATCAAAATTTGTAAAATATTAAGAGTGCGTTAGTTTTATCTGGACCACTGTGTATGTGAAAATGTGACTGTGTGTGGTCGGCGGTGACAGCGTTTGGAGCACCAAGTGACTGCCCCTCCGACCGTATGTAATACATGAAATTTCCAGTGAGTGCTTTTAAGGGTGCCCCATTAGATTGTCCTTCAGCCGGGCGAGTGGAGAATCGATGGCGAAAGTTTGGTGCTTCTGTTCCAATCTTCGAATGTGGGTATCGGCGAATTATTACCGCCGCGCTGTTGTGCTTTGAAGGGGTCCCTCGTTGTTTGAGGAAGGTAAGGTCTGGAGTATGGAGAGAATTTTTATGGCATTATGCATATTAGATTGCTCGTTATTACGGACAATGGCGGTATAAAGATAATCTGAGTATGGGGAAAATCATTTCATTGAATGGTAGTTTTTGAGTGGGTGGGAGGTAAGAATACATATAATAATATTCATTAAATACGAGGAAACTGGCCAACGTTTGCGGTACTGTTTCACTTGATTTTACTCGATTGTATTCTGAATAAGATTTGTGTCTGCACATTTTCTTCTTTAAAGTTGTATGTAATCAAAGTTCAACCAAGCCAAAATAAAATTTGTCAAAATATGAACTAAAGAAATCCATTAGTTATTGATGAACGTGCAAAAGATTATACTTCTCCATTACTGTTTCATTGCATTACGTCCACTGAGGTTGAACCTGCTTCGCAGCTTAGTGTTCAATGAGCACTTCCACAGTTATGAACTGAGAGCTTTATTTGACAAAGTTGCAAATTTTGCATTCGTATTTCGTGTGGCATGATAAAACCAGGGAAGTTAAGAAATTTTTCATTACGAAAAGATCCTGGACGGCCAGGTAATCTAACCCGGACACCTTTAGAATGGATTTGCTATGTAGCCATGGATTATATCCCTATGCTAACAAAAGTCCATTTTTGGACAATATATCAATTTCGTACATTTAGGTGCACTGTGTTAAAGGGTATACGGAATCAAATTGAGACACACACAAATATTTGGCAAACTTCGCACGTTCAACTAATCATCTTCAGACTTTCAGAGAGTAAAATAAAGCATGTAATGAATATTTTCCCATATTTATTTTATTTATTTACAATTCCATATCCCAATGACGTTGCAGTCCATTTTTCTTCCTCCTCTCTTCCTTGAGATGAAAAAAAAAATGAAAATTAATTAAACCAAAATTTCCTATCCCTGGAAATTGACAAATGGAGCACGTGGAGAAAATGTAAGATTAATTGCTGTAGTATTTTGTAGCACGACTTCCATTTGACGTGTTCCCCAAAAAAATCTATCGATGGATCCCGAACATTTATTTTTATTTTGAAGTTATGTTCTTTAGAGTACATTATTATCAAATGTAGTAATTGTGAAAGACAGTTTTGTTGATCTTAAGCTCGATGAAAGTTTGAATTCCATATAAAAGGTTATACAATAAATATACAAACATATATATTAAGTTTCATTTTGTAAAAAAAAACAGAAGTGTCCTATGTAATTTTGAGGATTTAATTAGCTATAAAACCTTAATCGATTAGATATGTTGGAAGTTCGACAGTTCACTTATTCGTACTATGGAAGGATATCGAACCGAGCTCTGTTACCTTTCTTCTTCTTCTGTCTGGCATTACACCTCTGCTGGGACATAGTTTGTAAGTTTTCTTTGCCAATCAACCGTTATTTCATAAATTACTATCCGTATTGGTTTAGTTTGAGATTCGTAAAAAGCTGAATCGATCAACATCACAACAGTCTGCAAAACGAAACGGAATATGCTTAAACGCCCTATACCCAAGCCTTAGCAAAAAGCTTTTAGGACATATCTCCATCAGTACCAAAATGGCCTCTAATATGGCACCTTACTTCCCCCTTCACTTTCCACTCCCGCCTCCCACGCTTCTCACAGTGTTTTGGAGAGCGATCACAAAAAAATATTATTTGAAGCTACTAACCTTATTGTAGAGCGGTGGTTTTTTAACTGAAAGCATTCCATAATGTGTTTTTCACAAATTACCTGTTTTTGAATGCAAACAAGTAGTTATTGCTGTGATTTGTGTTGTTAAATATCACGCACTACCGAATCACTTCTTTTTCACGCACCGTGTTGTTGTTTGAAGGCTTTTCGGTGCCTGTTCTAAAATTCACTTTTCATGGTATTTCTACTCACCGTGACAATTCAAAAATCTTTATGTTTTCTCGCGCCGTACTCCTGGGAGCAATAAAACACTTAAATTCACCGATTTGTGCTCGAAAAATATCACCGGAATACGAATTCACTGGGCCAACATTGTTTATGAATCGGATGCGCAGCTCTCACTGATTGGAAGTGATGTCAGTTTTTATGTTTGGAATTAAAATTGTTTGGATATTCATACACTTGCTACAACCACGTATTTTACAATTTCATAACACTCAGAAGGTGTACAATGTCACAAGTGTTGCAAAACATTTTTAAGCATGAGAAAAACAATGTACGACGCAATTTAACAGCAAAAATGAATATTAGATATTATACAGTACAATTGACTGTAGAATTCAAATGCATAATGATGGCAACATTCTCCGTCCGTGAGAAGCGTGAGAAGAGAGGAGAAAACTGCCAAAAAAAGTAAACAACACACGCATGGTGTGAAAAATGCTCATAATTTTGGTCAAAAATCATGTTTCCACTACCAAATGAAATAAATTGTAATTTTGAGCTTTAAGGAAGTTGTTGAAGAATTCATATCGACAATAATACATTTGTATGAAACGTGTGCAAGTAATACTGCCTTAATAATTCTGTAGGTCGAGGTATACATGGAACATGATGATTTATTTTTGGCCGACGCACATAACATTGTGCTCCGCCGTGTTGGGTGGCTCGAGAGGGTGGTTTAGCGGGTGGCTCGAGTGGGTGGCAACATTATGTTTACGTGCTCAATGGACCTTCACCTTAAAAATCCTCAATAAACATATTATTGAGGCACCACGGAGTAAGTGACAATCTAAAGATTACATCAACATAGAATTTCAAAATACAGCAAAAATATAGTGGAAGATATTTCCTATTCAAACCTTAAACATAATTCCACCGTGATAGTGGTTTTCTGACAAGCATAACAACAATAACATTTTTTTTAACAATAACGTAAAATTAAATTCATTAAAACACGTAAGCAGCTTAACAACAAGAACATTTTACCATTTTATATTTCTTTTAGATTGATACCATATTCGAATAAAATATGTTTTCAACTTGAAATATTATTATTGCAATTTACAGTTAAGACTTTTTTCTAAGGGTTTCAATATCTTGAAAAGATATCTACCACTCGTGCGCACATCGGCAAATACAGTATGTGCCATCCTTTACGTCGGTCAATTGCTATATATGAGGTATTATTATTTAATTTAAACATTTGCAATTTATTTGGGCTATTTCATGAAAACAACATCAATCAAATGGCTGCATTTATTGGTCGTAGAAAAATGAGCTCCTTTTGCTGCATTTCCCATTACCTTTGGAGTCAAAAAATCATGGATGAGTTGGCTCACCTTTTTGACTCATTGCCTCGTATTTCCACAGTTTACTCACACACGGCAATAATTTCTTGTTAGTCTGGTAAAATTATAGTAGGGTCAGTGTTCCCTTAGTGGACAGTCCCCTATAGTCGCACTAGTGGCTTTTTACGGCCGTTTTGCTATAAACCTTTTCAAAACATTTTTTGACATGAAGGTCAGGAGCTATTTATCTAAGTACCATTGATACATAGCTTGATTTTGTTCAAAAAATGATCGAAATAATTAGTTTTGCTTAAAATTTGAGCTCCCTTGCGCCTATAGTAAACCTATTGTTCCTATAGTAGCACTACTGAGAGATACTATTTTTTATTTCACAAAATAATTGATTAATTAAGAACTTTTTTTACATCAAACGAAAGCTTTTGATCCACACTTTGTAGGAAAAATATAAAAGTTTTATAAAAATACGGTTTTGATAAGTATTTTGCCAACGCCGTGATGCTAGTGCTACTATAGGAACAGAAATTAGAAATAGTGCTACTATAGGCACATGTATTCCCATAGTGGCACACGCGATAATAAATACAAACATATGAGTTTTCGTAGTTTTCATATTTTTCCCACAAAACCAAGATAAAAAGCTTTCAGATGATGTAAAAATAATGACGCTTGCGTTATTTTTCGATTTTATATGAATTTTCGTTCTTAGCTATGCGGCTATTGGTACATCGACCCTAATTCTTTCTAACGTAAACAACAACAATCGGGTTTCTCGAGTTTTTGCCGGGTTTTGCGACTGAATCATTTTTTACGGTTTGAGTTGATTTTGCACCAAAATCTCAAGCGTGAGATTTGCGACGCAGATCTCTAATGAGTTTGCTCTCACGGGAGAGCGTAATGATTGAGATTTGAGTGTGAGTCTATCGACACTGGTCAGGAGGAGTCAAATTAGGATCTCCCAAATCAAATCATATGTCCCTCATTTTTTATATCAGATGTCCATGAGATTTCCATTGCAAAGACATAATGGGCAAACTTCCAAAGATACCGAATTACTTACGACTGTTTGGTACTGCTTTAAAAATATTACACAATGATTTGTTTTGCGCGAACACTGTCAAAACTGTACTTGAATTATTGCGTTTCTTGAATTTCGAATAGATTTTGTGTTCCTCAAATGTGGCATTTTCGCTTATTTATGAAGGTGCTTGTTGACCACAATATTTTAAAGGATATAAAATGTGAGTTAACACAACTACAAGACTATTTTCAATTGAAAGAGTCACTATTTGGCATGTTGTTTCCGTGTAAAGTTATTCATGGTTAAAAGTGCACTGAATTAAGGTTTTTAAAACATGTCAAACCTAATCAATCGATTAATAAATGTTATTCAATATTCACACACCGACATAAAAGATGGCGCAGCCTGTATGCTATCACAAGGTGACTGATCCATTAGATATTAAAAATATTTGGAACTGAAAATTGGAAATTTTACTGATTTACTTATAAGTTCCACTTGCCCCGCCCATTTACTAGCACATCAACTGCTCTTCTATGCTTACTTGTACCATGTTCTATGTAAACCTTATACACTGCGGGACAAATATGCGTAGAACGTCAGTCAACCATTATACAAAATGAAAAACACAGGAAGGATGCATGAACGATTTATTTCCTCTCTTATTGTCTTACTACCAAACTGGTAAATCAAACATGGTTGTATATTACATTGATTGTGAAAAAGATGAAAAAATGGTTTAAAAGAGCTCTATTTCGTATTAATCGTTTTCAGCTTGAATTTGTACGGAATTCTACATTGAAATATGTAATTGAAGGAAAAGCTACGTGAAATTGTTATGGATCACGTAATTTTATTCAGGATAGTTGGTTGGACCTCATTGGATGATAATATTTTTCTTGCAGACAATATGAAAAAATTCAATAATGAACGATTGACAACAATTTCTTAGTTAATGAATAACCGAAGAACTCTTATATGAGAAGCTGGCTTTGTCTCAATAGGGATGTAATTCCAGAAAGAAAAAAAGAAAGTGCATGTATTCTAACCATGAAAAGAAACAGTTATACACTAGAATCAAATACACACTTAAATCAGAATGCCGATCTCAGCTGTGCAAATCTCAGTTGAAGGTCGTTTGCTGACATTCCAGTAAAAGTGACGTTTGATGTCTGAGACATCCAAAGGTGCTGCTTTAAATAAATTTGATTTTTTTTGCTGACATATCAGTTAAAATTAATTTGCTGACCGCTCGGCTGTGTGGATCTCGGTAAATTAAAACTATTTGAACTCAACTGAGTGTATCCTTCACTGTACGCATAAGTGTCCTATGGCATACTAAATCCACAAGATCACATAGGACAGTTTTGTCCATTATAACATGTAATCTTATATATCTTTGTTAAATCAACTTTCATTTGAAATTTGGGCTACCATCGAGCTAGAGAGTAAAAAAATACCTTTTATCATGATTACATTTGAAAATAATGTACTTCAATAAAAATTGAAAAAAAAAATTTATAATACTTTCGATGCGGAAAAGTTATTTTTTGATGGTTTAGAGAATTTTTGTATTTTTCCATATAAGAGGAACGAAGTATTTTCTATGGAGACTGCAAGCATGTTGAAAAAATCGGTTTGTCCGAAATTTTATCGTGCAATTTCAATCAAATTATATCTGAAATGAAAGTTTAAGTTCTATTTCGCATGCTTGGAGGATTAGATCACAAAAAGTTTGATTAATTTTACTTTAAATTTTACGCAAACATCAATAAAATTAGTGTTTCTTTGGCGACCTGTAGCTTAAATTTCTGAGAATTGCATCTACTAGAGACACATAATTTGATCCTTAAGACACGCAAAAATATCATTTTTGTTACGCTGTGAAATTTATGAACAAATCCTGGGGTATTCCTGGGAATTCCTGGGAATTTTTGAAGAATTGGTTTTGAAAACTACTGTAAGTATTCCTGAAAAAAAAATCAAGAAGAGCTTTTCAAAGAATTCTTGTATAATTTTTCGAAATAATTTTTATACGAATTACACTAGTCCTAGAATATACTTTGTGTTTATCCTGGAAAACAATTTTAAAGGAATTTTTTCAAGGTATCTCAGTGTAAAATCTGGAGAAATCATTACGAGATATTCCGGAAAAATTTCTGAGAGATTTTTTTCTCAAATAACTTTTAAGGATTTTTTAGATGAAATCCTGAGATAATTTCTAGGCGAATCTTTATAACAATTTCTGGAGAGATCCCCGAAAAAGTCTTTGTACGTATTCCTGAAGAAAGTTCTCAATCAATCTCTGGAAGAATTCTTGAAGATGAAAATCTATGAACCTATGGAGTAGTCGCGTAGTAGTCTCAAGAATTTACATCAAGATTCATTGCAATGCGAAAAAAAGGATTTTAGATACTGTTTTCCGTAAGAAAGAGACTTTAGAGACCTATATTTGTCTTTGTTCGCGTTCTTAAAATATGCTGTGGTACTTTTTAAGAATATATTTAATATTGTGTACATATATTCATTTCGGCTTGGTTTAGTATATGACTTATAATAAAATGGTTATTATAAGATACAGTGTCAGTTCCTTCGGGGTTATGGGTCTTTCGGGGATTTGGAATTCTAGGTAATGGCATTCGGAGTAATGAGATTCGGGGTAATGAGATTCTGGGTAATGGGTAGAATTGTGCATTTATTGTGAAGATTTATTAATTTCTATCCGTAGAACAGGTAGATTCTACGACATTTCCCGGAAAATCATAACCTTATTACTCAAAAGAATGGTTAGTTTGAAAGAAGGGAAAATTTCTGATGTTTAATATTAGCAGCCTTCTTGCCAAAAATGTTTCTGTCGGTATAATTCGGAAGAATAGCAAATTTTCAAAAGAAGGGTGATTCTCTATGAAAATGGCAGTAGGTATAACTGAAATTTATGTTGATGGATTTGTTTATCAGTTTGAATTGAACATTATTAATTGTACAAATAGCATAGCTCGAAAGAACAGCCTATGGATGGAAGAAGGGCAATTATTCAATGAAAATGTAGACAGTTCTGACAATAATAATTATACAGAATAACACGACAATAGACCGGCCCTAAACTTTCCCACAGTCTGCACAAAAATTATATAGAGGTTTGAAATTAATATAACAGCTGGAAACCTTAAGAAGGGTAATGAGATCTAGAAAATTGATGTACATGATCTATAAAAATAGACTTAACTAAGCTTGCAATCAGATTGTTTGAAAATAAAAAATTATAATCAAAAAATTTCGATCTATTAAAACAACTAAAAATATGATGGATAGCATCGTTATTATATGTTACTAAAATTTATTTCAAAATTACTTTTGCAAACATTTTTTCTTGGCTTTTGCAGGAATATGTTTAATCAATATATTACCAAATTAGCCGGTGAAACTGCTTTTCATGTCAGAATATCAAATATAAGAATAAGAGCTAAAATCACTTTGCCTGTTTCTAAATTTTTAAACTTTCAAATAGTTTTATTCCACATAAAAATGAGGATGCAATTAAGCGTTGTAGCATCAATGAAATATTACCGCCATACGGGGTGACATTGGGCATAGGGGTGACTTTGAACATTCTTTTCAATGGTTGGCAGTGACTTTGAACAGTTCTTTTCGTGGTTGGCATGAACGTCGAAAAATTAATCTATAACAATATAGTGGCTCTTTACAAAGTATTCTTGGACCTTGCTATATTGTTTTCATGGTTCTGATATTACTTTGCTTTAAAAAATGGTATAGAATCGGAAATTGCTTATTTTATTTATCATTGAATAGCTTTCCGGGAAATGGGTCATTCCGGGAAATGGGGCACCCGGGAAATGATTTCCGGGAAATGTCTTTCCGGGAAATGGTATAGAACCGAACAGGTAGATTTAAGGTAGTGAAATCGTCAATTCTAGAAATTTAGCCGGAGAGCCCTTTCTTAGCCGAGTGGTTAGAATCCGCTGCTACAAAGCAAAGCCATGCTGAAGATGTCTGGGTTCGATTCCCAGTCCCTCCAGGATCTTTTCGTTATGGAAATTTCCTTGACTTCCCCGGGCTTAGAGTATCATCGTACCTGCTACACGATATATGAATTCAAAAATGGCAACTTTGGCAAAGAAAGCTAGCAGTTAATAAGTGTGGAAGTGCCCATTGAACACTAAGCTGAGAAACATACATTGTCCCAGTGAGGACGTAATGCCAAGAATAAGAACATAAGTGAGATTCTAAAACGTTTGTTTTTTCCAAGGCAGTGTTCGACAAGGATATCCGTCGCTTACGAAACTTTACTTCCGTCAACAAGTCTAGCGAAAAGCAAGGCACGTTTGTACCCGTAAGGGGGGTAAGAAAGGATTCAATAAGTATAAAAAAGAGGTACTGTTTTATTACTTTAAGAAGCTTCAAAACTTCTTCCAGCAGAAAGAATTTGAGTACGTACAGTACGAAAGTACGATGTTAAATGACGACTTTAGTCATTCAATTCATTTTCATCTTATTGCCCCTAGACAAATTTTTATGAGTTCCCTACATGAAATCATTTTCTATATCACCCTTGAAAAATATAACAATTTATGGGTGTAATATCCTAGCGAAGCCAAATTTCTATATATTACAAAGCATTACATCCGTCCCCGTTTAGGCTCTTCATTGGCCAATCACTCGGTTCGGTTGTAGCCATTATACTGCTTCCAAGCGATGCCATAAAAAGCGTACCCAAATCGAATCTTCTACTTGTTGTCCTAATCCTCCTCGGCCTCTGGCTGTTATCGACCACTGCTGCAATCTCTGTGAGTGGCCTTTTTGCTGCTGCGACTGCTGTACAAACAAGTCAGTATTAAAAAGTCGTAAAATGCTTCAATGCAGGTCTATTTACCTCAATTACAGTCGTTTACCAATCCATATTCTGCGCCTCCTGTGTGTTTATCTAATGCAACAGCGCCATCAAATAGCACCATCCAGCTGCGTGAGCTTTTCCGAGAGCCACTTTACCCCACACTCTACCTATATCTCTAGCTCGCTGCACGGATTTTGCCCCTTTGAATCGATTCCAAAGGCAATGGTGGTTGTTGTCAGTTGCACTGGACGGAAGGCATCAGAAGGCACGATGACGCTGGCGCAAACACATATGGGACTTGGCCCTTTTCCCTAGATAGTAGGAACCCGATCGTTTGGATATAACAAATCTCATTGAACTAGCATTGAACAATTGCAAACAAAATCACTCAAAAATTGATTGGGGTACCGTTTTGACTAATATTCCAAATACTTGAATAGAGGTTTTAGTGTACATACAAAATCATTCAAAAATCAATCCTTTCATTTCGTAAATTGTTGGAAAACTTTGGAATTTTTCAATTCAGTATTTCCAGTTATTTCCTATAAGTCAGGCTTTGCCTGCGAGATAGATCCCCGTATGATTCGAGTTCTGCATACATACAAACTCCGACTAAACTTCATCAGCCCGGTTCCAACTGTTGCATGCCCGGTTCGTTGGCAGTCAGTCATTTTCGAGTTTCCATATATGTGTCAATAATCATACTCTACGCTTTATTATTTAATGCACTTATCTCATTAAGGAGCTCAACACGCCGAACGAACGAACGAACGAACGAGCTCAGCGAGTACATCATCGCCATCACCATTGCCTGTATTATCATCATCAGCATCATCATGATCATCATGAGACTGACTGGCTGGTCTAGTATCAATGGATATGGCGACGCCACACAAGAGTAATTTGGGCCAATGATGGCCGAAATCATTGTTGGCCCTTAAGATGATTATAGAACGAAGCCACACCTCAAATTTTCAAGAGCACAAGACTCAAGAACCATAAAGCGATCCGCGTTGAAAATTTATCCCTTTAGTCACCACCAGCAAGCAAGCGATTTGATCGATTTTCAAAGCGAACGGTTATAAGATTCTCCAGACTTGTGCTCTTGAATATTCAAAGTTTGGCTTCGCTTTATAATCACCTTAATGTTCTGTTTTTGCTCAAATATTGTCTACAAAATTGTTAGCTTAACTTTTCAGTTGTTGCGCGAATTTTTGTACTTTGTACAAACACGCTTAGTTTTGCGAATATCCAAGGAGCCTGACTACTTAGAAAGATGGCGTCTTCGCACTATGGGCGATCAGGTGGTCAATTAACGAAAAACTGACTTGTTCTTATAGGTTCTTCTGGTACATCAATACATAGTAAACACTTATATTAAGATATTCCTGGAATACTAGAGCAAGATCCTTTGTAGTTTAATTGATACAGTATGCCAAAGTTAGAGTTTTTGAGAAAATCGGAGAATTCAGTACAAATACAAGGTATACGGTGATGGAATATACTGCAGAATCGTAATATGGAATTCCACAAGGAAGCCATCTCGGACCTCTATTTTTCTCGATATACTTCAATGACGTGAACCATGTGTTGAAGGGGCCTAAGCTCTCGTTCACAGACGACCTGAAAATATTTCAGCAAATCCGTACGACCGCCGATGCAATTACGCAGCAAAATGAGTTAGATCGTTTCGCATGGTGGTGCAATCTAAACCGGATGCTAGTGAACCCAAACAAGTGCTCGGTGATTTCTTTCTCCAGGAAAAAAGAGCCTGTTCGATTCAAGTACACCTTTTCTGATGTGGAGATATGCCGGGTTAACCATGTGAAAGATTTAGGAAAAATCATGGATTCCCAGTTTACCTTCAAACAGCATGTAGCGTACGTCGTCGATAAGGCCTCGAGAACATTAGGCTTCATTATGCGATTATGTAAAAATTTTATCGATCTTCACTGTTTGAAATCGCTGTACTGTTCGTTAGTGCGTCCTATTCTTGAATTCAGTTCACCTGTATGGAGTCCAATTTACCTTAATGGTACGGAACGCATCGAATCGGTTCAACGGAGGTTCATTCGATTCGCATTACGCAGATTACCATGGCGAGATCCTTATCGTTTGCCGAGCTATGAAAGCCGTTGCTTATTGATCGACATCGAGACACTTCGAAAGCGATGTTCGCCGCCGACGTTCTACAAAACAGAATAGACTGTCCAGCGATTCTCCACGAAATTGACCTCAATATTCAACCTCGAGCACTTCGTAATAATTTATTGCTACGACCTTCATTGCGCAGAACGAACTACAGGATTAGTAGAGTTCGATTACCACATGCCCCGGACTACACTACGCCGTCTATTCTCAGATGTTCTGACTGAAGTTTCTCTGACTTAGTAAATCATGCTCTCTGTTTATCGTTACGTTCATTTTAATTGTTGACAAGCAATGTATGTTTCTTTTAAGTATTTTAATATTAGGGCAAAACCATTGGGGCCACTGTCGGCCTGTTGGTATATCTAGATGAATGAAAATAAATATTTCATACATATTCTTTATACACTTTTCTAAAGCTTATTAGCTTATTAAAAATATAATAGAAAAATAAAATGAAATAAAAATTCGTACTTTAGTTCCGGTAAATGTGGGGACTACAATGAAAAAAAAAAACATATTCGATTTTTTACCGAAACTTTACACATCCCATACTTTTTGTCCCAAGTTGTCCCAGGCTAAAATTCATTTCCAAGGTTAATTAAAGATGTAAACTAGAGGATCGTGAAGAATTTAGCTGCACATATTTGCACTTTTTTCAGTTAGGGCTCATTGATTTTTTTTCAATATTTTTGCGTTTTTTTTTCTTGAATATCCGCTAAAGATAATTTCAGGGGATAATTGAATATCGCTAAATGATTCATATAATCATTATTATGTAAGTTATATTATTTTTAATGGTTTTCACAACGTTAATTGCATAAGTGGCTTATGTGCGTCATAAGTGAAAACGTATTTTTTCGCTATAAGCCCTTTTCAAAAGTTGGTCTCAGAAACTTGTTCATTAAAACAAAATATCAAATTTGTATCACAAAACTCATAAATATGACATGAGACGGCAAAAATATTTTTGGCCGCCATTCTATATGGAAACCGCCCATAGTGCTTCGTCAAAGTTGTTCAGGGGCTCAAGTTAGTTGTTTCTTAATTATGCCAACAGGTGACGCTAGTGAGCATGAAATATTTGTTGCAGATCAAACTGTTTCTGGACACATAGGGAAAGTGTACCAGTAATGGCAATAGTGGTTCCCTATTTGGCCATATGCAAAATTTAGATAACTTTTACATTTTTAATCTTTTTGAATGTTTTAACATCAAGATTTATCCTTTTTTTACTGCTAAAACACAAAAGATTTTTCAAAATGTGAAGGAATTCAAGATATCACGTATGGCGTAATAGGGAACCACTATGGCCATAACTGGTACACCTACCCTACCTACTTATCAGTGAGTAATTACATAAACTTAGATTTTTTCCACGATGATGTTCGGGAAATTTGGTCTGAAGTATCAAACCAATTACTCATTTCGAAGCAATTATCAACATCAACCATACCACCCTTGGAAGAAAGCGCGTATTCCGATGAAACGTCCTTTCTTCCATTTTTGCCACGTTAAGGGCAACTTCATCGGTTGTCCAGATCAATGGTTTTCTCAGAATTTTTGGACCATGTTAAAAATTGGAGCTCGCACCGGTGTTGAGAATGATGTTCCAATTTCATTTTATACTAGTTTTCTGGTCTATTTTTTGGAACAGGCTAACTGCCTGTCCATTTTTGGTCGGATTTGAACCAAAATTGGGGTTGTTTTAAATCTAGTTTAAGGTGAAGATGCATCGACGCCAATCCTCAAATTTTCAAGAGCACAAATCCAGAGAACCAGACAGCGGTTTGAGCTGAAAACTTAATCGATTGGTCACACGCTGCAGAGTTCCTGAGTTCAGAATTCTTGTAGGATTTTTCTTAAGTTCTTCTAGAAATTCTTCCTGATTTCATCAGGAAATTCTGCTGGATTTCATCCAGCAATGCCTCGAGACTTCTTCTGGATTTCCACCAGGAATTCTTACAGAGTTTTTCCAGAAATTGCTCTAGAGTTCCTCAAGCGGTTTCTCTGGATTTTATCCAGTAATTCCTGGAAAGTTCTCCCAGAGCTCCGTCGGGAATTCCTTCGAATATTTTCCATAGTTTCATCAGAAATTTCTCCGTGGTTCCTCGAGAAATAACCCCGGAGTTCTTTCAGAAACGCATCCGGAGCTTTTCCAAAAACTGCTCCAGAGTTCCTCCAGGAATTCCTTTGAAGTTCCTCTAGAAATTCCTTTGAAATTCATCCGAGAATTCTATCAGAACTTCATCGGTAATTCCTTTTGAGTTGCTCTAGAAATTTCTCCGGAGTTATTTTAACAATTCTTCTGGTTTTTATCTAGCATTTACTCCGAAGTTCCTCCAGAGCTCCATCGGGAGTCCCATTGAAATTGATCCGGAGGAGCTCCTCCAGGAATTCCTAAAAAGTACCTCCAGGAATTTCTTCAGAGTTCATCCGGTAATTCGTTCAGAGTTGCCTCGGGCATTCCTCCAAGAATATTTTCGGAGTTCCTTCTGAAATTCCTTTAAAGTTCCTCTAGAAATTCTTCCAGACTTCCTCTGAGATATTCTCAAGAGCTCTGCCAGGAATTCCTCCAGAGTTCCTGCGATAATTTCGTCAGAATTACTTCGGGCATTCCTTGAAGAATTTCTTCGGAATTCCTCCAAAATTTGATTTCGAGTTTCTTAAGGAATTCCTTCGGAGTTTCTCCAGGAATACTTTTCGGTGTTCTTTTAAAATCTCGGCCAAAAATTCTTTCAAAACTTTAGCCGGAAATACATTTGGAGCCCCATCTGGAATTCCTTCGGATTTCCTGGATGGATCCTGTAGGAATTCTTTGGAGTTCCTCCAGAAATTCCTCTGAGCTCCTCCAGATTTTTTTTTGAATATGCTCCAGAAATTTCTGCAGAGTTTCTCCGCGATGTCCTCCATAGTTTCTTTAAGAATATCTCCGGAGTTTATAAAAAAGAACTATTCTGTAGTTCTTCCAGCAAATCTTTCGGAGTTCTCCTCCAAGAATTTCTTCAGAGTTCCACATGGATTTTCTTCGGAGTTGCTCTGGGAATTACTTCAGGTTTTCTTCCGGGAATTCTTTTGAAGCTCCGGGAATTCCTCCAGTGTACCTCGTGTAATTCCTCCGGAGTTCTTCTAGGATTTTTCTTAAGTTCTTCCAAAAATTCTTCTTGATTTCACCCATTTATTCTGCTGGATTTCATCATGCAATTGCTTGAAACTTCTTCTGAATTTCCACCGAGAATTCTAATAGAGCTTATAGAGCCCCACCAGGAATTCCTTCGGATTTCCTCCATAGATCCCGTAGGAATTATTTGGAGTTCCTCAATAAATTCCTTGGAGTTCCTCCAGGAATTCCTTTGTATATGTGTCAGAAATTTCTGCAGAGTTCCTCTGAGATGTCCTCCATAGTTACTTCAGGAATTTCTCCGGAGTTTATAAAAAAAAAAAACTGTTCAGCAGTTCCTTCAGCAAATTTTTCGGAGTTCCCCCAGGAATTTTCCTCCAAGTATTTCTTCAGGGTTCCACATGGATTTTCTTCGGAGTTCCTCCGGTAATGCCTTTAGATTTCCTCCGGAAATTCTTTTGGAGCTGCATCGGTAATTCCATAAAATTCCCGCCATTATTCCTCCAGGAATTTTATCGGAGATTCTCCCGAGTTCTTCCAGTAATTCCTCAGAAATACTCCGAAGTCTCCTATGAATTGTTCTTGAGGTTCTCCGAGAATTTTCCTAGATCCTCCAAGAAATCCTCCAGAGTTCCTCCGGAAATCTCAAGAGTCCTAGAATGTCTCCTGAATTCCTTCAGAGTTCCTACTGGAATCCCTCCGGAGTGTCTTCCCAAAATTGTCCTGGATCTTTTACAATAATTCTTCTGCATTTCTCCCAGCAACTTCTCGGAAGTTCCTCTAGAGTTCAACCGGGTATTGCTTCGAAGTTGCTTCCATAAATTCATCAACAGCAGCAGTTCCTTTACGTATCAGTAAATATCAGGTGAAAAATAATAGCTGTGGGCAATAAACTTTAGAATTTTGCTGATTTAATACTTTTTTTTTGTTTTTTGTTGTTCACATTCGAAATGTATAAAAAAAGAAAATACAACAACAGCTGCATGCGCGAGTGGTTTGGTCTACTGTTACTGATCTATTTAATTTTGATAAGTGCACTTTTTATAAAAATTTTGACCAAAAAATGTACCACCGGTGAAGTTGCTCTAAGTTACAGTTTTGAGATCCACTTATTTTTCAAAGGAAAATGTGAATTTAGAAATGCTCTCGTGGTTTCAACCATAGACCATTCCACGAGACGTTTAAAATCAGTTGATCTAGAAGCACTTTGACAGTTCTTTTATGAGAATGACAGGCCCGTGTCTGCACCGGTTCTCCACCGATGTAAACAAATGCATACGTGGGCCTGTCACGTGAAAAATCCTGTTTTCAGAGAATAAACGAAAGTAGAAATGGCATTCTGAGAAGTTTCTACCCAAGACGGTGGTCAAGAAAGACTACCACCGCAAGCTTTCGCTAACGGGTCAAACGAAAAATCGAAGGCACGGGTCCAAACAAGGATCAAAAATGGAACAATATGTCTTTAAAACTAGCATTGAAAAGTACTTTTTGTTAATCTTAATTTTTCAAATTTATAGTTATGGCCACTACTTTGTTCTAGTCACTCCTCTGTGGCGACGTCGGCAGCACCAACCCACCGAATGATTCCCATAATCATCTTATGGGTTTCACCCGCAGCCTAGCTGAGCTGCCTAGGCTAGGTTGGGAGATTGGTTTGGAAAGCTTCTCGGTGGGGTTTCTGCTACCCGGCCCGCCTTTGCTGGATGGTAATGCCAAGTAGCAAGCAGCTGATGGGGGTAGAAAATGCGATTCGCACCCTTGGCAAAACTAGCACGCTTGGTTTGTGCGGTCAGAAATGCGCTGCGGACAGTCGGTTGAGGCGTGTGTGCATTTTATGATTCGAGCCGAAAGTAAAAGCAATTTAGGAATGTTTGAAGCAATGTGGCCTTATATGGGGGAACTCGTAAGAATAGGCTCCGAGGTAAATTAAGCGCGGTATAAATTAAAACGGCGGGTGACAAATTGATTTAGAAACTGGCATTGCTCATCTCTCGATATGGACTGAAGTGGATTCCAGTGATTGCGAGCTCGTCGTTTGAACTTTACGCTCTGCTTATAGAGTAATGCTGAATAAAATGCCCATGTGTTTAATTTATGAACTTTATTGATGTCATTATGACTACCATTTTCTGATATCCTTGAACATATTTAGTTTTGCACAGAAATCAAGGAACACTGAACTGCCTTTTGAATATTGAAGCGTATGTTGGAAGAGTGATACACACATTTTATATATTTCTGACACTTTGCTTGAATGCACTCAACGTGATTTTTATATTTATTGGATCCCCTCTCATCGTGACAACATGTCTACTTGAAGGTTTTAAGTAAAAAGCTTTTGGTGTATGTAGACATACTATAAGTTAAGTTTTAGGAGCACTAGTATAATACTTATATTTAAATAGTATGAGGAAACAATATCCAATCTGTTTGCAATCTACTGCAGATGACAAGCCTGTTTTGTCCTTAGGTGGAGCCAGTTAAGAATTTTGGCATCCCTAATGTAAGTCAGATATGCACAAATATTTCACAAAGAAGATCCCTGAACGCTGTCTTGAGGAACACCAGCTGTTACGAGAAGACTATCAGACTTGAAGTTCTGATAATTAAGCTGAAATATATAATTTGACAAATAAGTTTGAAATTTTCTACCAAAATGACCACATTTAATATTTTTGATAAATTGGAAGGAATAGAAAATGGCGATTAAACATATTTCATATACATATTTATAAACTCTGTTTATCGTCAGTACTTACTCCTGGATATGAACGAAAAAGGCATTAAATTTTTGTACCTTCTATTCATAAAAAAAACCCTGATCTGTTATTTGAAGCCAAAAACTAACTAGTAAACAACAAATAAATTTCAATCCAGAACGTCTGCCCTGAAGCTAATCTTATCTCCCCCTTACCCACCGCAGAAAATTGGCATTACCCTTAACATTCAAAAATCATTATCTGTTTATCGCTTCAACCATAAAAGTCTCAAAGCACAAAGAAAAATCATGAGTTGGCAAATACCCCCAACCTTTGCCACACCCCCCACCCTTAAGATTGCCGAACACTCTCCATAGGTTCACTTCATACCGGATTGCCCATCGGGTGAGGTGTCATGGGTGTAGCCAAAGGGGGACCCCTTCGGGAATCTTTGGAAATTGCGCCATTATGAAATTTTTGGAATCTCTTCTTCTTCTTGGAATTAACGTCCACACTGGGACAGAGACAGCTATTCAGCGTAGTGTTCTAAGAGCACTTCCACAGCTATTGAATGAGAGCTTTCTTTGCCAAAGTTGCCATTTTCGCATTCGTATATCGCGTGGCAGGTACGATAATACTTTATGCTCAGGGAAGTCAAGGAAATTTCCCTTACGCAATCCTGGACCGACCGGGAATCGAACCCAGACACCTTCAGCATGGCTTTGCTTTGTAGCCGCGGACTCTAACCACTCGGCTAAGGAAGGCCCCTGGAATCTCAACGATGTAAAAAAATGTTTTTACCAAAGATCATTCGAAGATTTTATCATTTATAGGAAATCTGCTAACAATTATTATTTCGTAATTCACTTGAATTTTGCAGCAGATCTAATAGTTATGATTTCATGTTAAACTTTTTAATAAATAAATCCATTCAGGAAAGATGAACGATGGGTTTGTTAAATATTTCATTCTCAATTTTCCTCCACACGTTTTTCTTAAGATTTTCCCCGAATTGATTTTCTCGATTTTTTTCACATGCTTTCCATAAGACAAGAATATTACTTCTTAAACCTTTCCAATAATTGTTACATTGATTCCTACAAAACACATTAGAAAATTTTGAATTCATCCAACTATGCGTCTTGCAATTCTACAAATGCTGCGTAAAGGCAGTTTGCATTTTGATTAAAAAATTAAAAAAAAAAATCGATCTAAAATTCGTTTGGAATTTACAGCAATAATTTACATATCATAAGATTTTTAACCCTGGTCTTCATCTTGGAACAAACAGCTTTACTTCCCTTCGGAAGGAAGTCGTCATCACTATACCAGGCCCGTACTCAACTCTCAAAAGATTGATTAGAATGTTTAACTAACAATATCTTCAGTTGAAACTTAATACATGATAAAATGTTTAAAAATCCGCTTAAGATATTTCTAGATAAATAGTGATGTGTGTTTCTACAAATTATGAAATAATTATTGAATGGACTACTAAACAACAAGATTCCTTCCTGTATTCCTTCTGAGAACCTGATTTGGATTACTCAATGAATTCCTCCTAAAATCTCTACACACATGTCATACCTGATGTTTTTCCCAAAAAAATGTGATGAAACCGTCAAACTCATCAAAAAATTTGCCCCCCAGATAACTCAGAGATATATCTTTAAATAAGCCTATTGAATATTCTTCCAGATATTCCACTTATATTGTGTATTTTAAAACAATTTTACCAGGAATATGTACGAGGGCTCCTGAAAAATTCTCTCAAGAGCCTGAAAAAAACTATAATTTAAAACAACATTTTTAATTTTACATAATTGTACAGAAGTTCCTCTTAAAACAACTTTCAAATTTGTCAAAACACGGTGCAAGAAAATGCAGTAGAAATTTTAGACATATGTTTAAAAATTGTATCACGAATACATAGGATTCGACCAGGATTTTTTTTAAGAACGCCTCAAAATATTTTTGTAGGTAAGGATGTTTCAAAAATTTCTGGAACATATTCAAGCATTACTCCAGGGATTTTGGAAGATTCTAGGAGCACTTAGAGCGGTTCTTGAAGGATTTTTTTCCAGGAGAACGATTCCAGAGTTTTTTTTTCCAATTGTCTTTGATGAGAATATTTCCTGAAGTTCTCTTAAAATATATATGTAGGACATCAAACATTTATTAGAGGTATTTTTGAAATAGATCCATTTTACACAAAATGTTTTAGCGTACTTTATTCAGAAGATTCTTTTATGATATCTTTAGAATTATGTTTCCAACAATGCAGGGTTTTCTTCATGAATTAGTCGAGTGAGAGTAGAATAATATTTTGAAAGTTTGAAAATTTCCCAAAAAAATTAAACTAAAAACTATATTACTCTTAAAAAAGTTCCCTGGGTTTAATGAAATGTTACTGTAGAAACGACTATTAAAAATCCTGAAATAATTCTGGAGAAAAATGGTGGAAAAATATATGAAGAAATCTCTAAATAATTTTCTGAACCTTTGATTTCTAGAAAATGCATATAGAAACCCTAAGAGAACGAAGATATGGAAACTAGTGTATCACTGTATCAGCCATTCCATGAAAAAACGGTCTAGTGGGTGACCGAATTCCGTAAAAAATTGCTTTTTGTTCCTTATCCGAAATAAGGATACACTTGTTTTTGGATTTTTTTATTAGGATGACCATTTTCGAAATAGAGTGACCAAAAAAATCGCGAGTTTGCAAAATTGTTATTTTATTAAAAATTATAACTTTTGAACCGCTTGACCGATTTTCATTTTTTTTGGACGAAATGAAAGCTAAAGATTTTGAAATTTTTAAAATTGTTTTATTTTTACATGAAAAAATAAATGAAAAAAAATCGTTTTTTCGTATTTTGAAGGCTTCGGGAGAAAAAGGGCTATTGTTGTTCTCATTTTTTCTTGAAATTTTACGTTTACTGTCAAATTTTCAGCGATACATGATTTTACATTTTGAGATATATTTTTTTTAAATAAAAAAAACTGTCATTATTTATAAGCACACACTGTAGGTCTCAGCGCATTAGATTTTTTTTATTAGAAAAAAATCATAACTTTTGAACAGCTCAATCGATTTCCAATATTTTTTTTTATAAATTTCAACTTTTCAAAAAAATAAATATAAAACTAAAAATAACTTTTTTACATGAAAATGTATAAAAATTTCTAGTTTTTTTTTATATATTTTTTATGCAAAAAATTTTTTTTCTGAAAAGTCTTAAGCTTTTATTTCATAAAAAAAGAGATGTAATGTTTGAAGGAACATTGTTTAAGATATCTTAGGATGATTAAGCTACTGTTCCCTGAACGTCGGTTCCCCGAATGTTATTTCCTCGAACGAAAATAAATTCGAATAAAATTTTCCCGAATGACCCATTTCCCCGAAAAGTGATGCAGATTAAAAAAAGTGCAAGAGTTATCTTCAGTGATAGGGTGATGCACTAGAAAGAGCGATAAGTTATAAAAAAAAGATATATTTGCTCATTATCGACTGAACACCTATTGTCAAAGATGCCGAGGAAGGTGAAACTCTAAAGAAACGTTAATCAAATTAAGAAAGTTGCATATCGAACGACCGGTTCTTCCACCACTCTGAAATGCATGCAATTATGGCAATTGTGAGTGCCAAAACTTTTCGGGGATATTGGGTATTCGGGAAACTGGCGTTCGGGGAAACGACATTTAGGGAACCAATATTTTGGGAGAAGTAGCACAACCCTGAATACAAGTATTAAATCAATGTTGAAAGATATTTTTGTCAAAATCCTAAAATAAATAGTCTGTTGAGTGTAATGTTTGAAGGAAGAAGCAAAACCTTAAAGTATCTGAGTTCATAGAAGAATGATTTGTGAAATGCTTAAATGCTTCTGGATCTTTCTTAAAGTATTTAATGAAGAAATCTTTATCTGAATTCTTGGATGAAATTTTGCAATAATTCTGTGTGCTCTTATCCTTCGAAGAACTCTTTGCATGATACCTACATATATTCTGGGGTTATTGATTCCTTAGGTTGATTTCAGGCCGCTTTTGTCGCCGACAGTCAGGTTTTTCAAGTAGTCCAAAAACTGAGCCCGTTGCCTAAGCGTAACATTGAATTGAATCGCATTTAACAATCCATATTGTCACCCTTAGAAGCACTGGTTTTGACTTTAGTGCCAATTTAAGTCACAGTGGGTTAAACATTGTTTTATAAAGCAAATCAGCGAGAATCATTTCGTGTTGTATGGACCACATTAGATTATAAAGCTAAGTTAATTTATTCTCTTGAATTCACTAAAACAATTCTGTCAACAACTCAGCTTTGAAATTTCGAAAGGTATTTTGAGATTTCCGTAGATATTTTGATACTTCGAAATTAATTTTAAGATTTCGGTAAGGAATTTTGAATTTATTTGAGGGATCTGGTATTCTTTCTGGCGTTACGTCCCAACTGAGACAGAGCCTAATTCTCAGCTTAGTGATCTCATGAGTACTTACACAGTTTTTAACTGAGTGCTTTCAATGTCAATTGGGTCCTAAAATGTTCAATGAATTCTCGTTTTTATTCAATAATACGAAAGAGCATGTTCTTGCAACTACTTTAGCAAGTTTTTCCGCTCAAATAACTGCTATATCATTTTTTAACTTCAAATTTTAAAAATGGTTCCAAATATCAACCTTGACACTTGTGATCTTGTTTGACATTCACTTTTTCGACAAAAATGCCACAGGGCATATAGTTTTAACACTGGGGTTTTTCCTATCTGACATTTCGGAAGGGACACGGAAAACAAAATATACCCAAAATTCGAGTTTAAACCAAGGGGTGTGACAAAATCTCAAAAATCATAAAAAAAATGTTTTTTGTACTTAAACCAATGAAAATCATTTAAAAATTGAGTAAACATGTGTTTCTGCCCTAAACTTAAGCGTTTGGTAATAAAATTGAGACAGGGCTTTAGGACCCTATTGACCATTTTGCATGGGAATATCGTGTGGCAGGTATGAAGATACTCATTACGATAATTATGTTAAATCTGGCATTACGATAATTATGTTGTTTCTTAGGAATTCTCTGATGTCGGATGGATTTCAGCTAATTATAAAGTAATTCTTAATTTTATGTAAGAATGACTGACTGACTGACATCCCAGATTCTCTGATTTCTGGATTTCCGATAGGCATTCTAGATTTGTTGTAACAATTTTGGGATTCTGCAAGCTATTCTGGGATTCTTTTGGGAATATTGTAAATCCAGTATTGATCTGGCTATTAATCTTTTGAAATTATTCGGGTATCTTCGGGCGGTATGTCTGTAAGAAACTCTGAGTTTTCAGTGAGATTCCTGCAAACTCTGGTCCGAATCTTTGGAATTATTGTAAACTTTAAATCCCTTGATTTCCAGTTCCGTTGGAATTTCAGAGGAAATCTTCAATTAAAGTATAAACCTTTGAATGCCTGAATGTAAAAATGTAAAAGAAAATCCTTAATTCAACCACTTTTGTGAGAATTTATTTTTCTTCCAGGGATACTACCAAGAAACCTACCGAAATAACAAGAATACCCCAGAAATACTAAGGAACTTTATAATTCCCCAATTGCTGTTATCTCAAGATTCCTTCATAGGATACAGATTTCTAGCTAAAATTCCAAAATTCTCAGAAAAATCCTTGTTGTCAAATCATTACAAAATTCACATGCACTTAAGGGGAATGGTTATCGCAAATTTACACTTAAAATCGTTTTAATTTTCATTACCTACATGAATTCGTGTTCATGATCGATTACGCGATGCATAACAGGAATGTAGTAATATTCATATTTTCACATGATTTGTCGTGTGAATATGCGACAAATTTGACATATATGCATGAATTTATTGATTTTAAGCGTCACTATGAATGGAATTTTCTTTACGTGCTGCATCACTCTGCATTCTGAATAGAATTTTCCTAACATGCATCATCAGTCACTGCTCATGTTCGAAAGTAGTAGGTACTACATGTTCGAAAGGTTTTTTATTCATACTAAAAGTGTAGTAAACTTTGCGGATTTTGTTTTTGAGTAGATGCTACATGTAGTAAAGTTCAACGCTTTTTATTCACATCGCCCAATGTTGCACCCTTTGATTGTCATAACAATTTTGCTTTTGGTTGTATCCATATCCGTAAAAGTTGGGACAAACGGTTTTGAGCGAGCTTGCTTTGTTAAACAACGTCTGTTTTGATAACAATTTGATTCACTGTACAAAAATATAGGATAACCACATAAAAAGGGATTCGGAAAGCCGCGTTGTCAATTTGTTAGAATTTAATGAACAGTACCTTTGAGGCTGTTCGCCTCCACCCCCTCTTTGGGAATTCTGTGTAGCCACTGAAGTCTACTGTAAAATTAAATCAAATTCGTGTGTTATTACAGAATCTTTTTAATTCAAATTAATATATATTTAATTCTCAACTAAAAAAAAATGGTTGTATATTACATGATCGTGTAAATTTAAAGTGAATTCAATTGCAAAATAATGGATTGGTCGTTGAAATTTACGTTTATTTTGATGCTCCAAACATGTGCATGAAAATAAACTTAAATTTACAACATAGTTTTAGCTGTGCATGTACATGGTTCTATCCTTTTGAGTCGAATGCAGTTAGGCCGAATGTCGTTAGGCAGAAGGGCATTAGGCCTGCGAAGGTTTTCAGATCGAAAAGGTTTTCAGGCAGAAAACAGCTGCTATTTCTAATGGGTCAGAAGACCGAATGGATTTTGAGGTCGAATGGGTTATTAGGTGTTAGGTGGTTAGCTTTTCATTACTTTGAAGCACGCAATATCCGCTTTAAGATATAACTACATACAAAAAAAATCTTCAATATTCACGGCACTTAAACTTTTCTGGCTGTCATATAAATTGATCAAAGCTCAATAATCATCAATAATGCTTGCAATCTTTAGTGAAACTGAAACATTTCATGTGCTTGCATCCAACATTCGCCAATATTGCATGCTTTTCTGCATCTTGAAAGCGAAATTACAAAATATAGCTCTGTTTACACGAATATACGCTAAATAGTTTGTCAAAAATAATGTGCATTATTGATGATTGAATATTCAGCGTAAATCCATGTTAAACGAGCGGGTTTTCTTACAACATTTTTTGAGAAAAGACGTTTTACGTTCAGCATTAAGGATTTTGTTACCAGTGTTGGACATAATAGCTGTGTTTGTAGGATTTACCATTGAATAGATCTAAGTTTTTTTTTTGTGTAGTTAGTATTTTCACCGTAAATAGGCAAATGTTACTTCGGCCTAACGACCCTTCTGGCCTTACAATCTTTACGGCCCAAAATCCTTTTCGGCCTAACGGCATTCGGTTTGGCATTAGTCTGCTTAACGGCCTGCTCCCATAATGCTTTTCAGGCCGGACACCCCGCTGATAGAAACCCTGGCTACGCCCATGCTCTCCGTCATATATGGTACCGTACCCGCACTCAACTCATCACTGCTCCCCGGCTAGTCTCTAGGTTGTTGACTGAACGGAGCATTTCTGTGTAATGGGTGGTTACACTGCGCATCATCATCCTTTGGAATTTCTTCACCCTTGCAGACGCATTTGATGGGAAGAGCTTTTCCGATGATTTACTTTTCAACAGGGATTTATGCTGCTAGACGTTATGGATGTAGTACTGTAGTAGGAGTTTAGATATTTTCCACTTTTCGCATCTTATCCATATGCTACACCATACAGGCACCGTAGACTCGATAGAAACGATGGACGGATGCTTGACGGCATGTTGCAATAGCAGACAGAGAGATAAGTTCGTGCAACTGGTGATTGTTCCTGGGTAGGTAGGTATCTCTAGGTGGGATGGTTTTCGTCATTCATCAGTCAGGTGTCGGGTTAGGGGTAGATTATTCAAGGAGTTTAGCTGGAAGCTATCCATTTCTTGATTGTTTGTTGGGTGCTTCATTTGATTAGCGTCAGTATTCGGAGTGTGAAAAGGGTTCGGGGTGTTGCTACTAAGTACGGTCTAATTAAGGGTTTCCTTGTTATGTCGGTTGGAGCACGTTGCATTCGGTATGGTGTTAGTGTTGAACTCAAAACAGGAAAATGTTTGTTTGTTTACAATGTAAATATTGATAGACTAATTAGTGCTATAGTTTATCCGGTGATGGGTGGTTGAGTGTTATACAAAATTTGAATTGGCAATATTCTTGTAATATATTTGTCATTGATGTAATTAGGTTTGTATCATACAGAAAAGCTATTTAGTATGCTGAGGAAAACGAAAATGTCTCGACTTTCTCGGACAGTGGGCGAAAAGTTTCTTCTTGGTCAATTCAGAACAAATATTTTCTTTGTCTTTGTGGTTTAAATGCTATTAAGTAAGAGAATTTTATTTATAATCTTATTTAGGACTGAACCAATCTATTCCACTAGAGTTTGATTTTATTTACTAACAGGTATTGCATGTAAGGGAGTTTCATAAAAATGCTTGTAGGTGTATTAGTTTTTGAATTTATGTTTGGAAACCACACAGAAAAACATTCTATGTAACATTCAGCATTCAATATTGCACAGTAAGGGAATGTCAAAATTGAATCGTCGTGTAACGTCGTGTAAAATTGAACCATCATCATGTAAATTTATACGAAAGCGGAAATTTCATGATGTTAATGCAATTTTACACGATGTGTTGTGTAAATTTGCGAAAAATCTGACATTCCTTATATGTGCATTAATTGCGGTGAAATTTACAAGAATTTTACTTTCTGTAAATTTTCGACTCATATCTTGTGAAAAAACTTGCAAATTGCGAAACTATATTTAAGTTACACAAAAAATTATGAAATATCTGATTTAGCGAAAAAGTCACCAAAATTTCATAAAACTAAGTTCAATTTTGCGAAAACTAATATTTTAGAGTAAATTTCAATTATTTATTTTTTTAATTATTTTTTTTTAATGCAAGGCACAAGCTCATTAAAGTATTGGTATTTTTTGTTTTAGTCAGTTCTAAGCTCGAACTTTTGCCCTATTTCTATCTATCAGATAAACAGATTTAAAAATGGACAGTTTTTGAAGAAAGCTCTTAGTTAGAATTGTACAATAGTTCATAGAACGCACACAGATAAGAAGGATGATATGAATCATTAGGGACGTTATGAAGAAACAATTTTATGAATTTCTTGCAATTCTGTAATGCATCGTCAAGCATTTTGGTTTGAACAGTGGCTCGGCTGCATTCTTGACGTACTTTGAAGTTATCTAGTTTGTATCAAATTTGATTAGCTCTCCATTTTAGGAGAAGAGATTTGTATTCAATTTTAAATTTTAGCTTAGACTGCTGGACATGAACCCTTAAATATGGACATGCATAAATCTAAACTCTTTCGTTGTTAAAAATTTGATGTTTCGAACTCATCTTACGACATACATCTTTATCTCTGATCAATCCAACTGAAAAGCTGGTCAAACTAAATTGAGAGTAATGCGACGCTTTTAGAAGTTTTTAGCCTTCGAGCTTAATAGTATGTAAGACTGTAATAATAATGTTTTAAAATAATGAAAAACCTTGAAACATAATTGTAGTTGCTTTTAATTGTAGAACACTTTTTGATGTCATTCTAATATTTTAATTTTGTTTTATCTATTTCAGGTAAGCGTTAAACGAAGAAACAAGCGCGTGTAAAAGAACACCTTTTGAAAGTAAGGTATGAGTATTCGTGCTTTGTATATAGTATCATTCAATAAAACTATGTTAAACGATAAAAAAATCTTAAATGACAGTTTGTTTCAACTCAAGAATAAAATTATCTTTTGAAACTAATCAGAGTTGTCAATTGTTGAAAATTTGACTTACAATTGCACTGAATAGCAATGCAAAAAGCGCAAGAGGCGAAATCTGTTTGCAACATACGAAATTGCCTATTTGATGCAAAATACTTAAAAGAAAAGAAAGGAAAACAAAAATATGAACGAGAATCGAACTTCCGGCCTCAAGATCACCAATCTTCTCTTCTACTCACTACTCCACCAGCTCTTCAAACAATTGCTTCGTCAGTGCTCAATAATCAAAGCCTGTTATAACTTGACTGCACCCTTTGGAATATAAGTTCCTTACTGGCGAAATTACGCCACTCTTCAAATAATCTGAACTTGTCGCAAAAACTTCCGCGCAACACGTTAGAAATACCTTTGAAACAAACAAACTGTTGCTGGACCATGGTTTTGTTGTTAGATGCTACGTAAGGTGCAACTCAACCATATTGCAACTGGATAGAAACAAACAAACTTCTAGCTGTCATACACGTAGTTTAGTGCAACTTTCTCGCAACTGGAATGAATCTCCTTGAGTTTGTGGGTATGGGAACGAAAATTGAATGCAAGTTGCGGATGCTTTAAATGAAAGTAATTTGATACATAACATTAAATCTGGCATTTTGGGAGAAGTTTCAAGAGTTTGTTTGAAAAGTTGCTGAAAACTTCTTGATAAATTTGACTTCATTGCTATTTGCAAGGGACATTTGCAGCAAATCTTGTCCTTTCGAAAATGTCGAACGTCAAACAAGGAGTGAAATGCATGTTCATTGGAACAGCAATGAAACTTTATGGGCCTTGATATTGATATGCAATCGAACTAGAGCCAGGTAAGTTACAGATGCTTTTATTGATACGCGATTGAAACCATTTTGGAAAAGCATCACTTTGGAAGATGTTTCGCGTGCTACTTGATTGTATCTTGTTGGTCTGGTCTACCACTTATGTTCACTTGTTTGCGAGCGACAACATTACATTTCAGTTACACAGCGTAATATAATTAACATTTTTGCCTGTCCCAAAGATCAAATTATCAAATTTGAGTTGCTGAACTTAGAGTGCAACTGGAGGCTTTTCCGTTGGTTCCGCTTCCAAATTCAAATTTTCTTGGTAGTAGTGAGTTCATCCTAGTACCGCTATAATGGAAAATATAGGAATGCATTAAGGTGAAGATGAATCTAAGCAATACTTCAAATTTTCAAGAGCACAAATTTGGAAAACCGAACACCCGTTTGAGCTGAAAACTAAATCGATTGGTCACCAACAGCTAGTGATCAATCGATTAAGTTTGTACTCTTGAAAATTTGAAGTTTGGCTTCGATTCATCTGCACCTTAAACGGGTGGACATTTACGAAACAACTACTCAAGGAACTGTAATAACTTACTTTAGGCTAAACGACCATGGTAGCGTGACACAGTGGGCAAAACCCCATATATTTTGGTCAAATCATCTATAACCTATAATTTCTGGTTAAATTTGGTGTGGTTCTAAGCCGTTCAACATTGGGTGAATTGTCCTAAATCCAAAAATATTTTTGATCTGATTGAGGATCACAGAGAAGTTGAGGATTTCCTCGTTGATTAATATTTTGGGATTCTGATATCTGAATATTCGGAATAACAGGACAAATAAGAAAATTTGAAGCATGACATAAACTATTTGAGGATGAAAGAGATCTTACAGATTATTTTTGAATTGTTGTTGCATGCTTTGCTATTCTGGTAGTTTGCCTGGACATATTGAAAATTATGACTGATAACAAGTAATTCCTAGATTATATCTGAATGAATTCAGGACCACAGAAATAATATAACATATAAGATTAATTTGGGATTGTTTGGTGAATTTTAAGAGAATATTTGAACAAATTGGGAATGTTGAAGATTAATGACAATCCCCTAGAATTTTCTGAACTTCAATTAGTTCTGATTTTTCTCAACAGATTTCTCGAAGTATTTATGAATTGTTGGCAAATGCTTGGGAAATTTGAGAGATTTTTTGGAAAAATTTTTAATGTTGAGGGATAACAAAAAACTGTAACTTTTGAGGATTACAGAGAAGTATTAGATTATTTTTAAGTTGTTTTTAAATACAACCTTGGTATTTTTAGAGAATGTCTGGAACAATTTTGAATGTAGACAGATAGCGAGAAATTCCTGGAATATATCTGAACTGATTGTGGATCACGAAGCTCTCTGAGAGTATTTGAAAATTTAAAGACGAATAAGTAAGCGGCTGAAAGATTTTTTTAAAATGAAGAAAATTCATCAATTATTAATTTATTATTTATTAATTGATGGAGAATAATTTGGAATTCAAATAAATCGTCTGAACAAATTGGAAATGTTGATGATAACTAGAATTTTTTAGAATATTTTTGAACTAATTGGAGATCACACGACGGAAACCGATTTTGAAATTACAGTCGCCTAATACACAAACAGACGTCATTTTGCGCTCCTAATTTGTTTTGAATCCTAAAACATTGGTCTAGTCCTTCGATATTTGTCATTTCGACATACGGAGAGAAAATTGAAAACGAAAAATCAACAGAAACAAATCGAGACATGGAGATATGGAGATGAGGAGAATATCGAGATATGGAGAGTGAAAATGTATGCAGACTGAAGGGACTTATGAAATCATAGACATAGGGAGAGATATCGAGATGTGGAGAGTCGACTGTAATAATTCAAAAATACAAAAAAAAATCGTGAAAGCCAAACATGGAAATCCAATCCAGTTTGACCTTAATGCCGTTTTCAGAAATGTTTCGGCGCATCACCATTTTGAGCAATAGATCACTAATGTTGTATAAAATACTAATTTTATTGACTTTTAGTCAACTATGAAGTTTTTCAATATATTTTTGTAATTATATCAGAGTTTGCAAGTTTGTAAAAATCTACTCATACTAACATATAAGCTTTGATTTGGTAGAAATTGTTTGTTTAACAGTTGTTGCAGTAAAATTTTTGAACCTGCTTGCAGTGATCTGGCTGGATACAAACTTTTCCTAACCATCAAAAAGTACCATTCTAACGTCGGGAATATGACAAGCTCCGTTAATTTGTATTATTTAACAAATAACAACTTATTTTTGCGGTAAATTAGGATCATAAATCAGAATACAAGCTGGTCAACTTGCATGCAAGCTGATAAAATCGTTTCGTAATGCGCTTTCGATATCCCATAGCTCAAAAACCTTCCGTACTAGGATATTTTTAAAAACGACAGGGATTTAGTAACTGCAAAATGAGCAATTAGCAATATTTTGGTGCTTGAGACAAAAAATGTTGCACTGTGCTAAAAGTACTCAAGTAGTATCATATCATATTGAAGCTTTGTTGACATTAGAAATATAGGGATTTCGCAAGTCCCTGATCCCGCGATATTTACGAAAATCTTCCCGAAATTTTAATGTCAATTTCAGTCAAAATATATCAGAAATACACATTTAAAAGTTTTTGTAGGACCTACGTTTTTTTTCGTCCTCTATCCCTTAACAGCAATTTTGAACTACACTCAAACTTTCAGGAAAGTTTTAAGCATTCTCCAACAGTGAAGTCCTGATTTAATCACTAGGATATGAAAGAATAGTTAGTTAGATGACTTCTGAAAAGGCTTCCAGAAACCTTTAGATTATCGCCTATTAGATTAGATCTCGTGATCACCTAGAGTTGTTCGATGAGAAAGTTGTGGCCATAAGATTGATGAACTATCAGAAGTTGGTTTCATATTTCATCGAAATTCAATCATGTTCCTCTACATACTCAATACTTAATATTTTTTTATAAATCTTTTTTTATAGAGTTGAGCATAACTTCATAAAGCAAAAGTGAGCTGAACAGTAAGGAATATTGCTTATAGGGTAGAATGCGCACTGGGGAGTCAAAAACGTGACAAGGATAGAAGAATGTTCTTAAACGTCTATCGCGTCTTTATAAAATAATCTGGAAAAGTTAGGCACGATTGAATCTTATAAACAGTTGCGTAATAGGAGAAATCTCTATATATGTTTTAAAGTAGTTCATTATATGACAGATTTATAGAAAATATAGTTGCGCATAATTTTGAAAACATAAGAACAAATGAAATAACATATAACAAAATCCAATTTCATATGACAATAATGAGATTTTTTGTGCAAAATCTTTAAAAATTTCTGCAAAACTTATAAGGATGTTTTCAAATTTTCAATTATGGCTCTTTTGAAGGTCGAGCACGTTGAGCCTCCCGTTGGATGCAGGAGAAGCAGGCTCTGGCCTATTGAGAACGTAATACCAAGAAGAAAAAGAAGATACTTGTTGATAAATCAGTTTTGTAGATTTAGAAATTTTTCGTATAGCAGCCAGAGAAGAAAAATGCCATCAAACCACTGACTAAATTACGTGCTCCGTTTTGCAGCAGTAGATATCGATCAACTGAAAAGGCGAATGAGATTAATTTTGGAACATACCATGCATGGAAGTTTATGATGAGGAACATAAACACACCATAAATTATTATGATTGAGAACTACCCGAGAGTACGTTGGCGTCCCACAAATGCAGCTAAATCATTTGTTAATTCAAGGTAGCTCACGGTCGAGCCGTCTGAGGCTGAGAGTTCCATCCCAGTTAAAGCTGTAATGAATGGAAGCCGACGCGCCGCAGCGAACGAATGTCGCCCATGTTTACTATCTTCCACATGATTCAGTGCACGCGTTGAAAAGTTACGATACTACATGCCACATCGTTGTTAAATTCTGCTTCCTGCGCATTTAGATCGCAATCTACACCCTCTAATTCGCGCGGTTTTCTGACACTCGTCTCTAATTTATAGTTCACTTTCATCTATAAATACGAGCAACGTTTTTCGTCGCTAATTTAATGTTCGAGACTGCGAATCTAAATTTTCTTTCACATCTCGTTCGTTGGTACCTGCAGCGTTTTCAGTTTTTCCATCATCAGAGAACTGTTTTCACAACTAGACAAAATAAGCATGTGACGTTACTAGAGCAACGGGTCATTCTCCACCGCATTGTTCCGACAGTTCATTTTGCCTACAAGCTAGCCTCCAAGCTACCCGATCAGTGGGTAACGACAGATTTGTAACAGATTTCATTACTTCGTTACCTAGTTGTTCTTTTTGTTTACAGATTTTTTTTTTTAATTTTGGCTTGTTAGTAATTAATCTAACAAGGATTGATCTACACTCCCGTGCAAAAGTTTGGGTTCATCGCCTCAAAAACATACAAATGTGTTCTGTCCATATCTCTGTGATTACACGTCCAATTGAAACTCTATAAGCCGCATTCGAAAGGCAAAGAGTTATTCTTACTTCATATGTATTTTTCAAAAAAAAAAAAATTTGAATTTTGTATACTAAATTTTTACTTAAAGTTGTGACATTTAAAAAAAAACACACTGAAAATCATATCTAATTCTCTCAGCATTGGATCGACCAAAATTTTAAATCAAAGTGTCATTAGAATCGTAATCTTATATTTTTTGAAGAGACCTCACGAAATTTGATGGAAAAATCTGGAAAGTATTCAAAATCAATGAAACCGTCAGTCAAGTCATCGTGCAAAAGTTTGGGTTCACCCAAACAAGTATACAAAGTTCAAAGAATATTTTTGGAAAAATACATACGAAGTAAGAATAACTTTTTGCCTTTCGAATGTGGCTTAGAAAGTTTCAATTGGACGTGTAATCACAGAGATATGGACTGAACACTTTTGCATGCTTGTTTTAATTATGAATCGTGGTTTACGGCCAACCAGCCGAGTGGAAGTTTAACAACTACCGAAAAGCTAAACATTACATATAATTTGCAATTGGATTAGATGGACAAATTGATGTGAAGATTTGCGAAAAAGTTACACGTCTTCTCAGTGAGAATCGAACTCACGACTCCCCGATCTCTAGTTGGGGCGCGTTAACCACTACGCCATGAGAGGACTCATGAACGCAGAAGTTAACCTGAATTCGATTTCAGCTCAATAATCACGTGGTCCTCTTTCGCAAAGTGCACCTCTTTCGGAAGAATTAGATGCCCATCCAAACACAACGCTTTCTATATATATCCAATGCCTAGCCCGAGAGCGCATTGTTTTTTAGATATAGGAATAGCACACTACACTAGCCAGCAACTGCGCTGGCTGAGGTTTCTATTGTGTGGGCTTCCAATGGGTCGCGACGTTCTCAAACGACCGGTTACGGAACATGAGTCCGTTGCTCGATAAATACTTGTTTTAATTATGAATCGTGGTTTACGGCCAACCAGCCGAGTGGAAGTTTAACAACTACCGAAAAGCTAAACATTACATATAATTTGCAATTGGATTAGATTGCGAAAAAGTTACACGTCTTCTCAGTGAGAATCGAACTCACGACTCCCCGATCTCTAGTTGGGGCGCGTTAACCACTACGCCATGAGAGGACTCATGAACGCAGAAGTTAACCTGAATTCGATTTCAGCTCAATAATCACGTGGTCCTCTTTCGCAAAGTGCACCTCTTTCGGAAGAATTAGATGCCCATCCAAACACAACGCTTTCTATATATATCCAATGCCTAGCCCGAGAGCGCATTGTTTTTTAGATATAGGAATAGCACACTACACTAGCCAGCAACTGCGCTGGCTGAGGTTTCTATTGTGTGGGCTTCCAATGGGTCGCGACGTTCTCAAACGACCGGTTACGGAACATGAGTCCGTTGCTCGATAAATACTTGTTTTAATTATGAATCGTGGTTTACGGCCAACCAGCCGAGTGGAAGTTTAACAACTACCGAAAAGCTAAACATTACATATAATTTGCAATTGGATTAGATGGACAAATTGATGTGAAGATTTGCGAAAAAGTTACACGTCTTCTCAGTGAGAATCGAACTCACGACTCCCCGATCTCTAGTTGGGGCGCGTTAACCACTACGCCATGAGAGGACTCATGAACGCAGAAGTTAACCTGAATTCGATTTCAGCTCAATAATCACGTGGTCCTCTTTCGCAAAGTGCACCTCTTTCGGAAGAATTAGATGCCCATCCAAACACAACGCTTTCTATATATATCCAATGCCTAGCCCGAGAGCGCATTGTTTTTTAGATATAGGAATAGCACACTACACTAGCCAGCAACTGCGCTGGCTGAGGTTTCTATTGTGTGGGCTTCCAATGGGTCGCGACGTTCTCAAACGACCGGTTACGGAACATGAGTCCGTTGCTCGATAAATACTTGTTTTAATTATGAATCGTGGTTTACGGCCAACCAGCCGAGTGGAAGTTTAACAACTACCGAAAAGCTAAACATTACATATAATTTGCAATTGGATTAGATGGACAAATTGATGTGAAGATTTGCGAAAAAGTTACACGTCTTCTCAGTGAGAATCGAACTCACGACTCCCCGATCTCTAGTTGGGGCGCGTTAACCACTACGCCATGAGAGGACTCATGAACGCAGAAGTTAACCTGAATTCGATTTCAGCTCAATAATCACGTGGTCCTCTTTCGCAAAGTGCACCTCTTTCGGAAGAATTAGATGCCCATCCAAACACAACGCTTTCTATATATATCCAATGCCTAGCCCGTGAGTCGTGAGTTCGATTCTCACTGAGAAGACGTGTAACTTTTTCGCAAATCTTCACATCAATTTGTCCATCTAATCCAATTGCAAATTATATGTAATGTTTAGCTTTTCGGTAGTTGTTAAACTTCCACTCGGCTGGTTGGCCGTAAACCACGATTCATAATTAAAACAAGTATTTATCGAGCAACGGACTCATGTTCCGTAACCGGTCGTTTGAGAACGTCGCGACCCATTGGAAGCCCACACAATAGAAACCTCAGCCAGCGCAGTTGCTGGCTAGTGTAGTGTGCTATTCCTATATCTAAAAAACAATGCGCTCTCGGGCTAGGCATTGGATATATATAGAAAGCGTTGTGTTTGGATGGGCATCTAATTCTTCCGAAAGAGGTGCACTTTGCGAAAGAGGACCACGTGATTATTGAGCTGAAATAGAATTCAGGTTAACTTCTGCGTTCATGAGTCCTCTCATGGCGTAGTGGTTAACGCGCCCCAACTAGAGATCGGGGAGTCGTGAGTTCGATTCTCACTGAGAAGACGTGTAACTTTTTCGCAAATCTTCACATCAATTTGTCCATCTAATCCAATTGCAAATTATATGTAATGTTTAGCTTTTCGGTAGTTGTTAAACTTCCACTCGGCTGGTTGGCCGTAAACCACGATTCATAATTAAAACAAGTATTTATCGAGCAACGGACTCATGTTCCGTAACCGGTCGTTTGAGAACGTCGCGACCCATTGGAAGCCCACACAATAGAAACCTCAGCCAGCGCAGTTGCTGGCTAGTGTAGTGTGCTATTCCTATATCTAAAAAACAATGCGCTCTCGGGCTAGGCATTGGATATATATAGAAAGCGTTGTGTTTGGATGGGCATCTAATTCTTCCGAAAGAGGTGCACTTTGCGAAAGAGGACCACGTGATTATTGAGCTGAAATCGAATTCAGGTTAACTTCTGCGTTCATGAGTCCTCTCATGGCGTAGTGGTTAACGCGCCCCAACTAGAGATCGGGGAGTCGTGAGTTCGATTCTCACTGAGAAGACGTGTAACTTTTTCGCAAATCTTCACATCAATTTGTCCATCTAATCCAATTGCAAATTATATGTAATGTTTAGCTTTTCGGTAGTTGTTAAACTTCCACTCGGCTGGTTGGCCGTAAACCACGATTCATAATTAAAACAAGTATTTATCGAGCAACGGACTCATGTTCCGTAACCGGTCGTTTGAGAACGTCGCGACCCATTGGAAGCCCACACAATAGAAACCTCAGCCAGCGCAGTTGCTGGCTAGTGTAGTGTGCTATTCCTATATCTAAAAAACAATGCGCTCTCGGGCTAGGCATTGGATATATATAGAAAGCGTTGTGTTTGGATGGGCATCTAATTCTTCCGAAAGAGGTGCACTTTGCGAAAGAGGACCACGTGATTATTGAGCTGAAATCGAATTCAGGTTAACTTCTGCGTTCATGAGTCCTCTCATGGCGTAGTGGTTAACGCGCCCCAACTAGAGATCGGGGAGTCGTGAGTTTGATTCTCACTGAGAAGACGTGTAACTTTTTCGCAAATCTTCACATCAATTTGTCCATCTAATCCAATTGCAAATTATATGTAATGTTTAGCTTTTCGGTAGTTGTTAAACTTCCACTCGGCTGGTTGGCCGTAAACCACGATTCATAATTAAAACAAGTATTTATCGAGCAACGGACTCATGTTCCGTAACCGGTCGTTTGAGAACGTCGCGACCCATTGGAAGCCCACACAATAGAAACCTCAGCCAGCGCAGTTGCTGGCTAGTGTAGTGTGCTATTCCTATATCTAAAAAACAATGCGCTCTCGGGCTAGGCATTGGATATATATAGAAAGCGTTGTGTTTGGATGGGCATCTAATTCTTCCGAAAGAGGTGCACTTTGCGAAAGAGGACCACGTGATTATTGAGCTGAAATCGAATTCAGGTTAACTTCTGCGTTCATGAGTCCTCTCATGGCGTAGTGGTTAACGCGCCCCAACTAGAGATCGGGGAGTCGTGAGTTCGATTCTCACTGAGAAGACGTGTAACTTTTTCGCAAATCTTCACATCAATTTGTCCATCTAATCCAATTGCAAATTATATGTAATGTTTAGCTTTTCGGTAGTTGTTAAACTTCCACTCGGCTGGTTGGCCGTAAACCACGATTCATAATTAAAACAAGTATTTATCGAGCAACGGACTCATGTTCCGTAACCGGTCGTTTGAGAACGTCGCGACCCATTGGAAGCCCACACAATAGAAACCTCAGCCAGCGCAGTTGCTGGCTAGTGTAGTGTGCTATTCCTATATCTAAAAAACAATGCGCTCTCGGGCTAGGCATTGGATATATATAGAAAGCGTTGTGTTTGGATGGGCATCTAATTCTTCCGAAAGAGGTGCACTTTGCGAAAGAGGACCACGTGATTATTGAGCTGAAATCGAATTCAGGTTAACTTCTGCGTTCATGAGTCCTCTCATGGCGTAGTGGTTAACGCGCCCCAACTAGAGATCGGGGAGTCGTGAGTTCGATTCTCACTGAGAAGACGTGTAACTTTTTCGCAAATCTTCACATCAATTTGTCCATCTAATCCAATTGCAAATTATATGTAATGTTTAGCTTTTCGGTAGTTGTTAAACTTCCACTCGGCTGGTTGGCCGTAAACCACGATTCATAATTAAAACAAGTATTTATCGAGCAACGGACTCATGTTCCGTAACCGGTCGTTTGAGAACGTCGCGACCCATTGGAAGCCCACACAATAGAAACCTCAGCCAGCGCAGTTGCTGGCTAGTGTAGTGTGCTATTCCTATATCTAAAAAACAATGCGCTCTCGGGCTAGGCATTGGATATATATAGAAAGCGTTGTGTTTGGATGGGCATCTAATTCTTCCGAAAGAGGTGCACTTTGCGAAAGAGGACCACGTGATTATTGAGCTGAAATCGAATTCAGGTTAACTTCTGCGTTCATGAGTCCTCTCATGGCGTAGTGGTTAACGCGCCCCAACTAGAGATCGGGGAGTCGTGAGTTCGATTCTCACTGAGAAGACGTGTAACTTTTTCGCAAATCTTCACATCAATTTGTCCATCTAATCCAATTGCAAATTATATGTAATGTTTAGCTTTTCGGTAGTTGTTAAACTTCCACTCGGCTGGTTGGCCGTAAACCACGATTCATAATTAAAACAAGTATTTATCGAGCAACGGACTCATGTTCCGTAACCGGTCGTTTGAGAACGTCGCGACCCATTGGAAGCCCACACAATAGAAACCTCAGCCAGCGCAGTTGCTGGCTAGTGTAGTGTGCTATTCCTATATCTAAAAAACAATGCGCTCTCGGGCTAGGCATTGGATATATATAGAAAGCGTTGTGTTTGGATGGGCATCTAATTCTTCCGAAAGAGGTGCACTTTGCGAAAGAGGACCACGTGATTATTGAGCTGAAATCGAATTCAGGTTAACTTCTGCGTTCATGAGTCCTCTCATGGCGTAGTGGTTAACGCGCCCCAACTAGAGATCGGGGAGTCGTGAGTTCGATTCTCACTGAGAAGACGTGTAACTTTTTCGCAAATCTTCACATCAATTTGTCCATCTAATCCAATTGCAAATTATATGTAATGTTTAGCTTTTCGGTAGTTGTTAAACTTCCACTCGGCTGGTTGGCCGTAAACCACGATTCATAATTAAAACAAGTATTTATCGAGCAACGGACTCATGTTCCGTAACCGGTCGTTTGAGAACGTCGCGACCCATTGGAAGCCCACACAATAGAAACCTCAGCCAGCGCAGTTGCTGGCTAGTGTAGTGTGCTATTCCTATATCTAAAAAACAATGCGCTCTCGGGCTAGGCATTGGATATATATAGAAAGCGTTGTGTTTGGATGGGCATCTAATTCTTCCGAAAGAGGTGCACTTTGCGAAAGAGGACCACGTGATTATTGAGCTGAAATCGAATTCAGGTTAACTTCTGCGTTCATGAGTCCTCTCATGGCGTAGTGGTTAACGCGCCCCAACTAGAGATCGGGGAGTCGTGAGTTCGATTCTCACTGAGAAGACGTGTAACTTTTTCGCAAATCTTCACATCAATTTGTCCATCTAATCCAATTGCAAATTATATGTAATGTTTAGCTTTTCGGTACTTTTGCATGTTTTTTAGTGCACGTTTATGCACGGTAGTGTATATTAAAAAAGATAATTTAACCAAAAAATATTGCATTTTGTTATTTTGTACCACAAAATTTTTGAAAGTTGTTGTTTTCCATAACTGTGTTAAAATAAAATTTGTTATTTTGCTATTGCTCTTAGATTTTCATCGGAAAAAAGTAATATCATTACGTTTTGAAAATTGCGTATTTTTATTATAACTAATTTTGTTTGAATTATGTAATAATTCCAACTCAAACTGTTCTAACAAAAATTAAACCATCTTTGTTATTAGCTAAAAATGTTGTTGTAATCCAATGGTCCGGTTAACCGCACCGGTCAATGTCGCCAGTAGAACGTAGGAAGGAAGGATGATACCTAAACGACGTTTTCCTTTTCAACCGCAGCGGTTAATGGAGTGCAAGGGAAATTGTTCCCAAATGCTATTCGCACACCGAGTGAGGGACAGTGATCTTGTGTTTGTATAGACATTTTGTTTGTTGGGAAACCGCTCGCACGGAGACAACTGTCGGAGGTTGGTTGGATTCACGTTTAAGATAAAGGATAGTTGAAACGCATAAAAGGTATACTTGTAATGTAATAGCGTTATTCAATCTTTCGGAATTGTTAAAGTCAAATTCAGGTGGATGTGGAGCTTAACCACATCTTAAATTTTGAACAGCACAAATTTGTAGAAACAAGCAGCCACTCACAATGAAAAATGAATCGATCCTTCACTGGTAGTATCGTAATTGCCCCCGATTCGATCATTAGGAATGCTTTGATAAGGTCTGTACCAAACAGTATTTCATTACAAGGATCCTTAATGTTTTGTTGGCATCACAGATCCAGACGTTTCTCATAAATGCGTGCTAATTATGGACTATCAATTATTTACACTAAATGAACTCAAATACCATCCACTGCGCATCATAATGCAACGCTGATAAGTAATGAAGTGATTGCTCACAACATTTTCTAGAAATGTGTTAGATTGATATTATGTCAATAATGCATTGATGGAAGAAAGCATTAAAAGAGTAGTTAAAATGTGGGGAAATACAAAACAGCATTAACGATCGCACATTGTCTTCCCGGTTCATATTTTAGGAGAAAAAAAGAGCAAAAATTCATAAGTTGAATAACGTTGAAACGCAACCTTGCGAACGTTTTCGAACTTGTGATTGAAAAATCCAAGTAATTCAGTACAAAACATAAAGATAATGCCTTGCTGAACCGCTTCGTCATGGAAATCATTCATAAATAAGCTTCATTAAATTACTTTTATTTCACTGGATAAAAAAATGTAGGGGAAGGAATGGTAAAATGAACACCGTGCCTTTTATCGAGAAAAAACAAATTTCGATTAATTTTTATCACGCATGGAAGATTTAGACCATAAATCGGAGTGTTCGGGTTGATACTGAGGTCAGTTGAAGTGAAAATATTAACGAAAACTGAGATTTTAGAAAACCACATTTAAAAATTAGAACTGACGTAACTTTTAGCTCGAAAGTCTTGAGATTTTTCAGTGAGGTGAATATCGTTATGATATGATGTAAAATATGATACCTTTATAATTATTTTTGAATGGGTTACAATCATTAATGGATATATTTTCAGTAATATAATGAACATTTTCAGAAGTATTTGTTTTGCTCACGTTTTTTGCACGATGTTAATTTTACCACCAACAGCTGTTCAGTTTACCTACATAGTGCAGGTAAAATGAACATTTGCACCGTTTTTAGCTAGCGATAGAAATATGTGAAGATTTAGCTATTTAATTTGAATTCGTGTCGCTGTTATAGATAACATCATTAATTTTGATGATGTGCGATAGAATTTTACAAATTCCTCGCTTCTCTATCAGAAACAAGATGATATCCTTAAGGTGTTCAATTTTACCACCCCTTCCCCTAAACAAAACGCATCCAGAGTAACGTTATATAGATTCTCATATACTTTTTGTAACAGTTATCGCCATAGTGGATATAAAAAAGATTTTCAACTTTAAACGGTAAATTTGATGGCTCATCAGAAACATTTTTTCCTTTGTTATCATAAGTCAACACACATTCAACGGCTTCGGCACCGTTCGACTATTATCGGCAACCAAATTTCAAACGCCAAATACACTGTATTTTGATGTCAAAACACACAAATGAAAACATTCAGATGATTCTTTGGTCTGTCAGCTTTTCGCTGACGAGATATTCGAAACTAAACAAACAATTTTACCAGAGATATCATCAATTCAAATGAACACGCTGCAAAATGCGACTGATTCGAAACTGCCGGACAGATTTACCTGCAGTTCTTATGGGAAAGCTGACAAAGAGAAAGAGGCTGCCGACAATAGTACTGATAAAAGATGTCTGAAGCGTTGTTAAAACGTTTCCAAAAAGCTTTTAACAAGTCTGTCAATGTGAATCGATAGAGGATTTTTCAGAGCATAAATGTAAACAGACAAATGACAGACATTCAAATTTCGACATTATTTTTAGATTCAAAAGATCTACTAAAGAAACATAGAAAAAAATCTGATTCGCAAATCATGATCAATTATGGTTCCTGAAGTCATAATCTTCCCAGTAAACACAAACTCGTATACGATAGCGCATAAGAGTACAAATGTGGAGGCGATATACGTACATGCGCCATAAGGCTGCGTGCAAGATGTACGTATATCGCCTCCACATTTGTACTCTTATATCCCATCATAAACGATGGTGTGTTTACTGGGTTGATTCCTCATAAGCGTAACATCCAGAGTGTCAACACTAAGCGGTGCGGTTTTCTTCTAATGATTCGTATCTATCACACTCAATTCAATACGGTGTATTAATTATGTGAAGGAATACATGGCTCTTAATTCGCTCTCGCTCTAGCTATTTTTTGTTTTGTAGATTGTAAACGGATTCGCGAGTCATGGACCACTTAGCGTCCACGTACGAACTTCAATTTTTTACGTGATTGTTTTCTTACCTAAACAAATACTTTAAAATTACGAACAATGTAATAATTTCACATTTCCGAAAAATAAGGGACGGGAGAGCCGCTCCTTGAGCGAAAAGGGAAAGGGAAAAGCGAAAAGGGACATGTCAATCTATCCAGCAGGATACTTTTCACAAAAATGAAAACTAATACCGTATCGTGCGTGTACCAACTGCGTACCATAGCGTACCTCGCGGGATTTTGAACGTACCTCACGTTTTCATCAAAAACGGTGATCCTGCTGAATAGATGGTCGATTTTTAGAAAATCTAGGCAAACCGTTCCGATTTTTTCGGAAAATGCATGTACCAACGACGTACCTTCCGGATCTAACCTCGGTTTTAAACGTACCTCAAAATTTTCCATACTTTCTTATATAAACTTTTTTAAATCGCTTTATATGTTTAATAATTGCACAGAATCGGATTCCTTATGAAATTTTAGCCCGAAAACATGTAAAAAACTTTATACTTAAGTTGAATTTTGACAACTTTATAGCAAAAAACGTAATCGTATTACGCTATATGTGAGATTTCGAATAAACCCCTTAAAGTATACTACAAGATGTGTTCATATAATTGCCTGGATGTATGCAACAGTCAACATTAAACATAGAAGTACATACCAAATATTAGCCGTGATGTGAACGGGTTTAATATGCAATCTATAGTAAATATATGATACCTAGGGATACATAAGTAGCAACTATGATATATTAGGAAAGTTTAATGTAATGCAGTAACATTTACTAAAATCATCTGAAAATCATTCCTAGGTTTGTTAACTACATTCCCACTGTACTCACATTGAACGTACCTCGATATATTTCATATTTTATGAATAATTTGTATGCATATGAAGAAACACCCATATATAGAAGTTTCAGCCAAAATTGTTATAGTACGTTGTATATTTCTTACTTAAATGTACTTAAGTCACCTGAAAATCATTCCGAGGTTTGTAAACTACATTCTCACTGTACTCACATCAAACGTACCTTTTTATATTTCATATTGTATGAATAAGTTGTATGCATTTGAAGAAACACCCATATATAGAGGTTTCAGCCAAAATTGTTTAAGTACTTTGAATAATTGTTACTTAAATGTACTTAAGTCACCTGAAAATCATTCCTAGGTTTATAAACTACATTCCCACTGTACTCACATTGAACGTACCTCGATATATTTCATATTTTATGAATAATTTGTATGCATATGAAGAAACACCCGTATATAGAAGTTTCAGCCAAAATTGTTTAAGTACGTTGCATATTTCTTACTTAAATGTACTTAAATCACCTGAAAATTATTCCAAGGTTTGTAAACTACATTCTCACTGTACTCACATCAAACGTACCTCGATATATTTCATATTTTATGAATAATTTGTATGCATATGAAGAAACACCTATATATAGAGGTTTCAGCCAAACTTGTTTAAGTACGTTGCATAATTGTTACTTAAATGTACTTAAGTCCCCTGAAAATTATTCCTAGGTTTGTAAACTACATTCCCACTGTACTCACATTGAACGTACCTCGATATATTTCATATTTTATGAATAATTTGTATGCATATGAAGAAACACCTATATATAGAGGTTTCAGCCAAAATTGTTGAAGTACTTTGAATAATTGTTACTTAAATGTACTTAAGTCACCTGAAAATCATTCCTAGGTTTGTAAACTACATTCCCACTGTACTCACATTGAACGTACCTCGATATATTTCATATTTTATGAATAATTTGTATGCATATGAAGAAACACCCATATATAGAGGTTTCAGCCAAACTTGTTTAAGTACGTTGCATAATTGTTACTTTAATGTACTTAAGTCACCTGAAAATTATTCCTAGGTTTGTAGACTACATTCCCACTGTACTCACATTGAACGTACCTCGATATATTTCATATTTTATGAATAATTTGTATGCATATGAAGAAACACCCATATATCGAGGTTTCAGCAAAAATTGTTTAAGTGCGTTGCATAATTGTTACTTAAATGTACTTAAGTCACCTGAAAATCATTTATAAGATTGTAAACTACATTCTCACTGTACTCACATCAAACGTACCTCGATATATTTCATATTTTATGAATAATTTGTATGCATATGAAGAAACACCCATATATAGAGGTTTCAGCCAAAATTGTTTAAGTACTTTGCATAATTGTTACTTAAATGCACTTAAGTCACCTGAAAATCATTTATAGGTTTGTTAACTACATTCTCACTGTACTCATATCAAACGTACCTCGATATATTTCATATTTTATGAATAATTTGTATGCATATGAAGAAACACCCATATATAGAAGTTTCAGCCAAAATTGTTTAAGTACGTTGCATATTTCTTACTCAAATGTACTTAACCCTCTCTTTCCCACGACTTTGATCGACTATTTCTTTACGAAAAAAGCGTTTTTATCAAAAGTACTTGAACAAACAATGTTGCAAATGGTCTTAATTTTTCGAATTCGGTAAAAAAGTTTTTGGTTGTTTTTCAATAGTAAATTGATTGTTTATCAATAGTTTTAATATTGAAACAGTTAGTTTACTTTTGGATTAATCTGATGAGTATATGAACATATTCTAGTAACTATTACTAAGTATTCATCTAATTCGGGTTGTCTCCAGTTCGTCGAAAACTAGTGGAGCTCTGGAGCTACCATGGGAAAGAGAGGGTTAAGTCACCTGAAAATTATTCCTAGGTTTGTTAACTACATTCTCACTGTACTCACATCAAACGTACCTCGATATATTTCATATTTTATGAATAATTTGTATGCATATGAAGAAACACCCATATATAGAGGTTTCAGCCAAAATTGTTTAAGTACTTTGCATAATTGTTACTTAAATGTACTTAAATCACCTGAAAATCATTTATAGGTTTGTTAACTACATTCTCACTGTACTCACATCAAACGTACCTCGATATATTTCATATTTTATGAATAATTTGTATGCATATGAAGAAACACCCATATATAGAAGTTTCAGCCAAAATTGTTTAAGTACGTTGCATATTTCTTACTTAAATGTACTTAAGTCACCTGAAAATTATTCCTAGGTTTGTAAACTACATTCCCACTGTACTCACATCAAACGTACCTCGATATATTTCATATTTTATGAATAATTTGTATGCATATGAAGAAACACCCATATATAGAGGTTTCAGCCAAAATTGTTTAAGTACTTTGCATATTTGTTACTTAAATGTACTTAAGTCACCTGAAAATAATTCCTAGGTTTGTAGACTACATTCTCACTGTACTCACATCAAACGTACCTCGATATATTTCATATTTTATGAATAATTTGTATGCATATGAAGAAACACCCATATATAGAGGTTTCAGCCAAAATTGTTTAAGTACAATTTTCAGGTGACTTAAGTACATTTAAGTAACAATTATGTAACGTACTTAAACAATTTTGGCTGAAACCTCTATATATGGGTGTTTCTTCATATGCATACAAAATATTCATAAAATATGAAATACCGTCAAACGGGGCTTCTTTTGACATTATTTCCACATTCTCTAACTTTGAGGATTTGTAACTCTTAGAATTATGGATAGATGTTGATAATTTTTACCTATATTTAAGTTGTATCTGTACGTAACAAATGTGCAAAATATGAGGCAAATCCATCAAGAAATAACAAAAATGCTTGAATAGCGAAAAAAGTGTGTCCTTCAAGACAAAAAACGGGCTACTTTGGACATTTTCACAATTTGCTAATGAAATGATTTTTCCTTATAGCTTTCAAACTGATTCAATAGATTGTCGTCCACTGTGATGTTATGGAACGTTTTTCATTGATAAACTTAATGCAGAAAATTGCAAAGCTAAAATCAATTACGCATATATAACAAATTTCAACGAAACATGCCATAAACTATTCTCAGTTTGCAGTATGAAACTTAAATTTTCAACTTCCTCTTAAATGAAACTATCAGTTACAAATGCTCGATTTTCAAGTTGACATAAACGAACGACGTAACTACTAGGTACTGCGATGATAAATGAGTTATGTACAAAAACTCTTTTTTTTTCTTTTCCTACTGTTATATGAACGATATGTTGGATCACATTAATACCGGTCACTTATTTAATACCAGTAAGTAATTTTTTTTACAATCTATGAAGTAAAGTTTAGCAAGATCGTAAGAAGTAAGTTTGCTTTTGTAATATGCTTTAGGCTTCTTAGCAGTTTAGAGCTGGCTTAAGAGTAGTTTAATTTAAGCATTTGAAGGATGCAACTGTTCTGTACTACAAATTCAAGTAAAATATGACGAACAATAGTTTTTTAGAGATTATGTTGTGAATTTGACATTGGTACGTATTGAAATATTTGTGTTTAATATCTATTCACTTTTACAAACATTGATTTTATTTTTTTATGTTGTAAAATACACATTATAATAAAATAAAAGTCGCAAAAATAAGACCTTTGATCAATTATTTTAATAAAACAACAATTTTAAGCAAAACAAATCACAAGATTTTCATGAAACATGACGATTCGATAGTTTTGTGATGCTCCCAATAAGTTTCCACGACCTGGGTAAAATTCAAACAATGTTTGTATAGCCAATGTTTTATACCTTGTGAATATTTATTCTAGCTTTTTTGAAATGTTTTCTTGTTTATTCTGTTATTGTTGATGTTGTTCCAAGAAAAAATCATGCCCAGTGGTATAGCATATATTGGTTAATAAAAGTGCTGAAGACACAAAATTGCTCAGATTAATATTTACGCTTCTAATAAATACAAAAGGTGAGTGTCCAAAGTAGCCCCTGGAATCAAAAGTAGCCCCGTCCGACGGTATATCGAGGTACGTTCAATGTGAGTACAGTGGGAATGTAGTTTACAAACCTATAAATGATTTTCAGGTGACTTAAGTACATTTAAGTGACAATTATGCAAAGTACTTAAACAGTTTTGGCTGAAACTTCTAGGTATGGGTGTTTCTTCATATGCATACAAATTATTCATAAAATATGAAATATATCGAGGTACGTTCAATGTAAGTACAGTGGGAATTTAGTTTACAAACCTTTAAATAATTTTCAGGTGACTTAAGTACATTTAAGTAACAATTATGCAACGTACTTAAACAATTTTTGCTGAAACCTCTATATATGGGTGTTTCTTCATATGCATACAAATTATTCATAAAATATGAAATATATCGAGGTACGTTTGATGTGAGTACAGTGAGAATGTAGTTTACAAACCTATAAATGATTTTCAGGTGACTTAAGTACATTTAAGTAACAATTATGTAACGTACTTAAACAATTTTGGCTGAAACTTCTATATATAGGTGTTTCTTCATATGCATACAAATTATTCATAAAATATGCAATATATCGAGGTACGTTTAATGTGAGTACAGTGAGAATGTAGTTTACAAACCTATAAATGATTTTCAGGTGACTTAAGTACATTTAAGTAACAATTATGCAACGTACTTAAACAATTTTTTCTGAAACCTCTATATATGGGTGTTTCTTCATATGCATACAAATTATTCATAAAATATGAAATATATCGAGGTACGTTTGATGTGAGTACCGTGAGAATGTAGTTTACAAACCTATAAATGATTTTCAGGTGACTTAAGTACATTTAAGTAACAATTATGCAACGTACTTAAACAATTTTGGCTGAAACCTCTATATATGGGTGTTTCTTCATATGCATACAAATTATTCATAAAATATGAAATATATCGAGGTACGTTCAATGTGAGTACAGTGGGAATGTAGTTAACAAACCTAGGAATGATTTTCAGATGATTTTAGTAAATTTTACTGCATTACATTAAACTTTCCTAATATATCATAGTTGCTACTTATGTATCCCTAGGTATCATATATTTTCTATAGATTGCATAATAAACCCGTTCACATCACGGCTAATATTTGGTATGTGCTTCTATGTTTAATGTTGACTGTTGCATACATCCAGGCAATTATATGAACACATCTTATAGTATACATTAAGGGGTTTATTCGAAATCTCACATATAGCGTAATAAGATTACGTTTTTTGCTATAAAGTTGTCAAATTTCAACTTAAGTATAAAGTTTTTTACATGTTTTCGGGCTAAAATTTCATAAGAAATCCGATTCTGAGCAATTATCAAACATATAAAGCGATTTAAAAAAGTTTATATAAGAAAGTATGGAAAATTTTGAGGTACGTTTAAAACCGAGGTTAGATCCGGAAGGTACGTCGTTGGTACATGCATTTTCCGAAAAAATCGGAACGGTTTGCCTAGATTTTCTAAAAATCGACCATCTATTCAGCAGGATCACCGTTTTTGATGAAAACGTGAGGTACGTTCAAAATCCCGCGAGGTACGCTATGGTACGCAGTTGGTACACGCACGATACGGTATTAGTTTTCATTTTTGTGAAAAGTATCCTGCTGGATAGATTGACATAAAAGGGACCATGAGGGAAAAGTACTGGAGCAAACATTTACCGCCTGTACATTTACATCTTTCTACACGACCATCAAAATCCAAAGCAAACCATAACTATTCAAAACAAAAAAATATCACGGCTCTTTAAAACTGTAATCTTCTTCTTCCCAACTGCTATTCAAACTCGAATGCGAAAAGACTCGAGCCACAGTGGTGACACGATTTTTCCGGTTTTCGGGGTTTTGCGGTTTTGCCCGATAAAGGCAGCATAAAATTGAACTTGTTTATATGTATCGCAATGGAATGAATGTGCTCTTGTTGTTAGCGCTAATAGATTTAAATTAGTTGAAACAGTAGCGAAATATTAGCGATTGAATTATATGACATCTTTTTCAATCATTCACTTCGGGATGGCTGCCTGAAAACGATCACAGTGCACATTGGTCTCAAAGCTATATCTAGGAAGACAAAAATGATTGCGCCTAAACCGCCAATTTTGGATAAATGGTGTCTTTGGCAAAGATTCTCCATATTTTTAAAACATTATTTTCAGTGATGTGAAATTAGGGTGGCCCACATGGTTTACGGCCATTTAGGCCTATACAATGTTCTTCAATGTTTTAAACCAACCGATTTGGAGCAACTTTTCCGAAGAACCCAAATTTCTATCTCTTATGGTTCGCGAGTTATGACTTTTTTTAACAAAAAAGTTAGGGTGGTACTGAAAAACCAGTTATTTCTTAATAACTTTTTATACTATAATTTCTCGAAAAAAAAATTGTTCCGAGAACTTTTAGAACTTTTGATTGTGAAACATTTTGCCGAAGAAACTACTGTTCTATCTCTTATGGTTACAGAGTTATCGGAGATTTTCTTCGCAAAAATGATTGTTTTCAAATGCCGGTATCTCCGAAAGGCGCAAACGGATTTTCAATCTTTTGTCGCCATAAGAAAGATTATCTTCTGCTACAGCTCTGATTAGATCAGGGGGATAACAATGCATGATAAAATCCATCTACACAAGTTCCAATCTTGGGGGCAGTCTTGCTATAGGATGTTTGGACATTGTTCATCATGTCGGTAAAATAAAACACCTACCCCCAATGCTAGATATGCGAGAAAACGAGTTATATCATCGCTCTCTCATTGGTGCTCTCGTTTGCTGCTCCTTTTTTTATCAAGCTTGTTACAGCTTGCAAAACATTGCCGATCATGGATCGATACTGAAAGGATGTTTTCCTTCGCTTGATTTGATTGTACTTCAAAATCAAATGAGAGCTAATTCTGCAATGCCTGATCATGAGTCCAAATCATATATATAAAACCCCAGAGTTGTATGTCTGTCAGTAACGCTTGACAATGTTTTATTGAGCGCTACTACAGCCATTCACGAGCCCTAAAACAGTCAATTTGAATGTTGGAACATAACAATTACAAATTGTGGAGCACTACAACAGCTTTTTGATATAATATTTTGGAGATTATTAGAATATCGTCGATTATTAAAACGTAAACAAGCCAACTTCAAGCAAATTGTAGTTCGGTCGAACTAAAGTCGGGTTGGGATTCAGAACAGATTTCGCCAGTTCCTACATAGGGTCAAAAACGAATTCCACATATGCAAAAACTAGATAAACATGAATAAGATGAATGTACGCCTGATACTTAAGTTTTTTTTTATTTACTTTGAAACCTCCGTGACGCGATATCGACTCATAGAACATGTTAACTGATAACAAAAATTTTGAGATATCTATGATGGTCCCCTTAAACAGCTTTCCAAGGCATTCCTGTTCCATGCTTTAATATTTCCATGAGTCGATTGTGCCTTCATTACATCTGTGATTACGAAAGATGACAAAAAGTTTTAGAACACAGCAGCAGCTATTCAGCAGAATAGTAGGATCTAAGAAAGCGTTTTTTTTTTCTGATTACAGTATGCAGTTGAAAAGAAATGTCAGTTCAAGCGGGAGTCGCTGTAGAAAATTTCTTCACGGAATCGGCAAGAATTGCCTTGAGCGATTCCTTTTCAGCAGCAAATTAGGCTTTATAGGGTCCTCAAGCCCAGTTACCAAACGCTTAAGCTTAGGCCAGAAACACATGTTTACTAAATTTAAAATGATTTTCGTTGGTTTAAGTACAAAACATTTTTTTAGGGTTTTTGATTTTTTTTGGTTTAAACTCAAATTTTGGGTATATTTTGTTTTCCGTGTCTCTCCCAAAATATCAGATAAAAACAACCCCAGAGTTAAAACTAAAAGCCCTGTGGCATTTTTGTCGACAATGTGAACGTCAGACATGATCAAAAGTGCCAAGGTTCATATTTGGAACCATGTTTAAAATAAAATATTTAGATATGTTTTAGCCATTATTTGAGCTGGCTAAATTCTTGTTTTTTTTAATTATGAATCGTGGTTTACGGCCAACCAGCAAAATATATGTGATGTTTAGCTTTTCGGTAGTTGCTGGCTAAATTGCTAAATTTGTTGCAAGAACATGCTCTTTCTTGCTATTGAATAAAAACAAGAATTCATTAAACATTTTTGAACTCAATTCATTGAATATTCTGGAACTTTTAAAATGTGTCACAACTTAACAACAAACACTACAACAGCATTTAAGGCTGTTAGCACTGCAATCGTCGCGCGGTTTGCAACCGTCAGAACCACCACGCTGATGCTTTGTACGATAATTGAGGTTTTTTCACCACTGTTGTACAAAATACAACTGCGCGACGACTGAAGTGTTAGTACTTCAGATCAGAACATCATAACAGAACTACGTGCTTTAGGAGAGACGATAAATAAATTTAGACGATTTTGCGGTCATTAGTATTATGCGCGTTTTCGGGTCATGTCAATGATATTGTAACCATTATCGTCTACTTCTGACATTACATCTCCACTGGAGGATTCAACAAAGAAATGTATTTGTCCATGTCAGGGCCGGATTTACAAATGATAGGGCCCTAGTGCCGTTGTCTTATGGAGGACCTTCTCCCAGAACAACATTCTGATACTCTAGAATATACTACATACCTTAATGTTCTTTGTAAGTTTTGCATTATCAGAAGTCAAATTATTTTATAACGTTTAAAAAATACTTTAAATTCCTTATGAATGTAAACCATTTATTAATTTAAATTTATGTAAATAATGTTCAATATTTTATATATCTATGTAGATTTTAATTGTTTACAGGTTAAACTCAATGTCTTTTGGGCTTGTTCGTCATCAAAATTCATTTGAGGATTCTCTTGGATGGTGCCTTAATTCAAATTAGGCTTATTCTGTTCATGTTTTAACATTCACATTTTCTTGAACATACAGATTTATTCGATAGTTTTGAGTTGAAGAAATTTGTGTAGGGCTGATAGCAGGTCTTTTTCTAAAGACTTGGTCTCTTTTTGAATTCAAGTCTCCAGAAAGTCTCTAATCTCAATGGAAGAATTCTAAGGTATCTTTTTAAATCAAAATGGTCTCTAAAGTCTCTTTTTCCTTATTCTGATGGCAGAAATCCTACAAGCTCCACAGAAAAATTCAAAGGCTTTAACGCGGCTATTCAGCCGGTTATTTTATTATCTTTTTATTTTTGTCCAGAGATTTCATCTGGAATTCTCAGGGACTCATACAGGGATCTCACTAGATTTTTTTTCAAGAGATTCCTCCACTAACTGTCTCAGAAATTTTTGCAGCAATTTTTCAAAGGATGCTTAGAGGATTCTCTGAGCACTCCAACGATACTACTTCCAGTTATTTCCTCGGTGATTACCCCTGATTTTTCTAGAAGTTTCTCCACATAATTTTGTTGTTACTCATCCCCTAGAGTAACAACAAAATTATGTGGAGAAACTTACAAAGATTTTTTGAGATGTTCTTAGCGTAAATCTGGAGGGTTATACTAAGGAAATCAATTGAAGAATCACTGGAGTGCTTAGGACTTCCTTGAAAAAATATCTAAAAAATCTAATCTTTGGAGAAATATTTGATGAAATCTTCTAGGTAATTTCTATGGGTTATCCTTAGAAAAATCCAGATTATGTTCTTGAGATATAAAAAAAATGAAAGAATTTCACGGGAAATAATCACTTAATGAACTCCTGGAGAAATCTTCCGAATTATATCTGAAATACCTATATTCGCACGACATTGCAAGAGAAAACCATGAAAATATACATGCCTGAATCTATGATGAAGAATCGAACTCCATGAGATAGGTTCCTTTTAGATTACGTTTTGTTTTTCTGTTTGATCAATTTTTGGTCTCTTTTTGGTTCCTGTCTAATCTTTTTTTCCAAGTTCTCTAAAATTCCTTTATTCAAGGCACTTAAATACTACCAGCAATGCAGTGTGATCGACAGAGAGATTTTCAAAATCAATATTCATATAGAGTAAGGTGGGGCAAAAGTTCGACCTTAATGGTACAATCAAAGTTTTCATGAAAACAATAGCAGTTAAAACAAAACAAAAACCATACAGTGAACCTTCAACATATTGGCTATAACTTTGCTGAATAAACTTATGTCAAAATATTTACTCATTTTTAGTTATAACAGTTTCAAAATTGATTGTCTTATTCGAACTTTTGCCCCACTGGTGGGGCAAGAGTTCGAATCTAGTGTGGGGTAAAAGTTTGCTGGCTCAAACACAAAATATCGATCTTTTTATGACAGGCATACTTTACACCGGCCGTAAACTTAAGTTTGCCAAAAAATACACACTAAATTTTCATCAAAAAATTGCCTAAAACCGGGTTAATTGTAATATACTCAAAAATAGCAGTTTTTCGCAAAACTAAGTGGAAATGTAAAATTTTGGTGACAGTTTTCACACGATCAGTTAAATTTAAATAAATTTGAAGATAATATGTGGATTTTAGGTAATTTGCAAATTTTTCCGTGATTTTAGACATGGGTCGAACTTTTGCCCCGCTGATTCGAACTTTTGCCCTACTATGGGCCAAAAATTGTTTTCAAGCATTTATGCAAAAACTAATACACCTCAAAGCAACCTTATGATAGGCCTAGAAACGCCCTTACATAAAATATTGAAAAGATTTTATCTACAATTAGTTCCATGCAACGAAAGTTTGACCAAAAATTACAACATTCACGTCAAAAAACAACAAATAGCCATAACTTTTCCAAATCTCAATCGTTTTTTATGATATTTGGAGTAAAAGTCTCTTACTTGAATAGCATTCGAACCATCATGACATTAATAAGATTTGTTTTGAATTGAGCTAGAAATCTTAAAAAGAAACTCTTACCCCACTCGAACTTTTGCCCCACTTTACTCTAATTAAGTTCTATTATTTGATCTGCAGATATATAAATTGCACTCGAACCTTCCAGAGGGAAAAAATGCGGTAAAAATGACTCCTTGACTACGCCCATTTTGAAACTACCATGGAATTCCAGACCAATTCACTATGTTTACGGTATATCCCACCACATCACTGGTAGATTTGTCAGAAATCATTTTCTTCAATTTGATTTTTGTGCAATATTATGTTTATTTCTTTTAAATCACTGTATAATTTCAGAATCATGTTCGGTGTGGTGTTGACAGACATCAAAAAACTTCTAATTCCAAACAAGGGCTTACACATGGTGTCAGCCTGGTAGTTTGTGAGGATACTTAAAGTATATCCCCATAACAGATTCTATCTTCAAAATTTATACCTAATTGCTTATTTTGTTAAAATAATTGAAGTTCTGTTCGATATTGTCCTACATTAAGGGAGTTTCTGAGGTATTCTCAAAACGTATTTATTTATTATTTCCATAAATATTGTATTTTTGAAAATTTGACTTTCAGAGAATTTGAACACAGTACAGTACAGTTATTTTCAAAACTAACAATAATGACATTGCCAAATAAACAATTTCTCCACGAATCTAACGGGATTTAACGATTTTTTTTTCTATTTTAAGAAATTAATTTCAGCATTCAAAATAACATACATTACAAAGTTTCGGTACATGAGCCCATGAGGATTACCGTGGTTCTTGTTTTCCTGCATTCAGTTGTTTGGTATTGACAAAAATTTAGAAAACAAATCTGAGATTTTGAGAGTTTTAACCACACTCTAAAGTAAAAAAATACTCTTTGTGATTGTTTTATTTAAAAATCATATAATTTTTAAAACATGTGCGTTGGTCCTATTTTGTTCAAAATTAAATTAGTTCGGTGCATTTTTTATTATCATAACATCGTACAATATTAGTTGAACGATATATACGAAACCGATTGCAATTTCATTGATAAAAAAATATATAAAATGCACAATGTGGTGTCTTTATAAAATGAACAGTTCTTAGCCTCAAATGTAATTAACTTATAAAATCTTAGATAAGTCGCATGTCGGGTTTCATAACTTATTTGTTGATGACCTCTTTTATGGAATAAGGTGCCTGATAGACTTCCGGAACGTGACCAATGTAACCAAAAATGTTCGAAGTAGACTTCCATAAACTTGAACCAAAAAATCTTGAAGATTTATTTGTCGCAAGCATGGACTTTTGTCCTCTCGACCTTTTGTCATAGATTCCAAAGTTTACACGTAGTTGTTGAATCTAATCATTTCTTTGAACATCGGAACAGAAATTTCTTGTAATTTTTATAAGCTTGATAATTGCACACGGACTAGTTTTCCATCGGCAATAAATGTCGAAGATGTTTTAACCACTATTTTATTGAGGGTTAATATGTCTGCAACATTCCGTTTTTGATTACAAACCTTCCACTATATGCTTCACCGCTACTGTACAAAAATGCCAATCATTGCATTTGACATTCTCCTTCTTTCGAAAAAATAACTCAAAAGCTTATATTTCATTCCTACGAAAACACTAGGTTCACAAATCATACGGCTCTAAGGTCTCGTTTGTTCCCGAAGGCATTTTGCTTGCCTCTAGCTAACCTTCTGCTAAAGCACCATTCCATTATCCAGCCATATCTTAAGTGCACGCTCATAATCGTAAAGTTTTCCACCTTGTAAACGCCTGGATTTTCTATACGAACAGTGCCAAGACCGCGAGAACGACACACGACATTTCACACACACACAGGTACTTAGTAACCAGAACTCCCGCAGCTCCTTGCATCCTGCACTGCCAACGCCGACAGTGTTGCCGTGATTTGTTCTGCAATTCGCATAGCTAAGCTCACTCATCGTACTAACCTCCCCTAGAAACTTAACGGCAGTCGCGCGGTATGTCGCCTGGGACCTGAATTCCAACGGGGACTATTTTAAACCTTACTTCCTCACTTCCGCCCGTCGTCTTCGGGAAATGCAATTTGTCGAGCGGTAGAGCACGTGTCGTGGAAGCAAGAGGTTAAATATTTCTGTGCCTTGGGAAATCAGAACCCCCTTTTTCGCGTGCAGCACTCTACCAGGCTACCTAGGCGAATGTCATTCTAGTTCCAAGAAAGTGAAGCGGGGGCCATGTCTGAGTGGAGAAACAACTTAAGAAATTGTTTTAAAGGTCATCAAAAGTTTTTCGCGAACCATCTGTGAAGCAGTAACTAGAATAGTTTGATGTCTGTGGGAAGATGGTCGAATACACGGAGAGGGAGGCGCGGTAATTGCTTTCGGCGCACTGCTAGACTGTGGTTTAAACTCGGAAAGTGCAACAACAAGAGTTCGCAGAATGGAAAGTGTCGAAAGAGTTTTAATTACTAGTCCTGTCGAACGTTGTTTGACACGCGGGCAAAGTAGCTAGACGGAGTGAAAAAGGATGGAGGGACGACCAGCCGACGACATTGGCTAGGCAGATGAGCAAAGTGTCGAAGAATTTCAATTGACATTCTTCGGTGAGATTCCGGCGATTTGTAGATGGGTTAGATTATTTGCTTTGGAAGAAGGGGGAGGGGGTCTGAAGTTGGCAGAAGTGCCATGAAATGCAATTAAATTTGAGTTCGTGAAATGGAATCTTGATATTTAGTAGAGGGTAATGTAGGTGAAGGTTAGCATCAATTAGTGTATGTGGTTTTGGAAAAAGTATAACGAAAAATAATAGTCAAAAATATAATAAATAAGCTTAACGCAATGCTTTCAACCTGCAATTTTAGAAAAACGAATTTTGGTATCCAAAGGTCTTTCGATGGTTTTACAACTATGATGTATGCTACTAGAGAACTATTTTCTCGAGCATAATCATGAGCATAGATGACCGTGTAATTCGTAGTTTGCTGCTCCGTCATTCACCAGAACAATCGAAGCAGCACAGAGATTTAATCAATGGGGCTTGGGAAATTGCTCACCATTCTCTATGAGCACAAATCGAGAGCTCAACATTTTTTTATTATCGTCGTCGGCCACGTCCTTACGGCCATCGGGGAAGGGAAGGAATGTTAGTTAGATAACCGTTGTTACTAGAGACCGAGTATACCTCTGCATCTCCACAGTTTTCATGGAAAGGATATTGGGTTAGTGAGATTACGTTAGAATCTAGGAGTAACCTATGGCTTATGATACGATCCATGATTGCCCCTAACCAGATTCACAATATTATCCTGATAGCATAACCCATGCGTCACAGCCAAAGGATCGAATACTACTCCCACTACTGTTTACCCAAATGCAGAAAGGTGAGACACCATACACTTGTCAGCACAATATCAAATCCCCTAGATTTAGAAGGAAAAAACTAAAACTATTGGAATACCACCAAGTTGAAACATTTCAGCATAATTAGATTGTATGTTAGCCGTTTTTCTAGCAGTGGAAAATCAGTAGACTGACGAAATTGCGCACTACAGCTGGCCCACAAAAACCAACCCATACTTAAACTTTTCAAAGCCTTTCAAAACCAAGTTTTTTCACTCAAACTGCTTCACGTCTTACAATCTAATATAAATATATTCATTAAATTAGTTTATTCATTGCAGAAAAGATGGACCAATTATGAGCCAAATTATGGAAAAATCCACGTGCCCAAGTGGGATTTGAACCCACGACTCCTGTATGCTAAACGAGTACTTTACCTACTAGCTTTTGAAGCTCAGAAGGTTGCGAGTTTCGAATTCAACTTCCAACGGCTCATGTAGATCTTCTTCATTATTCATATCCATGCATCCATGTATGCTCAAGTTGTAGGTGGAGGAAGGCTATCAACGTATTGCCTGCATTCAAAGGCTACGTCGCTTCCACAACAACTGTATTGTGGAAGAGTAAAGATGTGGGAAGGCTATCAACGTGTCGTTCTCACTCAAGTGACGACATGACTACTACAGAGAGGCAGTAACACTCTAATATAAATTGATACTTATATTGAGCTGTTCGGTAATCCAATCCGCCTCTCTGTAGTAGTCATATCGTCACTTGAGTGAGAACGACACGTTGATAGCCTTCCCACATCTTTACTCTTCTACAATACAGTTGTTGTGGAAGCGGTGTAGGTACGATAGACAAACAGTTTCAACACTAAATAAATCGCACTCGCTTTTTCCGCGATGGATGGATATGGGTTATGAAAGGGGTCCGCCTGGTCTGTAGGAATTTGAATTCTAAACTTGTAACCAACTAAGTTATTGGGTCACTAAGTGGCTCGGTAGCTTAGTTGGTAAAGCGCTCGTCTAGCATACAAGAGTCCTAGGTTCAAATCCCAGCCGAGCACGTGGATTTTTTTTTCATAATTTCACCCATAATTTGTCCATCTTTACCACGCGTAATTAATGAGTTAATTAATTTAATAACCATGCGGATTGGATTACCGAACAGCTCAACATAAGTATCAATTTATTTTAGTTCCAGACAGAATAGTTCAGACGACCTGACAATGATATAATTTATTCAAATTTTGTTCTACAGATGTCATCAGTGACATTTTTAGAAAGCTTCTATTTTCAATAGCCTGATAAGCTAGAAGGTTGATATCTTCGACAAATAATATTCAGACGGCTACAATCTACCTGACAGTGAATCATTTTGTTCGATTAACACCGACGTTTCGGCATTCGATTTTTTGCCTTTCGACGTTCTGTCTTTCGAAATTTTGTCCCTAAACCATTTTTAGGAACATTTCTATCTAAAGATACTTATAAGTTAGAATCAGTAACAAACAGGCACAAGACTCCAATTTATTTGATTGTACAGCAAAATAGCAATGAATGATAATAATTTGTAGTGAACCAGGTGGATTTAATGTTCGCAGTACTTTAATTTAATTTGATAATTGTTCTAACTGTTTTGTTTGTTTTCCTATGCTAGATGTCCGCTGTTCCGCAAAACCAAAATTATGTTTTTTGTGTGTAATTTCAATATAAGTTTTTCAGACGAACGTTTCAATGCTCATTTCACCCATTTATTAAGTTAACATCTACAAAGATAGCACTGAATCAACAATTTACCGCCATAATACTCGGTTAGTGACCGCATCTCTCCATCCTCGGTTCTGTCCCACGCTCGCAAAATCGATACGAACTTGATCCGCCTTCCTAGCTCGCTGCACTCCATGCCTTCTGGTACCAACTGGATCCGAAGCAAACACCATATTTGGTGTCCAGCATTCTTGCAACATACGTTGCCCATTGTATCCTACCAGCTTTGGCCACCTTCTGGATACTGGGTTCGCCGTAGAGTTGGGCGAGCTCGTGGTTCATCCTTCGCTGCCACACACCGTTTTTCTGCATACCACTAAAAATCTTCCTAAGTACCCGACGTTCGAAGACTCTAAGTGCTTGCAGGTCCTCCTCGAGCTTCCACGTTTCATGCCCGTAGAGGACTACCAGCCTTATGAGCGTTTTGTACATGATACATTTGGTGCGGGTGTGAATCTTTTTCGACCGCAGATTCTTGTGGAGACCAAAGTAGGCCCGACTTCAACTGATGATACGCCTCCGTATTTCACGGCTAACGTTATTGTCTGCCGTCAGCAAGAATCCAAGGTAGACGAACTCGTCGATCACCTCGAACGTATCCCCGTCTATCGTAAAACTGTTACCTAGGCGAGCCCTGTCGCGCTCAGCCCCACCAAAAGTAGCATGTACTTCGTCTTGGTGGCATTCACCACCAATCCAACTTGTGCTGCCTCGCGTTGCAGGCGGGTGCACAGATCTACCACCTTTTTAAATGTTCGGCCGACAATGTCTATATCATCCGCGAAGCAAATAAATTGACTGGATCTCTTAAAAATCGTACCCCTGCTGTTAATCCCGGCTCTTCGTATAACGCCTTCTAGCGCAATATTGAACAACGGGCACGAAAGTCGTAGTCCTCCTTGTCGTAGTCCTCGGCGAGATCCAAACGAACTAGAGTGTTCGCCTGAAACCTTCACACAGTTTTGCACACCTTTCATCGTCGCTCTAATCAGTCTCGTGAGCTTCCCGGGAAAGCTGTTCTCGTCCATGATTTTCCATAGCTCTACGCGGTCGATACTACCCAGTTAACACAAACTCGTATAGGATAGCGCATAAGAGTACAAATGTGGAGGCGATATACGTACTTGCTCCATATGGCTGTATGCAATATGTACGTATATCGCCTCCACATTTGTACTCTTATACCCTATCATATACGACTGTGTGTTTACTGGGTATCGTATGCCGCCTTGAAATCGATGAAGAGGTGATGCGTTGGGACCTGGTTTTAACGACACTACAGGTGACTGACGACAGAAAATAATCTGGGATAATACTTTGTAGGTCACATTTAGAATGGTGATCGCTCGAAAGTACTCACTATCTAACTTGTCGCTTTTCTTGTAGATAGGACATATTACCCCTTCCTTCCATTTCTCCGGTAGCTGTTCTGTTTTCCAGATTGTGCCTATCAGCCGATGCAGACAAATGGCCAGCCTCTCCGGGCCCATCTTTATGAGTTCAGCTCCTATATCAGCAGCTCCATTGTTCTTGAGCTGGTGAATGGCATCCTTAACCTCCCTCAAAGTGGGGGCTGGTTGGTTTCCATCATCCGTAGTACTGACGAAGGCATTTCTTCCGTTGTCTCGATATCCATTGCCTGCCCAGACAACCAGAAATTGCATGAAAGTTCACGTTATAACTCGTTTATTCATACTAATTAAATCAAACCCGTTAAACACCGTGGATAAACTCGTCAGATTCATGAGTTTTCTCGCATAAAACACTTTTTTTCTGAGTTCATTTGTTCATCTTGCTTCGTCTCGTACACTCGTACAAAGTAAGTCGAATCAATCCGTAGAGGCTGTCAAATCAACATTTGTTAACATAAGTTTAGTCGCATAAGATCATAGGTTAGTTCGGTAAAATATGTATACACTCGCATTGTATGTTATTATTCATTACATAATATATGCACGTATATCGCCTCCACTTTTGTATGTAGAAGGCCTTTTCGCGACATCTTGTAAGTGAAATTTTGCACATACAAAGCCTCCAGGTCATTTCGTTATACCTACATTTTGATTGCTTGGGTGTGCTTTCAGTGCCATTTGAGTGTTCGTCAAAGTGCTGCTTCCACCTTTCGATCACCTCACGCTCGTCCGTCAAAATGCTTCCATCCTTATCCCTGCATTTCTCGGCTCGCGACACGAAGCAGTTGCGGGATGCATTGAGCTTCTGATAGAACTCACGTGTTTCTTGAAACCGGCACAGCTGTTCCATCTCCTCGCATTTCCTCCAGGCGGCTTTTTTTCTCCCGAAAGAGGTGGGTCTGCTGTTGCCGTTTCCGTCTATAACGTTCCACATTTTGTCGGGTCCCTTGCTGCAGCATGACCGCCCGCGATACATTCTTCTCCTTCAGAATTCGCCTACGTTCCTCGTCGAACCAATCGTTCCGTTGACTCCGTCCCATGTACCCGACGTTGCTTTCAGTTGCATTGTTGATGGTTGTTCTTACTGTTCTCCAGCAGTCCTCAAGAGGGGCTTCATCTAGCTCATCCTCTTCCGGTAATGCAGCCTCGAGGTGCTTCGCGTACGCAGCTGCGATATCAGGTTGCTTCATTCACTCTAGTTCATACCGGGCGGTCGTCGGTACCGTACGTTCTTAACGACGGAGAGTTTTGGGCACAGTTTAATCACCATCACCAGATAGTGGTCAGAGTCGATGTTAGTGTCACGATAGGTCCTGACGTCGATAATGTCGGAGAAGTGCCGTCCATCAATCAAAACGTGGTAGATTTGTGTTTCTGTCTGCTGTGGTGATCTCCATGTGTATCGGTATGGAGAACTGTGCTGGAAGTAGGTGCAACGAATAGCCATATTTTTGGAGGCGAAATAAATAAGTCATAAGCCGTTTTTGTTCGTGGGCGATGGGCGCTGAACTTTCCAATAATCGGTATAAGCTTCTCCTCCTGGCCAACCTGAACGTATGATGATTTTGAAGTCGTGATCGCCTGATCACGCGCCTCTGCATATAACCCGTCGCTATAAGAGCTGTTTTAGGCTCACGTGTGTTGCCGTAGCTCTGGTAGATGGTATGATTATTTCTAAACCTTCGAACCATTGATCCCTTCCAACACCTACCTGCAACGCTACGATAACAAATCCGCGGTCCTTCTGCACGTCGGCGAGTATGCGTGTGCTCCCGATGAAGTTGACCATTCCCCCTAAATGTTCGGAGGACCATAGTGCGCAGTTAAGCTTAGAGTCCTTCTCTGGCACTCGGACGATGATCAGCTGTTGACGCCGCTCCTAACATGGAGAACAGACGCTCCAGGTTTGCAGGAGCAAACAGCCCCCCTTCCCTGTCAGCATACGACCAAAGTTCCCACCAGGGTTGGTTACCTGATCTTCCTTAAGGTTGCTCGTACCCCAGCCAGTACCACGAGGAGGTAGGGATAGGAGTTGCTGGGCAGGAGACTAAGGACCACACAGAGTGGTCTATTTTGTTCCTTCAGGTACGCGAGGTACCAATGGTACGCCATGCCAGCCATTTACTTCGGTTCCTGAATTGGCCAATCACATTGGTTTCTTTTGGGAGTTGGCAAATTAGGAGTACCCTGGCCAAAGAAGGTATATAGAAGTTAAAATTATAAGGAAAATTAATTATTTTCCTTTTTTCAATCGATTTGGATGAGTTAATAAATTTAGCACTACCATGTGAATGTGGTCTATTGTGTATGTATGTGTATGTAGGTAGCCACCAATCCTTGCTTGAGTCTTGCTCTGCATGCGGCTCCACTCAACAGTAAGGTCAAATTTTATTACCAATCTGCATTCAACATACCGCTGTATGAAGGGCCAAAAGGGGGGTGGCGGACCCGTAAGCAGAAACACTTACGCGAAACCCGCGGGAAATAGAGAATCTCCTTCCAGCCATATGATCCAACAGATTGAATATTAGAATTTGCAATACTTGTCGAGCTTTCCACGGAATGGTTTGTTAGAAGAAGGGCGCGTCAAATCTTTTACAACTGTTGGAGAGAAAAGTACTAGACGCGAACGACTAGCACTTTTCCTCCTGACTCCGATTGGCACTCCACTTCATTGTCCAGTTGTAAATTCAATGATGCCCTGATGCTCCCCTCCTCCCCAAGACATGGTAATTTTAATTATAGTAACATGTTATATAGTAGAACAGATTATAATATATAATAATAATATGGTAATAAAATATGAAAATAAAATGGTGTAAATAATCAAATATGACGCGGTTAAACAGAATTTGAATGCATGCATTATTATATCGGCCAACACATATAATTCTTTTGAATATTTGTCCTACTGATGATATTAGGCTGGTCGAGTGCAGAATGGTAAATGGTAATGGTATGGTATGGTTAAACAAATAATTTTAATAAAAATTAAAATTCATCGGTTTGTTAATAAAGTTTCCGGATACATTAAAAACAACTTTCCAGCTTCCATATGCTTAGGGAGGACAGAGTCATAATCAAATTTGTATCAACCTAAAAATAAAAATTAAATCACAGAGATCCTATAATATAAATCAATATAACAAAATAATATATAGTGCATTATGATACCAAAAAAATAGTAAAACAAAATTTCTGCATATAGAATGACTGCTGTTCGAGTAATCGCGCATTTTTTGAAACGAGTTGTTCGAATTGAGTCGTGCCTGATGTGCTGTTCATTTTCCTGAAAGGTTTTATGATGAATTTGAAGAAATATGTGTATTTTGTAATTGTTCCATTTTCTGTACATCCCCTATACGAAGCTTGTAAAATTTACAAAAGTCATCAGGCATAATACATTTTATATAATATAACATTATGGCATACAATATAAAAGAATAATACAATATAATATAATGTAATATAATGCGATATAATATAATACAACAAAATATAATATAATATAATGCAATATAATATAATACAACAAAATCTAATACAATATAATATAATATAATATAAAATAATATAATATAATATAATATAATATTATAAAATATAATATAATATAACATAATATAATATAATATAATATAATATAACATAATATAATATATTATAATATAATATAATATAACATAATATAATATAATATAATATAATACAATAAAATATAATATAATATAATATAAAATAATACAATACAATATAATATAATATAATATAATATAATATAAAATAATATAATATAATACAATATAATATAACATAATACAATATAATATAATATAATATAATACAATATAATATAATATAATATAATATAATATAATATAATATAATATAATATAATATAACACAATATAATATAATATAATATAATATAATATAATATAATATAATATAATATAATATAATATAATATAATATAATATAACACAATATAATATAACATAATATAATATAATATAATATAATATAATATAATATAATATAATATAATATAATATAATATAATATAATATAATTTAATATAATATAATACAATATAATATAATATAATACAATATAATACAATACAATATAATATAATATAATATAATATAATATAATATAATATAATATAACATAATATAATATAATATAATATAATATAATATAATATAATATAATATAATATAATATAATATAATATAATATAATATAATATAATACAATATAATATAATACAATATAACATAATATAATATAATATAACATAATATAATATAACCTAATATAATATAACCTAATATAATATAATATAATACAATACAATATAATATAATATAATATAATATAATATAATATAATATAATATAATATAATATAATATAATATAATATAATATAATATAATATAATATAATATAATATAATATAATATAATATAATATAATACAATATAAAACAATATAATCACCCTCATTCCCGTTTAAGGTCGATCAAACTTTCGATCGAATTCACGGCCCACTTGATTTTTCTGGCGTAGACGGGAATGCAAAACGGTTTTTGATCTAAGGAGCACTCGAACGCAAACTAGAATAGGAATAAATACAATATAAAATAACATAATATAAAACAATATAATATAACACAATATCATACAATATAATATAGTATAACTGAATATAATACAATATAATACCGCAATAAAACATTATTTAATCTGTAGAAGTAAAAACGTAATTTGTTTGTAAAGATTCATCTTCCAAATGGATTACCAAAACAACATATTATTCTCCACTGATGCATGCCTACATGAACCTGCAAGGAAACAGTTTAGATAATTTGTGATGGTGATAAAAAATGCGTTGCAATCTCATTTGGAGGCAGTATAAGGTCAGCTAGAACACCTAATATAATTTAACATGATAAACTTTTATAAAATATAATATGGTGTTATATAATATAAAAAATATAATACAATATAATCCCATTGATGCGCCTATGATGAAGATTTGATGAACAACCGTGTAGCTGTGGTAGGAAGTTAACATTAATGAATCTCTTCAGTGGCATGTTACATAATTAAAAGTGTTGCCAAAATTATTCATCATATACAACTTTTCAATTTAAATATGTATATAATCTGCCAACTATAAAGAATGCCGCAAAAAATAAACATAAGAATTACGGAACATAATAATGAAATTGTGTTTAATAATCAGCTGTTAAGAAAACATTTTCTTACAACGCAAAGAAATAACATGAATTTAAAACTAAGAATAAAAAAAATATATGAAAATTTACCTACCATACCATTCCGTGTAATTCAAGTAATGACGTCACTACAATATGACAAACGCTCACACGGAGCACGCGTCCAAGTTGCACATATCTGCATGAAGTTAGTAAACAACAAGGCCAGTAAACGTCAACATCCCACACATGATCAAAACTGTACAGAATCCCACAGCTACACATCTTCGTACCCCCATCCCTTCCTCACCCACAGCTCCTCCACTACTCTCCGTGTAATATTGGGCGAAGGGTTCACACATAGATGTGAGCATACCTTGGTCCACAGCCACCGGTACAAAAAAAATGGGTGAAACAACTGTGGGAGAAAAAGGGATGCGTATATAAACATGCAATCACACACATGCTCCGTATAAACGATTTTGAGAGTGTATTTGCGGTTCAACAGGAGAGCATGAGAGAATTAGCTGCGCGCAACAATCATCAATCTGAGGCATTCGTGTTACTTCAATGAATCTCACCCACCCGCTGCCTTTGTGTCGTCCAAGCTTTCGTTACATTCAAAACAAACACTATCAAACCTGCTCAATAACGAGTGCATTGCCGTCGCCTTTGTGTCATTTGTGTAATAGCATAAGTATCACCTTGATGACTGTGGGATCTAAGGCGGCCAAGACAACGACATAAATTTAGTGGAGCTGAGAAACAGGGAAAAAAATAATCTCTTCGTATCTTCATCATCATTCAGCACCTAATATTTCGTCACTATAAACATAGCGCTCCATGCCAATGACACCCTCCTATGACATGCCGCACGACCCTGTCCCCGCTTTCCAAAGAAGAAAATTTCTAAAGTCAATCACATTCTCAAATCAAAATCTAGAACACGAACATTTATAAGAGAAATGAAAGTATAAACTTAGCTGAAAACTCCGTCGTTTGGCTGTCCTGGTCTAGTCTTGATGCTGATGAATGTAATGATTACTCAGTGGCTTGCGTTCACACCACTACACTTGTAGAGTACTAAACGTTTCAGTTACAAACACCTACCACTCTCCACAAGTATGGAATTACAAACTGCTGAATTCACACCACTACCGAGTCAGTATGACCAAACTGTATTTTTGCACATTTCACAATACTGATATACACAATCAACAAGGCACTAACACCCCAGTAGAAACCACACATATTCACACAAACAAAGAGCATGAGCTGGAAAAAAAACATGGCGACTCAACCAAATCAAACTGGGCAATGGAAACTGAAAATTGAAATTCTAACACTAAATGCACATTTTCATGACGAACTCCGTATTATTTCTAGGCACATTCACTTATTCTATTACACTACGTGAAAAAGTATAATTTTGAAGAGTTATATACACTGTATTTCAAAATTTACTTCGCATCGCGATCAATCCGCGCCTACAATTGTGCGGGGTGACCATGTGAATGTGGTCTATTGAACACAAAATGTTTCATACTGATAGGCGATATAAAACATTGTATAATCCACTATGGCTACGACTGGCGTATGAAACATTGTAACTCCAAAATAAATTGTAGAACCTTCATCTTCCCGGGTACTATTTATGCTCTTGAAATGTAAAATATGATGTTCTTGTGATATGATGAGACTTCTTGGATACACTTTAGTATGAGGGAAGTTATTTACCCATTTTGCATCGATATTCTAGAAAATCTTGGATGACCTAGAACATCCTTAAAATACCTTTTTCAGCATATTTTGCTCTTATTGTGACTTTATGGTTCATTAAAACAGAAAAAATTAAATTCATACGTTAAATGTATATACAAAAAAGTCGTTATGAAAGCGTTATAACGTTGCATAGCAGTGTAAATTTTCACTGCATTGTGTTTATGATTTCGCTGTCATTGACAACGAGGTCACGTTGTATGTATGACGCGGCGTCATTGACGCCGAGCTGATCAACCCATCCATCGCGGATTTCAGTGCAACTGTCAACCGCGACGCGATTGTTAATATTGCTGGCTACTCCGCCTACGTGCCCTAATGACCGTCGATATGCATTCAATCTCCATTTATGCCCAATCAGAAGCTGTAGCATTTCGACTTTTTTGTTCGCGCTCTTCATAATTATACAAGTTAATGCATTTTTTTTTGAGTGACGCCACCCAATAACCACAGATTGTTCTTTTCGCTTGCCACCGCGTCACGATTCATTCGACGCAAAATTTATATTTAAATGCATATTCGGGCAGACTGAAATGACTCCTGTTGATGGCACTTTTGGTATACAATCGATATATCTGGCTATTGAAAAGGGGGGCTTTGAATGCACATTCCGTTTAAGGAGTGCTGTTTTCCATCAACTTTGTATGCATGCCTGCCATTCAAATATCTGAATATGTACACATAGCATGATGCATGCATGCCATTGAGAGCTTCGGAGGTCAAAAAGCCTGTCTCTGCAATCGGGAGCAATGGATCATGAACTCCACTCAATCATTTGCTCATCTTTGTCAAATGGCATGATGTAGCACATTCACTTTGACGTGAAAGGTACATTAATCTGCCAGTGCTTTTTAGTAGTTTCTCATGTGTTTCATTGAAATGCGATAGCATCATGATTGCTTCTTGGACGTAGAAGATTTACCTTCTTGGCATTCTATTCCCACTGGGGAAGAGCTTCCTTCTCAACTTGGTGCTTTGTGTTCACTTCACTATAAAAATATGAAAAATTGCAAATGAAAATAATATTTATTTATGATATTTAATCACCTTCAAGATTTACTTTGACATGGAATGTTTTTGTTGTGACTCCATGGTGCTGAAAATGGGGTTCCTTTCTACATCAAGCGTTTTTTAAGCTCTTTATAAATATCATTCTAAACATTACATTCATTTCTTATATCTAGGTGTTCTGTGTTAGAAAGCGCTATCAACCTAATTTGGTAAAACTAAATGAAGCATGTTTTAACATTTTGTTAACAACATATTACATTTCATTTGCCGTAGCAGTTCAGATTTTTTTTTACCGGTGAATTGGTTTCACCTTTATAAGAAAAAAAAAAAACGTTTTCAATTATCTTAACCTAGGTATATAACGCATTAATCGTGGCAATGGATGATTGCTACAATTTTTGTCTAAATTTTTTAATGATTTTATTCGAGATTTGATCCAATGTTTCATCATCGATATTCTATGTAACTCATCGGTACTATACCAGGGAGGAAGCTTCAGAATCATTATCAAAATGTTGTTTTGAATACTCTGCAGAGCTTACTTCCTGGTATTACAACAGCTAGTCCATATTGGTACAGCATACAACATGGCTGGCCTGAACATTTTGTTTGATGATTAAAAGCTTGTTTTCAAGACAAACGATTTTCTGTTAATGAGTGGATACAGATATTTTATATATTTGTTACATTTGGCTTTAATGTCCTCAATATGATTTTTGAAAGTTAAGCTTTCATCTAGCATGAACTCTAGATACTTTAAGATCAATTTATTGGAACCCCTCTCAACGTGACAACATTTCTACTTGAAGGTTTCAAATAAAGTGCTTTTGGTTTATGTGGGAATATTATTAGTTGAGTTTGGAAGCATTAGGAGCAATCTACCGTTTTTGCAAGCATGAAGAAAAAATATCCTAACTCTTTTGCAATATACTACAGATGACACGCAGGCGTCGCCCTTTAGCGGAGAGGCCTGTGTCATCCGCAAACAAGGATTTTTGACATCCTTGAGGTTACTCAGGTATGTCAGATGTGAAAATATTGTATAATATTGGCCCCAAAAGGCAGCCTTGAGGAACACCAGCTCTACAGGAAGTCTTTCAGACTTGGAGTTCTGATAATTGTCCTGAAATGTACGATTCGACAGATAGCTTTGGATTATTCTAACAATGTATGTTGGAAAATTTAAGTTTTTTAATTTTACAATGAAGCCTTCATGCCAAACACTGTCGAATGCTTTTTCTGTGTCTAGAAGAAAAAGACCAGTAGAATAGCCTCCAGATTTGTTGGAACTAATCAAATTTGTTACACGTAGAAGTTGATCAGTGGTAGAATGTCCATGGCGGAATCCGAAATGTTCATTGGCAAAAATTGAATTTTCGTTGATGTGGACCATCATTCTATTCAAAATAACCTTTTCAAAAAGTTTACTAATGAAGGGATGCGCGCTTTCAAACTGCATAGGAAGTTTTTGAGCGCAATAAGTTAGTTCAAATTTGTTTTCCTCTTTCAATGCCGGTATTGGTTTCTCAGGTTTTTTCAAAATTTTAGATAATTTCCAAAGGGGCGTAGAGCCAGGGTTCAATTGAAAAATTTTACTTTCAAAATTTTTGTTTTTAATTATGAAAAACGTTTCTTGATTTATTTCTGCAAATCCTGCCATATAATTTTCGAAGTAGGATCGCGAGTGCGTTGAAATTGCCTTCTCCTCACGTTTTTAAGACGGATCAAGAGTTTAAGATCATCGTCTATTATCACGGATTCAAATTTAACTTCACATTTTGGAATTGCAATGCTCATGGCTTCAACAATGGAATTTGTTAAAGTTTCAAGAGCATTGTCAATATCAAGTTTTGTTTGTAAAGAAATGTTAACATCAAGATTAAAATCAACATATGTTTCATGTATATTCCAGTCGGCTCGAAAATAATTGAAAATGTTGCTGATAGGATTCAGAATCGTTTCATGGGATATTTGAAACGTAACAGGGATATGATCAGAATCAAAATCAGCATGAGTAATCAATTGGCTACAAAGATGACTAGAGTCGGTTAAGACCGATTGTTCGACATTTCCCTGAATGCAATTTCCTCGAATGACGTTTTCGTTTTCGAATGAATGAAAGAAGGGAACATTTCTGATGGAATCAGTAGCACCTGTAAGTAGAACAACATTAACACAGCAAAGCTTCAAAGAACAGCCCACGATGATAAGAAGGCTAGAAGTCCTTATCCGCAACAGTTGTGACAAACGGTTGTGAGCGAGCTTGCTTTGTTGTTTGTTTTTCGTCTATTTTGATAAAAATTTGATTTACTGCTGATAGACAAAATAAAGTGCCCACCTTACCAGTTTTCGAATTTCTCTCATTGATTTGGTTCAAATTAAAATTAACACATTTAAATCTTTTTTGATATTTTATGTTTGATATTCTTGTTTCATTATTCCGTTGATTTTAACGAGGCTTCCTACTCCACCCCATGAAAAACACCCCCAGACCATCACATTTCCTCCTCCATGCTATCAGTGTGTGATTCTTGATCAAGCGATCGTTAACTGAAAATGAGCATTGTTCGATACTCTACCAGGTAAATTCCTGAAACGACCGTTATCGTAACGGATATTATCTTTCATCTGCCTGGCACAAGCCTCGACGACTCTCCTACGCGAAGGGCGATCCCAAAAAATTGACTTATGATTGCCCCCGTAATTGGCGCATATGAACTTATCGGTATCTTCCTTCACTGGATAGACGTCCTTAGCGTGAGAAGAACCTCCGCAAATTATGCATTTAGCATCCATGCGACAATTTTTTGTACCATGACTCCACTTTTGGCACCGACGGCACTGAGTGGGGTTCTGGTAATTTCCTCCAGATTTCTGGAAATGTTCCCATGTCACACGGACATTGAACATAAGTCTAAGTTTTCTAAAGCTATGATATTATTTAGATCTTTTTTGTTAAAGTGAACTAAACAATATTCTTGAGAAAGCCCTTTCCGAGTAATGCCAGATTAGGTTCTCTTTTTCATAATGATTACTTGGATGTAATTCTATTTTTGATCTCTTCAGGTGACTTATAGTCACTTGAGAAACATATCAAGACGACTTTGAACAAACGTTCAGTTTTATCGTCATAAGTAAAAAAAAAAAATGTGCTTCTTCTCTTCAAGATGTTTGAGAAGAAGCTCGCGATCTTAAGAGTTCCTGGCGAAACGCGACAGTCTCCTTTCTTTGCGGTTTGGGAGGAGACCTTGATTCCCCTAATAGAGTTCAAGATCTCCTGCATAATCCCGCAAATTCGGAACTCTTTGTTTCCTCACTTGAATCGAAGAGCCTGGGCTAGAGACTGCTTCGATTAGGTGTTCGAAAAATTTGTGTAGAGCATCGAACTGATTGCTTATTTCGATGCAATTATCAACATTATCCATTTCACCCTTGGAAGAAAGCATACCGGAGAAACGTCCTTTCTTCCATCCTTGCCACGTTTAGTGACAGTTTTAAATCCCACTTTTTTGGAAGGAAGTTGTGAATTCAGAGACTTTCCCTTCCTTTTGTTTGTAGTTGCAACCATGTTTAGTGAATAAACTAAAGAAGATATGACCTTCGAGAGGTTTTTTTTTTCTCAAGACGGTGTCCAAAAAGGATTACTACCGCTAGCTTTCGCTAACGGATTCAAAGAAAAATCGAAGGCACGGGTCCAAACAAGGATCGTAATGGGATCAATAGTAGAAAAAATAGTTCTCAAATGTACTGTTTAATTGCTTTAGGTAGTTTTTTTTTTAAAACTTCCAAGAGCAGAGAGAATTCGTGTAAGCACAGCACGAAGATACGATGCCCACTTCGATGTACCCTAATTCGCATGAATGATTTATGCGATTTACATTGTTTTCCAAAATTAAGCTTATAAGGATCGCTACCAAAGGATTTTTGGTCTATATTGTAATTAAGACACCAAATGGATAAGCGACATTCGAGAAAAAACCTTTATTGCAACGATACACAAGCTCACCCTTGTCTGATTTGAATTAGAAATTGGACGAAGTTTTTTGCAATGATTGCTTTTTCTTTTAACAATTTGCAATACATGGCAACATGTTAGAAATTAAATGCTTGACTTTCTGCACAATCAAAGATGGTTATTATATATTTGCCGTTTTTTATTCGAAGCTGCTTGCCTTTTCGACTTTTTGCTTGACAAAGCTAAATCCAAAGCCAACGTCAGAGTGGCAAGTCGAAATGAATGTCTTTGCATGCAGTTTCTTGATTTGATATGATTATGCAGCACATGGCAACAGGGCTTTGTATTATGCAGATAGCAATAGAATGTATAATAGCATTATTGTGTACAGTCGTATGTTTATCCGTAGACAGATGTACAGTCTGCTACAAGCAGACATTTACCATGGTTTTGTAGTGCAGCATGTGAATTTGTTTTGTCATTCTCATTGGGTTCTTTCGGAATTTATTATATCGTTTGCAGCTACAAACCCACATCGAATTATTGTTCTCTTAATATGTTGGTCCATTTTCATGTTTGTACGAACTACCGTTTACTTATATGTTTTCCAGTAAACGTAAAACACAACTATAAACTATTGCATGTTATTCGAACAAATATCATCAATCTTGTCAATATAATTAAAAACCATTGAAAATCATCAAGCTTACAGCCCCGGTCATGACTCTTGGCAGCGAACGAATCATCTTTCTCAAAAAACCGATCCTCCAGGTGTAAAACGTCTCACATTTCACGACGCGCGACGATTTACGACTTGACTTGGCCAGCCAAACACGGCAAACAACAACGCCGCGCATCACACCAATTTGCAGGATCCATTCCATTCGGATTGCACACATTATTTTCTGCAGCATCGTCTCTTCTTCATCAACCACTCGCCGGTTTGTGGGATGTAATTCGTTTTAAACAGCGCAATAAAATGCAATTTTCGCGACACCCGGGATAAACAATTCATTCACCCCGTTTGGCTGCGTGTGGATTACAGTTGCAATACTTTCCCGAGATGGGGGTTCCCAAACTTTTGGCAGTTATTCATATTTTTAATAGGTTCAACATAATCCGCATGTAAAAGGCTCACCGGGAGTAAACAGAACACTCTTAAAGAAATGTAGATAATGGACGTCCACATCCGGATTCCGACATGGATATTCGACCACTCGTCAACTTCCAAAAAATCTGAAGGCTATTACTAGTCTTGCTCTTCTAGACATAGAAAAAGTTATCTGTCATATCGTACACTTCAGGTGAGTTATCAGAACTCCAGGTCTAAAAGACTTCCTGTAAGAGCTAGTGTTCCTCAATTTTGGAGCTAATATGATACAATATTTTCACATATGACTTACCTGAGTTACCTCAGGGATGACAACAATCCTTGTTTGCGGATGACACAGGCCTCACCGCCGAAGGACGAAGCCTGTGTGTGATTTGTAGTAGATTGCTAAAAAGTTTGGATTTTTTTTCTTCATACTTGCAAAAATGGATGATAAATCAAGAGCACTTTATTTGAAACCTTCAAGTAACAATGTTGTTACGATGAGAGGTGTTCCGCAACTTTCCCCAAGTTGAGAACATCTGCCCACAAAGCATGTGCACTGCATCGGGATAGAAGTTCATTTTTGGGACCAATCCGAAAGCGTCAGCCTCAGTCTGGCTGGAGCATTGTTTATGACTACCGCCCTCGGGCAAAGGGGAGAAAATGCGTTCGCTTTACGGCCAATAAATTTTAGATTTCGATATATAACTCTTGTATTAATTCGCACGTCACTAGAACAGTTCGCGCTTCGGCAGGGACGGCGGCGACTAAGAATTTGCTGGGACGATGAGTAAAGGGCAGCAAATGGTAGACACTGCTCATCAACGTGGATGCTCGAGTAAATTGTTCCCTCCCAGTAACTGTTTATTTACGGTGGAAATTCCGTAGGACTTAAGGCTGTCCACTTAACACGGCACATAACTCAATTTAATCTCGGACTACGTCCTAAACTTTGCGAAATAAAACGTGCCGTGCTGCGAAGTCGTAAAGTGGGATCAAACACTAGCCACAATGTTGTTCCAAATCGTCATTCCGAGCGAGTGTTGTTGGCTTATAGTGCCAAACAAATGTCCAGCGTGAATGAACTGCCGCGGTTTGAAATTTGAAATGAATTTTATGTAATCAAACCATTTCTCATCGGAACTGTGGAGAAAGTAGTTTGTTTCTCTTTTATTATTTTCAGTAGTCATTAGATACAGAGTTAGCGACTATAGAAGTACATTAATTCTTCGATTTAGAATGTTATTGACTTCGAACACTGACGCATTAATGATAATTTCAGTTACAACATACATTTGATTTCAGTGCAATGTGTAAAGTAGAAAAAAGTAGATTCCAGAAACGTACATAAATCGAAAGACCTTCAAACATTGTGACTGTTTTGAATTTAAAGCCATCTACATAGTAAGGATATTCCCAAAACATTATTTTTGCTTAGGAAAATTATCATAAAATAAAATATGCTTAGAAATAGTCCAGCGACTCATTCTTGTTTATTTTTAAAGTATTTTTTATTCAGGGTATTATAATTCACATTTATTATTCCAAAATTAACCCGTATAGGCTTGAGTGAAAGCAAAAATACTGAAACCCTCACCGCTCATTGAATTCTTAACGGATGCAAATGATTTTTTGTCAGTTCAGTGGCCCACATATCTTGTTTCTAGAAATGGCCAGAGAAACTCAGAAATATTTCTGTGGCCGGAGTTATTCCGGTTGGTTACTGGGTCAAGTCGCCTAAAAATAACTATTTTTTGGGACATGCCAAGATACCTTTATTTATTTGCAATGACAATCATTTTTATTTGCATAAATCATTAAGATCTGATATTCAACATCATAAATGAAGAGTTTGCACCGATTAAAATATACCGGATGTGGCCATTCGGACGTAATGCCCGGAAGAATCGGCTGTAGATTTGTTGGATACTAAACCGTTTCAGTTCTCGAAAAGTAGAAATCAAACATAATTTTGCACTAAAATGCGTTCCCATGATCTTGGCACAGACGTTCAGATACAAATTGGCCACTTTATCATAAGTTTGAGGCGTCCCGGAACTCGAAAATGATCATTTATAGGATTAATCAAATGCAAAACTTATAGTTATCCAATTTAATCGTTTCTCAAAAAGTTTACACTGATGCAATTTTCTTAAAATTCCGTCATGTAGTGGGCACATTATAGCCGATTCCGGAAATTATCTGTGACTTGAAATTAGCCTACCTTGAGGGTCACAAACGTACAGTACCCTTCTCACCCAACCTGACCCAGTGATCCACCGGAATAGCTCCAGCCACAAGAATATTTCCGCGTTCCTCTGTCCACTTCTAGAAACTAGATATGTGTGCCAGTATACTGACAAAAAATCATTTGAATTCGTAAAGAATTCGCTGAGCGGTGAGGGTTTTATAATTTTTGCTTTCACTCAGGCCTATACGGGTTAAAGAGATATAAATTGGACCAGAGGGATGAAGGGTGATCTTTAGGTGGAAGCAGTACTCCGGTGAACATCTGAATAGCGCATAGAGCTTAGTGACATTTGAACACACGATGCATATGGAAATATTACCCAATTTGAAAAATTTACACTCGAATCCTGGGGGTTTTCGAGGCAGAGTGTATATTGTTTTCCTCTCAGTTTCACAATCACATCTACACTAGGCCACTCATACCATTGAGCGTGACAACTACTCTAGGACACAAGAATATTGGAAAACATTCCTATGCAAGCATTGCAACTTCAAGGAAAGTTAAGGATAGGAGTAATTTAACATCAAAAGAACACTAAGGCAACCTGAAATAATAAGCTTTTATTTACTTCAGCTCTTATAACAAATCATGATAGGCTTTTTAAACATAGCAATACTTCTGCACCAGCTGATTTGTGTGCATTAGCCAAAATCTGGTAGACGGAATAGTTGCCGGAGAGGTGAAAATAAAGGTATGTAATAAGGACGACAAAATTGTCCCTCTTATATCGCAAAAATCCAATGAAGCGATTTTCAAATCTACCAGTTACATTTTCAATTATTTAAGAGTTGACTGAACAATTAGGTCGACTCAAATTGCAAAAACATTTCAATTTCCATCTCACATATTTTTCTTATCTTTATATTCTTATATCCTTATATTTTTTTGATAAAAATAGCGTTCCGCCAAAATTTCATATATTTTTGTGAAAATGTGCAGGTAGCTTAAAGACGATGAAGGTTTATGCGAAAATGTTAATGAAGCAACTAAAATAATATTTATAACACTCTTAACCTTCCTTGTGCATTAAGATTATTTTTGGCCAATCGGCACTCTAAATGAGCTGTAACTTTGTAGAGAAAAGAGATATAAATCTGAAATATGTTGACTCTTTCTAACTTCTGAAAACGAACATTTTCAGGTCTTACAAGGGCCTGAGCGAGCAAATTAGTTGGTTTGGCATGTTTTCCTCATTTTGCGCGCGATTTGCCGGGTGTGCGGTACGAAAGCCCAAGCGCTCGAATTCGCTTTCGTGCGTCCGGTGTAATTATGTTTATTTTTCTTTTCTTGGTTTGCGCTTTGTTCGTTTCCGAACGGAGTCTGTATGCTGTAAAGAAGCTGAAAGTGGATTGTGGCTGCTTGGTCGAGGATGAAGGATTAATTGATGAGCTCGTTTCATGCTTTTGTTATGAATTACTAAAATATGTATGACTACACATTTAATCATTACAACGGTGGGACGTAAATATGTAGTTTTGTAGTTTTGTAGTTTAAAAAAGAACTTTGAATGGTTCGACACTATAAGTGTGGACTTGCAAAAGGTCCACTTTATACAACAAACTTTGAACGTTTCGCCACTGTTAGTGTCGGCATGAGAGTTTCCTGTGTTGGTCTAGCCAATCCAGTTTTTTTTCTTTTCAAATGAGTAAAATATGATAACACATGCTTTCGTACTGACAACTGTAGGAATGTTGCGTTTAGCTAATTGTTCAACAAAGTTTGAATTGTTTTTATCATGGCCTTATCACTTATCAAAGTGAATCCTGTGACCCAACGACCCTCCCCATTAACCTTTGTGGAGATGCGTAAGCAAACACGGTCCCCAAATAGCAAAGGTTACACACTAACATTCCTTCCCCAATCCCACTTGACTGCAAGGACGTGGTCGGTACCGTTATTGACCCTGTTTAAATAGAGGTACTGAATTATGCACACTGAATAAGTTTATGACCAATCCCAGCCAAACTTCTTGTTGATTCTTTGTGCATCTTCACTGACTTCGGTCAATCACGGAGTAGCAACCATTGATGTATAGTCAGTCTAAGCTAAGCTAAGCTTCTGAAAACGATCGCTTTTACTACAAGAAGCTTTCAGTGACCTCTAGGAATGGCGCTACAAAAAAGTGACACATGCATTAAGGGTTAAAAATGGCTCATGACCTTGAAATGCTCTCAAAAATCTATTTTTGAGCCGATTTTTGGTCTTTTAGCTTTATATGAAATATATGAAACCGGTGGACAGAACCCTGGACATTTTTTGTAAGTATGACCACTCTGGACACAAAAGCCAGGTTCCTCCTCAATAATCTTTACTAGGATTCCTCCAGGAATTTCTCTAAGGATTTCTCCGGGAACTTTTCAAGCTGCAGCGATTTCTTCAAATGTTTTCTCCTGATAATCCTATAGAGCATCGTCCAGAAATTTCTCCAAAGACTAATCCAAGGATTCCATATGGAAAATCTTTATAAAAATGCTTGGCTTTATCTAGGAATTCCTCCAGGAATCTTAAAGAATTACTCCTGTCATTTCCTCAGCGATTTCTACAAAACAATCCTACAAGCATACCTGTAGAAAATGCCCCAGGAAGATCTCTCGAGATCCCTCCAGAAAATATTCCGGAGATTTCTTTAGAGATTGCTCCAGGTATTCAACCAGGATTTTTTTCCGAGTTTCCACCAGGAATGCTACACGATTTTCATTAAATAATTCTACTTGGGATATCTTTTAGAAAATTGCCACATGAAATACTCCAAAGATTTTTTTCAAGTTATCCTCCAGAAATTCCTCGCAATTTTTTTTTCTAGAGATTCGTTATTTCTGTACAAATTCCTCTTGAATTCCTCCAAGGATTGAATCGGAAGTTACCCTTAAAAGTGTGTTTAAAATTTTCATCAAGGGATGGTACACAAATTATGTCACGCTAAATTTCAACTTTTTCGACCCGCTCCCCCCCCCTTTGTCACACTTTTTGTATGAGTCCTCCGAAAATTTTGTAAGGCTTGTCACGCTTGGCTCGACCTCCCCTTGGAGCGTGACGTAATTTGTGCATGACCCCCAAGATTTTTTCCTGGAATTGCTCGAGGAACTCCTTCACTGAAGAAGTTTTGAAAAGCCCCTTGATAAATTCCTAAAAGAATCGCTGGGGAAATTCTTTGAGCCATCCTTGGAGGAACCGCTAGAAAAATTGCATGAAGAAATCCTCAGAGTAATCCCTAGACATCCCAGGATGATACCTCTAGAAAAAAATATGGTGACCCTAAGAGTGCCTCCAGCGATTCTTTTAAGATTTTTTCTAGGAATTGCTTAAGGAAATCCTTTATTGAAGAAGTTTTTGAAAAGCCTCTGGGTAAATTCCTGAAGGAATCACTGAAAAATTCTTCGAGTCATCCTTTTAAGAATTTTATGAAGTAATCTTAACAGAAAAATCTGGGAAAATCCCTTGCGGAATCCTTGCCTTATGAGATTCCTTGGAAAATTCTTTAAAAATCTTGCAGAAGCCTCGGGATCAATATCCGAGAAAATCTCTGGAGGAATTCGTGAAGAAATAACTGGAACAATTTTGATAGGAACCAATATTGAGATTTTTCTGAAGTTATTCATGGAGAAATTTCTGAAGAAATTTCTGTGTAATTCTTTGGAGGAGTCCATAGAGAAATTTTCCTGAATTTCTTGGATCCTTGTATGAATCAATGAAAGTTTACCTGAGGTAATCGATGAAGGAATCTTTGTATGTAATGACCTGGGTAAATTGTTACAAGATTCCCTGGAGTTATCTCAGGAGGAATTACTGGAGAAATTCCTGGAGTAATCCTTGAAGGAAGTCGCGCAAGAATCACTGTGAAGATTATTCGGGAGGTATTTTTGGAGAAATATATGGAGGAATCCATAGAGGGGTTTTCCTAGACGAGTCTAGGTAGAAATTTTCCTAATGTTATCCCTAAAGAAATTCTTAGAGTATTTTTTGATAAAATTGCCGTAGGATGATTCGATGGTGAATATCTTGGGGAATTTCTAAAGAAATGAATTCCTGGAGGAATTTTTAGAAAGCCAGAACGAATGATCTGAGGGAATCCACGAAAGATTACCGGAAAATTCATCGGAGTAGCAATTTTCCAGGAGGTATTCCTTATGGAATTCCTGAAAGAATCCAAAAAAACGTGAAGTAATTTCTTGAAGAATTCCTGATGTAATTCCTTGAGTGATCCCTGGAAGAATCCATGGAGCCCTAAAGAGGACTACCTGGGGATATTCCTCTATTTTGATGGAATCCATGGAGAAATTTCTGATGAAATATCTGGAATAATTCTTGCAGAGATTGTTATAAAGCAACCCCTGAAGAAAAATTTGGAGACATCTCTGCATGGATTCCTAAAGAGTTTTTCTGAAAGAATATTAGGATTAACCGCTTGGGTTTCGTGGCCTTGCGGTTAGTTTTACCAAGCATTTAGCCACATCGTATCAAAGAGTGTGGGTTCGATTACCGCTTCAGTCCGGAAAAGACTCCAATCCGGAATTTCGATTGTGCCACCGGGCGTTGCATGCTAGTCCATTGTCTAGTGTGGTGCTTCCTTCAAAGGGCAAATCGTCCACTGGAAGCATTACGTGTCGGCGTCTTAAAAATTCTTGGAGGAATATCTGGAAGGATTCCTGGAAGAATCCTTGGAGACGTTCCTGGAGGTATCCCAGTAAAAATGTTAGTTGAGGAATCTATGAAAGATTCACTGGAGGCGTTCTTGCGGAAACAAATTAAAAGTTGTAATAAATCTCTTGAAAAATCTTCGGTAGAATTCCTGGAGAAACCTCAGGAAGAGTGTCTGGAAACAATGTTTTTGAAGATATATCGAGAGGAATAGGGGGAGATCCCCCAGTACCGGATAGCACCCAATACCGGACAAAGTCGAAAAATTGAGATATCATGGTCCAATCAAGATGGTGTATTAGAAGAAAAGAAAGCTATAATGGAGGCTAATGTTTGCGTAGAATAACATATCCTTGAAATATGTATGCCTTTTTTAAAAAGTAGAAAAGTTTGAAAATCTTAAAAAAATTGAGGTATCGCCTTAATTTTGAGCCTATTTTGTAATTTTTTTTGAATATGAAAAAATACTTGGATCACGCAAGCATGATCGAATATAATCCTAATTTGATAGTATGAATGTATTTTGTACCATAATTTAACAAAATATGGACAAATTACAATTTTTGTTAAGCATCTTCTATCCCCCAGTTTCGGACAGCTTGATTTGCTATATGATATCTTTGTAATTATTGCACCAGTGTTTCTAAATACATTCATTTTTCATGATTTTCGTCGATCATGGCATCAAACATGCAATAAAATTAAGAAGAATGAACAATCAGAACAACATCGTAAAATGTGCTATTTTTCATCATATAGGAAAAAAATTTTTGATGGACATCTTGCAAATTAAGAAAAACTCAAATTGTTCTTGTAAATGTTGCAAATGCATTGAATTGGCAATTATATAATATTCCTATAGTAAAAACATTCAATGATGCTCAAATTTACAGAATTCGAGGCATTTCCAGATCGTGTCCGGTATTGGGTGCCACCTTTCAAGATCGATCATTTTGGTACTTAAATACATAATCAAAATCCAATGTCAAAATTCATATTTCTGTTTTCGAATTTATTTTTGTACACTATAAAAATGATAATATTTATCATAAATGGGTAACACGAGCACATAAAAGCAATATTTTTCGAATTATGAATTTAGTGGCTTAAGTGTCCGGTACTGGGGGATCTCCCCCTACCTGGAGTAACCATTGGAGATTTTCCTAAAGGAACTGGGGGATTTCTTGGAGTTATATTTAAAATGGTTAGATTTGTAATATTATATGCAAAGAAACCATTTGTTGGCTATTGAAATATCGTTTTCTAGTCGTACTAGTCTAGATAAGGGAGTGTATGAATTGAAACTTATCGCACGGATGGATATCTAGCTCATGTTACCCAAATAATGATTTTTTTTCATATTAAATGCAGGTTATTAGATTTTGACATAGTGTTTTGTAAGCGATAATAGTCTAGTAAAAGAAGTGCATGAATTTACACTGATCACACGGATCGTTATCATGCTCATTTTACACAAATTCCCCGAATTACGAGACTCTTTTTAGAATTTCTCATATTATTTGCATGGCAACTGTTCATAAAGTATTGAAATAACGTTTTCTAAGCTATAAAAGTCAACGGAAGTGACCGAAATAATTACAATTGATCGCACGGATCGTTATCATTCTTAATTTACCCAAGATCCCCATTTGTTAGTCTATTGATTTCTCACATTATGTTCAGGGAAGGTGATAATTAGCTATGCTATTATGCTTACTAAGCGATAACAGTCTAGAGAAGAGAATCATGCACTTATTCATCAGGATTAGATTGTTTCTATTATATTCAATGGAACCTCTTATGAGTTATGAAGGTAAAAAAAGACAATTTAAAAAGACAATTTACACCGTCTTCAGCACAATGGCTGCATAGACTGAACAATCACTGACACTAGGCAACGGACAACACGAAACACCCAGTAGCCCAACGATGAATTTTTCGTTTGACGAAAAGTTTCTACCGACTGGAGCGGAAATCGAACCCACACCTCGTGACACAATACGCCTAGACGACCGACGCCGCTAACTGCAAGGCCACGAAGCCCACAAAGTTATTTAAGCAACAACAGTCAAAAAGAGATTGAAGATGAAGAGTAAACTAAGCGAATGAATTCTTGAAATGCTCATTTTACCCACATTTCCTTTTTTAATCACAAATGTAAAGTATTTCTCCCACAATGTTGAAGAAAACATATTATGGGATATTGAAATATCGGTCTCTAAATTAATCGACTCTAAGCAAATGAGTTTAGAAATAGATACTGATCGCAAGGTTCGTTTTAATGCTCAATTTATCCATATTTCTCATTTTATGTTTTCATAAAAACAAATAGATATGATGAAAACGATCTACACCGTCGGTTAGAATTACTGTACTCACTTCCTTAGACTATTGTCGTCTTGATAACTTTATTTCAATAGCTTCAATAATAACAGTAATACTTTTTTAAATTATCAATGTAAAAAATGTAAAATATGGGTAAATTAAGCATAAGACGATACGTGCGATCAGTTTCACTACCAGCAGTCATTTATTTAGACTGCAGGCGCTTAAAAAACATCATTTCATCAACATCAACTGTTTTTATATGAATGAATACTAGAAGTTTTCCAGAAGCAGGATCGTATGAGGAATTTGAGTAAATTGAGCATAATACCGATTCATGCGGTCAGTTATAATGCCAGCACTCACTTACTTAGAACACTTTCGCTTTGATATCTTAATTTAATGTGAAGATGAATCGAATCCAAAGTTCAAATTTTTAAGAGCACGGATCTGGAGAACCAAATATCCGTTTAAGCTGAAAACTTAATCGATTGGTCACTAGCTGGTGGTGACCAATCAATTAGGTTTTCAGCTTAAACGGATGTTTGGTTCTCCAGATCCATGCTCTTGAAAATTTGAACTTAGGCTTCGATTCATCTTCACCTTAAATAGCTCATATACACAGCTTCCCTGCATACAATTTCCTTGTACATAGAATGAGAAATCCTACCAAAATACTGATAAATATGGGGAATTTGGATAAAATGAACATGGTAACAATCAGTGCGGTAAGTTTTAATTCCTGCATTTACTTATTCAGACTAATATGATAAATCTTATGAAAAACCTGATGGAATGGGGAATTTGGGTGAAATGGGCATGATAACGATTTGTGCGATCAGATTCAACTCCTGTTCTCAGATCTTTATATTCATATCATCTAAGAAACATTATTTGAAAAGCTCATACTTTGTTTCCCTGCATTTATTGTTAGAAGTCCTATCAAAAAGTAACAAAAATGAGGAATTTGGAAAAAAAATTGGCATGCTAACAATCTGTGTGGCCATCAGAACAACTTTCATTCGATTCCTTAGACAAATTACACATAAGATACAGGTATTTTCTCAAGGTTCACGCGTTGCGTTCACAAGTTATATAATTCTCCATCGGTTTGCTACCTTTTTTCCCCTTGTGTAATGGGTTCAAAGCTCATTTCACATGAGCTGTAAAACAAGATGAAGTTATATGTTTATTTTACGATACCCACTTATCCCGTTGTACACTAACTTAGTTGCCACAAGGATCTCAAAAACCGTAGGTTGCATGTAACCATTTTTTTAAACCTGCGGTAGATTCAAATAAATAGAGTAGGGTTACTCCTTATACTTCTTAAACTCAACATACAATATTTCCACATAAATCAAAAACTCTTTATTCGGAACTGCTAGTAAAATTAGAGATTCAGCAGCGATTAGTCTTACTGTATGGCAATTCGTAGTAATTATTTCCAGCACAGCTCCCCGTATCGGTATACTTGGAGTTCGTCTCAATAGACAGAATCGCAAATCGACCACGTTTTGATCGACGGATGGTATAATCGATGGTATAATCGACGTCAGATCCTATCGTGACGGCAACATTGATTCTAACCACTACCTGGTGATGGTGAAACTGCGCCCAAAACTATCCGTCATCAACGATGTACGGTACCGACGCCCACCTCGGTACAATCTAGTACGGCTGAAACAACCATGTGTCACCGGGACTACGACAGGGTGATGGACTTTCGTGTCTGCTGTTCAATAATACGCTTGAAGATGTCATGCGGACCCGAGCAGAAGCGAAGTTCTGACCATCAAATCGAGATATTGATTTGATTGACATAAGAGATAAAAGATCTGAAGATAATATCTAAATTTTATTCCTGGAACTTCTAAGCCATATCAAAATTTGATGTTTGCAGATCAAATTAATAGCTCGCTGATATTGGTTAGATCTTACAAAAGCTAAATATGATATGCTAATGATATTCTAGGAGTAAATTTTAGATATCATTTTCAGATCTTTTATCTCTTATATCTATCAAGTTAATATCACTTTTAGATGTCCATATCAAAATAAGCTATTGCTGAGCTTTTTTCACCTGCTCGGGGAGGACCGGACTTAACAGTCAAGACCAGTCTTCAAAAAATCCCTCTCCAAGAGCTGCTAAGATCAAAAACCATCAGAGCAAGATTTATTCCGCGCTCATATTTCGTTCAAATCTAGGCATGCAATGAATCATGCCACGTGTATGAGAGGATTGAATCCCAGGATTCAATCCTTGATCGATTGTTAGCCGGGTGAATGAATCGAGTAAGCATTGGTATTTCATTCCATATCGGTTGAAATCTTTTGCCTGACAGGACACACTTGGAAGGTGACTGAAAGATTTTATCATGCACTGCTGCCAGTAAACGGTATCTGGAAACCAAAAACAAATTTTGTTAACGTTCTGACCTAAGGTAATGATTTCTCATGTAGACGGGACTTCCAGCTCTTCAACAAAAATAATATGAATCAGGTGTTATCAGGAGTTTTAGATTGAATTTCCACATGTCTGGAACGAAGCTCTGGCGTTCAATTCTTTTTCTTAACTAATTTCTCCTTGAGTGGAAATGAACGCAATGCAAATTAGCTGTGGTATAACAACATTTATGGTCTATTTTTACAAGCTGAATTTCAGTGGCCTGCATTTTTTTTCATCTCCCCTTCGATATGCAGGTTTTATTTGTCCCAATCCTGAATGAAACGTTAAGTATTTCAGACGAAGAACATTTTACCTTCACTCGATTGTCTATGAGCGTAATGAGAGAGATTCAATCATGGGATTGAATCCTTGCATAAATCACGCTCGCGGAGATTGGAAAACTCAGGATTCGAAACGATCCCGCGCATTGAGATGTTTTCAAAGCATGTTTTTTCAATTCTGGGAGCAGAAGGATGCTCTTAGAAGACTGGTCAAGACACGATTTTCACGGGATTCAGAACGGCGATTTTCGACGGCGTGCAGAAGTATGGTGTGTACACCACATATGGCGGCGAAGCTTGAATCACGAGCTAACCCAGCTCTACGGCGAACCCAGTATCCTGAAGGTGGCTAAAGCTGGAAGGATACACTGAGCAGGTCATATTGCAGGAATGCCAGACAACAGCCCTATAAATATGGTGTTCGTTTGAAATCCGGTTAGAGTAAGGTAGCGTGGGCGCAGAGAGCTTGGTGGATTGACCAGGCGTACCAGGACCTGGAGAGCGTGGGTCGCAGTCGAGGATGGAGAGAAGCGGCCATGAGACGAGTGAATTGACGGAATATTGTTGGCGTGGTTTTATCAAATTAATTGATGTAGAACCAAATAAATAATAGTCATCTTCACCTTAAAGCCCTAAAAAAATATCTTGTTGTGAAGTTTTCTTGTTTTGAATACATGACTTAAACTAACTGATATTTCATTTTCGAGGTATTGCAATATCCAAGCATTTTCGTTTTTGTTTAAAATTGTTTTATATCAGTTTTTTCGCCAGCATCAACATTAGATGAGTGGCAGCGATATGGTGATGAGGTTGAATGAACTGTTGTTTGTCCAACATTTTTGCCGTCTGTGAGTTTGCCATTTTTGTACCAGACAATTTAACTCTTTCGCAGCAATGTCGAGGAAAGTTTATTCTTGTGGTCTGATTGTTGATTCAGCCGATGAGTATCGTTCGGTTCGCAGTCAGGAGGAAGTCGAGAGCAGTTTTTACTATAGTGGTTGTATCATCAGAAGATATTTTCTATTATATACATATATATCTTCTTAAAACAATCAATTTGCTATCTGATGTGGCTGTACATGCAGCAACCAATATTACTGATTGGATATGCAGGCTATGAGTTCCTCCCATCAAAACTTCAAAAGCATGTGAAGTTTGCTGCACGTAACAGTTGCAACCAAACCATAAACCCATACAACCCATTCATTATTTATGCACGATTGCCAATGTGTCACATGGTCTCGCCTCCAGCTAGCGCAAGTGGTGCTCCTCGTCACCCTTTGCCCATTAGCCGGTGAGCGCGTGCAGGTTGGGTAAGTTGCAAATTAATTGGTTTGTCACTTTACACAAATGTCAACCGACAGGGCCAAACGCCTGCCTGACTTTGGTCGTACATTTCGCTTTGCATCACATCAGCCATCAACCAACCGACCGAGCGCGAACGTCATCATCCCCTTCGATCGGTGTGTGTCAATCTTTCGGAATCTCACGAAGAACATCTGTTGCTGCAATATCGGTGAAGCTGTGACGAGTGGCATAGAGCTCCTCTATAGGTTCTGACCCGTCACGTTTGAGATTGCGTATAGCTTGCTACTCAATCAATATATAGGTACGTAGTGCACGGTGGCTTTGAACCCTTTATTATTCAATAAATCACAATCAATTATGCACCTACGATTAGAAAGATTTAGTATTCTCCCGGGTAGAGATGAATAATAAAATAATAATAAAATAAGAACAAATTCCGCAATCATGTTTACATATAACAGTTAATTTGAGTAGCAGTTCAGAGTTTTGAATGGTGAGTTCATTTTACATGTTTATAAGAAAAAAAAGAACGTTTTCAATGAACTTAACCTACGTGTATACTGCCCATAAAGGCATAACTGTCCCATATGGAAACAGTAGGCATTGAGAAAATAACGCTCAATGTTTGAAGCTTGCCTTCTCATACAAATGTTCGTACTTTTCTAGTAAATTGACGCATGCCAAAATCATTTAGCATAATCGCAGAGAATACTTATTTTATTACTATTGATCAGCAAAAATTATATTTTTTTTTTGAATTCAAAGTTCATATAGAGACTACACTAACTTTATATTTTTCCACGACATTTTTAAACAAAGTGTGTTTATTTTTTCATGCATGATAAAGTATACATTAAAAATTAAATGTTGTAATGGAAAAAGGTGTTGGTTCGAAAATCAATATGGGACAGTTATGCTTTTATGGGCAGTATAACGCATTTAACGTGGCAATAGAAGAACGCTACCAAAAAGGGAGCTTCAGAATCATTTTCACAATTTTACTTTGAATCCTCTGCAGAGCTTTCTTCTTAGTATTACAACAGCTAGTCCATATTGGTACAGCATACACCATGGCTGGCCTGAAAATTTGTTTGAATATCAAAAGCTTGTTCTTAAGACAATGTTTCGATTTTCTTTTAAAAGGTGGGTAAATACAGTTAACATACTCATTACATTTGGCTTGAATGCCCTCAATGTTATTTTTGGAAGTTAATTTCTTAGCTAGCATGAGCCTTAGATACTTTACTTCATCTGACCAATTTATTGCAATCCCTCCCATCATAACAACATGTCTACTTAAAAGTTTCAAACTGTTTTGCAATATACTAGAGGCCTGTATCATCCGCAAACAAACATTTTTTAACATCCCTGAGGTAACTTAGGTAAGTCAGATGTGAAAATATTGTACAATATTGGTCCCAAAATGCTGCCTTGAGGAACACCAGTTCTTACAGGAAGTCTTTCAGACCTGGAGTTCTGATAATTAACCTGAAGTGTACGATTTGACAGATAACTTTGAATTATTCTAACAACGTATGTTTGAAAATTAAAGTTTTTTAGAAGAGCAAGACCAGTAGAATAGTCTTCAGATTTGTTGGAACGGATCAAATTTGTTTCACGTAAAAGTTGATGAGTGGTCGAATGTCCATGACGCAATCTAAACTGTTCATTGGCATTAACTGAATTTTCATTGATGTGGATGATGATCAAAATAACCTTTTCAAAAAGTTTACTGATGGAGGAAAGCAAACTGATTGGACGATAGCTAGAAGAGTCAGCAAAATTTTTGTCTGGTTTCACCTTATCATTTTTCCATATGTCCTGGAAAGATGCCAGCTGCAAACATTTGTTAATTATATCAACTAATAATGATAGTTTCTTGATGACGACGTAAACAATTCTTTCATCGCCAGGAGCATTCATATTTTGACTTTTTAAATAATAGTTCTCACTTCTTCCAAATCAGTCTCCCAGGCATTTTCGAAAACGTTCTCTTGTATGAGAATGTTTTCGAAGTCCTGAGTATCTTGATTTACTATTGGACTAGTAAGTCCTGAATTAAAATTGTTAAGTTTTTTGAGCTTTTTCGCAATTAGTTGGTAATAATTTGTTTTCCTCTTTACCGAGATGAGCCAGCCTCGGGCTGCAAATCTCGTTAATAAACATAATAATAATTGTTTTTCTCTTTCAATGCCGGTATTGGCTTCTGAGGTTTTTTCAAAATTTTAGATAAATTCCAAAAGGGCTTAGAGTCAGGGTCCAATTGAGAAATCTTATTTTCAATTTTTTTGTATCTTGATTGTGCAAAACGTTTCTTGATTTCTTTCTGCAAATCCTGCCATATAATTTTCATAGCAGAATCACGAGTGCGTTGAAATTGCCTCCTTCTCACGTTTTTAAGACGGATCAAGAGTTTAAGATCATCGTCTATAATCACGGATTCATTTTACTTCACATTTTGGAATTGCAATGCTTTTGGCTTCAACAATGGAATTTGTTAAAGTTTCAAGAGCATAGTCAGGAAGCTTTGTTTGTAAAGGAATATTAGCATTAAGATTAGAGTCAATAAATGTTTCATATATATTCCAGTCGGCTCGAAAATTATTGAAAGTGGAGCTGATAGGATTGAGAATCGCGTCATAGGATATTTGAAACGTAACAGGGACATAATCAGAATCAAAATTAGCATGAGTAATCAGTTGGCTGCAATGATGATTAGAGTCGGTTAAGACCAAATCAATCGTAGATGGATTTCCAAAAGAGGAAAAACATGTAGGGCTTTCAGGGTATTGAATTGAGAAATATCCTGAAGCAGTGATGCATTTTGAACTGAACGCGAGCCAAAAGTGAACTGAACGCGTTCTGATTTTGCACGAGAACCTAGTAAGCATTGAACTCTCGTGCAAGATTCTGCACCTGCTCAAGAACGGCCCGTTCACTTCAAAATGTACAACGCAGCTGAAAACATTAAAAAAAACTACATAAGAACATATTGAGTTCATGGTATTACAAATATATGGAACCATTAAAGTTTCTTAACATCTTTGCTAAACTTCCGCATTCAAATATGTCGTGTATCTGCCATGAAGACAGTTTTCATTACACGTTCAGTTTTTAGCTCGCACGGGTTCAAATTTTCGAACTGCTAATTGTTCAAGCCTACTTGATCCCTCGTTCAAAGGTTTGAACTGGAACGCAAACTGAACGCGTTCAAATGCAACACTGTCCTGAAGAGCACTCATCAAATAAAATTATGCCGTTGGAATTACTTTGAGAATTATTCCATGACCGATGTTTGGCATTAAAGTCACCAATGACAAAAAAAATGACTTATTGCGAGTCAATTTTCGCAAGTCAGTTTGGAGCAAATTAACTTGCAAATATGCAGCTTTGAAAGTATATTTACCAAATTGTGTTTCATTCTCCATTGGTTCATCGATTGGTTTTCGCCGAAAACCAATCGATGAACGAATGGAGAATCAAGTTCGCGACGATTGAACCATAGAAACCAAGTTGTGTTTCAACTGAAACACCTAAAGTTTCAAAAACTTTAGTTTAAAATGATGAAAACAGTTGATGTTTAATACGCCTATGAATGATGATTGCAACTCCCCCACATGCCCCATCAAGTCGATCATTACGATAAACAATAAAGTTAGGATCTCTTTTGAGTTTAGATCCAGGTTTCAAATACGTTTCAGTAATAACTGCTATATGCACGTTATTAGCTGTAAGAAAATTAAACAGCTCGTCCTCTTTACCATTCAGAGAACGAGCATTCCAATTCAAAATATTTAAATTATTATTTGGATCCATTAGAAAAACGTGATCCAATAACAATTTGATTAGTAAATTTTACACCTTTTTGGACTGCTTAAGTCATAGTGATGGCTTTGAACATTGCATCAATCATTAGATTAAATTGTAAATCACTTGAAGTGGGTACATTTGATGATTTCCCATTAGAATTTTTGGTAGACGAAGAGGCGGAGTAGATGTTACCTGTGGCGGTAGGGTTTTTTTTCCATTTGATTTGAAACAAGTAGAATGGGTTACTCATAGTACTGTGGTAACTTTCACTCGCAGAATCAAAATCAAAAGCGTCTGCTCGCCGCAAAATCCGTATATAAACTGAAGCTATAATGATCAAAGCTCAGAATGATCACGGCGCTGCGTTCTCGAAATGAAGAATCCACTCATACCACCATCCAAGAACCAGCCTAGTCGGCAGTGTTGCCACAAGTACAGATTTATCTGAAAAGGTACAGATTTTCTGATAGTTTTTGGTACAGGTTCTGTACGGTACAGATTACAGATTTTCACGAAAAAGTACAGATTGGTACAGATTTTTGGAATTGGCGATTTTCGTAACATAAAATTAAAGAGATGCGTGAAATTCAGAACTTATTTTTACAAAACTATTATTGAGATATACTGTTTCCATAGAATTTTAAAATAATTATATAATAGGTGAAATTATTTCAATATAAACTATGCTAAATTCCCAAACTATTTAGGATTTTTAGGGTTTCTTTGCAAACTTTATTGTGGGTGTGGTACAGATTTTTAGAATCTCTGGTACAGATAAAAAGATTTTTGAGCCTTCGGTACAGATAGAAATGTGGCAACACTGCTAGTCGGTCTCGTCTTTTTTCATGTTCTCGCTTCCCATTCAGGCGTTGCATGATGGTATGTGACGCGCCTTGCATTCTCGCACTCACCAAATACTATCGAATAATGCGCCTGGTCACATTCTATGAGCGTGATCACGAACCGATGGTGCAAAAGAAACCCAAACCGAAGATGAGCTTTCGCCAGTTCATATGTCAAATCGCAAGCTCATTCCGAATAGGCTTGGTCGTGTGCAATGATACACTCAGAGAAGTATTTTATCACAATTCGTACAACACACATTCTGTACCAACGTATTTTGACAGCTAACAAAGGTACGCTGCATTTTTGTTTATCTTACACGAAAATACTCACACAGATAAAATAGTTTTGAAAATCCGTCAGATTTGTACTGAAATCGGAATATAAATTCAATTTATTCAATTGGCTTGTTTGGGAATATCAAGTTTTTTACATATCATGATTCTACGTTAAAAATTGAGCCAGAATCCAAAGTGTCATAAGTTTCCGTGCCCTGGAACTATTTTCAAAACACATTTGAAGTTAGTGTGGAAATCGCCTTTGAATCATTGCTCGGCAAATGTTAGTACGGGACGAGCTGTCATTATGTAAACTGAAATGTCATTGATTCTACAGATTTAAATATTCATTAATCATTTTTAACAATTATATATTATTAACAAAATTAAGATATTGAAGCGCTTTCAAATTATATGATACCTTAGAATTATTAGAATTTTAGTTTTAGTTTAGTTTTAGAATTAGATTATAGGTACTCAAGCAACGAAAACTTTTTAAGTGCCAGTTTTCACCTGTTTAGAACTAGAAAAGTGCTTAAATTTCACCATCAAAATGGTGTGTAATATTCCGACAAGCCGGAGCAAATTATATTCGAAGAAACCCTAAAACAGAACTATGTGAACCGGTTACGTTTCATAGTTTCTCAACGAGCAATGTGCAGAGAAACCGATGGCTAACATTTTTGGGCTTAAACTTGCAAACGAATACCACGAATCTTTCCGTTTGTTCCAAGCCGAGAATCAGATAGCAGGAGCATAGCGGAAGAAAATAAAGAAAATCCTGATGTAAGTTTTGAACAAGTATCGAAAGTTAAATTACACTGCACTAAAAAAAAACAAGAAGCACCTTGTGTTATTTATTATATTATACCTATCTAAAATAATCGAAAAGGTCGATTGAAAATCTTCCGAAAACACTGTTGTAAAGCTTGAAGCTTTTCAGTATACATCACTCAAAACCGATCTAAATGTCACTCTCATTCCTTGGTAATTTGGGCCCCTCATGTGATATAGACATTCGGTCAAATTTCCCAAATTATATCAGATTCAATTCCTACATTCCGTACAATAAGGCCTTTCTATGTACATATAGTAAATATATTCTTGTATATAAAATAAAAACAACTTGCACGACTAGTTATTTCTGAGGGAGGTAATGTGTTGTGATGAGAAACATGAAAAATACTCCTAATAAATAGGACAAATGCATTAAATGACCTCCCAATAGGATACGTAACAAATTATTTTGCTGAAATATCAATATATTGTTATCCTAAATACCTAAATTTACTTAAATTGCATTAAAATATAACAAATGCCATACAAATCCGGAAAAAGTTCATAATTATCTACTAATACTAATGCACAGTTGTGAATAGCATACATTCTATAGCTGTCAATTTAGGGTGTCAATGCTAGTAATGGACCCCTTAGTAGCTGAAATTCATTCTCGACGCCTTTCCGCAATTATATATCAGGCGGATATACGTTTTGTGGAGTCTTATAACAAGTTCAATGTCTTTACTTCACAGTACACCCATGCAACATACAAAATTCTACGATTTTCCCAGAAAAATATACATTTGGAAAACTGTTGTCCGAATGCCTATTATGGACCCTCTCGGGGTTCACAATAGGATTGTTTACAAATTTGACGTTGCGTATTATGGACCCTCCATTTGATTCCCATGTAATCCGGCTCGCTGCCGACGTGCCTATTATGGACCCTCTTGTGTGGTTTCATTTACAAAACTGTTCAAATATCTGTATTTATGCGCCTCAAACCAAATATTTTGCCTGAAACTGATGACTAACAATGCAATCGAAGTTCCCCCGGTTGATTTTCATAGGAATGAGGTTGCTTTGAGTGTTAATTTTATGTTTTTCTGTAGGGGATCCATAATACGCAAAGGGTCCATAACCGGCATCGACTCCCTACTTAGATTCTGTACACCACAAGTACGAATAGGGGAGGAGTTCAAATTACGTGCTACAATATCGTCAAAGGATTTACCGTGGGTAGATACATTCGAAATTGAAAGATTTGAAAGGCTACCCGAAGGATTAAAATTAGTTCGTGAATGAGCATGATTATGATCTTCCTGATGGGTATGATTCCTAATCAAGCGATCGTTAACTGAAAAATGAGTATTGTTTATTTATTTGATTACTTCATCTGACAGTTGTCAACATGAATATAGTTATTGAAGTTCTTCCAAGGGTGAAATGAATAATTGTATCGAAATGAGCAATCAGTTCGATGCTCTAGACAAATTTTCCGAACACCAAATCGAAGCAGCCTCTAGCCCAGGCTCTTTGATTCAAGTGAGGAAGCAAAGAGTGTCGCCAATCGTGGTCATTTGTTCCAAATTTGAGGGATTAAGGCAGGAGCATTCCGGGGAAATGTCCTTCCTTTCATTTTTGCCACGTTTGGTGACAGTTTTAAAACCCACTTTTTTGGAAGGAAGTTGTGAATTCAGAGATTCACCCTTCCTTTTGTTTGTTGTTGATACCATGTTTAAAGAATAAACGAAAGAAGACGTGACCTTCGAGAGGTTTTTTTTCCCAAGACGGTGTCCAAGAAGGATTACCACCGTTAGCTTTCGCCAACGGGTCCAACGAAAAAATCGAAGGCACGGGTCCAAACAAGGATCGTAAAGGGATCAATAGTAGAAAAAATAGTACTGAATAGTACCGTTTTTAATTTTAGCACTGAAAAGTAATGTTTATGTAGCACTGAAAAGTACTGTTTTATTGCTTTAGGTAGTTTTTAAGAAAACTTTCAAGAGCAGAGAGAATTCGTGTACGCACAGCACGAAGGTTCGATGTGCACTGTCATTTTGAAGTTTTGATTCATAACATTCACTGGACATCTGTGGTACCCAGGCTTGATAATTCTCCTCAACATCATCAGAGTTCGGTGACATACTCTAGATCAGCATGCTGCCTTTGCCTCTTTGCGAGGGAGCGAAAAAATGCTAAGCAGAGAGGCAACGAAAAATGAGCGAGGAAGATGCAGCACAAAAAAAAAAAACGAGTAAAATTCCATCAAAAGAGGGTGCTCTCACAACTCCCCGAGGACTGTCTGTTCGGGCGGCAGACTCGAGAGTTCGTTTGAAGTGTGAGTGATGGTGAGCATCGCAACAAAAGAGAGAGAGTGCCTGAAAAAATCCTCGCATTTTTCTGCACTCTCACTGTTGAAAATTTTGAGTTTAGTTTTTTCTCCTCAGAAAAACGGCAAAATCGCCTCCTCTTAACATCGCAGAGGAGTTCCTATCAAGCCTGGTGGTACCCTTTCCCACTTTTTATAGTTTCTGATTGTGGTTGCGCAGTAATACTTGCTTTATATACATCGTATTTATGCGTAAATTGCAGGTTGAGCTACATAGCTACTTGAGTATATACATTAATTTGCGGGGAAAATGCAAAATTTATCTTCTATCGAACGTTTCATGCGGTTGTTTGCTAAGTTATTAAATGGAAAGTAATTCCTAGTAGGTAGTTTTGTCTTATATTTCGAACATGATTCATATTCCAAAAAGTGGCGATTTTATAGGAAAGAATTGATGTTTTCACATCTTTCAAATGTAGAGGACCTAAAATAATAATTCTGTTAACATATTTGAGCGTGTTTTTAAACATCACTATAAAAAGTCGAGTGTTGGAAGTATGAGTAATGTTTGGAATTTGAGATAAAATGGTATGCGAATGTTCTTCAAATGGTCCTGAATATACAAATCACTAGGATATTAGGTACCGTTTTGTCTCAAATTCCGAACATGACTCATATTCCGAACAGTGGCGATTTCAAAGCTTAGTATTGATACATATACAGTTAACTCTCCCTTACTCGGTATTCCGTATCTCGATATCAAGATAGAGCATCAATATCGAGTTAGGGAGAGTTGACTGTATTATCAACTTTTTTGTAAGGGACTCTAATCATAGAACAATTGAACATCATGTGCAGAAGTTTGTATGTTTTTTTTTGAAAAATCGCTATAAAAAGTCGATGTTTCGGAATATGAGCCATGTTCAGAATTTGAGACAAAACGGTTTATTTTTCGAATGGTTAGTGCAGAATTTATCGGATTGTTTTAGTCGCTAGTAAACGGTTTCAGCCACACCGTGAGTGCTTAGAATTGAGAAGTCAAATGACAGCGGTGCATAAAGTGTGAACGATGATGCCGATGGTGGCGTAGTAGCAGACTCTCTTCTCGGGGCCATGTTGGGGGGTCGGTATCGGTGATGGGAAGGAAGCTGATGGGTTTGAACCGTGCGTTGATGCGCAGAATCTCAGTGCGTGGACCGGGATCGAACATCGAACATCGAACATCACCGGTGAGTGTTGAAGGTTAACCTGTCAGGCCTACCATTACCTGCCCCCCAGGCAAGTCGGTTGAGCAATGCTGATTATTTAGAGCGTAAATGTCAGAAAGGCGACGCGTCGGAAGGAAATTGAGCAATTATGATCTTGTTTATCATTAGCACCAGATGGAACTCTGTTCGGCTAGCTGGTGACTTATGTCGATGAATCATTCTCATGAGGTATTGTGGTTATTGATGTCTCATTTAGAGATGATAAATTTGAGTTATGAATGAAGTAAGAAACTCTGTAGAGCTATGTGACTCTGGTTGACTATTGTTCATGCATCAACGAAACCTTGCTACACTTGGCTATTCAATGCATTTTTATCGTATCTTATGAAAAAGCACAGATAAATTTTTCCTCGAATCAAGTTGTGCAGTTCTAGGACCCATCGGTGCTATAATACGAAGAATTTCTCAGGGGAGTTGTCATTACTCAAGATCTCCACTCCTCTTGCAATTCCGTTAAGTCATATCGTAAAATTTCCGAGAAACTATAATACTGACGTAACAACGGCCTCTTTATCACGAAGTTTTTCTCTGTGACGGAGGGTTGTTCGTCGGTATGCAACACTTCCATATCCAGGAAGTTTGTTTAGTATTCACTCTCTGGTTGACATTTCCACTGTTTTGTCGATCTTCACATGGTTACCCAGGGATGTCTACGTAGTAGTTTTCCATAACTTCGGTCTAGGCCTTCGGAGGCTTCAAACAAATATATTATATTAACAATATGGTTCACTTCCCCTTATCCCATACACAAATTTGGCGACCCGTTTAGCATTGTCAACAGCACCATCTGTTGACGAAAAAGGTGACTAAACCATGCTTTGGTTAATTACTTTTGATCGTGTACACTGGTTTGACGTCCCTCGGTGACATTTCTCATTGTTTTGATTTTAGATTTGCAGAGTTCAAGCTTAACATTTGAAAGCGTACCGTAAAAACACCGTGCACAATTGGTTCATAAACGGAAATTAAATAAAATATTGATTCAACTTTTGATAACGTGAAAAGTAAGGCGCGTTATGTTTTTCAATTAGGACATGACCGTTGAATAACTCCCTATAATTTTCATAATCTTAGCTATTGTTGCTTTTCACGTAAATGTAAAAGATGTATATTGATACTTTTTTAACTATGACAGTGCATCATTACTTCGATATATTTAGACACGTGCAAAATTCAACGGTGGCATACTTTATTTTATTTAAAGCCAAGTAGCCCGTCTTTCTTTTAAATAGACCGATGTACGAGTTCACTAATTTCACGTTTAAGCGGTGCCGAATTTACTGGTTTCTATGGTCTTATAAATAACACGGCTTCGCTAAAACGTCAAATACTGAAACCGTGCATAGGTCCATAGCCATGTTGTTGAAGTCCAATTTCAAAGTAATGGAAATCAGTCTACAAAGCGGATAGCGATTCGAAAAAGTATCACTATATGCGATTACTTGTAGAAAATATGATGATACTGATATTAATTCAACATCATGAGATGAGTTAACACAACAATCATCAACGATGCGCACAAATTTCAATGACAGCATACTTCGCATAAAGAGCTTTAGTAATATAATCAATTTGATATGATTGATTCCCATTGATTTTTGACGGCATGAGCACGAGCAAGTGGTTGTACATCAAAATTGAGTGTGAGTCTACCAACACTGTCGCTGTTTGTCATATATTGCCAGATATAATACCTTTCAAAATCATTAAAAAATAGCGGTTAAATAACGAAATTAAAAAATCTTAGTTGTTTCGTATACATTAACACCTAAAAACAGATTTCTGCAGTAAATTAGTCACATCAATCAGCCTAAAAGCTGGAAAACTTACAAAGCTGTCTAAAAGCGACTCATAATGTTGTCGACCTTTTTGACAACGGCTAATGATTCAGCGACCTTCCACTGTGAAATCGATGCAAAGGATTCGATCATAATACTAACGCCTTCATGTATAAACTCTTATGAAGCACGGTGTATAAATTACGTAGTACTTGATTTGACTGTTAATTTGTCCCTTTTTAAAGTCTGTACAATGTTCCAGAACATATTTTTTTTAAATAATACAGAATCGTCTTCTATCGTGTATGTACAAATAATTTTGAAACTTTGAAAAAGTTCATCCAGATGTTAGCTTGGTACTTTTCATATTTTTCGCTGGATATGATATGAAGTGTCACTAGTGTCACTTTGATGAGCTCGAATTTTTAGAGTGTATTAGTTGCCACGTTTGCCTTGTGTGGCGTTGCAATCACAGAAAAGGGGGTCGCCAGAAATATATGAGAGTGACTCATATTGTTAATATAGAATATTTGCTTCAAATTTAACTTTCGATTCTTCACAAACTGCGCAGAACTTGATGAACATGTGGGCAGAAATAGGGCCATTCATAACGAATCGATGAGTGAGCCGATATTCTTGTCAAATGATAAACGATGGCCACCTCTCTCTGCCGAAGGTGACCGAAGTACTGTCAGGTCTTTTTATTAGGACTTAGTAAGTGAAACTCATTTCACAGTCGCAGCAGTTTTCCAAACTACTAAACATCAGTGTACTCTTGCCCCACATTTACAGTGTGGCCCATAAAAAATGCGAAAATCGTCATAACATGTTTTATGGTAGTTTTTAAATAGAAAATGTGAATGAAACATAAATATTATTCATTACTTGTATTGTTTAATCTATTTAGATTCAGTTTTTCGCTTTGGATATGATTTTTATCTGTTACTTTCACCTTACCAGAGAGAAATTGGAAGCATACCTTCAAATTTTATGGGGGTGGGATTCTTCTCAGGGCTTGTTTCCAGCGTACGCCCATATCAAATGATAGAATAGGTTCATGCCTGGGTAATTTAAGACTTAAACATATTTTCGAGAAAACGGTTCATTTTGGAGAGCTTTGATTGAACGTTCATATAAGCGTGATAAGCGGCTCCGTTTTGCTCAAAACCTATGAGCTAGTATTGATATTGATTATCTCTAACCGTAGGAACAAATTTCATCCTCAAAAATCTGTTATAGTCCTCCGCATTTAGTTTTTATTCAACACTAACAAAAAATAAAGGCATATCAAACCTATATGACGCAACTGCCCTCAAAAATTTGATCCTGGCAAAATATTTTATTGTGTACATGGAAAACACGTTCTCTAAGAACTCCTCCATCCTCTGGTATCAATCAAATTAAAATTTTCAACAATAAAGTGTGATTTTTGAAGGTGGAAAGTTTATCACCAGAGTATTCGACAATCAGACGCTGTTGCTAGCTTTGGGCGGACAGTACATTTGAATTTATTTGCTATAAGGTACCCCGGGGCAAGTGAGAATCCGGGGTAAGTGGGGCGTTTCGTCATAGCTCAACTAGGAAAAGTTTTTCATGGGGGTATTCTTCTAGAAAGTTGAAGATACAATGACAAGGAATGTATTTAGTACTAAACATATTGTTATTTTTATTACCATGTGGTTCATGTAACAGTCGTCAGTTCAACGCCATTTTCAACTTGCATGACAAATTGTGACATGTTTCACGTCTTGCATTGACTCGCAAAAAATAAATGTGTTATAAATCGAATTTCCATCAGTAAGCTATTATTTTTAGTATTATTACAAGCTGCTAACGATAAACCAGAATTTTGTTTTCATTTCAAATGAAATTTTCGATGGTCTATCTTACCCCAAAATATATTTGTACCTGGGGTAAGTGGGACCTATCAAAACAAAAACCAGAATCAAAACTTTTCGTACAGGTTTCATACATTCTGCTAGAGATTAGCACTAAAACATTCAAACGAATGATTTTCATCAAAAAAGATCAACCTCAAATTACGTAATTGCATAAGAGGGAGAAGAAAATTGTTATTATTCTTTATTTTTTTAATTAATTTTTATATTTGAAATACGACTTCAAAATTGAGGGTTTTGCGTCGTCCGATAGATTTGGCTCACGGTTTCGCGCGTGTTTTCGTCTCCAAAGATTTTTTTTCTGTTTTGGAGCGTCTTGCTGGGTAGGTATATGGAAGGCACAAGCAAGACGGTTTGTTTTCGGGACGCCAAGAAGTTTTGCTGTCAGTATCAGTTTTGTGTTTAGTCGAGGATGGATTACCAACTGGTGAGTTCGTTTCATGCTTTCAACACATATTTTCTTGAAAGCGTAACTTTTAAGTAATTTTAAAACAAACTTTGTATGGTTCGTCACTATAAGTGTCGGCATTATGCTTTTTTCTTATACAATTTCAATATACATATATTTGTCTCTTTTAGACATTATTAAAAATTATCTTTTGAATTGTTCGACATTGTGAATTTTGACGTATTTTTAAAAACTTCTACCATATCGAGACAAAATGCACAGTAATACTCATATGTAATTTTCAAACAAACTATGTATAGTTCGTCACTACAAGTGTCGGCATTATTCCTGTTTCATATAATTTAAAATATATACATGTAATTTTCAGTTTTCGTCATTAATAAAAACATCTTTTGAATTGTTCGACATTATAGATGTTGACGTAGTTTTTAAAGCTTCTACCAAAAACTTCTCGAGACAAAAATACAACACTAGCTTTAAATATGAGTCGTATATTTCCCCCTTGTCCATGGATAGCATCATCGACCAGAGGTGACTCCCAGATCTTTTCCTCCCTCAATAATAAACACCCTTCCCGTGGTGATTGTGGAGATGCAGAGGTATTCTCGGTCTCTAGAAGCAACAATCATTACACCCTAACATTCCTTCCCCTTCCCAACTGACTGTAAGGACTTGGCCGGCGCCGTTATTGATCAATAATATTAGATCTGCTAAAATTGCACTTCGAGAGTAAGCGGAAACTCCCATTCCTTATTCATTTGGATCGTAGTGCAATTCTTACCAGTTCCGATCAATCACGGAGTAGCAACCATTGACATGTACAGTCAGTCTATGCTATGCTATGCTATGCTATGAAATACGACTTCAAAATTGAACAAACACACAGCTGAAATTTGAAATGCATCATGTGAACGATTACTTTTCTATGTTATTTGAACTCTATTTGTTATTTCTACCAAATTAAGTAGTGATGGAAAACAATTCCATACCATAAGGTGGTTTTCTGCCATGTATATAAATAATAACAAAACATATTTATAATTTCCTCAATTATTGATTGTTTATGTGCTACATTTTATTTAACAACTTATAAATGATATATTTTGAATATGTTTAATTCCTCTTTACGCTTGAATTGAGGAATTTTCAGTTAATATTAAATGTGAGGTGACATACTATTAAATAAAGGGTTTCTTCCTAAAACGTAACGTATTTTATGGTTGATCCCTTATGTACATCAAATATTTACTTAAAATTTAAAATCTATGACTTATCAATCCTATTATTGTAATGGTTGACTTACTGATGTGGATTGAAGCATGAAACTGGATGTGTCCCACTTGCCCCGCTTAGCGAGGTAACTGCGTCCATTGGCTCATTCTAAAACTTTCTTCCAAGGTTTTCACAATTTCGAAATTATTCGATTAGTTTCATGCACACACCAGCAAATATGTCACCAAAACGTGATTGTGTTGTTGGATTTGAAAAATATTGACATTTGAAAATGTTATTGAACAATTTGTTTGAACTATCGTTTTTTTCGTTCCCACTTGCCCCGCGGTACCTTAGTACATTATTTAGGACAGTAAAAAAATATGACAAAAATTGTCCTGGATAGCGAAGATGTGTCAGAATATACTACAATAATCAGAAATTACATTCAAAAACAATGAAAATATCGCTTGTGGATGCTATATTCACGTTCAAACAATTTTCGCATTTTTTATGGGCCATACTGTATCTGTATGTCAACAAGTGCCGATCTGATTAGTCGTAGTTGAAATCTAATGAGTAAACCGTCAATGATTATATATGCGCACAATACATTTTAACATTTACACAAAAGTTACATAATATGTCGCTTTTAACACAGTTCACTTGAACACGATGCTTTAATTTCTTCCATTTTTATGGCCTCTTCAAAAAGAGTATGGCCGTTATCTAGTGCACCATTCATCATTCGTCTCAAAATGCATCATACCAGAGTCCATTAGCTGTGTTGCGTTGAGCCAGTTTTACCACCGCATTTTAAGTCAAAATGTTCTACAAATTGATAATTTAGCACTATGCTTAGGATGGTCGTTTTGGGATATTTTTATCGTTTTTCAAATAAATCCATCCACTTAATTAGCTCCAATCAATTCATTTTATGGAGTCTGCCTTCCATCAATCTCTGTGTAGATGAATGGAGAAAAGAGCTCAAACACATACACCTTCAAAGGTTTGGCCGTTTCTGCGCCAATTTGTGCCATTTATGCAAACACTAGACGGGCCAAATCAGAGCGGTTAAATTTTATGACCACTTATTATGATGTCTACAGAAGCATCGAGCGGCTTCGTTTTGTTGCTTTTGAATGTTTAAAATGTATCGGTTAAAACGAATTAGCACAAAGATGAATGGCTCGTATAGATTTGTCGTAAAGATTTTTTTCTGAGTTTTATTATAATTTGAATATTTCTGACATTCACAAGATATGTTCATGGCTAAGCACGTAAGAGAATGCGTGTCAAACAGTTTAATAAATCAATATAACAAAACTTCTGGCATTGGATACACAACCTAAACCTATTTACTATTTAGGTACCGACAACCGCCGATTGGATTGTGTCACACATCCATTTCCGCTGCCAATAAACGACTGTGCTCTGAATTGCTGCGCTCCACCCATATTTGCATTCACCACCAGCCAAGCGACATATGATTCAGGCAGGACATTCCCGACCTTCTGGCTCGACAGTCCTCTCGTGTCTCGTGCTCGCAGGAAATTAATCAGAAAGCTCATAAATCTTGGCTGTAACACTTTTCGATTGCACACGCAGGAGGTGCCTTTCGCTACCTTCGACAGCACTAGAGGTAGTAGTTTAACTTTTCGCACGAACCTCTGTCACCCAGGGAGGAGAGGAGACTATACGGCGTTAGTTGCTTGCGTTGCACTGCACAACGGGAAAGTTGATAAGATTTTTTCAAATTAAAAAAAAATACACTGACACGTTAATGCTTGCAGTGGGCATTTATGCCCTTTGAAGGAAGCACCACACTAGACAACGGACTAACATGCAACGCCCAGTGGCACAGTCGGAAAACATTTCTCACGAAAAGTTTACCAGCCTGAGGCGGGAATCGAACCCACAGTCCCTAGCACGATGCGGGTAAATGCCTGGTGACACAAACCGCACGGCTACGAAGCCCACATTAGTAAATGTTAGGTCAAAAGCTTAGTATTTCCCTAATGACTTCGGCTTTCAACTTTATACATGTGATTTTTATTCGATATATGTACGCTTTAATGTCTTTTAACGACGCTTTTTTTATTTATTTAATTAACATCTAAACACATCACACTGAATCAACAATTTCACGCCACCATACTCGGTTCGTGGCCGCATCTCTCTATCCTCGGTTCTGCCCCACGCTCGCCGAATCGATACGCATTAGATCCGCCCACCTAGCTCGTTGCGCTCCACGCCTTATTGTACCAACCGTTTCCGAAGTGAACACCATCTTTGCAGGATTGATGTCCAGCAGTCTTGCAACATACTCTGCCCATCGTATACTTCCAGCTTTGGCCACCTTCTGAATACTGGGTTCGCCGTCGAGTTGGTCGAGCTCGTGAATTTGTCACCACACACCGTTTTCCTGCACACCGCCAAAGATCGTCCTAAGCACCCGACGTTCGAAGACTCCAAGTGCTTGCATCGAGCATCGTCCACGTTTCATGCCGTAGAGGATTACCGGCCTCAGGAGCGTTTTGTACATGATACATTTGGTGCGGGTGTGAATCTTTTTTGACCGCAGCTTCTTGAGGAGGCCATAGTAGGCCCGACTTCCACTGATGATACGCCTTCGTATTTCACTGCTAACGTTATTGTCAGCCGTCAGCAAGGATCCAAGGTAGACGAACTCGTCGACCACCTCGAACGTATCCCCGTCTATCGTAACACTGCTTCCCAGGTAAACAAACTGGAATGTTAGCTTGAAACTTTTACACAATTTTGCACACCTTCCATCGTCGCTTTTATCAGTCTCGTGAGCTTCCAGGGAAAGCTGTTCTCGTTCATGATTTCCCATAGCTTCACGATATTTTTGGAAGTTTTGCCGTACAGTAAAGATCTGGTCCGTTGTCGATCGGCCTTCAACGAAGCCTTGATAACTTCCCACCAACTCGCTTACTATAAGTGAGAGACTACGGAAGATGATCTGGGATAATATTTTGTAGGCCGCATTTAGAATGGTGATCGCTCGAAAGTTCTCACAATCTAACTTATCGCCTTTCTTGTAGATGGTAGCTGTTCTGTCTCCCAGATTGTGCCTATCAGCCGGTGCATACAAATGGCCAGCCTCTCCGGGTCCATCTTTATGAGTTTAGCTCCGATACCATCCTTACCAGCAGCTTTATTGTTCTTGAGCTGGTGAATGGCATCCTTAACCTCCCTCAAAGTGGGCGCTGGTTGGTTTCCATCCTCCGCAGTACCGTCAAAGGCATTTCCTCCGTTGTTCTGACCTTCATTGCCGGTGCTCTCAGCGCCATTCAGATGTTTGTCGAAGTGCTGCTTTCACCTTTCGATCACCTCACGCTCGTCCGTCAAAATGCTACCATCCTTATCCCTGCACATCTCGGCTCGCGCCATGAAGCCGTTGCGGGATGCGTTGAGCTTCTGATAGAACTTGCGTGTTTCCGTCTCCTCCAGGTGGCTTTTTTTTTTCTCCCGAAAGAGACGGGTCTGCTGTTGCCGTTTCCGTCTATAACGCTCCACGTTCCGTCGGGTCCCTTGCTGCAGCATGACCGCCCGCGCTGCATTTTGCTCCTCCAGAATCTGCCTACATTCCTCGTCGCACCATTCGTTCAGTCGACTCCATCCCACGTACCCGACGTTGCTCTCAGCTGCATTGTCGATGGCTGCCTTCACTGTTCTCCAGCAACCCTCAAGAGGGGCTTCATCCAGCTCACCCTTCCGGTAATGCAGCCTCGAAGTGCTGAGCGTATGCCGCTGCGACATCCGGTTGCTCAAGCCGCTCCACAGTGGCGCATGGCCGGACAAAACCTCAAAAATTCATGTTCTCAAAATTATTTGATATTATTTTTAATTGCTTTCTTTACTATTGAGTGAAAATTTCTCAAAATTTGAGATTGATCTGTTTAGTTTTCGATGGCAGTATTATAAGTGTGGGAAAGTCAGCAAAATTGGCTTGCTTAAAATTCGTCAACTATGGTTCACCGAGCAAACTTCAAACAGCTGTATCTCAATGAAATCTTAATCGATTTGATCTCAATAGGTTTCATTTTAAAGCGTAGTTTAAAGTCTTTAATTTGATCACATATTTTTCAACACATTAAGTTGTTATTTGTAGCAAGAAATGTTTTTAGAAAACTTTCTTCAAAATTTAGTAAATTTCCAATACGTCGTCCGTTTTATGTGAAGTTTTTCGGGAAAATGAGTCACTCACTATGTACCAGCCAAGCATCCATACTTTCAGACGCGCAATAGTTTTTCTTGCCCCTAGAGGTGAAAATTTAATTTTCATTTTTCATTATAATTTATCTCTTTCATCATTCAAATCTGTATAATACGTCATAACTCTTATGAAACTTTGTTAAAATTTCTGAAAGGAAATAGAATTTGTGTCTCTAGTTCTGGTTTATGCACAAATTGCTGCATTACAAGCAATATTTTTGTTATACTAGCCTTTTTATTCGATTGGATAAAAGAACTAAATTTGGACAAATTTGACTAGAAAATCGAATTTCTAATTTAAAAATTATTTCCAACGGGATGATATCAGGTATCCACGATAGTTATTAGATTACCATTATCAAGCGATTTGGGATGTATTTGAGGTTTTATCCGACCTTTGTATGAAGGACCGCTACTGTGCGCCCTAGGTCGTACCGTGGCGGCCGTCGGTACCGTACGTTGTTGACTACCGAGAGTTTTGGGCGTAGTTTAACCATCACCAGATAGTGGTTAGAGTCGATGTTAGCGCCACTGACGTCGATAATGTCGGAGAAGTGCCGTCCATCAATCAGAACGTGGTCGATTTGTGATTCTGTCTGCTGCAGCATGCTGTGGTGATCTCCAGGTGTATCGGTATGGAAGGCAGTGCTGGAAGTAGGTGCTATGAATGGCCGTATTCTTGGAGGCGGCGAAATCAATTAGTCGTAGGCCGTTTTCGTTCGTCAGCCGGTGGGCGCTGAACTTTCCAATAGTCGCTTTGAACTCTTCCTCCTGGCCAACCTGATCGTTTAGATCTCCTATGATGATTTTGACGTCATGGCTTGGGTAGCTGTCGTACTCGCGTTCGAGCTGCGCGAGAAAAGCATGCTGAAGTTGAAGAACCGGCCTTTGAGCATCAACTTGCACATTTTCCCATTGATCGGTCACCACCCGATCACGCGCCTCTGCATATCACCCATCACTATAAAAGCTTTTCCCAGCTCGTGTGTGTAGCCGCAGCGAATCCACGGTCCTTCAGCACGTCGGTGAGTATGCGTGTGCTCCCGATTAAGTTTAGAGATTTACAGTTCCACGGCCTGAGCTTCCAATCGCTAGTCCCTTTACGTCGCTGTGGTCTTCGCCGATTGTCTCGGTTCGCATTCTCTCGTTGATTATTTGTTGCTTGATTTTTCTTACGGCTGGCTTGCAGGGCCTGACACCAACCACCTAGATTTCCGGAGGACCATTCCCCCTAAATTTTCGGAGTACCATAGTGCGCAGTTTAGCTTAGAGTCCTTCTCTGGCACTCGAACGATGATCAGCCACCCCTGACATGGGGAACAGACGCTGTTTTGAGCCGCTCCTAACATGGAGTACAGACGCTCCAGGTTTGCAGAAGCAAAAGCAAACCTCCCCTTCCCTGTCAGCATACGACCAAAGTTTCCACCGGGGTTGGTTACCAGATCTTCCCTAAGATTACTCGTACCCCGGCCAGTACCACGAGGAGGTAGGGATACGAGTCAAGAAACAAAGGGGTCTATTTTATTCCTGCAGGTACACGAGGTATCAATGATACGCAATGCCCAGCCATTTACCAACCACCTTACATACAATTCCAGGGGATTAAGGTCCGGGGAGCTGGGAGGCCACAAAGTCTTATCGAGAAGATCAGTCAAATTCACTCGACACCACGCTTGGACGATATTTGCCGTGTGGGTAGGTGCACCGTCCTGTTGAAAGACGTAATGTTCCTTCCCGTAGAGATTCCTAAGTGTTGGGACCCCAACCTACTCCAGTACCTGATCATTTTGGACATTGTGCGGCTGTTGCAAGACACGAACGAACTCCAGACCTGCGTGCTGCGAAAGAATCAGTTTGGTTCTGTCCATCCTCTTTTTCGTTGCAGCCTTCGGTGCTCCATGAACCTTGTAATTTTTGTACGGCTTGTATCCCAGGTCCGGGTCGAGCGATTAATTTTTCGGCGAACCCGCTCCCTCGCCACCTTGATGGCTGCTGGCGTTCTCGCCGAACGTGGCCACCCGGATCGCATACGGTCCTTGGTAGCAGTGATGCATTTTGAACTGAACGCGAGCCAAAAGTGAACGGAGCCCGAGCCAAATTTGCACGAGAACGCAGTAGACAATGAACTTCCGAGCAAGAGCAAGCCGCTGCTCAAGAACGGCCCGTTCAGTTCACAATTTAGATTGGAGCTCTTACGTGAGAAATGAATGAATTGATTGTCTCAAATTTCCATGAACAGAAAAATCATACTGCTCTTGCTGTTTTAAATTTCTAAACATAGCTTTGACATAGATTTCTGTCGTGTATCAGTCAAAGTCAATTGGGTTCAGTTTTTGGCTCGCACGGGTTCATTTTTTTGAACTGCTCAATGTTCAAGCCTACTTGATCGCTGCGTTCAAAAAATTGAACGGGAACGCGAACTGAACGCGTTCAAATGCATCACTGCTTGGTAGAGCCCGTCTCCCGGTACCGACGGAGGGTGGTATTAAAGAAATTCCGCTTCATCCCGTGATATTTCAATCGCCGGAGTATGTCACTTTTTCGCTCACCTCTCGCAAACAACTTAACTACTACGGCGTGGTACTTTTTTATCGTGCGACAACAAATTACAGCAAGTCGGCATCATACGCATCGGTTAGCCTATATGCGAGGCTAAAGCTGACACCAATACCAATACAGAATGCACATGGTGGGCACCTACACAAAGACGAAAAGTTATATTCGATCTTATTGAACACCCTGTAAAAGAGTCACTATGGACTTTCCAGGTTGGTAAGCATGTTGATTTACATGCTTCATACGAAGCCTGTCCCCCTTTCAGAATAAACTTCAGATTCAGAATTTTGCCACCAGGCGACGCTAGTGAGAATAAAACATTTGTTTCGCAAATATCTTGGGAGCCTTATCACTTAGAAAGATGGCGTCCTCGGCAGAGTTGTTCAGTAGCTCAAATTCTTTCTTTGTTTAATCCTTAAAGTTCGAGATTTTGCAAAATAATGATAGTCTCTGAGCTTCTGAACCACTTTGCCAAAGGTGCCTGTCTAAAAAGTCAAGATCCTGCAGTATTCGCAAAACAAAAATTCCATGCTCACTAGCGCCATCTGGTCGCAAAATATCCTATTTCTTGGCTCAAATAATGATAGCCCTTAAGCTGCTGAACTAATTTTCCGAAGACACTATCTTTTGAAATGGTCAGGCTCCTGAGATATCAGCATACAAAAGTTCCATGCTCACTAGCGCCGCCTAGTGGCAAAATTTTGAATCGACTTGCTCGAATAATGAAAGTCCTTAACTTACTAAACAACTTTGCCGAAGACGCCATACTTCTAAATGGTGAGGATCCTGAAATATCTGCAAAACAAAAGAAAAACTTTCATGACCGCTAGTTCCACCTACACAGCAAAACAATCTTAAATTTACATGGCACGTAAACTTTGATGATTGTCATGTAAAACGAAAAACAACTGAATATTCAACGTTATAATTGTGTACAGGCATTGTAGAATTTGCTCTCATTTGAGTATGAAGCACGATTAAAGCAAGCAAAGAAAAACATCCCATCTGTTGCGGTCCACGATCGTTATTGTATCGCAAGGTGTAACAAGTCTGATAAATGGCAGCAGCGAGCGAGAGCCCCAAAGAGAGAGCGATGATAAAATCCATTTCTCTCGCTTGTTTACAGTTGGGGATAGGTGTTTTTCTTTACTGGCACGATAAACAATCCACGAACTTCCAGTAGCAATAGTGTCCCCCAGGTTTGGAGCTTGATCAGAGGGGTTTCATCATGCACTACTATCCCCCCAATCTGATCAAAGTTGTAGCAGTATACGATAAACAGTCTCTCATAATGTGCAGCATGTTATGATAGTTACAGAGAGCGATACGTGAGAGATTCTCTCAATTTTCTCAGGATTCAATCCCTGATTGTGTATTATCAGCTGATATATGACCAAAATTAGTCATAAATTAATTGATAATACACAATTATAACATGTGTGTTGCTACACAGCAAAACAATCTTAAATTTACATGGCACGTAAACTTTGATGATTGTCATGTAAAACGAAAAATAACTGAATATTCAACGTTATACTTGTGTATTATCAGCTGATATATGACCAAAATTAGTCATATATTAATTGATAATACACAATTATAACATGTGTGTTGCTCGTGGAGTACGCATGCGCGGCGCATGAAACGCGAGTGTTCCATTTCGTGTTCACTGAAAGTAGCAAAACTAGGTCTACAAAGTTACCTAGATAGAAGTTCCCCTTACGAAAGTCTTGAACTAGCACTTCTTGGGCTGTGCCTATGCATGAGTCTCCATGAGATTAATCGTTGATGTTCTTTTATGCTGAAGATAGTTCTGAGCTATACTTAGCTACTACCCTAACTAAGTAGGATTAAGATTTTTGCAATCTTAGCACGAAAAAGACCAGATCGGTATCTATTGAAAGTCGCCAAGGACGAAAAGCACAGAATACACTGTGTAAACACATAATGCAAAACCATATAAGTGATAAATTAAATTAAATAATCCCACCGTTATTCAGCCTCAGGCTAGAGACTGAAGAAGAACAGCCGATTATCTCGGAGAAACATAAGGTCACCTGCACCATTGTTCCAGGTAGCACAGGAAGAGTACAATACTGTCGAGGGCGTCCTGGTTCTCCACAGTCCACGGGTTCCGTTTGCTGTTAGGTTTTATTTGACCCCCCTTCCTAGGCACGATAAGCATGGAGCAGCATCACACCATAAATCGGGGATCACCTGTGAGATGGACTTTTACCGCCGGAACGGTTATGTAGGCTTACCGGGAAAAGGAAGTTTATATTGATGATTAACACTTGACGTATCAAAGCAGCCACTCATTCGTGAAAAAATAATAGTAACAATAATAAAAAAGGTCATTGTATCACAGTTCAAACAAATCTCGCCATTTTTTTGCATCGTTTCAAAATTCGATATTTTTGTTACATCCTCTATTTGAAAAAATGAAATGCATTGATAGATTTTTTTCTCTATTGCCGTTCCCACTGTGCACCCGGTCCGGTCGTAGGTGACCGTATCAAATTTCATGTTCTGCTGCCATCAAGGTGTGTAGAAAATTGAACAATAAAAGCACATTTGCCGCTCTCTGGATTTCATTTGCACTGTTGCAAGTCACCGCTTGCTTGCTTGACAGGTACAAGTAGCTTGCGAACAAATCGTTTTAACCCGTGTGGTCTTTGTCGGATGCGCGTGGTGGCACGCGATTCCGATGGGATGGTGCACAAATTGTTCCCACAGCTGTTTGCTGAAAATGAATGCTTGTTATGGAACTCGAGTCAAAATATGCCAAGATATATTTGCAATAAGTCGTTTATTTTAGAGTGAATATTTCAAAAAGTCAAGAATTAGAAAATCACGTAGATAACTAACGGGAACAAGTTTTTGTCCCAAGCACCAGAATACTATCAATAACTTGTCGCGCTATTCAACAAGACCAAGCTAAGGGTCGTGGGTTCCAATCCCAACGATCGAGAATCTTTTCGAGTATGAAATTTTCTCGACTTCTCAGGGCATGGAGCATCTTCTTACCAGCCGTACGAAATACACATGCAAAATGGTCATTCTGTGGATGTGCTCATAAGAACACTAAGCTGAGAAACTGACTATATTTCAGTTGAAACGTAAAGCCTGAAATGAAGAATAGGTCGCTGAATCTATTGCCGTTTTCAAAAACGTTATAGCAGGTCTGGTTTTTGAGATATAGGCTGTTGATAAGGTATCATTAATCGATTTCAGTTAACTTGCATGCAAGTTTACCAGCCTGTTTGTTGATTTATTTGCTTAATTTACTACAAAACTAAGTTTGTAGCTACCGTAAAACGGGGTAACTTTGATAATGCGGGTAACTTTGATAGTGCGAGACCCACAACATACTAAACGAAATAACAAAGTTTCTGTTAATCAGTTGAGCAAAACTAATGCAAAAGTAAAGAGTTTTAGTATGACACTTCATGTCAAAGCTATTTTTGTTGGAATCAAGCACATTTGAGGATTTATATGCAAGTATTAAATATTTGTAAGATTTTAGCATTTCTGAAACGCTCACAAACAATCAGTTCTCCGATCACTATTTGATGAAGCCTTAATAAGTTCGTCACTTATCCTTGACAGCCTAGTTATAGTGGAACATAAATTCGGTCTCAAATCTCTTAACGACTACAATTTGTATAAACTGGGACCATTTTTGTAATCTAAGTCAGAAATTTCCATATAGCGTTAAACGCCTAAAGGTATGCAATGCCCTATAAATGTTTCATAATCCATTCAATTTTGTTCGATTTGTACTCCATTATCAAAGTTACCCCAAAGCAGAAAACCGACTTTCGATTATATTCAAAATTATACATCCATTCAGAATGAACCTTTTGGCAATCTTTCAACTGTAATCGATAGTTAGGATGCCAGTACTTGTTTTAAAAATATAAATTATAAAACTTTGAAACAGCATGCATAAATATTCAAGTTTTCTTCGAAAAAACTATCAAAGTTACCCCGTTTTACGGTACTAAAGAATACGAATGAACAGTAGTTTGTGATACATCATTGAAAAGGTACATTTTGATGGTATGGCAAAGTATTGTATTTATCCATGTAAAAGAAATGACAAACTTTGTATAAAAAACATGTTTCTAATCTTCGACTCAATCGATATTGATACTGAAAATTTCAATAACACTTTCAATAACAGTTTCCTCGAATGTTATTGGTAAAGCTAGATTGACTCCGTTCTGTTATTTATATCACATGACTCATATATATATTAAAAGCCAAATTCAGATGATCTCAAAAAGCAAAACATGAAAAACCAACAATAAGTCAAGAGGAAAGCCGATCGCAAAAATTAAACAAATCCACTGTTTTACAATTTATCTAAGCGCATAACAATAAAACAAACATACCGCGTCTAATCGCCTCCAAAGCATCAGATTGCGTCAGGCCGCCGCAGACAGCTGCCATGGCAAATTCGTCAGGCAAAATAAGCGAACTCTAAAGATCAGAGAGCAGCACCTTGACGGGAACGGGGGATAGCTGACATTCTCCAAATAAACAGCAATCGCGGGTCGGTCCTCGATTTGCTTGCCGCACCATCGCCACGACACGCCGCTTGCAACAATATACAGTCAGGTCTCCTGAAAGACGCTGCCATCGTCTATCCACCCACCGTAATTTCTCAGAAGTTTTTCTTTCATGGCTGAGATATCATATGACCTTATTTCTTACCGAATTTCACCTTAATCGATTGGACGACAGCAGAAAAATAACGGTGAGCGTGAAGTGGGTGTCAGAGTCTAATAGGAGACCTGACCAGTGATGCATTTAAACGCGTTCAGTTCGCGTTCCAGTTCAATTTTTTGAACGCAGCGATCAAGTAGGCTTGAACATTGAGCAGTTCAAAAATATGAACCCGTGCGAGCCAGAAAATGAACCCAATTGACTTTGACTGATACACGACAAAAATCTGTGTCAAAGCTATGTTTAGAAATTTAAAACAGCAAGAGCAGTATGATTTTTCTGTTCATGAAAATTTAAGACGATCAATTCATTCATTTCTCACTTAAGAGCTCCAATCTAAATTGTGAACTGAACGGGCCGTTCTTGAGCAGCGGCTGGCTCTTGCTCGAAAGTTCATTGTCTACTGCGTTCTCGTGCAAATTTTGCTCGGGCTCCGTTCACTTTTGGCTCGCGTTCAGTTCAAAATGCATCCCTGGACCTGACTGTACAATTTTCCAAGCCATCTGAACCGATTCATCAAGCGTGCCGGCTGCTCGTACTCTCTAATTCGTAGTTACGTAGATGGGCGTTTCTAATGTAACGGCCCTCATTTCAAGACGCACAAGCTGTTCGGGTTAGAATACATTGTTGCTAGTTCGATGGCATATCAACGAAGAATACTTCTACAAATGTGTCACCACTGAAAACATGACATTTTAAGTGAGAATAACATTATTGTCAACACCCAAGCCTCTAAAATAATCTCTGAGAATATAACCTGGATAGATTTTTTTTATGTTAGGTTATGTAGGTCACAACCCAGGTGATTGAGAAAAGTACTTATGGATCAGGCTATAAGCCTAACAATCAGTAAAATTGCAGCTCATAAAGAACTAGTGATTTTGGCAAACGAAGAAGACTGCCATTTCAATAAGGAGGTCAATGATATAATTTACTAGTACCTAATTCTGTGTGTATTTGAGCGTAATGCATATGTACCAGGAGGAAGTTTGTTCACAGCAGTTGTTCGCTTGGGTTACCTTCCTTGTACCTTGATGGCTACAGCGTAGCATCACACCATTGCCGGGCGTATTGTAGAGCTCCATCTTCGTCGGTCTTTGGCGATACTTCTCCAGTTGACCCGAACGTTTAGGGTCGCCAGGTCCTCTTCCACTGCGTACAGCTAGCGTATTCATAGTCTTTCATGAAGTCACTGACCTCAACCTCTCACCTTCTGACTATTATTTTCGCAATTCTTTCTGCCGACATACGCACTAAGTGACCAGCCCACTGAAGTCTGCCGTATTTCTCACGCTAATAATATTCGCATCTTTGTTCACTTTATACAACTTGTGATTCATGCATTTGTGCCACACACCATTTTCGAGTTTCCCATCGATTATTGTCCACAGCAATTTACGCTCGAAAACTCCGAGGGCTTTCCAGTCTGCCTCTTTCAACGTCCACGCTTCATGCCCGTAGAGAGCCACTGGAAGAATAAATGTTTTATACAGGGTGAATTTGGTTTCCGTTTGCAAGTAGCGGGACCTTGGCTGGTTACGTAGTCCGTAAAAGGCCCTATTCGCAGCACTAAATTTCACTTCGGGGGCATCATCGTTGTCACATGCCACAAGTGTTTCAAGGTAAACAAATTCGTCAACAACTTCAAATAAGATTGACACCTCGTCAGCAATCCGAACACTTGATTTCGAACCATCCAGCGTAGCACGTATCCCGCCTTATTTGTTTCGCCGGAAAACCATGCTCAAACATTATCTGCCACAGCCCATTTCTTTTCACTGAATCGTATGCGGATTTGAAATCAATAAACAGATGGTAAGTTTGAAAGTTATACTCCCGGAATTTATCTAGGATAGCAAGGATTCGCAAGATTAACATCTGGTCCGTTGTCGAGCAGCCCTCACGAAAACCAGCTTGGTATTCGCCGACGAAGGATTTTTTGAGTGGTCTCAATCTGTTAAACAAGATGCGTGACAATAATTTGAACGCCGAATTTATCAGCGTAATTGCTCTATAATTGGCACACTCCAGTCTGTCCCCATTTTTGTAGATTGGCCGTATAAGGCCATCCAACCAGCCGGTGGGCATTCTATCGTCCTCCCATGCTTTCAGAAGTACTCGGTGGATCGACTGGTAATGCTACTCATATCCATGCTTTAGAAGCTCAACCGGGATCTCTGCCATCCCAGCAGCCACGCAGTTTTTCAGCTCGTCGATAGCCGTTTTAGCGATGAATCTTCAGCATGGTCGTCATAATCATTGCTCATCCTGTTTCTTGCTACATTTCCATTTTCACCGTCCAACAATTGCTGAAAGAGCTCCTTTAACCTGGCAGCCACCGCCGTTATATCCGTCAGCAAATTTTCGATCATTGCACATAACGGGCTCTGGTATGGTATTTTACTGAGCGCTATTGACCGTTGCATAAAATCTCCGCTTATCGTTCCGGTTCATGCTATTTTGAGGTTTGGTTGTAGGTCATTTGGCATAAAGCCGTTCGGCATAAAGTCGTTTGGCATAATGGTCATTTGGCATAAAGTCGGTTGGTTAATAGTCGTTTGGCATAATGGTCGTTTGGCATAGTGAGTCTAAAATCAAGAATTTCTTAAGATGACATTCGTTTTTTACGTTTCTTTTGAATCTTTTTGATGATATCAGGCTTGTTGTGGAGTCAATTGATACAAAATGTCACTTCATTCAACAAACATATACTCTTGGATAAACTAGAGCATATAAGGAAAGTTATTGCCAATAGTATTTCATAATTTATCCAGAAATTACCCTTCTTTCGAATATTAATTCTTCTTACGAGTTCCGCGATTGGAATAAATTTTTGCACTGAAGATTTTGATATATTTAGCACAAATTTACAATTCTTTCAAACATTCTATTTTGTTTTTAATGTGATGTAACCATAATAATAGGTATTAAAAATGTTGATTTGAAATTAAATAAATTTCACCTTCTTATATACATAGGCTGTTCTTTGGAGCTATATTTGTTTAAGATATTGTTTGCTTCCAACTGACAAAGTTATCATCGAAAAGAGAAATCGATTACTGCAGTTACCGTACGCCAGTTCCCCGAAAAGTTTGTGGCACTTATAATTGTCGTAACTTCATAGAGTAGTGTTTGATCCTTCGACCTTGACGCTTGCTCCTGCGGGGGTGAGTGATGAGGGCAGGATCAAACATGTCGCGCGTTGGTTGCTAGGAGTGAAAAAGTGATCGGTTCGTTAGTAGTGTTTGATCCTTCGACCTTGACGCTTGCTCCTGCGGGGGTGAGTGATGAGGGCAGGATCAAACATGTCGCGCGTTGGTTGCTAGGAGTGAAAAAGTGCGCGGTCCGTTAGTAGTGTTTGATCCTTCGACCTTGACGCTTGCTCCTGCGGGGGCGAGCGATGAGGGCAGGATCAAACATGTCGCGCGTCGGTAGTGAAGCAGTGAAAAAGTGATCGGTTCGTTAGTAGTGTTTGATCCTTCGACCTTGACGCTTGCTCCTGCGGGGGTGAGTGATGAGGGCAGGATCAAACATGTCGCGCGTTGGTTGCTAGGAGTGAAAAAGTGATCGGTTCGTTAGTAGTGTTTGATCCTTCGACCTTGACGCTTGCTCCTGCGGGGGCGAGCGATGAGGGCAGGATCAAACATGTCGCGCGTCGGTAGTGAAGCAGTGAAAAAGTGATCGGTTCGTTAGTAGTGTTTGATCCTTCGACCTTGACGCTTGCTCCTGCGGGGGCGAGCGATGAGGGCAGGATCAAACATGTCGCGCGTTGGTTGCTAGGAGTGAAAAAGTGCGCGGTCCGTTAGTAGTGTTTGATCCTTCGACCTTGACGCTTGCTCCTGCGGGGGCGAGCGATGAGGGCAGGATCAAACATGTCGCGCGTCGGTAGTGAAGCAGTGAAAAAGTGATCGGTTCGTTAGTAGTGTTTGATCCTTCGACCTTGACGCTTGCTCCTGCGGGGGCGAGCGATGAGGGCAGGATCAAACATGTCGCGCGTTGGTTGCTAGGAGTGAAAAAGTGCGCGGTCCGTTAGTAGTGTTTGATCCTTCGACCTTGACGCTTGCTCCTGCGGGGGCGAGCGATGAGGGCAGGATCAAACATGTCGCGCGTCGGTAGTGAAGCAGTGAAAAAGTGATCGGTTCGTTAGTAGTGTTTGATCCTTCGACCTTGACGCTTGCTCCTGCGGGGGCGAGCGATGAGGACAGGATCAAATATGTGGCGCGTCGGACGAGTAAAGTGAAAAAGTGCCGCGTTCGATTAGTCCTTATATGTATATATGATTTTTCAACAAACTATGAATGGTTCGTCACTGTGAGTGTCGACATAAACTCTGATTCATGAATTATTAATATTTAACTTTTTTTTTTTCAAAACACCCCTTTCTTTTTACCTTTATTTTTGTAATTAAAAAAAACTTTGAATGGTTCGACACTACAAGTGTAGACTTCCGAAAGGTTCACTTTATTCAACAAACTTTGGATGGTTCGTCACTGTAAGTGTCGGCATAAGAATAGGAGTGTTAGGAATGTAACATTTAGGTATTTGTTCAACAAACTTTGAATGGTTCGTCACCTCAAGTGTCGGCATAATCATGTTTATATCTCACAAATAATTATTTATCATGGTCTAATCGCTTATCAAAGTGAATCCTGTGACCCAACGACCCTCCCCATTAACAAATATCCCTCCCAGTAACCTTTGTGGAGATGCAGAGGCAAACACGGTCTCCAAATAGCAAAGGTTACACACTAACATTCCTTCCCTCAATCCCACCTGACTGCAAGGACGTGGCCGGCGCCGTTATTGACCCTGTATAAATAGAGGCACTGAATTATGCACACTGAAGAAGATTATGGCCAATCCCAGTCAAACTTCTAGTTGATTCTTTGTGCATTTTCACTGACTTCGGTCAATCACGGAATAGCAACCATTGATATGTGTAGTCAGTCTAAGCTAAGCTAAGCTAAGCTTATAATTGTCGTAACTTCATACATTTCAGGGTGGTGGACGAACTGGCCATCTGATATGCACCCTTCTTTATTTAACTGGCGGTTCTTTCAAGTTTTACCGTCCTCAGAATTTTTACCAACATGTGTATAGCCGAGAATGACAGGAAGGTATTCCTTCTTTGGTTGCTTATCGTTCTTTCTCGTTCACCATCCAGACATTGAAGACTATTATAGCACCTATTGAAAACTGCACATTCGGGGAAATGGCATTCGGGGAATCGACACTCGGAGAAACGACGTACGGGAATAAGAAGCAAAATCACTTCGATGATTCTGAACGCAATTTTTGATGTCTTTTCGTTTTATTATGCCGCAATAATTTATGGCGTCCAATCTTCTATTGGTTTAATCATTAATTTTGCCTTATGTTTAAAATCGGCTGTTTTTTATATTTATACTGTCTTAAATTGTATTATTTAGTAAAGCTAAATGTTAACCATTTTTATTTTTTGCTATTTCATCAATTCTTGCAAGAGAATATTAAACTTTTTTTTTGCGAACACAAGATCTCCTTCCGAGATATGCTGGAAAAATATTATTTCAATCACAGAGTTTTCCCTTCTTTCGATAATAGACAGTGTTTTTGATGGACATTTTTAAAATTTGCATTATGCTGCAATAATAGATCTTTGGATAAGAGCTTATATATATTCCAAATAAATTTTCCCTTCTTTTTCCAAGTAATTTTCTTCAAGTGTTACGTCCAAACTGGGACAGATCTTGATCTGCAGCGAAATATTCAATGAGCGTTCCCTTTATTGATAAATTAGAACTTTCTTTGCCAATTTACTATTTCCAAATATGTATATCGCAAAAAGCTCAACGATACTCTATGTTCTGGGATAAGGAGAAAAATATTATTGCGAAAAGATTTTCCACCAGACCCGTCACGAATTATATTTAGTTATGCTCTCAAATGTCACTACAAATTTTGACATTCATAGCTTGGACTATCTCTGAGCGACCAGCAACTACCGCACCTGAGAACGTACGAAAAATTTTTGCTGTGGGGTCGGTGGTGTTGATCTCGGTAAAAGCTTCGTAATTATGCCAAACGACTTTATGCCACCCTAATAAAAAAAAATCAATTACACGTGTATCCTTATTTCGGCTAAGGAACAAAATAACAAATTTTCACGGAATTCGGTGACCCACTAGATCGGTTTTACATGGAATGGCTGTATATATATATATATATATATTAATATGAATGCAAAACTTGTTTTCAGTAAGAGCCGTATTTTTTCTCTTCCATGTTTCTCCTCACCGCCTAAAAATGACTCCCAGATCTTTTTCCTCTCTCACTAATAAACACCGTTCTGATGGTGATTGTGAAGATACAGAGGTATTGTCGGTCTCTAGAAGCAACAATCACGACACACTAACATTCCTTCTTTATCCCAACTGACTGTAAGGACTAGGCCGGCGCCGTCATTGATCACTAATATGACAGCTGCTTAAATGTACACTTCGAGAGCATTGGGAAAGTCCCATTCCTTATTCATGTGGATCGAAGTGCAATTCTTACTAGTTCCGATCATTATAACACAGAATAACACATATGATGTGTTGATCCAGAAGAGCTCGATGTTGTGTTACTTTATTTCAAAGATTATTGGTTAGAAGCTCTTCAAGAACTCAAGTCAGTGTTAATTCGTAAACAACTCCAGTAGGAAAATTAGATATATCTCTCGGAGACAGGCATTGCAGAATTCATTTTCAAATGAGTTCGAAGATCAAACTAAGCAAGTGAAGAAAAACATCGCATATATATCGTTCCATGATCCGCAATGTTACGCAAGTTATAACAAGCTTGATAAACAATAGCAGCAAAGGAGAGCCTCAAATATAGAGCGAATCCTATAGCAATAGTTCTCCCCAGGAGCTTGTTAAGACAGGTTTTATAATTTAATGTTCACATAATATATAATGTCAAAGCTATAAAATTAGTAGAATTGAAAATTGAGGCCAAGAGAGCCGTAGCGGTTATTCACCAAGACCAAACTGAGGGTAGTAAATTCGAATTTTGCCGGTCGAAGTTCTATTATGGTTGAAAATTTCCTCGACTTCCCAGGTTATAAAGTATCCTCGTCCCTACCACACGTTATAAATATGCCAATTACTTAATCGGCATAGGAAGCTCTAAGTTAACTGTGGAAGCGATCATAAGAACACTATTAAACTCTTTTTATAATGTGAAGAAGAAGAATTAAAATTGCACCATAAATTTAAGTAAATAAATATTAATCAAAACGGGAAATTGGGTCGTTTTAACCCGACCTCACCCAGTGGCCCATCAAATTAATTTAAAATAACTTTCTAAAAATCCCAAAGGTTCCCGTAAAACTTGGCGTTCAAACGATTTCATCGGAGTTAAAATTATGTTACATTCATTTGGGAAATCTGAATAACTTATGCAAAAACTATAGATCCAAAAGGCTGCTTATAATAGAGTACTACAAATCATATGGGACATGTTCCGTTTTCGATGAAACAACTTGACGAATCTTCTCTATCCTCCCCGTGTTTCAGCAACTGAATGAACACGCACTACATATCTCCGCCTGTCTCGGGAATACCACCTTGGTCGCCGTCATCGGTGGGATAAAATTAGTTTGTAAACATCTAATCCATTAAGTAGCGTGAGAGTCACACCAAACGAAAGCCGAACCCGACAGCAATGGAGTCGCGGCGCTACCTTTCCTTCACTGTTGACCCGACCACCGCACAGTGGTGCTGATTCGAAAGAATCATGCCAAAAATTGTGCATTCTCGCTATTTCAAGTGTTTTTTTTTATTTTCTTAAAACAAAATTGCTGTTTTTCATACACTTTGAGGCAATAAACGGTTTTTTGAATCCATTGCTGTTTTCAAAAATATCATAGAACGCCTAGTTTTTGAGAAATTGATTATTGAAACGATTTCAGTCAAGTTGCATGCAAGTTTACCAACTTGTATGATGATTTGTTTGCCACAGAAATTATATTTCATTTGTTGATTAAAACCTATCAACAAAGTTCATAATACTTCCTATGCTCCAAAGGTTATTTTTGATGATTTAGTAGTATTATAGCATGCCATATTAAAATTTTGTGTGGAGACTACAGACATGTCTAAAGAATCGATTTTAACAAGTATTGTAAACCAATCTTTATTCCACATAAAAGTTCAGGACATCAGATTTAGCAACCTAAAATTTACTAGAGACATATGATATGGATTGATATTCAACATACCTGCATTATTAGTTTAATAATGTTAATGACAGATGAAAATAAGTTTTCATCTAGGAATGCTGAATTTACTTGAATATAAGTTACCGAAAAAAAGAGTATGATGCTGAAAACTAAAGTTACACGAGTTTTGGAAAAAAAGAAATATTTAGATTTAATTAAGTTTTCTTTGACAATTTAAGCCTGGTTCGCTGCTGACAAGTAATTTCTTGGCCTATCTTGATGCATGGGAAATTCCTGCAATGAATCGATCAAGGAAGCGCTTTTTTCTGATCGCAGTACGCAGTTGAAAAGAGATGTCAGTTCAAACGGGAGTCGCTGTAGAAAATTTCTGCAAGGAATCGGCGAGAAATTTCTTTAACGATTCCTGTTGAGCAGCAAATCAGGCTTAGGGTCAAAACACGAAGAAAATTAATTTTATTTTAAAATTTTCGTACATGTTTTGAACTATCTGATGTGTTAGTTTTTGGTTTGAAATCTGGGGTTTGTCAGCTTTTAAGTAATCTGGACTGCTGCGCACCGGGTGATGATGGAGCGTGCTAGAACGTATGATATGGTTCGAAACATTGTTGCTCCTAAGCCAGAGTGACGCACTCGAGATCTGTCTAGGAAAAAGCTAGGAACGGAAAATTTGAAAATGGATGTTCGTTTGCAAAAAGCCGAGAATTAATTACACAGCACTTATGAAGAATGCGAATTTTTCGCGAACGCACGATTATTTTTATTTCTGCGGCTTAGATGTTTAGACGGGTTTGATTTTCTCTCCACTCCTCAGACCTGGCGTCATTTCTAGTGGATTTTTTTTTTTGCGAAAACGTGTCGGTCATTTGCTTACCCCGATGGATGGGTAGAGGAAATGATCCAAGCTTAGGTTTGTTTGTTTGAGCACCGATTAAACGTCGGGAAATATGTTTCTCTTCCACTCGGTCTTCTGGGATGTCAAGCGAAGGATGATGATGCTTCCGAATAATTTATCACAAGAGGAAGAGTTTCCATGTGACACAGTTTCCGAAATAGCTTGGTGCCGGTTCCGATATGGGTGGTGTGGTATATATGCATGGCGACGTGTTCGATGGGAGGTGTCACGGGTGATGTTATTTGATCTATGTTATAAATACCACTTTGATTTTGTAGCGCATGCTAATGACCGTATAACTTGTTGGTAATTTGGCAGAACAACTTGAAATAGCTTGGAAAGTTGTGTTTTATACCCTCTAGGTGCACATAATTACTCAGTTCTGTTAGAGCTCGTACTCTCGTGCTGTGCGTACACAATTTTTTTGTGGTGTCGAAAGTTTTTAAAACTACTCAAAGCAATAAAACAATACTTCTCAATGCTATTTTTTTCTAACTATTGATCCTTGTTTGGACCCGTGCCTTCGATTTTTCGTTGGACTCATAAAACTAGTGGTAATAATCATTTTTGGACAACGTCTTTTGAAAAAAAAAAATCTTAGTAGATAACGTCTTCGTTTATTCACTAAAAATGGTTGCAACCACGAACAAAAAGAAGGGTGAATCTTTGAATTCACTAAGGTACCCCGGGGCAAATGAGAATCCGGGGTAAGTGGGGCGTTCTGTCATAGCTCACTTAGGAAAAGTTTTTCATGGGGATATTCTTCAAGAAAGTTGGAATGTATTAGGTACAAAATATATTGTTATTTTCATTACCATGAGATTCATGTAACAATTATCAATTCAGCACCATTTTCAAGTTGCATAATAAATTGTAACACGTTTCACGTGCTGCACTTTGGCGCAAAAATGTAATGTGTTATAAATTTCCATCAGTAAGCTACAATTTTAAGTATTATTTTAAGCTGCTAACGATAAACCCGTGTTTTGTTTTCATTTCATATGATATTTTCGATGATCTAACTCAAAATATCTTTATATCCGGGGTAAGTGGAACCTATCAAAACAAAATCCAGAATCAAAACTTTTCTTTAACGTTTCAAACATTTTCTAAGAGAGCAGCACTAAAACATTCAAATAAATGATTTTTATCAAAAAAGATTAATCTCAAATTGCATATTTACATAGGAGAGTGAAAAAATGTGTAATTTTGCTATATATTTTTTTTATTTATTTTTTATTCTTAAAATACGAATTCATAAAATTAACAATCAGAGGTGAAATTTGAAATGTATCATGAGAACGATTACTTTTCTATTTTAATTGAATTTCCTTTGTTATTTCTACGAAGTTTAGAAGTTACGGAAATCAATTCCACCCCATTTAGTGGTTTTCTGCTATGTGTATGAATAGTTACAAATTATATTTATAATTTCATAAATTCTTGAAGTTTATGTGCTACTTTTTAATTAATTACTTGTAAATGATTTATTTTGAACATGTTTTATTTCTCTTTACGCTTTTATTAAGGAATTTTCAGTTAATATCAAGTGTAATGTGGCATACTTAAAAAAAAAGTTTTCTTCCTTAAGCGTTACGTATTTAATGGTTGATCTCTTATTAACATAAAAAATGTACTCAAAATTAATAATCTATGGTTGACCAATCCTATTATTGTAATGGTTGACTTACTGATGTGGATTGACGTATGAAACTGGAAGTGTCTCACTTGCCCCGTTTAGCAAGATATCTGCACCTAATGGCTCATTCTAAAACTTTCTTCAAGGGTTTTCACAATTTCGAAAATATTCGATCAATTTCATGCACACACCAGCAAATATGTTGCCAAAGTGTGATTGTGTTGTAGGATTTAAAAAAATATTGACATTTGAAAGTTTTATCGAACCATTTGATTGAACTATCATTTTTAGATACCGTTTTTTTTCCGAACAGACTCATATTCCGAACACTCGGTTTTTGTATGGCGATTTGGTTGAAATGTTTCGCTGAAATATGTCACCAAATAACAAGGAAACGGCAGTCAATTGCAATTCAATTTTAACGTCTCCAATATAATTTATACCGCGGGAGTAGTGATGATTCTCTAGTTTCAGACCAGAAGAACAAGCTCAAATAAATTTATTTGCGAAATTATTCATTTGAATACGATTTATTCGTGCTGTTCGGAATTTGAATCAAGGTGTTCGGAATATGAGACAGAATAAACACAGTGTTCGGCATTTGAATCATTCCACACTTCCACACTTTGAAGTAAAAACAATATTAAAACTAATTGAATCAACATTATTATCGGTACACCCAACAGCTAGCAGTTAGGCCTTTCGAGGAAATTAAAATATACACGAATATCTGCCAATTTATGCCAATCAGATGCATTTGAAGTCACTATTGTCCTTAAGTGTTCGGAATATGAGTCAAAACGGTATCCCACTTGCCCCGGGGTACCTTACTTGCTGAGATGATTTTAAACTGTCACTGAACGTGGCAAAAAATGAAGACGGGACGTTTCTCCGGAATGCGCGCTTTGTTCGAAGGGTTTAATTATTAATGTTGATAATTGCATCGAAATGAGCAATCAGTTCGAAGTTTTTATCAAATTTTCCGAACAACAAGTCAAAGCAGCCTCTAGTGCTGCCAATCGTGGTCAGCTGTTCTGAGTTTGGATGATTTAGGCAGGAGATATTTCACTCCATTAAGGCAATCAAGTTTTCGTAAAAATCGCAAAAAAAGGCTTTAACGGAAACTCTTGAATTCTTCTACCAGCGGCCTCATTTTTTCATCACAAAAAATATACTTAAATTGAAGTAAATTTTTTGCTTTCCGATATGTTTGAACTATTTTTTCACAAGTTTTCAAACTCTTCTTCTTTTAGAATTTTTGTCGATTTTGATCATTGATCATCTGGCATGGGAGAAATTTCAAAATTCCTTGGGATGTTGAAATTTAAGCTCCTTTGTACCCTTGTTTTGTATCTATACATAACAATTAAAATATCTTGTTGCCGGGCTGACTGAGAGAAGAATTATGAACGTTTTTATATCGATAATCACTTGATAAAAATAAAATATTAAAGCTATGGAAAATTTCACTATAAAATTGAGTTTTTCCTGCGCCTTGAAAAAAAAAAAAAAAAAAATTCTCATTTTACTGTAACATAGATGTTTCATACTTTTGTTCTATTTTCTCGGAAAACCAAGATCAAATGCTTTCTGAGAACTTGAAAATCGCTTGCTTTATTATTCGATTATTTTACATATATTTTTTATGACTAATCAGCTAATGATGCACCGACCCGACGTATAAAAATTTTAATGATGTTATCGCCTTTGGTGATCTCATTTTAAGTTAATTTTAAGTAAAAAATAAGGTTTAGGGAACACCGTTTACGAAATTAATGTGTAAAATGGATGTTTGATAAGACCATTTGTAAATATACGGCTCAATGAGTTAAATGTTTTAAAATATAATATTTTGTTAAACCATTTAAGCTTCGAATATGTTACAACTAAGTATGTTTATTTGTTGAATTCATGACAATTATCAAAGCAATCAATCTTGCCAAATTCTAGAGTATAAATATTTCATTCAAAATTTAATGTTCTTTTTTATTTTCGTATTACATGTTTTTTGGCATCAAAACGCTCACCTTTGGGTTCAACTCTAAACGCGTCTGAGCGTTAAGCTGTTTGATTGGATAATGTTCGATAAATACGATGGAATCTAGAATTCTGAAATACAAAAATATTCACTCATTGATGAAAAAACTGGATTTATTGATGAATTTGAAAAAAGCATACTCCGCGACGTAAAAATTGATATTCTTTTATAGAGAACTTGAAAGTTTATTTCATTTTAATTTGGTCAAAATCCGTTACTATCGTTTATATGCCATATCATGAATATGGCGTAAAATTATCAATATACTATGGTTCTTCCGAAGCTCACAGATGTTTGTTGTCCCACACAAGCATTTCAAAGTGCAGCTAACCATACATACTTCCAAATCTGTGCGTCATGTCATCAGCTGTTTAACATCGCTGCTAATCCGTTTCGTCATTTGGTTGTTTTCCATTCAGTCCCGCGACTGGGCGACGGACGACAAAAGGAGTCGAACGATGTTCAACTTTTACAGCTTGCGCAACGGAATTATCTGCCATTGAAATTTGTGTACACCGTTGAATGTTCCCTCGTGTTAAGGCGAAACAGCTTGGAAACCAACTTCCAAGATTGTACTATAACTTCAAATGTACCGTAAAATCGGGTGTAATTGATCAGAAGGGTGAAATTGATCATCGTATCACACGATTTTATTTATTCGTAATGGAGCACAAATATCAATGTAAGCTGCAGTAAATGAACGATGCTTGTCGTAACTATTGTAGAATTGTGTGTTGTGAAGTTTTTTTGCGTTGAAGAATGTTTATTACTATGAAAATAATGTAATATTTCAAAATCATGCACGGTGCAGTATTGACAAACAGCTATGAACTTCTATTTATGAGCAAGGATTTGAACATGGTATAAACCTAAATTTTGTGAGGATGCTTGAGATATATCCCCAAACCAGATTTCATCACCAAAACTCGTACCAATTAGCTCATATGGTTGAAATTATTGAATTTCTGTTAGATATCATTGAATTCCTTAGGAAATTGCATACATTTAGGCGTTTTCCGCGTAATTCTTGAAATTTAACTATTCGTTATTTATATAAATATTGCATTGTTAAGAATTTTACAAGCATTTTTGGATTCAGGAAGCTCAAATTTATCATATAGAGTTGTATTGGAAACTAACAATAATGGAATTGACAAGTGATCAATTTCACCCCGAAATGAGATCCTCTGATTTTTTATTTTAGAGGTATTTGTTAACACTAAAATGACATTTGTTAGAAAATTTCGGTACATAAGTCGATGAGGCTCACCTTCGTACTTGTTTTCCTGCATTTATTTGTTTGACATTGTTAACATTATAGAAAACAGACTAGAAAAACCGTGAAAAATGATCAATTTCACCCGAAATTACGGTACTAATCTTGCAATGGAAATATCCATCAACAGATCACTTTTCATTTTGGCTTTGTGCACTAGCAGAAAGCATAAAACAAGAAGATCAGGAACGGTTGCACACTATTTCTCCAGTTTAGTGCCTTTGATATGTTAGTAGGGAGGGGCCCTAGTCGGTCATTGTGACGAGCATCATTGGATTTCAAAACGTTTCACCTTAAGCCTGTATCCGGCAACCATGAAGCGCACTCAATGCCCCATCGAAATCTTCGCTTCTAGCTAACGATGGGCAAGACTGCAGAAGATATAAACGTGTCCTCAGGAATGTAAAACATGACTAATGTTGGAGAGTTATTAATAAATATCTGGTCCCTGGTCTCCCAAATGAACTTACGTGAACTAAGTCAGAAGCCATGGTTGGATTGGGTTGGATGGGAGGAGAGTGACATAGTAGACCTTCAAAGAAAACGTGAACCAGATCAGACCAACGAGACTCTTGACTTGGGTTGTACAAAATTAGAAGTATTTAGCAAATTGACGGTGTGAAGTGACAAGATGTTATTTCATCCACATACATATAGCTACTAACATAAGACGTTGGTGACTGCGCTTTGAGACGCCGTGAGAGAAACCAGGTCAGTAATGGACCAATCCCTGGCCGATTCTAGAAATGTTGTTGACTGTGGATGACGGATCGGTTTCTGAGCAACGATCTCTCAAATCCTCCTAGACATGTTTCAAGATTTTGAAAAAAAAAAAAAACAGTTCACATCAAACTAGCTGGATCATACAGAGCAAGATCAATCTTAAGTTTTTTATCTGTATCAATGATATTTAGGTGCTGCAAAATCATATACTGCCCATGTTCGCATAGGCGATGACAGCGCCAATATGATCTAAATGCATTTTTTTTTCATTGCAATGCATTCTTAACCTAACAACACACTCCACAATGGTCGGGCTCCATATAAAGGAGCGGCCAAAACTACCAAAACACTTTTTTGAGATTTTCATGGTTTTTATTTTTTGAAAACATACCTCATGTATCATACTATTATGATTTTTAATTGAAATTGAACTAAAATTTAAATTTCTTTGTCTTTTATGACGTCAAACTGACTGAAGTCAAAAAATTGAAAAATGTAACAATAAAATAAAGTACAAAATTCATATTTAAGGAATGCAATATTTTCCCAAAGTTTCACACTATCTAAAGGCTTATGGTTCAACACTTTTATCAAGCAAGAGCATGGAAAAAAAATTTGGTTGAAGCTTTAATACTGTTCAATATTACACTTAAGTAATTTTGATGATTTTGAACATGAAAAACAACTCTTGTCGCGTCATGTCGCCGCCATTTCGAATATTGCACTTTAAAATGTATCCTTAGATCTTACAAAAAACGTTTAAATTTTTTGCAGAAATTTGCTGATTTGCAAGTTAGAGCTATTTGAATAATTCAATATTTTCATACATTTTGACAATATTTCTCATACAAAGTTGATATAAAATATATTTAACCACTCTTCATACATATTTTGATCAAACTCGTTAAAATACAAACAAAATTTGTGCTCTCAGCCAAATTTGATTGCATTTCTAATAAAAAAAAACCTTTTAAAAAAGGCTTGACGAAGATTGCATATTTCATCGATTAAGGCAAAACTACTAATTATGGCCAAACTTCGTTTTTTTAAACCATTGTGCACTCGTTGGACAGGCGAACAGCACTTATTCTTTAGAAAATATTTGAACTATAAAGCAAAGTTTGCTGTTCCGCTCAAGAAAAGTAGAACTTTCTATGAAAGGAATTTTATTAATTGGACACCTTGGCCCATGTTCGCATATTCGAAGTTACGCCAATATGACCAAAATGCTTTTTTGCATTGATATTCTCGCGTTCAGTATCATTAGGGCGTAACTGCATTGACTGATTTCTCTTCATCGATTTTGTCTTTAGCTAATTACTTGGACAGGAGACTGATTTCAACTGATTTTTTCAATTCAGTAGAAAGCACTCATCACCCTTCTTCATAAAGATTCGCAAAATGGGACAAAAATCGTTTGATTTTTTGGTACTTACCTAATGATACTAAACGTGAGATAGTTTATATAATAATTCACTCGTTGGACACGCGAACTGCAATTATTTGTTCTGAATTATTTGAATTAGAAGAAAGAAAAACGGATTGACATGAGCACATACACCAACTTATCACCGACACCCGGTTTGCCTAGTGTTTATTCGGATAGTTTAGCGTATAAAATAGGTTACTAAGACAGTTACCTGGTGTTTAGGGCAATTAATCGACGTTAGGTCGGAGTGGACCAAGTGGCATATTTCATATTTTGTGAAAAATTGGCATAAAGTCTAACACTTTGGAATCATTTAACTCGTGGAAATTTTAATCAAATATTTCCACATATCTTTGTGCTAAAAACGATAAAATGTGAAGTAATAATCATGGAGAAACATAATCCAAACTTTTAATAGAACGATTTTTTGATGGACTAAGAGGACTTCCCGAGCAACACACATGTTATAATTAAGTATATCAACCATAATATGACTAAATTAGGTTATATATCAGTTGATAATACTCAATTATAACATGTGTGTTTTTGGGTTGGTCCAGTCTGACTGAATCAAGGATCACTGTTCAGTGATTTGGTTCACTCTGACTGAATAATTTCTTTGAAAATAACAACCATTTAATGCTTGGATGGTCATAGACGAAAAATTTTGCCCATGTTTTTGGTGTGGTAGAATAAGTGTTTTCCATAGAAAAATTGATCATTTTGACTCAAGTGTATCATTTGAAAATGGCTTATAAAAATTCTAACTCCGAAACTGTTGATTTTAGAGAAAAATGTTCTATGAAGAAGTTGTAGTGAACCGTTTGGACTACAAGAAAAAAATATACACTGAAAAAAACTGTTATTTATTTTTATAGAAAAATCAAAAATAAAACTTGAATTTTTAATTACACAAAAACCCCATTTTTAATATTTTTCAAATTTTCATCATAGTATCTTGATAGTAAAAAGATGTTTGGGACAAAGTTTCATGATGGAGAAATTTTTAATAAAAAAGTTTTTCTAAGAACAACTTTTGGTCGACATTCAAAATTTTGATTTTTTGTCAAAATAAATACGTTTTGATGATACAGTAAGCATCTTGAAACGATTCTAAGCAAAACCGTAAAATGGGGTGTTAAGGACTCGTGGGGTTTTAAGGGATTGAACTTCTCAATCAAGTTTGACAAATCACAGAAACCTCGAAAATCGATATATAAGTCATCTGAAATGCTCGATTTGTTCAGAGGATTGTGAACTGCATTATGTAATAGGAGCTGTCTATTAATATGAAGTATTGTGGTTTCTAGAATTTGAAAACCTTTCAAAACATTTTTGTTCGAATTTTATGGGCTAAAAACATTTATCTACAAAACCATGAAATATATTTGAGAAAAAATCGCGAGTAAAGTAGAAGATAAGGAAATTTAATTGAGATCATAGTACAGACAAAAACTTCATAAAATTATGTCTGGGTTTCAATTTTCAGAAACTTTTATGAAAAAAGTCTCGTTTTGAAAATAAGTGGGGTGTTAAGGAATTATCTATTCTAACTTTTCTAAGTAACTAAACTCATTAAATTTATGCCGTAATATATTTCAATATAGTTTTGAGTTGTTCCGTCAAGTTGAACTACAATGTAAAGTTAAGGGATCTATTTAGTAAGTCACTAAATATCTCCAAAAATGACTTATTTCAAAATTTGGTAAAATTGGTAGGAAAATCTAAATAAAAACTGATTAATGTGAATATGGTTTTTTTTTTTGATAATATTTTCATAAGTTGTTCGATCACATTGGAGAAAAGTTTGCATATAGGAATGATTATCTTATTTGAAATGGTTTAGGAGCTATTAATTCTTTTAAGTTTTGAGATTTTTTGGCGTAATTTTGGTCCACGGGTTACGTTAATAAACAATCGTTTTGATTAAAGCCGGCGTTTCGAGCATTTATTTGCTCATATTCAGGGCAAACTACAATTTACAAAAATATATACTATTTGTCTGGTCAAGTCCGAAACATTAATTAATACTACTTACATCATTGATTTGTTTTTAAGTCAAGTGGGTTTGGACAAACATTGATTGAACGACTAACAACATTACACTGCAATTACAAATAAATTTCGGACATGTTAACTTAACTCACATAATTTTAATTTGAACGGAGCACAAAATTACACAGCTTTCACCCGAGCACATTTAAATGCGGTATAGTGTGAGCGATTCCGCTCTGTATTGAAAACTTTTCGTTAGGATTTTTCCCGATCATGCCACTGGGTGTTACATGCAAGTTTGTTATTTGGTGTGGTGCTTTATTTAAAAGGTAAATTGGACACTTACCCTATTCACACTTAAAGCTTGTTGGAATTATCCATCTTTTGACAAGTCATGACAAGATTGCTCTGCACTGTTCTAAAATACGAATATTGCATATAAGTATAAAAATCTTTTCAAGACAATTGTGCGATGCTCTGATAGCTTGCTTGAAAATAGAATCAATAGGTATGAGAGATTTAGCAGTTAAAATAAAACGATTAGCGTTTTCAGGAGTTCCAACTTGAATTATATTGAAGTAATATCATCTTTAGATTCAACAAGACCTTTAGAGTTGAAGGGACACATCAACGATGTTGACCAAAATAATATTTTTTTTGCTGTTGGCAAAATATGGTTTTATATACAAAGCTCAAATTCTCTAACACCCCATTTTGCATTTTCGTCAAAAATCACACATTTTTATGATTATCTCAGAAACCTGCCATAGGATCGTCTTCGTTGTAATTGGCTTTTGATATACACGCCGGGAGAATGGTAGGACTGTATTTTGTTCAATTATTGGCATACTAGAAGTTGCTCGAATTTTAAGTGGATTTATTTTTTTTTTCATCCCTTAACACCCCATTTTACGGTAGTGATTATATGAATAATTTCTCCAGAAGTTGCCATTTTCGAATTATATCGAGTTTAATGCAAAAAATAATATTTAAATATTTAAATAGGTCATTTTCATTAGTCATTGCGTTCCGTGTTCGTTCTGGCGTCTCCACGCGCAGTATTTGGTGGTGGCGATCCAAGTCAGCATGCTCGCAACAAAGGCTTGTGAAGCAGATGAGGGAAAAGGCTTTTTTCGGATTTACTCGGTTTTGTTGTCCTGTAGATTCCTGTAGATTCATATAGCCTTTCCCGGCCCATAAAAAAATCAAAATATCCAGTAACGCCTATGAGAGGTCGTAGAGCTCTCTGCTTCGTTCTTAGGTAGGTGTTCAATTAATCATTCCTTCCCATTTCTCAGCATTTGCCAGGACGTGACCAGAACAACTCTACACTGTATGAGAATGCTTCAATTAGGGTCAATAATTAGTCTCAAATCTTTCACTTTGGTAACGGACGGGATGGAGGTCATCCTCATACAACGGTCTAGGACTGCATCACCTACGAATTTGTGCGAATTGCTCAACGCTAATGATTGTATTTGTATTATTCTTACCTACATTTTCCAAAGTTTCTTCTTCATATTTGATTCTTGAAAAGCTTACTACTTACTTTTTTGAATCTGGTTATTTTTTCAACTTATAAAGAAAAACTTATTATTTGTAATAACAATAATGAATTGTTCAAACGGAGTTCTTCGGCCAATTGAACCTTTCGGCCAAATTTATTTCCCATGGCATTCGGCCAAATGAACCGGAACCGTTAAAAACTATACGATGCTGTTAACATTTAGAACTGTTTCGTTGATTAACAAGTCTTCCGAGTTGATTTTTGTATATATCACTGGGAGTTCTCATAAAACTACTAGAAGAAATACAATAATTTTATTAGAAAACCCTTAAACAATTTCCCAAGATGTTCCATCAGAATACTAACCAGATTACCTTTTGCATCTGCCAGAAATTCTGGTGAATATTTCCGCCATAAATGCTGAGGCTCATTCCATCTAAGAATCTTTTGTGGATTTTATGTGGAATTTAGTATTTCGAGAAAATTTATTTCAGAAGATGAGCCAGAAAGGGCCTTCCTTAGCCGTGCGGTTGGAGTCTGCGGCTACAAAGCAAAGTCATGCTGAAGGTGTCTGGGTTCGATTCCCGTTCAGTCCAGGATTTTTTCGTAATGGAAATTTCCTTGATTTCCCTAGACATAGAGTATAATCGTACCTGCCACACGATATATGAATGCGAAAATGTCAACTTTGGCAAAGAAAGCTCTCGGTTGATAACTGTGGAAGTGCTCATAAGAACACTAAGCTAAGAAGCAGGCTCTGTACCGGTGAAGACGTCAATGCCAAAAAGAAGAAGAAGAGCCAGAAACTTCAATACAATTTTTAAAAGCAATGTCAGATACGACTGTAGGATTTTTTGTATTTCTTGTAATGTCATCAAACAGTATATTGTAACTTAATTTGAAAACTAGATTGTTCCAGGAATGTTTTCATAAGAAAAATATTTTAAAAATGTATTTTTCCTAAAAGTCAGCAAAATTTATCCGAACACTATATTTGAATAACAATCCATCCAAAAATCCAAGGAATGGAAATTCTTAATGAAATATGTCTGAAATCCTTGAAACATGTTTTAAATAATTACAAACAAAACTTAACATACCAGCAAAACAACGATATCTTTACAGCAATCAACAATCTATGAAGATTTCATTAGGAAAATTTGTAAAATCTTTATATTAAGTTTACAAGGACAAATATAATTTTGCAGAAATTGATCCAGTAAATTTCGGCAGATTTATTTTTATTATTGAGTTAAAAAGCTTTAATAAAATATTTTTTAGTTTCTTATCAATGTTACGGGAAAACACTCTGTTGAAAGCCCATGGCGGAATTCCAAGAGGTCTTTCTGGTAATTTTATGCAGAATCCAAAAAAAGAAGGAATTCCGACATATATATTGGCAGAGTTTGTAGAGCAGCTGTAGACAAGCTGTAGATTTTTTGTAGTTATTTTGGATGAAACAATCAAAGAATGTTTCTCAAAAAAAATCAGTAGGAAATCGTTGAGTAGTTCATTGCAATGGCCCCTGGACCCGCACATTTGAATAGCCCTCTCAAATTACACCAAAATAGTTATAACACAGCGGAACAAAGCAAAACCTTCTCGTATGTTTAAAAAAGACCAAATTATGCTCTAGTATTTGGCATTACTTCCTCATTGGGACAGCATAGTGACCTATTAGCACTTCCACAGTTATTAACTGAGAGCATATTTCGCCATATTTCACCATTTTCGCATTCGTATATCATTTGACATGTTCGAGTATCATTGAAAGCACAACCCGGGTAGAAGAGAATAGAGATACAGTGGAACCCCCACGAGTCGATGTTCCATGACTCGATATCGACTCATGGAACCATACTAAAAACAAAATTTCATGGTTACTATGATGGTCCCTGCAAGCAGCTTTCCAAAGGATTGCTTTCCATGACTCGATATTTCCATGAGTCGATGGTCCCTTCAATATCGACTCATGTAGGTTTCACTGTAAAAAAAAACAAAAATAATAACTGATTTTGTATGGCATAAAAACTAAATCATAACATATTTTGCCAATATAATAACAAAACAATAGCAAAAATATAGGCAACCGTAAATAACATGTTATTATTTTGATATTGATAACAAAATAATAATTAAATAAGCTATTTACGAGTAGTTCAAAATAACGGTAATTTCTTGGACTTTAAGATCAAAATTTAGCTTTATTCATGCTGCTAAAAAACTTTTGCTTTTTGAATTTTCAATGAATATCATACAAATAGTAAAATGAGCTATAATGGCTAAATTTGATATTGGTTTGTTCTCATGAATTATTTAAATAAAGTTTTCAAACATCAAAAAAATAATGACATATTTTACGATGTTTGTTATTCTTTAGATATTTAATGTTTTTAGTATTTTTGCACAAATAACAAATTTTACCATGATAGTATATTTTGTTATTGATTAGTTATTACATGAATTTCAAGTATAACATAACAATGACAAATTTTGCTATGCTAGTATGTTTTGCTATTGATGAGATATTTAATGTCACATATTAATAACATAATAATGGTTAAACTAGACATGATTGCAAAATTTGTTCTTATTTTAATATTATTTTGTTATTCACATATACCCGGGAAGGAAGCCAAGGGGAAATCCTGAACCGACCGGGAATCGAACACCTTCATGACTTTTCTATGCAGCTGAGAATTTTTCAACTAGGATAGAGAAGACAAATTACTTGAGACACGTTAATTTGATATTTCTGAATCCATTGACGCCCTCAAAAATGTTCCAGCATGTTACAATTTTGTGCAAAAGGTAGTCAAAGTTGTAGAAAAAAGAACGATTTTATTGACATTTGAATGAAATTTTAACTATGATTTTTTATGTTTTTGGTATTTAAATCCTTCGACCATGCGAAAAAGAACTACTATGAAACACAGTTTGATTGAAGTCGCATAATGTAACATCGATTATTTGAATTTTTGAACATGCTTGTGGTCTTCATACAAAATTCGTAGTTTTTTTCATATGATACAATACTATTCAGTAAGTATCATTTTAGCAAGAAATCATTGCAAGCTTCTTTTATTCGTATTTTAGCACCTAAAAACTGATTTCTGGAGTAAATTATGCACATAGCACTTAAGCTGATAAACTTCCATGCAAATTGACTGAAATCGATAAACAATGCCATTTAGACCATTAGTATCTCAAAAACTTTCTATGAAATTTTTCGGCGACATGAAATTTAGTAAATAGTGGATTTTTGTCAGACAAATACTTGTTCACTTATGGAACCAAAATAATTGGTCGGTGTTATGTAAGTTTTTTAAATGTCTTAAGGAAAACATTCTAAGCATTTGAAATTACCTTCTATCCAGCTATTTAAACATATGTATCAAATTTGCATCGAAAATATCTGAATCGATAGAGCTTTTGATTGATTTGCACAATGCCAAAATATCGTCTATACACCGGTCTGTTAGAGACCGATAAAGTGGTACAAACGTTTTTGATCACATCAAAAAATCTGAAGGATGTAAGGCCAATTCCTAATATGAAAAATCTAAGCGATTCGAATAATTTTACATGATTTTTACAATACAAACTCAAAGCAAAATTCTGAAACCAAATATTCATAATTTCATGAAAAAAAAAATGATTTAACTCCACAATTTCAAATACACTTTGGAAGAGTCACATATGATAATCATCCCCTCTACCGGCAGCTTCATTTTTTACCGCAAAATTCAAATTCAAATCGTTATAACTTTTTTGTTTTTCAATATTTTTGCACCATTTTTTCACAAGTTCTCAAAAAACTCTTCTAGTTTCAAAATTCGTGTCGATATTTATTATTGATCATCTGGTTTTAAAGATATTCCGATGTTCCTTGGGGGACCGACATTTTCCTTACAAAATGTCTCTGGCGGCCATTTTGTTTTTGATCAATTTATCAAAAAAATAAAATGTGCGCTATATAATGCCAGGTAATAAGGAGCTTTTCTGAAAAAATCATACAAATCGGTTCAGTATTCTTGGAGATATCTAAAAATTACGATATGATGTTTTTTGAAGTTTTTAAGATCTTTACTTGGCCAGCGTGGTTCCAGAAACCTAAATGGCCATTACTTAAAGACGGCTGCACCAAATTGCTTCATTTTTTCACAACATACTCTCATTAATGTATTGTTCCGAAGAGTGAATATCCGAATACGATTAAAATTCTGTAGCCTGAGAAATTAACGGGGGGTTCTAGTTACGGGTCGGTCCCCCAAGGAATTTTGGAATATCTACAAAACTAGATGACCAATGATCAATATCGACACAGATCCTTAAACTAGAAGAGTTTTTTGAGAGCTTGTGAAAAAAATGGTGCAAAAATATTGAAAAACAAAAAAGTTATAACGATTTGAATTTGAATTTTGCGGTAAAAAATGAAACTGCCGGTAGAGGGGTTATTGCTACAATATTAAGTAAAGATATTTCTATAATTCAAGAAAATAGCTTATATACTGAATAGTGAGAGATCCAACATTAATGAGAAATATTTCCCAATTCTAAGTAAATTATGTAATATCGAATAACGACTAAAAAATCACACTAACGGTTCTAATTGTTACCAAAAAAGTTATAAGAGGAATCACCTTTACGACCATATACTACAGCATCGAAAAACGTTTCTGGGAAAAAGACCCCCTCACTTATAAATTCGACCCTGCAAATATTTATCCATGCATGAGATAAATTTTCAATTTATGAAATATGACCTGCAGTGAAGTCTTCATGTCTTTGATATTTTCTAATCAATTTTGAAGCTCTTAGCATCATTTTCTTCAAAATGAATTTATTGAAAGTTTGAAGAATGTTAAATTTGTCTTAAATTAATACTTGTATTTGTTCTGTTGAACAATTTTCTTAAAGTTTTTCCTCTTTTTACTAAAAAAAAATCTTTATTTGACCATAACTTATTAATACTCAATCGATTCCTAAAATTTTTAAATAATTTTGAAGCAAATTTTAGACTGTGTAAACAACAAATTAATTTAAAAATTGTTTTGACAAAGTTATTTAACAAAAACGGCCCAAAAAATTTTTTTTTAATGAAAAAAATCTGTTTTTTTTTCGAATTGCAGATTTATTTGCTAGAAAAAATTTTAGGTATGTGTGTTATAAAATGTATGAAAAATTGCTCTAACGAATGATAAAAACTAGTTTCACAACATTAAGTATTTACGTTTAACTGACAAATTTCGAAAATATAATATTTTCCGTTGATTTTAGACAAATATGATATCCTACAAACTTCATAAATTTAATTTTGAAGAGAATGGTGCATAGAACTAAACTTCATAATTGTTTTGGAAATATCAAAGTAATGAAGATTTAACTGAAGGCCATATTTCATTACTTGAAAATTCACCTTTAAGTCGTTTGCGCCATCTTTAAATATTGATATTTTGGGATCATTATTTAAGGCTTCCCTGTTCTTGTGATATGACTTCAGAAGAGCATACGATTTTTTCTTGGTTTTCAACCATCGAAAAATAAGCCGCACTCTAATTAGCATGAGCATGGCTGACCGCTCGCAGTTGATACTCCGTTATTGCAAGAACAACCAACGGATACTACTTGGGATTATTTACAGTTTACACCCTCTGTGTGCACGTATTGGAGTTCCCATTCTTTGTACCAAACAATACCGGCGCTGACTGCGTACAAATGTAGGTCGATTTTGATATGGGAGGGAAATGTAGACATGTTACTCGCTTTAAGGAGATCGTTGAGTCCTCTGCACTTCCACGAGAAACCACAGCCAGTTTGGCAAATAGGAAAGGGTTGAATTACAAGACTCATCTTGATAAATGACATGCTTAATTGTAAGGTCTCTAACGTCCATAAAAAACGCATCATTTTTACTGGTTACACAGACCCCAAACATAAAAAAATCAATAACAATTTCCCATTTGAAAGTCATTCTTTAGGCGATTTATTTTAGTTTTATTTATTTAGAGATTACATTAATTCGTGTATCTCTCAAAATGCTTATGTTTTTGGAGAAATCTGTGAATTTTGGCTTTGATATATTGAATATTTTTTACGTAAACAATTGAAATTAAACGAGCATTTTCAGCAGACATATTCTATTAACTACTAATTCGCATCATTGAATGATCATATGGTTGCTAGTTACAAGCTGATATTCAGTGACTCATGTTTATTGCTGAACAGGAAATCTCGATTCAAAACCCTTAAATGATTCCCTCGAAGCATATGTGTTATCTCCTTTATTGCCGCTACGATTCCTTCCGCTACCTTCCAAATTGGAACCAGTTCGAGCGATCAAGGTGATCAACTCGATCCGATACACACACTTTTCGTTCATGTTACCAATCGATCATTATTTTACTGACCTTTCTTTTGTTTACATTTTTGGTCAATCAAACTATTTCAGTTCACATACACTTATGTATACCTGTAGAGCAAGGTGGGGCAAAGGTTTCATTTTGAGATTTCTGGCCCTATTCTTACCAAATATTACTCTTGTTCCACCGGTGGGACAAAAGACCGTTTAAGGCAATCAATTTTACAACTGTTACAACCAAACAACTAAAATTTGTTCCTTAACATTGTAGTGAATATGTTGAAGATGATTTGAAAGTTGAAGAATATGAAGAATGCGCATCTTTCCAACTACTATAGTTTATCTGGAGTCTTCCTAAGCTGAGTGTTTAGAATCCGTGTCTACAAAGCGAAGCTATGCTGATGGTGTCTGGTTTCGATTGCCGGTCGGTCCAGGATCTATTCGTGATGTAAATTTCCTTGATTTCCATGGGCATAGAGTATCATCGTACTTGTCACGATACTACACGATATACGAATGCGAAAATGGAAACTTTGGCAAAGAAAGCTCTCAGATAATAGCTGTGAAAGTGCTCATTTACCTCTAAGCTGAGATGCAGGCTCTTACCCACTAAGGACGTAATGCCAAGAAGAAGAAGAAGAAGAAAAAGAAGAAGAAGAAGAAGAAGAAAGAAAGAAAAGTTTATCTAGAAATATTGATTGTTTCGCTAAGGTCGAGCTTTTGCCCCACTTTACTATTTGCGGTGCGCGTGGAACTGAATCTCTGTCGTTGGATGCTGTGGTTTTTCATTGAGATGCCTGAAAGTAAGAAGCGATATGAGCAGGCATCAAAGCTTATACCTACACAAGGTTTGACCAGAGTATCCAGATTGTTGGAGGAACCGCTCTGTGGCAGCCCACATCTACCATCGTGGCGGGTCTCTTTTTTGGACAACTACTGCTGGTACATGAGCTGAGACATGAATTGAGTGAGTAGATTACGTTATGCCGTCTTGATTCTTCTTTTATTCGTCTGGTCGATCAAGATGCACCGGTGAAGCAGTGGTGATCAGTGTCATCAGCTTGAACACACTTTAAAGTTATCATTTTGGAATGTTGTGATTCATGCAGACATGATACTGAAAGCTAATTTGAAAATAACTCAACATGGTATTTGTTAAAAATTGAACATCCCAAATTTTCAGCAACATTACTTCAAGTCAGACCAATGATGATTAATTGCCCCATGGCGCCAATGTAGCTGATTGTAGCTAAATTTGGGGACAACGTATGTAACGGAGGCGTCTGTCTCGGTGGCGTCTTGTACAGACATACTTGGGCGTAAAATATAATTATCCCGCAGACGCCACGATAATCTACATCACTTTTGCCAGTCTTCTTCGAAAGCAAAGGTATAGATAATTGCAGACACTTTTCATTCCAGATTTACGCGCAGTTTTACATGCATTCCAGTGGTTGATTGGAGATGCTGTTTAAATATAAGCCGCCGCCAGTCAGCATAGGCGAGGTTGTCTCAAAACGGTAGCTGATGTACCAACGCGTCCTTGTCGTGACGCAATTAAAGTTGTCATTCAACAGGCTTGTAATAGTTCACTATACTGCCAAGCAAGTTGATTTATGGAGTGGCATAGCAGGTCCCTATTTTTATTATTTAAACTTTTATGGATGCACTTTCGTGTAATCACGGTGTCTTTTGAGAGAAGGATAAACTACACACATCTTACAGAAGTATGGTACACCATGAACACACACAGTGTATGAGTAAAATGTGATGTTGACTATAATAACATAAGATATGAAAGACCAATAAAAATTTTAAAAGAATCCAATTTCCAAACTACAGTTCTTACAATTTAAAAGAATAGCTCGCTGCAATTGATTAAACCTTACTGAATAACCAACTGCAAACTAAGTATTAAAAAAATCACTAATTTTTGAATATTCTTTCGGACCCTTCATCTCCTATATCCTATACCCTAGGCCATTGTCATTTTCGACATTCACATCAAATATGATTAATAATTAGCTTTTTTCACACAGATCATATATTTTTCTCTACATTTTATTCATTGTTAAGCAAAAATATATTCACGTAGACAATTGATTAATAATGACTACGATAAATTGCTGAATTGGACCTAATGTATGCTAATCGAGCAATAGAATTAGTCTCGCAAATCGATCTCTGCATTTGGCCAGCTCGCTGGACTGGGTTTCCAAATTCGGCCACAAATCAATCAACGAACAACGCCAACCCAACAGGTAGTATCTTTGTATACCTATACTACTTATTTGCGGTCACTGCATCCAATTCGATCCATGATCACAACGAAACCCCCCTAATCCTAAGGAAGACCAATCCATCACCGTCAGAAAACGCCACTCTAGGCTCCGGATACCGGTTCGAATCACTGTCATCTTTACTGTCATTTGTTTGGCTCCGTCACGGACGGTTAGGGGTTTGGTTCTCTCGTGCGTCAAAATAACAAAACAACGTGGTCGAAACCGTTGTCGTTTCCCAATTTGAGCTGTCGCGCGCTTTGGTCGAAGCAAAACAAAACCATCATCGGGCATGGCCTCCACACCAATCATCGATCTGTCGTCATCAATCAATGGAAATAGGGGAGCAACCAGGGGACACCACCAGTAACATGCGCTCCCTAGTTTGCCGGCTAGGGGTATGTGTTAAGCATTTTTTTTTTTCAGAAATTCAGAAACGAAACGATACACAGATTTTATTGATTACAACGAAACGTTATGTTTCATTATCCTTTGTATTGGTCTGTGAAATTGACGAAATCTGCCTTACGGTGTAACATGAACCGCATCAAAGCCATAGGGGGAGATCCTCTAGTACCGGACAGCACGTCACCGGAGAAAGTCTAAAAATTGAGAAATCATGGTCTAATTAAAACAATGTTGTAGAAGAAAAGAAAGCTAATGTGGAGAGTAATGTTTGCGTAGAGTAACACATCCTTGAAATGTGCATGCCTTTTTGAAAAAGTAGAGATGTTTGAAAATTGTTTAAAAAATGACGAATGGCCTTTGAGTTTAATTAACAATTATTTTGAATCAGAGGCACGTACACGTTCAAAACCATAGGTAGAACAAACGTTGGCAAATATTTTGTGCACAGTGAAGCTAAGAAAAAAGTTTTCCCTATTGATTCCTTAACTGGAAATAAGTTAACTGTATTTAAGGGATATTTAAGTAACTATATTTAAGGGACACAAACATGAAGGGTGTCAGTCGATACCACAAGACTTAGAAGGCTTTACGTCTTTACTGGGCGAAAGAGAGTATTGAAGACCTGTTGCCAAGGAAACAAAAAGGATCCAAAAAAGACCAAACTTGAAACAAGAAAACAAAACGAAGCCTGATAGGGGCGATCCATTGATTACGTAAGACAATTTTCGGGGTTTTTCAACCCCCCCTCGCCCCATGGTAAGATTTTTTGTCCGAAAATTAAAAATAAATTGTATGGCGCGTAAGAAATCTCAACCCCACCCTCCCCCCATAAACCCTTACATAATTAATGGACAGCCCCATAGGAACCAGAAATTAATAGTTTGATTCTTTATACAGTGGGATTCCGTTTTTGGCAACAAAGTCGAAATTTTCAGTTGCCAAAAACGGAACCGTGCCAAAATCGGAACCCATATTTTAAATTTTATTTTTCAATTATTGCTTTTAAAAACATCATGGGAATGTTATTACAGCATTTTTATGGAATCATATAACATCCAGACTTCAGAACGGTCCACTTGGAAGCTGATTCCTATAGTATTGGACTATGCTATGAATATATATCCCCGTAATGTTAATTGTGACATACGTTCTACATAATTTTAATCGCTTAAATGTTTTCAAGGATGTTTTATAAGCTTAATGCACACTATTTATATATGTGGGCCATGTGAAATCAATAATCGCATAAGTGACCTTTATTCAATAAATGGATATATCCTTGAAACTGTGTAAGGATGAAAACAAAAAAATAATGAAATATATTACTGTATTATTTAAGTCCTTGTAAGAAAAGACATGCTTTGGATATTACAAAATTGTATAATTTTGATTTATTGAACGTTAAGTTTAGGTTTAAGCCATAAGCGTAAAATAAAAAAAAGAGGTCAGTTAAGAATGGCTCCGATTATTTATCTTTCTGACAAAGTAAAGCATCTCAATGGATGATTGACTGCAGTCAAAAGGACAAGCAAAAACAACTAAAACATAATCCATGACCTTTCAAAAATCCTCAAAATTTTGTCAGAAATTTACAATATCCCGATAGGAATTCACAGGATGCCCTAGAAACTGTAAGAGTTTATTAGGAATCACCAGATTTCACACAGCGTTCCCAATAACCAATTACACATTCTCAGGATCCCGCAAGAAACCCCAGTGTCCACTAGGAATCTTCAGAATCCGTTGAAATTTCTGAGATGCCCCCTAATCACATGAATCCCCTGAGGTTTCTCCAGAGTAAAGTTAGGAAAGCCCCAGCTAGTAAGGAACATTTGGTAATTTTATGGGACCCGTATCTTTGATTACAAATTTTGTATATAATGTTGAATGGTCTCCAAAAAAGAACGTCTTACAGAATCTCTAAAACAATAAATTTCGTTAGTGAACTGCATTAAGGTACCGTGGGGTAAGTGGATACAGAAAAATCAATAATTAACTTCATTGTTATGTACAGCTAACGTGAATAATGTAATTCAAACTTTTTTCTGTGGATAACAAATGAGAGACTATTATACTTCAAATCGTCATTTATTTTTATTTTTCTGATTGTTATGTATTGAGTATGAGAGACTTAAAAATTTGCGCCAAATGATCCACTTGTCCCACCATGGTGGGGTAAGTGGATCACCAATTAAAAAAATCTGTTCTCGAAACAAATGTGGTGTGATTATGTATAAATAAAAATGATATTACTCTCGTTCTTGTTATTAGTGCTAGTAATGTTACATTATAATACTTTAAAATTAAAAAAAGTTCCTTTATTTAATCAAAATATAATAAAAAGTATGTATACATTAGTTCATACTAAATCTAACAAAAAACAAATAGACTCTAGAAAAATTTGGAGAAAAATTCATCCATTTATACGCATAAGTTATACAGAAGTATTGTTGGATTATTCCTAACGATATTTTCGAAAAACACTCTTAGTTTAAAAATATTAGTTACCTTTACTTCGGAATAACAAACTGAAATACTTCTATTTTATTTATGAACATATGTGTATCATCTGTCTAGAACAATTTCTATGGTCAAATAAGGTACGATACTTCAGACTTGCTTTTGCTGTGCGAATAGAACAGCCAAATCGTTCAGCATGTGCGATATATTTATTAACACTGTCGAGTTTCGTTTCTCGACAGATGCCCCCCGGCCGTCGTGGCTTGAGATTGCCGAGTTTGTGAAGCGGTTACAAACTGATGTGTCCGATGTGGAAACTGTCTACAAGTTGACTGAGAATCGTAGCATTTGCATCAAGTTTAAGTCTGAATCCGCAATGTTAGAGGCTTTGCGACTAAATTCGGAACCGAAAAATTTCCTATATGCATCCGGGAAATCAGTGAAAGTTTGCATGGTAGTTGCAGGTCGCAATATTGAATACGTTCGAGTATTCGACCTGCCACCGGAGATCTCCGATGACGACGTGTCGCTAGCGTTTGAACCATACGGAAAGGTGGATAGGATAGACAGAGAAAAGTTTCCCAGCAATCTTGGCTTGAATCATGTGTACAATGGTGTGCGGGGTGTACACATAGAAGTGGAAAAGGAAATCCCGTCTTCGATTGGAATCAAGAACCGGAAGGCAAAGGTTTATTATGATGGTCTGAGGGACAAGTGCTTCGCCTGTCAGTCTCGAGGACATCGGATGAACGCCTGTCCAACGAGGAAAACTACGTACGCTGCAATCACCAAAGCAAAAGAAGCGGTAGCTGTGGAAGAGGAATTGATCGTCACCGAGGACGACATTGTGGAAGTTATTGAAGAAGAAATACTTGAAGAGCCTTTCGAAGTCGAGAAGGAAAAAACCGGAAAGAAACAGCAGACTGATAAGCAAAAACCGGAAATCGACGATGACTACATCCATCGGACGTATGGTATTCCTAATGCCACGCAATTGGTGAATAACTTTAACGCCGTAATGGAAGAGCAGAAGAAAAAGCTAGTGGCAAGCCAGCGTCGAGCCCAGTTTGCCTCTTCAGGATCCGTCGACCGCGCCCCTCCGAAGAAAAGTTCACGCAAGGGATGATAGATAGCTAAATAAGACATTGTGGAATAATTCTTGTGTTATTCTCTAGATAATCGGCTCCGCAAAGGTTTCAGAAACCGTATGAGCCTAACAAATAAACGATTGGTAAAAAAAAGGTACGATACTAAGCGTTCAATTGGAAAATTAGTATATTTTGCTCTTTTACAACTCAACTTAGATAAAACACGAAAAGTTTCGTGTACATTTTGAAATTATTATTCTTTTAATTTATTTTTTATGCCAGAAAGGTTAAAAAAACTTTTAGGTGGATTAATTCAAATTTTCTATAGTCAATTTGACTAATTCAAGCTGGGAATGGAAGAAAATAAAGGAAAACAACATTTGCGGATATTAAAGCTTAAGAAAATTCTCGTAAGCAGTCTGCCAATAAATGATAATAATTCTTGATCCACTTACCCCACCCCATTAAAAAGTAGGGGTAAGTGTACCATGTCCAATATATTTGTATTTATTTATAAAAATCACATATTTTCCATTGTGATTCATTCAATTAAAACTGAAGTGCTCACCATGTGTCGAAAAAAATAATAGAATTTGATTTGAGTTAGAGATACAATGGATTTTTGATTGATGGAAAACAATTTTGAAATTACCTAATTTTTGCAGCTAACAAGTTTGCTTGTGTTAGTGTACGTGTAGTACCAGTTTTGCAATAGTATCAGTGTGGGCATAAGGATATAACCTAAAACGAAGCAATGGTGCGAAAACATTCAACATATTCAAGCATTTATGCTTTATAATGACAAATGATCCACTTACCCCACTGATACACTTCCCCCACTGTACCTTATCATTAACAACGCAATTTACGCAATATTAAATTCGTTAAAATTTAAGATACACGGCTTTTTGCTTTATTTGTTTGTATTTCTGCGGTGTATTTTTACACACGCTTTACGTTTAACAATTGTGAGGTAAAAACTACCATTTGAGGGGGTTAACTTAAGTGCTCGCACCGGCATTTTCAGCAGATCATAAATTCACTTGATTTTACCATGTCTGTAGTTGAAACCAGAGAGATGAAAATGAGTTCTGTTCTGTACCAGTGATGTGGTGGTATATACCAGAAACATAGTAATTTGTTCTGAAATTCCATGATAGTTTTAAAAATGGTCGTAGTCAGCTACAATAGTAAGTTTTACTATAGAATTGTTTCCAGTCTAATTCCATAAAAATAAAAACAGCGAGCTAAAAAAGTGTAACAAAATTGATTGAAACTCTGTGTGAGCCATACACTCATTGTTGCTCTTGTGTAAGTGCTTGTGCTTTGTTCAAACTAGCAGTTTCCAAATCTGAAGAAAAGTGGTTATTATTAAGTGTATTACCTACTGGCAGACTCAAGTGGGCTGGTTATACAGTATGAATGCCTGAAAGAAGAGTTTGGTCTCTACTTGAAATACTGGTGGAGATTAATGAACCCATGAAACGTTCCGAATGCATGACCAATGAGCGCGCACGTGAGCCCATAGTATATGGTGGGATTTGAGAATATCGCAAACGATGGAGCTCAGGAACATAGTCGGTGAGTAGTTGACCTGCTGTTTAATTAACTTAACCAAAAGACACGAGAACACTTACAAAAATTTCCTTATTTTGGTGGTATTCAAAAATGTTGCCAAAAACGGATCCATTTTGTTGCCAAAATCGGGTGGTGCCAAAAACGGAGCATGCCGAAAATGGAGCATGCCAAAAACGGAATCCCACTGTATCACCAGAGCAGATGTTTCTCAAAGATCTAAGACTTTTTTTTGAGAAATCATCATGACATTACGACAAGTATTACTGCTCGTATAACTGTACACGCACAAAAAAGAGTTCTGAAAACATGAGCTGTCAAAAATACACCATGAACTACCATCATGTTTACACATAAACATGATCTAGTTCACGGTGTATTTTTGCTTGTTGACGAGTTCACGTCTGCTGTTCACGGATACGAGAACGGATTTTTTCTGTGTATATGTTTTTTCATGATCTTCTCTAGGTATTTCATCAGAAATTATTTCAGGTATGTACAGATATTTCGGAAATTTCTTAAAGATTGCATTAAGCTATTATCTCCCAAGGAATTTCTGCACGAATATTCCTAGGGAATTTCTCCAAAAATTTTGCTAAGGATATCTCAAGAATTCAGCCTGGATTTTCACAAGGAGTACCAAAGTTAATCGGAAATCTTGAAATTTCATGCAAAAATTCTTTGAGAAAATTTCCACAAAAGTCTTAATATCTACAAGATTTTGTCCAGTGATTCATTCATCCTGGGACATCCTCCAAGATTTCTGGTCCTCTAAAATCCAAACCATGATTTTTTTCTATGAATAAGTCTTTCAGGATTTGCATAAGACACCAACTAGAAATTTATTTGAAGATATCTTCAGCAATTCGTCCAGAGATTCTTTCCAAGATTTACAGAAATACAGAACACTTATTCAATGAGATTTTCCTAACCTAATCCTGAAAGTTTTTTTTTCAGGATTTCTTTCAAGAATGTATTTTGGGAAATGCCAAGATTTTTTCTCTGAAAATCCGCGAGGTCTTTTTGAAGAAAATCCTTAAATTACCTTTGATAAAACCTATGTAAGTTTTAAATTCATCCTTAATGAACAAGAATTCCTGTATTTCAGAAGATTTCATAGATAATTTGCTGAGATAATAAGAAAAAAGTCAGTCCACTCTCGGGATAGTATTTTATCGGATTTTCTAAAAGAATTTCTTGAAAAACATTGGACAGAATGTAGAAAGAAGTTGTGCAAGAATGATTGGAGGAATTATTGGGCAAATTGTTGTGGTATTAACTAGTGTAAAACCTTTAATAGACTTTGCATTGGATTGCATGGAATTGTTTTAAAAAATATTATAAGAAATATTTGATAAAACTGTAAGGGCAATATTTGGATTGAATGCTGGAGAAATTCCTAGAAAAAAAGGTTTGTTCGAAGAACCCCTCAAGAGATTTCTGGGTCCTTGAGAGGAAACGCGGAAGAATTCTTGCAGGAATCCACAAGTTAAAAGTGAAAAAATATCTGGAGGAAAATGTAGGATATTTTTGGAAAAAAAAAACAAAATATTACATGAGGAAATTAGCTTTGGAGTTCTCATGAATTTCCCGGAGCAAATTCTGGAGAAATTCTTCTTAGCATGCATTGGTTGGAATCTTTGGAAGAATTTCTGAATGAATTGGCGGAGAAATCTTCTTCTTCTTTTTCTGCTTCTTGGAATTACGTCCTCACTGGGACAGAGCCTGCTTCTCAGCTCAGTGTTCTCATAAGCACTTCCACAGTTATTAACTGAGAGCTTTCTTTGCCAAACTTGCCATTTTCGCATTCGTATATCGTGTGGCAGGTACGATGATACCCTATGCCCAGGGAATTCAAGGAAATTTTCCATTACGAAAAGATCCTAAACCGACCGGGAATTGAACCCAGACACCTTCAGCATGGCTTTGCTTTGTAGCCGCGGACTCCAGCCACTCGGCTAAGGAAGGCAGAGAAATCTCTAGAACAATTTTAGGAAAGATCCTTCTAGGAGACCCTGAAAGTTTTAAATAAAATCTTTATGATAAATTCCGAAGCTTTTCCTCGGTTAATCTGAGACGAAACTCTTGAAGAGCCTGTCAAACTCGATATAGTCTACAGAATATATACAGGGTTGGTCGTTGATAGTTTTAAGAAACCATCTATTGATTCATTCAGAAATGCCATTGCTTCAAATGGATTGCTTCATTAGCTAGTGTAACGATTAATAAAGTTTCTTGAAACAATTCTTACAGTTAGTTTCCCAAGATTCTCACTATGAATAATCTCAGTCGTTCTTCACACGAGCCAAACTATGCACGAACTATGTCGCGCTTCACAAGACATGAGATACCTACCATGAAACACTTTATCGTATCTTCCATTCACCATAAAAATACGTACAGCGTTGATCGAGTTGCTTTGTATATTGAACAGATAATAAATTGTTTAATTTATTTTTCAAGCTTTCTGCTGATTTTGTTTTTGTTGAGTTGTGGGTAGGACAACCCTTTGACTGTCCTACCCAAGTTTTTTTTGTGCGCAGTACATGTCCTACCTGTCTTACCCACTTTCCGCGTCACTGTTTTGAATCTGGTAGAATTGTTTGAATCACACAAGCATGACCGAAAACAATCATAATTCAAAAAGGAAGGATTTTTACCCATAAATTTGATACAAAATCGTGATTCGCAAATTGGGCTCGAAATGTGGGCTCCGTGGCCGTGCGGTTAGTGCCACCAAGCATTTAGCCGCAACGAGTCAAGGTGTGTGGTAGAGATGGTCGGGTTTCACATTTTTCAAACCCAAACCCGACCCGTACCCGATAGTTTTGTAGCCTCCAAACCCGACCCGAACCCGAAAATTTTCAAATTTTAAAACCCGAACCCGAATCAATAAGTTTTGATTTTTTTCCTCCTAATACAGGACGCTCTTGCAAGAGCCAACTCTTGACACAAGTGAATGATTTTGAATGTCGCTTGGTGTGCTCACTGAATGGCAATACGCTCGGTGGAATGATTCAGTGAGTACGAAGTTGTTTCTTCAGCTGAATGCATTCAGTGATTAAATGCTGAACGGGTTCGCTCATGTTTCTCAGATACGGAGTTTGCTATATCCGCTATAGTGGATTGGTTCTCACTACACCTGGCTTTTATTGCAATGTGTCAATTTACTGTGCACGATCAATCGAAACAACTAAACTTTATGGTAAAAAGCGAGCTTACATAACTTTAGATGGGATCGAAGCGTGCGGTGCTCAGCAAAAAGACGTAAAAAATGTTCGTTCGCCAAATTCAAAAATTTAAATTCATTTCGTAGTTTAAGTTTTAAATAAATGCATCAAGCAGTAGTGAAAATTGTTCTCACGAGAAGATTTTTCGGGGAAATGATATAATAGGAGCAATGTTAATTTTGTATAGACAACTAGAATCCATTGACGGAGACTAAAAATCTCTATATTTATAATCACAACCTAACCTACAATAATTTGGAACATTCGTTGCTGCGGAAGAAAAACAGAAAAGAACGTTCGGTGGCAAATACTGGAACACTATGGATGTGTTGTCATTTCCGTGTTTCGAGTGTTGCTGCTGTTTCCGAAAATGGTGCACTTCCGTCATTTTCTGAGCCCGAGTTCAGGCGAAGGAAGTAACCTTGGCTTGTGGATAGACCAACAATCAGTCTTGGTAGCGGTTTATATATATAGCGGATGGGACAATTCGTCAATAGCCCAAGGCCCCCAGAAATGAAAAATTCAGTCTTTTTGACTACAGAAAAACTCCCGTCGATTGCTTCAAGCGTAACTTACAATGATTGGCGGAAAAAGCGGGATCTATGATCATTGAATACAAAACCATCAAACGTTGGTGTTCAACTGAAATCTGGTGAGATCTTTATTAATACTTTCTCAATTTGCATACATGGTCTCACTTTTGATAGGTTAAACCATGTTAAAATATTCTTGTTATTCCTATTTTATTTTTACAGAAAGCTTTTGTACAATTATTTTATAAATTATGTTCATTATATTGCACATATGTTTTTAAATTTATGGGTAACGGTTTCGATTTCTGTATAGTGGGAAAGGAGCATCTCGAGAGAGCAAAGGCGCTTTAACCAAGGCTCTAGAGCCAAGGCATGTGGAAGAAATGCCTATGTCCCATCTCAGCAGAACAACAATGAAGTGTGCATTAACTTTCTTAGCAACGTCACCTTCAACGATTTTACCGATAACCCTGAATCGGAACGGTTGGTACGGTTGTCTCCGTTTCTTCCTTCTTAAAATTGAAAATTTTGCCTCTGTCGGTTTATTTATGCGTGAATAACCTAATCGTCATGATTTTTTCAATCTTCTTCAACACCAAAGTCTGCACAGTGGTTCTGGCCATTTTAATATTTGTGTCATATCGTTGATATTCTGCAAATATTAATACTGACAAGAAAATACCTGAATAAATCTAGGTATTTCCAGGATGCTTTTCAAAATTGCATGTTGTGCATGCGCTTAGACTAGATTAGATAAGTGAGCTGTCATAACGTTATCTATCGTTCAATGTGTGAAATGTTAATGTTGAGCACATTTAGTGCTATATTGGATTTGATATTTTTCTTACAAAAAAACAGCCTAAATTAACTACGAAAAAAAGGATTCTGGATTCTGGATTTCATGATAGGGAGCAAGCCCTGTCGTCTAGTTTGGTCGCACGTCGACGACTAATAAGCTCTTCTCATTTTTTTTTTTAATTTTTCCCAAATTGAAAAAAAAAATAGTTAGTGGCTGTTTTACGAATACAGGTCAATTTGGGGATGGGTGGGATATGTTGACGTGTTACTTGCTTTATGGAAGCAGAGAAGTCCTCTGCACTTCCACAAGAAAACACTGAGAGTTTAGATATGGGAAAGTTACGCGAACTGGACACAATCCTGATTTCGTTGCTCGCTCCATAGTACCATGCAACATATTCAACGGATCTAACACTAGCAAGGTTCCAAATTCTCACTCAGTCTCACGATAATGGATTTATTCCTCAAAACAATTTTCAGCGATAATCTCCCTTACGATTTTATCCGCCAACAAAACAATGCGAAAATACAGTCGCCTCTCCACATCTCGATATCGAAGGGACCATCGAGATGTGGAGAGATCGAGACAAAGAACAAGTTGTTGATGAATACTAGATTGAAAAACACTCCGTTTCCAAGAAAGTAATACACAAACAGACGTCATTTTGCGCTCCTAATTTGTTTTGAATCTCTAAATTTTGGTCTAGTAACCTTCGATATTGGTCATATCGACATACGGAGAGAAAATTGAGAACGAAAAATCAACAGAAACATATGGAGATATCGAGATAAGGAGGATATCGAGATATGGAGAGTGAAAATGTATGCAGACTGAAGGGACTTATGAAATCATCGACATAGGGAGAGATATCGAGATGTAGAACATCGAGATGTGGAGAGTCGACTGTAGATAATTGCACATTTCCACAGCTGTGAGAAGTATGTTTTCTTTTTTTTTTTCCTATCCATGGAGAACTTCTGTATCCATCGCCACGAGCAGCAGTTGCTTTTATGCACCAAATTATCCACTACTTCCGTCAAGTTGGTGTGGTAGCATGGTTAGCATGCACGCATCGCTGTAGTTTTTAGCAATGTTCTAGGTTCGAATCCAGTCGCCGGAACTAGTTTTTTCTTCATCCACATCCGGACACAAATAATCCGGATTCCGTCACTCGCCCACAAAGAAGCATGCAACCAATTCAACAGACCAAACACTACTCTGATAAGCATAGTAGTGTTTGGTCTGTTAGATATCTGACAATAACAAAACTAAACTAATCAATCGATTGACAATGGAAAACCAAAGAAACTCTTCGCTCTTAGTTCAGAAATTTGAAAAAAGTTTTTGTTTACATTTGAAAAACTTCTGACGGCTTCAATTTATGTGTGTAACGTGTTGTAACGGTTGCATGGATGAACCGATTAAATTAAATTATTTTCAGATAAAATAAACACATTTTCCATGTACAAACAGTTGATGCAAGTGCGGAATAATCCAATCTTTCTAAATGGCATGCGAATTGAGTTGGTCTTTCGATTCAAACTGGGAAATTTGCAGGAAAACGACCCAGGGGGTCCAAAATATATAGAGGTCCAAAATATATCGGTTACCCTATATCTCGAAATTCTGAGAAAATACAAATATCGCATAAAGACACTACACGTTATCGCATACCCTTACTGCTAGCACCTTTCAGTTCGTGTCGTAGGCCCGTATCACTTTTGAATGGGAGGGAGAGAAAGGATAAATCCGCAAACCTGTACACGACATCGTTAGCGCTTTTCGACTAACGGGTAGGTATTCCGTGCATGACAAAACGGAAGGTCAAAAATCAAGGCAACAGGCGTAAGGCATGCGGTTTTCTAACGTTCTCTCTCGTGGGGATGATGGTTGGTCACATTGTTATGACCCTCGAAGCTTGGAATCTGGCCCGGTTAGACGAAAGAGAAAGGCGAACAAAACGTGAGACATTTTTGCCGTCCGAGAACACGAATCAAAGGAGTAAACCGCTCTCCTCGTCTATCGTCTCAGCCCTTTGGTTGTCTGTGCGGTTTCTTAGACAGGCAACTCAAGATGGGGCCGTTGTAGATATGTCGCCAAGTGTTACCTTTTTGACACGTTCGCTGCGATAACAAATTGAATCAGATTTGTTGGATGGCTTAAATTAGGATTGTGCCGTCTTTGTAATAGAATAGAAATCCGGAGGACGGAGATAGCTAACATCTTGGATCATGTAACCGGGGTTATCTTTGAATGGGGCTCGGTCTTTGTTTGACCTTTTAGTTTTCGCGAGGTTCGCCACCTTCGGAACCACTATACTGCAGTTTCCAGCAAGGTTTTCCAGTAATGTTGTACAAAATACATCAGCAAAGATATTCTATTGGATGGACTATCAAAGTTAATCAAGTTTTTGCCCAATATGATGAGTAAGTTCTTTAACTACTTTTCAACAATATCAGAAGTTAATTTGCCGAAACACAAAGGCTCTTAATTTTTCAAACATAATTTTCTATTACCAAACTTCTCTAGTTAGAACTCTAGTTGACTTTACACATCTTAGGCACAATTTTCTGTCGATCATTGGATAGGTTGGAAATAACTTTTCAATTCTTGAAAAGTTGTGTTTCGGTTAGGACAAATCACCCTCCAAAAATGAGATTTGCCCAAAACGCGTTTTCTATTTATTTGTATGTTCTTCTTCTTCTTCTTTCTGATTGAAGCCGACGTCTGTCAGCTTCTGTGATGGCCCAGTAACTCAGACTATATGGCCATATTTGTATGTTACTGCTTACACCATAGAACATTTGTTTGTCTCAAGCACCAGAATACCGTTATTTACTTAATTTACATGCAAGATGCCAGAATGGCGATTTTTTTTTGCCTAGTTTATTACAGAATTCAAACTTTATGTGTAAATAAATGCATATCAATAAAGTTCACAGTTCAACAAAACACAGGTTTATAGATTTTTGCGAACTAATATGGAAAGTTCTTTCACTACTTCTCGAGCAGATTAGAAGTCAATTTGCTGAAACACGAAAGTTCTCAATTCTTCAAATATGAATTTCTTTTAAAAGCCACGTAGTATTTTTAATCGGAATTTCTGAAACCCCTTCGTGGTCATTTGTGTATACCAAAAATGCATGGACCGTGGTTTTTGACCAGACCAACCCCTCCCTCATAAATGACCACGTGAGTAATGGACGACTCCTTACAAAACTTTTGCAACTTGAACTCAAGGGACACTTTACTCAACGCACCTTGAAAGGAATGTTCATTCAATCATTAGATAAGTTGATGTTAACACATTCATATATTCATCTGGTCATTGATTAATTACCAATGCAGTGTGGGTTACACACCCAATGTGGAAGAAATCTTGCCTTGCTTAGATGTGATATCATATCTGAAACATACGAGCCAACGTGATTCCGACTGCAACGTAATCATTCAGTATAATCTAGTACAATCAAGATCTGTCCTTGAGCAATTAGGACCGGATCTTGTCATTTATTATGGTTTAACGATTACTGGGTTGAACGATAGTTAACAAAAGTAGCTGCATTCCATTAGGGAGAGATCCCCCAGTACCGGACAGCACCCAATAACGGACAAAGTCGAAATATTGAGAAATCATGGTCCAATCAAGATGGTGTATTAGAAGAAAAGAAAGCCTCCATTATAGGCTAATGTTTGCGTAGAACAACATATCCTTGAAATATGTATGCCTTTTTTAAAAAGTAGAAAAGTTTGAAAATCTTTAAAAAATTGAGGTATCGCCTTAATTTTGAGCCTATGTAGTAATTATTTTGAATATGAAAAAATACTATGGATCACGCAAACATGATCGAACATAATCCTAATTTGATAGTATGAATGTATTTTGTACCATAAATGAACAAAAATATGGACAAATTACAATTTTTGTTAAGCACCTTCAGTCCCTCAGTTTCGGACAGCTTGATTTGCTATATGATATCTTTGTAATTATTGCACCAGTGTTTCTAAATACATTCATTTTTCATGGTTTTCGTCGATCATTACATCAAACATGCGATAAAATTAAGAAGAATGAACAATCAGAACAACATCGTAAAATGTGCTATTTTTCATCATATATGAAAGAAGTTTTTGATGGACATCTTGCAAATTAAGAAAAACTCAAATTGTTCTTGTAAATATTGCAAATGCATTGAATTGGCAATTATATAATATTCCTATAGTAAAAACATTCAATGTTTCTCAAATTTACAGAATTCGAGGCATTTCCAGATCGTGTCCGGTATTGGGTGCCACCTTTCAAGATCGATCATTTTGGTACTAAATTATATCATCAAAATCCAATGTCAAAATTCATATTTATATTTTTGAATTTATTTTTGTACACTATAAAAATGATAATATTTATCATAAATGAGTAACACGAGCACATAAAAGCAATATTTTTCGAATTATGAATTAAGTGGCTTAAGTGTCCGGTACTGGGGGATCTCCCCCTATATTTGTTTCATGCTTTATATCCACTTTCTCGCTGGTCCACCTGATACTTAACCCATGAAATCATCTTCTTCACAAAATCCATTTCATCTTAAAATATCTAGAATTGTCTATCGTGGATTTAAGATAACAGGAATAAGATAAAATATTCACGACGTTTTGCTCCCGAGATAACTACTATAGGTTTGGAAAATTTCTTAACATACATGTATTAGGGCAGCTTTTGTACAAAGGAGTTGGGCTGACAATGAATACCCAAGGATGGGAATCTGGTGATCATGACAAAATTCACGAAGTATCGCGGTTGATCTTTATCCTGCGATCATAACAACAATGATTAACCTTTTGTCGTCAAGTAATTACTACAAACTACGCTCCGCGAATAATGCATCGTGTAGCATGTGTACTAGCGATTAATTGTTCGCGAATCAATGTTTATCATATTGTAGATTTTTCCATATTTTATTAGTGATATGCTGTTTGTGTGGGCATGAGCTGCGTGAATACGTTATGATTCATGTTTATCGCAATTTGTAACAATATCCGATAAACTCTTTGTTCCACGACAAACAGTGAATCAGATGTTCCAAGTATCTGAGCTATACGCGCGAGGTGAGGTGTTGAAATCATGCTACTGCAAGAGCGACGGCCCTTTTATATCGTTCAAACACTGTGTTGTTTGTCGTTAGAGACGATTTTTTCCATCCTTGCGGATAGGGTGCAGAGCTACTTGGACACTTCCATGCTTCACTTGAGCACGGGGGGTTTTTCCCGGCCGAATTGTCTGAAACTTTGCATTAAGAAGCACTTTGATACGATGCATATTGTGACCAAATATGAGCGCAGTAGCTTTCAAAAAAACGCACTGCCGAAGTGAATCAAAAGTGCCAAGAATAGGATCCAGTTCCCAACTAAATTTAGTTACCTTATTCGGTCATTTGAAAATAGATTCGTAGTTGTGTTTGAAAGTTCGCTTTTCACAGCATTCTAGGCTTTGTTCTACCACTTAAGGCTAAGTAGCCCGTTATTCGTTTTGGCAGCTATGTTGACATTGCAGCTCTCAATTTCAAAGTGATAATACTCAGTTCTCATAGTTCATAATAATCCGGAAAAGTATCACTACATGCGCTTACATGCTGGAAGTATGCTGTTACGTTGCGTCAGTGCAATACAAACTGATTTTCTCCAATTCCAAATTATGACATGATTTAGTAACAATCATCAACGACGCGCACACATTTCAATGACGGCCTACTTCGCCTTAACTCCATTTACCGGCATCATCAATTTTTACTGAAAAAAGTTGAATCGTGATAAAATTTTCGACGGAGATCGTGAGTCTGTTTAGACGTGACTTTGCTATGGGCATAACCAACCAGAGATGACTCCAAGATCCTTACTATACACCACTAACCCAATATCAATTCTATGACAACTGTGGATATGCAGAAGTAAACTCGGTCTCTATTATTAGTGGTAGTCTAACTAACATTTGTGGCCGTGACCGGTACCGTTAGTAACGTAAAATTTTGAGCTTGATTTGTGTATTGTGGTGTTTATTGTTGAAATCGATAATGTTGCTTTCAGGTTTCGGAAAACATGTATGTCTATTATTGTTTTTGTTTAATACATTCGACATTCTGCTTCACAGTGAAGTAATTTGATCCGACACTAGTCCAAATTTATTAACTGTTTCCGTGAAGATTATCGTGCTTAGTAAAAGCGTAGATGGCGTTTGGGGTTACCATAGAAATGTGACTTAATTCTTTGCAATAATATTTAGATCTTTCTGTTAAGTATTTTAAGAATGTTTTCAGTACAGTACCTGCGGATGGGGGAGTAAATAATGTTGAATTTTGACACATGGTAGAGTGATTGAATTTGATTTTAAAATAAAATTAGTAAACCTTTCACTGATGTACCGTTTTGACTCATATTCCGAACACTTAAGGCCAACAGTGACTTAGAATGCATCTGATTGGCATAAATTGGCTGATATTTATTTACATTTTTATTTTTACGCAAAGTCTAACTGTTAGCTGTTGGGTGTACCAATAATAATGATGATTTTATTAGCTATAGCATTGTTTTAACGTAAAAGTATGAAACAACATTTTGATTCAAATGCTGAGCACTGTGTTTATTCTGTCTCATATTCCGAACACCTTGATTCAAATTCCGAACAGCACAAATAAATCGTATTCAATTCAATAAATTCACAACAAAATGTATCTGAGCTTGCTCTACTGGTCTCAAACTAGATAATCACCACTACTCCCGTGGTATGAATTTTATTGGAGGTGTTAAAATTGTATTGCAATTGGCTGCCATTTTCTTGTTATTTGGTGACATATTTCAGCGAAACATTTCAACCAAATCGCCATACAAAAACCGAGTGTTCGGAATATGAGTCTGTTCGGAATTTGAGACAAAACGGTACTTTGAAAAGTATACTTTAGGCCAAGTCGACAGGCAGAAGTTTATGGTTGTCAGAACTAGCCGTTGCAATAACACAGTGGAGTTAATTGTTCTGATAATTAGGCAAAATTATTAAAAAGTTTCAAAACAGTATTTAAAGAATATTGTTTCAGAAATTTGTAGAAGACCATAATAGCTTCCAAATGGTGGACCAACAAACCTGTAGAGCTGTTATACAATGAGGTAATTGCTCTTAGTTTTTAGGTTGAATTTGTTATCCGTCCCTTTGATATTTTTTGAAGATGGTGTTTCTGACTACGTTACGGAATTTTGTCGCACAGGGGTGTAATTGAACCTGATATTAGGCCAATAACATAGTACTATAAAGATCATGTTTTTAGCAAAATTGTTGAGAACGTTTATGGTCTCAAAATAGTAATCTGCATATCATGGAATTCTGTCGCACAGAGGAGATAGTAGATCAGATTATTAGGCTAAATTGTAAATACATTTTAACTTATAACATGGCAGAACGAACCTATAATTTTTAAAACGCTTGCTTCTAGCAATTATCGAACCGATTGTTTTAGCTTTTATTGAAGGGAAATAGTTGTTCCAGCTTTAAGCACTGGCGCAATTCGTCTGAAACCTTCCACGTTTTTGTGAGATGCAAATATATATTTTCTTTATTTTTTTTGTTTGTACAAAGCTGGATTTTGGTCTGATTTTTAGAAATGACCCAAATCTTATTGGAAAGGTGTCGGTCGGTGAATGGATAGCCTCATACATGTTGGGGACTACTTGGCTTCAACCTCATTCACTGGAAAATCCGAAATCTCCATAAAAATTATCAATTCTTTAAAATCATCCAGATGCAGTTTTTTTTTGCAAACTTATCAGAATTCCTTGATCACCAAAGTTCATTACAAACTTTTTAAAATTCATTATTATACAACATAAGGGATGGTTTTGACATCAATGGACAAATGTCATGACTAGACATCCAGAAAAAAACTACGTATGAACAATTTAAATCATCCGTTAAATTTTAAAACTATGATTTCTGATATGTTTGAAAAAGACCGCAGTGGTCTAGGATAAATTTCACGAAATAATCATTTTTACGGATGTTCCGGATCTTTCAGATGCCGTTATTTTGACCATCTAGGTCCACAAACCATCCTAATAATCTATTGCGTTCTAAAATAAGGAATTCTGATGAGTTTGCGAAAAACCGAAGCTGTCTTGGATTGTTTACATTATTTACGGATGCAGAATAAATTTCGGTTACAATTCACGTAACGCGTCATCAATACTTTGCACCTAGTGAAACTTTTTGAAGAATGGTCTGATTTTAGATTTTTTTTTATGGAAACACGTATCTTGACGAGTAGGAAGAGCATCCAAAGTACAAGAGTTCTATAAGAAGTATTAATTTTACAATGTAAAAATTAGGCGATTTTCGTAACGAGACACCATATTAATGTGACTATTTGAAAAAATACGTTTCAAAGAACTAATAATTCGTTCAAAGCAATTAAACCCGCACATAACAATGCCATCAAAAAGCCTCCTAGTTGACGTATAAGAGATTCATATGACACTTGATAAGCAGTGACATAGTACTTTTATAAAAATGTTGGTAATTTCTCAATTTCACAAGAATAAATTATATCAAGTTTATATAACTTTTCAGGTATGTTTGTTAATCATTTTCAATCAAATTTATGTTTTTTATACAATCCAACATATTGTCTTTTATTTTTTGCATAGCATTGGAATTATTTCAGAGTTTAAAATTTTGATATCTTGGCGTAGATGTGCGTGGAATGTGTCCTAAGCCGTGTTTTTTGAATATATGTGCAACTTTGATTGTTTTCGTCAAAAACGGAGTAGCAACTACAAGTTGTGCGCTCATCAATGCTCATGCTCATATTATAGAACTTCTCTATTCTTAAAATATTCTTCAAAAAATATCATTGCCCATCACCTGAAGCATCTCGCTGATGCTGTGTATGAAAATAATGGTTTTCCCACATGTGATGTAAAAAATACAACCGCGACTACTGACTACTGACTACTGACGTGTTAAAAGTGCAATACAGTGGGATACCGTTTTTGGCACCCCCGATTTTGGCAACAAAACGGATCCGTTTCTGGCAGCATTTGTGGATGCCATTATTTGTATTTTTTAAATGCTATTTTGGTTCAGACATTTAAAATAAGGTCAGTTTCACACCAAGCACATTCCAGAGCACCTACTTCGAAGATATTCACCGAAATCCTATATCTCAAACAGAGTTCTTTTCTCAGGCATCCATAGTGTGTGACCAGCCCACTTGAGTCTGCCAGTAGGTACACTTAAAACCATTTGTTTTCAGATTCAACACGTTCGAACAAAGCACAAGCATTGTCTCACCACAAGGCACACATTTTGTCTCGGCTTTTCAGTCAGCAGTTCTTATCATGCATTACATATGTAGAAGTATACCGCAGTATTAGAAACAGATGAAGCAAAAAGCATTATTAAATTAAATTTCCGAAGTGTCAACATATGATCCATAATTTATACAGACGCTAGATAAATTGACGATCCACGATTTTTTTGGCCTACACGTTATATCGCTTGTTTCGTCACTTAAAATTCTTCAAAAACATGAGCAAAATCGATGAATATTATGAAATGCCCGAAATAATACGATGAATCTAAACTGAAGCTAGTGAAACAAAATGTATCCGATACATTACTGAGTTTTACTGTTTGTCTGTGTTATGAGTGTGTTTATTAATCTATCTGCGTTGATTATTGAGAACAACATTTCCTTTTTGTTGGAAATTCTGTAAGGCATTCGATTTTCTAAGAAATTATCCAACATTCCATACTAGTGGTTCTCGGGCAGGAATTTATGACGTGCCATAGCATGATTTTTAATCAAGGATACGTGCCCATAAAAAATGGTGTAGATTATGTTTGTTACATTACCGTGAGGTTGACGTAGGAGTACTATGGACACAACTTCGATCAATTCTGGGTCAGACTTTAACAACAGTGGTGCAGTAGCTTTTTGCAGATAATAGGATGTTTCACGATAGGTGATAGGTGCTGTGATTATGAGTATTCAATTACGTTATGATTTTAAGGGAGATCTGTCATTTGGTTTGGAAGCTTTTTCAGAGTTTAGGATTTCAAAGTAAAATACATAAAAAATCAATGGGGGTTGTACACAAGACACGACTGCATGACGTAATCTACGCCATGTGATTTGCTGCATTTGAATTTAGGTCAATTGTCATAATTGCAACCTTCCTTTAGTTATAGTTCAGAATATAATCGTTTGTGAATTTAAGAACAGTGAGGAGCTCTCCGTTCGGAGAAGTGCCCCAGTCATAGATATCCTCATCGCCACCGTAAATTTCAATTTGCCGTATCGTCAGTTTTTCTTCTTCTTTTGGCATAACATCTTCACTGGGACAGAGCCTGCTTCTCATCTTAGTGTTTAAAGAGTATTCCCTCAGTTATTAACTGAGAACTTTCTTTGCCAAAGTTGCCATTTTCGCATTCGTACATCGTGTGGCAGGTACGTTGAGACTTTATGCCCAAGAAAGTCAAAGAAATTCCAATTACGAAATGTTCCTGGACCGACCGGGAACCGAACTTTCAGATGTACCTTCAGCATGGCTTTGCTTTGTAGTCGCGGGCTCTAACCGATCGGCTAAGGAAGGCCCCTATTGGCAATTGGCAATTATTTATAACAAATCAGATATTGTAAGATGCTACGAGAAGAATTAAGAGATTAAAGGGGAACTGGGGATAATTTGCCCATAGGGGGCAAAACGCGCCATCCTCGATTTGGACGAACGATGTGTTTTAGAATGCTTTTTCTTACCCTAGGTCATAGAAAATGGGTAAAAACGCTTCTCCTAATATATTTTTCTGTGTTTTTCTTTAGAAAATCGTTAAAAACGTATAAAAACGTTTTTCTTTGCAATTTTGTGCGATTTTTAAGGTCATTTTTAAGTCGGTAAATAACCAAATTTCTGAAACTTTCTACGAGAGCCAACTTGTGCATTGTCATAGTTTGTATTACATGCAAAACATATGTTAAATTTGTCCTTAAAAAGCTTATTGAAGGACCTAAACTTTAAGCAACTCATGGGGCAAAACGCCTACCCCTATTGTTGTTGTTGTTTGTGAGGGACATTAACCCGAAGGTGGGGACGGACCTGGTGTAGTGGCTAGAGCACACGCCTCTCACGCCGAGGACCTGGGATCGAAGAAGATAGAAAAAAAAAATTAACCCGAAGGTCATTCGTCCCTAAACCCACCCCTATTTCATAACACCAAAACAGTCGTTTGAATTCAAATTCTACCAAATGTAATGCCACATAGAAGTTTCGCGCAAATTGGAACATTACAAATGAACATTTTTCATACTATTATCACAGAGAACAGACGTTCATCTCTTCTCGTCAGCGTGTGTAAAGCATTGTACTGGACATTTCAAAGTATGTCGTTATGCTTCTGTTACGCGGCGCTGTCATCAAATTGAGAACGCTACAAATTTGCCGCTTTTTACACTTTGGCGCTAGTGTCGATAACAAAAATTGCCACTTGTCGCTAGTGTTACTTTGTGTGCTAATGCATTTTGATGTTCACTAGTGACATCGTGTTGTCGAAACGAGTTTGTATGTCGGGCTGTCTGCGTTGGCGGCGCTGATGTTTGATTCGAACCTTTACACATGGTTCAGATGAAATTTTGTTCGAACCTCCATGTCTGTTCTCTGTGCTATTTTTGAACAATGACATCTGAACAAACGCCCGGATGTATGCAGCATATAAACAAGCATGATTGTGTGCGTACGTTTTCAGCACTGCTAACGCCGAACTCAAGCGGGGCGTTTTACACCGCAAAACAAAACATTCCAGCACAAGACTGGAAAATCTGACAACAGTTCGCGATGAAAATCAATTAAATTGTTTGCTTGCTGGTGGTGACCAATGGAATAAATTGTCAACGTGGAGCGCTGTTTGGTTCTTAAGTATTGTGCTCTTGAAAATTTGAGGTGTGGCTTCGTTCTATAATCATCTTAAGCAAGCATATTTTGAAAATTAATTTGTGAACCCCAGAAAAGCTAAAATGGATAGCTGTTTCTATTATTTGGAAAAAAACATGTTTGTTTATCCGACCATAATTAAAAAAGGGCATGAAACAAAGTTTTTCAATCTAAAATCACAATGTTTCTAAACGTGGGCAAACTACCCTCAGTCCTCCTAGCAAGTATGAGGTAAACACATTGAGAAATATTACATAAATAACTCTTTAGTACACATTTGTTGGCCCAGAAAAAAATCCGACTGAATTGTTGAATTCGAGTAATACGAACACATATTTTGACGGCGCCCATGTTGGAATCCTCCTCGCCCGATAAGGTTTGCGGTGCCGATGACAATGGGCGCTTCAACAAGCCACTTTGGACGATTTTCTTCAACCATCTCGTACAAATCTTGCGTTAGCGCACCGATTCCTACAGGGCCTATTCTGGAAGCGCGAGTCAATTTAGAAATCTTGAGCGATTTCACAATCCGGACGCTGGATTTGCAGCAGCTTCATGATCAAGAGCTCTGTTGCACAGGTAGCGAGGAGCTGGGCAGGTTCGGCGGAGCTCTTACCAGCTCGATAGCGAAAATAGAATGAAACCGAATTCAACTTTCTGATCTGGGAAATAAGCTATATGAAACTGATGTCTTGGAAAGGGATGTACAAGATGAGCATTATGCTGTTCCTTATCCTCATCCTCATCTGTAACTGAGTAAAATCCTGTAAAATCCTCATCTGAGCCTTTTAACCACTGCTTCCATTATTTAGGAATATTGTGGTATGATGCTGTTATATTGTATCCCGACGGCCCTGCAGTAGCGTCGTCTGAAACATCCTCAAATTGCCGTAATGTCGATTATTCGTAATACAAAAGGGCCGATTTAATTGTTGCATTCGAGTAACACGGACACATTTTGACGGGCACTGGTTGAAATCCTCCTCGCCCGATGAGGTTTGATGATTCTCGAATGCCAGCCACAGCCACTGTTTCCCGGGATTTCAGTTCACTCTTGCCAATCTTACCGACATCGCAGTTTTAGTTTCCGCCGATGTATTTCTCGATCACCTGCAGGGAGGACTCGTTCCGTTCGTTTAGAGCTGCAATGGCGGCTGCAACCATCTTATTCTCCTGTGGACTGCTTCCTCTTCTTCTTCTTGGCGACGGCAGCGGTGATGGCTTTGGCTTCGGACGGCATCTTGTCTCGGTCGGTAGACGGTCAGTATGAATTGTGCGAAGTAAGGCAAACGGGGAGTCCTTCGCTATCGATGTCTGTGCCTGAGAAGCACGCCCGGTCAGACCAAGCCAATCTGTTGCCTGTTGAGATGCGATCCAAGCGGAGAGTTAAAAGCAAATGACGTCAACTTTTCTCTAGCACCCCTATTTATAGATTTGCTTGAAATCAACGTCCTCTTCTGAAACAATTATTAAACTAGGTAGGTAATAAGCTTATAAGTATGTCTCAGCCACAAATAAAAAATCAGTTGCATCCCATTAGAAACAGCTGAGAAATTACAGTGAGAGGTAAATAGGTGACAGTGCTTGATAGGAGATCTTGCTAATATTTTTTCTCAAGCGTATACTTAGAACTTCATGTCCTTTGAAAAACTTCACTTCAATTTTATTATTGAAACTGACTCTCCACAACATTTAGTACCTATTCTACATTAATAGCTTATTCAGCACACATAAATGTTCAATTATTCCAAAGACGTCTGAAAAATCATACCATTCAGATTCAAACGTCGCATTCATTAATCTGATTCTCGTTTTTGTCTCTCACTAGCTCACCACTTTTTTGTTGTCTTTTTTAATTACAGATCATTTAGTGGAGTGCCGCTACTACATCAACTACCATATGTTGGCTGGGTTACTATCTGCCGTGTGTTGAAATTGGACCCTTGAGTGGTCACCGCGTTCGTGTGTATACTCTTTTAGTTTTCGCGAGCTGTAGAAGAACGTGCTCAGCAGCAGAAGTGTGTAGTGAAGGAAGGTGCGGTTGGCTCGTGAAGGAACAAAAACACGTCTAGTCGACAGTTCGACACCCGGCCCGGCCAACTAGGGGAAGAATGAATATGAAAGTAAAATTTCGGCCCGTTTCGATACTGCTCCCCTTCGGTAGTGGCAGTGGCGATTACCGGTGCTGCAATCAGTATCGTTTAGTATACATTTATAACAAGTGATTTCTGCTCTCGAGTGGGTGCAGCGTGTGAAGAATTTGTTCGTGTTAAAGAGGTAAAATTGCGGTGCTTGGGAAAAGAACGTTCGGTGCTTTGTGCGGTGCCATGGCGGTGCGATTTACCAACCACCTGACGATGAAGGGCCACGTGGTCCTGGTGTTGCTAGTGTTGTTACTGTTCCAAAGTTGTACAAGGTGCGAGGGGTATGGTCTAAGTCCAACGCTGCAGACTACCAGTCAGACGAAGATGGTGCTGAAGGAAAGTTTGCTGATTCCTTCGATGGATCCGGAAAAGGAAGCCAAGGCAATGTACGAGAAAGCGTTGCAGCAGTACGGGATTGTAGGTCGAACATTGAAGGAGATTTGCAAACCCTGGCAATCGAAGGGTTGTCAGTGTACAGGGTCTTCGGAGGAGGTGTCCCTGACTTGCCGGGGCATTGGACTGGAGGCGATTCCGGTGAATTTGCCGGCGGAGCTGGTTAAACTGTAAGTAGGCTTGTTTCTTAGGGAATTATAATTATAATTATGGATTCTTTGATTAACTATGTTTTCAAAATCATTCCTCTTTCGAATTGAACTAAATTGAAAACAGACTCTTGGATCTATAAGCCATAGAGATTGATGAATATGCTTTATGTTTAAGCATTCCAAAACAAATATATTGATATTATATGGCCGCATTGACGGGGCTCCCACAAATCTTGACAAACATATACAGTGAAACCTCCATGAGTCGATATTGAAGGGACCATCCACTCATGGAAATATAGAATCATGGAACAGAACTCCTTTGGAAAGCTGTTTCAAGGGATCATCATAGTAACAAAGACATTTTTTTTCTAATATGGTTCCATGAGTCGATATCGAGTCATGGAATATCGACTTAGGAGGTTTAACTGTATGTAGTTAAACTTTTACGAATAATTAGAATCAATGCAATATTACATACTTTTTTGAATCGCATCATATGATTTGAAAGATTCAATTTTTAAAGAAATCCGTAATAATGGGCGAATTCTAGGCAAATAAAGTCAAATGAATTACTAAAACAAAATATTAGAACATTTAGAATGAGATTTTGCTGACTTCATGAGAAACAAGTAGATTAAAAAACGATTTGGATAAACAAGTTGAGTACAACCCTTTTTGTTAAATTCGTAACGATTTTCTAACTTGACATTTCCAACTGTTACCAAAGCTTTCTCAAAGAAATTTGAGAAATGGTTCGAATGTTATCAAGTAATAGAACTTAATTATTTAAATATTAATTTGACAATGAATCTATCGATCACACTGCAGGGCTGATAAAGTTTAAGTTCCTTGAATATAGGAACTTTTGAGACATCTAGCTTTCAGAAAGAGACCAGACAGAAGCCAGAAAGTGACCTAAAATTCATCAAACAGAAAAACTAAACGTAACCCGATAGGAATCAGAAGATACGAGTTTGATTCTTCATCATAGAATCAGGTCAGACATTACTCTTTTTTGTAATTTCTCGTAATAATACGATAGTATTACTGCTCGTATTACTGTTTGTAAATTTTCTCTAGTAATTTCTTCACAATTTGGGTGTTTTCCCAAAGATTCAGAGATTATTCCGAAAATTTCTCCAGATACTCATTATGGTATCCCGGTGCAAGTGAGAATCCGTGGGAACTGGGACATTACGTCATAGCTCTTTAAGGAACTTCTAGTATAGTCTTTGGAAAAAAAATCAGGGTATCTTTGAGGAAATTACTGGAGGTAATATCGTTAGAGTGCTCAAGGATTTCCTGGAGAAAATTCTAGCGAAAATCTAAGCATCCTTTGAAAAATCGCTGGAAGAATTTCTGGGAGAATCGATAAAGGAATCTCTAGTAAAATTTCTAGAGAGATCCCTGAATGAGTCGCTAAAAATAATCCAGATGAAATCTCTGGACAAATCACAAGAAAATTCCTTGAAATTTTTCCTCGAGTGAGCCGCACTGAAGTCTTCTTACTTTTCTCAGGAGCCTGCAGGATTTTGCATCAGGATTCAATTTAACCAGAACAAAAAAAAATAAGATACCATTTTGATTAAACTAGAGACCTTAGGTGTCGTCCATTATTCACGTGGGGGGAAAGGGTGTCTGGTCAAAGCGATGGTCCAAACATTTTTTTGTATGGGGAGGGGGTGTCTGAAAATCTAAAAAAAATACCGCGTGATTAATGGACAACCACTTGACCTTCCATTGAAAATAGAGACTTGCATAAAATAGAATCATAATTTTCTAGAAAATGACCTGCTACCATCCCTACATAAATTTCTTCAACTCAAAAATGTAAAAAAAATATGTATGTGAATGAATATTAAAACAGGAATAGAATGAGCAAAATTTGAATTAAGGTACCAATAAGAAAAGATTTTATTTTTAACGAATAAGCCCTAAAATATTAAATTTAGTCTGTAAACATATAAACATGTGTTATAATGAAATCCTTACAAAATATATTAAAATATTTAATCTACTCCAAACGAACAAAGTGTGTTTCTTAGTAAAGGGCCCCCACAAAACAATGGCCCTCGGGCCCCCATATGCATAAATCCGGCCTTTTATGATATCGAGTATGAGTTTACACATTTTTTAGATCATTCTACAAGCATTGTTGAGTTCTGAGAGCCCGAACTCAAGGATCACAGATTCAGCTAGGTCTCCTAGGGAACGTAGAAGCGTAGTTAGAATCAAACCCTAATAGTGCATAATTATATGGATTTTTGTTAGTACTATCCTTATCAATCAATCTTAGGGATTTTACTGATTAAAGTTGATCTGAAGGTTGATTCTCACCGTTGTTCTCAGATGACTTTCATCAATCGTTAGATTCAAAATTTTAAAGAGTATGAACCTTTATTGGTTTAGATTAAAGAGTCTAAATTATAAAGAGACGAAATCTGATCATATTCAAAATAAATCAGCTAGCAACTATGCCAAATCTATTACGCAGCACTGCCAATGTTGAATCCCACGCTAAAAGTGAGTCACAGGTTTTATGTGTTGAATTTTCACAGGATTGGGTAACGAATGAAAAATTGACTGAATGTGTGGAAAACCAATGTAAAGAGTAGAGCATTCTTTATACAAAGCATGAAAATTGCAACCGACACTCATGTATTCAGAAAAAATGCTACGTCAGAAAAAGCAAAATTTTCGTGGGCGGTAACATTTTTGTGTTAGCCTTTTTCAGCTTGTGTGAAAAAGTGTTTGATAAGTCTCCTGCTCGATTGAAATGACATTGACAGTAAACTTGGAATTCCAATTGGAACATTTCGCTTCTTTGCTTTTAGTTTCTTTAGTTTAGATCTTTTCCATATACTTCAAGAGATAGTTGAACATTCGTAGATCTGATAACCTTTTACTTCAAGACATAATGTACCTGTAACAGTCGAAGAACTTAGGACTTTACAAAACATGTTTTAATAAAGCTATATGCGTATAAACCTACTAAACATCTTCGGGTTTGCAAAAGCCTTAACTCAACACAATACTTGGATAACCTTAAACAGTAGTTGTGCTTGACTTGACCTAACCAATTTTTGTACTAAATTGCTCATGAACCTTCTAGTTATCACTGGATACGCTTGTAGATCTGAAGACCTGTTTTCAAGACCTGTTTTCAACGGAGTTCGTTACTGATCCTTAACACCGAGACAAATTAACATAAGGCAGCGTCCATAAATGACGTAGCATTTTTTGGATATTTTTGACACCCCCTCCCCATCGTAGCCTATTTTTTCATACCTAATACATAGTTTGTAGCAAAATCGTAGACCCCCCAACCCTCCTAAAATGCTACGTTATTTATGGACGGTCCCTAAGCTGCTTATAGCTGTTTTAGCTTCATAAAATTTAGGTCAATTCCAAAAAAGAAGAAGAAGAATGGTGTTGGGTTACCGGACCCTTCCCAACATCGAGTAGGGAGGTAATTTATTGGTCTGCCATAAGCGAAATTGGGTTGCCGGTTTGGAGCCAGTCCATTCCTTGCTTGGGGTCCAAAACTTCTTCTCTTGTCCACAATAATAGCACACATAGTCCAACATCTAACACATATTATTCACTATCAAGTTTATTACTAAAATCCACATATATTTACAGGTATTCTACAGCTAACACATAACATAAAACACATTAAAATCCGTTGGCTCCTACCATACTGCCTTAAGAGTTAGAGCCTACTGAGGAGTAAAGATCCAAATTAGGTGACGATCAAATATTCCTAGGAGAGGTTTCAATCATTTACCAATGATGTAGCTAGAGTGGATGGGCTCCCAAACAAATGGGTTTGTTGCAGCGTGTTGGTTGACAATTGATTCACTGTTCCCGACCAATTATTTTAATGGTTGATTCAATGTATACTATGTATATTGATAATGTGTTAATTCCATAAGACATTTATAATTGTTCGCCTACCGTATAGTAACAACAGTTTCAATTCATGGGTATCTATTTCAAATTTAAACCAAATGAATGGCAAAGACACTAATATGCTCATCGAATTGCGTACCCGTCATACGTCATATTATATCACGACAGCTCAGCAGCAGCAGCAGCAAAAAATATAGTGAGTGAGTGCGGCACAACCATTTCGGTAAAGAGTTTCTTCAAAACTCGTAAAGACATGCTGGCGTCATAGCAGCGCACTTTGCCAGCTTATGGTCGTCGCCACTCTCTCGGTGTCGCATCGGAAGCAAACAAGCGTTCAGCGTTATGGGGCGAGAGTCGAAAAAAAAAACATTTGAAACCATGCTTAGTCGGTCTATATGGTTCAGTCATACATTTTTTCGAGGCTTTTGTCGAATCACATTACTTCAATGTGTTAACATTCAAAATACTGATCCCGATGCATCTCAAACGAGCGTTCAATTGTTCCGAATATACATTCCCCACATCTGTCAATGCCGAGGTTCTTGTGTCCTAGTTGAAACACTAATCGAACACCACCGGTCCAGGAGTAGAGCAGGGGGAGATGGTTCAAAATAGCAACTTAAGATCAATTGCATTGTACAGAATTTTTCATAGTGTATTTGAAACCTTCAAGTGGAAGTGTTATAACGTTGAGAGGAGTTCCAATGAACTGGTCAAATTGAAGTTAAGTATCTAGAGCTCATGCTAGATAAAAATATAACTTTAAAAAATCACATTGAGGGTATTCAAGCCATATGTAACAAATATGTAAAATGTCTGTATCCACTTATTAACAGAAAATCGAAACTTTGTCTTAAGAACAAGCTATTGATATTCAAACAAATGTTCAGGCCAGCCATGTTGTACGTTGTACCAATATGGACTAGCTGCAGTTATACCAGGAAGAAAGCTGTGCAGAGCATTCAAAATAAAATTTTGGAAATGATTCTGAAGCTCCGCTCCATGGTACTAATGAGTTACATAGAATATCCATTTTTTCTCTTATAAACAGGTAAAATCAACTAACCTGTAATTTTGAACGGCTACGGTTTATGAAATGTAATATGTTGTTAACGAAATGTTAATAAAATCATAAATTTATTAAATTAATAAATTAAGATGATAGTGTTGTCTAAAAACACAAAACACCTAAACATAAGAAATGAATAAAAAAATTAAAAAAAAAACATTGCTCCCTAGATGAACTAGCGTAGGGCTAAAAATCTCATTAATAAATATAAACCAAACAAACAAAAACTTTGAGTTGTGTTTGATCCTTCGACCTTGATGCTTGCTCCTGCGGGGGCCGGCGATGAGGACAGGATCAAACATGTCGCGCGTCGGTCGAGTGAAAGTGAAAAAGTGGCGTGATCGCTTAGTTGTGTTTGATCCTTCGACCTTGATGCTTGCTCCTGCGGGGGCCGGCGATGAGGGCAGGATCAAACATGTCGCGCATCGGTCGAGTAAAGTGAAAAAGTGCCGCGTTCGATAAGTTCTTTTTGATCTTTCGACGTTGACGCTTGCTCCTTGGCAGTGCGTCAAGAAAGCCCGAGCAGTCGTCAGTTGTTTTCCCTCTCGGGACGCGCGCCTATTTTCTCTGTGTGTTTTCATATAGCCGAGCAAACGAGTGAAGCTGAAAGTGGATTGTTGCTGCTCAAGGATGACGGATCAATTGGTGAGCTCGTTTCATGCTACTATATCTAATCTATAAAATATGTATGATTGCACCTTTAATAATTTTTAAACAAACTATGAAATGTTCGTCACTGTGAGTGTCGACATAAACTCTGATTCATAAATTATTTACGTCAAATTTTTTTTACTCAAAACACCTTTTTCCTTTTACTTTTATTTTTGTAATTAAAAAAAAACTTTGAATGGTTCGACACTACGAGTGTAGACTTGCGAAAGGTTCACTTTATTCAACAAACTTTGATAAGTTCGTCACCTCAAGTGTCGGCATAATTTTTCTCTACATAGATATTGTTCACACCAAATAGAAAATTTTATATTTACATATAAGCATATTTATAGCTCACAAATAATTATTTATCATGGTCTAATCACTTATCAAAGTGAATCCTGTGACCCAACGATCCTCCCCATTAACAAACATCCCTCCCAGTAACCTTTGTGGAGATGCAGAGGCAAACACGGTCTCCAAATAGCAAAGGTTACACACTAACATTCCTTCCCCCAATCCCACCTGACTGCAAGGACGTGGCCGGCGCCGTTATTGACCATGTATAAATAGAGGCACTGAATTATGCACACTGAAGAAGATTTTGGCCAATCCCAGCCGATCTTCTAGTTGATTCTTTGTGCATTTTCACTGACCTCGGTCAATCACGGAATAGCAACCATTGATATGTGTAGTCAGTCTAAGCTAAGCTAAGCTAAGCTAAGCTAAGCTAAGCTATAAACCAAACAAACAAAAACTTTACTTCTTGAGTGCATTTCGAACAACTTTGCCCTAAAGCTTCTCTGAAGCGGATGCGACACCAACCGATGCGATGCCGGATAGAAAGTCTCTCTCTTTGTGTGAGTACCTATGCCGTCGAATGGTTGCCATCAGAAGGAAATTAACCTATTTTCTACTCCGCTTTGAACGAGAGCAGTAGTTACACGTTGCCAACATGCACCTAGGTGGTTCTTGTGGGTGAGGACATCAGCACTCGGCAGCCTTGAAGCTGGCTTTGCAGCAGATTTGAAGGAAAGTGGGCAATGATGGTTTTCTTCGGTACGCACCGAACGTGATTCTTTTAGCAGGACTTGGCACCGGGCTGCGAAATCAAGTATTTCTGCATGATGCGAGCTTCACACTGCTGGATGGATATGTAAGGATGTGCAAGGTTTTATCCTAAAGCGATGATTTTTTTACAATTCCTTCATTAGTTTCATTTCAAACATCACATTCATTTCTTATATCTAGGTGTTCTATGTTAGACAACACCATCATCCTTATTTTAAACTCTTATTTATGTTCGAATCCTCTGAGCAGAATCTCAATAGAAAAACTTAAAAGTAGATTGAGTACCGTGTACCTTTAGATTCCGCTCCTAAATGCTTATCTTTGACAGATACGCGTATTTCGACTACCACTTGCTGTCTTCTTCAGTGTCAGTGGATACGAGTAACTGACACTGAAGAAGACTGCAAGTGGTAGTCGAAATACGCGTATCTGTCAAAGATAAGCATTTAGGAGCGGAATTTAAAGGTACACGGTACTCCATCTCCTTTTAAGTTTCCCTTATTTTAAAATTCTAATTTAGTTTACAACATATTACATTTCATTTTCCGTAGCAGTTAAGAATTTTTACAGGTGAGTTGATTTCACTTGTTTATAAGAGAAAAAACGCAATCAATTAACTTAATCTAATTTAACCTACATATATAAGACATTTACCAAGGCAGTAGAAGATTTCAACGATTTTTGTCTAAAATTATAAATAATTTTATTTGAAATTTGATCCACAGATTCAAAATTTGATATTCTATGTAACTCATTTGTACTAAACCAGGGATGGAGCACCAGAATCATTTTCAAAATTTTATTTTGGATCCTCTGCAGACTTTTTTTCCTGGTATTACACCAGCTAGTTCATATTGGTACAGCATACAACATGGCAACATGTGTTTGACGATCAAAAGCTTGTTCCTAAGACAAAGTTCCGATTTTGTGATAATAAGGGAATATAGACATTTAATATATTAGTTACATTTGTCTTGAATGCCCTCATAAGCTTATTCTACTTGAGCTGATAAATCAGCTGTGGACTAAAGACTCCTACCCGCCGGAATGGTGAGAGAACTTCGTTGTTGCAATCGCAAATCCCGGCAATGAAGCTCGAGAACCTGCAAACTATGGTCCAATTGCACTCACCTGCTGCCTTTCTAATGTAGTAGAGCGAATGGCAAACCGTCGACTTACGCATCATCTCCAGCAACGCGGCCTGCTGGACCACCGGCAGCACGCCTTTCGGCCCGGTTATGGTACTAATACCTACTTTGCGGCCATCGGCGAGGCTCTGCAGGAGGCAAAACCCTTGGATCACCATACCAAAATTGTTTCATTGGATATCTCAAAGGCTTTTAACAGGGTTTAAACGCCACTCGTCCTGGAAAAGTTAGTCAGCTGGGGCTTCACCGGCCACGTTCTGCACTTCGTAAAAAACTTTCTCACCAATCTTACCTTCAGGGTGGTCATCGGAAACACCAAATGCAATCCATTCAGTGAAGAGACTTTATTCCTGATAATGATGAATGGCGCCTTCCAAGACCTCCCAAACGGCGTCAAAATATTTGTCTACGCTGACGACATCGTAATTGCAGTATCTGGACCTACAATCGCGGCTATACGAAGGAAAGCCCAAGCTGCTGTTACCAGTGTAGTCAAGTGAGCTTCCTCCGTCGGCTTCACTTTGTCAGCTTCTAAAAGTGTCCGATGCCATGTGTGCTCATCCAGACACAGGAATAGTGGGCCTCCAATCAACATCAACAACCAAGCCATCCCCGTCCGTAAAGCGGCAAGAATCCTTGGTATCACCATCGACCGAACCCTGGCCTTCAAGCCCCACTATGAAGGAGTCAAAGCCAACTGCCGAAGTCGCCTAAATTTATTGAGACCACATCACTGCAACAACCGGAATATCCGATTCCGTGTAGCCGCTGCCATCATCGATAGTCGCCTGCTCTACGGATTGGAAATCACATATCTGGCTGTGAGCAACCTCATCGACGCGCTATCCCCGATCTACAATCGATTTGTACGAATTGTCTCGGGGCTCCTCTCTTCCACTTCGGCCGACGCTGCATGTATGGAAGCCGGACTCCTACCTTTTTGCTTCATCGTCATCGTGACTCTCTGCACGACAGCAGCCACCATCGCAGAGAGAACCGCGGGAAACCGCAGAACTCCCTGTCGCGAATTCTCGCGTGAATTTTCGGGATTCCACTCTTCCGCAACATCCTTATGTTTGCGGGCCACAAGCACTGCCACGGCTGCGTCTATCTGCTTCATTTCCACGACCGTTAGATAACGGGAATAGATATCCACGATCACTAAAAACTCCCCTGATCCAAAACCCGGCATGGAAAGGAAGTCTATCTGAATTATTTCCCAGGTGTTTTCCGGCATATCTCTACACGACAAAGGCTGTGGTGGACCTTTCCGAGCTAGTAAAATGCAAGTTTCGCAGGTCTTTACGTATCTCTCTACTTCTTTTGCCATACCCGGCCACCAGAAAAACTCCCTCATAGTACGTTTCATATTCACCTCGCCAAGATGCCCACCGTGTGCAGATGACATAGCTTGTTGTCTTAAGAGAGCAGGTAAAACGACTCTTTCGTTCTTCAAGACGGTGTGACCAAGAACATACAAGTTCTTCCTCTGAGCTTCGAACTTCCGTAATCGTTTTGGCCAAAAACCTGAACTAACTGCTTCGCACACTTCTTGAATTTCGCTGTCGTTTTCTGAGCATGTCTCGATATCGTCCCAAGTTATTTCTAGCACTCCGCCGTCTAGTGCATACAGCAAATTGCCAGAATCTTCTTCTTCGAATGGGACAGCTTCTTGTGATTCGTTTACCAACCTCGACAATGCGTCGGCCACGTTTAGATTTCCAGCCACTCGTTCGATTGAAAAATCTAAGTATGTACCGGTTGGGTCCTCGTAAGTCAATTACAAGTCGAATGTCGTCCTTACCTTTAGGGACGACAAGGTATCGACGAACAAAAGTCGGTGGACATTTGATCAGACACAGGTTCAATGATTCCTGTGGCGACAAGCTTACGTAAACGCTGCTCTACGATAGGTTTCAAAGCCTGGGGAATGTTCATAAAAATATTTCTACATGGTGGTCTTTCCTTATCGTAGTTCAGTTTCACGGGTGGTATGTTGAATTTTGGGAACGGTTCCTCGCACCAAACGCTCAATATTTCCCCAGTTCCCCACTGAATCGAGGGGTTTCGAACGGGCACTTCCAAGCCAAGCAGCAGAACACAGTATCTTATCGCCGTTGACCTTCCAAGAAGAGCACGTCGATCTTAAACAACGTAAAATTTTTCAAGCAACGTCGGTCTATCGGTTGAAATGAACAGAGGTGCTTCAAAAGTTGCTGAGACCGGAATCTCTTTATCGGAAGCGTAGGCTTTTAAAGGATGATCCGAGCCGATCTGAATGTTAATCATCTTGCTGCTGTATCTATCATTTCCCTGCATATACTGGAATAACGACTTTGTGAAAGTGTTCACCTGAGCACCGGAGTCGATCAAAAATTCGCAAACCATTCCGGCAACCTCTGCTTTGATACACCCCTCCTCTTGGAAAGATTTTACCGTTACAACAGTAGCGACCGAGTTGCTGTTCATAGAATTCTGCAAATGTAACAAAATGTAAACAGGGTTGATTATGATTTTTGTAGTCAAACGTGTAATGTTTTATTCTTTCGAATAAGAGTAGCAAAACCAATGATAAACATCATAACGAGTTCATTTCCGTTTAATTCAATCAAAAAAATAATACATACTCAAAGAAAAGTCGTTAAGCGAATATCGAAAGCTTTTTGGCTAACTGTCGAAAAATTCAATTAGAACTCACGGTGTCATTCTGAATTCCACGCTGCGTTGTATCCTCTACGATGGCGATGCGTTTCGCAGGTGGTCCAGATGTCGGAGCTTCCAGCTTCAGTCGTTTCGATCCCGCTGAGGATTCGGCTTTAGGCTGCGGTGATCAGCACGCCCTTTGTATATGGCCCAAGCGACCGCAGTTTATGCAAATTTTGTCAGCTGCAAAGCATTTATCAGAACGATGGAAGACACTGTCGCATCTCCAACATCTGACACCCTGTCTGATACCGTTCGTTTCCGTTGCCGCTCTGGCACCTGCCCGATAATTCGTCCCTCGACTTCCAGATTGCACCCTCGGTTGTCCGCTGTCTCCTCGAGAACTGACGTACCCGTGACGACCTTCGTCCGCTCGGAACACATTATCCGTCTTTGATGGCAAATCCGCTCGAATGGGAGCGAGTATCGCGGCCGGTTGTTTAAAACTTTTACGTTCGTAATATTCTTCGTTGATACGTATTGCTTCGAGTTCTCTAACTTTATCGACGGCCTAGGTGCAGTGCTTGTGGCCCGCAAACATAAGGATGTTGCGGAAGAGTGGAATCCCGAAAATTCACGCGAGAATTCGCGACACTCCCTTCATGGACGAAGCCGATTACCTGCTAGAGAACACCACCGGCTTGCATCTCCCACCAATTACCAAAACACCCTGGTGTGGTGAGAGAGACAGCTCAAATCTTAAATTTGATGACAGAATAAAAAACAGCTTTAGAGCAGGAGACTCATCCATTCGGTTGCGAAAAATCGTCGCCGAGATTCTACGGAAAGACTACTCAGCACATTCAGCGTCGATACACTGAAGGATCGCTATCCGTACGAGGTGTTGGAATAGGTATACCGAATGAAAACCTAGCAACCAGTCTCGGCCTCCCTGGATAGTGCTCAATCTTCTCCGCCGAAGCAGCATACGCCATCACTGCACCTACTACTAGCCCAATAGTTATCATCACCGATTCAGCGAGCTGCTTCACAGCACTCCAGTCTGAAGTCCCTCGTCACCTGTGGATCCAGGAGATAATAAAAAAGCTCCGAACGACGTCACCATAATGTGGGTCCCAGGACATAGTGGTGTTCCTGGTAATGCAACCGCAGACTTTCTAGCAGGATCCGGCCCTTCTGGCCCTCGTTACAGTACTAAAGTGCCCCTTGCCGATACTCGACGGTGGGTGAAATCAACCATACGCAGGCGGCGCTTATCTCGTTCATAAAGGACGCCAGATTATATTTTAAGATTTAGAGTTAGCGTCCTTGAAAAATTTTACGTGATCGTAACTCACTATCTGTTGTAGTCCTGTGATGTGCATGTTTTGTAGTAGTTTTAAACTTGTCGGATCTTTTGTCCGTTCTGAGTGTTAGTCACAAACGAAACGTGTATATATTGTGCGTCTAGCTCTTTGTTGTTTTAATTCGTTTCAACTTATAAACTCTGTGTAACAACTCTGTGTCCTTTATTTAAGTTACAACACTTTTGTAGTTTTTTTTCTTAGCTGGCTCTTCAGGCTTGTTCTGTTTTCTTTTTTTTTTAACCTGATTGGGGATGAACCTGCCTACGGCAGAAAATCCCTTCAATAAAAAGTAAATTTTACAATCAAGCCTTCATATCAAAAACTGTCGAGTGCTTTTTCTATATATAGAAGAGCAAGACCAGTAGAATAGCCTTCAAATTTGCAGGAACGAATCAAATTTGTTACACGTTAAAGTTGATGAGTGGTCGAATGTCCTTTAGACTGATGCAAATTTTGAAGTTTTTGCTCCCCTATGCTAAATTGGTGTCAATTATGATTAAAAGGATCCTCCCAAAATTTGTTGTAATTTGGAATCCACTTTATGATGATGAATAACAATTTATCTAGACGTCCAATCTAAAAGTGGTCTTCGGCAAAGTTGTAGCTAGAAGGATTTCTTTTTTTTTCATTTCAGATTTCATTCATAAAAAAAAAATTATAATAAAGAGATAGAGGGCTGAACACAAAATATTGGCATTTTATATAGTAATCTTCATATACATTTCAAATTGCATCCTAATCATTTCAAACTTTGGGAGAATGCTATTTACCATAAAAGAAATCGTTTAAGCATACTTACTTGATACTTGATGGGCTACAATTCGCTACGATGAATCTGCGCCGAACGGTCCACTTCTCCACTGGGCCAATTGCTTCCAGTCGCCCTAAACGTTAAGTGCCCTTAAGTCCTCCTCAACCGCAAAAAGCCATCGTTGCGCGACCTACTCGTCTGGGTTCTGTTGTTGAATATTATCTTTGCTTGTCGTTCTTCCGGCATACGGGCAACGTGATCAGCCCAACGCAGCCTGCCGTGTTTTATGCGCTTGACAATATCCACCTTTTTGTACACTTGGTACAACTCGTGATTCATGCGACGCCGCCAGATGCCGTTTTCTAGTTTACCGCCGAGTATTCTTAGCAGCACTTTACGTTCAAACACCCCGAAAGCTCTCCGGTCGACTTCCTTCAATGTCTATGATTCATGGCCATATAGGACAACCGCGAAAGATCAGTGTTTTATATAACGCGAATTTTGTTTTCGTTTGTAGGCTACGGGACTTCAGCTGGTTACGGAGCCCGTAGAAAGCCCAACTCGCAGTTGCTATACGTCTTTTCACCTCGCGGGTAATATCGTTATCGCATGTCACAAGTGTTCCAAGATACACTCATTCTTCCACCACTTCAAACTTTTCACCACCTAGCACCATTTCGCTACCACTAACACGTCCGGACCCACGTTGACCTCCAGCTATCATGTACTTCGTTTTTTGTGGTGTTGATCGTGAGCCCGATCCTCGCTGTCTCGCTCTTGAAAGGCACATACGCCTTTTCCACTGCCCGACGGTCAATCCGTCGATGTCGATATCGTCCGCAAAGCCATGGAGCATATGAGAACGTGTGATAATGGAACCGCTTCTCTGCACACCCGCTCTCCTGATAGCACCTTCGAGCGCTATGTTAAACAGCAAGTTAGAAAGAGCGTCACCCTGTTTCAATCCATCTAAGGTTACGAACGATGACGAAATTTCGTCCACCACCCGCACACTTGATTTCGACCCATGAAGCGTTGCACGAATCAGTCTAATCAGCTTCGCCGGAAAGCCATGTTCGGACATAATTTGCCACAACTCGTTTCTTTTCACTGAATAGTATGCTGCTTTGAAATCTACAAACAGATGATGAGTCTGCAAGTTGTACTTCCGGAATTTATCTAGGATTTGACGCAGGGCAAACATTTGATCCGTCGTTCATCGGCTTTCTCGAAAACCAGCTTGGTATTCGCCGACAAAGGACTCCTCATACGGTCTCAATCTGTTGAACAGAATTCCAGACATGATTTTGTACGCCGAATTAAGAAGTGTTATCCCTCGAAAATTGGCGCACTCCAGTCGATGCCCTTTCTTGTAGAAAGGGGAAATGAGATCTTCCAACTAACTAGTAGGCATTTGTTCTTCCTCATATCCTCGAAATGATACGGTGAAGGAGTTCGTGCAGCTGCTCACTTCCGTGTTTGAGAAGTTCGGCCGGGAGCTCGTCCTTCCCAGCAGCCTTGTTGCAGCCCATTGATAGCTTTCTTCACCTCATCTAGCGTTGGAGTTTCCACAGCCTGTCCATCGTCATCGATTTGAATTCTGCCACCAGATCCACTTCCGTTATCTCCGTTCAACAATGACTCGAAGTACTCTTTCCACCTGGCGGCCACCATTGTTCTATTCGTCAGCAAGATTCGCGGTCGTTGCACATGGCGGCAAACGGCGCTGTTTTTCTCCGCACACCATTTACGGACTCGTAGAACCGTCGCATGTTGTTCTGTTCCATAGCTTCTTGCGCCTGAGCAATTGATGGTTGATCTTCGAGCAACCTACCACTTCTCATGCTACTGTGCTCACTCTCAGGTGCTCACCGCTCCGTGGACTGACTCCCACAGATCGCTGAATTGACGCTTTCGTCGATTTCGCTAATCCGCTCGTCGAGTTTTTGATGGTAGTCCGCTGCTACACCATCTGCTGACAGGCGTTGGGTATTGAAACGCAACGATTGTCGATTTCTAGAACTCGAAACGTTTGATAATCGCGCTCGAATTTTGCTTACAACGAGATAATGGTCTGAGTCGATATTAGGACCCCTGAAAGTTCTAACATCGATGACATCGGAAATATGTTGACCGTCTACCAGAACATGGTCGATTTGGTTGCAAAGTTCGCCATTTGGGTGTTGCCAGGTGTGCTTGTGGATATCCTTGCGTGCAAAGTAGGTGCTACTGATGGCCATCCCCCTGGTGGCAGCAAAGTTAACTAAACGTAGGCCGTTATCGTTTGTAACAGAGTGATGGCTCTCTTTACCAATGATAGGGCGGAAGAAATCGTCTTTTCCGACCTGTGCATAAGCGTCGCCGATGACAATTTTCTCGTCGTGTTTTGGGCATTCTCCATAGGTCTTGCCGAGACATTCGTAAAACGCGTCCTTCTCGTCATCGGGATTGTCGTTAGTCGGTACATAGACGTTGATCAGGCTGTAGTTGAAGAACTTGCCCTGAATCTTCAATACGCAGATGCGCTCGCTGATCGGCTTCCACCTAATAACGCGCTTCATCTGCTACCCGATCACTATGAAATCGATTCCGTGTTCAGCTTTTCCGCCACCACTGCGGTAGATGTTGTATTTGAATGCGGTGTTAGTGACGGGGTCCACCGCTCGGAATTCGCGTTCTCCATATCTTAGCCAACTCACTTCCTGCGTAGCACACTCCAACTTTTCGCAATTCACGAGCCAAAAGACTCACTCGTCCAGGTTCATTTAAGGTCCTGACGTTCCATGTACCGAGTTTCCAATCATAGTCCTTATTTCGTTGCCAGGTCGGTTGCCGTTCGTTTTTTCTTCTTTCTCCATTTTTCGTGGTGGATAATTTATTCTGCACGCTACCTTACCGGGGTCGCGCTACTTTCATCACGTTGATGGGACTGCCATCTTAGTTGTGGTTGACAGCATTTCATACTCAGCCGCTGGATGTCAGAACAGACGTTGTTTGAGCCACACCTCCTTATGTACAGACGCTCAGAACGTACCTCCTCACTCTAGCTGATGTCAGAAGGACAACAGTGCCCAGGCTGCACTACCAGCTAAGTACGCAAGCCTCAGCTAGCGGTCTTTGTCATCATTTGACACGTGGAAGCGCGAGGTGGGAACTTGTCAGGAATCGTTTAAGCATAGGGGAGCCAAAATTTCAAAATTTGCATCACTCTAATGTCCATGTCGGAATCCGAACTGTTCATCGGCAAAAAACTAATTTTCGTTGATGTAGCCCATCATTCTGTTCAAAATAACCTTTTCAAAAAGATTACTGATGAAGGAAAACAAGCAGATTGGACGATAGCTAGATGTTTCTGCAGGATTTTTGTCCAATTTTGAAATAAAAATCTAAAAAACTAAAATTTATAAATTTGCAAAAAAAAATCCATTAGATGGTGAAAATGATGTTTAGATTGATAATATAAATTTGCGTATTAAAGGGTCAAATATTAATGTTCTTAATACAGACTCAAAAAAGTAAAACCTCGTTTGACAAACTAAGCTTCCTCGTTTTCTGAACTGATACAATTTACCAACCCCAGATTATAGTTTGTAAATTTTAATTCCAGTGTATTAGAAAGTAATCAAAAGTTATTAAGTTTATCTTTTGAGTTTGAAATGCGAAACTGTGTAACTGTTTTACCGTTTTGAATCATATTACGGACAGCTTCATATTCCGGAGACTCTACATTGTATGGGAAACATTTCACACGAAATGTTTCAATTTTTGCCGTTCAAAAGTTCTCACTGTCGAGGCTCATTTTAATAAGCTTTGTCCATGAAAATCTATGCAAACTTATAATGTCCAACAGCCGTAAACATCTCTTTAGTGCCTTGAAGACTTCAACTGATGATTTTACTTTTCTGGTAATGATTTCCATGAGCTGTCATCAGACTTATCAGCATCTTTGATAGCATCTATAGCTGTAATGAGAGACATCCCGCATTCCGGTACATATTAATAAAATCGTTCCACAAAGCCAAATCCTGCCTTTTTCGTAAAACTCCATCTTCTCAAGGAAGGTCAACCCTTGCTTTAAGTGCAATCCATTTTGATTGGACGGTGTTTGGAGTGTGATTTTCGCGGACAGTCAGACTGATTAATTTACCCCACAGGAACACAATACGACTTATTGTATGATGTAGTGCCCAGCGAACAATACAAAGTGCGATATCCAAGCTCCAATAACGTCAGCAGCAGCCATAACAGAACTATATACAGTCCATCGAGATGAAAGTCAATGGAATTGATTTTGGCTTTTATGGTTAATAACCATTAATTTATTGCACCCATCTGGAGTGCTACTTGGCACCTTTCAGCTCAGTCACTCACTTCGTCAGCGGTTCAAGGAGTGTTGCGTAGTCATCATCGTCGTCGTCTTGGTATCCTTTAGTAACGGCATAGTCCAGGCATTTCCAAAGTGGAACGAAATATTGGCACTAAATTTCAACGAGAGCGATCGATATCAATATATTTCTCCACGATATTCCATATATACTTCAAACTTACAGATATTTCATCAACTCTCTAGAGTTGTTTAAGATAATTTGATTGATATGTTTTCACTTGTGCTAAACTAAATATCAAAATTTCACCATAGTTAAGCTTTCGATACAAAAACAGTGATTTATATACCATTTCGATTTCAAAACTTATTGGTCTCAAAAGGACGATAGTCCGAAAAAGTTTGGGACCCTCTGGATAGTACATCATGGGCGCATTGTTCCACTTGTTGCCTCTAGAGATGAATAAGTGCGCTGCTCGGATACACTACACACATGATCAGAGATCGTCTTTCGGATTCGGTTGTAATGCTACCCATTTATGGGAGTCTGGTGGATACGGATGGCTGCACTTGATGGCCAGACATTGTGGGCGATGACTTTTATTATTATTATTACTGATGAACGATGCATCATCCTCGTCTCGAAGAATATTTACACTAAATCGTTTGTTGGATTGGAGAATGAGGTATGTACTATAAAGGATTTTCGAGGCGATTCATAAAAATAAAAATGTCAACTGAGCTTTATTTACAGACCGTATAGAAAACTCTTCATACATTATCCCATTTTTTTTAATTTTTGAATCGTTATCCATTATGAACCGCACAAGTTCGTATGCCATGAACTAATTTTACTATATTGTGTTATCGATAAGATGATACTCTTGCAAGTACAATAATTAAGTGCAATTATTACACTCTCGTTCTGTTCATGCATAATTGTGTTTCGAGGTTTTAGTTTCGATGGCATTCATTGAGTCTTTTTTATCAAGTTTAAGTTTCATTTTGATTAAAAGAGTACTTTTTCGTCACTGTTCAAAACATATCCGCAGTTTTAGGTGCTTGGAAAGTCCCATGTTACTTATTGATACGATGTACAATTATTTCTCAATAACAATAATGTTGCTTTCTCAACCGCGACGCTACATCGCAGATATTTATTACTACAACCGTGTCGCTACATTCATAATGATAACTTTTTATTATGTTCGTATTTTCTCCAGACGTAGACACGTCTCCCTGCATTTCCCAACCGCTGAGAAAGTCACTCAAAGTCCTTCGCTCACACCACCCATTCCGGTTGGCATTCCGGAACTGGGCAGCAAAAAAAAAAAAAGAAACACGGGAAGCGACAGCAATTTGCTCGATGACCGCGGTCCCAATATTATAAATATTTTTTTATGTGCATAATAATTGCGCCAAGTGCATCATAAAAATGAATAAATTGCAAATTCCCACATGTAGCACGGTCCCACTGATGGGCTACGGCATTTCACTAGCATTTTGGGTAGAACAATAGGGTGTTCCAGGATAAAATATATATTGGAATGTCATTGCGCTAAACTCTGGAAGGAAAGGTATGCTTATTTATAGTTATGTTTTGAAGAACAATTCAACATTCTAAAGCATCGCTTAAAGGTTCCGCCTGATACATTTATGAAAAAAAAACTTAATTAACATGGAAATTTACGTATTTTAAGGTTTTTTTTTGTAAAGGTTTTTAAAGTATTGCTCTAATATTTGGAATATATGGATTTTCTTGTCTGGAAAGCTTTTTAAAATCTGTAAAAAAAATATTTCTTACGAAATTTTTTGATTAACATTCAACCTTTTGTATTCCAAAACATGAAACCTCTATTGAATAGTTCTATTTAAAGCAGTTATAAGCATAACAATATCGACATGACTTTATGGTCATTGATTATTTTTTGGGACACCCTAGTATCACATGCTTCCAATTCGAAAGCGAGAATCATTCCTCTTAATTTTTCGTGAATTTTTATATGCCCATTTTCACTCAACCACTTTTCGGTCACACGAGAAGTGCATGTTGGCTGCATACCGCGGGCTGTGATGTGACTACAGTTCACACATGCTGCCACTGCCGTTGTTCAGAGGATGTCGTGGGTGTTCCGTTCGTGTCCGTGGGGACATGATGATCGAAAAGTGGAATACTGCGGAGGAAAGGTTCGACGATGGGTGACTGCACTTTGACTGCATCACCTCATTTGGAGCTCGTAATGTCTTCTTTATGGTCTTCTTCGCGGTCTACGATTGCTTCGGAGTGTGAAATGATTTGCATGAGTGATTCCATAAATAAATGTAATTTACTGGCAAATAAAAAATTATATCTCAGGAGGAAAGTTATTAAGGCATCCATTTTTTAACGCTTCGCTCCCACTTATCCTTGACTAATTGGGAAATTTTACAAAAGAGCGATGAATCAACTTGGTTCATTTGTTACATTTTTATCTGCTAAGAAATGATTTTATTAAATTCAAGGTTTTTGAGTGTAATGCAAAAAATATCGTAGCATCTATTTTAGTGAAGGTTTAAGCTAAGTTAAAGTTGTTTTGCAATTAGGTTTAAACATTCATAAAACTAAAAATTTAATTGGGTTTTCTAGCTAAAAATGCATTTAAACCCGATAGGACTGAGCAAAAAAAAAACAAAACACAAACTTTCACAAATCAGCGAATACGTAACGGATTTCAATTATTTTTTGTGAATATACTCGTACACGTATCTTGTTTCTAAAAATGGTGAAGGATCTCGGGAATGTTCATATGGCCTGAGTTTTTCCAGTTGGTCACTGGGTCAGGTCGGTTGAAAAGGGTTCTGTGATTATTTGTCCCTAGAGGTAGGCAAATTTTATGTCCCAGATGAGAATGTAGCCATTATACCGTTTTGATTCATATTACGGACACTTAAGGCCTCAGTGAAGTATAACCCAGCTTGGATCATACAAAATAAATCATTCTGTATGATTTTTTAGCGTTATCGAGCGTCGGAAGCCCTTAACTTTCGGATGGTGGGTAAAGAATACGCGTCCGCAACTTGAATAATTTTAAATAAATCAAAACGTGTGGCCTTTTCATGATTCTTATTCCGGACGCTCCCTCACTTTTGCTTCATATTCCGGACGCTTTGATTCGAATTACGGACAGCTCATGATAATCATTAATGGAACAGTCAAATCATAAATTGAAATCGTTCAACCACTTAAGAGACGTCTAAGGTAGTTGGGCATTATAAATTTGCAATGATATTTATGAAAAAAAAAACCTAATAAAACGAGCCTCGAAAATGAGAACTTTTGGATGGCGAAAATTGAAACATTTCGTGTGAAATGTTTCCCATACAAACGAGAGTGTCCGGAATTTGAAGCTGTCCGTAATATGAATCAAAACGGTATCAAAGAAATTTCAGAAAAAAAACCATCACAGTGAACCTTTTGAGAAACAATCGAATTGCATGTATCCTGCATTTGTTTAATCCTGCAAATGCCCATTTTCGGGTCCCCGAGACGCCTCAAATTTGCTATAAAGTGTTAAATTTGTATATAAACTTTTGTTCAAGTTTATAGAAACGCATTTTCTGGACTATTATGTTAAATCAATACATTTCGAGAAATGGAAAAGTTAAGTATCCAAAAAATCCAAAAAATATATAACCGAATCTTCAGGAGATTAAGCCCGAAAGGCCACATTCGGTACATTCTAAACGGTCCAAAACTCTTCGTTTATAATGTTGAATATCAGATCTTATCTAATATAACACAGAGCTTAGCTTAGCTTAGACTGACTACACATATCAATGGTTGCTATTCCGTGATTGACCGAAGTCATTGAAAATGCACAAAGAATCAACTAGAAGTTCGACTGGGATTGGCCATAATCTTCTTCAATGTGCATAATTCAGTGCCTCTATTTGAACAAGGTCAATAACGGCGCCGGCCACGTCCTTGCAGTCAGGTGGGATTGGGAGAAGGAATGTTAGTGTGTAACCTTTGCTCTTTGAATACTGGGAGGGATGTTTGTTAATGGGAAGGATCGTTGGGTCACAGGATTCACTTTGATAAGCGATTAGACCATGATAAACAATGATTTGTGAGATATATACATGCTTATACGTAAATATAATATTTTCATTTGATATGAACAATTTCTATATAGTGGAAAATTTTGCCGACACTTGAGGTGACGAACCATTCAAAGTTTGTTGAGCAAATACCAAAATGTAACATTCCTACAGCTGTCAGGACGAAAGCATGTGATATTATATTTTACTCATTTGAAAAGAAACAAAAAACTCTATTGGTTGGGACATCACAGAACACTCTTATTCTTATGCCGACACTTACAGTGGCGAACCATCCAAAGTTTGTTGAATAAAGTGAACCTTTCGCAAGTCTACACTTGCAGTGTCGAACCAAATTCAACCAAAATTCAAAGTTTTTTAATTACAAAAATAAAGGTGTATAAGAGGTGTTCTGAAAACAAAAAAAAATGTTAAACATAAATAAATCATGAATCAGAGTTTGTGTCGACACTAACAGTGACGAACCATCCATAGTTTGTTGAAAAATCATATTTACATCCCACCATTGTAACGATTAAATGTGCAGTCATACATATTTTATAGATTAGAAATAGTAGCATGAAACGAGCTCACCAATTGATCTGTTATCCTTAACTGAGCAGCCACAATCCACTTTCAGCTTCACTCGTTTGCTCGCCTATAAAAAAGCAATCAGAAAAAAAGGCGCGCGACCCGAAAAGGAAAAAAAAATCGGACAACTGCTCGGGCTTTCTTGACGCACTGCCCAGGAGCAAGTGTCAAGGTCGAAGAATCAAAAAGAACGAACCGATCGCGGCACTTTTTCACTTACTTTAACCGAACTCACCGATCACGCGACTTTTTCACTTACTACACGGTGTGTTTCGTAGAACAAGTTTATTACAAAAAAATAGGTAAGTCTGAAACTTCTCCACAATAAAGTCTAGGTTTCTCGCGTTAATTTGCTGCTAAAACCAAAATAATCGGTCGGGGGGTCCATAGTATTTTTTTTTTATTTCGAGAGACTTGCACATATGTTTGAATTTGCCTATCTATGTGTTTATGTACATTAGGGCGGTTCAAAATTAAAAATGTTTGAGAATTCAACCTCACATATGTTCCTTACTATCTTTACTATAAAAATAGTGTTCTGTGAAATTCGCAGCTTTCTAGGTGGTGATTTAAGGTGGCCCAAAGACAATGTAGGTTTATATGGAAATTACTATGAAGAAATTTTGAAGTATGTTCCAAACACGCTTGTACAGTTATGTAAGTACAAAATTATTATCCCATTGTTAAAGCTCTTTCTTAAAACCATAATAAAGAAATTTGCTGAAGAGAGAAATTCAATTCGACAGATAGCAGAAGAGGTATTCATGAGTTTGTTTGCTATTATTTAGCTTAACCCCTCTACCGGCAGCTTCATTTTTTCAGCACAAAAATATATTTGAATCGCGATAACTTTTTTGTTTCTCTATATTTTTCCACCATTTTTTCACAACTTCTCAAAAAACTCTTCTATTTTTGGAATCTATGTCGGTATTGACCATTGGTCAACTGGTTTTAAAAATATTTCGGTGTTCCTTCGGGGACCGACACTTCCCATATAAAATATCAATATGATGTTTTAAGAAATTTTCAAGATCTCGTTACGGAGTGGTACCAAAATTATAAAAGCTCATTGCTCAAAAACAGTTACACAGATTTGTTTAATTTCTTCACAATAGACTTTCATTAAAGTTCAGTTTTGAAAAGCGAATAACCGAATATGAGAAAAAATCTGTAGCCAAAGATAATTACGAGAGTTATGGCTATGCGTCGGTCCCCCAAGGAATTTTGGAATATCTCCGAACATAGATGACCAATGCTCAAAACCAATACAGATTCTGAAAATAAGAGAGTTTTTTGAGAAGTTGTGGAAATTTTTTTCAAAAATATTGAGAAACAAAAAAGTTATCGCGATTGGAATATTTTGAAAAAATGAAGTTTCCGGTAGAGGGGTTAATATGGGGTTATAGTACTACAAACAAGTACAAAAATCCCAAACCCATTTTAGCCTCATGATGTTAGTTTCTGATCTTTTAATAAGCACTGTGCCATTAAGAAAATAACATAAAAAATATAAGATTTGAAACTTCTCAAGTACCATCCAAATTAGCGTATTTTTCAGCACCATGGGGCAAGTATATTATATATATGCCTTATAACAAGGTTTATCACATGAGAAGCCCTCTACTAGTTAATTCGAATAACTGAAATTGTGTTGTTTGAAAGGTGGATAAGTCACTTTTGTATCTAGGGGTCATGCACAAATTACGTCACGCTCCAAGGGGGGGAGAGGGTTAAGCCATGCGTGACAAGCCTTACAAAATTATCGGAGGACTCGAGAAGCAGACAACCGGCAACTCACTGGTCACTCGCTGGTGGCGACTAATCAATAAAATGTTCAACGCAAAAGGTTGTCAGGTTCTCAAGATACAAATCTACAAACAAGCTCTTGAAAATTCGAGGTTTGATATCGATGCATCTTCACCTATTAAAAATATTTCCTAATAACTTCTTACATCATTATAACCAATTTAAGTACGATTTTCAAGGTTTTTCGTGGACAATAACTAAAATGAAGTTTGAGACAGTTTTGCAATTATGCGTATATCATATGTCATATATGCTTATTACAGCTCTTTTGAGCAAGAACAACTTTACCTTCCAAGCCAAGGTGTTCAAATTGTTTGATCTTGCAGTTTGTCCCGTATCTATGTTCAACGCAATGTGTGTCGGTACAAAAACACATATCCATGAATACTTCACACAAAATAAAAAAAATGTTCTGGACCCCCCGACCGATTATTTTGATTTTGGTCGCAAATGAAAGAGCAAAGTCTAATTGTTTTTAGTCCGAAATTTCAGACTTACCTATTTTTTTGTAATAAAGTTCATCCACAAAGACACCGTGACTAGACCGGCGCGACATGTTTGATCCTGCCCTCGTCGCTCGCCCCGGCAAAAGCAGCAAGCGTCAAGGTCGAGAGATCAAACAGAACTAACTGATCGCGGCACTTTTTCACTTACTCCAACCGAACTCACCGATCACGCCACTTTTTCACTTACGAGACCGACGCGCGACATGTTTGATCCTGCCCTCGTCGCTCGCTCCGGCAAAAGCAAGCGTCAAGGTCGAAAGATCAAACAGAACTCTAGATCTTATCTAATATAACACAGAGTAACAAAAATGACATGTTCACGTGTCTCAAGGATTAAATGATGTGTCTCTAATAGATTTGGTCGCTGAATCTGATGCCGTTCTCAGAAATGTCCCTGCACGTCACAATTATTAGTCACAGGTCGACAAAGTTGTAAAAACACTTGTTTAATTGAAGTTTACATGAAATTTAGAGTATGATTTATCAAACTTTTTTGTGATCTAATCCAGCAAGCATGTAAAATAGGACTTAAACTTTCATTTCAGACATAGTTTGATTGAAATTTCACGATAAAATTTAGATTTAGTCATTTTTTTAAACATGCTTGCAGTCTTCATACAAAACTCTTAGTTTCTCTTATATGGCAACATACAATACTTTTCTAAATAAATAAAAAACAAAAAAAAAAATAACTTTTCAGCATCGAAAGTATTATGAACTTTGCTGATAAGTATAGTTATACACATGAAGTTTGAATTATGACACAAATTAGGCAAATAAATTGCCATACAAGCTGACGAACTTGCATGCAAGTTGACGTATATACAGTGACTCAATCTCATTTACGTACGGGGTACTGTTTCCATATCAAGTTGGTATAAATCTATTAAATGGTGCATGGACTTCGATATACTTTATCAATAATGAAGGTTATAGGTGTCATCTATTGTTTGGCAATGACAAACTGTATTCATTTGCTTGAATCTTTGGAATAATGGAAAAGTATTGAGATTGTGTCTATAATTGACCCAATTCCATATTCGTACACCTAACAAAAAAGAAATATACAGCATTCAAAACTAATTTCTAATGGACTAGATGATTACTTAAGCTCTTCGTTGTGTTGTTCAAATGCAGTAGAATACATTTGGAAAATTTAAAAGCGGACATATTTGAAACTTAAGTAAATTTAAGAAAAATACCAGTTTTCCCATGTTTTTTGCTAAAATATTCGGTAAGTCGAATAAGAAATTGCATTTTTTTCAACATCACTTCCTTAAGAATGATAACTGCGAATATTGCACAAGTTTCAACAAATTATAATCAGCTTTAGAGTAGCTAGGAGTGGGTATCGACAACTTATACTTTTGAATCTTAGGTAGTATAACATTTATAACAAATCCAAAACCAAATATTTTAGTCAATTTCTTTATGTTTGGCTCCTAAATGTATATACATAATCCATAGTTAATGCTCCTATCAAAACATTGCGTAATTATCATTTTTAATTTACATTTTACTACCAAACATGATTATAGAGATTTAAAGAATAAATATTATTGCCATAACCGCAACACAAACGTTTTTAAAATGATGAAAAAAACAGGATATATTCTATTAAATAGTATATCAATGCTCTCTGCTCATTCAAGTTATTTTGTATTTTTCTTATAAAATCAATAAATTGCAAAATAGGGTGCTATTTTGAATATAATTTGAATATTATTTCAAAGATAATTGAAAATTACGACGACATCAATTATGTGGAGGTATGTACAGCGTAGTTTAGAGTACTTTATTGTAAAACGAAGTTCGTAGTTCAAATTATTTTTACAGACAAATTCAAAATTAGAATTTACCTGTTGTTTAGAATGAAAATTTGGTTTATATTGATTAAAAATATCATTTTAGAAGAGTTTTGAACTTATGGCACAACAATTTTCTGAACTCAAAAGGGGAAAAACTGTTTATGATATCTGTAAACTATATATATTTCAACTAAATTTCTATCGGAGCTTACGAGTATAATCTATAGATTGGATCCAATGACAAAAATAAACGTTATTGTTCGAATTATAGGATTTAATAGCAAAAATCATTGGAAAACTGGCATTTCTCATAACTTTACCTAAATTTCATATATGTCCACTAATAAATTGTCCAAATGTATTTCACTACATCTGAGCATCATAATAAAGCATTTCAGTAATCAAATAGAGCTTCTAAATTTAGTTTTGAACGTTGTGCGTATGAATTTTGGTAGGTGTACGAATATGGAATTGGGTGAATTTTAGACATCAATTCAATACTTTTCCATTAATCCAAAGATGAATGTAAATGGAAACATTTTGGGATTGGCAAACAATAGATAACACCTGTTACCTTCAATGTGGATAAAGTATTTGTAGCTAAATACTTCATTTAATAGTTTTTTACTAACTTGATGTGGAAACAGTATCCTGTACGAATATGAAATTGAACCACTGTAATAGAGTAAAATTTTGCATTTTCAACAGCAAATATCTCCAAAACTAGACGTGCTATGTCATTTTTGAAAACGGCAATGGATTCAGCAACTCTTAATTAAGTAAATAGCGGTATTTTGATGCTTGAGACAAAAACGTGTTCCGCAGTGTAATTATGTCAAGTAATTATTTTTATTATTTTTTTTTTATAGGAAATGCAAATTGCGCAAGGATATCTAAAGATAAGCTTACCAATGAACATTGTGTTACATCATGGTAACGAAGCTTAAGAGCACAATTTAAAAGTAATATTTCACAATTTGCTTGCTGCTTTCGCATCGAATGGTGAGTGCTGCTCCCAACAGAAAAAAAACGAGAACAGAGGGAATGGTCGGTGGTTTAATTAAAGTCATAGGTTTATCGACGCGGCACGATACTCTAACAGATGATCCGTTCAATTACCATTGATACCCGCCATTCGTTGCTCGCATTCCAGTAGGTCAATGATCAGATTGAAAAATCTAATTGACGTTGCCATTAGGTTAGCAGACCATTAAATGTGCAATCGAACGTGACATGCAAGTTAGTTAGTTGTTTTACATCGAACCACGTAAAGTGTGGCTGGGAAATTTATTATATTTTTAAAACACAGTTTTTCCGTTCGCTTTCCGTGAAATTGCGTAGCAAAATAAAGAAAGCTCAGTTGTGTTAACGTTTATTAAATCAAAAGAATGATGTGCTCAATCGGAATGAATTTGGATATGGACTTTAGTTTATATAAGAGGGTTGACTAGGGAAGAGTTTTTTTTGAAGATAACACCCTTTGGAATAATAATATGCTTGTACAATCCTCGAAAAACCCAGAGGTCATATTAATACACACAGCAAAAAATAACTTTAAATCGGCCAACAAAACGTGTAACTATGGATCAATGATCTATGTATTTATATTCGGTCAATTAAAGTTTCAAACAAGTAAAACGTAAATGGATTATTTGAATAAAAATGAAAAAATAACAATCTCAATCTTGAACACAAAAAATGAAACTCATAATTAACCTAAAATGAACCCTTACTGAACATATTTCCAGAAAACTGTACTTAATTAATAACTAGCGAAAAACTAAACATTACATATAGTTTGGAATTGAATTAAATGGACAAATTGATGAGAAATTTGCGAAAAAGTTACACGTCTTCTCGGTGAGCTGATGCTCGGACAACGCTCGGATGGTAAGCCGTAAACCATGAATCAAAATTAGAAAGTGTACTTTATTGTTAGAAGATAAAGGATTTTCTATATAAACTCATGAATAGCCTAGAAATCCATATAGTTTTTGATGCTACCCTAATTAATAAATGTGTTCTTATGTTTTTGTCTTTCATTTTTTCAAAATACCGGTTTTTAAGATATCTTTCTCGTATTTGGCAATACTACAACAATACTTGAATCATTCATGTACATTTTAAAACTGAAATTGCTTTTAATTTGTTTTGATAATAGTTGACCCGACAAACCTTGTGGGATCGCAGTAGGTAGCGCGTGCAAACGGATGTGTTGAAAATTGATCCGTCACGTTTTTATCATCTCCGCGAATTAATAGATTCGGCGGGTGAAATAAATCGGTTTATTCTAGACGTGTTCTACAGGGCAGTGCATCATTAAAGCCCAAGGAGAAGGTGAATATGCATCGAAGCCAAACCTCAGATTTTCGGGAGCAAGGATCTGGTGAGCCGTACAATGCACGCTCAAAAAGAGTTCTGGAAAACGTGAACTGTCAAAAATACACCGTGAACTACCATCATGTTTACATGAACGTTCTCGGTACTAGGCAACGCGTGCACACAAACATGATCTAGTTCACGGTGTATTTATGCTTGTTGACGAGTTGATGACTGCTGTTCACGGATGCGAGAACGGATTTTTTTCTGTGTGGCTCGGACTGAGGGCTTGATCAATTGGACACTCACTGGTAGTAACCAATCGTTTAAGTTTTCAGCTTGAACCGCTGTCTGGTTCTCTTGATTTGTGCACATTTTTTGCGTCGTCGCCGAAGTTTTTTTTTGGTTTTAGTTTGCGTTCTGAATACAATCGAGTTCAGGTTTTCGCATCGCCGGAGAGATATGTGCTTTTGTGAAATGAACGTGCTGATTAAAATAGCTTTCAGTTGCTTAATCAAGGAAGGAAAATCAATTTGGTGAGCTCGTTTCTTTAATGAATTTATTTAACAAAATATGAACAGTTCGTCATTGTAAGTGTCAACATAGGCTCTTCCCAAGTAACCATTAGCACTAATAATAAACCCTTAATCAGCATCAAATGCATACATGCATCATAATGGCACCACAAAAGCTTACACGCATAATAAAACCACTTCTACTGCATAGAAACCCTATTACTGCATCATTAATGCTTCTAAGCCTGATGCATACAGGCATTTAATAAGTACTTCATTGGCTCTATATTCGCATAAACGGCATGTTCAAATATCCTCCAGTGTTTTGATAGATATACCACGTGCTTTGTGTTTGCATATAGAGGTAAGAGGGAGTCAAAAATGAATCTTCTCATACAATCGCAAGTTTTATGACGGGGTAAAGTGATGGTTTAAATTGGTCACTTTTCTTCCTAATAATATTCATCTTATTTGGCCGAAGGAGCAAAGGAGCAGGACTTAAACAACTCAACAATACGGATGTCGCAGGTTCGAGACGCAAAATGAGGAATTTCCATCATTATGAAACAAGGATCAAAATGTGGCAATGGCAAACCCTCAAAAGCATAAAAACCACCAATATGAATAAATCTCATACAGAGAAGTACTATCTGTATCATTTTATTATATTTTTGCATACTATTCGAGGTATCCATTTTCATTCATTCATTTATTTACCTCGAGTACCAGCTGCTTGGCCGCATACGCGAAAGCTCTCTGGCTGCGTACGCGAAAGCACAAGATATTCGTCCTAAGAACCTGGCGAAAACAACAGACTTTTCTCTCGTGGTCTTATATTAGCATTAGTGGTGCAGAGAAGCACGGTTATATCTTTGCATTATATTGGCACGGTATTTCGCCTTTTCTGGCATTATAACAGCATTATTTGCATATATAAAACCGACATCTACCAAATGATTACCTTATATGCGCATATAATGCTGTTACCGTGCCGCATTATCGTGCTTACTGGTTACTTGGGTCGTACATTAACATTAAAAACCCCGTACTTTTCCATTGTCGACTTACCATATATTCACGTTGTCTCTAGAGTACGGATAGGTGATTTTTTGAACTGAGGTTGCATGAATCGCATCACTTACCAAGGTGAATCCTAACAAAACTCCTGCCCGCGACAACCATGGAGAATCAGAGGTGATCTCCGTCTCTGGTAACAATGGATGTCACACTAACATTCCTTCCCTTCCCTGATGACCACAAGGACGTGATTAATGTTTGGAGTTCTCGAAAGTGTATTAAAGATGGAATACTACTCCCAATCTACATCTCTTAGTTCTTTGAGCAACTTTGATTATTCTGGTTAATCACGGAGTAGCAACTACGAATTTTACTATCATCAATGCTTAAGTATGCTTTTGCTTATGCTAGTACCCGACAAACCTTGTTTTTTTACGCAGTAGGCTGTCTGATATTGTGGAAAAAAGTTCGTCTAAAAAAGAGTCAGTTTTCTTACTCTGTTTTTCTTGCGTTTTCCTTGAAGTTTTTCGACTTTTTGTACCCGAAAATGCAACGGAACACTTCAAGTATCTAACTGTGAAAGAATTAGGAAAATCCGTTGACTTGTTTTCGAGCCATTTCGTGACATACAGACGCCATTCCGTTTTTATTTATGAAAATTATTTTTAACAACTCAACTGAAAAAAAAATCTGGAATGGCCCTTTTAGTTTATTATATAAATCCCCACATCAGCAATTCAGAAAAAAATCAATCTCTGCACCTGCAGCTTATTTTTTTATCACTTAATAACACTCAATTACTCCACTGAGTTTCAGTTTCCCTAGGTATCCCTTAATTGTGTTAGATAAAACCAACTTTGCTAGATTGATTTCTTATGCTTGTCCTAATACAGTCGACTCTCCGCAATTCGATATTCTATAACTCGATATATTCTATAACTCAATGGTATTTTTGATTCCTTCAAATTTCCATACATCGTTGTCTCCATAAGTCGGTATTTCTATAAATCGATATCTCCTCTAGTCGATATCTCCTCTAGTCGATGTAACGGGAGAGGTAAATTTCTCTCCATAGCTCAATATCTATTTTGAAATCATTTTTATTTGGAGAAACATGGCCTAATTCTCGTTTGGAGGTGAATAATACTGGCAAGTTGTAATAAAAGTGGATAAACATGAAAATAAATTAAAAAAAAATGTCTGTAAAAATAACGTGATTTTTCGAACATTTTAATACAAGTTTTTAAGAAATAGTTTGTAAAATACTATCAACAAAATAATATTGCTTTCTTATAGAAACAATAATATATGAATTGGATTTACAGAAGTTTGATTGTTAAACAATACATCTCAAATACCTGAATAAAGATTTATATAATTAATGCCATATTGATGTTACGAGTTGCCTCTACAGTGAAATCCAATGCTACACAGGAAATTTATTTGAATCATAATATTGTTCTTAGAACAAATCCTTAATTGTTCTTAATCAAATTGTGCCTCTGTCATTTTTTTTTATCAATATCCTTATAATATAATACTTCTGGGGATCTTTCGAAAATCCTGTTGGAATTCTTCCGGAATCTTTCGGAAAATTTCATGGGATTCTTTCGGAAATCTGTCTGATGATCCTCTGAATTCTTCCTACTAGATTTTTTGATAAGTTCTTTCAAAATTACTTCTAGGATGCTTCTGGATATTCCTCTGGGATTTTTCAAGAAATATCCGATTATTCTTTCGAGAATTTTCTTAGGACTCTTTTGGAAATCCTGCTAGAAGGCTTCATAATATATTTTAAAGATACTTCCTTCTGAAATTATTCCTGCTATTCCGTAAAACTTTTGAAACACATCCGGAAATATAATATTATCCAGATATCATTCAAAGATGCCATCGAAAGTTTTCCTGGGATTCTACTGTCAATCGTTCTGGTATTCTTTCGAAAATAATATTGAGATTCTTCAGACAATAATTCTAGGACTCTTCCAAATATCTTTCTGGAATTCTTCTGAAAATCCTTCTGGGAATTTCTTAGGGCTTATAGAAGGATTTCCGGAAGAATTTTGCGATAATTTATGCGATAATTCTGGAATAATTTGCGAAAGAATCGCAGAGAGATTTCTAAATGAACTTTAGGCGGATTTTTGAAAAAAACTCTAGGTTTTCCGTAAAAATCTGAAAAAGTTCCATGAGGATCTATGAAAGAATTACAAAGGGGTTTTTTGAATGTATTCCATAGTGATATCCAAAAGAATCCCAGAAGTTATTTCGAAAAAATCCATGTAAGATTTTTAAGAAATTCCCGGGTTTTGGGAAGAATTCACTCAGACATCCGAAAGAAATCCTTAAACTTTTTCGGAATAATTCCAGAGCGATGTTCGAACTCCAGAAATATTTACGGAAGAACAAACGGAATTTCCGGAACTATTTCAGGGTAACTTTTGTAAGAGTATTGAAAGATTTTCGCAAGAATCTTAGTGGTATTTTTTAGATTCCCAGAGGGCTTTCCGGAAATTTTTAAGGGATTTCAATTTTAACTTAAGAGGGATTTTCTAAAGATTCTACCAAGAATTTTAGAAAATTTCCAAGAAAAATAAATGATAAATCACAAAAATAAAATCAAGAACATCTCCTGAAAAATCACAAAGAGATTGTATAAGAATATTAGAATTTCAAAAAGATACTCGAAATTTTCCCAAAAATATTTCTGGAGAAGCAGATATCCTAGAAAAGGGCCAGGATTTCCCAACAATTTCCAAGGAGTTTTTGGAAGAATTCCTGAGAAAATTTTTGAAAAATTTCGGATGGATTCCCATAGAAAAGAATGCTAAATAAATCCACGAGAGATGTCTGGAAGGATTTTCAGACAGGATTCCCGGAAGTATTCCATAGGGATTTCCGAAAGAACACCAAGAATTTGAACGAAATTATCTGACAGTGAAAGAATAGACTTTTTACTAAAGTTTCAGACGAATTTTCGGGAGACTCCCCGAAGAATCGGAATAATTCTGAGACAATCTAAAAGGGATATCCAAAAAGTTCCAGGGACAGTCTTGGAAGAATTACAGATGGTAAAATTTCAGAGGGTTTAATGTAATAATTTTGGATGGATTTCCGGAAGATCCTGAGGGAAAAAAATCCTAAGGAATCCTGAAAGAATTCTGTAAAAAATCATCGGAAGACGGAAGAAACCTGGAAGGTTTCCATAAACATCCAAGAGGTATTTGCGGGATAATTCAAGAGAAAGTCTCAGAAAGATTTTTGGAAGAATCACAGAGCGTTCAGAGAGATAACTATAATCATTTCAGAAGGATTTCCGAAATACACTAAGAAGACATTCCGAGATTTTTGGAAGAATCCGAGAAGGGTTATTCGGAAGAATCCCACAGGGATTCTTGGAAGGTTCTCTGAAAGATTTTCTGTAGTATTATAAGAAATTGCAAGAGGATTCCCAGAAGCATTTCCAGAGTAAGGAACAGATCGAGATAGGTTTATGAATGAACTACAGAGGGATTTCCCGATAAACTTCAGAAGGATTTCGTATAAAGGATTTCATGTGGTTTACCGGAAGAACTTCAGAGAGGTTTTTGGGATAATTCCATAGAAATTTACGGAAAAATTGATAAAGGATTACAGGAGGAATCTCAGAAAGATTTTCCAAATAATCTCTAAAGAATTTTCACAATGTTGTGATGAATTCTAAAGTGATTCAATTTATTATCTTAGATTATCTTCCGGAAGAATCCCAGAATAAATGAAAGAAGAATAGTAAATAGTCATTAATGCATAAACTTGCATTCGGTGCCTATTTTTTTCTTAGCGTTATTTTTTCCGTGTACGCGATCGAGAAATTAATGGACATGGTGCAACAAGAGCGCTACATTTGATGAATCCTATGCAACAAACGTTGTCGGCGCTATCCATCAAATTCACAATTCCATTCAACGGGCAGTACATAATCGAACCTCGCACAATGGATCATTAAAATAACCAAAACGGCATGAAATGCATAGATAGCGCCACCATACTCTTGTGTGTTTGACAGAACAGCAATGCTGTCACAATGTTGAATCCCATATACGGTGGTGCCGCTGTTTTGATACGGTGAGTGCCAAATGAGAGACCTCAATGATCCATTGGTATTGCATACAAACAAATAAAAATAACTTGGCATGTCACGAAAAGTAGCACTTTTTACCCGACTTGACCCAGTGACCCACGGGAATAACTCTGGCCACAGGAATATTCCTGAGTTCCTCTGGCCACTTTGGGAAACTAGATATGGGTACGAGAATTCTCATAAAAAATATCGGAATCTGTCAATTATTTGCTGAAAACTAATGAACCCTAAAAAAAAGAATTTTCAAAACTAATACTTCTAGATATTTTTTTTTATTTTAAAAGACACAGTGCTTTCAAGAAGATGTCAGATGAAGAAACATGACAATAAATTGGTGGTTTTGATGAGCATTGGACAAAATAAGAGAACACATTTCTAAAGGTTGAACACTTGCTCCAAATTCCGCTAAAATAAATAGAAATATTTTATTTCATGGAAGCACTGCTAGACAGTCATTCCAATTCCCAATACAAATTGTTCATTAAGCAAACAACCTCACGTGCGTACCTATGTGACTAAGCTCAAAGCCAACAAAGCCGTGCTCGCCGTCAAGTACACACTCATTTTTATCACTGATTAGCTTATCAATCCATCCGGGGCAGATAGCCGCAAATGTTATTAGTCTACTATCAGTCAGCTTTCCAGTGCAGCGTACACTCAGCTGAGGAATCACTTTCAGTCACACCTGGTCAGCTGAACAAGATGAATCTAACCAAGGGCAAACGTTACCACAAGGCAGCACGCGAAAATAACTTGCAGGTGCTCCAGGAAGCCAACCGATGGGAGGTCAATACGGTAGACGAAAACGGTTTAATCCCACTGCATTGGGCGGCACATGAAGGACATCGGGAAGCAGTACGAATTTTGCTGAAGCGGAAAAGCAAAATCAACAAAATGGATAACTTTGGCAATTCTGCGTTACATCTTGCGGCAGCTCGAGGACATTTGGAATGCGTGGAGTTATTACTTAGCAAAGGTGCAAACATCTACGGATTAGATGGTGGACAACGGACGGCTTGCGATTTGGCCCGTATTGGTGCGTGGGATGAAGTGGTGGATTTCTTGGTACTAAGGGTGACAATGTTGGAGGAGACAAGACCGAAACTGGTACTTAAACTGAAAGTTATGGCCAAACAGCATTTCCTAAAAATAAAGGATAAACCAGTTAATGGTGCAATCAAAGTTGATCCACAAATCAATTTGCTTGAAGAAAACGAATCTACTGCAGTTAGTCATGTAAGTCCAGATGAGTTCATAAGTACAACGAATACTCCAGAAGATGTTCCTACTGAAGAAGATTTGTATCAACAAAACTTCAACTTATTAGGACTAATGCAACACAAAACCAGTGGTACAACATCCAGCACAAGCAAAAGTGCTGCTCGATTCCATTTGGTGTTTTCAGAGCTCGTCAAGGAACAGTCCATAAACCAAACTATCGTCAACAGTATCGAATCCCGTCCTCAACGAAAGTCCATCAAACCAGTCCATTCCACCTTGGATGACAAAGATTCTGACGAGGAGACAGATACACCCACAGTCTCGACGCAAAGCGCCCTTCGTTCGTTTCTCAAAATTTACGACCTTCAGCGGTTTCATCAGCAGCTCCTGGATAAGGGAATTGATTTGGATGGTTTGATTTTGATGACGGAGCATGACCTGAAGGCGTTGGGCCTCCCATTGGGTCCCCACCGAAAGCTGTGCGTAGCTCTGGAAGAATATAAGATTGCCCGAAAATGGTATCAAGCGTAGCAAAAGCAATGATGTTAGATTTACTCCCACAGCAGCAAAAGCAAAGACAGAGTACCAAAAGCAAAAAGTTCCATCAGAGCACATCGGTAAGCTTTTCTTCAAACATCATAAAACCATTTATCTCTGGCTACTTTGAACGCCCGGCATCGGTGTCAGTGTCATTTTGTTCTCGTCTTGTACCGGAACCATGATAATAACGCACTTTCTCCACCACCATCGGACAAGGATAGCCCATAGGGGGCGGTGCAAAAAGAAAATTGAAAAAGGCACGCATACCTAAATTGTGACCTCAATGCTACTGGCAAGGACCCGAGCCCAGGAACGCTTCATCATTCTCATTGAAATCCGAACCGAAGCTGCGGAGAGTCCTCCAACAAAGATACATCGGATTACTCCAACTGTTGGCATTTTCGAGGAAAAATCTACTGTGTCATAGTGAGTCGCTTGGCTTGTGCTGGTGCTATCACTGCTGCTGTTCGTGCCCGATAGGAGTAGTAGGGCTATCGTGGTCGGATGGAATATTTCCCAGATAAGGCGCACCAGACGAAGTGAAGCGAGCAGATGTCATGCCAAACAAAGAGACCACCTACCATAGGACTGCTTCAGTGCACCTACCCTTCTTATACATAATACTCAACGTTGGTCGTGAAAATCCAGCTTCGTACGGAGCGGCAAAACAACGATGAAGCAGCTAAACCACTTTTCGTGCTCCAGTAACCACGGGACCGAAATAAGGCCGGTTCGTGATCTATTGTAATTTCTGGGTTTCGCTTCCATATTTATGGAAGTTGTCTAGTGCCAAACCAAGGAATGGATGGATGATGTGTGCCGTAAATTGAGTTGTCAATAAATTGATCCTATGGCAGACACCGTATTTTCATGTTTCAATCAGAATCCCCGAGAACGATAAGTCCATGTGTTATGGTGGATTCATTCTGTCTACTTCGCGTAGGATTTGGGCTCCATTACTTGTAGAGCTAAGCCACTAGGGGTGTTTTTGAAAAATAAAATGCTACAGGTTTCTCTTACAGACTGTGTCAAAAGTCATATCATCACAACATTAAACTTTTTTTTAAATATGTTGGGAACTCTATGGTGCTGGTGCTAATGGTTGTTAATGCACCAGTAGATTAGATTTTAGAATAATACATATATTTTCAATAAAAAAAGACATGTGGGCATTTTTTTTTTCCTGAAAATTTGCCTAATTTCAGCTTTTATATCTGATCAGAAAGTCATATAAGGTATCATAAAACGTGGTAACATGGATCAGAATGTACATCCTAGTTAGAAGTTCGAACTACCTTTAATCGACGTAATAATTTGAATACATTAATAGTATTTCTTTTAATTATTTTCATGAGCTAAACAAAATGAGGGATTTTGTAAAAAATAAGTTTTATACATGCGTAATTTTTCCAACTTTTCGAAACACTACCAAAGATTCATTTCTCACATGAGTTCGGAAAATGATTCAACCTTCCTAATTTTCGACCCATTCCTTCCTAATTTTCGACCCATTCATACGATTTTGGCCTAATTTGTATGAAAATTCGAAAATTGGCACAGATTTCTTGTAGGTCGAAAATTGGTGCTTTTCCCCTAGACTGACTGTACATTAGCCTGGGACACGGTTATATGAAAAATTTAGATTCTCACTCCAGTCCACTTTTTAGATTGCATCTAGGTCCCATAACAACTGTGCAAAATTTCAGCTCGATCGGTGAAACTATATTTAGGCGCCAGCCGTTCAAAGGTTGTATGGGATTTACTATGGGAAAACTAACTTTTGCATAGAAAAATCGCCAGAGGTCACCCATTGACCTCTATAAAAATTTTGAACACAGATCTCGATAGGTTTTTCTACGATGAACAAAATTGCTGAAGACCGCAAAGCAATCCGATACTTGTGAAAAAAGTTATTAAGCATAGACTATTCGGAAATTTGGCCCGATTTTGTTATTATAATAATTATTGTTATTCCTTTACGTGTTAATGAACGTCGCCTTGCCAATAGGTCTTCATTGAATAACTTTTTTCACAAGTGTCGGTTTGTTTTGCGGTCTTCGGCAATATTCTTTATCGTAAAAATACCTAGCGAGATCTGTGTTCAGAATTTTTATAGAGGTCAATGGGCGACCTCTGGCAATTTTTCTTTGCAAAAGTAAGTTTTCCCAAAGTAAATCCCATACAAACTTTGAACGGCTGGCGCGTAAATATAGTTTCACCGATCGAGCTGAAATTTTGCACAGTTGTTATGGGACCTAAATGCAATCCAGAAAGTGGATTGGAGCGAAAATCTAAATTTTGTCCCATACTACTGTACATGTCAATGGTTGCTACTCCGTGATTGATCGGAGCTGGTAAGAATTGCACGTCGATACAAATGAATGAGGGATGGGAGTTTCCGCTTATTTTCGAAGTGAAATTTCGGCAGATCCCATATTATTGATTAACAACGGAAGTAAAAAATGACAAATTATGCATTAATGGTCAAAAATGACCCATGACTTTGAAACGTTCTCAAAAATCCATTTTTGAAACGATTTTCGTTTCTAAGTTCTATATGAAAGATATGAAACCGGCGGTTGTAAGTATGGCAACTTTAGGCACTAGGGCACGTGGAACCTGTTTCAGAAGGAACTAGTACATATTTTTATGCAGAAGTTTCATACGCATGTATTTTACGACGAATAAAATTTCATGATTTTTCATTACGATTTACAAAAGCACCAAAGGTACCGTAAATTCGGGTGAAATTGATCGGTAGGGTGAAATTGATCACCGTGTCATACGATTTTGTTACTTACTAAAAGAGAACAAACATCGATGCAACCTATAGTGAATGAACGTTGTTTGTCTTGGCTATTGTCAAATTATTGGTTGTGAAGTTTTTTGTGTTAAATAATGTTTGTTTCTAAGAAAATAATGAAAAATTCCAAAATACTGTTCGGTGTGGTATTAGCAGACATCTATAAACTTCTAGTATCAAACAAGGATTTGAACATGGTGTCAACTTGAATGTTTGTAAGGATGCTTAAAATAAATTTTATCATCGAAATTCGTACCAATTTGCTCATTTTGTTGAAATGATTGGATGTTTGATAGATATCAAAAGATTCCTTTGGAAATTGCCTACATTTAGGCGCTTCCCGTTGTATTCTTGAAATTTAATTGTATATTATTTCCATAAATCTTGCATAGTTAAGAATTTGGCAAGCATATTTGAATTCAGGGAGCCCAAATTAAATAAGTAAAGTTGTTTCCAAAACTAACAATAATCATTTTGACAAGTGATCAAATTCACCCCGAAAAGGGATATCTTGATTTATTATTTTAGAGACGATTTTCAGCACTAAAATCACATCTGTATGAAAAATTCGGTATATGGGCCAATGAGGGTCACCGTCGTACTTGTTTTTCTGCATTAGGTTGTTTGACATTGGCAACGTTATAGAAAACAGACATAGAAAACAGTGAAAAATGATCAATGTCACCCGAAATTACGGTATCAACAATTAGAGTTGGCCAGCCGGAAAATTCCCGAACCGGTTCCGGTAGAGTGTGACGTGGACATTTTCAGACCATCAATTAGTCCCGTGGTCTCAAAATTCATGATTTTTCATCAAGATCTAAACACCATGCCAACTCTTCTTCTTCTTCTTGGCATTACGCCCACATTGGGACAAAGCCTGCTTCACAGTTTGATTTTCAATGAGTACTTTCCCAGTTATTAACTGAGAGCTTTCTTTGCCAAAGTTCCGTTTTTTCACATTCGTATGTCGTGTATCGGGTACGATGATACTCTATGCCCAGGGAAGTCAAAGAAATTTACATTACGAAAAGACCCTGTACCGACCGAGAAACACAAACACCTCTAAAGAAGACCCATGTCAAATACCAAACATAAATTTCTTCGTCTTATTCTTGGTGTTACGTTCCAACCGGAACAGTGCACGCTTCTCAGCTTAGTGTTCGTATGAGAACTTTTATAGTTATATACTCAGAGCTATCTTTGCCTATTGAACATTTTTGCATGTGTATATCGTGCGGAAGGTACAGAGATATTTTATGCTCTGGAAAGGAGAGAAAATTCCCAACTCGAAAAGATCTTCAACCGATGGGATTCGAACACATGTCCCTCAGCTTGGACTTGCTCAAAAGCTGCGTGTTTACCGCTACGGCTTTCTTGGTTGTGAGGCCAATGACACAACATCATTATGTCGGAATTCCCATAACCGGTTCCGTTCGACCAGTTAAAAAAAATGATAATATAACAAATTGACATCATTTGACAAGTCATTGTCCATGTTTTGAGACCAGCTCAAATATAGCTGCAGGGAGTGCAGGTCGTTAGGCTGAATGCCGTTAGGCCGAATTTCGTTAGACCGAAGGCCATTCGGCTGAATACCGTTAGGCCGAAAGGTTCGTTAGGCCGAAATAATCATTTGGCCGAAATAACATTTGATCATTTACTTTACTCACATGGCTAACACATTCATTAGTGTTTTCCCCTTCTTTTAATCAAAGGCTGTTCTTTCTAGTTATATTTCACAGCGAATATTGGGGCTTCTTGGTAATGCAAATTGTCCTTATAAAACAAGTAACAATCCATTCGACCTGAAAATACTTTCAACGGCTTCTTCTTCTTCTTCTTGGCATTAACGTCCCCACTGGGACATAGCCGGCTACTCAGCGTAGTGTTCTTATGAGCACTTCCACAGTTATTAACTGAGAGCTTTCTTTGCCTAAGTTGCCATTTACGCATTCGTATATCGTGTGGCAGGTACGAAGATACTCTATGCCCAGGCAAGTCAAGGAAATTTCCATTACGAAAAGATCCTGGACCGACCGGGATTCGAACCCAGACACCTTCAGCATGGCTTTGCTTTGTAGCCGCGGACTCTAACCACTCGGCTAAGGAAGGCCCTCAACGGCTTCTAGGTAATGCAAATTATCCTAGCCCATCCCTGTTAGTAACCGATTCGGCCTTGCGGTTTATCCGAACTATCAGCCATTTTCAGCATAATGACTCTTTCGGCCTAACGACCCTTTCGGCCTAACGACTCTTTCGGCTTTAAAGCACTCGGCCTAATGGCCTTTGGCCTATCGAGATGGAACCGCTGCAGGTACTCTTTCAAGATAACCTTCCATCAAGAGTTTCTCCCGAAATATCTCCAATGTTTCCAGCAGTCATTTCTTCAGATACTCTTCCAGAGATTTCTCCAGGAGTTCCTTCCTAGAATCCTTCAGGGTTTGTATCTAAAATTCTTCCAAGATAATCTCTATCGTGAACCCTACTACGATTTCCTCAGGAATTCCAATGGGATTTCGTCAGAGATTGCTCCAATAATTCCTCAAGGAATTCCTCCAAGGAAAACTTTTGATCGTTACTAGATATTTTAGACCGGTTCCAAAAAGGCAGAATACTTTTGGCAAATTATCAAGAAATCCTGTCAGGTGTTTCTATAGGAATACCTCCAAATATTATTCCTGGGATTTCTGCAGGAAAATCTCTACATGGATTTTTCTAGAGATTTTGCGAGTTATTCCTCCAAAGGTTTCTCTAGGAATTTCTCCAGAAGTTTTTCCAGGAAATTTTCAAACAAATATACCAGGAATTGCTTTAGGGATTTCTTCAGAGATTTCTTCAAGAATTCTTCACACTTTTTCTCTAATATTCCTATAGAGTTTCCTCCAGAAATCTTACAAGAGACTCCTGCAAGGATTCCACCAGGAAAATTTCTACATAATTATTGGTCTATCCAGGAATCCCTGAATGGATCTTAAAGAATTACTTCTGTTATTTCTCCAGTGATTTCTGCTGAATAGAGGGATTTCAACATATTTGCAAGAATTTCCCCAGGTAGACCTCTCGAGATTCTTCCACGAATTATTCCGAAAATTTCTTTAAAGATTCCTACAGGGATTCCATCTGGAAGTTCCACCAGGAAGTCCTCACCGAGTTCTACAAGAAATTAATTCAAGTTTTTTCTTTCGAGAGTTCTCCCTGGCATATCTCCAAGAAAATCGCTACATGGATCATTTTAAAGATTTATCCAAGTAATTCTCCAGGAATTCCCTAATAATTTTTTTTCCAGAGATTCTTTATTGACCTCTGAAAATTCTTGTTTCAATTCCTCTAGAAATTCCTTCATGAATTCTTCCAAGGGTTTACTAAGAAATTACCCTTAAAGTGCGTCCAGGGATTCATCCAAGATTTTTTTTTCCAGAAATTACAGGAATTCCTTTACTGAGAAAGTTTTTGAGAAGCTCCTGAATGAATTCTTGGGGAAATTGCTGGAGAAATTCTTTGCAATATCTCTGGTGGGAATTCTAGAAAAAAATCATGAAGAAATCCTTAGAGTAATCTTTAGAGAATACTCTAGATGATCTCCTCAAGAAACCAATATGGGGAAATGCTGTAAAATTGCATGAAGAATTACTTAGAGTAATCTCTAGAAGAAAATCAGAATCCCTTGAGGAATCCTTGCCTAATCCCTGGAAGATTCTTTGGCAAATCCTTTGAAAAAAATCTTCCAGGAGTCTATGGATGAATACTCGACGAAATCTCTGGAGTAATTTTTGAGGAAACCTCTGGATCAATTTTTAGAGGAACCCATGTAAGTATTTTCCTGTAGTAATACTCCTTAAAAATGCTGGGAAAATCTCTGAGGATATTCCTTTAGAAATTGTCTGGATGAATTGCTAAATGAATCAAAGAAAGGTTACCTGGGTTAATTGATAACGGAATCTTTGAAAGATTAGCTGGGTAGATTGCTGAAGGAATCCCTGGAGGCATTGTTGGAGGCATCCCTGGAGTAATTCTTGAAGGATTTCTGGAAGAATCACTGTGATTATCATGCGGAAAGGATCCCTGAATAACTTCCTATATAAACATTTCTGGAGAAAACCTGGATGATCCTTAGACGAATCTAGGGAGAATTTTTTGGAGAAATCAATGGAGAAATATCTGGAGGAATCCATGTAGAGATTACCCTAGAGGAATTTAGATATAGATTTTCCTAATGTAATCCCGGGAATCTCTGGAGCGATTCCTGATGGAATCCATGGAGCGCTGATCGGGACTACATGGGAAAATCCCTGCTTGTATCCTTGGAGTAACCCATGGAAGAATTTCTGATGAAATATCTTGAGTAATCCTTGAAGAAATTGTTCTAGTGTTACCCCTGGAGACATCTCTGTAAGGATTTCTATAGAATTTTTCCTAGATGAATTCTTAAACGAGTCTCTGAAATAATATCAGGATGAATCGCTTGAAGAATTGGAAGAGGAAAATTTGGTAGGATTCCTGGAAGTTTTCTTCAGAATTTCTACAGAAAAGCTTCCAGGGATAACTTCAGAAATTCATACTGGTTCTAACTCAGTAAATTTTCCAGACATACCTTCAGGAGTTCTTCTAGCGATACATTGGAATATCTGAATGCAATACCTGAAGAGTTCCAGCAGAATTTTTTCCTAGGGTAGCTCTATAATTTGAAACTCCTTCAGATAATAAATCTTCGAGCTGTTTAGTGGAATACATAGTAGATGAAAAAACCGAATTTAGCACTATACCATTTAATTCCACTAGAGTTTGTATCCTATGACAGATACGCATATCTCGACCTCAACTGTAAGGCTGTCTTCAGTGTCGTGTACTAGACTCGACTTGAAGGAAACCATCGTATGCACACATTATATATTCTAGGTATAAACGTATTTCCCTACCCATTTTTTTTTAAAGCTCATTTTAAGTTTAAAAAATGGATATAGAATTACGGTTATACCTAGTCTTAATATATAATGTGTGTTAAATTCTATAGTACTAAATTCGGTTTTTTCGTCTTTAAGATGTTTCTTCATCAACCCTTTTATGAATTTCTCTGCAAAAAATACTTCCAGGGATTCTTCTGGACTTCTACCAGGGATTTGATTATTGTCTATCTCTTTACATTCCGAGATGTACACTACCGTTGCGTAGAAGTCGATGAATAGTAAGCTGCTTCACAAACGCGAACATAAATTTTCTAAATCCAATTCGTAAATAACAAGGCCGTCAAACACTTAGAAATTTTTACACCGCGGCGTGCAATCCCCTATGCACGACATAAAAATTAACAAGGCAGGCTCTTTAGGCTGGATAGGAATGACGTCATGAAATAGCTGTCAGTTTTAGGAATATATCACCTTCTTAATATTATACACCGTGCCCTTATGGACCTATGCAAGAGTTAACTATTTGTTTTCCATAAGATTTTGCCGTTTCGCGATCAGTGAGACCGTTTGATTCACAGGACTGAAACGGCTGTCATCCACGAACAACTGGAGAGAAGCCAAAAATTTGGTGCTGATTTGACAGCTCGTTCAAAAATATCGTTAAAGGCACGAAACATACTAGTTTTCAAATGCGACATTCATATTTAATTTATCATTCTTGAGTTATGTTCGTATTACTTATGTAGTTTTCTTAAGGTGAAGATGAATCGAAGCCAAAGCTCAAATTTTCAGGAGCACATATCTGGAGAACCAAACATCTGTTTAAGCTGAAAACTTAATCGATTGGTCACTAGCTGGTGATGGCCAATCGATTAAGTTTTCAGCCCAAATGGGTGTTCGGTTCTCCAGATTTGTGCTCTTGAAAATTTGAGGTTTGGCTTCGATTTATCTTCACCTTAAGTTAAAAGATAATTTAGCCACAATTTATTAAGCAGTGATAATCGATTATCAATAGTATATTTTTTTTTTCTCATGCGACATTTGTCGCTACCGCGCGGGGTTTGACGAGGGCAAAGCCTAAATTTGTTTACTCAGCACTAGCACCACGCAGATGGTGGCTGGCTTCAAGAACTACCGCTTTCTTCAGGGAGTTGGTTTGATTACAATCTTTTAAAAAATGTAACGCTCTGACAACACTCGCATGTTTTGCATTCCCATTCGCTTCGGTTGCATGTATTATTGAGACTAATGTTTGCCTAGAATAGCACATCCTTGAAATATGCATGCTTTTTTGAAAAAGTAGAAAAGTTTGAAAATCTTGAAAAAATTGACGTATCGCCTTAATTTTGAGCCTATTTAGTAATTCTTTGATCATGAAAAAAATTTTTGGATCACGCAAGCATGATCGAACATAATCCTAATTAGATAGTATGAATATATTTTGTACCATAATTAAACTTAATAAGGACAAATTACAATTTTGGTTAAGCACCTCCTGTCCCCCAGTTTCGGACAGCTTGATTTGTTATATGATATCTTTGTAATTATTGCACCAGTGTCTCAAAATACATGCATTTTTCATGGATTCCGTAGATCATGGTATCGAACATGCAATAAAATTAAGAAGAATGAATATTCAGAACAACATCGTGCTATTTTTCATCATATATGTAAGAGGTTTTTGATGGACATCTTGCAAACAAAGAAAAACTAAAATTGTTCTTGTAAATGTTGCAAATGCATTGAATTGGCAATTATATACTATTCCTATAGTGAACACATTTAATGATGTACAAATTTACAGAATTCGAGGTTTTTCCAGATCGTGTCCGGTATTAGGTGCCACCTTTCTAGATCGATCAATTTGGTACTAAAATACATCATCAAATTTCAATGCCAAAATTCATATTTATATTTTCAAATTTATTTTTGTACACTATAAAACTCATAATATTTATCATAAATAGGTAACACGAGCACATAAAACCAATATTTTTCGAATTATGAATTTAGTGGCTTGAGTGTCCGGTACTGGGGGATCTCCCCCTACTTTTAGCTGCCAGTCCTATTGCTAAGAGTCCTCATGAACAGCCTTATTCTTCAGTTGACATTCAAAGAAATGGATTTTTCTAATTGTATTTAGGTGATACCTACTGGTTAACAGGCCGGTTATTACCTTGAAATTTCTTTGACTACGATTTATTCGGGTATGACCCGAGCTTTTGCTAGACTCGGCTTTATGAATCTTTTTGCTTACTCGAATGAGTCGATGTCATTCCAACTGGATTCTACCGTTCTATCTCGAATTCCAAACATGACTCATATTCCCAACAAGCGACTTTGAACAGTGATTTCAATTGAGTATTCGAAATTTGTGCATAGTATGATCAAATCTTGTTCAATTTTAGTCATTCATATTAGATGATATAGTGAATATTTATTTAAACGTTTCAAAAATTACTGCTATTTGGAATATAAGTCATGTACAAGATGTGAAACAAAACGGTACCATGTATAATATTGTATAATTATAATGTTTTCAGTTTAAACATCTACTTCAACAGGTTTTAAATCTCCAAAAAAATGTTCTGAGACTTATTACCTTCTTGCAAAAATGAATCGTTAGACCATTTATGACATCATTGTTTCACTTGGTAAACATTTGCTAAACACAGTTAATATTTGCTCTGGCCACTTTAACATGACAATATGTCATGTGCATGTGATTTTTCATCGAACTGATTGCGTGAACGAAAATGCACAAAATGTAAATTGCTTTATCTACATCGGGCATGTTGTGCACTCGACACGATCACGCGTCAGCTCCACCCACTTTACTCTCTATTGGAAGGAAACTTCATGCCTCACTCTATAGTCAGCTTTCAGAGGAGTACTTACAACCATCCGTCCCCCGTACGGGCTGGTGTCTGCAATCTGGTCCTTCAGACCCTAATCAAACGCATATAATTAAATGGAACGTAATACAGGTAGGTACGTGTAGTGGTCGTATGGTCAGGTCGAAGTTTTAATTACTTTTCCAATACCATCGCCGATAGGATCTGCCCCAGATCCCGGTGGTAACCAATTGAACCGTTCGTTCGGTCGTGCGTTAGCATAATGACATGTAACGGCTATGTTGCCCATAAAAGCATAAATGTCCCAAATGAAATTTTCGAAGCAACACTCTTTTCGGTCACAAAATTCATATTTCAATACAGTCCCATATTGATATATGAAGGCATACATAACAGTCTTTATATGAACTTTTATCCCTAATATCAATTGCAAAACGTTTATTGAGTTCAATTTAATATTTTTTATGAGCAAAAGGAACAAAATTAATTATCTTTGCGGTGGTTCTAATTGAATATGACATGCAGAAAGGTACTACAAAACTCGAGAAGAAAAACTTCAATCTTTTAACACGATTTTCTCAATGCCTTATTTTTCCACACGAGTATAAATTAGAATCCCAAACTCATGATTGTGGTGAATCATGATATCATGATTCCAGTGTAATTTCGTCTTATTTTTTGCCTCTTGTAACGCATTACACGTGTCATATCAGTCAACATTTTGGTTGGTATATCTTTAGTTATATATAATTCTATATGAATCAATTCAATCGTATAGAATGCACGGAAAGGCTATTTACCTACGAAAGTGGAGGCTATATGTGTACTTGGCACGACTTTTTCAGACTTTCTGCGATTAGAAATACGATGCCACAAAATTTGGATGAAAATAAAAAAGTTTCCAACAAGCCTCGAACGTGATACCTCTGATATAGGAATCGGAAACTTTACCACTGTACCACCAAGAGTTACTTAACCAAGACGTGATTATTTGCCTATAATAATGCATATTTCATGTACAGCGACACTTGCTTTGTTGTTTTTTGAGGCCCATAGTCAGCAGATACCAAATTTGGGTGGCAATTTTTGCTAAGTTATTGCGATTTCATATGATGCTTTCTGGATTGATATATAATCTGTCAGTTTATACAACTTAACGCGATTCTACGCTGCACTATTTACGACATGTTTTGCTTTCAACACGGGTTGAAGTTTGTGAATCGTATATTCAACTTGTGTTGGCATTAATAACGCCTAATTTGGCATCTTGTGCGATTCTGGTTTTTGACGTTCGAATATGTGATTTTGTGTGCACATTCTTATATGGTATGTGGTTCACTGGGATGCATTTATTACTCATTGATCAGAATCATGAATCGAATGCATAAAATTATGACTGGCACATCCGTTTACGATCGACAATAAAAAAAATACAAAATGGAGGGGGATTTAAACTTAGAGTGTCCAGATCTAGAGCCACGTACTGTAGCACATTACCACTTCATCATGCTGGATTGGTGGTGATGGATACAAATGAGTTAATACAAAACGCACTGCTTTTTTGTTGCCACTCTGGATGTTACGCTTATGTAAATCATGACTCCAGAAATCATGATTTATCGCCATGATATCATGATCTAAACAATTCATGAATCTTATGACATGTAAATCATTATCTAAGAATCAGATTTATCAGTGCATATGGGACAGTTATGCTTTTATGGACAGTATGGGCTCAGGCAAACGACAACCACGTGCGGGTCGATAACGGAAAGTGCAAAATTAAATAATTTCGCCACTGACTGGGTGGTTAATTTCCGATAAGAAGCTTGACCGGCCCCCTAATCTAAAGTGGGAACTCAACTGGCTGTAACTGTCCTTTGCTCGGATCCGCACACTGAGAGCAAACAGGTCCATGATCCCGATTGGCTTCCTCCCACTTGGGGAGCGACGGCGGATTACTTTTATTGCTCGTTATAAAGCTGGGATTTAATTGCGTTCGGTTACTTCGAAGTCGGTTCAGCACTATGACTACTGTGAAACTAAGCTCTGGTCCGCTGAAAACGATGCAACGGGGAGACGATGGAAGTAAATCAAGAGGAGATTTATTTTTATGGTAAGCATATTTTACGCTATATAAAATGCATTTAATTTATGACAGGGCTATTTCAGGGTCTGCTGCAGTCGGCACTTTTACTAGAAGGGAACGATTTTTTTTTCTTATCCAGGGCATGGAAGCGATGAAAGGCCAACCAACCGGATGGTGGGAAAAAGTGCATTTCCGATGTAAAGTTGTTAGCTGGCCATTTGTTAGAAAAATTACATATGGAAAGCTTATTGCCTCGAAGCAGGTGTCTACTTTATTTATTTATTTATTTATTTGAACATCAACAGGCTTCTAGCCCCAATGATGTATTAATTGTTGTCGTTTACATTAAAACAATAAAAAAACACAATCTTACTGTCTAACTTAATGAGTAAGAAAACCTATAGCGAAGCAAATCACGGGACACATTAAAATCAAAATCAATTGCCACCCTATTGAATACTCTTTGCAAGCCTGAAATTGCACTGTTCATTCCGTAATTAGTCCTGGAAGTGCGAGGACGCAGCAACGCGTTGTTCCGCAACAGTGTTGGCTGGACGTAGAGATTTATCTGCTGCAGAATGTAAGGATAATCAACACGGCCCTGAAGAATGTCGGATACTAAAACAGCCTTGGCTACATCTCTACGAGTGCTGAGGATATCCATACTGATTAAACGACACCGGTTCTCATAAGAAGGGAGACGAAGCGGGTCATGCCAAGGCAACAGACGAAGAGCAAAACGGACAAACTGTCTTTGAATTGACTCGATTCTCAAGACTCCATTTTGGAAGTAAGGACACCATACGGTTGAACAGTACTCCAAAGTGGACCGAACTAATGCACAGTATAGCGTCTTTAAGCAGTAAATGTCCGTAAATGATTTAGTGATACGAAACATTAAACCAAGTGATTTGGAAGCTTTGTCCGCTATGTATGATACACGTTGTTTAAATGTCAATTTAGAATCGAGAATCACACCTAGATCTTTGATTTGATCTACTCTACTCAAAAGCACGCCATTGAGGTCATAACTATAGGCCATAGGGTTCTTCGAACGAGAAAACGTTATTATAGAACATTTTTCAGGATTCACAGTCATGCCGTTCACATTGCACCAATTGGCAAATTGTTGCAGAAACTGAGCATCAGCGTCAGAGCGGATTTTATAATAAAGCTTAAAATCATCCGCAAAAGAAAGTCTTGGTCCTTCGAGCACATTGTTGACATCATTGAAATACAGAAGAAACATCAATGGCCCTACACTCAGAAACACGGATAGTCACAGAATGACTAAATTTTAGTAATTTATGACTATTTTCAATCTGCCTTTCTTTCATCCTGCAGGGAATTTTATTCCTATTTGTCAATTCGCCTGGGTTGAAGCATCGCTAAGCTTCAACCCAGTCGAAATGACATTTAGTGTAGAAATTCACAGCAGAATGAAAAAGAGGCAGATAGAAAATAGTCATTAATGCATAAACTTTAGTAATTCTGTGACTATTTTTATTTCTGAGTGTAGATGACTACCCTGCGGGATTCCAGATGTCATTGCAAAATCAGCGGAGAGACTGAATCATCTATCATAACTTTTGATCGGCGATCATATAAATAGGATTGAAACCAACACAATAAACTGCCGTGTATGCCCAACTTTGCCAGCTTTGCTAAGAGAATTTGGTGGTTGACCTTATCGGAAGCAGCAGAAAGATCCAGGTAAATCACATCAGTTTGTGCATGTTCGAGCATACTGCTAATACTTATAATGACATGGGATTTTTTTACTTCGGGACGTAGCTAAATATGATTTCCTTTGATAAAGGATGTTTTTCATGTACAACTCATACGATGTTATCCCCATATATCGATGATAAAACATATGTTAGCTTAATATAATCGTACTATACGATAGCTCTAGCATTTTTAATGCCTCTTATGTAAACAGTTTTGCTACTTTGTACATAAATATAAAATAGAATTTAACAACGATTTTAGCAACTTTGGGCTCTATAGTCAGATAAAAAGCTCTACACGAGATAAAAAGCGCTATAATATTGGTTTCTTCCTTGCATTTGATGAAACTGAAATGAATACATACTTAACAAAGAGTTCAACATTTTTTCCTGCATTTACAAAAATTGGAAAACAGTTGGATTTTACAGTACATTTTATTAAAGCAATTTTGATGTGTTTCACTCCTTACATATATCCAAGGTGCAAACTTCCCCTATCCTACGGTATTGCTCCAGTAACAATCCACTAGTATATTAAGAAATTTCTAAAAAACAACTTTACGAGTTTCTCTTGATTTTCTCCCTTAAGGTTAACATGAATCGAATCTACTCCTGAAATCTCCAAGAGCACAAATCCCAGAGAGCACACAGTGGTTCTCCTATATGTCATAAATCCAAAAATTCGACTTCAACGAAATTGTGATATTTTTCTAACGATATCATGTCAAATGCTTATAGAAAAAGGTTCCATAATTGTTTTTGCTAAACTTTTGCTTCTACGATTCGATATGGGTCACTCAAGTGAGATGAGTCCAGTGGAGATGTAAATCATAAAAATCTAAACATTTTTAACACGTTCATTACGCTGTCAGAAATGTTAACGATACTTGATAAGTACGCTATCACTGGCACTGGGTTTCAATAAGGTTTTAATCGATCTCTATGAAAAATCAATATCTAAATTTGCATATTTTGTTTGCCTAAATTCGAAAATACTCGATATTCTAGAAATATTCACTGAGCCGAAAAGAATGTTTCCCCTCCAAATCCCTTTATGCGTTCTTCTATGAATCTTACCTGTGTAGTTATATTAAATTTTGCATATAAATGCAGCTGCGACCGTTTGCGATCAGATTGGTAGTAATAGCTTATGTGTCGTATGTTCAGTTTACCAAAACATAACTTGATTAACAATAAATGGTAGCTGTCAAGTGTTCTAATTTTGAGTTTTAAATGTATAATTATAGTAGGCTACTCAACAATACACGTTGAAAGCCTTTATTGTACAGCTTCTGCAACATTTTTCACTCTGCTGATATTTGTAAGTGAATACATCTGAAATTATTCTAAAATCACTCAAGTCAATATGTGGAGGAAGAGGGGGTAAAAACCTTACCACTTTCCCCTCTTATCAGAAGAAATGCTTTGAATGTAGAACACGAATACATATCAAATAGCATGAACTTATGACTAATTTACCGACATTCGTATTTATGACCGCCTTCCTATGTAGCTGGAACCACAGTGGAGCGGTTCGAAATTACAACCTTCGATTATCTCTTCGATTCATCTTCAATCCTCCACGAAAATCTCTGAGGATTCAAGATTAAATTTCTCAATAGATTTAGATTCAGGTGTTTAAGCAGACAATCATTCCGTTATTCTTTTAAAAATTCCTCCTTAGATCCACCCAGAAACTTCCGCAGCAAGTGTTTTAAGGAGTTATACATTTCCATCCATAAATTCCTGCAAAATATACAGGATCAGCAGTAATTAAGTTCAAAAAGTTCACTGCAATTTTTCCATATATACAGAGGGAGTCCCAAGATACAATGTTGGACGATTAATAAACTTGTCTGCTTAATCAGTGTTTCACATAAGCTGTGACTGTTGAACAAAAGTACATGTTGTATAAAGTGATGATCAAATGTTGCATAATCTAAGCAGAACTTTAGTTCCACACTTTCACGTTCTAATATGAAGCTAACAATGATGCAAATTCTAGGATTTCGGCTCCCTAATGCTTTAATGATGGTCATTCTGGCCAACAGCATCCCCCAAAGAGTTCCCCCAGGACGTGACAGCTCAACCAAGACTGTCACGTTGTGTTTCAGTCGATTACTTTGACGATACAAAAGCCAGTGCTACCAGTACATTTTTAAGCAAATCTTGCGAACGGTGATATTTTTAGAAAAAAAAAACCAATTTCCATTGTAATATTTTTCTACTTTGACCCGACACGCCTTTACGTTTTTCTACTATGCCCGACACGTCTTGACTTAGATTCAGCCCTTTAACTCTGCATCATAATATTCTGTGGAAAAGCTCATTTTACTCTCCCAAAATCAAATCTTCCTTGCTACAACTTTGCCGAAGACCACATTTTGATTGGTCGGCAAGATAAATTGGTCGGCGTTAAGTCAGAGTGGACCAAGTGACATTTTTCATATTTTGAGAAAAATGGGTTTAAAGTCTAACGCGCTGTAATTTATGAACTCGTTTAAATTTTGGTTCAATATTTCTACACCTCTATGTGATACTTTCAAACAATATAATGTGAAGTGATTATCATGAAAAATCATAATTCAAACCTCTGGTAGAACGATTTTTTGATGGACTATGAGTACTTGGTCCATTCTGACTGAACTATAGACCACCGTTCAGTGAGTTGGTTCACTCTGACTGAACAATTTCTAGGAAAATAACAATCATTGAATGCTTGCATAGTCATACTGAGTGCATATCTCTAAAATAAACAGATTATCAAGACCCTTCGACACCAGTATAGTAAATTCTTCAATAATCCATATAGTGAATACCGAAATCATAGCTTGAAAATTAGGGTTTTACAGGGTCAGGGCATTGAAGACCATAAATATTCAAATATGCGTTCAGTCAGAGTGGACCAAGTGAAAATCTTGAACACTGATCAAAATATACTGGTCCAATAGGCGGGTCCTAGGACATTCCATGCATACACCATAGAACTACCATAATATTCTATCGGACTCTGAAAATGTTTATTGCTTTTTAACACTTGGTCCGCTCTGTCTGCACAGAAATTGTTGCAATTTCTGACCACCCCTCCAAATATGGTAAATGGTCAAAAATCAAAATCAAATGCATCGAATCAGGTGATATTTATAAATTTCTATTGATGGATAAGTAGAAGAATCATTCGATGTCGAAAAATCTGACAAATCTCTTGAAATGTTTTGCATTTCCTCGCATTCCTCGGCACGCTGATCATTTTCGATGTTATGGTAATAAGCACTTGGTCCACTCTGACTGCACAATTTTATCTGTTTTTATTGATCATCCAAAGTAAATTTATTGCATATCTCTCGCAGTTTACAGCATTCATGAAATCTGATCAAAGTGAATGGGAGGTAAGGTAATTTCGCATCTAATGAGAGAATAATCCAATTTTCCCAAGTTTTGCACTTGGTCCCCTCTGACTTAACGCCGACCAATTGTTATTCAGCATTATAAAAATGGTTAGCATTTACATACTTCATCCACTGTTTGGCAGGCAACAGTGGAGCTCCTGGTGGGAATAATAGATTAAAGAAATCCAGGCTACTTTGTTATACTGAAAAAAATAAACAGTGCTGCTCTGAAATTAATTGAATGTTTATTATTATTTATTAACGTGAATTTTAACGCATTTGGCTAGGTCTTCACTCGATAATTAAATAATCATCTTCGCATGGTTTAGACTTTGGAATCAATAATTACTAACTATCCAGACATCCAATCAGAATGCTGTCTCCATTAAAGTTGTGGCTGGGAAGATTTTTTTTTTTTAAAGAGTCAGTAAAATTTTCCATAAAATATTCTGACAAGGAGTCCATGGTCCATGGACCTATGCACGGGTTCACTATTTGACGTTTTAGCGGTGCCGAATTCACGCGTCAACGAATGAACCCGTGCATCGGCATATATTGGCAAATGAACTCGGCTCAGTGCTCCCGAACGAAGATTCGCCCGTTATGAAGAAATCGTATTTGTTCGTCATGACGTCGAGTCTATGTGATCGGATCTCTGCAGCAAATCGTCATCCGACGCTGGTTGAGTGACGATGACGATGCTTCTTTTGGTTCCGTCGCTGACTTTTTCCATTTGACGGTGACGATTGTCTAGCCTGTGTTTTATTTTGTACTAAACGGTTTTTATGTGATTTGTTTGTAGCCGGTGAGTCTGATATTCACAACTTTTGATTTTCTTAGGGTAAGTTTACTCATTAAAAAGGAAATTTCCATTATAATCTTAATCTGTTTCATTTTAAATAATTAAGAAAATTTCGTGTTGGACTTTCCAGCGCTTAGCGCTTTTTGGGTAGGGCTGGAGTTCGAGAGTCGACCGGTGTCGACGTAGATTATTTTGTGGAGTATTCTGAGTCCGTGCAACCGTCAAGGCCCGCCCTTAGGGGTGGCTAAACGGAGTGTGGTGTTTCGCCAGAAAGTGGAGCGAAGAACGACCGTCGATCGTCAATTAATCGACGGAGGTCCCTTTACGACAACTCTAACGGACCACAAGATTGGAGAGCGCGGATCGTGCGTTGCGTCGCCAATTGTGCACCACGATTCCGGACCTGATCCAACGGTAAGGGTTCATTCCATCACGGGCGGTCAGAGCGCAATAGGCAAGGCAGCACGGAGGAAGACGGTCAATTCCCGGGTCGCACGACATCAGTCGTAGCGAATCACTCTCTGGAAGAAATCGGAGGCCATCCGTCCAGTCGCCACCCACTTTGCAACTCTAATTTCGGCCATACCAGCACGGAATCATTTCGCTGCGAGCTAATCCGGCAGCGAAGGCGAATCGTTCCCCTTTACCGCCATTTCAACGAAGGTTCTCGCCGCCATCGCCGAGGTTCCTGGCATTTTCAAGTTGTCAACGAGCAACAAGTTGACGAAGAAAAACCCTGCGCAGGTAGGGTAAATGATGGCTTCGGCACCCTGAAGGTATTTTCGGCAACACTAACTTATCGTTTTTGTATCTACGGAACAAGGGTTACCTTCAATGTACTCAACATGTTCCTTGAACTATAATCTTCCATATAAATCACATCCTTCACAAAAATATTATATAACATGGATTTTATTATTAAATGAAATAAATGCTTACGAAATCATCGTCATTCGTGAGCTGCCGAATAGAACAACACAAGAACAGCTTAAGAAAAACTCACCACTTCGAAAGGTCCAATTCTCCACTCCAATGCTATTTTTTTCACAAAATCTACGCACCGATCACAAATGCACAATTAAACTTTCGATTGGTCTATAAAGCACTCGAAAATACTTAATTTTTATACTTCAAACCACAAACTAAAATTAATGAACTTTGTTTTCCTCGGCAATCACTTTTTATTACTGCACCAGGTTGCCAGAAACCCATATTCAATTGCGGTGTAATTTTTATTCACGATTTAAATTCACAGAAAAGATCGAACGCAACTAATTAATTTATTGGAATTAGGCAACAAAGCATGCATGGATAATAATTAAGCCTTTCAATGCCTTCCTTATTTGAAGATTGTGGCGCAAAAACTTCATTATACACTGTAACCTCAATTTACGAACTAGATCGGGGGTGCGCAAATTGAGTTGGTGCGTAAATTGAATCAGTGCGTAAAACGAGGGAGCTCAGTTCGTAAAACGAGGTTTTGCCAATTTATCATTTCTATGTAGAAGAATGTCTCACAATACTGGACCCTAGAAGATTGTTATATTTTTAAGAAGCGTTTGTATTGTCAGATCCAAGTTTTGGTAATTAAGTGAGTACAACATGTGTTCTAGTTCATCCAAAAACTTCCTGGAATATATACCTGCAATGTACTGGCATATTTAGCGATCCTTTGATGTTTTTTTAATATGGCACAGGCCCTTATCTATTCATAGTAGTGAAATGAGTATTTTTATAATTTGTGCCGATGTCCTAGGTCCTCCAAGGACTCCATTGAATATAGGCCTTGGGATCTACGACCGTAATTAGAGATTAGAGGTTACTTTTCAATTACTCCACAGGCCCCTAACCATTCATGTGAGTAAACGGTGTATTGTAATAATTTGTGTGGATGTGCTAGGTCCTCCAAGGACCCCATTGAATATAGGCCTTGGGATCTACGACCGTAATAAGAAATTAGAGGTTACCTTTCAATTACTCCACAGGCCCCTAACCATTCATGTGAGTAAACGGTGTATTGTAATAATTTGTGCGGATGTCCTAGGTCCTCCAAGGGCTCCATTGAATATAGGCCTTGAGATCTACGACCGTAATAAGAGATTAGAGGTTACTTTCCAATTACTCCACAGGCCCCTAACCATTAATGTGAGTAAACGGTGTATTGTAATAATTTGTATGGATATCCTAGGTCCTCCAAGGACTCCATTGAATATACGCCTTGGGATCTACGACCGTTATAAGATATTAGAGGTTACTTTTTAATTACTCCACAGGCCCTCAACCATTGATGTGAGTAAACCGTGTATTGCAATAATTTGTGCGGATTTCCTAGGTCCTCCAAGGACTCCATTGAATATAGGCCTTGGGATCTACGACCGTAATAAGAGATTAGAGGGCACTTTTCATTTTCTCCACAGGCCCCAAACCATTCATGTGAGTAAACCGTGTATTATAATAATTTGTGCGGATTTCCTAGGTCCTCCAAGGACTCCATTGAATATAGGCCTTGGGATGTACGACCGTAATAAGAGATTGGAGGTTACTTTTCATTTACTCCACAAGCCTCTAACCATCCATGTGAGTAAATCGTGTATTGTAATAATTTGTGTGGATGTCCTAGGTCCTCCAAGATCTATATCGAATATAGGTCTTAGGATCTACAAGCGTAACCAATTATCAATAGATGCTTTTTTGATATGGCACAGGACCTTATCTATATGTAGCAGTAAAATGAGTATTGTTATAATTTGTACCGATATCCTAGGTCCACCAAAGACTTCATTGAATAGAGGCCTTTGAATCTACAAACGTGATCAATGGTCTGTAGGTAGTTTTTTAATATGGCACAGTCTCTTAACCATTCAATTAAGTCAACGGAATATTTTATTGATTTATGCGGATGTTTTTGGTCCTCCATAAAATAAGCATAAAATATAAACTCTTAAGGCTAAGTAGCCCGTCATTCGGTTTGGTAGCCTTGTTGATTTTCCAGATTGCAATTTCAAAGTGATAAAACTCAGTCATCTTAAGTAATATTGATTCATAAAAGTATCACTTACATATAGAAAATATGCTGATACATTTTCAGCAATGTCAGTGCAAAACCTAGTGATTTTCTTTAATTTGCATTCGTGAGACGGTTTGGCCACAATCATCGATGCCCACCACAAATTTCAATGACTGCCTACTTCGCCTTAATGTAAGCAAATGGATCAATGTACTGATCTGTACTGATGTTCATGAATTTACTTCGTTAAACAAGTGACGTCTATTGAATTTGCGTAAAAACAGACTTCGTTGATTTAGGTTTAGTTGAATTTAATTTAAAAAATGGCGTCAGACATCGATTTTCGTCAACAATATTCTTCAAACATAGGTTGCCATCTTGGATTCCGAAATTGCATCAGACATCAATTTTCGTCATCCCCTCGTCGTGCCCGTTCTGAAAATACCCATATTGCATGGGTTTCCAACGATTTTATCCAACCGGAGGTCACCATCTTGGATTTCAAAATGGCATCGGACATCGATTTTCGTCATCCCCTCGTCGTGTCCATTCCGAAAATCCCTATAATGCATGAGTTTCCAACGATATTTTCATACCGGGGGTTGCCATGTTGGATTCCAAAATGACGTCGGACATCGTTTTTCGTCATCTACTCGCCGTGATTGTTCCGAAAATACCCATATTGCATGAATTTCAAACGGTTTTCCCAAACCAGAGGTCGCCATCTTGGATTCCAAAATGGCGTCGGACATCGATTTTCGTTATCCCCTAGTCGTGCCCGTTCCAAAAATACTCATATTGTATGGGTTTCCATCGATTTTCCCAAACCAGAGGTCGCCATCTTGGATTCCAAATTGGCGGCGGACATCGTTTTTCGTTATCCCCTAGTCGTGCCCGTTCCAAAAATACTCATATTGTATGGGTTTCCATCGATTTTCCCAAACCAGAGGTCGCCATCTTGGATTCCAAAATGGCGTCGGACATCGATTTTCGTCATCCCCTAGTCGTGCCCGTTCCAAAAATACCCATATTGTATGGGTTTCCAACGATTTTCCCAAACCAGAGGTCGCCATCTTGGATTCCAAATTGGCGGCGGACATCGTTTTTCGTCATCCCCTAGTCGTGCCCGTTCCAAAAATACCCATATTGTGTGGGTTTCCACCGATTTTCCCAAACCAGAGGTCGCCATCTAGGATTCCAAAATGGCGTCGGACATCGATTTTCGTTATCCCCTAGTCATGCCCGTTCCAAAAATACTCATATTGTATGGGTTTCCATCGATTTTCCCAAACCAGAGGTCGCCATCTTGGATTCCAAATTGGCGGCGGACATCGTTTTTCGTCATCCCCTAGTCGTGCCCGTTCCAAAAATACCCATATTGTGTGGGTTTCCACCGATTTTCCCAAACCAGAGGTCGCCATCTTGGATTCCAAAATGGCGTCGGACATCGATTTTCGTTATCCGCTAGTCGTGCCCGTTCCAAAAATACTCATATTGTATGGGTTTCCATCGATTTTCCCAAACCAGAGGTCGCCATCTTGGATTCCAAAATGGCGTCGGACATCGATTTTGCTCATCCCCTAGTCGTGCCCGTTACAAATATACCCATATTGTATAGGTTTTCAACGGTTTTCCTAAACCGGAGGTCAATGATTTCCCACAGAATTGTCAAAACTCAATTTACGCACTGCGTAAAAAAAGTGACTTAAATTGAGTTTACTTCGTAAAAAAAGTGACTTAAATTGAGGTAGCGTAAAAAAAGACTTCGTAAATTGAGGTTTTAGTGTACTGAGAAACATAAAATATACGTCTTTTAATAGGTAAACTATTTTGGCAACACTCCTGTTGTTCTACAGGCAATTAGTGGATGATGTAATTGTGTCAAATCAAAAGTGAGTAGATTTGAAAAGGGTCTATTCTGATTTTCTCATACACTGAGAATAATATGAACCTTAAAAATTACTGGCAAGGTTTGGATTTTGATCCGAATTAGCTGATCGAACCATATTCGGAGAGTGCTATTCAAAAACCAAAAAAAAAAAAATCCTGGGACATCGCAATCGGATTTTTTTTTAATACATCCCAACCTCTTTTTACGACCGTTATCGGGGGATCGTAAAAAAAATCGGTCGTAAAGAAATCAGGGTAATAATTATGTTTTTGAAAAATGCAACGTCTATATGCGGAAATACTGATTCGAGATATTCGGCAAAGTTGAAGCATAGGTTGAGAACTTTCAAAAATGGCCGTTCAAGTTTTCATATTTTGGTAGTAGATGGCAACACTGCTCGATTGTTATCAAAAGAGCCAATTTTATGGGGGTGTGATATGCAAATACCAAAAAAATTTAAAGATGACGGTACCGAATGTTCACCAAAGTTGAAAGAAGTGTTGCGTGCTATACAGTCGCCGAATCACAAATGTACATGTGGCTGGCAACACTGTTCAAGGAGAAAAAAGCAAAGATCAACACCATAAAACTTGAGCGGAACAGAAAAATAGAATGCTTAACAACATAGCAATACTCTTCAACTGTAATCCAGTTTTTCATGAAGGGTTCAAAATTTTGTCGTAGCTGGCAACACTGCTGAAGTGAAATTGCGTCACCGGCAGTACAAGTGTGCATGCAACTTTTGTTTTGCGGATATCTCAGGATCCTGACCACAAAGTATAGTAAATTCCACAAAGTTGTTCAGTAGTTCAAGGACTATCATTATTCTAGCTAAAAGATTCGAGATTTGGCCACCAGGCGGCGCTAGTGAGCGTATAATTTTTGTTTTGCGGGTATCTCAGGATGCTGACCGCTTAGAAGATGGCGTCTTCGGCAAAGTTGTTCATTAGCTCGAGGACTATCATTATAAAAGCAATGAGATTCAAAATCAGGATCCTGACTACATAGACATGGCGTCTTGGGAAAAGCTGAGCTTCTCAACAAGTTTATCGAAGACGCCATCTTTCTAAGTAGTCAGGATCCTGATATATCCGCAAAACAAAAGTTTCATGCTCATTAGCGCCGCCTGGTGGCAAAATTTTGAATCTCATAGCTTTTGCAAATGCTGAACAAATAATTGAAATTTTCCTTTAAATAGGAATCATTTGAAAATTGGCCCAAACTCACCCCTTCGAGAAGGTGACATTGGGCCAAACAAACTACACTTACGAAAACGAACTATCGATAAACATCGACACCCCGAATTTTCACCACAAGAAATCGGATTGAAATTCATAAATTTACGTCATGGAACCGAAATTTGAAATCTAAAATAGTTTTCGCGGATTTTTTTATAACTTGAAAGTTCATCTCCAAGACGCTTGCGCCACCTTTAAATTTTAATATTTTTGGCTCAAACTTTGAGGTTTCTCTACTAATATGATTCGAATTCAGAAGAGTACACGAATTTTTGGTTTTGAAAAATAAGCCGCAGCCTAATAGACTGTAGCGCATGTGCGAGTAGCGAATAGGAGCATGCATGTATCCCATTTAAACGCAACTCTGAAATTCAAGTAATCGGATAATCGCGTTCCGTGGATTTTTCTTGCAGAGCACAATATTATGAATTAATTAACCATGACGTCACGCTGCAACTTCTAGGTTGGATTCGCACCTGCTGCAAGTTTAAAACCATGGCATGGCAATTTTTAAAGCCGAAATGCTGCCATAGTAAGATTGAATACAAAAAATATTCGATAAAATAAATGAAAACGAAATTAGGCAGCGTCCATTTATTACATAACGTTAAAATGTACAATTTTTGACCATTTCCTCTCCGCAACGGTCTTTGCATGAAAAAAAAAATGTGTTTGAGCCTACTCCCCCTCCCCTTAGAGCGTTACGTAATATGTGGACGGCGCCTTACTCTGCATAAATTAAGTGGCGTTGTGCATTCAATTTGACTCTCCGCTATTCTATTTATAACTGCAATTCTTTTCTCAGTGTGGTCTGTATTTTCTGCATTGGCCCTTTCAACGAGTAGAACATAATGAGTGACGTTTAATTGCAGGAATTGTCAACAAATACGAAATGTTACCAATACATAAACTAGTTTTTGCGCAGTTTTGGATTGCCGAAGTGAACATTTTTGTTGCCGACAATAGTACCGTTTTGATTCATATTACGGACACTTAAGGCTTCAGTGAAGTAAATGTCTTCAGAAAGCATATAAAATAAATCATTCTGTGTAATTCCTTCGCGTTATTGTGCCTTCAAGACACTTAACTTTCAAATGACTGGTAATTCTGCAACATAAATACTTTTAAATAAATAGAAATGTGTTGACTGATGATTCTTATTCCGGACGCTTCCATACTTTTGTCCCATTTTCCGGACACTTTGATTTGAATTCCGGACAGCTCATGAAAATCATAAATAGAAAAGTGGAATCATTAATTGAAATCATCAAATCACTAAAGAGACGCCTAAGGCATCTGGGTATTATACATTTTCATAGAAATCTATAGAAAATGCTTATGAAAATAAGCCTTGAAAGTGGGAACTTTTGAACGGCAAAATTTGAAACATTTCATGTGAAATGTTTCCCATACAAAGTCGAGTGTCCGGAATTTGAAGCTGTCCGTAATATGAATCAAAACGGTAATTGCATTGCCGATAAAAGAACAAGTGCCTCGTGACTTTGGTGAGGAAAAATAGAAGATTTAGAGAACGAAATAGTGTTTTATGAATAACAATCAATAAACGAAGAGTGCTCAAGTGTAGTTCAGGTGTCTCCTGCTAATGTGTTGTTGCTGCTGTTGCGTAAAACTGCGTTCTTAAAAGTTCAGCTGCTTAGGCTGCCGACAATACGTAAGTTCCCCTATGTGTTAGAGTTACACATGGCCATGATCTAGTGAATCGCTATCCTGTCCAAACCCAAGTTATAAGTCCAACCCGAAGTTCAATAAATGATTTATCAATTTGTGATTGTTTTATCAAATTGTGATGTTTTTGAAAATCGAGTAGTTTACGTTTTTTTATTCCGTTTTCGTTTGGGTGCAATAGAGGAAATCATTCCAATTGCTCTTAGTTTTCGTTCCGTACACATTTCGATTTTTATCTCCATTTTTAGTTTTTTTCGTGAAGACCAGCGGGTTGAACGAGTCTCAGTGGGCCCGTTGTCTGGAGTGGGAAAGGCTAGGTCTTTCGTAATTTTGCGGTTTGAATTTGAGTTTGAGCCAGCGACCGTTCGAGGACCCCTGAGGTTAAAAGTCATCAGTAGTCGGGCAAATAAAAATCGACCGGTAGTCTCTCGAATTCGAGAGTGGCGCTAAAGCCACCGGTTGTCACAACAGCTCGAGCATTTTCGCCGAACGGTTACATACTGTTGGTAAAATTCTTCGAAATAATAGGATTGAAAAAAAAATCTGCATTACATTGACTTCTTAAATTTTATATCACTCATTACAAAACTACTATTATTTCAGACGATTTCACCTATAGTATTTCACTTTCCAGCTGATACTGGATATTTGGATTTTTTGGAAATTGGATATTTAACTCTCTAATACCCATCCCCGCCTTCAGACGGGGTACATTTCGCAATTTTGTGTATTTTTTCGTAGCTCGGAAATCAACATTATTTTATTTTGGCTTAAATCTTGGCTCAATGCCCGCATATATAAGGGGAGTTTTTTATGACTTTTTCAACTTGTTTCATGTTTTGCAAATCATGATTGATACAGAGAGCGATTAGTGAGAGATTTTCTCAAATTTCTCAGGATTCAATTCTTGGGCGTTGGTATTCCTGAGACTCAATCCACCATAAACGCATTGCATCCAGTTTCGTAAAGTAAAACTGGAAGATTGCAGATAACATAAGCCATAACTAATGACAATAACTTAGCTTAAGGTGAAGATGAATCGAAGCCAATCCTTCAAATTTTCAAGAGCACAAATCTGCGAACTAAACACCCGTTTAAGCTGAAAACTTAATCAATTGGTCACTAGCTGGAGGTGACCAAGCGGCTTTCCAGATCTGTGCTCTTGAAAATTTAAAGTTTGGCTTCGTTGCATCTTCACCTTAACTGCACTGTTTCACGTTCACCTGTGATGATGTGGCTAACCTCCCCAGGATTGAAACTCGTCATCGTCACTATCTGCCTGACTGGTACACGGTACATTCTCGACATGTATGCGTCACTTTTTATTGCAGCCTCACAGACTTTGCCCTGTCCCCAAGTGAACGCGATGGCAGCCTGTTGAATGCTGGAAAGAAAAAGAGAACGGCCATCGTCATTCGGGGTTTTTAAATTCTCGGAATCTACCGCTAACTGATGTGATTAGTGCTTCTTGGTTGGATATTTTCAGCACGTGCTCATGCCTGACTCAGGGTGGCGATGGGCGGACATGGCTGTTGATAGCTGCCACCAAGGATTCCGCCACTGAAGCAACAGGTGGTCAGCTCTGGTGTGTGTTTGCTCATGCTGCCTTGGTGCGAAGCCGTTCAACTGGCCCATAAAAAGGGTTTCTGTTGCTACACGATGTGCATGTAGATAAAGATTAGGCAGCCTCCGCTAGATAATTCTAGGAAATGCTAATTTGAATGGTGCAATTTCCCCCTCAGTTTGCACCAGAGGTTTTCAATGAATGTTAATTAGGAGAACGGCGTGGGCAAGTCCGTGATGGAAAATCGATTTTCTGCGAATATGAACAAGGGAAGGTTTGCTCATTGGAAGGATTCGTGTTTCATGTACAATGTGTATTATGAATGTACTAATAAGGATAATTGTTTCCTTTGAATATCCATTCATAGCAAAACATATTGCGTTAATTGGACACGGTTTACTTTACAAACTTCATGTAATTGTTAGGTTTTCCGTAAGATGCATCTTAAAGAAGCAGTCCAAACGGTGTAGATTTATATTAGATTTTGACAACTATCAGTAAACGGAAATAATATATTGGCATCATTTTCACAGATTTTGATATAAATATTAAGATATTACAATCGATTTGCTTTTTCTTCTGCTCGGATTACGTTGTGTTCGAACAAGGCGATGACAACTGTGTTATCGACCTGCTTCCCGATGATTTATAATTATAGCCCAACCTTCCGGTCCCAATAGGAGTTGTCCAACGCGTTCGATAATCCGTGACCGATAGCGTCCATTAACTTCGTAGGTCATCGATGAAGAAGCCTTTGTGGTTTTGCTTCCATTGGCTGATTTCCACTTCGGCGTTCGGCGATATTGCAGTTCATCGTTGTCCTTTGCGCAGTTTTCCACCATAGATTTGTGGATTGTGCTTTGAAGAAGCAGCACAACCCATTGTTGCCATGCACCGATGCATATCTGGCACATTATGCTTCCCTCAATAATATTAATTTTACTCATAATTCATATTCCACGATGCACACAATAGTACCGAGTGTCTCACGGGAATAAATCATTAAATATATTCAATGGCCCAGAAACCTACTGGGGTAATAAACTACACACGAAAAGGGCTCCGTATCCCTCTGGCTTGGCTGGTTGTTGACGGTCTAGCAGCAGCAGCAGTAGCAGCAATACACCATTTGTCGACGGTCGGGACATCGCCGGGTTGTTTGATTCCAAAGTTTTTCGCTTCAGCTCACATGCTAACTAACTACTAGAACGTTAGGGACGACTTCAACAATGTAATGTGGCCCAAGTGGAGCGGGATCTGTGTTGAGGGAATGCGATATGTTTTTTTTTTCATGTCGGTACGAAACGAAACGATAGACGGAATTTTTAGCATTGCTAATGAAGAAATAAAACGGAATTTGAAAATAATTCAACGAAACAACGATTCGCAAGTATTTCCGAAGGAAAACAAGTGGTTTTCAAAGCGTTCTTGACCAGTGAATTACAACAGAGGTGTACAGATTTTGTTACTCAGTTAGCGCATTTTTTTTAGCAAAATATGTTATAATTTTGGTTGGTTAATATTGATAACACAATTTCTTCTACACTAAACCAAATTTGAACAAAATATGTCATAATTTGAACAAAAATGTAACTCATTATGTTAAAAATAAAACAAAAAAGTAACTCATATTGTTACTTTTAATAAGTGAATAATAAAATATGTTATTTGTTTTTTGTTCCCAAAAGATTATCAGATGATTTTAAGAGGTCACCAAGGCTTTAGGGTTCTTAGATGTACTCAGGGTTTACTTATAGCCTCTCATGATCTCTCCTACAGAATCTTTCAAATCAACTTTGAAATATTAACATTCAATAACTCCTTTCGATGAACAGGAAAATTGTGGATAGCACTTTGAAACGCTAGAATCTTGAATCCTCTAGAGAACATATTACATACCTTAAGAACTCTTGAAGAGTAATGTTTTTGGGACATCCGGAAAACTTCAAACTTTCTCCAGGAAACTTCTAGGAACTTCTTGGTAATCCCTGTGACTATTTCTACAATCCTAGGCTTGACAGAAACTCCTCTACGATCCAAAAATTAAGGGAAAAATTCCCAAAAAAAATCACAACACAAACAATTTAAACAAACATTTAAAGTCAGAAAAAAAGGTGAAATGCGAATATTTTTCCTGGAACTCTTTATCTCTTGCTTCTATGCTCACCTTTACACACACTTAAAAAGAACTTTTAAGTGACTCGCCCGAACAAAACAGGCCTCGTTTTTGTGATGGCACTTTTTTGACGTTATTTTCCTCCGTTGTGTTTTGTGCTGCATCTTCCTCGCTCATTTTCTATTGCCTTTCTGCTTTTCGCTTCCCCACAAAGAAACAAAGACAGCATGCTGCTCTGAAAGTTGTTACCGAACTCTGGTGATGTTGAGGAGTATAATCAAGCCTTCCGAAATCCCACGAAAATCATCAGGCATCGTTTTCATAGGGGTTGGGTGACTAAATGTCGAAAGAAAAAACGTTGAAAGGACTAAACGTCAAAAAAAAAAAAAAAAAAAAAAAACGACGCAAGAACAAAAAGTCGAAAAGATAGAATAGAAAGATAGAATCAGTGAACACTTTAGGAACCCCAGTGGTAGCTATTGATACGCCCTGAAAAGCTCTAAGGTGATCCTAGGAATTCCATGAAGGCCAATGGAAACCTCTGCGAACCGCTAAGAAACCCCTGCCAAGCTCTTCGAGTCCGATGGAAACGCTGTGGAAAGCCCCAAAAGATTTTAGAAACCCCTTAGGTTCTCCTGGTAACGGTCTTTGAAAACTGTGGGGGAGCTAAATAGAGATCTTTATGATATTAGAAATCTCTCGTGACGACCATGGGACATGAAAACCATTAAACATTCTTGGTTATAAACCACAAGGTTTATGGTTTTCGGGGACATGAAAATTTATTTATTTATTTATTTATTTATTTGGTGGTGTATTCATCCGACAATGTTGTGTGTCTTAATGAATCTATAGTTTGAGTATGAACGTCAATATTAAATAAAATCTATGTTATGATACATTCGATTAAAAACGTTTATCATTGATCGAATTGGCTCGTTCGAATCGTAGGCGTGGAGTCGTCGTGGTAAGCGAAAGAAATCATTGGAGCGGAGCGTATATGCTGGCACGTTTATATCAAACGATCCCAGTAAGTTAGGAGCATCAAGTTCCCCAGTCAGGACCTTCGAGATGAACACAGCCTTGGCATTTTCTCTGCGTAGTTGTAATGGTTCGATTTGTAGAAGCTGGCATCTAGCTTCGTACGGAGGAAGGTTCACAGCATCATTCCAAGGGAGCAGCCGTAAAGCAAATCTTAAGAATTTGCGCTGCACAGCTTCAATTCGGTCAATCATTGTTGCATGATAGGGATCCCAAACAATAGACGATGATTCCAGTATAGGACGGACCAGACCTACATACAATGATTTAAGAGTGTATGGGTCGCGAAATTCCTTTGTTATTTTGGACATAAATCCTAGTTGACGACGAGCTTTTTTCACGACTTCCTCGTAATGATACTTAAAGGTGAATTCGGTGGCAAGAATAACACCCAGGTCACGTAAAAAGTCCACACGTGAAAGAAATTCTTCACCGAACGCATACCTGACCATGATCGGTTGTTTCTTACGATGGAAACTAATGATAGAGCATTTAGGAACACTGAGTGTCATTTTGTTTGCCTGCCCCACACCACTCAATAAGCCGGTCAAGAAGCGATTGTAACTCGTAACAGTCAGAAATGTGCTCAATAATCTTGTAAATCTTCATATCATCGGAGTAAAGTATGCAGAAGTCTTCACCGAGAACTAAGACGACATCATTGATGAAAAGGGAAAACAATAATGGGCCAAGGTTACTCCCTTGATGAAATACCTAAAGAAAAGTAAATCATTTGGTAGTCGATTTCAGGTTTATGAAATTCCAAACCAGACATATTCCATGTATACGTTTCAACGTCACAACGCGTTATTCAAAAATGTACGGTATTGGTTGCAGATCATGAACAGAAAAATGGGGTACATGAGGAGGAAAAATATTCTCGACATTCCGCAATTAGGTGTTGATTAGGTGTTCAAAGTTGGACCATGCGGTTTATAAACCAAACCAACCGAAACAAGATTATAGCAATATGTGTTTTGATATGAGTTTTCATATTACCAGTTATTATGCAGCATGTACCGTTAGTAATTGAAAAAACATTATTTCCTTCAAATAAAACAAGAAAATGACGGTGTGAATAAAACGTTAATAACAAAAAACCAAATGTGCAAGAGTTTGGTACTAAAAATTCGAAAAACATAGTATTCAAACATCTTCTCCGTGAATTTAAAAATATTTTAACGAAGGAATGAATAGTTATCGTGATTTGAAAGTTTTGGGTTATTATGGAAGGGATCTCAAATTTCCCCTATCAATCATCTCCCCCTAAATAATTGTTTTAAATTTGAAAATATAACCAATTAATCATCAGGTTTGCAGCAATCATTCAAAACTAAGGGAGGATAAGAGAGTATCGCTCTCTGTAACAATCATGATCTGCAGCATCTGCATTATGAGAGTCTGTTTATCATAGTCTGCTTCAGCTCTAATCAGATCGAGGGATAACAATGCATGATAAAACTTATTTGACTAAGCTCTAAAGTTGGGGGACAGTATAGCTATCGGATGTTTGGATATTGATTATCATACCTGTGGAATAAAAAAGATTCAACCCCTTTATCCCGAGTGCCTTTACCTCGAATTCTATTAACTCGAATGCCTTCACACCGAACGAATCACATTATTACGATTTCCGATTTCACGGAACAACGTCATTCATTGAAATTGTACATTCGGGGAAACAACATTCGGAGTTGGGGTAATGGATTTCGGAGTAATGGGGTAGAACCCCTCAGGATATGTTATTCCATTAATGCCTCATTCTCCCGGAAATGCCTCCTAGAACACATCCAAACGTTTGTTCGAAGTTACATATGTGAACATCTTTGAGAGTTCATCTGAGACTTTCTTCTTGAATTCTTTTAGAATTAATTCATGTCAATATTCCAGTTATAAACCTTTCTGGTCTCTTTAATTCCTCCAGAAATTCATTCTTAGAAGCTAAAATAAAGTATAAACGTAGTCCAAACAACGATTTCAACATGATCTTACAACTCCTAGAACTCCTAAAATAATGACAGAGTTTTTAAAAAGTTTATTAAATTACTCCAGAATTTCCGATGCAACATTTTATGAAATCCAAGAATCTCCTTCGTTGGGTTTGAGTCTAATGTATTTTAGAGGGATCCCGGTTGAATTCTTTGTTTATTAGATCGTCAAAATATGTAGCATAAATTACTAGGGAAATCGACGAATTAATTCGTCTTCTGCATAAAATTACGGAAAAACGTCGGTATAAATTCTGAATGAAATCAAGACAAAATTTTCCGAACAATACCAGAAAGCTAACTTTTTAATTAATTACTGGAAACGTTTCCAAAACAAAACACCTATTCAGAACATGAATAAACTATTGAAAAAAAAAAACAAATTTTTCAACAATCGAGGAAAAAATCTTAGATGAGACTCTTGCAAAAACTTCTCATTGCAGCCATTGGGAAAATTCATACATTAACTTTTTGAGTAGAACTTTTTAGATGTAATGCCTGAATGAACCCGAAAAGATACAACTTTAAAGACATTCAAGAAAAAAATCAACATTGTGAAGAGAGAGCTAAAAAGAATTTCTGAAGAAGTTTAAAGATGAAACCTAAAAATTTTAAAGAGAAATTCAGGAAGAATAGTTCCATTAATTGCCAGAGTAATCCAAACAAAAAAACTTAAAAAATTCTGACGATATTTCTTAGAAAATCTTTGCCTAGATAAAGGCTCGAAGATTTAGTTGATGAAAAGAATGACATATAATATGTTATATAATATTTCCAGAATTTCTTCAGGATTTATTGTAAAATGCTGGAACAAATTGATGACTTTTCGTATGATGAAGTGCTTCAAGATTATTATTGGTCTTAATAAATTTGTGTTTGCTGTCCTAAGTGCAACCGGCTGCTTAATTTACCTCGAGAAAAAACATTCAAATCACGATAACTTTTTGTGTCTTGATATTTTTGCATAATTTTTTCACAAGTTCTCGAAAAACGCTTCTAGCTTAAGAATCCGTGTCAATATTGATGATTGGTGATCTGGTTTCAAAGATATTTCAATGCTCCTTGGAGGACCGACATTTTCCATATAAAATGTCTTAGGCGGCCATTTTGTTTTACGTCAACTTATCGGAAAAATGAAATGTAGGCTATACAATGCCATGTATTAAGAAGCAACTCTGAAAAAATCATACATAAAGGTTAAGTATTCTTAGAGATATCTACGACATGAGGTTTTTGAAGTTTTGAAGATCTTTATTTGGACAGCGTGGTACCAGCAACATAAATGATCATTACTCAAAGACGGTTGCACCAAATTGCTTCTTTTTTCTCAATATACTCAAATTAATGTATTGTTCTGAAGAGTTAATATCCGAATACGATAAAAATTCTGTAGCCTGAGATATATACGTGGGCTATGGCTACGCATCGATCCCCCAAGGAATTTCGGAATATCTCAGGATCCAGATGACCAATGTTTAGTGTTGATACAGATTCTGAAACAAGAAGAGTTTTTTGAGAACTTTTAAAAATTGTGCAAAAATACCGACATACAAAAAAAATCACGATTTGATTTTTTTGCGGTAAAAAATTAAGCTTCCGGTAGAGGGGTAAAAAAAGAAAAATATTCAAAAATCCTCGTTGTTATATTTAGTGGAGTTTTTTTTTAAGAAAACTCTTGAAAACTGCAGGAGCAAATAAAAACGAACTTTAGAAACTTCTCTAGAGGCTTTCCTACAGATTTTCCGAGGGTATTCATTGAAATTTTCTGGAAAAATTTTAAGTCAGAAATCATTGAAGTTGCCCTAGCAACACAGAAGCAATTTTCATTATATTCAAAGAAATAATCATTTAAAAAAATGTTATTATTACAATTGCTATACTTGAGACGAGTTCGACAAGGAATACTTGAAAAGAATTCGTAAATAATATTTAATTAGTGGAATTGTAAGATGAATATTGGGAAAAATCGTTTGAAGAATCGTTAAACGTATCGTAAGCGAATCTTAACACACATTATTGCATAACCTAATAAAGTAATTTCCTTTAGTTATTGAAAAAAAATACATCTTAGAATTTTAAGTGGAGTCATTAGGAAAACCTTGTGAGAGTTCTGCAATTCATTGAATTCATTGGGCTCATTTAATTCGGAGGAATATTTAAAAAAAAAACCCTTGACAGACTTCTTGATGAATACATCCTTCCTCAACGGATCTCTTTGGAGTCACTAATAGCTATGCTGACAATAATCTTGGCAGAATAGGGTCCTAAAATGTTTAATGAATTCTTGTTTTCATTTAATAACACGAAAGAGCATGTTACTGCAACTAGTTTAGCAATTTTTACTGCTCAAATAACGGATATATCATATTAAAACTTTAATGCAAAAATTGGATCCCTGAATGAACCTTGACGCTTGAAATCATGTTTGACGTTCGCTTAGTCGACAAAAATACCACAGGGGTTCAACTTTTTAACACCGGGTTTGTTCCTTTCTGACATTTCGGAAGGGACACGGAAAATAAAAAACACCCAAAATATTGAGTTTATACCAAGGGATGTGACAAAATTAAAAAAAAAAATTAAAAAAATGTTTTTTGGACTTAAACCATCGGAAAATATTAGAAAATTGAGTAAACATATGTATTTGACCTAAACTTAAGCGTTTGGCACTAAAATTGGGACAGGGCTTTAGGACCCTATTCTCGAAAATACTGGAGATTTGATAACACTAATATTTTTTTTTTCAAGTTCCTTGCATGATCCGCTGTTTGGATTCTTAATTCTTTCTTTGTTAATGATATCAAGTAAAATATTTGCCCAATCCTGCCCTCCTCTGGCTACGCCCATGAGCTTGTTACACATTGCAAAACCTTTCCGATCATAGACCGATACAGATGTAATGTAAATCAAACGAGTATGAATTCTCGCTAATCGAGTTTTTTTTTTTTCTTTTCATCTGACTAAAATATGACAACACATGCTTTTTTGACAGTTGTAGGAATGTTGCCATTAGCAATTTGTTCAACAAACTTTGGATGGTGCGTCTCTTCAAGTTTCAAGATTATTTTCTTCAGCAGGAAATGTTTCATATCAATTGAAAATATATTTATAAGCATGTTTCTTTCTCACAAATAATTGTTTCCCTCCCCCACCCCACTAATTATAACAAAGGTACATTACTGATCTCTAAAGTAAATTCCATACATATAGAAATAACTGTAACTTCTGATTTTCTCAACAAAACTTTGTCAAATTTACAGAGAAGAGTCTTGGATATTACACATTATGAGTACAATTTAGGTTAATTATAAGAACTCCAAGTCTGGAATACTTCCTGTAAGAGCTGGTGTTCCTCAATGCAGCATTTTCGGACCAATATTATACAATATTTTCACAACTGACTTTCCTGAGTTACCTCAGAGATGGCAAAAATCTTTGTTTGCGTATGACACAGGCCTCTCCGTCAAAGGACGAAGCTTGCGTATCATCTGTAGTAGATTGCAAAAAAGTTTGGATATTCTTTCTTCATATTTACAAAAATGATTTCTCATAATGCTTCTAAAACTCAACTAATAATATTCCCACATAAACCAAAAGCTTTTTGTTTAAAACCGTTAAGTAGACATGTTGTCACGATGAGAGGGGTTCCAATAAATTGGTCAGACGAAGTTAAGTATCTAGGGCTCATGCTAGATAAGAATTTAACTTTCAAAAATCACATTGAGGGCATTCAAGCCGAATGTAACAGACTTTGCCGTTAGAGCAAGCTTTCGAACGGCATAAAATTTTTCAGGCCAGTTATTTTCTATGCTATACCATTATGAACTAGCTGTTGTAATATCAGGATGAAAGCTCTGCAGAAGATTCAAAATAAAATTTTGAAAATGATTCTGAAGCTCCGTCCGTAATTTTGGACCTCTGAATCTTCTATTACCAAGATAAATGCGTTGTGAAAGCATTTTGTTTCTCTTATAAGTAGGGGAAATCAACTCGCCTGCAAAAGCTCTGAACTGCTTCGGCAAATGAAATATAGTATGATGTTAACAAATTGTTCATGAAAGCTTTATTTAACTTTACCAAATAAGGATGATAACGTTTGAATTTATACCAATAAAAATAAAGAAAAACAAAAGTTTATATTTTGGATCTGGATATCGCATACCATCAATCAGTGTGGTGTCGACATGAAGCACCATACAATCATGGCCCCTCCAAAACGGGTTGGAAATATCGGCGAAATTTACATATACATTATTCGATCCATGTTGTGCAGTTTTTAGTGCACCTGAGGGACACTTTTTCCGCTGCTGGTCGCATAATGTGGTGTACGGCCGTTTGCTCGCTCATATGGTCCGGGGCAAATCAGTCAACAGAGCTCGAGGGTGTCCAGGGTGCCATTGTATTAAATTGCTTAAAGCGTTCGTAAATGGGCTCAGCTAAATCATGCTCCGGGGGTTGTGCTGTTATTAGTTTATTGCATGATTGCCAGTGGTCTAACGATTGAAAAACTCACTAATGTAACCATATAGCATTAGTTCACTGGAGCAACAGATATCCATTTCAGGTGAATTCTAAATTGTTGGGTAGCAAAAACAACAATGATTTAATGCTAATTACGACTTTAATTGGCTAGCTCCATTAGCTATTTGGCGTATTAATTAATTCGTGATACGAAAAATTTCATCTTTCACCAGTAACTCTGATTACATGGTGAAAAACAGGGTGATACGTCTTTAGATTAATTGTTCAAATTTTGTAAATAAAGTGTATTAAAACTCCAACCTTTTCCTTACACACAAAAGTTCTTTCGAAAAACAACATTATTGCACTCGAGAAAAGGATTATTGCAGAGTTTTTTTCTCTTTGACATGTATTTTTGCAGCAATTAGGACACAGCATAGGATAACATGATACTTAGTACATCGTTCTCCTGTATGAACGTTCACCATGATTGGATCTAAAACAACTTATTTGTAATGTAGGAAGTAACAACATATTGACAAGTTTGTATCATGTAACTTGCAATAATGGCCAACCCCATTTTACCACTTGAAACTTCTGATAGTAGTATGGTTTCGATTCGAGCAGAGCAATAACGGTAAACTGCATTTCATACGTTGAAGACAGTATCCTTTCAATAGAGTAATTCAATAGGTTGACTAAGGGAACACGCGTTGAATCTTCTTCTTCTTTCTGGCGTTACGTCCCCACTGGGACAGAGCCTGCTTCTCAGCTTAGTGTTCTTATTAGCACTTCCACAGTTATTAACTGAGAGCTTACTATCCCGAGCAGAAGAAAATAACTACTGAATTCCAAATTGAGGTATTACATACCAGATAATTTCCAATACTTACAACCTGAATGAGGTATAAATGAGCCCTGCATAAGAGGTAAAATACCTCAAATAATACCTTTTGCATATTCTACAAATACCAAGCTGATAACTAGATCAGGTATTGTGATACCTAAATAATACTTGATGGATTTTCATATAAAAGTGAAATTTTTCAATACTAGTTCAATACCTTAAGCAGTCCTCAATAGCTGTCGAATACCAAAATGAAGTATTTTTAATTGTTTTAAACATTTTTTTCAAATACCATTATAATACCAAAATTAGGTATTGATAACTGAACAATACCTAATTCTGGTATGATACCAAAATATGGTATGCATAAGTTATTGGCGAGTTATTCTTTCCTCCTCGGGATGCCAATGACCATTTTTGCATGTGTATATCGTGTGGCAGGTACGAAGATACTCTATGCCCTGGGAAGTCGAGAAAATTTCCTTTACGAAAAGATCCTCGACCGGTGGGATTCGAACTCACGACCCTCAGCTTGGTCTTGCTGAATAGCTGCGCGTTTACCGCTACGGCTATCTGGGCCCCTGAGTCGTATGTGACTAATATAATGACAAGGCAGTACGAAGCGCTGAAGAATGACTTATACTTCTTTCGAGTGTCGCAACATGTTGAAAACCATGTTTTTTCTTTCTTTTTTTGATAATAAAGTCCTCACTGGGACAGAGCCTGCACCTTAGCTTAGTGTTCTTATGAGCACTTCTACAGTTATTAACTGAGGTCTTTCTTTGCCAAAGTTGTCAGTATCGCATTCGTGTATCGTGTGGCAGGTACGATTATACTCTATGCCCAGGGAAGTCAATTTCCTTTACGAAAAGTTCCTGGACCGACCGGGAATCGAACCCAGACACCTTCAGCATGGCTTTGTTTTGTAGCCGCGGACTCTAACCACTCGGCTCAGGAAGGCCATATATGTTGACGCTAATGTTGAACTTAACTCATCTACTAGGAAATTTTTAACCTACCCTGTACCCAAAAGTTGCTAAGGTCCAATAAAGGCTATAAATACGGAAAAGTCTTCACAGTTACTCATTGCAATCGTAACAGTTAGTATTATTTATAAAATATTGATATAGCCCAACTAGCTGTCCCCTGGCTGTTCCGGCTAACTTTGTGCTGCCCTAGAATTTAAACTTCTATTGTTGGGTAATGAATTATTGGTCACATTATCGCACTCTAGACCTTTACCAATACTTTTGTGATCATTTGTAGCATACATTACTAAATTTATATTGTTCACAAACCTACCATTTTACATGTGGCATTTCCGGTCTTTTGGTTGTCAAAACCACGTAAGAGTCCCAATTCCCAATAACCCATTCTCAAGCTAACTCGTGAAGAGGAAGCCTCAATGCTTAAAATACGTTAAGAATAGTAAGATAAATTTGTTATTGTTTGGATTCATTTATTTCAAAATCATAACACTTGCGGAGCTTAATTTTACATACCCTCTTTAAAAATCAACACTCGAATCAAATCTTTCTTCAAAAGATTCTTGCACATAACCCTGCTAATCTATCTACCATAACAGGGTTTGATTCCTACACAAGTTGATTATTCATCTGTAAACTTTCATTTTTTCGATCGAAAACTGTACCAGTGAAGTTAAGACGGTTGAGTGTTAATGATGCTATAATTAGTGAAGACAAACGAAAACAAATCATACTTTGGGAGCTAAACAAACGTATCCAAGATAACAATGACAAACATTTAAAATTAAGCTCTATAACTGCTGCGATTTGCAATTCCAATAAATAAAAAAATAATAACGGATGTTCTGAACTTTGCATTATTATCTTCCATTTTGTAATGTTGCTTTTACCATCGTTAATTTCATTTAATTCCATACCCTGCTACCCATAACCAAAAATTAAAATTGGGGACGGATCTGGTGTAGTGGTTAGAACACACGCCTCTCACGCCGAGGACCTGGGATCGAATCCCATCCCCTAGATAGTCACTAAAAATTTCAAATGACTTTTTGGAAGGGAAGTAAAGCCGTTGGTCCCGAGATGAACTAGCCCAGGGCTAAAAATCTCGTTAATAAAGATAAAAAAAAAAAAAAATTAAAATCGGAAAGTATTGTCAACCTGCGTGTCCATGTACATCATGAATTGCATGTAAAATAATCTGAATCGTGAGAACATCGGTTCTCCAAACTATCCAAAATATTGTTGAATAAAAACTAATTTGCTTACATGAAGAAATTTTCTCCGTAATGCATTATAACACTATAGTTAAGTACAATTTTTCAAATTGATAAAAAACTTTTTTTTTCGAACATAAAATTATATAAATAAATATAATAAAACGTATATTTAACATTTAAGAGATTTTTTCTTAAGAATTTTTAAAATTGACCTGGCAAGTACGACACAAATTTAAGCTGAACTAAGACTGTTAGTGTAATGTTGATTTAAAAACAATAATTGTTCCATCGATCCATAATTAACATTTTTTTAAGTAATCAATTTTAAAGCTTTTTCTTATTTGTATATTTTGAAAAACTTTCAATGTGTGTGTGTAATTGGGTCATACACTGATAGGCAAAATGAAGTGCCCACCTTACCAGTTTTCGAATTTCTCTCACCAAATCGGTACAAATTAAAGTTAACACACCTAAATCTTTTGTGATATTTTATTTTTGATGTTCTTTTAAAGTTGCACTTACGAAATTTTGATAAAAAAAAAGAATTTTACTTAAAGGAAAAAAAATCAATTTGTATTGAAAAAAAAGTAGTGACAAAAAAAGTGCCCACTTCCTTCTTGGCTCCAGAAAAGATGATTTAAGAAAAATAAAAAGCAATTTAATAGTTAATGTGTCCTCCTTTGGCCTTAAGGACTTGCTGGAGGCTCTTCGGCATGCTTCTCACCAGGTTTTGTAGGTGTTGTGGATCTAGTTCTTCCCAGGCACGCTCCAAGGCTTCAAAATAATTATTTTTGTTGGTAACACCAGTTTTGTCAACCCTGGCATCGAGAATCACCCATAAATTCTCGATGGGGTTGAGGTCCGGGCTTTGTGGAGGCCATTCTAGCGGTTTAATTCGACAAGACCGGAAGAAAGACTTGGTCTTCTTGGCAGTATGCTTCGGGTCGTTGTTCTAGAGAAATATGAATTTCTCTTCAAGGCCCGTCTGGATCAGCGAAACCTCCAGATTTTCCCGCAAGATGTTAATGAATCTATGACAAAAGGACGAAAGACAAAAGGTCGAAAGGACAGAAGGTCGAAAGACAAAAGGTCGAAAGGACAAAAGGTCGAAGAACAAAAAAGAAGGGACAAAAGGTCGAAAATCTTTTTTCAAAGAAGGAAAAATTTCCACCAAGCAAATTATTTTCGACGTTTTGTCTTTCGACCTTTTGTCCATAAGCCATCTTGCCATTCGCTTTGCGGATCACCACAATAGGAGCTGTCCACTCCGGACGCTTCGGCCGAAACACAGGGGCCATCTCGGTCTTCAGCTGGAACTGCAGCTTCGCTTTCTTGCAAAGTCCAAGACTACCTGCGAACACTTTCGAAAAGTCTGCTTGAAGTTTGCTCACGGAGGCTGGAGTACTGCTGACACTGTTGCAAATCGTTTTGAACGGGACCGACCACAATCCGAACTTATGGATCATGCCAGAACCCAGTAGATGCAACTTCTCTCTCGTCACTCGGACTACGCCACGCAAAACTCATCCATTGATAGAAAGATCGCATACAAACTCACCTTCAATCTGCAGAGGTCAACCACTAGCTGACTTGGTGACGACCATTGACACAGACGTTGAAGGGCTGCCAATCTCCCTTCACGATTCCGAAGAAATGATGGTGATGTTGGAACCGGTATTGATTTGAAGGTGCACTGGTGATCCATTGATTCCAACCGGAACGTACTTCCGACGATGTTACACGCTACAGAAGTTGACGGCCACTATTTTCGTTGCCACTGCATTCGGGTTCCGTCGCCAGGGCTTGACCCTCGCTGCGGTCCTGCAGTAACCCACTTTATGGCTAACACTCGAAATATATAACTATTTGCATTCAGGTACCGTGGGGGAATTGTACCAGTGAGGTAAGTGGATCATTTCTCCATATAAACTATAATTACTTGAATATTTTGAATGTTCTTGCACCATTGTTTCTTTTTAGGTTATGTTTTTGCGTTCACACTGGTACTACTGAAAAACTGGTATTAAACGTGACCTAACACAAGCAAACTTGATGACTGCAAAAATCAATTAAATTTATTTTCTGGCAATCAAAAATTCATTGTATCTCTGCCTAAAATCGAATACTTTTAGTTTTTTTCAACACATACTAAACATTCCAGTTCGAATTGAATGAACCATAATGAAAAAATAAATGATTTTTATAAATAAATACAGATATATTGAACATGATACACTTCCTCATACTTTTGGACGGGATGGGGTAAGTGAATCGAGTATTATTATCATATATTGGCAGACGCGAATTTGAATAAGTTAAAATATGTTGTTTTCCTTTATATTTTCTCATTCCTTGCTTAAATTTGTAAAAATGGCCGAAAAAAAAACTAATCCACCTTAAAGTATTGTACAGTCTTTCTCTGCCGTGAATCGCAAGTCAGTGCCATCTGCATTTTTGTCAAAATTGAGTTGAGTTCAGTTTCCAACATATCTTCCAATGCCCCTTCAGCTGCACTAATCATACAATATAATTTGTTCCGCAGCGTGTAACACAAAAATGAACCGTGTTCTGATTATTTTTATATTTTTCTCGGATAGATATCATAGTGAAAAGTAAATTGTGGAAGTTTCATTAAGATTGGATCATGTTCAAATCTTCTGGATTTTTTTAAATAATCGTATGGAAAACGAGTTTGTAAACTTCGAAGTCGATTTTCTCAATGCCTACTTTTTACAGATGGGACTGACTTGCGACTCACGGCAGATTCTGGTATAAGAAGTAAATTTTCAAGTCGCTCATACTCAATACATCACAATCAGAAAATTCGAAACAAATAACGGTTTGAAGTATATTAGTCCATCATTTGTTATCCACAGAAAAAAGTCTGAATTACATAATTCACATTAGCTGTGCATAACAATAAAGTTGACTATTGATTTTTCTGTATCCACTTACCCCACGGTACCTTATTTGCTGAAATGATGGAACACATATATTAGATGCTACCTCTGTATGAAATTAGCTTCGAAAATATCCGAATTGATGTAGTTCTTATCGTAAAGAACGCCAAAATACTATTCTGCTAGAACACTAATCAATTGGAAGAGAGAATCATAACAAAAATGGAACAAAATTTAAAATTGCAATAAAATCTTTTGAAATTAGTTATTATCGAAATAACAATTATTGCTAAGATTGTCACAACGCATCAGAGTTCATTTTATAATACATGTGAATCGGGGTGTCTCCAATTAAAAGGTAAACGTGAAGTAAATATATTGTCAAATACCGTTTTGATTCATATTACGGACAGCTTTTTATTACGGACACTCTTATTTGTATGGGAAACATTTCACACGAAATGTTTCAATTTTTGTCGTTCAAAAGTTCGCACTTTTGTAGCTCATTTCAATAAGCTTTTTTCATCGATATCTATGAAAATTAACATTGTTCAACTGCATTACACGTTATTTTAGTGGTTTGACAATTTCAATTGATGATTTGACTTCTCGATTTATGGTTTTCATGAGCTGTCCGAAATTTGAATCAAAGTGTCCGGAGTTTAAGGAAAAATTAAGGAAGTGTCCGGAATAAGAATCATGAAAAGTCCACACGTTTGTATTTATTAAAAATTATTCACGTTGCGAAATCAAAATCTTCGCTCACATTTCGAAAGCTAAGTGTTTTCAAAGCTTGATAATTCGCAGGAATCATACAAACAGATTTATTTTATATGCTTTATGGTCAGTTGTACTCCACTGAAGCCTTAAGTGTCCGTAATATGAATCAAAACGGTACTCATTTAACTGCATCTTGTACATTTAAACTTGCTTTTTCAAGTACGCTTAAACTTTTTCCCGTGTCGCATATATTTGAAATGAAAGCATTAACATAATTTTGCAAAAAAATATTGATGCGTGCAATTGCTTGAACTTTGGAGTATACATTTCTGCACAAGTTTGTATTTAGTTCAATCAAATAGCAAATTTTGCTCTAATTCAGTTAGGGGAAATAACATTGTTTGTTGTATTTTAGTAATTCATCCAGGGTTTAAATTATAACATATTTCGTTCAAATCTTGTTTAATGTAGAGGAAATCTTGATATATATTTTGCTAATTTTGCTTAAAAAAACGTTTAGGTTAACGTATTTAATAAACGCTAACGTTATTATCAAAATCTGTCAACTCTGTCGTAATACGCTGGTCGGGAAATACCACGACCATGGTACGACATTTGCTCAACATATACCAACCATTTATTCATTTATTGGTATTACATTGTTATCACAATAAAACTGTTTCAATCCTCTCATGCGATACCTATTTTATACTATTGGAGAACTATTGATCATCTAAATTGGTTGAAGATATTTATAAGTTTAATAATATGGCTTTCCTTTTCTTTTCAGGTAAGTGGAGTAATAATCAATCGTGAAACAAACTGTAGCTACAGGTATTTATTGATTGGAAAATATTTAACTTGTTGAAATACCAATTCAATTTTCACTTAAAGAAGCTTATGAGCGATGATATTAAAAATGCGCAGCCTAGTCGCTCCATTTACAACTTTGTAAGACCACAAACGATTTGTTCAATTAGTGATCATGCCCCCGTCATATGTCTTGCTCACGATCGGTTGTGGGTAGCCGCTAGCACGAGTGCAAGCATTATGCACTTTTAACTATCGCACTTGCTTTTCAACGAGATGCAAATCGACACTGTGTTTAAGATTTTCGCTCATTTCCTTTTCCGTTGCGGTGTGCCGCCGACTAAACGGGTGGAATAGTACCCAGGTTGGAAGAAAATGCAGCCTTGTGGGGTGGTTCATTCCAAAGAAAATGACTAGTAGTGAAATGCTACACAAAGCTACGTGGGCTCTAAGAGATGGAAATTCAATTAAACTTATTTTAAGAGAACGTTACTTAGGGATCTGAGATTTCGAGAAATAAAAACAGCATAGAACTTTGTAATAACGTTTATCTTTGAAATGGCTCATTACTTTTAAAAGCAAGACAAAGAACCACCCTCATAACAATTTTGTAGACTAACTACCAACCGCACAGCTACTCGACCACACGGTTTCTCCGTGTACTTTGCGGTTACCCCAGGAGGGTAATCAACCGCGGTAATATGAGAATCCTAGTTGCTTTATGTGCTGCTTCTGGTTGTTTGTTCATTGGGCTGCAATTACACGACAACAGCTTCCACTGGTGTTTGCAAAGCATGTGAAAATCATAATCATAACACCAGCTTGGCTGGCCAACTGGCAATCTCCCTCATTCGTCGGACGTCTAGACTCTAGACAGTATGGAAAGTGGTTCGTCTGCGGATTGCATCGATTTTGGGACCGGGATGAGATTTATCGTTGTCGAGCTTCAGATTGGACCAAAGGGAAAAAATGTTTTCAGCAATATCTAACGCCATTGTTCCAACTTCGAGCCAGACATAGTCTATGCCGAGAGATTCCCGAATTCTACACACGCAGACAATCGCCAAATGATACATTTTTGGCACACTGCTACGAAGCAGCAGTATTCCGCACAGGAAGTAGCAAGTGTAGTAAACGGGGGCCGAAAAAAAGTTCATTGAAAGGTTGTGAAACTATTGAGCTTATGATACTAATTTTTGACAAATCTTTTTCTAGGATTAGCAATGCATACTGTCGATTCTGACAAGCTCAGCTATTTTTTTTTCTATATTCTCGCTGTTATTTTGCACTTTTTGTTTCCTCGCTTGAATCAAAGAGCCTGGGCTGATGGCTAATTCGATTTGATATTCCGAAGATTTGTCTAAAGCTTCGAACTGATTGCTCATTTTGATGCAATTATCAACATTAACCATTTCACCCTTGGAAGAAAGCGCGCATTTCGAAAAAAAAAACGTCCTTTCTTCCATATATGCCACGTTTAGTGACAGTTTTAAATCCCACTTTTTTGAAAGGAAGTTGTGAATTCAGAGATTCACCCTTCCTTTTGTTTGTAATTACAACTACAGGGTGATTACTATATCCTGTCAGTAAAATAAGTAATCATAGAAAAAAAAATGGTTATATGAATTTTAATTACCAGTGCATATCCAGTTCAGGACATCTATAATATTTGTTTTCACTATACATAGATATCAAATTATTTTTTTACCTCAATTTCCAGCCACATGCATTGTTTTAGAAGCATTACAGTTAACACGCACGTTATTCAAAAGCATATATTTTAACCAAAAAATACATATTTTTTTCGCTAAAATTTTCCATAATCAATCTCATTCTATTCCCTAGTAAGTCTAAAAGATTGTGGTAATATGCTGTTTCAATCAGGCAATTTTTTCAGCGAAGTTTAATCAAAAATACATATCTGTGGAAAACGTGCGTGCCAGGTGCAATGCCTTTAAAACAACACATATGACTAAAAACTAAGGTAAATGAAAAAAAGATTTAATCTTTACTTTGTCAAAACAAACTTTATAGATGTGCAGGAACAGGATACATCTTTTATCTACGAACATTTACTTTACTGACAGGAATTAGTAATCACCCTGTATATTTAGTGAATAAACCAAAGAAGGAGAGACCTTCTAAAGAGGTTTTTGCTAAAGAATATGTCCAAGATGGACTACCACGCTTAACATTCACTAAAGGGTTCAACGAAAAATCGAAGGTAGTGGTCCAAACAAGGATCAAAAAGGGATCAATAGGTTGAAAATACGATTTTTGTAGTACTGAAAAGTACTGTATTGTAGCATGGAGAAGTACTGTTGTATTGCTTCAGGTAGTTGCTATAACTTCTGAGAGGAGAAAGAATTTGTGTACGCATTGCATGAGGGTACGATTCGCACTGAATCGATTCGCAGTTACTTTTCAGCAATGAAGCATAACCTCCTTTCAGCAGCAACTAGAAATGCTCATGATTCTAATAGTCCCCACTGGCAGACTCCCCTCTTCCCCCAACAAGCACGAGGACATTCGCCCACGCACATTGGAACTATGTGGAAAGTTATAAATCAAAGTTATACGGTCCAGTAGCGCGCTCATCGTCCATGGCAAATGCTTGAGCCTTTTCCGCCTTCTTTACCGGAGACACATAACCCGAACGACCGTTCGTTGCTCCTCGCAGTTCTAATAAAGCAGCACGATTGGTTGAGAAAACTACTCGTGGCGCATTTTAAGTGCTGCAATCACTTAATTGGCTTTTGTTCTGATGCTTTCTCAATGGAACAGATTTTGTAGACATTCATATCTATTGTCTGAAATTGAAAACTACTCTGTAGGATATACATTATTGCACTGTGATTTTGGAATTAAAGCCATCGTAACATTAAGTTGAGTAGCAGACTCTGCTCCAATGAGAATGTAATACAGAGAAGGAGAAGAAATTCAGATTCATTTTCATTAAATTAGTTAACATCTAAACCGATAACATTTAATCAACAATTTCACGCCACAATACTCGGTTCGTGGCCGCATCGCTCCATCCTCGGTTCTGCCCAACGCTCACCAAATCGGTACGCACTTGATCTGCCCACCTAGCTCGCTGCGCTCCACGCCTTCTTGTACCAACCGGATCCGAAGTGACCACCATCTTTTCAGGGTTGCTGTCCGGCATTCTTGCAACATGCCCTGCCCATCGTATCCTTCCAGCTTTGGTCACCTTCTGGATACTGGGTTCCCCGTAGAGTTGGGCGAGCTCGTGGTTCATCCTTGGCCGCCACACCGATTTCCTGCCAAAGATAGTCCTAAGCACCCGACGTTCGAAGACTCCAAGTGCTTGCATGTCCTTCTCGAGCATCGTCCACGATTCATGCCCGTAGAGGACTACCGGCCTTATGAGCGTTTTGTTCATGATACTTTTGGTGCGGGTGTGAATCTTTTTTGACCGCAGCTTCTTATGGAGGCCATAGTAAGCCCGACTTCCACTGATGATGCGCCTCTGTATTTCACAGCTAACGTTATTGTCAGCCGTCAGCAAGGATCCAAGGTAAATGAACTCGTCGACCACCTCGAACGTATCTCCGTCTATCGTAACACTGCTACCTGGGCGTGCCCTGTCGCGCCAGGCCCCACCAGCTAGCATGTACTTTGTCTGAGCCGCATTCACCATCAATCCAACCTTTTTGCTTCCTCGCGTTTCAGGCGGGTGTACAGGTCCATCACCTTTTCAAATGTTCAGCCGACAATGTCCATATCATCCGCGAAGCAAACAAACTGACTGGATCTCGTATAAATCGTACCCCGGCTGCTGATCCCGGCTCTCCGCATAACACCTTCTAGCGCAATATTGAACAACAGGCACGAAAGTCCATCACCTTGTCTTAATCCCCGGCGGGATCCAAACGAACTGGAATGTTCGCCTGAAACCTTCACACAATTTTTCACACCTTCCATCCATTTCACACCTCTTATCAGTCTCGTGAGCTTCCCGGGAAAGCTGTTCTCGTCCATGATTTTCCATAGCTCTACGCGGTCGATACTATCGTATGCCGCCTTGAAATCGATGAAAAAGTGATGCGTTGGGACCTGGTATTCACGTTATTTTTGGAGGATTTGCTGTACAGTAAAGATCTGGTCCATTGTTGATCGGCCGTCAACGAAGCCGGCTTGATAACTTCCCACGAACTCGCTTACTAAGGTGACAAACGACGGAAGATGATCTGCGATAATACTTTGTAGGCCGCATTTAGAATGGTGATCGCTCGAATGTTCTCACAATCAAACTTATCGCCTTTCTTGTTGATGGGACATATTACCACTTCTTTCCACTCCTCCGGCAGCTGTTTCCCAGATTGAGCCTATCAGCCGATGAGTTCAGCTTCGATACCATCCTTACCAACAGCTTTATTGTTCTTGAGCTGGTGGATGGCATCCTTAACTTCCCTCAAAGTGGGGGCTGGTTGGTTTCCATCCTCCGCAGTACTGACGAAGGCATTTCCTTCGTTGTGCTGACCTTCATTGCCTGTTTTCTCAGCGCCATTCAGATGTTTGTCGAAGTGCTGCTTCCACCTTTCGATCATCTCACGCTCGTCTGTCAAAATGCTCCCATCATTATCCCTGCACTTCTCGAATCGAGGCACGAAGCCGTTTCGGGATGCGTTGAGCATGTGATAGAACTTGCGTGTTTCTTGAGACCGGCACAGCTGTTCCATCTCCTCGCACTCCGTCTCCTCCAGGCGGCGTTTTTTCTCCCAAAAGAGACGGATCTGCTGTTGCCGTTTCCGTCTATAAAGCTTCATGTTCTGCAGCATGACCGCCCGCGCTGCGTTCTTCTCCTTAAGAATCTGCCTACATTTCTCGTCGAACCAATCGTTCCGCCCCACGAACCCGACATTGCTCTCAGCTGCATTGTTGATGGCTGCCTTCACTGTTCTCCATCAGTCCTCAAGAGGGGCTGCATCCAGCTCACCCTCTTCCGGTAATGCAGCCTCGAGGTGCTGCGCGTATGCAGCTGCGACATCTGGTTGTTTGAGCCGCCGTAGGTCGGAGAGTTTTGGGCGCAGTTTTACCATCACCAGTGGTCAGAGTCGATGGGTCCACGATAGGTCCTGACGTCGATAATGTCGGAGAAGAGCCATCCATCAATCAGAACGTGGTCGATTTGAGATTCTGTCTGCTGTGGTGATCTCCAGGTGTTTCGGTATGGAAGGCTGTGCTACGAATAGCCATATTCTTGGAGGCGGCGTAATTAATTTGTCGTAAGCCATTTTCGTTTGTCAGCCGGTGGGCGCTGAACTTTCCAATCGTCGGTTTAAAATCCTCCTCCTAGCCAACCTGAGCGTTTAGATCTCCTATTATGATTTTAATGTCATGGCTTGGGCAGCGGTCGTACTCGCGTTCGAGCTGCGCGTAAAATGCGTCCTTGTCATCATCAGTGCTTCCGGAGTGTGGGCTATGCACGTTGATGATGCTGAAGTTGAAGAACCGGCCTTTGAGCCTCAACTTGCACATTCTTTCCTTGATCGGCCACCACCCGATCACGCGCCTTTGCATATCACCCATCACTATAAAAGCTGTTCCCAGCTCACGTGTGTTGCCGCAGCTCTGATAGATGGTATGATTACCTCTGAACGTTTGCACCATTGAACCTGTCCAGCATACCTCCTGCAGCGCTACGATGCCGATACCGCGGGTCTTTAGTACATCTTAGAGTATGCGAGTACTTCCGATGAAGTTGAGAGATTTGCAGTTCCACGTACCGAGTTTCCAATCGCTAGTCCATTTTCGTCGCTGTGGTCTTTGCTGATTGTTCTGGTCCGTATTCTCTCGTTGACGTTCCTGTGCTGGTGTATTCTAACCCCTAGATTTCCAGAGGACCATTCCCCCTGAATGTTCAGAAGGCCATAGTGCGCAGTTTAGCTTAAAGTCCTTCACTGGCACTCGATGATGTTCAGCCGCCCCTGACAATGGCCTGACATGGGGAACAGACGCTGTTGTGAGCCGCTTCTATCATGGAGTGCAGACGCTCCAGGTTTGCAAAAGCAAACCCTCCTTCCCTGTCGGCATATAACAAAAGCTCCCAGCCGGGATTCCGCTGTCACGAACTGTCACTGTGAGCCCAGATCTCAAACATTGGACTAGCATGGAAAAAGCGCGTAACTGATCAAAACACATTTTCGCATATCATCAAAAGTGACAAAAATCGAATGAAAATCAATTCATGCACATAATGCAAGTAAAATCACGCGAGCACCTTTCAACCTGATTGAATCTGAAGCATTGAAAAACGCATCGTTTTACTTTTTCCAATGAAAATGAATATTTAGTGCATAGAAAACTGTGGTTCTTTTCCCATGTTTGTCAGGAAAGATCGAAAGTACACAACAAAAGAAAAATAGCGATTTTCCCCGAGCCTGCATTGATTGTTGTTGGCAAGCTGGAATTATCTTGCAGTTCAAACAACCGTTGTTCTTTATTTCGTGTATAGTATCTGTGCCTCCCTCCCAGGTACGCCACACAGTGCTTCGAATGTATGTATGAGGTATCAGAAGGCCGGCTCCAAAGGCACGTTCCCCACCAGTTGGGAGATTTGTGCCATCGCCATATTTGAGCCTATTTCATCATCTACCCGATGGGAGAGGAAAGGGAAGGGAAAGATGGGAGGAAATAGGAGTGGGGTCCCTTGAAGAGGGAAGATCGCATAAGCGAAATGAGAGCATGTAGCTCCATACCACAATGGGTTCGAACAGCGCCCTAAAAAGGGCACTGCAAAACGCATGAGCGTAAAGAGAGCCTATAGCTCATTACCACAGCGGGTTAAGAATAACAGAATGTCCTGAAGATTCAGGCTTCTGAATTCAGTTTCACTTAATAAGTGTTTACCAAGTAATTGGAATCGCATTTGCGCAAAAACTGGACAGTTACATATCAGGTGATACGAAGTTCCATAATCGGAGTCACAACTATCACACACAAATGAGTCAGCACGCTGAATATTTGCCATGTGATAGTTGAGTCGGCAGTGGCCTGTCAACGCTCTGACCAAGAGACTGCAATTCTGCTTTGACAGATTTGTTAAATACTTCGCCACCTTTGGAGATGGCTCAGTAATATACAATTTTGTTTGACGACACGACTCCAAACTATTCCAATATTGCTTGTGCTGAGTTGCCGCCCAAGAGTTTATCTGAAGCTTCACCCAGCACTTCGAAATTGGAATAGCCGGCTCAGGGCCAATGAAGTCATGCGATGCTCCATCGCGAGCTAGCTCATCAGCCAATTCATTTCCAGCGATGGAAGAATGGCCAGGTACCCATACAAGGTTTACAGAGTTGACTGAATTCAGTTCCTCAATTTGAGTTCGACATGCGATGACAAGCTTCGACCTTGAGTTGGCCGAAGCGAGAGCTTTTATAGCAGCCTGACTATCTGAACAGAAGTATATGACTTTACCCATTACGCGCTGTTGGAGTGCTGATTGCACTCCACACATAAGAGCAAATATTTCCGCCTGAAAAACGGTGCAGTTTCTACCAAGTGAGTAAAACTGATTCAGCCTTAGCTCACGAGAATATACTCCTGCACCAGCTCTACCTTCAAGAAGGGAGCCATCAGTGTAACATACTATATTGCTTGATATACTTCTTTCCAAATAGCCAGACGTCCACTCTTCCCGTGAAGGGAATTGTGTGGTAAATGTCCTGTAAGGAAAGTTACAAGCAATTGTGAGATCACTTGGAGCAAGGACAATTTTGTCCCAATTCACCAAAAGTGGAAACAACGAAGTGTGTGTAGATCTACGATTCACTGGATTTTTCTCCAGTAGATCCAGTACCCATAAACGGTAAGAGCAAGAAAGTGCTTCTTGTTTAAGATATATGTGTAGTGGCGCAACGTCGAAAAGGGCCTCGAGCGCTGCTGTGGGAGTTGTAGAGAACGCACCAGACATCGCCATCAAGCACATCCTTTGGAGATGGCCCAATTTTGATTGGATTGTTCTCACTTCGCCCTTTTGCCACCACACAAGACATCCATATGCCAATATTGGTCGAACAACTGTTGTGTAAATCCATTTGATATATTTGGGTTTGAGGCCCCAAGTTTTACCAAAGGTTCGCCGGCATTGACCGAAGGCCATGCAAGCTTTTTTGACTCTGAAATCAATGTGAGGTGTCCATGAAAGTTTGGAATCTAGAATGACTCCAACATACTTTACTTGATCAGTCACATTAATCTCAGTGCCAAAAAGACGTAAAGGTCGAATTCCATCGCGGTTTCGTCTTTCCGTAAAAAGAACAATAGATGTTTTATTCGGGTTAACCGAAAGGCCATATTGGCGACACCAACTCTCGACTACCTGAAGAGCACTTTGCATCAGGTCGAATAGGGTGCTTATGCACATACCAACTATCAGAGCTAGATAGTCGTCGGCAAATCCATAGGTTGGAAAACCGCAATTATTGAGTTGCCTCAATAGCGTATCTGCTACGAGATTCCACAAAAGTGGTGATAAGACTCCCCCTTGGGGGCATCCGCAAACACTCAATTTTCGAATCGCTGCTTGACGCAATGTCGAGAAGAGATGTCGGTTTTTGAGCATTTGATGAATCCAATTGGTAATCATTGTAGGTAGCCCATGGTTTCGTGCGGCTTCCAATATGGCATCGAAAGACACGTTATCAAAGGCACCCTCAATATCCAAGAAAACACCCAAGCAGGATTGCTTCTGAGCGAATGCTTTCTCGATATCGTATACAACTTTGTGTAAAAGAGTCACAGTGGACTTTCCAGATTGGTAAGCATGTTGATTCACATGAAGAGGCATGTTTGCCAAATAAACATCACGGATGTGATGATCGATAATGCGTTCCAGACATTTCAGAAGAAAAGAGGTCAGACTGATTGGTCTAAAACTCTTCGCTTCCTCATACGACGCACGTCCTCCTTTTGGGATAAACTTTACAGTAATATCACGCCAGGATTTGGGAATGTACCCGGTAGCAAAACTGCTTACAAGTAGCTTTTTCAAAACATGTTTGATAAACTCAAATCCCTTTTGGAGCAGAACAGGATAAATCCCATCCGCTCCTGGAGATTTAAAAGGAGCAAAACTATTAAGTGCCCATTGAATCGATTCAGTAGTTACGATACTGCGAGCCGAGGCCAGAGACTCGTAACTACATGAAAAGACATTTGGTTCATCCGTAGATGCTATGTCCACACATCCGGGGAAGTGTGTATTGAATAAACATTCTAAAACTTCTTCATCGGAAGAAGTAAAGTCACCATTAGGTAAGCGAATTTCGTTCACTTGGAAATCCTTAGATTTTGCAAGAATTTTGTTCAACCGACTGACTTCACTCAAACTGGAAACATTTGTACAAAGGTTTTTCCAGCCGGATCGTTCAGCAGAACGAAGAGCCTTCTTGTAAGCCTTGCGAGCTGACTTGAACGACTCTGATCCAGCTGAACGGCGTCTGTTCCAACTCCTTCTACATTGTTTCCTGAGTCTAGTCAGATCGGAATTCCACCATGGGGTCCCTCTTGTAGTCTTTACAGACCGCAGAGGACATGCTTCTTCAAAAGCTTCCATAATGTAGGATGTTGTAGTATCAACGGCATCATCCAGATCACTTGGATTTTCAATGGACGGAGAATATCCATGAAATTTGGTCGCAACCAATTCAATGTAGAGTTCCCAGTTTGTTGACCGGGGATTCCTAAAACGCAAAGTCTGCGCAGTTACATTTGAATGTTCAAAGAAGATGTAGCGATGATCAGATAATGATTCCTCATCTGATACATGCCAATTCGTCAACTCGTGACTGATTCTATTCGAGCAGAGCGTTATGTCTAACACTTCTTCTCTATTAGAAACCATGAAGGTTGGGCGATTGCCTATGTTAAGTAATCCAAGGTCTGTACTACTTAAGTATTCCATCAGACTGGAGCCTCTCAAATTGATATCTGAGCTGCCCCAGATGATGTGATGAGCATTGGCATCACTGCCCACAATCAGCGGAAGGCCTTTTGTTACGCAGTGTACGACAACTCGTTTGAAGTCATCCGTTGGGGATGGTTCATCATGTGGTAAATATACCGAACAATAGACGTATTTCCTGTTGAGGTAACCAACAGAAACATCGATTGTGACAGCACATACATCTCTGGTAGTTAACTCAGAAATGAATGTAGCAACGATTGCTTTATTAACGAGCACGCATGCGCGGGGCATGGAGCGCGAGTTTGCCATTTCAAGTTTGCTAAAAGTAGCAAAAACTGGGTCCACAAGGTTACCTAGATAGAAGTTCCCTCTACGAAAGTAGGGTTCTTGAACTAGCGCCACTTGGGCTGCACCATTTTGCATGAGTCTGCAAAGATTGATCGTTGCTGTTCTTTTATGCTGAAGATTGATCTGAGCTAACCTAACCGTAGCCACTACCCAAACTAGGCAGGATTAAGCTTTTTGCAATCTCAGTACGAAAAAGACCAGCAACGAAAAAACCAGATCGGTATCTATTTAAAGTCGCCAAAGGCGAAAGAGCACAGAATACACTGTGTAAAACGCATAATGCGAATCCATATAGGTGATAATTTAAATTAAATGTCAACATATTCATAATCCCACCCTTATTAAGCCTCAGGATAGAGACTGAAGAAGGGCAGCCGATTATCTCGGAGAAACACAAGGTCACCTGCACCATTGCTCCGGGTAGCACAGGAAGGACTCAATACTGTGGAGGGCGCCCTGGTACCCCACAGGCTCCGTTTGCGGTTAGGTTTTATTTAGACCCCCCTAACCATTCATTCTTAGGCACGGTACGCATCACACCATAAATTAGGGGTCACCTGTGAGGTGGACTTTTACCACCGGAACAGGCAGTCCGTAGTGTTAATTCTTAGCCAGTTGAAACAACCGCTACCGACACTACGCGGCTATCTAGGCTGCTCGGGAAAAGGAGGTTAATATTGATGATTAACTCCTGACGTGCCCAAGCAGCCAACAGTTGGCAAGCTGGAATTATCTTGCAGTTCAAACAACCGTTGTTCTTTATTTCGTGTATAGTATCTGTGCCTCCCTCCCAGGTACGCCACACAGTGCTTCGAATGTATGTATGAGGTACTTACAAAGAAAAGAAATGAGAATTATCGTAAGGTAAACATGCTGCAATGAACATGTGGTCACAGTACTTCAATTAATCTTCATTGATTCTCGCAGGCATTTTCTCAGACATTTCTCTGCAGTCTTATCATAGCATAGCATAGCATAGCATGACTGACTGTACATGTCAATGGTTGCTACTCCGTGATTGATCGGAACTGGTAAGAATTGCACTACGATCCAAATGAATAAGGGATGGGAGTTTCCGCTTACTCTCGAAGTGCAATTTTAGCAGATCTAATATTATTGATCAATAACGGCGCCGGCCCAGTCCTTACAGTCAGTTGGGATGGGGAAGGAATGTTAGGGTGTAATGATTGTTGCTTCTAGAGACCGAGAATACCTCTGCATCTCCACAATCACCACGGGAAGGGTGTTTATTAGTGAGGGAGGAAAAGATCTGGGAGTCACCTCTGGTCGGTGATGCGATCCATGGACAAGGGGGAAATATACGACTTATATTTAAAGCTAGTTTTGTATTTTTGTCTCGAGAAGTTTTTGGTAGAAGCTTTAAAAAATAGGTCAACATCTATAATGTCGAACAATTCAAAAGACGTTTTTATTAATGTCGAAAACTGAAAATTACATGTATATATTTCAAATTATATGAAACAGGAATAATGCCGACACTTGTAGTGACGAACCATACATAGTTTGTTTGAAAATGACATATGAGTATTACTGTGCATTTTGTCTCGATATGGTAGAAATTTTAAAAAATACGTCAACATTCACTATGTCGAACAATTCAAAAGATAATTTTTAATAATGTCAAAAAGAGACAAATATATGTATATTGAAATTGTATAAGAAAATAGCATAATGCCGACACTTATAGTGACGAACCGTACAAAGTTTGTTTTAATATTACATAAAAGTTATTATTCACAATTTTGTCTTCCAGAATCTTATTGTGTTGCGTTGCGTAGTAACGGAGTACACCCGATTCGGTTTTTGCACGGGGGATGCGTACCGTGCAAAAAAAGTTTTCAGTTCAAAATTTCAAAAACCGTGCAAGTAACACCATTTCTCGACGTTTCATGCAATAATGCCTCTAAGGGAGAGTCTTATCATCATTTTTGTGTTACAGCTAGGCTACCGAAGCGGTTCTCAAACTTATTGATTCGCTGTCAAGTGACAGTTGGTAGGTGCATAGGCGCTCTGTTCGACCTGAAGCAAAATTCTCGTATGGTAGTTGAGAGTTTGTGTCGACCATATGGCCTTTCAGTTAAATTGTCTTTCTCTTAGTGAGGTTCCCGTTTTGAAAGTATAGAGCTGGTGGGTGCTGGTATATATTCGGTTTAATTCTTGGGTGTTTACTCAGCACAATCAATACTGGAATAGTTTGGAGCAGAAGCGCGTCCACATTCAAAACCAAGGGTAGGAAAAAAGTTGGCAAAATTTTGACTTGATTGTTTTATTTCAATGTAAGTCTGCAAGAGTGTATATTTTTGTGCGGAAGGTTTCTAAAGTCTGTATTTTGACAGAAATGGTCTCTGAAGTCAATTCTTTCTTTATTCTGCTTGTAGTGAATCCTGCAGCCAAATTTATAAGGTTCTAGAGAAAACTTCAAACTTCAAACTTCAGATTCCTCGAGAAAGAGTGTCAGGAATGCTGCTGGTGTTTTCTTTTGAGATTTCCTCTTCCTTACTTTCTGGGACTACTTAAGAGATCCATCCAAAAATTCCTCTTCAGATCTTTTTACCAAATTGCTAAGGAAATCTTCAACGGCAGTGATGTGAAAAACTCAATTTTTCATAACACACGCTTGAGATTTTTCATGCGTGAGTTGTCAATCACGCAACTCAGCAGTCGTAACATCATAGATGAGTTGGCTTATCTGTTTGACTCATTGTATCGTATTTTCACAGTTTACTCACAAACGGCAATAATTTCTTGTTAGTCTAGTAAAATTATCAGGTATCAGAAGGCCGGCTCCAGAGGCATGTTCCCCGCCATTTGGGAGATTTGTGCCATCGCACAATGGTCGGAAAAAAGTGAAGTTTGGCCAAAACTATTTTTATCGCCTTAATCGATGAAATATGTAATCTGAATATGTTATTTGGCGTTTTTGTTGTTTCAGAAGGGATTATTCTCAAATTACGTAACTTTGAAATAAATATTTTTTTAAAATTAAAATTGTTATCAAACCGGGCTGAAAGCACAAATTTTGTTTATATTTGATTGAGTTTGATCAAAATGTGTATGAATAGTGGTTAAATAAATTTTAAATAAACTTTGTATGAAAAATATCGTCAAAATATATGTAAAATATTGAATTATTCAAATAGCTCTTACTTGCAAATCAGCAAATTTCTGCAAAAAATTTAAAGGTTTTTTGTAAGATCTAAGGATGCTTTTTGATGGGCATTATTCGAAATGGCGGCGACATGACGCGACAAGAGTTGTTTTTCATATTCAAAATCACCAAAATTATTAAAATGTAATATTGAATAGTATTAAAACTTAAACCAAATATTTTTTTCCATCCTCTTGCTCGATAAAAGTGTTGAACCATAAGCTTTCAGATAGTGGGTAACTTTGGGGAAATATTGCATTCCTAAATTATAAATTTTGTGCTATATTTTATTGTTACATTTTTCAATGTTTTGACTTCAGCCTGTTTGCCGTCATAAAAATCATAGAAATTTAAATTTTAGTTCAATTTCAATTAGGGATCATGATAGTATAACACATGAGGTATATTTTAAAATTAAAAAAATCATAAAAATCTCAAAAAAGTTTTTGGTAGTTTTGGCCGCCCCTTTATATGGAGCCCGACCATTGTGCATCGCCATATTTGAGCCTATTTCATCATCTACCCGATGGAAGAGGAAAGGGAAGGGAAAGATGGGAGGAAATAGGAGTGGGGTCCCTTGAAGAGGGAAAATCGCATAAGCGAATTGAGAGCATGTAGCTCCATACCACAATGGGTTCGAACAGCGCCCTAAAAAGGACACTGCAAAACGCATGAGCGTAAAGAGAGCCTACAGCTCATTACCACAGCGGGTTCAGAATAACAGAATGTCCTGAAGATTCAGGTTTCTGAAATCAGTTTCACTTAATAAGTGTTAACCAAGTAATTGGAATCGCAATTACGCAAAGATTGGATAGTTACATATCAGGTGATAAGAAGTTCCATAATCAGAATCACAACTATCACACACAAATGTATCAACACACTGAATATTTGCCATGTGATAGTTGAGTCGGCAGTGACCAGTCAAGGTTGTTACCAAGAGACTGCAATTCTGCTTTGACAGATTTGTTAAATACTTAGCCACCTTTGGAAGGGCTCAGTAATGTACAATTTTGTTTGACGACATGACTCAAAATTATTCCAATATTGCTGGTGCTGAGTTGCCGCCCAAGAATTTCTGAAGCTTCACCCAGTTCTTCGAAATTGGAATAGCTGCCTGAGGGCCAATGATGTCATGCGATGCTCCATTGCGAGCAAATTCATAAGCCAATTCATTCCCAGCAATGGAAGAATAGCAAGGACCCATATAAGTTTTACAGAGTTCATTGAATTCAGTTCCTCAAATTGAGTTCGACGTGCGATAACAAGCTTAGACCTTGAGTTGGCCTAAGCAAGAGCAGCCTGACTATCTGACATATTCCTTTACAAATAGCCAGACGTCAACTCGTCCCGCGAAGGGAGTTGTGAGGAACAAAGTGACAAGCAATTGTGGAATTCACTCGAAGCAAGGACAATTGTGTCCCAATTCACCGGAAGTGGAAACATTCAAATCACTAGGATTTCCAATGGACGGAGACCAATTCCCAGTTTGTGGAGTATATGTTCATATAGAGATGTTGCGATGATCAGATGATGATTCATCATCTGATACATGTCAATTCGTCAACTCGTGACTGATCCTGTTCAAGCAGAGCATTATGTCTAACACTTCTTCTCTGGCAGATACCATGAAGGTTGGGCGATTCCCTTAAATAAGTAATCTAAGATTTGAACTACTTAAGCATTCCATCAGACTGGAGCTTCTCAAATTGATATCTGAGCTGCTCCAGGTGATGTGATGAGTATCAGCATCACTACCCACAAATCAGCAGAAGGCCTTTCATAGGCAGTGAACGACAAATCGTTTGAAATCATCCATTGGGGATGATTCATAATGTGGGAAATACACCACAAAACGAAAGACGTATTTCCTATAGAGGTCATCAACAGAAACATCAATTGTGACAGCACATACATCTCTGGTTGTTAACTCAGAAATGAGTGTAGCAACGTCAGCGCTATTTATGAGCACGCATGCACGAGGTATAGCACGCAAGTTTATCATTTCATGTTTTTTTTTTTGAAAGTAACAAAAATTGGGTCCACAAGGTTACCTAGATAAAAGTGTACAAGTAAGGTTTATGCGCCATTTGAACTGTACCATTTGCATGAGTCTACAAAGATTGATCGTTGCTGATATTTTATGCTGAAGATTGATCTAACTAAGCTATCCTAACCGTAGCACCTACCCAAACTAGGCAAGATTAAGCTTTTTGCAATCTCAGAACGAAAAAGACCAGATCGGTATCTCTTAAAAGTCGCCAAAGGCGAAAAGCACAGACTACACTGTATAATACGCATAATGCGAAACCATAGGTGAAAATTTAAACTAAATTACAACGTATTAATAATCCCACCCTTATTTGGCCTCAGGCTTGAGACTGAAGAAGGGCAGAGGATTATCTCGGAGAAAGACAAGGTCTCCTGCACCATTGCTCCGGGTAGCACAGGAAGGGCATAATACTGTAGAGGGTGCCCTGGTACTCCACAGGCTCCGTTTGCGGTTAGGTTTTATGTAGACCCCCCTAACCATTCATTCTTAGGCACGGTAAGCTTAAAGCCGCATGAATTAGGGGTCACCTGTTAGGTGGATTTTTACCACCGAAACAGGCAGTCCGTAGTGTTAATTCTTAGCCAATTGAAACAACCGCTACCGACACTACACGGCTATCTAGGCTGATCGGGAAAAGGAAGCTAACATTGATGATTAACTCCTGACGTGCCCAAACAGCCCGTCAATCACGCAACTCAGCAGTCGAAACATCATAGATGAGTTGGCTCATCTGTTTGACTCATTGTATCGTATTTTCACAGTTTACTCACAAACGGCAATAATTTCTTGTTAGTCTAGTAAAATTATAGTAATCTTTCTAACGTAAACAACAACATTCGGGTTTCACGAGTTTTTGACGGGTTTTGCGATTGAATCATTTTTTACCATTTGAGCTGATTGAGTGATTTTGCATCAAAATCTCAAGCGTGAGATTTGTGAAGCAGATAATCTCTAAGCAGATCTCTAATGAGCGGTATTTCAAAGGGTGCTTTAAGGAATTACATCAGAATTTGCTACAGGAATTACTTGAACACTCTGACGCTCCAGTAACTTCCATAAAGATTATGGTTAAAGTAATTCTTAGTAATTCCTCCATTTATTATATATATTTATTGACTAACTCTAAGAATTTTGTTCAGGCATTTTTGTAGGAAGATCTACAAGAATTCCTACGCCAGTTTCTCCAATTACCTTTCCTGACATTTTCGTATAAATTGCAACGAAAATTCAACCACATTTACCCAGGAATTGCTGTAGTATTTTCATGGTTTGATGCTGCAGTTTTCCCAAGCAATTTCTCGAGTTATTTCTCAAGTCAAATTTTACTGCGTGGTTCGAAAAATAATTTTAAATTTCTCAACAGAGAATACTTTTCTTATCATTCCAAAAAATCCTCCAATCTACCTACACAATCTTTTTCAGGGAATCCACCCGATAATTTTCAAGGAATTTCTGCAGGAGAGTGTGAGGAAATAATTAAGTGTAATTGAATTGACAAGCAGGCCAAGAAAATATCAGTATGAAAACCAAGAACAATAATTCTGTAAGTTATTGTTACATTAATGACGCAGCCGTTAGAGAAAAGAATATCGGGCCCCTGGCAAGGCTTCTGTAAGATACACATCTATATTCTAAACAAATAAGCAATTTGTTTATGAAATCTTCCAATATTTTTTTTGAGAGCTCAGTAGTTCTTATACAAACCTTGTGGGAGTTATTCAAGGGTTACTTTACAATCCAACCAAATTTCATCAGATTTTGTTTTTATAAATTCATCTCGCATTAAAAATTCTAAAAAAACATGTAACTTTCCTCCAGATATCCGTGAAATCTGCCGAATTTTTTTTTAAGAATTTGAGAAATTTCTCAAAAGTTCCCTAGTAGATTTTTTTTATGGAATCCTTAAGAAACCTTCAACGAAAATTTTATGGAATTCCTAGAATATTCCTGGAGTATGCTTGTTGTGCTAAACGAGAAATATAGAAAAGAATGGTGGAACCATTGGATAAACTCTCAGGTTTTTTAAGACTGTCTTGAAAAATATCCGATATAATCTTTGGAGGAATTCTCGATGATACCTCTGAGGTAATTTCTTTGAGCAAATAGCTGAACCAATTCTTGGAGGAAATAATGTAGAAATTCATACATAAATACGAGCAGCTATACTTGTCGTAATTTCATGTGGAATTTCCAAAAAATATCTTTTAAATATTCTTAGTGAAAAGTCTGCCAATATTATCTGGCTCTGAGGAATAACAATCTTATCTATTTGTTCTTGTTAGAGTTATTTGCGTAATATTGGTTCGTTTTTTGACCTCTTTTTCGGTTCTTGTCTAGTTTGCTTTGGTCTCTTTTTTCAAGCAAGAGGTCTCTAAAGTTCTTAGTTAAAAGATACTTAGTTGCTACCGGCCCTGTTAAGAAAGAAACTAATAATTGTTGTGCTGAATTATTGTTGCATCTGAAAAATCATTGGAAGATATGTTGAAAACTGATATCAACTAAAACTACTCTTTGTCAATGGTTCAACGTGCAGAAACTCCTTGAAATATTTCGCTGGAATTTCTTTAACAATTCTGCAAGCATTTTTAGTGTATCCGACAAGAATATTTCAGAAATTCTCCGAAATATACTCTATTTTTTAGAGCGTAGATAGCCGTAGTGGTAACCACGCAGCTATTCAGCAAGACCAAGCTGAAGGTCGCGGATTCGAATCTTGCCGGTCAGAAATCGTTTCGTAAAGCAAATTTTCTCGACGTCCCTGGTATCTTTGTACATGTCACACAATATACATATGCAAAACTAGTCAATTGGCTCAGAAAGCTCTCAGTTTATGACGGTGGAAATGGCTGTAGAAATTCTGTAGGAATGATGTCACTTCGTGTTGAATCATGCGCATCAAATCCCAATACCCTTAAGAAGAACTTTGTAAATTTATTTGAAGCTGCCCATTGTCCTGACGCATACTTTTTCGAAATAAGGCAGATTTCATCTTGATATTACGCTCAGAATAAGAGAGCACATGCAATACTGCGTTATTACGAATCAATGACCAACAATTTCATTATCCTGCCCGAGAATTCTGTTGACGCAGAAAAATACCCTACCAAATCAAACCCAGAGCCCGTTTTTCACCGTCATCAAAATATCACCATAATCCACCCTAATACATATGTTCATCCTGCAGTGTCGAACTGTATAGCTCACGTCTAGACACATTCTCGCAAACACTTTATCATTTACGGCTTCAGTTTTCCCATTTAGGGCACTATCTGCACTCTTACCCGCCAAATCTCGCACAATATCCCTTCCAATTCCAAAGTTAGTGTGCATAATATGCGATTTCATTTGTTTATCTCCGTCAAAGTTCCCTATCCTCCCTCCATACAAAGTCGAGCTTTTTTGATCCACTCTCATTGCTCTATGCGCTCCCTAGCCCACACTATCAGCGACACCGCAAACATCGGCTAGCCGAGTAGGAGTGCAGAGATTACGTGTTTTACTGCTTCACAAAATTCCAGAATTGGGGTTTTTATTGCACTCCCTCACGACAGTTGTATGTAGCAGAGCAGCATCGTAGCACAGGCAGCGCGTCATAACCCAACCAGCCAAGAAGCCGCATCACTGATTGTAGTGCCGACTGGAAAGGGGTTTAGATTCAACAACAAGCGAAAAAAGGAGAAATTAGCGTGTCTGAGCTTCATTTTCGTGACGACGGTGAAGTTGACACAATCGAAAAGAATCTCTGTATAAGTGTTAGCCGAGATTGGAACTGCACCACCGGCAACTAGGACTTATCTCATCTATTCAATTAACTAGTTTCACAGTGACGATACGAAGCTTTCCACGCTCTACGAAGGTTGGAGCAGACTCTGGTAAACATCTCGTGTAGTCTGCCGTAAAAATGAACTTTTTAATTATCGATAGTTATGGGTAGCGGAGCACTAAGCGATGGACAAGTTGACACTAAGCTCCCTTTTATGAATATGGTCGTTGTCTGGTCTGAAACAGTCATGGTTGTATAACTGTCATCAAATTTGTCTGGGAAATTTCCCTCAATCTGGAATGGTGATCGTCTGTCATAATTTACATGTGTCACTAATAAAAAAATAAATCTTTGTGAAAAGGGCAGCTCTCGATTTCAACATTGTTTAATCCGAAACAAGGTTAATAGGATTTTTGAAATTAAACCCATAAAAGAGTGGTTCATTACCAAGAACGTCCAGAGAGAAGCTATCATCCACCATCACCTTCAGCCATTTTCATGAAACAGGAAAATTTATAACTGCTTTAAACTGGTAATTAAGACGCAGGCAATTATACTCATTCATTTTGAACTTAATGCATTTATGCACATTGTCTGTGTCAGAGCTTGAGTAATCGTTGAAATTTATGTGTTTTGTTATGATGAATTCTCAAGAAGAAATTCCAAACAGAGCTTTATTCATTTCAGATTACCAGACCATCAAAGATAAATAAACATTTACACAAAAAACTAAGACCTAAGAATGAAGTTAATCCCGACCTCAACACTCACGTTTCCGTACAATATCGCACACTACTTGGTGCTTCTCGCCAGATTTACATACCGTTCACATCCATCATTCTAAGCCCAAGTTGGGCATCGCGTGCAAATGTCTAAATAAATCAATTTATCATCGGGTCCCTTTTAGCATCACAATCACAACACATGGAACATCAAGTGAAAAAGGTACGGAAAGGATCTGCTTTTCCCGGCGACATCTATGGGATTATGCTTACGATGAGGATCGTCCATTTGCCTTGGCGTAATAAAAATGAATTTAGGTTTAGAATGGAGTTCGTCTTTTTTACGATTTGTACGTTTTCTTGTTTTTGCAGAAGTAAGGTTTAAATATTGATTAGTTTGGAATTATATGGAATGTTGCAGCAAATTGGAAGGCATTGTGCTTTACTACTAGTGGTGTAGCTAGGGGTTTTGGGGCCCGGTGCGGTGTTCTATTACTATATATAAGTGAACGCCGTCTAAATGTAAGACGTTAATGCGAAACCGACTATTGATTTGAACATTGAACAAAGAGCTCTTGTAGAATTACGACTTAAGTGATAAACTTATGTTAAAACTTATGTGTCAATTGATGAGCCTACAGTTCTTCTTTTCTTAATTTTTGTTTGGAAACACATTAGTTTACTGAAAATAATCCAGAGGACTTCTAGTGAAGTAACATGGAAGTGGAAATATTAGCTGGCGAAGCAACGCTTGAAAGTAACGATTCATTACAGCTTTAATTAGGTTTTCTAAGGAAGTTTGGACATTTCCTCAATTTTGTGTTTTAAGCTCGGGATTGATTTTGAAATTCTTGATGAAAAAAATGCCTTTAAGATCGATAAATTTGCTCAAGGTTTGCTTCAAATAATTTACCAAATGAATTGCAATGTATTCTTCAGGATTTCATGTTGCGATATTCACTGACTTCCTTAAGATGTCGTAAAGTCCTTTTTTAAAGGGTACTTATAGAAAAGACCTCAGAGGTTCCATCATTAATTCATTCAAAGATTCTTCCAGAATTTTTTCAAGAAAATTGTAAGTGCTCAATGAATGTATTCAGTGTTGCATTTGAACGGGTTCAGTTTACGTTCCAGTTCAAACTTTTGAACGTGGGATCAATAGACTTGAACATTGATCAGTTCAATGTTTTGAACCCAAAGGAGCTGAAAAATGAACGTGAAAGGTAAATTGTTTTAATGGCAGGTTTAAACCCAGTTTCAATGCAGAATGATTCACAAAAGACATCAAGGAATATTTGAGGTTCCATACATTGTGCATGATATAAATTGAATATAGTTTGAAGTAGTTTTTTTTTTAAGTTTAGTGCTTTACCATGTCATTTGAAGTGAAGTGGCCCTTCGTGAGCAGCGGCAGAATCATGCACAAGAGTTCAATGTTTACTGCGTTCACGTGCAGAATAACAACGCGTTCAGTTTATTTTTGGCTCGCGTTCAGTTTAAAACGCATCACTGAATGTATCCAGCAATTTTACCATCATTAAAAAAACTTTCATCAAGATACTCGTTTACATCTTCGAGATTTCAACTATTTCTCCTGAAATATTCGAGAATTTCCATTCACAATTATCGTTTTGTTTACAACCAGAGAATTCCTTCAGGAATTACTCCAGTGATTGTTGCTAGAATTATTCTAGAAATTATAGAAAAAAAGATATCTTTGAAGAATTTCCCCAGTTATTTTCCCAGAAGGAGATCTAGGATTTATTTTTTCAGAAATTCAGGAAATATTTCAGAAGGAAATCTCAAAGTAACATCTGAAGAAACTCGATTTAGTTTGAAAGTAACCCTTGATTAACTCCCATAAATTTCTCTAAAAGTATTATTGGGCTCTTGAGCGAGTCTCGAAGGAGTTCGTAAGTGATTGGAATGACTAGAATATATACTGTAATATTAGCTGTAGTGTGGAATCTCAGATGAGCTTTGGAAGAAGTCATATAGACTTTACTTGAAAAAATACACGAGAAATTGCTGGGAAGAACGCAGGAGTAGTTTCGCATGATCTGTTTGAGAAATCTGTAGAAAAATTTCCTAATGAGCTCCATGAAGAATCCCAGGTCGAATTTTAAGATGAATTCCTGGAAGAGTGTTAATTATATATCCTCGGATAATCCCAGGAGGAATTTTAGAAGCAAGTTCTAAGGAAAATGTGGATGAATGCTTGAAGAAATCCATATAATTCCTGAAAGGATAAATGGAAGAAATAGAGACTTGCATTAAAATAGAGACTAAACTTCTAAAATGAGATCTACTACTAGTATTGACTGTGTACAAACCATGTCTCGGAGATGATAATTGATTTTAATGAAAATCGACTTGTTTAGGAATACCTTCATACCTTCATATCAGTTCCAGATACAATTATGGGCCCCGCATACCAAACTTGAACCGAGTTATCGAGAATTAATTTTGAATAGGTATTTAGACAATATTATAATATTAAATGAAATTATTACCACAATTTGAGGGCCCCTATGAACTTGGGGCCCGGAGCGGACCGCACTCACCGCACCCCCCTAGCTACGCTTCTGCTTACTACGATATAAATAGCATAGAATTAACTTAATGTGTTATACCATAAAAAAGCATTGCAAAGCAAATCTTAATTGGTTAGGAACAGAAAATATCATTATCAGTCAAACCTCCAAGGATGTCTTGTTTATCAACTTTTAAATCTTGTTTGGGAATTATTTGTAAAAATATTTAAAACATTTGATCAATAAACAACCAAGACAATGTTGAATGAAGATTCTTATAGTGAAAATATGTAAATTCGTTTAAAAACTATACTTTTTCAAATTCTACTCAATATATGGTTTTATTAGTCTTCATTCACGAAAACGCGATGAGAGACAAGAGAACTATAAGTGTTATGTCTTGTCTCACGTCGCGTTTTCGTGAATGTCGTGTTGTTCTTACGTTAGCACAAATCACATAAAATTATAGTTATTAGTCTTCATTGTACCATTCCATAAATTTCAGATATTGTTTCGATTTTAAAACCATCTTAAAACCGAAAAATGGTCTGCTAAACCATGATAAATGTGTATTAGACTGACTCCTAAACAAAAAAGGTGTCAAACTCAACGGGGAACCCTCAGATAAGGTATGTTAGGGTAAGAAACAAATATCCCTTTAAATCTGAACCCACTTGGTTGTTTTACCAGTTGATGCATTTGAAGTGTTTATGGGATAATTGTTTCAAGTAAAACAAAAATCGATCCAATGTCACTGTTCCGATCCGTTTAATAGGTGATATCTCGAGCAACACAGATGTTATAATAGAGTATTTTAAAACTATATATGACCAGATTTAGTCATATATCAGTTGATAATGCACGATTATAACATGTGTGCTACTCGGGATAGCTCTTACCATACTTTGGAGCCCCTAGCGCACTCCCTAGCTACGTCACTGTAACTACATTCCCGAAACTTTGATATCGTAGCGCTGCACAAACTTTTTTGGACTTTATTGACGCATATATTGAGCTGTTCAGTAATCCAATCCACATGGTTTTTAAATTAATTAACCATTACGCGTGATAAATATGGATTCATGTTAAGGATTTTTTTTAACTTGTAGAAAGGTAATGAATAGTGAACGCACTATTAACGATTCGAGTAGACTACGATTTGGAATCGATATATCCTAAAATCCAAATAATTTCGAAACATGGGGTCTTCAGTTAAGTTCTTCTGTAAGTGGAGCGCTAACTAATGGTACCTCATTTATTTCGGAATTTGACCGCTAGGTGGTGCACACTAGCATTAAACTTTTACTTTTGTTTTGCACAAATCTCAGGAGCCTGTCCATTTAGAAAGATGGCGTTTAAGACAAAGTTGTCCAGTAGCTTATGGGATATTATTGTTCGAGCAAGTTGATTCAAAATTTTGCCACAAGGCGGCGCTAGTGAGCATGAAACTTTTGTATTACAGATATCTAAGGAGCCTGTCCACTTAGAAAAATGGCGTCTTCGGCAAAGTTGTTCAGTAGCTCGGGCTGCTGAGATATTTTCAAAGCAAATGTTTCTTGCTCATTGACGTCACCTGATGGCGAAATTTAGAATCAACTAGATCGATCAATGATTGCCCTTGGCTTATTGAACAAGTTTGCCGAAGATGCATTTTTATAAGTGGTCAGGATTTTGAGATTGCGTAACAAAAGTTTCATGTACCTAGTGAAAACATCTAGAATCTTTTGGCTTGAAGCCCTTGGCTTATCAAACAACTTTAACAAAAACGCCATCTTTAGTCAGGCTCCTGATATATCTGAAACATAAAAGTTTCGTGTTCACTAGCGCTGTCTGGTGGCAACATTTTGATTCAACTGCCTCTAACAATGATAGGCCTTAAGCTACAGAACAACTTTGCTGAATACGTTATCTTTCTAAGTGGTCATGTTACTGACATATCCGCAAAACAATTTCATGCACACTAGCGCTGCCTGTTGGCGGAATTCCGAAACTGAATAATCACCGCATGTCAGCCCTGGATCTCCTAATCAACTTTGTCGAAGATGGTTTTGCTATATTGAATCTATATCGCGACATAACATAACATGAAATATGTTGAACATGAAAAACCAAGGGTGTTTTTTCAAACTACAACGCGCGACAACCAAAAGGTTAATGAATTTTGTAAGCAATAAAATCGACTCCGTAATGCCTTATATCACTCGAGCCTGTACACAATCAGTTAATTATGATAAGTTCCTGTAAAATTGAATAATTAAATATACATCGGGGATTCGCTGGTTGGAACACGACTGCCTACCGTTTAGCGAATCCGACCCGTTAGTTGGAACTGAAAATGCTCCATACTCACGCAGCCGGAGAGCAAATCGTCAAGATTCACACAAAGGGATGTTGCACAAATTATGTCACGCAAAATTTCAACTTTTTTGATCCCCTCCCCCCCCTCTAGTCACGTTTTTTGTATGAGTCCTACAAAAATTTTGTAAGGCTTGTCACGCTTGGCTTGACACCTCCCCCCCCCTTAGAGCGTGACGTAATTTGTGCATGACCCCATATATATGCGCATTTGTTCTTTATATGGAGACTTCAATGCGACGGTGCTCAGACGTCAAAGTCAGTGCTTTTAGACTAAAAAATTTAGTTGGAATATTTTTCAACCAACGAACATCCAACCATCGAGTCATTTCATGTAGCGGAGCTCCAACGAGCATATCCCCGGTATTAAAATACATTATAAATTAATCAAAATCACCGTTTTTGACATTTACGCCTTTAAAGGGCGTAACCAAAGATGGTTAAAAGGAAAAAGACGAACGACTCTTTATTTTGCCATATATTTTACCGGCGACATGCTATTCAAGTAACGCTACTGCCATATGTTGAGTGAAAAGCGCGTAAACATTATTTACGGCTACATTCAAATCATCGTGCAGTTAAAAAACGACCATAAAGAGGAATAAATCAAAACAATCACGCTTTAAATAAGTCACACAGAATTGAGAACGCAAAATTAGGCTCTTATGAATCAACACAAAATTTGTGTTATTTGTACACATGCTGGAAAAAATGCTCCTGTGCTAATTTCTTCCTCCTTTCCTTATATTTTACGGCATTCAGAGCTGATTGACAATATCAAACAACCCCATGTTAGCTGTGTAACTTATTTTGAGCGTGAATATCATAAACGAACACATAGTCATCTGGTGGACACTAGAAGAACGTTACGTATTAGTTTGCTTTTGACTCACCAGAGCGGCGCTCTTCATGTCGCCATAAAAAGACGAGAGTCGGTTATCTTTTTCCTTCTAACCATCTTTGGCGTAACTCAAAATAATGGTGAATGAAGCACCGTGGGTATTAGATTTAGATCCAAATTTGTTGGGGTACATAGGGTATTTCAAAATGGAAATTAAATTAAAGAAGTAATTGAATATCGCATCATGAATTACAGGGCGTTCAATAAGTTCGAATACACTTTAAAAATGTGTTTATAAATGAAATTACAAGATATTCTTTTCTAAATCATTTTCTATTGGAGCGATGTTTAGTGAGAACGTTTAGAGCATATTATCTGGGATCAAACATGACCCCCCAATTTGTGCTCTATGACAAAAAATGGCATACGACATGCACCTGGTCCGTCGGCATCTCTTCCCAGATCATGGGAATGAACTTCTTAAATTGGTCAATAGTGCTCACTTGATTTTTCTTCTGCTTGGCTAATGTACGACCATACATACAGGGGATTAAGGTCTGGGGAGCTGGGAGGCCAAAATGTCTTATCGAAGAAATCAGTCAAATCCTCTCGACACCACGCTTGGACGATATTCGCCGTGTGGGCCAGTGCGCCGTAGAGGTCCCGAAGGGATGGGGTCACAACCTTCTCCAGAATCTCGGTCTTATAATACGCTGCGTTGATTTTCACGTTTTTCTCGATATAAAACAATACAAATAATAAATAACTTTTTTGTTTCGTATCCATTTTCTGTATAAGATCTAACTGATACGATGATGTTGTACTGGTTGGAACATTATCTGGTGTGCACATTTTCCCTGTATTTATTGAAATTCCCGTATATTTCCAGGTTTTCACCCTATGTTTATGAGGGACGGGGGCACCCAAGCCATGGCTGTTAAACATCATGACCGGCTTGCGAAACTGACGAAACGAGTCTTCTCACTGTCACTAGTCGAAGCTATGTTCCAAGTGTTCACTTCATCAAGTCGCAACGACGGATCACTTCTTATGTTGTTTTGCTATTAAAAGTTCTATCTCATTTTGGAGAATTTCCGGAAGTAATTGTATTTAATACGTTCAGTGTTCTACGATTCCAGCGATATAAACAACTATTATACCACGAAAAACGGAAAAAATAATAATCTTGTTTGCGATTCCGTCACACGCCGTAGTGACGAAAAAATGAGAGAGAATTTGAAGAAAATCTCAGTCATTGTCTCGCCGTCCAATGACAGTGAGGGAAGCATCTATGTAAAAGTCGCGCGACTATATAGAGAGTACAATGACGCTTTTCAGCCCTGTGCATAGTCGATCATTTTGGACATTGTGTGGCTGTTGCAAGACAAAGAGTGTCTTTTCTCATAAAAAACACGAACTAGGGCTCTGTACAGCCTCATTTTCGTTGTAGTCTCCGTTACTCCTTGAACCTTGCGTTTCTTGTACGGCTCATGTTACGTCTGAACCAGACGATTATGAAAATCGAATGTACATCGAAGTTTTTCTCGCCATTTGGGTTATATTTTGGTATTTGGGTTATATTTTCATAATCGGAAAATTTTAAAACATTCCATCGAAGGAATTTTGATTTTTTTTTACACTTTTTAGCTATTTCTCATACTAAAATCTATGAAAGTCCTGTTTTCAACGCATTTCAACCCATACAAAATGTATGACAAATAAAATTCCCCGATAGAATACGTTAAAATCTTTTGATTATGAAAATGTAGACTAAATACTGATTTCTAGCTAGAAAAAAACCCGATTCGATTTTTATAATTGTCTGGTTCAGACATAGCGTGCGGCTCGTATCCCAGGTCCTCCGTCATTATGGTGTAAGCCAGTGCTTCCCAAACTGTGCGCCGCGGCGCCCTGGGGCGCCTTAAATCTTTTTCAGGGGCGCCGTGGGCCGATTAAAAGTAAGGCCTGGCAAACCTTCTCAACTTATGTTATAATTGTATTACATTGATCGAAAGCATCAGACGAAAGTTGAATACGAAAATTGAACAAAGAAGACAATTAAGCTGCTCGCCACAGAAGTTGAATGCAACTTTTTGGGAGTGAAAACATTAAGATAGCTTTGAGATATCGCTCACCAGTTCAAAAAAAAAATAATATCTATGTTCAAAGTTTTTCAAATTCCATGTTCCAAATTTATGTTGACAAACATTGTAAAGGTATATACAGTAGACGTTCGGTAACTGCAACATGTTTACGTTTCACTTAACGAACGAAATTCGATAACTGCAACGACTGACAAACGTCAACAACCCATCAACTGACGTAAAATGAACTGTTCGTTTGGGCTAACAGGAGCTAACATGGCGCACCATTTTGACGTTTGGTGGTGCGATAACTGGAGAATTGTTGCAGTTACCGGACTTGCAGTTAAAAAGCATTGCAGTTAAACCGTTTGCACCGACCGAACGTCTACTGTAATAGAGTTTTCTGTAGGATTAGTTAGAACTTTCTCAGAGTTTATATATTGATGAAGTTCTGAAACAACATCCTCTATAAATGATATCAAATTGTTATTACGCTATAGTCACAACCTTGCTGGTAGGGATCTCAGTAACAAACAGATCTTCAGGCTGGATGGAGTTACATTGTGTTGTTAAAAGCTCCACTATGATTTTTTCATCTTGCTTGCTTGCTCTTCCTCTGTTTACCTGTGTTATACTACACATTTTCATAGAAACGGAAGAACTTATGTTATTAATTGTTTAAGAGAATTGCAGCCCTAGGCTGGCTCATTTCTGCGATCATATGTCAAAAAGTAAACTAACCTGGAAAATGCCATAATTTTTATTCTTCTTATCAAAATTAAAGTCGCTTAGTTATATCGAGAAGGGGGTTTCACAACACTGGGAGAAACAATTTAACTTTTCTTATTTCTTATTCTGATGCAAAAATATTAAAATCTTTCGCAAATGTAAAGACATTTTTATAGCCTCGAATTGAAAGGAATCCTTTGACGACTTTTTTTAAATCCTGTTTCGATCAAAATTTGTCGTTTTTTTCTATTTTTATGCTTTTACAATACAAGCGGCGCAAATTTAGCAAGAATTTAAAGTTCACTACAGGATCCAGAAACACCAGAAACTGTGATAGTTCAAAATATAATTTAATATTTTTTGCAGATTCCTATTTTTGTAAAAAAAATGTGCAATTGTTTTTCATATCAATAATTTTATTGAATTATCAAAGAACGTACTTTTTGCAAAAGTAGATTTTCTTCTAGCATGAAAAGTCTGGCAGAAACTTTGTCGAAAATATTCATATTTTTGTATAAAATGATAATAGTGCGCCGCGCTTCTGATAAAAAATGTCAAAGGGCGCCGTGATTACAAAAAGTTTGGGAACCCCTGGTGTAAGCAGTCCCGATCGACAGATCCTGGTCAGCACCGGTCTTCCGGATCGGGCGGTTCATTTTTCGATGAACCCTTTCCTTCACCACCTTGATGTCTGCTGGCGACCTAACCGAACGCGGGCGCTCGGATCTCACACGGTCCTTGGCCGAACCCGTCTCTAGGTACCGACGGATGGTGGTATAAATGAAATTCCCCATAACCCCGTGGAATTTCAACAGCCGCTAGGTACCCCAGCAACCTAGGGTGCCGATTTCATTAGTGATTTTTCCTAGAAACTTCATAAGAATCGATCAAACGATGGTGAAGTTACAGAACTTTAAAACTTCGATGTCGGCATCCAGAGCTGTAAAGGTTAATAGGTTTAAAAAGTTACACTGAGAATTATTGTTTTATTTATTTGGGTAGCATCTAAACTTTCTTAAGCTAAATTTGTGTATGCATGCACACTGTGCGGCTTCCTTGTTAGACTAACGTTGAACGAAAGCTCAAGTAACGTCATGCAAAGATCGATACGTTTTTATTCTGAGGAAATCGACTTGTGTAAGATTTATCGTGTATTGGTATTCGTTGCAGTTTGCTTGTAGACCTCTATTGTTGCAGACCATTCATGCAATTATTTACCTTCTTTTGTGAAAGCGAAAAAAACATCCCTTGCTGTTTACTTACCAACAGTTGTATTCCAACTCATTCTGATACATGCCTCGTACGAGTTATTCAAGTGCAGGAATTTACAAGCTGTTGACAAAAATATGTCACTTGGCTGAAACGGTTCAGTAAATAATTTAACAGTGACCCAGACGCAGCGAATTTTCGTTCCAACGCCACCGGTTAGTAGTTGTGAACAGGCGCAAAAACAAGCTGAGATGAGAGCGTGGCAAAAAAAAAGATGGATTTATGATGACTTAAATCCAACCGATTCATCGGTAGCGGGCGGTACATTTCGTGCAGTGAATTTCTTTTTTTTTATAATATGCTAAGAAGTGAAAATTTTGGGGATTAGAGAATGATGGAAGAAAGGAACGATGCATTCTGCTGATGTCAGATTTCGGTAATGGACCCCCTCGAAAGCAATTATAATGTGAACATAAAAATTAATCATTTTTTATTGCCGTAGGTTAAGTGGTAACCATGCACTGCAAATGTGACACGCTTAATATGAGGATGTTCCTTATTTTGTCAAATGTTAAGCAACCTATTACATCCATCAGTGAATATTACAATTTCGCTTCAAAGAACAGATAACAACGCGATCATTAGCAATGAAGGTCTCCCTTTTCCATCGATTAATCATTTTTCTCCATTGAAATGTCTCATCCATCATCACAGTTAACAGCGGAAGAGAGATATCGCTTTCACCAAGAGCTCATTACCGATTTAAAAATCATTCATCAAACATCGTAAATCGCTTTCGCAGCTCGTTTCGTTTTCCCCCTGTTGATATCGCAAGGCCTCGAATGGTTCAAAATGAAAATGGAAAACGCTATCGATGAGTGCAAATCAAATAGAAGGTAATTCACTCTCTAAATCCTTGCCGTTTGATGAAACCGGATGGGGCCTCTCGTATGGCATCACACAAAACCAGCCAGAGGCCCATGTTGCACAATGGGACCATTTCAGAAAGATACGATCAAATCTTCTTAGATGCCAAATCGAAGTTCTTAGATGCCATTTGGGGCCTTCCTTAGCCGAGTGGTTAGAGTCCGCGGCTACAAAGCAAAGCCATGCTGAAGGTGTCTGCGTTCGAATCCCGGTCGGTCCAGGATCTTTTCGTAATGGAAATTTCCTTGACTTGCCTGGGCATAGAGTATAATCGTACCTGCCACACCGATATACGAATGCGAAATGGCAAATTCGGCAAAGAAAGCTCTCAGTTAATAACTGTGGAAGTGCTCATAAGAACATTAAGCTGAGAAGCAGGCTCTGTCCCAGTAAGGACGTTAATGGCAAGAAGAAGAAGATGCCATTTTACCATATTTTCTACCTTTGTGCAAAATTATTTTAAGGTTGCCACAAGGTAAACTCGACAAAAATATATTTTAGTGTAGTTGTAGAATGCTGAAGATACTAATGTGCTTTGACGTTATTTTCGACAAGAAAATCTTCATCATATTAGGGAAGCTGTACAAACATTATTCAATACTAGCAAAAAGGCTGAGAAAGCTATTCTTTGAATATGTTATAAAGCTTTGTCCTATAATAGTCGAGAACAAAGCTATGATAGCTATGATATGATCTGCAAACACAGCTTACAAATGGCTGAGTAGATTTTCCAAATTTGTTGGTAAAAGGACCTCGTAGTTTGACCTTAAAATAATTTAGTAACATCTAGAAATATGCGATATACGTTAGGTCTGAACCAGGAGATTATAAAATTCAAATACAAAATCTCGCTGGAGATTAGTTTATTGATATATTAGTATATTATAGTAGATTAATGTAAGACCCCTTGCACGTTTTGATCGCCGTTTCCTGAAGCAGTCCCATTGTGTGTGTTGGGTTCTCAGGAAAGGCACGTTGACTGGCATACAGCGGCTCACATTACCCGGCTACAATTGATTTCCTGCATCCGTCTTCTTCTTCTTCTTGAGCTGGAAAGGGGGTCGAGTGGATGCTGTTGGGAGTGAAATTTAACAAGTGGCACACTGATGATGAATACATTTCCGGTGCGGTATGCAGCATGTGGTCGGTTCGGTGCGACGGAAGCAGTTCCTATTGTGTAAATGAAATAGGAGATAAAGCTCGCACTTTTCGCATATCATTGTCGGATCCCTCCCTGATGAATGGTGAAAGGAAACATGATCTATTTTGGCAAATAAAGTGTCTGGTGTGCGTCTGCCGGGTTTGCGGAAAATATATGCTTGCTCATGGTGCTTTCCGACTGTCGGCCCCCGAGAATGATGATGGGTGCCAGTCGGTGGGATGATGCCTTGGAAATAGGAAACGCAATCGGTGGGTTACGGAGAATATGATAAATTGAATAGAAATGATTGATGGCGTGATGAGTTCCTTTACAGCTGAAGTAGATTGAATCTTTAGTTACCATAAGCCAGGACGAACGCGCGCTGATGAAGGAAGTTGGCACTTGATAGATTAAAAATATTTTGTAGCTTACTTACTGAGCAGTAAGTGGAATAAAATTTGAATAGTTTGCATAAGTAATAAAATATGTTGCCTCTCATGAACTCCTGTACTGCCACAATCTGTTGGAGTGACAAAATTTTATTTTAATTTACGAGTTATTTTGCCATGGACGAGTGGGACTTTTAAAAACTATTGAGCTTATATTTGGCCACAATATTTTTCATATTGTAGTGTTTCTAATTGCAATGTTTATTTGAAATGCCCGAGTAGTTCTTTCATTCCTGCAAAATAAGACAAAAATTTTGAAATTTTGTAACATGGAGCTACAACAACTAATGGAAAAAATATGAATAAACATACAACACATCCGCGTAATCACAATGCGTTCATAGCACCACAAAGGTTCAGGTACATCAAAACTATGCGGACGCATGGTTGATTTTCTTTCAATTCCTTTGTTAGTATCATTTCAAACCACGGTTTACAATATTTGTAAGGTTAAATATTCCGTTAATTACTTGACGACGTCATTCCTATCCAGCTAGAACAAACTTGTTGAAAAAATAATCTAGTGATTCATATCGTATATGCTATAATACGAATGACGTCACATGTTTACAACCAAATTTGATGCTCACACATGTTAAGAGACTGCCTTGTTTATGTATGCCGTGATTTCAAACATTATATCAGTTTCCTTTTCTAATTTTTAGGACCAATATTCGAACTTTCATACACTGTGGTCCAAAATCGTATGAATGGGTTGAAAACTAGTGGTGTATCGAAAATGTGTGCTCTTCCTCTACAATATAACTATTACATTTAATTTAGTGTTGTGGCAGTGAAGTGAAATCATCTAGTCTCAAATTTAGTGAAGTAAAGATTTTTCTGATGATTTTACAGAGTAGGTACCATTTTTAAATTAATACACCCGATTCGGGTATTGGCACGGATTTTTTTGTTTTCTATACTTTTTTTTCGCAAAAATCTTATTTTTGCATGAAACTTTGAGAAATGCTTTTAGGCACGGTTTTTGAAATGTTGAACTGAAAACTTGTTTTGCATCCCCCGTGCAAAACCAAAATCCAATGCACACAGTGATTGAGGCATTGAAAAATGGGAAAGCATATAATGTACGTGCTATTACTGGAGGTAGCATATGCTATAATAACACGATTAAGCGCAAGAAATCTGCATTGGTGTACTGGTAACTTCAGGCCGTCAATATGCGACAAGTTAGTCACCTAGACTTCCCCACAAAACCGATTGAGCTCTTGCGTTGTATCAATTAATTATCAATCGAAGTCATTGACATTATCACCGAAGCCGCATGTCTGCCCAAAAAATGTAATTAAGCTGGAAGTTATAATAACTGATTCAGCATGAGTAGGAAAACGTATTCTACCGGCGGATTTTCTGATGAAATTCGTCAAAAGCGGTGACTTTTATCATGGCCATCAAAATTGGCTCATATATTATTAGCCTTCCTTTGCCTAGTAATGAGAGTCCGTGGCTACAAAGCAAAGTCATGCTGAAGGTATCTGGGTTCGATTCACGGTCGGTCCAGGATCTTTTCGTAATGGAAATTTCCTTGACTTCCCTGGGCATAGAATATCATCGTATCTGCCACACGATATACGAATGCGAAAATGTCAACTTTGGCAAAGAAAGCACTTACAGTATTGGACAAAACATTTGCAACTTTTTCAATTTTTCATACAAAATGACGAACTTTGATAAACTATATCTCAGTTATTTATGGACCGATTTGAATGAAATTTTCACAGAATATCAGACATAACTTGAATTTTAACATATATTTTTGAGTGATTTTTCCAATCACATGTTGAAAAGCAGTAACGGTTTGACTAAAGTGAATTATCTGACGATTTTTTATAATTGACATAACTGACCATATTGAAGGAATAGCTTCATGGTATCTTCAGCAAAGTTGTAGATTTTGACGAGATGAATAAGTTTGCTGAAAACAGTTTTTGTATAGGGCTATCAGATTTTGAAATGAAAAGTTTTGAATTTTTCGTCGAAAATTACACTTTAGTCAAACCGCTTATAAACTCGTGATTGGAAAAATTATTCAAAAATATACGTTAAAATTCAAGTTATATCTGATGTTCTGTGAAAGTTTCATTCGAATCGATCCATAAATAACTGAGATCTAGTTTACCAAAGTTGGTTATTTTGTATGGAAAATCAAGAAGTTGCAAATGTTTTGTCCAATACTGTAGTAACTGTGGAAGTGCTTATTGAACACTAAGCTGAGAAGCAGGCTCTGTCCCAGTGAGGACGTGATAGATTTTGCGCGCCGACACGTGGAAAATCCGACTGTGAGCATGAGATGGGTCGGAAGACAACTGGGAATCACCCATACACCTGTCTCTCGGGTGGTAAAATCTTTCAAGGAGTGCCAGACGACCGAGCGGCGGGCTGGAAGTGGAAGAAAATCGAAGACAGCCGACCCTGTGAAGGCCCGGAAGGTGTTGGATTATTTCATGCGTAATTCGAACCTTTCGATTCGCGACGCGGCTCTAAAGGCCAAGTGTTCCGCCTAGTTCGTTCAGCAAGCCATGAAACGAGTGATCAATAAAACGCGCTGGCCGAATCCCGCGCAAGGAAGCTGTATCGTGAGTGGTTAACGAACCGAAATGTGTGGTTATGGATGACGAAACCTACGTCTAGGCAGACGCAAAGCAAATACCGGGGCTGAAGTTGTACTTTGCCAAATCACGGTTTGATGTTTCAAAAGACGCAAAAAAAAGAAAAAAAATGTGCAAATTCGCCAGAAAAATACTTGCTCTAGCAGGTAAACCATACCGTAGTAAACCGTACATTACAACGGGTACCATTAACAGCGAAATATACCGCACCGAGTGCCTCCAGAAGCGTCTATTGCCCTTCCTGCGGTCTCACGGAGGCGAGACATTATTTTGGCCGGATCGTAACGTAATTGCAATAGAAATCATTCAGTCTAACCGAAAATTCAAAAAAAAGGTTGAATCTAAATATCTTCGAATGCTTCTATCAGATGAAGATCAGCAGTTTATTACGAAGAGTGATGTAATTTAAAAAAAAACAATAAATTAAAACAATTACAATTGTTTTCTTCATTGTACTATAAAATAACTTTTTGAGCAGTTTTGAAAAAATATGGTATTTTAAAAGAAAAAATTATTCGCAAATGTATAATATTTCAGTCAATGATGATGATGATGTAAGCTGCCATCTATTGTAGGAAGGTATCCACCAGTAGCAATGGTCTGTTCTAACAAAACAATTTGATCAAGATTGTGTGACTATTTGTACACAATCATGCACTTGTCTGAAGGGCCAAAAACGAATGGCGGACCCATAGGCAGAGACACTTACGCGAAACCCGCAAGGGAATAAGAATCTCCTTCCAGCAGTAAGTTCACACAAACAGCCGAACAACCAAGCCCTTGTTTGTCAGAAAGACCCATCTATCCATCTCGCTTCAATCGGGTGCCTTGTTGATCCCATCCAACCCAAAACGCATATAGTATTAGAAATATAATCAAATGATACAATCCACCATGAAAAGATCTCACCGGGCTTTTTCATCCTTGTGTAGTATTTTAAAGCTGGTCGTCAAAACGATGTCGTCGAAATATTTCTCCGTAAACAATAACGTATCATTTTAGCAATTAACTAAAGGGCGAACACGAAAAAATAGTGACACATTCAACAGGGCATAACTTTTCTACCATTGAGTAAAATCAGCCAAATTTTACACACTGTCTCATTGATGTGTATTGTTTACATGCTGTCAAACTCGAAGTCATGTTTTTCGATTCAACGAAAACGGAGGCGAACCAACGCGAGTCGAGAGAACAAATTCTTTTCAAACACCTGGAGTTTTCTGACCTGTCGCACCGGCAGTTGGGAAAACATTCACCATTCAACCGTCTCCAGAGTGTTGAAGCGGTTCCAGGAGCGATTGACGTTGGATCACGGTAAAGCAGCTGGAAGAAAACCGGGACCGGAGAACAAAGAGACGGAGGGAAAGGTGAAGCGGATGATTAAAGCAAATCCCAACGTCTCAAGCCGTGATTTGGCTAAAAAAGGTCGGCATGTCGCAGAGCTACGTCCAGAATGCAAAGAAGAGAGCTGGACTACATACACACAAAGTACAGAACTTCCCAAACCGCGATGAGCGGCAACAATCGACGGCTAAAACTCGGGTACGGAAGCTCTACGAGAAGATGCTGACTAATTATGGCTGCTGTGTGATGGACGACGAAACGTATGTAAAAGCCGATTTTATTTAAGCAAATTCCGGGGTTGGAGTTTTTTCACTGGCAAGAGCAAGTTTGATGTAAACGACAAATTTAAGAAGAAGAAAATGTCGAAGTTCGCCTCCAAATATCTCATTTGGCAGGCCATCTGCTCTTGCGGACTGCGTGAGCCTTTCGTGACAAAAGGCACAGTAAACGGCGAGATCTACAAATCTGATTGCCTCGAGAAGCGCCTTTTGCTATTCTGGCAGCAACACGACGAAGCTCCGCTATTTTGGCCAGATTTGACATCATGCCACTATTCTAAAAGTGTCCTGGAGTGGTATGATGCCAATTCTGCCCATTTTGTTCCAAAGGACATGAATCCGCTAAACTGTCCGGAGCTGCGCCCGGTAGAGCAGTACTGGGCAATAATGAAGCGGGAACTTCGAAAGAGCAAGAAGACAGTCAAAGACGAGAAAGACATGTTAAGATAAGGTACCCCGGGGCAAGTGAGAATCCGGGGTAACTGGGGCGTTTCGTCATAGCTCAACTAGGAAAAGTTTTTCATGGGGTATTCTTCTAGAAAGTTGAAGATACAATGACAAGGAATGTGTTTAGTATTAAACATATTGTTATTTTTATTACCATGTGGTTCATGTAACAGTTGTCAGTTCAGCGCCATTTTCAACTTGCATGATAAATTGTGACACGTTTCACGTCTTGCATTGACTCGCAAAAAATAAATGTGTTTTAAATCGAATTTCCATCAGTAAGCTATAATTTTAAGTATTATTACCAGCTGCTAACGATAAACCAGTATTTTGTTTTCATTTCATATGAAATTTTCGATGGTCTATCTTACCTCAAAATATATTTGTACCTGGGGTAAGTGGGACCTACCAAAACAAAAACCAGAATCAAAACTTTTCGTACACGTTTCATACATTTTCCTAGAGAGTAGCACTAAAACATTCAAACAAATGATTTTTATAAAAAAAGATCAACCTCAAATTACGTATTGCATAAGAGGGAGAAAAAAAGTGTTATTATTCTTTACTTTTTAATTTATTTTTTATTTTTGAAATACGACTTCAAAATTGAACAAACACACAACTGAAATTTGAAATGCATCATGATAACTATTACTTTTCTATTTTATTTGAACTTTATTTGTTATTTCTACCAAATTAAGTAGTGATGGAAAACAATTCCATCCCATAAGGTGGTTTTCTGTCATGCATATAAATAATAACAAAACATATTTATAATTTCGTCAATTATTGATTGTTTATGTGCTACATTTTAATTAACAACTTATAAATGATATATTTTGAACATGTTTAATTCCTCTTTACGCTTTTATTGAGGAATTTTCAGTTAATATTAAATTTGAGGTAACATACTATTAAATAAAGGGTTTCTTCCTAAAACGTAACGTATTTTATGGTTGATCCCTTATGTACATCAAATATTTACTTAAAATTAAAAATCTATGACTTATCAATCCTATTATTGTAATGCTTGACTTACTGATGTGGATTGACGCATGAAACTGGATGTGTCCCACTTGCCTCGTTTAGCGAGGCAACTGCGTCCAATGGCTCATTCTAAAACTTTCTTCCAAGGTTTTCACAATTTCGAAATCATTCGATTAGTTTCATGCACACACCAGCAAATATGTTGCCAAAACGTGATTGTATAGTTGTATTTGAAAAAAATTGACATTTGAAAATGTTATTGAACAATTTGTTTGAACTATCGTTTTTTTCGTTCCCACTTGCCCCGTGGTACCTTAATGGAAAAAAAAACTGAGAAACTGATTCCGGATGACACTGTAAAGACTTTGATGGAGGGCATCAAGAGAAAATGCCTTCAATTTTACACTCAAGACTCCATCGATTAACTTTTCTTTTCTATCCTAGATATTTGCATAGCTTCAAATCACAAACAAATAGATGTATAAAGTTTAAAAATAGGATAACATGCACTCCCGTGCAAAAGTTTGGGTCCACCCCCTCAAAAACATCCATAGGTGGTGTGTACATATCTATGTAAACATGTGACACATTGATTTGAAATTTTGGTCGATCTTCAACCAAATGCTGAGAAATTCAGCCATGTTTTTATGTGTATTTTTTGAAAAATTTCACAAGTTAAAGTAAAAATTTATTAAGCAAATTAAAAAAAATGTACATGTGAAAAAACCTACTTCGTTCTAAACATTGTCATTGTCTCTCACGCGCTACACGGGTAGAAATCAGAATCAAAAAACAAGATTATGACTCATGATATCATGATTCTAGTGTGTTTTCATCTTATGAAAATACACCATGATTTGGACTCATGATATCATGAGCCAGATTGCCGTAACGCAACTGACGCGTTAGGTTTTTGTTGCTAATTGCTCGGAATCATGATTCAAATGCCAAAAATGCTGAGTCGCGCATGCGTTTATGATCGACAAAATAAAAAAAGTTAAAAATAGCATACATTGAGTTTCGAGCCAAGAACCTTCCGATTGTAAGCCACGTACTCTACCACTCAACCGCTTCGTCAGCTGTAATCAGGAGTGATCAATACAAATGAGATGTAGCAAAGTGCGCCGCTGAGTGTTTTTACACTGGATGCTACGCTTATTATTATTATGCTTTATTAGAGACACTTTACCACATAGCTACGCTTATGAGGAATCATGATTATGACTCCAGGAACCATTATTTGTGATCCTGATGTTATGACCTAACCAATTTATGAATTTCATGATTTGTAAATCATGGTGTGGGGATCAGATTTTTATCCGTGTACAAAGAGTTTCAATTGGACGTGTAATCACAGAGATATAGTCAAACCACTTTAGTATGTATTTAAGGGGATATCTAAACTATTTTACAAGAGTATAAGAAGTTTTAATGATGCATTCCAACTTTCGTGCCATGTACCGGATAGATAACTTGTATCATGTACTATGTTGTTACATTTAATCTCAAGTGATTGTATGTGGGCTTCTGAGTTGAAACACTTGTATGTAGACAATCGATCCATAACTCACTTTGTTCTATTATATCTTGAACATTTAATCGAGTACCAATCGAAATTGACCATAAATAGGCAAAAATGTTCAGCCATCAGCTAACTGCTAGATTCATAACGATGATTTATAGGACATGTTTTGACCAGCAGTCTTTATGGCTGTCCGGTCTTGTCCACTGCCTCTTACAACGATACCCTTCCAAGAAACGACACAAGCCTTCGCCGGCAGAAGGAATAAATCTTCGCCTGATTTACTCCAATCGCAAAACGATTCGGTTTAATTAAGCCGGTAATTGGGAGTTGATTAGCGCACGTAAATCACTATGTGTCTCCATTGAATGGAACAACGCAACGTAAGATCTGCCGCACTTTGCTACCATCATCCAGTCAAAAGGCAAAGTAGTCAGCTCTCGATGTGGACGAAATGCATAAATTTCCAATCAGGTTCCGTTTCTTCGGTACACTTTGTATAACGTCGGCAGCTTCAGGCTCCAGCAACAGAAGCGCTTTAAGGGCACCATCTATCTGGGTGAAGAGCACCCGATAATGCTATTATTCACCATAAATCCCGTCGATGAAACTGACTCAGCAGTGCATATAAGAGTGCGGGACTACTTTCTGAGCACATTGCCATGTCTGCCATCTGCCAGATAGACGAGAATATGATTTATGCTTTCGTGTGATAAGACGCTCAGCTCGACTTAAAGCGAGTGCAAAAAAGTTTTATCGTTGCACTGACTTTGAAGTTTTCTATTTCTGAAGTGTATGCATTAGCTTCGATGGAATTCGCACAGTGCTTCCTTAGGCCTCAATTTGGGATTGAAATTGTTTTATGACTGAAAAGTTAGCTTTAGATGTATAAAGCTTTTTGGGATGTAGAGACCCTTATTAAGAAAGTTTTATTTTCGTTTTTTTTTTTAAATTCCCTCATTAGTATCATTCCAAACATAACATTCATATCTTATATCTGGGAGTTATCTGCTAGAAAACACTATCATCCAAATTTAATGACACTAAATTAATGTTTCACTAACATTTTGTTAACAACATATTACATTTCTCGCGAAACATTACAAAAGGACCTACGTACAAATGAGAGGCTCTCATTGTTTACTTTCTCTTTGATCAATAACTGAGTCACATTAACCTCTTCTGTTGCGTTTTTTGTATGAAACGCTAGTCAAGGAAATTGCCTTTCGATTTGTAGTGAAAAACTTCCCAAAAGCTTTACTATTCCACTGTTATAATCGAAAGAGAGCGAGAGAGGAGAGAATCTCTCGTTTGTACATAGGTCCTTTAGTAATGTTTCGCGAGATTTATTTTTCCGTAGCAGTTCAGAATTGATTTCTCCTGTTAATAATTATTCTCTTGAATTAACTCAATTTCAACATTTGATATTTCATATACCGTCGATGGGGGTGACAATGGGTCTAGGGGGTGAGATTGGGTCAAAACGGAAAAATATGTTTTGTGAAATATTTCAGCTAATTACGCTGATATTACTTAAATTAATAATTCATATGTTAGGGAACATGTTATTACACATAATTCATAACAATATGCATTTTTAGAAATAGTAGTTTTTGTTTACTACATCAATAAACTTGCATGTTGAAACTAGATAAAATTTACAACATTAAATTTCTGCTGTACGAAGTATCACGCATGTACTCTAGCCTCTATCGTTGAATTAGTAGAATGTTGAAAGTCTTTTCATTACACATCACAGGTATTTTACGGAATCTATTTGATTTTCCCACAAAAAAAATATTTTTTTCGGTACGATGTCTAAAACATTGAAAATGGGGGTGAGATTGGGTCAAGCAAGAACGATAGAAAATGAAATTCCAAGTCAACTTTTTAGACATTTTACGGTGCCGGGTGTTCTCTTTTTCATTAAGGTGTGTTTATTCTTTCTAAATACAGCATCTCTGAAACATCAAACAAGTCTACTTGAGTATTCCGTGCATTGAATAACAATAAGGTACCGCGGGGCAAGTGGGAACGAAAAAAACGATAGTTCAAACAAATTGTTTAATAAAATTTTCAAATGTCAATATTTTTCAAATCCAACAACACAATCACATTTTGGTAACATATTTGAGTGTGTGTGCATGAAACTGATCGAATAATTTCGAAATTGTGAAAACCTTGGAAGAAAGTTTTAGAATGAGTCATTAGCCGCAGTTACCTCGCTAAACGGGGCAAGTGGGACACATCCAGTTTCATGCGTCAATAAACATCAGCAAGTCAACCATTACAATAAAAGGATGGATAAATCATAGATTTTTAATTGAAAGTACATATTTGTTGTACATAAGGGATCAACCATAAAATACGTAACGTTTTAGGAAGAAACCCTTTATTTAATGGTATGTCACCTCACATTTAATATTAACTGAAAATTCCTCAATAAAAGCGTAAAGAGGGATTAAACATGTTCAAAATATACCATTTATAAGTTGTTAATTAAAATGTAGCACATAAACAATTAAAAATGGACGAAATTATAAATATGTTTTGTTATTATTTATATGCATGGCAGAAAACCACTTAATTGGGTGGAATTGTTTTCCATCACTACTTAATTTGGTAGAAATATCAAATAAAGTTCAAATAAAATAGAAAAGTGATCCTGTTATGATGCATTTCAAATTTCATCTTTGTGTTTGTTCAACTTTGAAGTAATATTTCAAAAATAAAAAAAATAAAGAATAATTACACTTTTCCTCTCCCTTTTATGCAATTACGTAATTTGAGATTGATCTTTTTTGATAAAAATCATTTGTTTGAATGTTTTAGTGCTACTCTCTAGGAAAATGTATGAAACGTATACGAAAAGTTTTGATTCTGGTTTTTGTTTTAATAGGTCCCACTTACCCCGGGTACAAAGATATTTTGGGGTAAGATAGACTATCGAAAATTTCATATGAAATGAAAATAAAATACTGGTTTATCGTTAGCAGCTTGTAATAATCCTTAAAATTATAGCTTACTGATGAAAATTCGCTTTATAACACATTTATTTTTTGAGAGTCAATGTAAGACGTGAAACGTGTCACAATTTATCATGCAAGTTGAAAATGGCGCTGAACCGACAACTGTTACATCAACCACATGGTAATATAAATAACAATATGTTTAATACTAAATACATTCATTGTCATTGTATCTTCAATTTTCTAGAAGAATACCCCCATGAAAAACTTTCCCTAAGTGAGCTATGACGAAACGCCCCACTTACCCCGGATTCTCACTTGCCCCGTGTTACCTTACAACGCATTTTGACAACTTCTCAAACCAGCAACTGTGTTTCGTGCGCAGCAACATCGTAAATATTTATCAAAAGGGTGTTTTTTCTAAATTTGATTATTTATCAGTGTTTTCATATTATAGAAACATCTCACGGAAGTACAAATGAGTTGGATCGCTGAAATTATGGGATTATGACGTCAACTTCTGCATGAAATTTATTGATCGTGGAATGTCGCACCGAAATTTAACTATTTGCGAAGGTTTAAAATAATAACTGTTTCAGTACACCTTTGGGGAAACTGAATGGGCTTTATAGCAATGGGGATGAGACTTTGAAGACAATTTGAGAGAAACACCAAGAAAATTTATGTAAACTTGACGATAAATGTTGGGTTTACATATTTTTTCTCATAGCTCTTCAATTTTCAGTATAATCTTTCTTTTAAGTGGGTTTATCATACTTGTGAAACATCTTAGATATCTTTTTGTCTTGTTTGCATCGTTTTTTATCAATATTTTTCAGTTGTGAATGGTTTTGAAATCATATTCTCAAAAACAAGTTATTTCAATTAAAGTGACCCAATGTCACCCCCTCTATGGGGTGAGATTGGGTCATTATTCATTCACTTGTGGTGCCGCTGTGAATAAATATTTGTCTTTAATTTTTTGAACAGTTGTTAATGTACCATCAAAGTACTTACACACCAAATTTGAAGTTTATTGGAGTTAAATTGCGATAGTTATTCAAAAAATTAATCGCACATATCCCTTTTTGACCCATTGTCACCCCCAACGACGGTAGCTCATAAGTAATAGGGAGAGAGCTGCCGTATATTTTTTAATATTTTAAATTGTGCGTGCTGTCAAACTGCACTTTTTGAGCTGTTTTCGCAATTATTTGGTCACTGAATCTGAATCAAGTCTCAAAAATCTTACAACTTAATGATATATCGGTCAATTTTAAATTTGAATGTTGGAAATTACAGAACACACCACATTAAACGCCTAAAGGTATGTGTTGAAGCCTAAAGTTGAATTTAGATCCACATTAGAGAGGTTTGAATGTACGTTCGGTAAAATGTAACAATGTGACAATTGAAACAGTAGGCAATAATTGATCATGTACATAAGCACTTTCTTCAAACAGAACAATGAGATGTAAGGTTGAATAGTCAGTCTAACAGTATTTAACCCCAGCCATATTCTAGACCGAATCAGTATCAAAATAGTATACAACCGTGCCGTTATTCTGTCCCGCGTCTGATCATACCAATTTTGTGATAGTTTGTGATATTAAACGTCAAGAAATATATGTCCAAGAGTTAAGTTAAGTACTTGTGTAGATGTTCAGACTATCCGTGTAATTCAGACTTGACTTAACAGACCAATAAACTTCAGTTATCAGACATTCAGACCGCGTACTTCCAAGTGATTATCATTTGTGGAACTCCAGTGATTATTTAGACACCGACAATCCATTCAGACGCTCTTATGTGCGCGAACATAAAATGGTCCTTCGAACCAGATATGTCGGTGTGTCGTTCGTCGCGGTCAGAAGATTCGAGTGGAAAAAGTGTCTGTTCCAAAACTTCCAAAAGTGATGAGATGTGAAGTGATGTCAGCTTTCCGGTCAGAAAACACAGTGAAAAGCCTAAGAACAACCTCGCAATAGGCCTTTTCATGTGACAGATCCGTCTTTGCATTTGTTTACATCGGTGGAGGACCGGTGCTAACACGAGCCTGTCATTTTCACAGAAGAACTGTCAAAGTGCTTCCCGATCAGCTGATTTGAGACGTCATGTGAATAGGCCTATCGTCCCGTAAATGATCGGCTAATGAGAATGAATGTCCACAATAACATCTACTGTTTGTTATGCAAATGCAACATAATTCGCCACCTCGAGCACTGTGAAAATTCTTGAACAAAATTTGCACGTTATATGTCAACTCTCCTGTTCTGTCCGAAGAAATTCTGTGAAAGTGTATGGGAATACAGAATTGATGCGCCATATAAGTGTTAAGTGTTAAATTCTGTCCATCAAAGTCATCTTTTTCTTTGAAAGCATCGGAAAAATCCTACTCTCCAGATCAAAATCAGCCATCCTCAAGAATATTTGACTTGAGTCGAAAATTCTTACCGTGCAAAACAAGGTGCAAATCAACTGTGGCTTTATGGCGAAAAAGGTGACAGCGAGCGAAAGCATAAAGTGAGGTTTCAAACAAGTGACAGTGCGTCATTGTTTTGATTCTATCGACGTCAGCGCTGTGTCGTGTTTCTTAACTTACTCGGTTTAGTGCAATACGCTTCCAATCGCAAAACGCAACATACTGTTAGCCATCTATACTTTGGTAGCGCAACTAGCCAGATGATGAGAGATTTGATTTTTCACGCATCCATCACATGCCGCTGTGGGGAAAAATGTTTTATTTTCCTGATATAAGACGGTTCACAGTGAAACAGTTAGGCGGAAAAGGTAGGAATATCCATTCTCTATGTTCTACATACGTTTGTTTTTTGTATCATTGCACTACTTTCATAAAAATTGAGATCCGGCTGGTAGGAGCACTAGTTTGAGGTTGGAAAACCAGGATATGTGAGGTTAGTTTCATTGGAACTTTCGCCTGAGCGATTTTTGGGCTTCAATAAAATACGCTTCGGGACATTCTCCGCTGCCCCTAAAAATACCATTGGGTAGATAAATGAATTCTCTACCATTGGATCTCATTCAATTTAATACATAAGTGAAGTAAGCGGTGAAAATAAATATTTTGTTCCGAATGTTTTGAAACCATGAATTAGTTTGACATTGCTCTCGTCAACCATCATCACGACGACAGCAGCACACCCCACCGGACGAATTGTCGTATTGGGAGCGAATTCCTCAAGTTCATCAAAAAATGGAAGCCCAATTTGCAATTCCGCTAGAAGCCATTATTTCGACTGATACACCGTTACTTGCGGCAGTTATTAGGTTTGCGGACTGCTTGAATATCAGTGGCGAATCCATAACAGAAAAGGAATTCCGCTTCGCTCAAGCACTCTATGAGCTGGCAGGCGAGTTCCGTGAGCGGATCGAGTAAGATTGCAAGAAGCAGAATCTGGACACCATCGAGGCCAAACGCAGGATGCAACCAGTGGACTATGCGAACTTCTGCGCTCTTCAGCCGTTATTCAAGGCATGGAGAGGAAGGATGAAGAAGGACACCAGATCTGTTCAATCCCAAACTGAAGTGGATTTGTCAGTATTTTCGAGTCAGTCAGCAGTTCAACCCCAAATTGGGGAAACCAAAACCAACCGTCAACGAAACCAAAAACGAACCAGCTCCAAGGCCACCGATATGTTATAGGTGCGGAGAACGCCACTTTGTTTACCGTTGCGGCAAATTCAAACAAATGACTCCACTGGTACGACTGAAGTTTGTTCGGAATAATCTGCTCTGTGAAAATTGCCTCAATCATCGCCACGTAACGAAGAATTGCCCGAAATCAGCCAGATGCATTTTTTGCGACGACAAACACCATGCTGAGCTCCACACGGGTCTGAATCACGAAAGGGAACGGAAGCTGAAAGAATGTGCGACGGAGTCAGCTGAGAAGGACGATGGAAGGCCAGAATGAGAAGTCAGACTTAGGTAAAGATGACAGACAGGACGAAGAAAGAAGATAAAAAGTGAATTGGTTTTAGTGTTGAATTAAACTTTGGACTGAAATACTTCGTGTTTGTTTTAATTTGTTGCGCATTTCCCTTAAAATTGAACACTCACACAGCCAAACTTTTAAGATAGTTCGTTAATGAGATTCCGGCAAAAATGAGTATTGTCAGGGATAATCAAGCACCAATAGGAGTCTAGGCGTCAACGGAGGCCAGGAGGTCTCCGTTCCAATATTGATTTGCTCTTGGGAGTCGAAGCAGTCCGCTTTGATTCTCGATTGGTTCGGCTCAGACAAATGCATCAGAGAGTTTGTGCACTTAATCAACCTGACCATGGAAAATTCTACTGTGCATGAATTTAGTAAAGGATGATTGGAGTTTTAGACATTGAACTGGTTCAGTCAAATGGTGGCTGGACATAAGGGTGCGGCTTATTTTTCAAATGTTCTCAAAATCAAAAAATCGTGTGCTCTACTGAATTAAAATCACAATAAAAGAGAAACCTCAAAATCTGAGTCAAAAATATTAACATTTAGAGGTGGCGCAAGCGTCTTGAAGGTGAATTTTCAGGTTATGAAAAATGACCTTCAGTAAAGTAAACATAACTTTGTTATTTTTCAACCGATTTTGAAACTTTTAGCATCAATACCTTCAAAAATAAATTTATGGAAACTTTGTGAAACACCGAATTTGTGTAAAACCAAAACAAGTTTTAGTTAAAAGTAATTTATTCCAAATTGTTCCTCATTTTACTAAAATTTCAACTTCGTTTGACCAAAACTTCATGATTACTCAACCGATTCCAAATCTCTTTACATGCTTTTGAAGCTAATTTAATTGTTTTCAAATCTTTTCTACATCACATTCCACTAAAAAATGTCTTGACCAAGTTATTCAGCAAAAACTGCACAAAAACACGATTTTTTAACGAGAAGTAACAGTTTTTTCAATTTTCTGCCAATTAAATATTGTCTCTAAAGCTGAAAGTGCTTTTTCTCATTTGTTAAAGATTTGAGAAGGACTTCACAACAATTTTTAAATAATTTTGAAACAAATATATGTTTGCATATGTTAAAAAATATATGCACTATTCAACTCGTAATTAAGGCAAGGTGATTTATTTATTAAAGTTTTATAGAAAATATGTAATTTCCGGCAAAAAAAAAACTCAAATAATCCAAAGAAATTTGATTTTTTCAATAAAAAATCATGTTTTCGGGTAGTTTTTGTTGAATAACTAAGTCAGAGCCATTTTTTAGAAAAATGTGATGTATGAAAGGTTTGGAACCAACTAAATTTTCTTCAAAAGCACGTAAAAAGATTCGGAATCGGTTGAGTAATCATGAAGTTATGGCCAAACAAAGTTGAAATTTTTAATAATATGAAGAAATTTTTTGATAAAAGTATCTTAAGACTAGTTTTGATTTTAGACAAATTTGATGTTCTACAAAGTTTTCATAAATTTAATCTGGAAGATAATGGTGTTGAAAGTTTCAAAATAGGTTGAAAAATAACAAAGCTATGTTTACTTTACTGATAATCATTATTTATAACTTGAAAATTCACCTTCAAGACGCTTGTGCTACCTCTAAATGTTAATATTTTTGGCTCAGATTTTGAGGTTTCTCTTTTAATGTGATTTAAATTCATTGGAGCGCACGAATTTTTGGTTTTGAGAACTTTTGAAAAATAAGCCGCACCCTACTGGACATTTTCGATCCAACACAGAGACGTCTGTTGGAGACCTAGGCGTCTAGTCTAGTTTAGGCGTACCGTAAAACGGGGTAACTTTGATAGTTTTTTCGAAGAAAACTTGAATATTTATGCATGCTGTTTCAAAGAATTATAATTCACATTTTTAAAACAAGTACTGGCATCCTAGCTATCGATTGCAGTCGATAGATTGCCAAAAGATTTATTCTGAATGGATATATAATTTTTCATATGATCGAAAGTAGGTTTTCTGTTCTGGGGTAACTTTGATAATGGAGTATGAATCGAACAAAATTGAATGAATAATGTGCATTTGTAGGGCATTGCATACCTCTAGGCGTTTAACGTTATATGGAAATTTCTGACCTAGATTACAAAAATGGTCCCAGTTTGTGAAAATGATTTTCGCTAAAAGATTTGAGACCGTATTCAAGCTCTGTGATAACTAGGCTATCAAAAATAAGTGGCCAACTATTCAAAATTGCATCAAATAGTGATCGTAGAACAGATTGTTTGTAAGCGTTTCGAAAATGCGAAAATTGTGTCAATTTTTAATATTCGTATAAAAAGCCTCAAATGTTCTCGATTCAAATGAAAACCGCTCTTACATGAAGTGTCTTACCAATATTCTTTAGTTTTGCATTCGTTTCGCTTAACTGATTAACAGAAATTATGATATTTCGTTTAGTATGTGGTGGGTTACGCACTATCAAAGTTACCCGCATTATCAAAGATACCCCGTTTTACGGTATTCGAAATCCTTGGATTTGTATGGAAGTCAAGGTGTATCAATTGGTTTCCGTTTGTTGTCAGTGCAACTGCACTTTACAGTCTTCGACAGTCTGTTGGCCATCCAGGGTTCAACATTTTCCGAGCCAACGGTTAAAGGTCCGTTGGTGCCTCATGTGCATCAGCCAGCAGTTCAGCGACAACGGTCGTTGAAGCATGAGGAATAGTTTTGGAATGGTACGATATTTTACCACCGATTCACTCAGCATGAGGTCAGCAGCTAGTTTGAGCACACAAAGGAGCGCAACCGATATATTGTTACCTACCAATTAAGGCAGACATGCCTTTCGTCGTCGAAGATTCGTAAGCGTCAGTACACTCACAGTATGTGCGCGAACAGTATACAATTTTCTTTGAAAGTAGCAGCTCGCGCACAAAAAAATAAATCTTTTACTCAGAAAGTGATTGTTCATCCACAATGCAAATTCAAAACTGGATTTACAGAACATATCTGCAATGTAGGAAACAGTTTATTTAAATGGAGTCTTTATATAGTCTTGTCAAAAGTCGATTGTTTGGAAAAGAACCCTTCAACAGTTCATTAAACATTTAATTAAAAAACTGTTTTTCCATGTTATAATAATCTAGAATGTCAAACCGAACTAAGGAACATCCAGAGCAGCCATCAGGTAATACGACATCACAGAAATTGTGCTAAATGAAATCGAATCATAGCTCTCTTGACAGTTTATACATGTGGGTACGTGAATGATCAACTTCTCCCCACTGATCAACTACAACCCGAATTACGATAATGGTTTTACGTTTTTAAGACGGATGAAGAGTTTAGGATCATCTTCTATAAGCACGAATTCGAATTTCACTTCACATTGTGGCCTCTTGCATCAACAATGGAACAAGTTAAAGTTTCGAGAGCATTGTCAATATCAAAGTTTCGTTTGCAAAGAAAAGTTAACATCAAGATTACTTTCGATGTATGTTTCATATGTAGGATTACAGTCGGCTCGAAAATAATTGAAAGTGGAGCTGAACATCAAATCAAGAGATATGTGAAATGTAACATCATTATCCGAACATGATCAGAATCAAAACCAGCGAGACTATCCAGTTGGCTCAAAGGTTTCTAGAGTCGGTTAAGAACAAATCAATCGTAGAAGGGTTTCTGAAAGAGGAAACATAAGTAGGGCTATCTGGGTATTGAATATAAAAATATCCTGAAGAGCACTTAGCGGAAAAATAAGAAATTATGGCGTTGGAATTGCTTTGCAATGACCAATGACAAAATAATTTGACTTATTGCGAGTTAATATTTGCAAGTCAGTTCGAATATTATTTTTGTCATGCATTCCCCAAGTGATGAGATAGACTTTAACTATTTTTTTTTACAAAAAGGAGATACAGCAATAGTTTCACTCCATTAGTCGATTTTCCATTACTCGATATCGACTCATAGAACCATACTTAAAACATAAAGCCATGCTTACTATAATGGTCTCTTCGAACAGCTTTCTAAAGAATATAGGTAATTGGGGTAAAGTAGGCACATGGAGATTTACACCTGTACACCCAACTTATAAAGTAATTTATAATTTTATGTGAGAATTCGGTCATCCCAGATTCTCTGATTTCCTTTGAAATTCTGGAAACCCTATAGTATTTATGGGTCTCTGCAAGGCATTCTAGATTTGTTATAACAGTTCTGGGAATCTGGAAGCCATTCTGGGATTCTTTTCGGAAAGTTGTAAATCCGGTGTTTGATTAATAGCCAGATCTTTTGAAATTACTCGGGTATCTCTAAGACGGTATTTCTGTTGGCATATCTGAGATTTCAGTGAGATTCCTGCAAATTCTAGTCAGAATCTTTGGAATTCTTGTAAACTTTAGATCCCTTTGATTTCCAGTTCCGTTGGGGTTTCAGAGGAAATCTTCAATTATATACATGGGAGAAGGTATCAAAAATAATTTAAAAAAAAATCACGATCGATACCTTCTCCTATGTACTTAAAATTTGGTCAATAAGAAATGCAGTTTTAACAGGATCATGTCACTATGGGCGATTTCCATACAGACTGGCGGCCAAAAATATTTTTTCAATCTCATGTCGTATTTATGAGTTTTATGATACAAATTTGATGTTTTATTTTCAAAAACAAGTTTTCGAGACTAACTTTTGAATAGGGCCTATAGCGAAATATTAAACTTTGTTACTTATAATGCATATAAGCCATTTATGCGATTAACGTTGTGCAAACCATTCTAAATATTAAAACTTACATAGAAATGATGATATGAATGATTTAGCGAAATTCAGTTATTTTCTGAATTAGTTTTTAACTGTTTTCAATAGAAAATGGTTAAAAATATTAGCAAAATTCAAAAAGCCTTATATTAAAGAAAGTGCAAATTTGTGCAGCTAAATTCTTTACGATCCTTTAGTTTACATCTTAAAGTACCCTTGGAACTGAATTTAAGCCTGGGACAACTTGGGACAAAAAAGTACTCGATGTGTTAACTATAAGCTTACTCGATTTTTTTAACCGCTTTATAAAAACATCATAAAATCCATTATTTTGAAGTTTTTTTTTATTTTTTATTGTTTCTAGGAATCCTTTTTTGTAAGCTTCCAAATGGTGTAAAAACATTTTACGCAAGTATTATAGAAAAAAAGTTATATTCATTTGAGTAAACCATAGTTTTTGTCAATAAAAACAAGTTTTTCTCCATAGGCTCAACTTTGGCACCTCATATCTGAGTGTGCAATGCAAATCATGCCCTAATATTTTGAGGATTTCTTAGCAGACATGTTTACAATGAAATGGCGAACAAGAATTAAAATTTGGGGCACATCACTTTTTTGATTATTGGCCACCTGATAAGCCATAGTGGCATGTGGTGGCTGGCGGGAAGAGCACACATGATAGATAGGGTCAGGTGGGGCAAAATGAGCACCCTAAGTATATGCGCGATTTAAGTCTACTTAAACGTTCCTACTTTGGTAAAATTGGTAACCATTCTTAGCTTTTACATTATTAAGGTACCCCGGGGCAAGTGAGAATCCGGGGTAAGTGGGGCGTTTCGTCATAGCTCAACTAGGAAAAGTTTTTCATGGGGGTATTCTTCTAGAAAGTTTTTACCAAGTGGTTCATGTAACAGTTGTCAATTCAGCGCCATTTTCAACTTGCATGATCAATTGTGACACGTTTCACGTCTTGCATTGACTCGCAAAAAATAAATGTGTTTTAAATGGAATTTCCATCAGTAAGCAATAATTTTAAGTATTATTACATGCTGCTAACGATAAACCAGTATTTTGTTTTCATTTCATATGAAATTTTCGATGGTCTATCTTACCGCAAAATATATTTGTACCTGGGGTAAGTGGGACCTATCAAAACAAAAACCAGAATCAAAGCTTTTCGAACACGTTTCATACATTTTACTAGAGAGTAGCACTAAAACATTCAAACAAATGATTTTTATCAAAAAAGATCAACCTCAAGTTACGTAATTACATAAGAGGGAAAAGAAAAGTGTTATTATTCTTTATTTTTTAATTTATTTTTTTATTTTTGAAATACGACTTCAAAATTTAACAAACACACAACTAAAATTTAAAATGCATCATGATAACTATTACTTTTCTATTTTGTTTGAACTTTATTTGTTATTTTCACCAAATTAAGAAGTGATGGAAAACAATTCCATCCCATAAGCTGGTTTTCTGCCATGCGTATAAATAATAACAAAACATATTTATAATTTCGTATAATATTTATTGTTTATGTGCTACATTTTAATTAACAGCTTATAAATGATATATTTTGAACATGTTTAATTCCTCTTTACGCTTTTATTGAGGAATTTTCAGTCAATATTAAATATGAGGCGATATACTATTAAATAAGGGGGGCTACTTCCTAAAACGTAACGTATTTTATGGTTGATCCTTTATGTACATCAAATATGTACTTAAAATTAAAAATCTATGACTTATTAATCCTATTATTGTAATGGTTGACTTACTGATGTGGATTGACGCATGAAACTGGATGTGTCCCACTTGCCCCGTTTAGCAAGGTAACTGCGTCCAATGGCTCATTCTAAAACTTTCTTTCAAAGTTTTCACAATTTCGAAATTATTCGATTAGTTTCATGCACACACCAGCAAATATGTTGCCAAAACATGATTGTGTTGTTGGATTTGAAAAATATTGACATTTGAAAATTTTATTGAACAATTTGTTTGAACTATCGTTTTTTTCGTTCCCACTTGCCCCGCGGTACCTTACTTTAACCTCCAACCATTTAAAGTTTCGAAAAAATATAAATTGTTTTCTAAATAACACATTAAAAAATAGCTTTTTTTTCATCGGTTAAAAATACTCCGGGGCAAGATGGGCACCCCCATAAAAAGATGAAATTTACTAAAGAAAACTATTATTTTTCAATGCTTGTAAAATCCGAAGATATTATCTTCAATTTCTAATGGTATTTATTTTCAACTAGCTTAAATTTTTAAGCTTTTATCAAAAAACAAATAAATTTTAATAAATTACTAAGATTTTACTTAAAATAGGATCAAATTTATTGTTTTTTAATATATTTCTTAGAAAAATAGTTTTGTACAAAGCGGATACCGTAAATCAAGCCCACAGCTAAATGTGGTTCTACAATTTATCACTCTAAATTTTGAGCATGGTGGTCATGTTGCTCCAAGGGTGCAAACTTTTCAATTTAATCAAAACAATTGAAACATTTTTGTAATTTGATAAAAGTTTTGCTCCAAATGATCTACAGAAGATTGTTCTATAACTATACGGCCAAAAACATATGAATAAATTTGTTTACGCAACTAAAATATCACATTGAAATTATCAAATCTTATATGAAAGGGTAAATTTTTTGACAACGATGTATTTTTGACAATATTCACGTTTTGTTGTTGATTTTTTGGTTGAAATGTATGGCCGTCATACCAATTTAATGATATTCATCAGAACCTCAAATATTTGTTTGAAAAACTTCGGTAAGAACGACACAAATAAGGGATGCTCATCTTGCCCCGGGTGCTCATCTTGCCCCACGTTCCCCTACGAACTCTCTGACTGCGTGTTAATTCCCAATATCAGTCATCGATCGATAGAGCCGTTCGGTTGATTGCCGTTAGGCAGCGTCCATTCATTACATAACGCTGAAATTGGAAATATTTGATCCCCTCCCCCCCCCTCTGTAACGCTTTTTGTACGAAAAATTTAAAATTTTTGTATGAGCCGTAACGCTTGAGCCAACTCCCCCCTCCTCCTAAAGCGTTACGTAATTTGTGGATGCCGCCTTAGTATAATAGCATATTGAAGTCTGTATTCATAGCAAAGCTCAAAGCTTTGAGCTAACCCTTCTCCGGTAGAGAAAGCTAGCTAGAATACAGGACGCTTCGATGCGTACTGACTTTAAAAGGGCTTGCTCAATGTTCACCACCTAATAAAACTTCAATCTTGTCGCTCTATGACGCCTATCCACCAGCTTCGACTGAAATTATGTTATTGAACCAATGTTGGCTGAGCAGTCTTCAGGGAATTAAAAACGCTAATTTTTTATTTTTCCCGACGTTTCGGTCCATTTTGGACCTTTTTCAAGGGTTCAATCACTACGGTTTTCTAGTCAAGATGGCTTTGCTAAACGCTAAAATGTCATGCGGAAATATCGGTATCGATTAAGTCCGACCGGTTCTGAACCATCGTGGGGTGGACAATCTCCTACCTAGCGAGCGGTCTGGAATTCGGTGTCCTATATTTAGATCTTCCACGATTACTATTAATTTGTAAAAAAAATTCTATTGACTCCCTTTACCTTTGAGTCGCATGACCACTAAAGCCATAACAAAAATAATTCTTCAATTATAGTATAAAACTTTGAATGTCTGAATGTAAAAATGTAAAAAAAATCGTTCATTCAGACACTATTGTGAGAATTCATTTTTGTTTCTAAGAATTCCAGGGATATTACCAGGAAACCCACCGAAATAACGAAAATACCACATAAATACTAAGAATCCCATATCCATCATCGGAGTTTTACATGCTGTTTTTTTTAAACCCACAGAGGAAGGTCAAAATTCTACCGCTATAAAATCAAATTATCAGTATTGGAATTTTGAACATGCTAGGAACTTCATAATTCCATAATTTCATAATGACATTCTACCTAAAATTTTGAAATTCTTAGAAAAATCTTTGTTGTCAGATCATTAAAAAATTCGCATATGCATATGCATAAAATTACATATCTACATGAATTTATGTTCGATGTGTAGCGGGAATTTGGTGGTATTCATATTTTCACATGATTTGTCGATATAAATATGTGACAAATTTCCCTTTTATATGCATGATTTTATTGATTTTACAAAACTTCTCAGAAGACGAAAAACAAATTTAATCACGAATTTAGGACGCAGGAAGCACTGTCAATGAATCGGGGAAGAAACTGACTTTTAAGCACAACGCCCGAACTATTTTTGTACCATCTCGGAAATGGAAATGTTCACAAATAAATACCGAAACTTGCGAAGGCGCTGCCTCTTGAATAAAACATACATAAGCCGAATTTGTTGTTGCCGAGCCGAGGCGCCACTTGGCGTGGGCGTCAGCTTGAAGGATGGCGTTATCGCGTGTGTTGCGTGTGTCAAATAAAATTGTTTATTTCCAATCACCTAAAGTTATGGCCCGAGACATAAAACGTGAAGATATGGAAGCATCTTAATCAATGGAAGGAAAAGAAAAGCCGCGCCAGACAAAATGACGACGACGGCTACGAGAATGGTGATGATGCAGATGACGAGACGCTTGAGAAAAGGCCTGTTGCCGCAGGAAGAGACGAATTGAACTATGATCGTGTGAAGAATACTAATCATAGGATTGAATTAATGCCAACCGTGGGTGATAAGATGCTTGATGGCACGTGGGTTTCTTTTTCTTATATTCAGCAGGCAAAAATTGTTGCATAAACATGCAGATGGCTGAGAAATTGTTACATATTAGTTCACATGAATGCTGAATATAACGTATTTTTTCTGGACAGATATTCCAGATTTTGCAGCCTAGTGATGTATGAAAGTCGTACAAATATGGAGAAAAAAGGTAAATGTTGTCTCTATCAACCACTTTTGCTGAATATAGAGCTTATGTAAAGATTTTCAATTAAACAACATTGACTTCAATTACTACAGTCTTCTGGAAATCGTATCAATTCAAACGTTCCATCAACGCTTCATCAGCTATGCTTTTTGTAGGTACTTCCACAGTTATTAGCCAACAGATTTCTTTGTCAAATGATCATTTTTGAATTTTTATATCGTGTGGCAAGCACGGCTGAGTTTTGAGCTTGTTACCTTCAGCATTGCTGAATGCCGGTTCGTTCAACACTACGACTTTATGAACTTCTTGTTAGTAAGCCAAATTCTTACAACAAACGATTTTTCATCAACAAAGTTTACATTCAGCCAGGTGTTATCGATTACCGTCCTGCAACGGGATGTTCATGTTAATCTTTTGATATTATTTTTACAGTTATGGTACCAAAATGAGCACCAATAAGGCTTCCCTCTAAGAGAATTTCTGCCTCAGATTAATTGGAAATCTTCTAAATCCTCATACACTCATGGCGGTAGGCACAATCCAAATTGCAGCAATAACAATTAGCACCAGACTCCCTCAAAACGCTTAAATTCAGGACCACCATCTGAAACGCTAAACTGTTGATGGCCGTGCGCTGTTACTATTTATGAAGCGTATAATGCCGCCAAAGAGGGTGGCAGACAGAGCAGAAAGCACAACATGGCCTCATTCCGATGGGGCCCGGGAAAAAGGCTGCCTCGGTGGGCGAAATGAATACCAAGCATCGTTTATTTTGATGGAACATAATCGCGATCGTCGAAAGCTGCTTCTGTGGTGAAATTACACAATCATCATCATCAACGCCGACCATCCCCCTGCCTGGCAAACACCGTCGCGAGGATTCCACAACGAATACCCGAAAACCATTTACCCGAAATACATGGTGCATCATGTATCGTGAGATGAATTGGCCACAATCATCGATGACCACCAGTACACATTTCTTGACATTACATATGTAATGTAGTAGACACAATGACTGTCTACTGCACCTTACTTTTCTTGACGATTCAATTGTCTATGAAGACCAAGTTCTCCTAAAGGGAGTTCTTGTGCAGAATGAAGATTTTTTTTGCATTTATATGGCTTGGAGTTGAACATGCCAAAAAAACTGGAGTCAAAACAAATTCTACGGCTTTCGGAACACTCTTAAGTGCTATGCTTTCAGGTATAATTATTCATTTGCAGTACTATACCATTTGAGTAAGTGTCGAATTCTGATAAAAGATTATCGGGTAAACGTCTTTCGGGAAAATGGTTTTCGGACAACTATTACAGGATCGACGCGCCGGGTGCCCACGAATTGATGCCGCCTTGATGAAATCGTTCTCTTCGGGGGGTACCGGTTTTCTGCTGCCGGTTTGCCGCTTTATTTTCCGATGATTGTTTCTCGAGCACGACGCTTTTTCTGGACTGAACCGTTTTTCCTCAGTAGATAAATATTCCAGTCATGTTTTAAAGAAAACTTTGGGTAAGCAATGCCAATAATTTCTGGCATCCAAAAGCAGACAAGCTCATAATTCATTACCATTATAATATGACCAGACTTGCTCCGTACTCGGTACAGGTTTTGTGTGGGGAAGGGGGGGGGGGGGTTTCTAGGTGGCATGGTCAAATGTTGAAACCCGGTTGATGCGCCACTGCTACTGCAAAATTCAGTAAACCCGAAAAATATTTGTGAATCGATGATTTATGACTGTTTCGAGCGGGAATTTCTGAGAATACACAATGGTTGGGTACCATACAAGAACCGGACAAAATTACCAAAAAACAAATTTCAGATTTTAGTTATTTTTCAATATTGTATAATATAACTTATGTTTCATATTCTTATTTCTCAATTGAAATTAAACTGAAATTTGAATTACATTGACTTTCAATGTCGTGAAAAATCAAGAATTATAAAAAGGAGATATTAAATTTCTCATTTTAGGAATGAAATATTAAGCTAATAATATGCGCTTTCTTAAAGTTTATGCTTCAACACGTTAGTCACGCAGTAGGATAAAATAGTTTTACTTAGTACTATTCAGTATTAGACTTAAGCATTGTTGATGATTTTTAACTTGTAAAATAACTTTTGTCGAGTCAATTGAGAGGAAATTTTCAATTCTCGCGTACTCAATATAAAATAATCTCCAAGGCGTCAATCGATCGTCATTGATATTCCTTAGATGTATTTATATGATATTTATAACAACATGAGATTGTACCACTTAATTAATTGACGGCCTATTTCTTTTATTTCACAGGTAAGTGCTTATGACTTAACATGGAACATCTTATTGAGGAATTCAACCAGCGATGACGGTTCTATAAGTTGGTGATGTATAAAAAAAACATTCATTCTCATAACAGAATCATTTCGAATCACTAACAATCGTAAGAAGAAAATTGTCCCATCTCCAGATAAAACTAGCAGCAAGATGAGAAAGTCCTAGAGCTATTCACATTAGTAAGCATCCTTTGATCTCACCAAAATCGTTTAATTTCTTGTAAAAATTAGCTGGTTCAAAAAAACGAGAGCTATTTGAGACATTTAATATTTCACATACCGTAAGGTGGGGTAGCTGTAACAATGCTGGTAGCTACGATAATCCAGACAGCTTGCGAGACTAAATTTAAAACAACATTTCTAATAAGCCGTTAAACAAAATGAATATAGTACACCGGGGCTAGTTGAACTGGCTGAGGAAATATGAAAACAAGGTACCATAGTGAAATATTGTAAAGAAAAGAAATTGAACTTCCGGAATATTATGTTAACATATGGAGCCAACTTTTTAAGAAGAAGAATATGTTAACATTTATTTGAAAGTGCGCATTTCTCTTTGCCCCACTCATTTCTGCTTGCCCCGTTGAACCTTACAAGAATTAATTGAAGAGATTTAAAGCTTTTTCTATGAAAGAGCCTAATTTCAAATGATGATATTTTAGCGTTTCAAAAATGCCTCCAAACAATTTTCTTAACCTACCGTTTTGTCTCAAATTCCAAACAGACTCATATTCCGAACACACGGTTTTTGTATGGTGATTTGATTGAAATGTTTCGCTGAAATATGTCACCAAATAACAAGGAAATGGCAGTCAATTGCAGTTCAATTTTAACGTCTCCAATATAATTTATACCACGGGAGTAGTGATGATTCTCTAAGTTGACACCAGTAGAACAAGCTCAGATAAATTTATTTGCGAAATGATTCATTTGAATACGATTTATTCGTGCTGTTCTAAATTTGAATCAAGGTGTTCGTAATATGAGACAGAATAAACACAGTGTTCGACATTTGAATCAAAATGTTGTTCCATACTCTTACGTTAAAACAATAATAAAACTAGTTTATTCAATATTATTATTAATATACAGTTAGACTTTGTGAAGAAATTAAAATTTACACAAATATAAGCCAATTTATGCCAATTAGATGCATTTGAAGTCAATGTTGACCTTAAGTGTTCAGAATATAAATCAAAACGATAACTGTTTTGCTATTTTTTGCTGGTTTCAACAACCATAGATCCATACCGAAAGAGGCAAGGATTGACCTTGAATTGCTTAGCACAAAAGTGTTTTACCATTTGCGTGCAATTTTGTGCTTGTAGTCGGGTGTTTCATACATAGTTAAAACGCCTATGTGATAAACGGTTGGGTGACAAAACGTCGAACAACAAAATGTCAAATGCCAAAATGTCGAATGCTAAAACGTCGAATAAAAAATAAGTCGAACAAGAGAACACATCGAAAACAAAAGAAATGCGAGAATATCTGACGCAACGTCAAAATGGAATAAGGAATACTTAACGTCAAATCAAGAAACTAAACAATAATTGAACAGTTAAGACATTGCGAAATATAGTATTTTCTTATGTTATCACCGTGATACCTTAATTTTAAGCTGATCTTTGAAGGGATAATTTAAAAAAATTCAAGCGAGTTGAATGTGTGTAAGATTTTTTACATAATTTTCAGACTATAAAACAATGATCGGAGTCTCTCATCAAAGACCTACTTTAAGTCAAACATTGAAAGGGGATGCGAGAAGCGTGATAAAAAAAACTTTCAATGGATGCTCTTATTGTTGTTAATATCTGGTGTTTGTACGATTGATTGATTGATTTGACTTTATTAACGAGATTTTTAGCCCTGGGCTAGTTCATCTCGGGACCAACGGCTTTACTTCCCTTCCGAAGGAAGTCGTCACTATAACTTTTTTACGTCATAAGTGACTATGTCGGGGATGGGATTCGATCCCAGGTCCTCGGCGTGAGAGGCGAGTGTTCTAACCACTACACCAGGTCCGTCCCCAAGATTTGTACGATACGATAAAACTACACACTAAGCTCATTTTACCAGAATTCGGCGAATTTCACCGTAATCTCAACAGCTGAACAGTTCGGTAAAATAAAACACCGTAATTGCGTCGGAATTTCACGGATTACGGTGTATTTTTACCAAATACTGTAGACATTTACCGTACTCCGTTAATTTATTTTACCGAACTTTTCAGCTGTTGAGATTTCACAGGAATCCGTAAAATATTTTAAGTGTGTATACACATTTTCAACGCAAAAAGAAACTCAATGTATAGAAGTCTGTTAAATACTCGATGCTACAAAAATATGGATATTCTGATGAAGAATATTTGTTTCTAAAAATCAAATCAATAAATCGAATCATTACTTACTTTTTCAATAAAAGAATGAGTAAATTTTCGAAGAATAAATAATTCAATAATTACCAAAATACGACTAATTTGACGTTACCAGAGTCTATGAATGGAGAGCTGCACGAAGAATGATACTAAATATACCTATCGAGCTGTCAAACCGTCTACCTACATATCGAGCACACCATCAAATCAACCAAAAAGATAGGGACTAGAAGTCTGTATAAGTGAGTATATTTAAAAAGAATAAAAAAATACTCTATTTTTCAACAGATAGCATAACCAGTAATTAATTCAATGCACATTCAAAAAATAAACTTCAGCGATGGTTGAGAAATTAACCAAGAAAAAATATAATAGGAAGACATCTTTTTTTAAGTAAGTTTTCAACGCCGCGGCGCGCCGTTCGCAATTTTTTTTTCTTAGCTACACTAGTTATCTTTAATAACAAAAATCTTCGGTTGAAAATTCACTGTTCTCGACGTTTTGGGTTTCGACATTTTGTCTTCAGATATTTTGTCCCTAAACCGTGATAAACGCATCGTTCTCCTTTGTTCCCAGGCTTAGAAAAATATAACGATCATTGACACAAGAGCCATAATTTCATCCCATTTATTCGCCTGCATTCATACAACACGCATGACATTTATCGTTCGCGGAAGATAACGAGCCATGAACGAAAACAAGACAGACACATACCACCCACTGTTTGGTGCCGATTACTTTGTATCACCACTTGCAACATTCGCTGACCCACTCTCATTCTGATCAAGAAACAGAGGAGAATATTTTCAATTTTCTGTGCTATGTTTACAACCAAAGGGATGTTTGATGATCCAATAGATTATAATTTGATTGTTAAAGGCTGAATTACTAGAAAATATGAAAGTTATTACCAATCTTATGCAAATCATAATTCACTCGAATGACTCGATACTGTTGTAGTCTGTGAGAATTGCTGCTCTTGAACGCTCTCGCGCCACGTACCAAACGAGAGAGTGAATGTTTACATTCATAGGGCTCTCCGATTGCGATGTGCCACGAACTGTTATGGTTCACGAACTTCGGAACAACTTTGGTTATTCGGAACAAAATCCAAACACTGTGTAATCCTTATAAACTAAAAACCGTTTGAAAGAGCTTTAAATCGACTTTTTTTTTATACTTTTTTATAAGAAATATTGATTTTTTCACTAAGGCCGAACCTTACTCTACTCAAAAACCAAAAACTGACTTTAAATTACACAAAAAATCGTATCATATCATTAGGAATACTGAATGCCAATCATTTTTAATGAGCTTACATATACCAAGTGGACACATCAGATGAAGAAGATTGTCATGAAGAACAAACAGGTATTCTTAAAATTTGAATTAATAGATTTCTTCATAATGTTTCATGAAGTGATCTCTACAAGATTTCACTGGAAATGAAGCCAATCTTTGAGCTTAAATTAAATGAACGTGTGATTTTGAGGCAGTGTTGTAAACATTCGAGATTTCTCACAACGTTCGTTTCGCTAGCAAGATCAGCAGTCAGTTGATTTTTCTACCTTTCCTACTGTCAGCTCTCACAAACAGTACGAGAGGTAGAAACAGCGAGAAAAAAAGGTAAATGAATGTCGTCTGACACGAAGACATTTTCATATAATTTAAGTTTTGCATATATTTCAGAGACCTTCCTTAGCCATGCTGAAGGTGTCTGGGTTTGATTCCCGGTAGGTCCAGGATCTTTTCGTAATAGAATTTTCCTTGACTTCCTGGGCATAGAGTATAATCGTACCTGCCACACGATATACGAATGCGAAAAATGGCAATTTGGCAAAGAAAGCTCTCAGTCAATAACTGTGGAACTGCTCATAAGAACACTAAGCTGAGAAGCAGGCTCTGTCCCAGTGAGAACGTTAATGCCAAGAAGAAGAAGATATATTTCAGAGATGACCAATCGCGAAATTTTCCGCAAATCTGTCCGTATTTTTTCACAAAAAAATCTCTAAGTATTTCTTTAGACTTCTCTAGAAATCGAATCTATGACGAAAGGTCAAAAGACAAAAGGTCAAAAGGACAGAAGGTCGAAAGACAAAAGGTCAAAAGGACGAAAGGTCGAAGAACAAAAAAAAAGGGATAAAAGGTCGAAAATCTTTTTTCAAAGAAGGAAAAATTTCCCACCAAGCAAATCGTTTTCGACCTTTTGTCCTTTCGACCTTTTGTCTTTCGACCTTTTGTCCTTTCGACCTTTTGTCTTTCGACCTTTTGTCCTTTCGACGTTTTGTCTTTCGACCTTTTGTCCATAAACCATATAAAGATATGTAAATATAAAATAATATGTTAATCAGTCCACGGTCTGGAAAGTATATCTTCTGCGCATACAGCAATTAGTATTTATATATAGCCCAGAAATCACGTAAGTACGAACAAGTAAAATGGTACCAGAATCATAAGGTAGAATATGGAATTCCGCTTGATACATAATATAGCGAAATTCGTTCACCTGTTCTTTCAAAGACTCTCGCGCGAATATATGTAAATATTTCCGAGCAATTTGTTCAGGGGTTTCTTTATATTTTATTATTGTTTCCCCTGAGATGTTGTCCAAAGATTCTTCAAAAAAAAAAAAAAAAAAAAAAATACCAAGGATACATCCAAGTTAAAATATTGTTTTTTTTTTTTCTTTAAACAACACCGGCGATTCTTATGAGGATTATTTAAAGAAGTTTTCAACGGATTTATTGAAGGATTTTGCAGTTTATTTTGAAAAATTTTCAAAAACTTGTAAAGAATTTGCGTTAGGTATTATTTTATGTTCCAAAAATTATTCCATAAATTTTTAGAAAAAATCTTTGATAACATCAAGAAATCTCTTTTTAATGTATTCGAACGTTTTGACTAGAATCTCAATAGAGAATCAAAAAATGTAGATTTGTGTACCTTGTTCCTAATAATTCCGCCCTATTTGCTTATCTTTGGCAGATACGCGTAACGCTACAAGTGGTAGTCCAAATACATGTATCTGTCAAAGATAAGCAATTAGAGTGGAATTAAAAGTTACGAGATACTCAAATCTACATTCTTTGATCTAGATATCAATTCATTCTTAATGTTTTGTTCAAAAACTACTCTAGGAATACCGTAATCCGGGGTAACATTGATCAGCGGGGTAACATTGATCGGGATGACTCATCTTGTTAAACGTTCAAATAAAGATTTATTGATGAAACATTTTCGAACCATGAATGCTGCCTCTCTTTTGTATATTCATAAGCTAATAATAATTAAGGTTTTTGCCAAAATTGCGTTTAGTTCATGCGCAAATTTGTTAACTTTTTGAAATAATGATTTCTATCATTTTCTCTGACACTACCGAAAATTCATGTCTCACATGAGTTCTGCAGACGATGTGATCAAGGAAAATGCGGGTGTTACTAAAAATGGCATCGCCGAAAACGATTCCATTGTCAAATCTTTCATAAGTTTATTCAATTAGGCAACATTAACTAATAACTACTACGAATGTAGAATTTCCTGAGGAAATTGCCTACTTTTAGGCGTATTCCGCGGTTCAAGGTGTTTTTGATTTTGAAATAACTCAAAAAGTAAATGACTTGCAGGAGTTTGGTCTTCATATTCGGCTTCAGGGGCCCTGATTTTAGTAAGTAACGGCATTTCCAATATTAGCGAACGTTGTTTACTTGGGTGATCAATGTTACCCCATATCAGCTGAATCAAAAAATCACTTAAAACATGTATTTAAACACGTTTAAATCTTTCGAAAAACAAAATAAAGTACATAGTTAGGAGCGGTGGGTGCCAGTACTTGTTTTAAAAATATGGAAGTTGTAATATTTCTATTGTGAAATGAAAAATTTAAGAAAAACTAAAAAAAATGATCAATGTTACCCCGGATTACGGTACCTCAATTAGTTTTTTTTGGATTTCTGTACAAATTACTCTACGAATCACTCCATATCCAGTTTATATCAGTTTTCTAGAGTAATGCTTGTGTAAGTAATGATAAAAAGGTTTGGTGAATTCGGAGGAAATACTTAACTCCTGTCGAAAAATTCAAGACGTACAATTTATACTGAAGGTATTTTTATCTAACATCTTATAAAATGGTGGTCAATGAAATAACAAAAGGTAGGGTCGGTGTTCCCTTAGTGGACAGTCCCCTATAGTCGCACTAGTGGCTTTTTACGGCCATTTTGCTATAAATCTCTTCAAAACATTTTTTGACATGAAGGCCAGGAGCTATTTATCTAAGTACCATTGATACACAGCTTTATTTTGTTCAAAAAATGATCGAAATAATTAGTTTTGCTTAAAATTTGAGCTCCCTTGCGCCTATAGTAAACCTATTGTTACTATAGTAGCACTACTGAGAGAAACTATTTTTTATTCTACGAAATAATTGATGAATTAAGAACTTTTTTACATTAAACGAAAGCTTTTGATCCACCCTTTGTAGGAAAAATATAAAAGTTTTGTAAAAATACGGTTTTGATAAGTATTTTGCAGACCCCGTGATGCTAGTGCTACTATAGGAACAGAAATTAGAAATAGTGTACTATATGCACATGTATTCCTATAGTGGCACACGCGATAATAAATACAAACATTTGAGTTTTTCTAGTTTTCATATTTTTCCCACAATACCAAGATAAAAAGCTTTCAGATGATGTAAAAATAATGACGATAGTGTTATTTTTCGATTTTATACGATTTTTTGTTCTAAGCTATGCGGCTATTGGTACATCGACCCTAAGTAATTATTTTTAATCTTTTGTCTAGAGGTCAATAATTACTGGTAAATAATAATTACAAACTAAACTACTCGAGAAGTCCACTTAGAATCTTTTTCAGATATATGCCTTGAAATCTAGCACAATTCCTTCTTTGACTTCTGGATTCCCCAGATTTCTACCATGAAAATAGCCTATAAAATTGTACTTTTTCTTGCACATTTCTTTAGAAAAGTCCTTATAAATCACGGTCCCCTTCATAGTACTGCTGTTAAATGTTTCTCCATTGATTCCTTCACCGCTATGCTGATTCCGAAAACTAAAGTATTCCCGGGGTTTTTAACAAATTTCCTCTGAAGAATCGAAGGTAACTGACATTTAGAAGACAGTTTTCGTAGATAATTCTTATATAATCCGGGGATTTGAAGCATAAATCCCAGAAAAAAAAATTGAACGACTTCTGGCGCAATGTGTGATGCATCATAGAAAATCAAAATCAGAGGGAGACATATTACGGCAAGTAGGTACATATTCTGATGGTTTTCCACTGAGATTTTCGGTTGATGAAGAGGCGGACTAAAAGTAACCTGCGGTAGCATAAACACAGGTGTTTCCATTTGATTTCAAACAATTCGAACGGATAACCGTAGGAAGAAAGGGGAGGATATGAAGTTACCTGCTACATTATTCGCTTAGGAGATTTCACGGGTATTTCTCTTCAGATTGAGAAGTTTTGATCGGTTACCTGATGGAACAAACGGCTACGAAATGCGTTGCCGTTCATCTACCTGGTACGAGCCTAAACGATTCGTTTGCGCGGAGGAAAATCCCACAAGTTAGATTTATGGTTGCCCCCGCAATTTGCACATACAAACTTTTTGGTATATTTCTTTACTGGACAGACGTCCTTAGCGTGAGAAGAACCTCGTTATTGTAACCATGTTTAGTGAATAAACGAATGAAGAAGAGACCTTCTAAGAGGTTTTTTCACAAGACGGTGTCCATGAATGATAACCATCGCTAGCTTTCGCTAACAGATCAGACGAAAAATCGAAGTCACGGGTCCAAACAAGGATCGAAAAGGGATCTATAGTAGAAAAATAATACTGAAAATTTATGTTTTTGTAGCATTGTAGCAGTCTTACTGTTTATTTTTTTCGATAATACTGAGAAGTTTTGTTGTATTGCTTTAGATAGATTTGATAACTTTCGAGAGCAGAAAGGATGTAAGTACACACAGCACAATGTTACGATGTGCATGTGAAACCTTTAAGTAATTTGTGGACAGTCTCTTTTCTAGAAATTCAATTTGCCAACTCTAGATTCTAGATCATCTAGAGTTTCTGCAGTCTCATTATCTTTCAATAAATACTTTTTGTGTGATAAACATGTGTTCGCCTCAGACTTTTTCTTTCAAAGTCACATGCTTTCTGAATAGTCCTTTCTTAAACATGAAAAACACCAAATGGAATTCGAAGATTGAGTATTTGTTCCATAAAGGCGATAAAACTATTTTTGACCAAATTTCACTCTTTTTCGATCATTGTGCAACAAAACGGTGGTATTTTAGGGCTGTGGTTTAGCTTCGGTTCGTCGAAAATCCATTTACCTTGGGATTGGTCAACCGTGCCATGCTGTGCTTGTTGCAATGTTTGCAAAGCAGGGATCCAAAAAAAGTTTATAAATTAAATAATAATTTCACTGCACGTTCCCGATGCGCTTTGAGTTGAAATCGTGGTAAAATACAACAGGAAGGAATTAAATTATCAATTTGGTGTATGAGTTAGCTCGCACAAATCCGTTACACGAAACAATAGTTTGTAGAATAAAATCCAATAAAGCAGTACAATGAGAAAGTTAATAAAACAACAAAACAATTCCATGGCAAATAACATACACAGGCAAAATATTCCACGGAAAGCCTATTTCGTTTATGGTGCGTGTGCCTTTATTGGAAGCAACCCGAACAAACTCAGTCAGCAATTACGGAAGTGGCAATCGACGTCCATGGTCGTTTGCCGAAAGCATATGCTGTTCAGTTGGGTGTATCCTTTGGTTGGAACTTGGAATGGCACCACGGTAGGGCAGACCGGAACTAAAGACCATTTATAAGGTTTTCTATCAAGATAGGAGCAGCGAGTGGGCCATTTGGTAAAGCATAATTGTTCGCTGGGACGTGGGCACTCATTAAGCGCTTAGGGGTATTTCCTGCTGGTTGACATTGTGTGGCCTCTGGTCAAACGGACAATGAACTTTGTTCATAGTAAGGGCTATTTTATGGCAAGGTTTTTTAGCAGTCAAATTTGCATATCGAAAAATATTCTGCCGACTCAAAAATTCTTATTCTTGACATTACGTCCTCACTGGGACAAAGCCTGCTTCTCAGCTTAGTGTTCTTATGAGCACTTCCACAGTTCTTGACTGAGAGCTTTCTTTGCCAAAGTTGCCATTTTCGCATTCGTATATCGTGTGGCAGTTACGATGATACTCTATATCCAGGAAAGTCAAGGAAATTTCCATTACGAAAGGATCCTGGACCGACCGGGAATCGAACCCAGACACCTTCAGCATGGCTTTATAGCCGCGGACACTAACCACTCGGCTAAGGCTCAGGGCCCAGAGGGTATAAATCTTATGACTATTTTTAAATTCTGAAGTGATGTTATGGATTGAAACTTCAGTCATGCATTATTTTGTCGACTACGAGACGAAATCCTGCCAGAGTTGTTATACTGGATGACGATGACTTTTGTTTAATTATAATCATTGATTTTGATCACATCCAAAAATCGACCGTTCTAAACGTTGTTTAATTCAATTATTTTGGTGGCTTTTTATTATTAAAACATATAAGTCGAACGATGTAAGAAAACCGATTGGAATACCATTAATAAATTTTAAAAAATATTACATGTACAAGGTGTCCATTTTATAAAATGGAAAGTCCTTACTCGAATTGAAAGAATAAGGGCCCATTCACAAAAATCATAACGCTGAAGGGGGTGGGTGGGTGTCCTCAAGATGTTACAGTTCATAAAAATTCGAAAAATATTCATACAAAATCCGTTACGTAGGGGTGGGTTTGTGTCAAAAATGACCACTTTTGGCGTCATGAAACTTGTGAAGAAACCCTAAAAGAAAATTGTCTAAATACAAATAAGAAAAAAATAACAATAAAAAATTGCAACATTACCCTTTGCATTTAAACGTCTCAAGAATCGTGTTTTGAAATTGCATTTCATAACAGTATAAAATAAGACATTTTATGTCACCCAGTTGTGAGCCTTTCCCGAATCCAAAAACGAATCGTGTATGACAAGAAAACGTCCTGAATAAAATTCAACTATGGCAATAACGCCTTGTTCCTCCATCTGAAATGTTCGCACAGCGACAAAATACGATCACAGATCACAGGATTCAAAGCTTCACACCCATTCTGCACCACTCTCGAATGCATCGTTGCCGTTCACAAAAAGGCAAAGAACTCGCTCTCGGGATGCAACGAACGCAACCGAAATAATTAATCTTGTCAGGGCGGTGGTAATTGTTTTCGCTTTTCCTCTTCGGATTTTTTTTTTCTGTTTGTAAACCAGCTATCGCGCGCAGTGAAATGTCATAATATTTTATGTCGAATCATTGTCAAGTGTCTTTCCCTCGATGGTGGTCGGTCATCTAGAGTTTCGGAAAAATAAAGGGAGGTGACAACGACGATGTTGACGTTCAACGAAGACGGCAAAGAAGACTGCCGGAAATAGGGACGGGTCATTTCAATTAGTCAACCGCTCAAAAGGGGGCGATGATGACCGTTTCGTTCAACGGTTAAGAGTTTCCATTTCTCTGGGCATGAGATTACTTTTTGTAGCATTACCACCTCCTTGTTAAGATCTTTCAAGAACCCATTTTGAGTTGTTGCTTCAAATGGTAGTAATTACACTGAGCGATGAGAGTCTTGATGTGGTTTTAAATGCTTCGAAAGACTACTGGGCAGTAGTTGGCCAAATTGTTACCATTGTATGAGATGTTGACATTGGAAGCCTTCTTTGACTCTTAAAAAATATTGTGCTAAGCAGGAAAAATCTACAAAACGCAATTATCTGAAAAGGTCGACATACCGTCTCATTGATAATAAGAATCATCAAATTTTGCAGATTTAGCAAATTTAGAAAATTCGCGTCCTTAAAAATCGAAAAAAATCCATAGTTTGTTGAATTTAGACGTTGCGTGTGAATTACTCGTATATTGTCTAAGGATTACTGCCACCGCTGGATGTGGATTCAATATACGCGTCTCAATACTTTTCATAAAAATAACCAACTTATTGTGCATGGTAAAAATTTCAAATAATGAAAAATTAAATCTTTTTGCTCAGGTGAGATTTGGCCCCACGACTCTTGCCTGCAAGACTTGCGCTGCACTGTGTTTTATTTTCTCGATTTCATGTGCTTTTTGAATAGCGCCCAAACCGTTGATTTTAGCGATATAGTTTGTTCGGAGAAGTTTCTTGGTATATTAAAGCGCAAAAAAGTTTTGTGATCAATCCACCTAGGAGGGAGATAGAAAAACTATTTTTTCAAAACATTTATGGTTTTGCATTTTGAGATATTTAACAACTTTGTAGAAGACATGAAAAATGTTAAAAATTTAAGTAAAAAGTAATGAACAAAAATGATTTGAAACGAGTTTTTTCATACAAATTTGGGTACTTTATGTTAAAAAATTCGTAACTCTTTTACAAGATTTTTAACATTTTCAATGTCTTCTACAAAGTTGTTAAACATCTTAAAACGCGTGTTTTTGCTGAACATCGCACCCCTTTATCTCTTAAGGAAAAAGAATTATCAGTCGAGTTCGTTTTAATAAGGCTTATTTGTTTGATAGTAAAAACCCATGCAAAGACGCTTATAGACAAAAGTTTTTATCAACTGCCGAAAGGGGAGATATGGTACTTTCATGATTTGTAAGAGTTGCCTGCGCCACTTTGCGCCGAAGCCAGTTATAGAGGCCTAAACTACCCCTTGAAAAAAGAGTAATTCATGAATAACTTTGTTATTTCAAATGATAGGGTGATGATATGTTCAGCAAGAACACGGGTTTTTTTCATGACAAATAACTTTGTAGAAAACACAAAAAATGTTAAAAATCTTGGAAAAAGGTTATGATAAAAAATATGATTTCTAGGGGCCATTCACATACAACGGCATATATCTCAAAAAATATAAGAGATAGGAAAATCGTGTCTAGGACAAAGTTGTTTCAAATTGCCAATTCTACAACTTTGCCGAAGACACCATATGTCCATCTAAATGTTTTGAAAAAAAAAGTTTTTCTATCTCACTGCTAGGTGAATTGATCACAAAACTTTTTTCGTCAAAAGTTGCGCTTTAATATACCAAGAAACTTCTCCGAACAAACTATATCGCTAAAATCAACGGTTTGGGCGCTACTCAAAAAGCGCATAAAATCGAGAAAATAAAACACAGTGCGCTGTGACCAACTATGCTACTGAGTCATGCGGAATGGATAACCGAATAATTCTATATGTATCAATATACCATAAAACGGGGTAACTTTGATAGTTTTTTGGAAGAAAATTTGAATATTGAATATGGCAAAATGCAGTGCCTTAAAGATTTTTATTTCATATTTTTAAAACAGGTACTAGTATTTCAGTTATCGACTGCAGATGAAAGATTTCATAACGATTAATTTTGAATGGACCGACAATTTTCCATATAATCGAAAGTCTATTTTCAGTTTTGGGTAACTTTGATAAGGGTTAAACAAACACATAAAAATCGAGATCTAAACTACTGCTTGGCATTATTGCAGTTTGAACTTGATAGGGGAATGTGAATAGAGAACGTGGATTAGATTTTGTTCGTAATATAACTGAATTTATAGGATAATTTACCTACACTGCCCATAACTGCATATTTGTAACATTCGACAAAAGTAGGCATTGAGTAAATGAAATACCAAGTGTGCATTTTATGGCAGTATGGGACGAAACTAAAATTGCCAAGAACTCAAAAGTGCCAAGAGTGATTTGAGTATGTTAATTGAAAGTATTTATCATTTGGTGACTCTTCCCGGCATTTACTCGAAATTGTTAAAAATGTCGAATGTGACAGACATGCAGTTATGGGCAGTACAAAAGTGTTTTTAGTTCAAGCATGTATAACAAATACCATTATAAGTATGTATGAATTGGTACAATGTAATACTCTTTAAAAAAAAATGATGTTCACGTTTCTACATTGAATACAACATAAAGCAAACATTTTTGGAATATAAAAATGTAAAAAAATGTATGAGACTGGATTCACGTTCTACTTTAACTGGAATGTCATGAATAAGCGACGAATTCTTTTAAAATTCATCAAATAGTGAGCGTAGATCAGATTGTTTTTAGGGGTTTCAGAAATGCTCAAATCTCATAGATGTTTTATATTTTTATATAAAGCTTCAAATGTTATCGATTCCAACGAAAATAGCTCTGATATGAAGTGTCATACTTATACTCATTACTTTAGCATTCGTTTTGCTTAACTGATTAACAGAAATTAGGTTATTTTGTTTAGAATGTTGTGAGTCCCTCCGTTTTTAGTTTATTTTTTCGGTATTTCTGGGCACTAATCTTAATATTGTTACAAATGATATATTTGATCTATTGTTGAAAATGCTTGGAGTAAGTTCATATGAAGACCAAGTGTTTTTTGAATAGAGTAAAAAAAAGTTCGACCTTAGTGGTATAATCAATTCTTCCAGAAAAAAGTTAAAACAAAATTAATACCATACAGTGAACTTTCAACATATTGGCTATAATTTTGCTGAACAAACTTGTGCCAAAATATTTACCCATTTTAAGTTATAACAGTTTCAAAATTGATTGTCTTAAACGAACTTTTGCCCCACCGGTGGGGTAAGAGTTTGAATCTAGTGTGGGGCAAAAGTTCGCTTGCTAAACATATTGATACTTTTATAACATACTTTATGTCAGCTGTAAACTTATGTTTGCAGAAAAATACACTCTGAATTCTCATTAAAAAAAATCCCTAAAACAGGGGAAATTGTATTATACCCAAAAAAATGAAGTTTTTCGCAAAACTAAGTGAAAATGTAAAATTTTGGTGCAAATCACCCAGCAAATTTCACTAAATTTGAAGTTTATATGTGGATTTCAGTTTATACATGGGTCGAAATTTTTCCCCGCTGATTCGAACTTTTGCCCCACTATGGGCCAAAAACAATTTTCAAGCATTTACCCCTCTACCGACAGCTTCGTTTTTTGCCACAATAAAAATATTCAAACCTCGATAACTTTTCGGTTTCTCAATATTTTTGCACCATTTTTTCACAAATTCTCAAAAAAAAATTCTTCTAGTTCTAGAATCTGTGTCAATATTGATCATTGGCAGGGCTGGTAGCAAAAATAGGTACCGAAAAATGTTATTTTATTGTCCAAATTTGAGAAATAAGTGACTAAAAAGTGACTTTCGTTTCTCGAAAAAAGGGACTTGAAAATCAAGTGGTAATCAATTTTATTTAAATTCTAGTATACTGTTTTACGATCGATATCAAATATGATAGGGAATATTCCATATGATCTTCTGCAGGTGGTATGTCTAGTTGAGTACCATATTTGGACATAATTATTGTGCTTCCAAAATTACAAGATATTGCCTACATTTGTTTTAAACTTCATAGTTAATATATAGGTACATAATCCTTTTTTAGCTGATCTTCAATCTTTTCAAAATTTTGTGTCTTTTGTATTACCAAAGCATGTTATTTTGTAAATTTTAATAAGAATTTGGAACATTGGTAAAATTAGAATTTTTGTCATATCACATTTCCATTTAAACTCCAGCTCTTCTACCTCATAAAATTAATATTTTTATGCATGAATCAATATTTCAAGTAAAAAATGATGACAGAAAATCGAATTTGTTTGTAATACTGCTTAAAACCGCGTCCTTCAAACGCAGACTAAGGAAGAAAAATGGTTGATATAAGCCTGAGTGACAATGAAATATTTCATCAGTAAGTTTAATGGGAGGGTTTCTTTTAAAAATGTCGATTTTTTTCGAGAACTCTGCAATAAACCTTTAGGGAAGAACTTTTGTAGGACCTGCGGGAAAAACCCTAGAAGTAACGCTTGGAGAAATCTGTTAAAGAATCAGTGGGAAGACATCTGGAGGAAATACTGAGATTTTTTCTTCAGAGTAATCCCTGTGTAAATTACTGGAGGTAGTAGCGCAGGAATGCTCTAAAATGTTTAGTACCAAATTCAGAGGAAATTGAAAAATTGCTGATGGAGTTCTTGAAATTATTCCAGAAGGAATCTCTGGGTAAATAGGGTAAATGATGGCTTCGGCAACCTGAAGGTATTTTCGGCAACACTAACTTATCGTCCTTGTTTAAATGTATCTATGGAACAAGAGTTAACTTCAATGTACTCAACATATTCCTTGAACTATAATCTTCCATGTAAATCACTTCTTTCACAAAAATATTAAATAACATGGGTTTTATCATAAAATCAAATAACTGCTTACGAAATTATAGTCATTCGTGAGCTGCCGAATAAAACAACACAAGAACAACTTATAAAAACTCACCACTTTAAAAGGTCCAATTCTCAGCTCCAATGCCAATTTTTTCAAACAAGCTACGCACCGATCACTTATGCACTATCGAACTCTTGATTTGTGTATAAAGCACTCGAAAATACTTAATTTTTATGCTTTGAATCACAAATTGAAATTAATGCACTTTGATTTCCTCGGCAATCAATTTTTATTGCTGGACTAGGTTGCCAGAAAACCATATTCAATTGCGTTGTATTTATTATTCACGATTTGAATTCACCGAAAAAATATAACACCACTAATTAATTTATTGGAATTAGCCAACAAAGCATGCATTGGTAACAATTGGTAACAATCCTTTCAATACTTTCTTATTAGTAGATTGTAGGACATAATCTTCAATATACTGAAAAACATATAAAAGATACGTCTTTCAATAGTTGAACTATTTTGGCAACACTCCTGTTGTTCTACAGGCAATCAGAGGATGATGTTTTTGTGTCAAGTCATAAGTGAATTGATTTGCAAAGGGCCTATTCTGATTTTCTCATACACTGAGAATAATAGGAACGCAAATCAATTTTACTGGCAAAGTTGATCCGAATGGATCGAACAATATTCATAAACCAGAAAAAATCGTGGAACATTGAAAACAAATGTGCAAGTACCGTCGTTGGGGGTGAGATTTGGCCAAAAATGCGTAAGTCCTCATTTATTTTTGAACAAATTTCGCAATTTGACTTGATGTGTTCGGCTAAAAAAAAGTGTATTCTCATTGCAAAAAATATATTTCACGGGCAGGCATCAAACAACTGATACTACCAGTTCAGCCAGATGATACTATCACTTTTTGTCCATTCTGATAGTATCACTGAGAGAATGGTTCCTATCAGAGAAAGAGGATAGAGTGTTAGTATCCCTATCCCAAAAAATTCTTATGATGATACTATCAGTACAACATCTCTCAAATAACAATGATAGAGGTTCTATCTTAATCAATTGATAAAAATAGAATAAAAATTGTTGGACGATGGGTATAGAAAATTAACTAAATTCCATATTTAGCAATCCAATGTGGCGGCTTCAGGAGTGTAAGAATTGTTGGAAACCCATACAATATGGGTATTTTTGGAACGGGCACGATGAGGATATGACGAAAATCGATATCCGACGCCGTTTTGAAATCCAAGATGGCGGCCTCCGGATTAGTAAAATCATTGAAAACCCATGCAATATGGGCATTTTCGGAACGGGCGCGACGAGGGGATGACGAGAATCGATGCTCGACGCCATTTTGAAATCCAAGATGGTGGCATCTGGTCAAGGAAAATTGTTGAAGACCCATGCAATATGGGTATTTTCGGAACGGGCGCGACGAGGGGATGATGAAAATTGATGTTCGACGCCATTTTGAAATCCAAGATGATGGCCTCCGGATTAGTAAAAGTACAGAATATACTCATATTGCATGGGTTTTCAATGAATTTACCAATCCGGAGGCCGCCATCTTGGATTTCATAATGACGTCGGATATCGATTTTCGTCATCCCCTCGTCGCGCCCGTTCCGAAAATACCCATATTGCATGGGTTTCCAACAATTTTCCTTGACCAGATGCCACCATCTTGGATTTCAAAATGGCGTCGGATATCGATGTTCATCATCCCCTCGTCGTGCCCGTTCCGAAAATACCCATATTGCATGGTTTGTCAACAATTTTCATTGACCAGATGCCGCCATCTTGGATTTCAAAATGACGTCGAGCATCGATTTTCGTCATCCCCTCATCGTGCCCGTTCCGAAAATACGCATATTGCATGGATTTTCAAGGATTTTACCAAACCGGAGGCCGCCATCTTGGATTTCTAAATGGCGTCGGACATTGATTGCCGTCATTCTCTCGTCGTGCCTGTTCCGAAAATATCCATGAGAACATACCTTGATTTATTTTTATTGGCCTTTTCCCATTATGCGCAAGATTTTGGTTTCAGTATTTGTATCAATGATAGGATAGATAGGGATAGCTATAGAATTTTGCAAATAGTATATTTTTACCCAAAGATAGATGATAAAGATATGCTTGATCCAACAGTGATAAAAAATGCTGATAGTATCTCCATCCGTCTATCAATTGATAGAGATAATATAGTCTATCTTCTATTCATCAATTTTCAAGAAGTGTTAGTATCCCTATCACTACCCATAGTGATAGTATCAAAAGATAGACGTGATAAATGGTAAATGAGAGGGATAAATTTGTAGCCTGTTACCTGGAATCGAACCAAGAACCTTGTGATCGATAGGCTCGTGCGCACTCCCCTCGTCTATCGGGTTTATGGACAAAAGGTCGAAGGACAAAAGGTCGAAAGGACAAAAGGACGAAAATGATTTGCTTGGTGGGAAATTTTTCCTTCTTTGAAAAAAGATTTTCGTGCCTTTGTCTCCCCTTTTTTGTTCTTCGACCTTTTGTCCTTTCGACCTTTTGTACTTTCAACCTTTTGTCTTTCGACTTTTTGTCTTTTGACCTTCTGTCCTTTCGACCTTCTGTCCTTTCGACCTTCTGTCCTTTCGACCTTTTGTCTTTAGACCTTTTTTCATAGATTCCGTCTATCGACGCCTTGATGTGGGGTGATGCTAAAACGATAAATAAAGCTTTCGTATTGCAATCGTTCCATCTTTCTTAAGGCAAAATGTATGAATTTCTATAGTCCAGATCGCCGCATGTATAATTGATACGCAATAAGAACAAATCAAGAGAACCGTGTTCGACCATTCCTCCCTCCGCAACAGTCCTTGTATGAAAAAGTAAATTTTGTGTTTGAGTCGCAACGTTTGAGCCTACTCCCCCTCCCCCTAGAGCGTTACGTAATTTGTGGACGGCGCCTTAGTCTGCACAAATTTAGTGACGTTGTGTATTCAATATGACTCTCAGCTATTCTATTTATAACTGCAATGCTGTTCTCAGTGTAGTCTGTATTTTTCTGCATTGGCCCTTTCAACAAGTAGAACATAATGAGTGACTTTCAATTTCGGACATTGTCAACAAATACGAAAAGTTACCAATACATAACCTAGTTTTTGTACTTTTTTGGATTGCCGAAGAGAACAATTTTGTTGCCGACAATAGTAATTGCATTGCCGATAAAAGAACAAGTGCCTCGTGACTTTGGTGAGGAAAAATAGACGATTTAGAGAACAAAATAGTGTTTTGTGCATAATAATTAATAAATTAAGTGTGCTCAAGTATAGTTCAGGTATCTCCTTTTAATTGTTGTGCTTTGTTGTTGTGTATAATTGCCTTCCTAAAAGTTCAACTGCTTAGGCTGCCGACAATACGTAAGTTCCCCTAGTTACGTAATAGTCTCTGAAGGTTTCTCTGGAGCCTCTAGAATGTTGCACCAGAATTAACTGCAAGCAGATTAACCATCTCTTTTTTTTTCTTTATTATTGAGACTTCCAGTCCAAGGCTGGTTCATCTCATCAAAACCATCTCTTTCCGACGACTTTAATAGACAGTTCCTTTATGAAAAAGCGTTTTAATAAAAGAATTACTTTTTAAGGAATGTTTCAAAGAGTCTATTTTTTTCAAAACAAGTTTAAAATTTGTTGGTTGTTTTGCAATCGTAAATTGATTGCTTACCAATAGTTTTACAATTCAAATACCGTGTTGATTATAATGTCTTTGGAGACCTTAACTAAAAATAAACACTCTTTTAGATATGCATTGAAATAGTATCCAAGCCTTAAAAAAGATCTGCTTTCCTGAAAATATACTATTTTTCGTACCTGTTGTAAGCTTTATTCTTTTCCTATAAAATTATTTATTTCATATGGAACTGGGAATCGTACTTGCCTTTTCCATTTTAGCAATTCTAAGTCCTACTTCCTTATTTAAACAAGTCTTATTCGGAATAATAAAAATAACTTATAATTAATTGACTGAATATCTCAAGTAGTGTTGTAATAGCGGGGCAGCCGAAAATTTTTTTGATTGAAGAAATTTTGTTTACAAAAAGGACATATTCTGCCATTATAATTACTGGTTTGAAGTAATTTCCCTGCGTATAGCCGAAATCCGTTGATAATTCCAGGTTGAATAAAATTCCCTGATAATTCCAGGCTTTCCAGGTTTTACCAGGTAGTAGACACCCTGCTAACTTAAAACTTAGCTTGAATCAAAAAGGCCGATTCATAATTTTCTCCCGAAAATTTAAATCAAAATAGTGGAAAAAAGTGACTTTTTGACGAAAAAAGTGACTTTAGTTGAAATGGCATCAAAGAGAGATTAGACATTAAAGACATTAAAGTGAGTTGCCGCAAAAAAGTGACCAAGTCGCTAAAAAGTGACTCGCTACCAGCTTTGCATTGGTCAACTAGATCCTGCGATTCCTTAGGGGACCGACGCCTAGCTATAACCCACTTATATATCTCAGCCTACAGAAATTTTATCGTATTCGGACATTCACTCTTCGGATCAATGCATTCATGAAAGTAAGTTGTGAACAAATAAAGCAATTCGGTGCAGCCATCTTTAAGTAATCAGCATTCATGTGTTTGGTACTATGCTGGCTAAATAAGGATCTTTAAAGCTTCAAAAAACATCATATCGTAATTTTCAGATATCCCCTATACTTAAAAACGGACGCCAACGACATTAATATGGAGAATGTCGGTCTCCCAAGGAACATCGAAATATCTTTGAAATGAGATCACCAATGACAGATATCGACATGAATTCTTACACAAGAAGAGTTTTTTGAAAACTTGTGAAAAACGGTGCAAAAACATCGAGAAATAAAAAAGTTATCAATGTTTGAATATTTTTACTGTGGTAAAAAATGAAGCTGCCGGTATAGGGATTAATGCAAAGACTAATACACTTCATAGTATCCTTATAATAGGCCTAGAAAAAAATATTGAAAGAGATTTTATCTTCAATTGGTTCCATGAAGCGAAAGTTTTACCAAAAATTATAATATTCACGTCCAAAAACAACAAATGGCAATAAGTTCCCAAATCTCAATCGATTTTTATGATATTTGGAGTGACAAAAAAAATATTTTAGATCTCAGAGGAATGTCTGCTCTGATGCTATTAAGAATCAAACTCTTATATCATAGCTTCAATTAGGGTTCGTTTAATTTTCTGGGTTTCTGTTTAGTCTATTTTCGGCCTATTTTTTGGTTCCTTCTGGGTCTATTTTTGGTCTCTTTTTTCTGGCAATAGATCCTAATTTCCTATTTTTAAGGCACTCAGTCGCTACAAGCCCTGTAAAGACGAAAAGCACAGGGGTTCTTCTTCTTCGTCTTCTTCTTGGCATTGCATCCTCACTGGGACAGAGCCTGTTTCTCAGCTAAGTGTTCCTATGAGCACTTCCACAGTTCTTGACTGAGAGCTTTCTTTGCCAACGTTGTTATTTTCGCGTTCGTATATCGTGTAGCAGATACGACAATACTCTATGCCCAGGCAAGTCAAGGAAATTTCCATTACGAAAAGATCCTGGACCGACCGGGAATCGAACCCTGACACTTTCAGCATGGCTTTGATTTGTAGCCGCGGGCTCTAACCAATCGGCTAAGGAAGGTCCCTGAAAAGCAAAAGCGTGTCAGTGACAAAACTTATTTTTGCGAACATCTACTTTAAAGTTATTTTTCAGTAATTTTTCATTCTATACTAGATGCATGGGAAACAAAAAAACAAGTCGGTCTTCTAATATTGTTTTATTTATTTTTTCTGTTGAACGGAAAAATCTACTGATAATATCGTTAGAATTCTTGGAAACCGTAGAACTTGCTCAACTCAACTAAACTCAAAACCTATCAAAATGTCACTTACACTCATTTGCATTTGAGCCCCTCAAATATATACACTTTCAATTCCCAGTCCAGAGATAAAAAAATTTTCAGCTTCCCTGTGCACAAAATATTGGCACACCCATGGTTTCGAACGTGGACGTGCCTCTGATTGACATTGAGGCTTATTCTAATAGTCGATTGTCACGACAAATGTGAAAGTGTCAGTTTAAGCACAGACAAAAAGACGTAAAACTTGTTTAAATAGTATAATAATACAGTCGACTCTCCATATCTCGATATCGAAGGGACCATCGAGATAGGGAGAGATCGAGACAAAGAACGCATTTTTATTGAATACTAGATTGAAAATCATCACTCCGTTGCCAAGAAAATCAAAAACAAACAGACGTGACTTTGTCTTCGCAAATTGTTTCGAAGCATATTAAAAAAAATTCTTGCTGAACAAATTCTGTAATCTTTTAGAAACAATATTGTGAGAAAATTTGAGACTGAATTCTTGAAGTACCTGGCAGTAGATGAATTTTGTAGAGGAATCGTAAAGAACACTAGAATAGTATTTCTGGAAGAAATCTAGGAAGCATTTCTATGAGCAACATTCACAAGATATTCGAATATTGCTTAAAAAACTACTAAAATGTTAATAGATCGTTGAGCATCCAGGATTAAAGAATCCTTAGGGTAAGCTTTATCTATTCCCACGTAGAAAGATGGCGTGTAGTAAGTCAATAAGAGTCACTACCGATTGGCAGTGTCTCGTTTTTACAGCGCAAGAATGAATCAAAAAGTGAGAGTTTCACGCTACACAGAACGAACTGAGTAGAACGCTTTCACTTTCATCGCATCATCGTCGTCGAATTGGATGTTAGGAAAACTTGACGTTCTCACGCTACCGAATCGTTAACTAATAACCAGTATGGAGCCAAGTCGCCAGTCTACGGTTTATTAAGACATAAACGATAAGTATCAGATAAACTGGCTCATAAACTACTGTGGGATAAGCTTGAGAGGAAAAACGGGGTTAAACTTGTAAATCGAGCTGTATTGTCTGGTGGAGTGTTCTCGAACACCAAAATTAATCACCATTCGACAATTTTACCACCTGCATCAATCTAATGAATTCAATTCGCTAATTAATAAGCATCCTTTGGGCTTCTGTTTCTACTACAAGCAGTCCATAGAACGTAGTGTGGCTCTTTGGACAAGGAGTAACTTGAAACATTTCCTAATGAAGACACATTGCATTGGTTGTTTGCAGTAGAGACTCGTTTAAAGCGATACAAAGTTGTAGACGTTGGTACAAGGCTTTATTTAGCTCTGCCTTAATTAGTGACTTGGAAAAGATGGGCGATAACAGCGATTACTTACTATGACTATGAGGAGGACGACGACGTCAACATCAGTTGTGCGACTGAAGAAATGTAGAGCACCTGTAAGGATGGTTTTCTTTTCCAGCTCAACTTTGTAGTAAGTACACGTTCTCTTCTTCCAGCTTTGCCTTGACTTGACCTACATTATCTGGGCACATAAGCTGACTGGATTTGTAAATAACGAACCCTTAATTGATTTAGGATGCACCTTGTTGTAACAGCACTGAACACAGAGAGCTTCACACGGACAGTTTACGCCATTGAGGAGCCGAGTTGTGCCTCATGATCTGGTATCTTGAGTTCCGAGTAATATCAAATCCATCGAACATCAAAATACCAGAGCACAAGTGTATGTGTTTAGTACGGCTCGGTCAAGTTGTTTTTCGCTCCGTCTATTTCTTCCTTTAGTCACTGTATTTTCCGGAATTTCCGATATTCGGCGTTTTCGGTATTCGAAGTGCGGTCCGTGGAAGGCGACTCCGGTGAAGATTGCGTTAATATCAGTCCGATTCCGCGTTAAAAACTCTTCTGATATTTTTTTTCTGAGGATAACCTCAATGTGTGAAAAGACGAACACTAGCGTTTCTCCGCGCCGCGAGCCCAATTCCAATTGGATTTGTTGCTGATTGTGAAAGTATCACCAACACCATATGGCGAAAGACATATGCGGAACCTGTGGACAGGAAGAACCAACACAAGCAAGTTGCAAAAAGCGCTGTAAGCGGAAAAATCAAAACATCGGCTGGATTTCATGTGACAGCTGTGACAAGTGGTTCCACACCGTTTGTGTACGTGTCAGCAGTCTACTACTAGCGGATATAAGTAGCTACTGGTACTTTTGTGAAAATTGCACCGTTCGCGGAACACTCGTTCAGAAGCAGGTTTCCTCTCCCACTGGCCCAACGAGCAGCGACCTAGCGAAAATCACGAGCACCATCAGTGAGCTTTCGGAGGAGCTTGTGAAAGTGCAAACCGAGCTGGAAATTTGTCGGTCTACGTGCAGGAAGCAAATTGATAAGCTGAGGAATCAGCTCCAAACGTCAGAGCAGTTGAACGACAAGAATTCAGCGCAGCGTGAACTTGTTGCTGACATTGAGAAGAAATTGGAAGTGATTGAATCTGGTGCCAAACTTGCGAACACCTGTCTGCGAAGTGTGAACGATCACAGGATCGCTATTAACAAAATTCCCTTTTGCGAGGGAGAGAACGTTAAAGTGCTAGTGAAGTGTGTTTTCCAGTGCTTGGGCATCGACGAGGCAGACTCCTGCATTTCCAGCTGTTTCAGGATTCCGGTGAAGGCCTCAAAGTGGTCTGACCGTTCCATTTCACCAACCATTGTTGTCGTGTTCAACTCCAAAGAAGTGAAGGAGAAGGTTCTGAAGCTGTATTTCGAAAACTTCACTAGGGCCAAACTTTCTGCACTTCAAACAGGTCTTGCTCTGGAATACAGGTTTACAGTTAACGAAGTTCTGTCTCTTCATTCCTTCCGAATCAGGAACCTTGCGCTAAGGCTCAAGCACAGGAAACTCGTTGACTCTGTGTTTGTGCGGAACGATTCAGTATCGGTTCGGCTACCTAACCATAAACGATACACTGTGGTTTCCAGCAGCGATCACCTTCTAGAATTGACTGGTCGAAACACGATTGGTGAAGTTGCTGCTGTCGACGAATCGTCCCTCTTCTTCGACGCCGTTTCTGCCAACAGCTCAGCCAGATCGCAACAATAACGACAGCAATACCTCAATACAATACCATGACGAACAGCAACAATCTTCGAGTTGGCCATCTGAACGTACGTGGGCTCGAACGGCACATGGATGGAATAAAACTCACGCTCAACAAAAAGCAGTACCATTTTTTCGGACTCAGCGAGACCAAACTCAAATCATCCGCTCCGGTGGGCCCTATAAAGGTACCGGGCTACAACTTCATTCGTCACTCGTTGCCTGCTGGAAGGGGGCGTGGAGCAAAAACCTGTGGAGGAGTGGGTTTATACGTAGCGAAACATATCAAAGCCACACCAGTCATTAAGTCATCCTTCGACGCTGCTGTTCCAATTGCTCAAAGGTTGGAATACTTGGTAGTCAAGGCAAAGATCAACTATTGTGACATTGGGATAGTAGTTCTCTACAACCCGTCATCCAACAATCCTAGTTTTATCCAAAACTATGAAAAACTCCTGCTGGATCTGCTTGAACTCAACTTCGACAGAATCTACATAGTAGGCGATTTCAATATTAATGTCACGGCGACCCAGTTGTCATTCAACAATTTGGCAGTAAAAAGGCTACACGACGTGTTCAATTTGACTGTTCTGAATACGCCACCCACTCGGATTACTGACACCACCGCGACGACTATCGACCTCCTAGTCACAGATTCTCCACAAACAATTGTAAAATCAACTACCGCAGCGGGTAGTTCTATCTCGGACCATGAAATCGTCTATCTCATCGCCGACATGCGCGTAAGAAAACCCACCCCGCAAAGGGTAATTTTCCGGAACTTTCGAAGAGTGGACCAAGTACGTCTGCAAGCTGACTTTCAATCCAGAAACCATCAAGCAATCCTGGAATGCGAAGACGTTAACAGGAAAGCCGAGCTGGTTACGAGCGAATTACAAAGTCTCCTGGATCGCCACGTTCCGCAGACAACAGTCTTCGTTCGTGATGAGCGTACTCCGTGGATAACCAACGAAATCGTCCAAGCAGTGACACTCAGAGACCTGGCATTCAAGCTGTACTCGAGGAATCCGAACCGAGCCCGGGGAGATCGTCAGTGGCGGGACTACTGTGTTAAACGTGATCGAGCAAGTACCCTAGTGACCGCGGCGAAGCGACGGTACGCGGACAGAAATTTCTCCCCAGACCTTCCTGCCAAGAAGCTGTGGTGTAATTTGCGGAGGGATGGGGTTCACAACAGTTCAAAGCAGACCGCATCTGATACTCCTATTGACGTCGAACAACTGAACCAGTACTTTTCCGAAGGCCATGTACAGTTGACTGGTGGACAGCCGTTGGACCGCTCTAATTTGAGAAATGGTAATGCCGTAGATGTAGGATCCAGACCAACGCTCCATCGTTTCAGATTCAGGCATACCGACGCAGTGGACGTAGCCAAGAAGATGTTCGAAATTGAAACCAATGCAGCCGGATCCGACAACATCCCAATCTCATTCGTTAAAATGCTATGCCCGTTTGTCTTCCCTATCCTCGTGAACCTGTACAATGCAACAATCGATGCCAGGACTTTCCCCACCGTGTGGAAAAAAGCTATCGTCACACCATTGCCTAAAACTTCCAATGCGACCGAACCAAAAGACTTTAGGCCAATCAGCGTGCTTCCGGCGATCTCGAAGGTTCTAGAGAAGGTCCTCCTGGCCCAGATCACCGACTTCCTAGACTCAGCAGATCCATGCTTGCTCGCTAAACACCAGTCCGGATACAGAGCCCACCACAGTACCACAACAGCGTTGACGAAGGTTGTACACGACATTTACAGCAACCTTGACAATAACTGCTGCACTGTGATGGTCCTCGTGGACTTTTCGCTGGCCTTTAATTGTGTGAGGCACACTAGGCTACAGCAAAAACTTCGACAAGAATTTGGTTTTGACGAATCTGCTGCCCAGCTGATTGAATCCTTCCTCGGAAACAGGAGCCAAGCAGTCAAACACGGCGATGGGTTATCTACGGATAGGAGACTGTTCGACGGCACTCCGCAGGGATCATGCCTCAGCGCGCTGCTGTTCGGCATGTACATCAACAGCCTACCCTCGGCGCTAAAATGTGAGTACCACTTGTATGCTGATGACCTTCAAATTTACGTGTCTGGTCCTACCGAGAACGTAGATAGGCTGGTCCAAGCTATGAATGAAGACCTGGCGGCAGTAGCGAACTGGTCATCGGTCAATGGACTTTCTCCCAACCCAAGAAAAACCCAAGCGATAATATTCAGCAAAGACGGCCAGGTGGTTCCGGGGGCTGAAATCAAGTTCTGCGGACAAACGATCACCTTGAGCACTACAGTTACCAACCTTGGCCTGCTGCTGGATAGCAATCTGAAATGGAAGGAGCAAGTCAATCGAGTAACCATGAAGGCATACAACACTCTGCGAACTTTCCGCCGTTTTGGATCAGTTCTATCCCAACCAGTGCGCCTCAAGTTGGTGCAGGCGGTGATAATACCAATGTTCACATACTGCGACATTGTGTATCATCCTGGTCTCACGGTTGCATTAAAGGAGCAACTGCACAGGTGCTTCAAGTCATCCATTCGATTTGTGTTCAAAATGAATCGGTATGACACAACTGCAGCTGTTCGCAATGCGGTACTCGGCCACGACCTACCGGAGAACTACCATCGTCGGATATGTTGCTTCCTGTACAACGCGTGGAACAAGAAACTTCCCGATTACATCCTGGAACACCTGCAGCGAGGTCAAATGGAACGAGCGAGAGCATACCTGCTTCCCAGGCACACCACCAGCGGAAAGAAAAGCGTCCTAATTTCTGGGATCCCCTTCTGGAACCAACTGCCTGCCGATGTCAAAGGCAAAACATCGATCCACTCATTCAAGGAGTCCCTCAGACGCTTTCACTAGTGATAAGAATTAGACGTACTTGACAATCAATTGTACTTCGATTAATCTTCCTTTGTATTTTTCAAAATGTGTTCTTCCTTGACCTGATTTAAAGTGTAACTAACAGGCCTACGTTATGTTAATAAATTACAATTACAATTACAATTACAATTACAAAGCATGCAACTGATTACATTGAACTGTTTGGAGATCTGCAAATTAACAATTTACATAATATACGAAAAGCATGTTCTTTCAAACTTATTTCGTATTCAAGTTATGATTCTACTGTTTATCCCTTTACGATCCTTGTTCGGACCCGTGCCTTGGAATTCTCGTTGGACCCGTTGGCGAAAGCTAGCGGTGGTAATCCTCCTTGAACACCGTCTTGGGAAAAATTTCTTAGGATGTCTCGTTTTCTTTCGTTTATTCACTAAACATTGTTGCAATTACAAACAACAGGAAGGGTGAATCTCTGAATTCACAGCTTCCTTCCAAAAAAGTGGGATTTGAAACTGTCATTAAACGTGGCAAGAAAGGAAGAAAGGACGTTTCTCTGGAATGCGAACTTTCTTCCTAGGGTGAAATTGTTAATGTTGATAATTGCATCAGTTCGATGCTCTAGACAAATTTTCCGAACACCAAATCGAAGTAGTCTCTAGCCCAGGCTTTTTAATTAAAGTGAAGAAACAAAGAGTGCCGCCTATCGTTCTGAATTTGGGTGATTTAGGCAGGAGATCTTCAACCCCATTAGGGGAATCAAGGTTTCCTTCCAAATCACAAAGGAAGGAGACTGTCGCGTTTTGCCGGAAACTCTTAGAGATTTCGAACTTCTTCTCAAACATCTTGATGAGAAGAAGCACATTTGTTTTACATATGACGACAAAACTGAACGTTTGTTCAAAGTTGTCTTGAAAGGTCTCTCAAGTGACTTTAAGTCACCTGAAGAGATCAAAAATGGAATAAATGATTAACTTGGATTTTCCTCAGTCCAAGTCATCATTATGAAAAAAAATCCCAATGTGGCATTGTTCGGAAAGGGCTTTCTCAATAATATTATTTAGTTCACTTTAACAAAAAAGATCTAAATAATACCAAAGCTTAAGAAAAAGCAAGACTTATGTTCGATGTCCGTGTGACATGGGAACATTTCCAGAAACCTGGTGGAAATTATCAGAACCCCACTCAGTGCCGTCGGTGCCAAAAGTGGGGTCATGGTACAAAAACTTGTCGCATGGATGCTAAATGCATGATTTGTGGAGGTTCTTCCCAGGCGTCCTTCGTCTGTCCAGTGAAGGAAGATTCCACCATGTTTATTTGCTCGATATGCGGGGCCAATCATAAGTCAAATTTTTGAGATTGCCCTTCACGCATGAGAGCCGTTGAGGCTCGTGCCAGGCAGATGAAAGATAATATCCGTTACGATAACGGTCGTTTCCGGAATTTGCCTGGTAGAGTATCGAACAATGCTCATTTTTCAGTTAACGATCGCTTTATCATGAATCATACCCATCAGGAAGATCATAATCATGCTCATTCGCAAACTAATTTTAATCCGTTGGGTAGCCGTTCGAATCTTTTAATTTTGAATGTATCTACCCACGGAAAATCCTTCGCCGATATCGTTGCAGGTAATATGAATTCCTCCCCTTTGCATACTACAAGTACCCGTTCTAATTGTTTCAAATCAAATGAAAAAAAAAACCCTGCCGACACAGGTAACTACTACTCCGCCTCATCGTCTACCGAAAATTTTAACGGAAAATTATCAGATAATGTATCCACTTCAAGTGATATGTCCTGTGAAGTAAAATTTGAATCCATCATTAAAGACGATATCATAAACTCTTGACCCGTCTTAAAAATGTGAGGAGAAGGCAATTTCAACGCACTCGCGATCCTGTTTTGAAAATTATATGGCAGGATTTGCAGAAAGAAATCAAGAAACGATTTGCACAATTAAGAAACAAAAATTATGAAAATAAGATTTCTCAATTGGACCCTGGCTCTAAGCCTTTGTGGAAATTATCTAAAACTTTGAAAAAAACATCAGAAGCCAATATAATAGGAAAACAAATTATTACCAACTAATTGCGAAAAAGCTCAAAAACTTGCTATGCAGTTTGAAAGCGCGCACAATTTTAATTCAGGACTTACTAGTCCAATAGAAAATAAAGTTACTCAGGACTTCAAAAATATTCTTGGAAAAAGTGAGAACTATTTTTAAAAAATTCAAAAACATGAAAGCTCCTGGCAATGATGGAATTTTCTACATCCTCATCAAGAAACTTCCCGAAAGTAGCTTATCATTCTTAGTTGATATATTTAACAAATGTTTTCAATTAGCATATTTTCCTGACAAATGGAAAAATGCTAAGGTTGTTCCAATTTTAAAACCAGACAAAAATCCTGCAGAAGCTACTTGTTATCGTCCAATCAGTTTGCTTTCCTCCATCCAATTTATTGAAAAGGATATTTTGAACAGAATGATGGCCCACATCAACGAAAATTCAATTTTTGCCAATGAACAGTTCGGATTCCGCCATGGACATTGGACCACTCATCAACTTTTACGTGTAACAAATTTGATCCGTTTAAACAAATCTGAAGGCTATTCTACTGGTCTTGCTCTTCTACATATAAAAAAGCATTCGACAGTGTTTGGCATGAAGGTTTGATTGTAAAATTAAAAACTTGAATTTTCCAACATACATTGTTAGAATAATTCAAAGTTATCTGTCCAATCGCACCCTTCAGGTTTATTATCAGAACTCCAGATCTGAAAGACTTCCTGTAAGAGCTGGTGTACCTCAAGGCAGCATTTTGGGACCAATATGATACAATATTTTCACAACTGACTTACCTGTGTTACCTCAGGGATGTCAAAAATCTTGGTTTGCGGATGTTACAGGCCTCTCCACCAAATGACGAAGTCTGCGTGTCATCTGTAGTCGAATGCAAAAAAGTTTGGATATTTTTTCTTCTCACTTGCAAAAATAGAAGATTTTTCCTTATGCTTCCAAAACTCAACTAATAATATTCCCACATAAACCAAAAGCTCTTTATTTGAAAGCTTCAAGTAGACATGTTGTCACGATGAGAGGGGTTCCAATAAATTGGTTAAGTAAATTGAAAACGTTTTTTTTCTCTAATAAGCAAGTGAAATCAACTCACCTGTAAAAAATCTGAACTGCTACGGTAAATGAAATGTAATATGTTGTTAACAAAATGTTAGTAAAATTTGAAATTTGTTTTACCAAATCAGAATGATTGTGTTGTCCAATAACACAGAACACCTAGATATAAGAAATGAATGTAATGTTTGGAATGATACTTATAAAGAAATTGAAAAAAAAAGAAAATTCAATCTGTACTAATGCCACAGTTCAGATTCCGGCATGGACATTCGACCGCTTATTATAACGATATTAAAAATGTATGTTTTTTTTTTGAACGTAACTAAGAAAGGAATGAAAAATATAAATGTTTGACTTGACAGGTAATATAGATATAAGTCGACAAGAGCAATATTGTTGTACTGAAAATATGAATTTTAAATAAAAAAAAATCAAACTACTAAGTTAGAAATACAATGGCAAAGGACACTTTACATTCAAGAGCATCTACACATTTGATTCCAGAAAACATTCCAAGAAAGAACTGGTGAATGCAATACACTTCATCCCACTCAGATGTCCTTTTATCGGCAAATAACTTCCGGTTTAGTGCATCGAACAAACATGAACCTCCTAACCTAAGCAACCAAGCACATAATATTGAATCACGCTGCCTTGTTGGTGGGTTCCGATGCAGAAACCATATGTTTGATACTCGTTTCACCACCAAACCATGCAAAACCGATCACTTTATCCTGGGCATCCGTTCCGTACTAGTCGTATGCATGTATGGGGTGTGTAGGTGGATGCTCGGTACCTACTTAAGTTTGTGCATTCCGTATTTCCCAAGGGGAGAGGAAGGTCCCTCGATTGGAAACCAATGGCCCACCGTCGCACAGTGGGCAAAAATAGAATCAAACCGCAACTTATACACCGCTTTGGTTCAAATTCCAGACAGCTTCAAGTTCCGGACACTCTACTTTGTACGGGAAACATTCCGTATGAACTGTTTCAACAACTTCTGTTAAAAATTTCTCCTTCTAGAGGCTTGTTTTAAGGATAAGGACAAAATGAAATGAAATCACGCACTTTCTAAAGTCTGCACAATACAAGACTATCACCAATTGATTCCTCCTAATTTTATACACGAAAATAAGTTTGTCTAGCCTTCCTTAGCCGAGTGGTTAGAGTCCGCGGCTACAAAGCAAAGCCATGCTGAAGGTGTCTGGGTTCGATTCCCGGTCGGTCCAGGATCTTTTCGTGATGGAAATTTCCTTGACCTTCCTGGGCATAAAGTATCATCGTACTTGCCACACGATATACGAATGCGAAAATGGCTACTTTGGCAAAGAAAGCTCTCAGTTAATAACAACTGAGAAGCAGGCTCAGCTCCAGAGGGGACGTAATACCAACAAGAAGAAGAAGTTTGTCATACTGTTTTCAGCCATCGAATTTTGAAAATAACAGTTTTGGCCCCGGTTTTGCCCACTGTGCCTCGATTGTACAGTGTGTAGTGAAGCATTGCCAGCTGGGACGCTAGAAACGAACTCCAAAGTGACTTCCTTTGTGTCCCTCAACAATGCTTTGAATGTTGAAAGCAGTGTTCCCTGAAAAAAAGCATCAGCGTGCTACGATGTAAGGAATGACAAATGACTCTTCCATTTTCAAGAATATCCTCAGAATAATGACATTTTGATGAGTCGACCTTATATCCGAAACGCTTGATTTACATCAAATGATCCAAACCCATTTAATCTGCCAACCCGGCTGCTGTGGCATCATTATCAGCAAATAGAATCTCGGCGGATGCTATCATATGCATAACCCACGCAGTTTGTGAGTTTATTTTGTTGGCATGCGAACTTTACTGACTCCCACATTCGTGTTCCGGGCACCATCGTGGACGTGTATGTGGCCCTGCAAGAAAACTACTAGTTCGCTCCCATGTAATCGCGCGAGTATTGCATAGCATTATGGGAGATTCACTCTAAATTCCAATTTGAGCGCTTCCCTGCTCTTACTTTCAATTTTACGCTTTCTTGGTGTTGTTGTGCCTTTACTTTACTTCATCGATTGTTTAGGGGATATCCATGTACAACGAGGACATGAAATTAACGTAAGTCTATACATAATTAACAAGATGTCATACAGTGGACAAAAATGGTCATATACGGCTGATATAATACTGATAAACTAATGAGGGATTTCTTTCCGGGAAGTACTTAACACATTTTTCAAATGTTTCTCCAGGAAAATTATCAGTAATTTTCCCAGACGTCCATTTTCGATGAATTTAAAGGTTGTTTCAGAGATTCTTCAAATGATTATTTTAGTTGATTTTCAATGATTTTTCCTAGAATCCTTCTCGTGATTCCTCCATAAGTTACACCAAGAATCTCTTGAAGGAACTTTATGTTTATGTTTTGGAATTATTCCAGGTATTCTTTAAGCATTTTTCATTACTGTTTTCAGTAGAATACGTGGGGCAGCTTCGCGCAGGTGAACATATCCCGCCGGAAGGAGGAACATCATAATTAAATTTTGCCAAGACGTCAATCGATCGACATTATTATTCCTTAGATGTATTTATGTGCACCAACATGAGATTGTATCAATAAATTAATATAAGTTTTTTTTCTATTCTTTTCCCAGGTAAGTGTTTATGACTGAACATGGAATGACTTATTGAGGAATGCGACCAACGATGACGGTGCAGCTAGTTGGTGATGTATTAAAAACATTAATTCTCATAACAGAACTGTTTCGAATCACCAACAATCGCACGAAGAAATTTGTCCCATCTCCAGATAGAACCACGGCAGAAGACTGGCGCCTTGTCGACTGTGCTGGCGTTTGCCTAAAAAAGCACCCTTTCTCTCATCATACCGTACTGGCTGCGTAGCTAAGTGTTGTTCATTTCCTCACGACTCCCACCGACCCATTCCACCCAAATATTTGCGTCACTTTGGAATCGTGTCAACATCACCTCTTATACCTAAAAAACAGTCACGACCACATGGCAATATTTATGTTAAATGCTTTACTTCTCACCTTCGGTAGGCATAAATTAAGTCGCCCGAAATAGGATTATCTTACTATCGGATCAACAGGGCCCATAATTCCTGAACTTGGCGACAAGCTCCATAGGCTGCCGGTAATGGTTATAATGTGATGAGTTGTCGAGGGCCGTGCCGTGCCACGGAAGGCAAAATCTAGTGCTTGTTTTGCTCCAGTTAAAATGTGTAGTATAATAGTGGAATCGATTATTATGTGGTGTGCATAAAGCAACCTCGGACACTTTCTCTGCATTGTAAATTATTCCATGAGTGTTGTTTTGGATTTAAATCAGAAATGATAAAAAAATTGCCTTATTGCGATTCAATTTCCGCAAGTCAGTTTAAAGTAAATTAACTTGCTGCCCAGTGCATTGAAAAGGCAAATGGGCAGGTATGAAATTATGTTTACCAAGCTATGTTTAACAGAAACACCCAAAGTTTCAAAAAGTTATTTTTTTCAAATGACGGAAAAAGTTTTATACGCCTATGAATGATTGTTGCATTTTCTCCACATAATCGACTGGATGGAGTCGATTATTACGATAAGCAAAAAAGTTTGGTTTACTAACAAGTGATTTAAAAAACTGAATAGGACAATTACGATACACTCGATTTTGATGTCCTCATTATTATTCAGGCTATTCCACGAAGAGCATTGATCAAAATAACAAATAAATCGATGAGCTGACTGAGTGGAGATTTCTTGCAAGTTGCAACATTGAACGCATAAGTCACTAAATAAATATCTTGTTTTATCATAGCTTCCTTGACCTTGTAAGAAGTTTAAAACTAATAGGTAATCGTCACAAATAAATAAACATACATACATACTATAATAACGTTAATATTTGCCTCAATGAGTATATTGTATTATTTTGAAAAAAATAAGCTACAATAGAAAATATGAATAAACCTAAAACGGGTATGTTAACAAATGGGAAAACAATGTTTTCCATTGACTAATTGAATTTTTAGTTTTTTTCGTTTAAAAATTAATTAATATAGGGGAAGGGGTGGTAAAATGAACACCTTATGGATATCATCTTGTTTCGGATAGAAAAACGAGGAATTTGTATAGTTCTTTCGCACAAAATCAAAAATAGGGATGTTATCTATACCATAGACACGTATTCAAACTAAAATAACTAAATTATCACATATTTTGATCGCGAGCAAAAAAGGATGCAAATGTTCATTTTACCTGCACTATGTGGGTAGTTCATTTTAGCTATGGGTGGTATTTCCAAAAATATATCCATTAATGATTGTCACCCATTCAAAAAGAAATTTAAAATATCTAATTTGACATCATATCATAACGCTATTCACCTCACTGAAAAACCTGAAGATTCCCGAGCTAAAAGTTACGTCAGTTCTAATTTTCAAACATGGTTTTCTAAAATTTTAGTTTTCGCTGATAGTTTCACTTCAATTGACCTCCGTATCATCCCGAACACTCCGATTTATGCTCTAAATTGCGTAATAAATATCCATTGAAATTTGTTTTTTCTCGGTAAAAGACACGGTGTTCATTTTACCACCCCTGTTCATTTTGCCACCACTTCCCATAGACTTGAGTACAATGGAATAACAACATATCTTTTTAAACCACATAAAATCTATTTGATTTCATAATTTTTTCGGTTTTTAATCAGCGCTGGGAATATTCCGTCCACTACTCCTGCAGATTTGTAAGGCTGAAAAGATCTTATAGCGTGTTTCACTCTTGCATTTGTAAATATTACGTCTGCAAGATCTGGTTCAAATATTACTGTTCTTTCAGAGTTAAGTGTTCCACCAAGGCACGTCTCTACTAGAAGAAGATTGCTTCAATAAGACAATTAGTATGGAACGAATGAATAAATTTTCCATGACTTGAGTTTTTGAATAGAATCATTTTTTTTCATCCTTCGACGGGTTTGGTGGTCTAATGGCTACCGCTTTTGCTTCATATGTTAAAGGTTATGGGTTCAATCTCAGGCCCGTCCCTTTCCTCGTACTTTGTAGTTGTATCATTCACTTGCTTCTATCTTCCATTCTCCTCAATCTATCAAACTCTCACCCTATCCGTTTATAGCAAACGCTAGGACCAGAGACGGACAAGAAATCGTTTCCCTACACTTTTACTCTACCATCATTATTGTATATGCCTTTCCTTACGCCTGATACATAGGTAGTCTGCTAACCAAAGAGCAAACCTCTCTGCCATGCCTTTCCCCAAACGCATACACTCCCGCATGAACTGGCGTAGATGCAGTGGTATATACGGTCTACGTGGGAGCCAGTTTGATGCATCATCAATTCCTCCCTCTTCCCTCATTGGTCTGCATTCTGACGTGGCAGGCGCCATTGGTGCCTAAGAATAGAAGATCACCAGCACTTATATACTGATGGTGTATATTAGTCCCAAGCAGTCATTCGATTGGTTCCTTGTGTAAGTGCAGCTGATCTGGCGGTGGAATAGCAACCACGGGCGGCCAATCAAGCTTAAGCTCATCATTTTTTTCATCCCTCGTAAATGAGTTGGAATCCAAGCACTGTGCATATGGTTCACAGTTGGATTTCTTGGGATCTTGAAAAGCAATACGCGGACAATCACCTCCACTCCACTCGAACATAATGTGCTTATGATCGGACAGGGAAGTTTCTTCTAACACGTGCCCGTTTGAAATTTTATCATAAATTACACAATGTCAAATCCAAAACCTCCTGTCTGATTGCATTTAAAAAGGTAGGTTCATTACCCTTATTACATATACAGACATTCCATGAAAAACCGATCTAGTGGGTCACCGAAATCCTTCAAAATTTGCTATTTTGTTCCTTATCCGAAATAAGGATACACGAGTTTTTGGATTTTTTTTTTACGGTGACCATTTCCAAAATAGGGCGATCAGATTTCCAATTTTCTTGGAAAAAATCTGCCAATTTCCAATTTTCTTGGATATAAGCTAAAGATTTTGACTTTTCAAGAAAAAAAATTACAAAAATTAGATGTTTACATAAAAAAATCAATAATTTCCGTTTTTTCATGTTTTGAAGGCCTCGGAACCAAAGGGGCTATAGCTGTTCTCATTTTTTCTTGAAAGTTCAGTAAATTTTAAGTTTACTGTCGAATTATCAGCGATGTATGTTTTATTATTTTTGAGATGTATTTTTTTTGAAAATAAAAATATCAGTCAGTTTTCATCGGCACACACTGTTGGTCTCAGCGGAATAGATTTCTCGATTACTTTTTCAAATCGACGTAAGTAACTTTCATACGGTTTTGAGATAACTAATTGAGAAGAATCACAACCTGTCTTCTAAAACTGTTTTAAAATGAATCACCTTTTTAACATTTTTTCGCCGTGTACATCGCTAAAATTTTGCATACAATCAGATCGCGTTCAGAAACTAGGTAGTTTCTATTATTTTCAACAAAAATAATTATAACAAAATGATAAGCCGTTTCACACAGTTACTTTCGACGTTTTTCTACCAGTGTAAAATCGGCTCAAGTAGTGTTTTGTTTTGATTCGTGGTTAAGTCATTTTGTCTCTCCATACAGCGGGGCGGCGAAAGTAGTGGTTAGGTTGCGAAAGTTGAAAATCTTACTTTCGTTGTTTTGTAAATCCGAAAATTAAACGTTCTAAAAGAGAATAATCGAGTTATTTCAGAGCGAAACGTGTAGAATTTCGTCTGCGAAACACGTAGGATCGATATAGTAAGTTTGTATACTTTTTTGACTTGAGTCTATATGAATAAGTTTTCGAGATTTTTATTTGAAAAAAAAAAATCATAAATTTTGAACAGCTCAACCGATTTCCAATCTTTTTTTTGAATGAAAGCTTCTTTTCAAAAATAAATAAAACTCTGAAAATTTTTTGTTTTTTACATGAGAAAATATAAAAACTTCCAAAAAACCTGGATTTTTTAATATATTTTCGCGTATTTTTTTTTTCGGGGTTTCATATTTTTTTCTGAAAAGTTGAAATCTTAAGCTTTCATTCCATAAAAAATTTTGGAAATTGGTTTAGTGTTCAAAAGTTATGTTTTTTTATATAAAAAATCTATTCCGCTGAGACCTACAGTGTGTGCCAATGAAAAATAATTAATTTTTTGTTAAAAAAAATATCTCAATCAATAAAAATTATACATTGCTGAAAATTTGACAGTAAACGTTAAATTTACTGAACTTTCAAGAAAAAATGAGAACAGCAATAGCCTCTTTGGTCCCGAGGCGTTCAAAACAAAGTTTTCACCGAATTCGGTGACCCACTAGATCGGTTTTTCATGGAATGGCTGTATATATATGTTACTAGAACACAGATAGACCAGAAAACACTCACCACGGCTATTAATATCCGTACTACCCCAGACGATATAATGTGCATTAGCATCACAGCCAATAATTAACGACTTATTGATTTTCCTGCAATGATTGACGAATGAAAAGATCTCAGGAGGATGAACCTCTAAAGCGTCACCAGGGAAATAAGTTGAGGCTTTTACAACCTCTGTATTTCCTCTAGCGGTCGGTACCTCAGCCATGACCGCAACAATGTCACGCTGTATAAATTCAGTTAAAGGATAGCATTTAAAAGTGTTACAAATGAGAACAGCAGTTATGGGTGAATTCTAATTATCATCATAAAATGAGTTGCACTCATCGGTTTCAATTCTAAGTATTTTTCCTTTATTTCACCATGGCTCTTGTATTAGTGCCAGATCCAATCCCTCCTTTCTGAACCTTCGACTCAAAACAGAAGATGCACCTTTTGCATGATGAAGGTTCACCTGCATGATTTTGATGAACTCTATGTTTGTGAGTATTTATGTCACATAAGGTGTTTTATTGTTGTATGTCATAGGCAAACTTTATGACATAATACTCTTGAAAAATTATGACCCACCTTGTCACCTGTAACATAACTTTTGAAACTAATAAAGATGTTTATCATCCAAAATAAAAAAAATGTCAATAAGTAAAAAAAATATATAAAGAATTTAATATAGTTTATGGATTACTCTAAACTGTTATCAAAAACAAAAAAAAATCACTTCTTAATTTATTTTATTTGTATCACCGCCTTCGACATAGAGTCGTACAGACTGTATAACTTAAAATTATGCTTTCAAATGTTCTAATGCGTTCTATTCTATTGCGAGCAACATTTACTGTGATACATACAATATTCGAATTAAAAACAAACAGGAGCACGAACTTAAAGCAAAAACAGCTCAGTTCTCTTCGGTAAATCAAAACAGAAACACTTTTCAACTATAATCTAATAACAATCAAACTGTTTCAAAAACCTCAAAACATGAATTAATACCACAACAACATTTCTTACATTATCAAATCCAGCAATCACAATTCGAAATTAATTTGGAACATATTATAGTAAAACAAACACATACAATCGATTCGTCAATCAAAATCATTAGAGTTAACATTTAAATAGAAGGCTTCCACGTTTCACTCATCCGGTTACGAAACTCGCGAAATTTAATTCCCTTCGGCCATGTAGAAGCGCTCAATGCTAGTGGTTTTAACTTCACATTCAAGAGAACTTTGAAAGATACGTAATCCAATGTGTTCGTGTTCTTGTGTTTTGAAACAAGCTTCACTACTTCCTTACAACAAGAAATAGGAATACGCAATGAGCGTGATACCATCTCATTTATAACATTCTCAGTTACGCTTCTATCGATATTGGTGAGGTATATCGAAAACGATTCGCTTTCAGGCATCTGTTCGGAACACTGCGACGGCTCCGTTGGTAGTCTTCCACATGAGCTGATTTCATCAGATCCATCCAAAACATTGGGCGATGACGTAGGTGTAGAATGACGAAACGGAGTTGCTGCTTCTAGTTCCCGCACGACATTCGCGAGGGTTTTGGAAATTTCTGCTACGATGGACTTGAGATTTTTTTTTTTTAATTTCTTTATTAGTATCATTCTAAACATTACATTCATTTCTTATATCTAGGTGTTCTGTGTTATTAGACAACACTATCATCCTAATTTGGTAAAACAAATTTAAGATTTTATTAACATTTTGTTAACAACATATAACATTTCATTTGCCGTAGCAGTTCAGATTTTTTACAGGTGAGTTGATTTCACCTGCTTATAAGAGAAAAAATAAAAAATATACTTAACCTAACTTAACCTAAACATATAACGCATTAATCGTGGCAATAGAAGATTGTAACGATTTTTGCCTGAAATTATTTATTATTTTATTTGACATTTGTTCCAATGTTTCAACATTGGATATTCTATGTAACTCATTGGTACTATACCAGGAAGGAAGCCTCAGAATCATTTTCAAAATTTTATTTTGAAATCTCTGCAGAGCTTTCTTCCTGGTATTACAACAGCTAGTCCATATTGGTACAGCATACAACATGGCTGGCCTGAAAATTTGTTTGAATATCAAAAGCTTGTTCTTAAGACAAAGTTTTGATTTTCTATTAATAAGGGGATAAAGACATTTTACATATTTATTACATTTGGCTTGAATGCCTTCAATGTGATTTTTGAAAGTTAAATTCTTATCAAGCATGAGCCCTAGATACTTAACTTCATCTGACCAATTTATTGGAATCCCTCTCATCGTGACAACATGTCTACTTGAAGGTTTCAAATAAAGAGCTTTTGGTTTATGTGGGAATATTATTAGTTGAGTTTTGGAAGCATTAGGAGAAATCTTCCATTTTTGCAAGTATGAAGAAAAAATATCCAAACTTTTTTGCAATCGACTACAGATGACACGCAGACTTCGCCTTTGGCGGAGAGGCCTGTGTCATCCGCAAACAAAGATTTTTGACATCCCTGAGGTAACTCAGGTAAGTCAGATGTGAAAATATTGTATAATATTGGTCCCAAAATGCTACCTTGAGGAACACCAGCTCTTAAAGGAAGTCTTTCAGATCTGGAGTTCTGATAATTAACCTGAAGTGTACGATTTGACAGATAACTTTGAATTATTCTAACAATGTATGTTGGAAAATTAAAGTTTTTAATTTTACAATCAAAAATTCATGCCAAACAATGTCGAATGCTTTTTCTATATCTAGAAGGGCAAGACCAGTAGAATAGCCTTCAGATTTGTTGGAACGGATCAAATTTGTTACACGTAAAAGTTGATGAGTGGTCGAATGTCCATGGCGGAATCCGAACTGTTCATTGGCAAAAATTGAATTTTCGTTGATGTGGGCCATCATTCTGTTCAAAATAACCTTTTCAAAAAGTTTACTGATGGAGGAAAGCAAACTGATTGGACGATAGCTAGAAGCTTCTGCAGGATTTTTGTCTGGTTTAAAAATTGGAACAACCTTAGCATTTTTCCATTTGTCAGGAAAATATGCTAATTGAAAACATTTGTTAAATATATCAACTAAAAATGATAAGCTACTTTCTGGAAGTTTCTTGATGAGGCTGTAGAAAATTCCATCATCGCCAGTGGACTTGAGATCATTAATTTCATCTTCAGTCGATCTGAGTGATTCTGTGGTTGTAGACACATCGACCGAATACATGTCGTCATACTCTCTTATTCTAAAAAACAACACCATACAAGCATCGCAGATCCAAATAATGTTGGTCGATAGAGCACACAAGGCGGTTTCTGTGATACCAACACAGGTGGCATGAAACAATTTGGCGCAATTAATTGACTTTTATTTTAAGCACAAAATTTTCCAGCAAAACTTGCAGCACTGAATTGATGCAAGTTTCCTACATGCCATATCATCCAAGTTTTGACAAAATGTTGCATGCAATTTACCATCCAAGCATATGCCATTTGTAAGAAAACTGCTGCTGTCACTATCATCATGCATGATGGCCGTTGTTGCGACGAAAACCCTTACCACGGCAACACTGTTGAGTCCGTACACTTAGTTTGCCCTATTGCTAACAACCAAGAACCGTCATCAGACGTGAACAACAGAAAACCACAACAATCGGTCGCTAGTGATTCATAGTCGATTGTCTCTACGTCTAATTATCTATCCTACGGTGAAATTATTCTATTCATGAAAAATAGTTTATAATACTTATACTACTATTTACAGTTATTTACAGTTCCTAAACCTAATCCTACAAACTTCAGTGTGAATTATAACACTTAAAAATAAGCTATCATCATTGTAAGTACGGGAAGCAACATAATTGAACTTATCTGACTAATGTTGCTATGAACTAGATCCACGTTATTCGGAGTGGGAATTCACTGCAATCCAGCACCACTTTCAGAGTAGGAACATCAAATATGTAAGTAAATTAAAATCTAAAATGAAAATAAGTGAATTCAATAAAATCCTATTTGTAGTTCAAAGCACACCAATATACAAAAGTGTTTGCTAAACCGAGTTGGTGACTTAACCTAAAAACCGTGTTCTCTAATCGTTTTATTGAGCTCCACACCAGATTTTTGTATGAGGAAATGTCGTTTTTTTTCACTGTTTCTCACTCTTACACACGCGAAAATCGTAAAGCGGTGTCTAATGCACCTTTTGCGCTGACGCTCACGATTTTCATACCGGTAATTACACATAGAAAGTCAATTTATATGTGATTTGGATAAACCTTTGTGCACTGTGCACAGTGGGCCAGAGAACGATTCGTTTACGTGGAGGGTAATTTCAAAAGTTAGACTTATGATACCTGCGCAATTTGCACACACATACTTTTTGGTATCTTCGTTCACAAGACAGACATCTCTATCGTGAGAAGAACCTCCGCAAATATATCTAACATTCATGTGGCAATGTTCAGTACCATGACCCCACTTTTGGCACCGACGGCACTGAGTGGGTTTCCTGAAATTTCTTTCAGGTTTTCTGGAAATGTTCTCATGTCGCACGGACATCGAACATGTCTTGCTTTTTCTAAAGCTTTAATATTATTTAGTTCAGTTTTGTTTAAGTGAACTTAATAATCTTCTTGAGAATGCCCTTTCCAGCGAATGCCAAATTAAATTCTCTCATTTTTCATAATGATAGGACCGGGAGTCTGGGGACGGACCTGGTGTAGTGGTTAGAACACTCGCCTCTCACGCCGAGGACCTGGGATCGAAGCCCATCCCCGACATAGTCACTTATGACGTAAAAAGTTATAGTGACGACTTCCTTCGGAAGGGAAGTAAAGCCGTTGGTCCCGAGATGAACTAGCCCAGGGCTAAAAATCTCGTTAATAAAGTCAAACCAACCAACCAACCGGGAGAAATCCAAGTAAATCGTTTATTCCATTTTTGTTCTCTTATAGACCTTTTAAGACGAACTTAAACATACGTTCAGTTTTTTCGTCATAAGTAAAAAATGTGTGCTTCTTATCACGAGCTTTGAGAGTTTCAAAACGCGACAGTCTCCTTTCTTTGCGATCTGGAACGAAACCTTGATTCCCCTAATGATGTTCAAGATCTCCTGCCTAAATAGCTCAAATTCGAAACAACAAAAAACTCCAGCTTTTTTGGATGGATTTTGCGGAATCAGAGATCTACCCATCCCTTTGTTCGCACTGATGTATACTCCTTATTCGGTTTAATCAAGGAGTGGTAACTAAAGCTGTGTACAGAATTTCGTAAATTAAAATAATTTAGTAGTTCAGTTAAAATTCTTTCGAAATCCTTATCAGCAGCAAGAATCCAAACAAAAAACAACGTTCTTTCTACATCATTCGGCAGTAAGTTTATAACCTACCTTCACTTGAAATCCGACCAACCATACTAGCGACAACACTTGAAAAACTACAGTACTGCCTTCCATTATGCGCTTGAAACAGAATCCTTCCACATAAAAAGCTATTTCTTCCAGGACCCGCTCTCGGGAAGCAACAGCTGTAGCAATAGAACGCAGAATTTGTGGTCTACCATCTGCGCATCAGTGTGCACTTTTTTTTTCTGCCAATGAATTTCGATGACAATTCTTGGCGCTTCTGGGTCATGAAATTCTCATGCAGCACTTCGTTGAAAAGCTGGACAATAACGTGAGCAGCACCATGCTACAAGTTCTTTGTACTTTCCCTCTTTTGAGTATGTGGGACGAGAAGTGGTCACCAACCAGTGATCATCCATGTAGCCAAGGGCCACCGCCGCCGCTTTGGAAGATACGTGGCGAGAATTTAAAGATATGAAATGCATGGTCTAGAAAAGATGTTCTTTTTTCCATTCGCTGCTCAGTGCCCATCCCTCTCCTTGGAGGCAAAGGGTGGAAACCATGAAATGCTAACCATTAGCTGTTAGTTGCTACCGGACTTGTGGTGGCACTTGTGGCTGACTGGCCAGGGTGGGGGATGATGTCATCACAGGAACAACTGTGTGGGCAAACGAATCGAAAAGCAACACATTGAAATGACGCAAATAAATGGTTATGATTATTTGAAATCGAAATGCACGTCCAGTTTCGCTTTCACCGGGGCAGCAGAACAGAAGACCCATCTCAACTGTCGGGTTTCCCAACAGCATATATAATAACAGTGGTCTTTTATGTATATCCAGTAGCCAAAACCCTTATCGACTCATTGTCGTCGTCGTCGTCGGTCACCCCGATAGTTGACACCATTAGCCAGACGGAGCGGAAACGAAATCCAATATAGTGGAAAATAATTTATCATTACGGGGATGAAGCTTTTAATGGCATTGAACATAAATATGAATCGTAAAGCTCTCGAGCGGCGACTTTTGACGGGGTGGAACAGTGTCGAAGATTTTCGAGCATCGATTATAGCAAGATGGCGTGAATTATAGTTTGATGCTTGGGATTTATAGTTACGATGATTAAAAATGTGGTTCTGTTGCGCAATACACAATAACACTTCACTCTGCTGTGTCTCAGTAATTACTTTACGAATAGATACTTAAATCGGTTCCCTGTTACATGTCTTCTAACATGTCTACGATGAGGAGATGCTTTACGCTAAGAAGAAAAAAATACGTATGTTGTTGAATGCTTAATTTAACATCTTTTTACTTTCGCATAGATTTTTTGCTTCGACACTAATACAGTAATTTCCCGATTATATCACGGACCCAAAAATTTTTGGCGTGATATACCGAAACGTGATATAATGAAAATGTATTTTCTGCCATATAATTTTCATCAAAATTTGAGCTTTGTATTGCAAAAATAAAGCTAATGAAATGAAAAGCACGTAGGGGTTGGGCCAAATGAATACATGTTGCTTGTTTGGAGTTGTTTTTCAATGTAAAATGTATGAATTTCATATAATTATTGTGGCGTAATAAAATCGAACAGAAAACCGTGCTAAAATCGAGAGTGATATAATGAAGCGTTATTTAAACGAGCAGTGATAAAATCGAGAAACTACTGTACACGTCTAATTGATACTCTCTATTGCGCATGCGAAAAACAATGATTTAGTTTTACTTCGTAGGTATTTTGACAAAAACATATTTCGAATTTTGTTTACTTAATTTTTCTTAAGGTTATGACATTTTTATATGGTCTTGAGGGGGTGAACCCAAACTCCCATGCAAAGAGTGTATATCTGTCTTATACTTTGAGTAAAATAAGAAAAAAATCAGATTAGATGCATTTATTTTAGAACTTGTCAAAACTTCCCTCACGATGTGTTGTTTCAGAAAACTTGTACAAATTCGTTTTGGCATGCATTGACTATGTTGACCATTATTATCGTATCATTTCCGTGATTACATCATCAATAACTTGTTGCATCGCGATGTTGTGAAGAAGAACAGAGCAGCGCAAACCTTAATTGTCCAGTGAGTATGAATAATCGTTTGAATCTTCAAGATCATCAGCAATCGCGCATGTTCTTCCAAGAATATAATTAGTGTTCTCGCTAGCATACCAACTACAATATTTATTGGAATATGAACCCAATGAAAAGAATGAAAACCGCGTGTAGCAGTATGCTTCTGTTGGCCTATTGCCGACACCAATGTAGAGATGACGGTTCAATCTACACACCGGACTGTCGCCTTCGTCTGTTAGTTACAGCTGCAACCTTGAAGTTAACTTGCATTGCTTCTGTTGCTAAAGGGTTAACATATGCTATGATAAGCTCACACGTTGTATGATTACATCACGTAGTTATTTTTTGCTTCTTGGCTGTTTAACAAACCTCTAGAATACGTACTTTGATGGAATTATAGTGAGAGTAGAAACGACTTCAATATTGAATCTGAAACAATTAATTCGCAAATTTGACACCATGATTGAACGTGTTAACTGCACTGACTTGTCCACTCAAACATCTGACATAATTAGTACAACCGCTAAAATGATCCAATAATCAATCAATCAAATTTCCTAAGCTACCGTATGCTTTTGGTCGGAAGTGGTATCTTATCTTAATGCCCCTCTCGCCGGTATTGGTGGTCATTTTCAGAGAGTACAGCCTATCTAACCTATTCATAAACACCAAAATGAAAATTGTAATTCTGCCTTTCGCTAACTGTGATTTATAACCGTCCACAGTTGTGTCATGCGTTTATCATTAGCCGTTACTTTTTGTTACTTAAAAAAAGTTTTCATAAATCTATAAAGCACTTATCGTTCTCTTCTATGTGTTCTCTGTCTTCTCTGTTTTTCCTCTCTTCTTTGTCTTTTCTGTCTTCTCTGTCTTCTCTGTCTTCTCTGTCTTCCCTGTCTTCTCTGTCTTCTCTGTCTTCTCTGTCTTCTCTGTCTTCTCTGTCTTCTCTGTCTTCTCTATCTTCTCTGTCTTCTCTGTCTTCTCTGTCTTCTCTGTCTTCTCTGTCTTTTCTGTCTTCTCTGTCTTCTCTGCCTCTCTGTCTTCTCTGTCTTCTCTGTCTTCTTTGTCTTCTCTGTCTTCTCTGTCTTCTCCGTCTTCTCTGTCTTCTCTGTCTTCTCTGTCTTCTCTGTCTTCTCTGTCTTCTCTGTCTTCTCTGTCTTCTCTGTCTTCTCTGTCTTCTCTGTCTTCTCTGTCTTCTCTGTCTTCTCTGTCTTCTCTGTCTTCTCTGTCTTCTCTGTCTTCTCTGTCTTCTCTGTCTTCTCTGTCTTCTCTGTCTTCTCTGTCTTCTCTATATTCTCCGTCTTCTCTGTCTTCCGTTCTATCTTCTATCTTCTATCTTAACCATTCCATGAAAAACCGATCTAGTGGGTCACCGGATTCCGTGAAAATTTGCTATTTTATTCCTTATCCGAAATAAAAATACACGTGTTTTGAATTTTTTTGATTAGGGTGACCATTTCCGAAATTGGGGGCCAGAAAAATCGCGACCTTGCAATTTTTTTATTTAAAAAAAAAAAATATAACTTTTGAAACGCTTGACCAATTTTCAATTTTCTTGGACGAATTAAAAGCTAAAGATGTTGACTCTTCAAGAAAAATATGAAATTTCACAAAAATTGGTATTTTACATGAAAAAAAACGTTTTTTCGTGTTTCGAAGGCGTTGGGACCACAGGGGCTATTACTGTTCTCATTTCTTCTTGAAATTTCACGTTTGCTGTCAAACTTTCAGCTATGTTTGTTTATTAGTTTTAGAGATATATTTTTTTGAAAATAAAAAAAAAACATTTTTTATCGACATACACTGTAGGTCTCAGCGCATTTTTTTATTTTTAAAAAATCATAACTTTTGAACAGCTCAACCGATTTCCAATCTTTTTTTATGGAATAGAAGCTTAAGATTTCAACATTTCAGAAAAAATATAAAACTCTGAAAAATAAATCAAAATCTTTTCCTAATTTTAAGTCTACAGTTATAAAATTTATCTCAACATGAATACATAATTCTTACCTTGGCTACTACATGCAGCTATTTAAGGGAATTTCGAGCAATCTATTTCGGTTTAACTCTCTCCATTAGTGGTAACATGATTTTGGGATGGACCAGCAATACAAGTTTGCTTAGGATTATACAGCTCCAAGTAGCAAGTTTCACATATGTAAGAAGTTTTGTCATAGAGCTTTTTTTTTTTAATTTCGGCGTGGTATTGTAAGCTATGATTAATAGCCCTTATAAAGTCCCGTTTGAACCACAATTCACACTTGCCACATATTACACCTATTACCTATTACAAGGTATAATGCCGTATATATACCTGAACCATAAAATTCTTAAACGATTGAACTGAAAACATGAAAAGAAAGCTGCATGAGGTACCAGGTATTGAAAAAAACCCTTAATGTTGGGTGTCTGATTGCGGGATACCTGATTTTTAAATTTCAAAACAATATATCACAAAAACTAAAGAACATACATCGCTGAAAATTTGAGGGTTTTTCATGTGATTTTTTTTTTTCAGAGTTTTATATTTTTTTCTGAAAAGTAGAAATCTTAAGCTTACATTCCATAAAAAAAATTGGAAATCGGTTGAGCTGTTGAAAAGTTATGTTATGCGCTGAGACCTGATGAAAATGACCGATTTTTTTTTAATATATCTCAAAACTAACACATCGCTGAAAATTTGACAGTAAACAGCCCCTTTTGTCCCAAGTCCTTCAGAACACGAAAAAGCGGATTTTTGATTTATTTTTTATGTAAAAAAGTAAAAAAGTAAGAAATTTCATATTTTTATTTTTGAAAAGTCAAAATCACTAGCTTTCATTTTAACCAAGAAAATTGAAAATTGGTCAAGCGGTTCAAAAGTTATAATCTTTTAAAAAATAAAAATTTTGCAAAATCTCGATTTTTTTGGTAGCCCTATTTCGGAAATGGTCACCGTAATAAAAAAAATCCAAAAACACGTGTATCCTTATTTCGGATAAAAAACAAAATAGCAAATTTTCACGGAATTCGATAACCTACTAGATCAGAACTTCATTGAATGGCTGCAATAATATCCCAAGTATTTCATTCGGAGTTTCTCCAAGGATTCCATCAGGAGTTCATAAAAGGATTCTATTAAGAGTACCTTTAGGGCTTTTATCAGAGTTATCATGGGAATTTGATCAGGAGATCCTCCAGCGAAATCATCAAGAGTTCCTTCAGAGATTACACCTGGAATAACTTTAGGGATTATATCAGGAGTTTATTCGGTAATTACATTAGGAGTTCCTCGGGAAATTCCAATAGAATTAGTTCTATTGACATCATAAGGAGTTGCTAAGGATTTTATTAGGAGTTCTATGAGGAATCTTATCAGGAATACCTCCAAGAATTTCATCAGGAGATCTTATTAGGAATTCCTCCAGGGAATTGACTAAAAAATTCTACAAGTGCACAAGATTTTTTTCCGGAATTTCTGAAGGATTTTTTTTTGCAGTTTTTCTTGTGGAGTTCCCGGTTGAATCCCTGGAGAAATTCCTTGATGAATCCTTGGAGACATTTTTGGGTAGAATCACGGTAAGAGTTCCTGCATGTATAGATCGCAGGAATAGATTCTGCTCCTGATGTTTCGCTAGAGGAATTCTAAAATAAATCTTTGGAGGATTTTTCGGTGGAATTATTGAAAGAAGCATTGGATGAACCATTGAAGAAATCCCTTGGCAAGTACTTGGATTAATCCCTGGAGGACTCTACAAGAAAAAATCGCTGAAAAAAATCCTTTTGGAATGTATGAAGCAGCTTTTGGTAGAATTTAAGAGTCCTTTTAGAAGGCCTTAAAAGAGTCCTGGTGAAATCCTTGGGGGAATTTCTGGCGATGTATTTCTTGAGAAGTATCTGAATGAATTCGTGATGTGATTACTGAATGATGAATGATGGAATCCTTGGAACTAACTTCTAGAAGAATACCTGAACGAATCGAATTGTTATAGCAATCACTGGAGGAACTATTGGAGGCAGTCTTAAAGTAAGTTCTGAATAATTACGAAAGATCCTCAATCTTTTGGATTGATCTTTGAAGAAATCAGTGGAGGAAATCCTGATATATTAGTAGAGGATCCTTTGAAGGAATCTCTGAAAAAATGCCACCTGAAGAATATTTCCCGGACAAATTTCTGGTTGAATCTGTGGATAAATTTCTAGAGGAATTATTGATAAAATTTCTGGTAGAATCCCAGGAAGAATACTTGGTAGAATCCCATAGATTCTAGGAAAAACTTCAAAGCAGAATCTCTGCTGAAATCCTTTGATGTATTTCCGTAGGAATTCCTTACGGTACCTAAAGAAGTAGTTGGGAAAAAAAATCGAAGAGGGAATTCTGGACTTATCTCGAGCGGAATTCCAGGAAGAATCTCTGAAATATTTTCAGAGTAATAGCTGGGAAAAATTCGGTAGAAATAACCGGAAAAAAACATGAAGTAGCTTTTGGCTATTTTCCTAATCGTGGATCATTCTCAAAAAAAAAAAAAACATGGATGAACTCTTGGATGATTCACTAGAGAAAAACCTACAGAAACCCTTAAAGAATGTTTTAAAGCAACACAAAGGAAAGTTTTGCTGAGTTTGAATTAAACAAACAGCTTTTAGATTATTCCAGTTCAATATACTAATTTATATATAAATTCTTGAGGGATTCTGAATAAAAAATCAATGATGGAACTTTTTGGAAAATTCATGGGAATATCTAGTTAATTCTTCGAAGTAATTTCTGTAGGAAAGATTGTTAAATTTCAGAAGCAATCTCTGAAGGAATTCTTGAAGGAGTAAGTACTTTCTGATATTATATCTGGACGGATTCCTGGTGAAATTATTGGAAAACCCCTTGCTGCGATTCCTGGAGAAATTCCTGAAGCAATTCGTATTGACGGAAAACAGCCTGATGGAAATATTACTGGATGCAATACTAGAGGAATTGCTGTAGGAATTTTTGAAGGATCTCTTAGAGAAATTTCTGCAAAAATCTCTGTTGCACTTTATGTATTCATCACGTAGGAATCTCTGAAGGTTTTTTTGGGGGAATCATTGGCATGATTTCCTGAAGAAGTTCTTAAAAGATTTTTTGCGAGAATTTTCTGTAGAATTTCTAGAAGAATTCCTGGAGAAATGTCTAAAGAAATTACTGTAGGATTTTTTGGAGATTTTTTTAAAGGAATAGAAGAATTCCTGGAGACATTCCCAGAGGAATATCAGAATAAATTCAAGAAGATGTTTCTAGTGGAATATCTCAAGGAATTTGATGGGAAACACTTAAAAAAAATCCCGGAGAAGCTATGTAATTGTTTATATAGAAGTTCTGTAGTTAATTTTTAATATATATGTTTTTGGATTTATCTTTGATGTTAATTTCTGGAGGAATCTCCGATGAAATTTCTTAAGTAATCCCTGAGAGAATCTCTGGAGGATTTTCTGAAGGAGAGCTGGAGTTTTCTGAATAAATTCTCAGAGAAATTTTTGAACGAATCTACGATGGCAACTTCTTTAGGAATTACTGGCGTCATTTCTGCAGAAAATTATGAATGAATCTCTGAATCCTCGGAATATATCAAGAGTGAATCTCTGGAAAATTATGTATATGTGGATCTGAAGGGATTTCTGGTCAAACCCTTGACATGATAAAGGAAAGAGTTCCTGGGAAGATATTCTGGAGGAATCCCTGAATTTCTAAAGGAGGAAAACCTTAAGGAATTTGTTGGGGAATCCTTGAAAGATCACCAATAGAAGAATGGCTGGGAGATTTCACTGAGGAAATCCTGGTGGAATAGGTGGATGATTTCCTGGTCGGAGGAATCCTAAAGGAATCTTTGAAGGTTGCTTCTGGTGGAACTTCTTTAGGAATTCGTGGCGTAATTTCTGCAGAGCAGTTAATTATTTATATAGCCGTTCTGTAGTCAATTTTCAAAAAAAATCTCTGAAGGAATTTCTCATCCCTGAAAGAATCACTGGATGACTTTCTGAAGAAGAATTGGATTTTGCTGGATGAATTCTAAGAGAAATTTCAAACTAATTTTGAACGAATCTCGGATGGAATTCCTGGCGTAATTTCTGCAGAAACTACAGTATAAATCTCTGGAGGAATCACCAATAGAAGGATAGTTGGGGGATTTCACTGAGAAAATCCTGGTTGAATTTTTTTATGATTTTTGGGTGTAATATCTGGTAGGAATCCTAAAGGAATCTCTGATGGTCGCTTCTGGTGTTCTTCTGCAGAAAATTCTGGATGAATCCCTGAAAAAATTTCTCGAGGAACCCGAAGTTGAATTATTCGATGTCTAAAACAGACAAACTTCAAGGATGTTGGGAAATCTCAAAAGAATTTGTGGATGATGCTCCTATGATTATTTCTGAAGAGATCGCTGGTGGATTGTTTGAAATATCCCCAGAAAATTTTGGAATTTCAGAATTTCTCCTGGAATCACTAAAATTCCTGAAGGAATTTCAGGTGAAATCTCTTGTAGATTTTCTAGAACAATTCTTAGTAGAATTTCTCAAGAAATCTCATATCTCAAGTAGTAATCCATGGTGCTATTTCTAAATGAACCGCTGAAGGAATCCCTGGTGGATTTTCTGGATATATTCCTGATGAAATTTTGGAAGATTTTCTAAAGGAAGAATACCTTGATGAGGGTCCTTTAATGAAATTTCTGGAGGAAATTCTGATGTAACTATCTGGAGAATTCCCCGGTGAATTTTTAGGAGAAATTCCTGTATTAAGTTCTGGCAAAACATTTGCAGGATTTCTTTGAGAATTCCCTGGTGGAATTTCAAGAATTCCTGACAATTTTTTTTTAGAATTGCTGAAAAACTCTCTGATGTTAACTTCTGTCTGAATCGGTGTAGGATTTTCTGGAGTAGTGCCTGGTGAAATTGTAGGAAAAAAATTTGAAGGAATCTCTGGGTGAGTTTCTGTACAGATTCATGGACGATTCCTTTTAGGAATTCCTGGATAATCCTAGAGGAATCACTGGGAAAAAATCGTGGAGAGGATAAATATTCTGGAGTACTTTATTTTGGCAGTCCAAGGGAAATTGCAAAATTGAATAATAAATTCCACTAATGCCTTCGGGACTACTCCTTGCAAAAAACTTGGATAAAAGTGGGGTTAGGAATTTCCACTTGATTACTTTCTTGTTTTATCACTTTGAAAATCCTATCGGCCTAATTTTCTGAATCCAGCGTCCTACATGTTTCCAATGATCAAACACCGGTGTTTGATAATGAGCCACCACAATAATCGCGTGCCAAATTGTTCAAGAGTCACTATTTGATTGCAATCTGATACCTTCTTCTGCTGCATCACATTCACGGCACATTCGAAAACATCCTCTATTCCGGATACTTCCGGCTGCCCCAAACAACCAGAAATCGCATAAAAGTTCACGTTATAACTCGTTTATTCATACTTTTTACTTCTAACCCGCAAAACACCCTGGATGAAATCGTCAGTTTGATAAGTTTCCTCGCATAAAACGATGTTTCTCTGAGTTCATTTGTACATTTTGTTTCGTTCCGCACACTTGTACAAAATAAGTCGAATCAATCCGTAGCAGCTGTCAAATCAACATTTGTTATCAAAAGTTGAGTCGCATAAGATCACAGGTTAGTTCGGTAGAATATGTCTACACTCGCATTGTATGTTATTATTTATCACATAATATATGCACGTATATCGCCTCCACTTTTGTACGTAGAAGGCCTGTTTGCGACATCTTATAAGTGAAATTTTGCACATACAAGGCCTCCAGGTGATTTCGTTATACGTACATTTTGGTTGTCTGGGTGCATATTCACATCTGCACTATACGAGCAGAGATCACTCGAAATATGGTGAATAATGTTGGTGCAACATCTCTGACAGTTCGTCAAGCGGTCGCACGAAAATAACCTGGATTGACTAACTTGGGGACGGAGTCAATGTTTGTCAAACCGTCTGAGTGTCTGTGGGCTGCATGAGACGTCGTTAACGTCTAAACCGAAGATCAACAAGTCCAACAAGAATTTGAGGGCACGGTTTCTAGTATGCATCGGATAAAGTTCAATGGGTTTAAATATAGCACTGATGAGTACTGTTTCATAAATCATGTAATTCATCAACAAAAATAAATTGTGTGCGCATAGCACAAGAGTACGAGGCGCACTGACGGATAGAACAATATTCGATTAATTTCACCAAAAGTTTTAACTCTTAATTTCGATGATTCTGACATTTCAGCCGAAGAAAATAATGTTGAGCCTTGGCTAAGAGACTCGACAAGAAGGGAAGCGCTCTGACCATCGATTTGATTTGATTGGCATAAAAGATAAAAAATCTGAAGAATCAAAAACCAATCCAAATCCAATCCAATCGGAGAGCTCTCTCCAGCCATTTTTTTACAACAACCGCACGGAAAACTCTCTTTCCGGCATTTTTTTTTCTCCAATTAGTGCACGTATAACATTCTCCGGTATTTATTTTTTCATTGATTGTCTGAAGAACTCTCTCTCCGGCAGTTTTCATTTCAACTAGTGGTTGGGGAACTCTCTCTCCGGTCATTTTTTTTACTATAATCGCACGGAAAAATCTCTTTCCGGCAATTTTATTTTCAATTATCGCACGGAGAACTCTACTTCCGGTATACCTATTTTAATGGTACATTTACCATTTATCTCCTATAGACATAAAATACCGCCAATCGCACTGCGCCATGTAGTAATCGAACTTCAATCAACTCTACGCGTTCGAAGCTCTGAATTAAATTCCATCCCTCACGAAACTACTTTTATGACTGAATGTCTTGTCCTACTCTCGACCGCAAACCAACCCGATAATCTCCCTTCCTTTCTAGCACCTACCATTTGGATTAGTCAGTAGTCCCTCATCGTCATCATTCGTTTCATTCCTGTCAAAAAGGTTTTCTGGCACTCCTATAAACTTTCGGCTAGCAAACTGTGCACACTCAATGAATTGCAACAACTTATACAACTCATTCACTATAATAATATCGAAATTTCATTCCTGGAACTTCTGAGCCACAGCACAATTTTGATATTTGCAGATCTAATAAATAGCTTGCTGATATTTGTTAGATCTTATAAAGTCTAAATATGATATGCTACTGGTATTCCAGGAGGAAATTTTAGATATATTTGTCATATCTTTCATCTCTTATACCTTTTACGGGACGAACCAGCCAAGGGCTGAAAGTCTCGTTAATAAAGACAATAATAATAATAATCTCTTATACCTATCAAGTTGATATCACTTTTAGATGTCCATATCAAAATTTGCAATAACCAAGCTTTTTTCACCTTCGGGGATGCACAAATTATACTTACCAAGGGAACCATGAGTCACGCTACGACTCTGAGTATCGATAGTATCAACGCGATTTTCCATTTCCTCCTCCAGATTTATAGAAACATGAGGTTAATTGATTCTATCAATGTCGAATTTTACTTTTACACACAGCATATCAGAAACAAGATCTGAGAACATTCGCTAATCACACGATATTTATCACTGAAATCTTTTTTCAAACCTTCTGTTTTATAGTTAGATGTGTCGTTTCCCACTATTCACCACTAAAAAATGGTCCGACGGTTTACGTAGTTTACATCAGAGTGAATCAACGATCCTTTGTGATCACCGTTCTCGCGATATATGTCGTGGACAATGACCGCATGGAAATCTGCCAGCTTACGCTCTCCCAGTTTAGAGAATAAAAAGTTAAATAAGAGAAATAGGAGAAATTGACTGAGCGTTGAGTTAACTCTCCCAAAAAAAAAAAACGAATGGTGCGATTTTCACCTTGATTAACTACCAACTCTGCACATATGCTAACTTAGAACAGCTGGGTTGGAATAAACATTGAGATTGTTATCATCGCGTTTGATAAAACTTTTTCGAAACGTGGCTTCCAATTGTTCGATAAAAACGTTTTTTTCTTAGCATATTTGTACCATTTCCTCTGGCGATGATTGTTGATTGCTATCGCATGGGAAGCTCGGTTAGTTACCTCGAAATAATCCTTCGTTGCATCTGTTTTCTTGGAAATCCCATCCAACCAGTTCACTCTCACCGGTATGTCTCTTCGCTATAAGATTCCCATCAATTTATTGCATCACCCCGTCACGCCACTTGGGTCGCACTTTGGTAGTGCAAATCGAGTTTTAAGTATAGAAAAAAGGCCAAAAATAGAATTCAACGGGATCTGACCTCACGCCTACCTTACTGATATCACATTATTACTCGTTAACTGCACTCATCTGTCCACCGAAATAACTTCCTAATAGTTCCCCGTTATCAAACTGATACGGCGATCAACCGAACCCGGTTGACATGAGTAAAACTTGTAAACACTGTTCTTCTGGTCTAAATCATCACCACCGTTTGTTTGCATCTTATCTGGACGCCCCACTTCTAGTTACTGGCGATCGGTATCCGAGAGTTTAGCCTCTGCCGGTCTAGTAAAGTACCTACGCTACAGTGCAGTGGGGTGAACTTGCAATCTCGTTCTCTCCACACTATTCCGCGTGCTAATAAAACCGTGAGCAGCAGATTGTATACGATGCGTTTATTTTTACCCATCGATTGCGGTTACTCGTGCAGAAACTTTGCGTCTTGGCAATTGCGGTACGGGAACGGGATGTTTTGTAAATTTGCTAGGCACGAGTTTACTCCCAGAGACAGTACTCATTGATGAAGGTTCGCGTTCGCTGTTCGACCTGTTTGCATGCGGATATTCAACGTAGAGGTATGCGGTGTGGTATAAGACTTAAACAGGTTCAGGTAACGTATGTTATGTAATCCAAAAATTTGTTTTTGCTCGATTTAAGGAGATTTTTCATGAATTTAGTTACTGCTTCCGTAACGGTGCAAAGCGACGCTAAAACTTTCAAGCAACTTTGAACATTATTTGTCGCTGTATTGCTGCATTTATATTGAAATGGTCGAAAGCTTAATAGTTGTATAGTTCATTGTTCTATTTCAACATTGGATATTCTATGTAACTCAGCGGGAGTTCAAGAATCTTTTTCAAAATTTTATTTTGAAACCTCTGCATAGATTTCTTCCTGGTATTACAACAGCTAGTCCATATTGGTACAGCATACAACATGGCTGGCCTGAAAATTTGTTTGAATATCAAAAGCTTGTTCTTAAGACAAAGTTTTGATTTTCTATTAGTAAGAGGATAGAGACATTTTACATATTTATTACATTTGGCTTGAATGCTCTCAATGTGATTTTTGGAAGTTAAATTCTTATCTAGCATGAGCCCTAGATACTTAACTTCATCTGACCAATTGTGGGCTTCGTGGCCTTGCGGTTAGCGGCGTCAGTCGTTTAGGCGTATTGTGCCACGGTGTGTGGGTTCGATTCCCGCTCCAGTCGGTGAAAACTTTTCGTCAAACGAAAAATTCATCGCTGGGCTACTGGGTGTTTCGTGTTGTCCGTTGCCTAATGTTAGTGATCGTTCAGTCTGTGCAGCCTACGTGCTGAAGACGGTGTAAATTGTATTTTTATTGCAACCCATCTCATGGTGGCAACATGTCTACTTGAAGGTTTCAAATAAAGAGCCTTTGGTTTATGTGGGAATATTATTAGTTGAGTTTGGGAAGCATTAGGAGAAATCGTTTATTTTTGCAAGTATGAAGAAAAAATATCCAAACTTTTTTGCAATCGACTACAGATGACATGCAGGCTTCGTCTTTTGGCGGAGAGGCCTGTGTCATCCGCAAACAAGGAGTTTTGACATCTCTGAGGTAACTCAGGTAAGTCAGATGTGAAAATATTGTATAATATTGGTCCCAAAATGCTGCCTTGAGGAACACCAGCTCTCACAGGAAGTCTTTCAAATCTGGATTTCTGATAATTAACCCGAAATGTACGATTTGACAGATAACTTTGAATTATTCTAACAATGTATGTTGGAAAATTAAAGTTTTTTAATTTCACAATCAAACCTTCATGCCAATCACTTTCGAATGCTTTTTCTTTGTCTAGAAGAGCAAGACCAGTAAAATAGCCTTCAGATTTGTTGGAACGGATCAAATTTGTTACACGTCAAAGTTGATGAGTGGTCGAATGTCCATGGCGGAATCCGAACTGTTCATTGGCAAAAATTGAATTTTCGTTGATGTGGGCCATCATTCTGTTAAAAATGACCTTTTCAAAAAGTTTAGTGATGGAGTAAAGCAAACTGATTAGACGATAGCTAGAAGCTTCTGCAGGATTTTGTCTGCTTTCAAAATTGGTACAACCTTGGCATTTTTCCATTTGTCAGGAAAATATGCCAATTAAAACATTTGTTAAATATATCAACTAAGAATGATAAGCTACTTGCTGGAAGTTTGTTGATGAAGATGTAGAAAATTTCATCATCGCCAGGAGCTTTCGTATTTCTATTTTTTTTTTTAATAATAGTTCTCACTTCTTCCAAACCAGTCTCCCAGGAATTTTAGAAAATATTCTTTTGATTGAGAATATTTTAGAAGTCCTGAGTAACTTGATTTTCAATTGGACTAGTAAGTCCTAAATTGAATTGTGCGCACTTTCAAACTCCATAGCAAGCTTTAGAGCTTTTTCGCAATTAGTTAGTAATAATTTGTTTTCCTCTTTCAATGCCGGTATTGGCTTCTGAGGTTTTTTCAAGATTTTAGATAATTTCCAAAAGGGCTTAGAGCCAGGCTCCAATTGAGAAGTTTTATTTTCAAAATTTTTGTTTCTTAATAGTGCAAAACGTTTCTTGATTTCCCGCAAAGGCTTCGTGCCGCGAGCTGAGATGTGCCGGGATAAGGATGGGAGCATCTTGACGGACGGACGCGAGGTGATCGAAAGGTGGAAGCAGCACTACGATGAACGCCTGAATGGCGCAGAGAACACAGGCACAGAAGGTCAGGACAGCGAAGGCGATGGCTACGTCAGCACAGCGGACAGCGGAAATCAACCAGCTCCCACGATGGGGGAAGTTAAGGATGCCATTCAACAGCTCAAGAACAATAAAGCCGCTGGCAAGGATGGTATCGGAGCCGAACTCATCAAGATGGGCACGGACAGGTTGGCCGCTTGTCTGCATCGGCTGATAGTCAGAATCTGGGAAAAGGAACAGCTACCGGAGGAGTGGAAGCAAGGCGTTATATGCCCTATCTACAAAAAGGGCGACAAACTGGAGTGTGAAAATTATCGTGCAATCACCATCCTAAACGCCGCCTATAAAGTGCTATCCCAGATTCTCTTCCGTCGTCTATCACCTATAGCAAACGAGTTCGTGGGAAGTTATCAAGCAGGTTTTATCGACGGCCGCTCGACAACGGACCAGATCTTTTCCGTGCGGCAAATCCTCCAGAAATGCCGTGAGTACCAGGTCCCTACGCACCATTTGTTCATCGATTTCAAGGCGGCATACGATAGTATCGACCGCATAGAGCTATGGAAAATCATGGACGAGAACAGCTTTCCCGGGAAGCTCACAAGATTGATCAGAGCAACGATGGACGGTGTGCAAAACTGTCTCGGGGGGGCTACGACAGGGCGACGGACTTTCATGCCTGTTGTTCAATATTGCGCTTGAAGGTGTCATGCGGAGAGCCGGAATTAACAGTCGAGGCACGATTTTCACGAGATCCGGACAATTTGTTTGCTTCGCGGACGACATGGATATTATTGGGAGAAAATTTGAAACGGTGGCAGATTTGTTCACCCGCCTGAAACGCGAAGCAATAAGAGTCGGGCTAATGGTGAATGCGTCGAAAACAAAGTACATGCTGGTTGGCGGAACTGAGCGCGACAGGGCCCGGCTAGGAAGCAGTGTTACGATAGACGGGGATACCTTCGAGATGGTGGACGAGTTCGTCTACCTCGGATCCTTGTTGACGGCTGACAACAATGTTAGTCGGGAAATACGAAGGCGCATCATCAGCGGAAGTCGTGCCTACTATGGGCTCCAGAAGAAACTGCGGTCAAGAAAGATTCACCCCCGCACCAAATGCACGATGTACAAAACGCTCATAAGACCGGTAGTCCTCTATGGGCATGAGGCGTGGACTATGCTCGAGGAGGACTTGCAAGCTCTTGGGGGTTTCGAACGCCGAGTGCTAAGGACGATCTTCGGCGGCGTGCAGGAAAGCTGGAAGGATACGCTGGGCAGGGCATGTTGCAAGAATGCCGGACAACAACCCTGTAAAGATGGTGTTCGCCACGAATCCGGTCGGAACAAGAAGGCGTGTGGCGCAGCGAGCTAGGTGGATTGACCAGGTACACCAGGACCTGGAGAGCGTGGGTCACAGTCGAGGATGGAGAGAAGCGGCCATGAACCGAGGGAATTGGCGAAATATTGTTGGCGAGGCTTTATCAAGATAATTGATGTAAAGCCAAATAAGTAAGTAAGTAGTTTCTTGATTTCTTTGTGCAAATCCTGCCATATAATTTTCATAGCAGGATCGCGAGTGCGTTGAAATTACCTTCTCCTCAGTTTTTAAGGCGGATCAAGAGTCGTAAGATCATCGTCTATAATCACGGATTAAAATTTTACTTCGCATTTGAAAATTGCAATGCTCCTGGCTTCAACAATGGAATTTGTTAAACTTTCTTACTTTGCGTATTACTCCATGACCGGTGTTTGACATTAAAGACATCAATGACAAAAACAAATTGACTTATTGCGAGTTAATTTTCGCAAGTCAGTTTGGAACAAATTAACTTGCTGTCCAGAGCATTGGAGAGGCAAATAGGCAGCTATGAAAGTATATTTACCAAGCTGTGTTTTAACAGAAACACCAAAGTTTCAAAAACTTTAGTTTCAAATGACGAATTCAGATACGCCTATGAATGATCAAGTCGATCATTACGATAAACAAAAAAGTTAGGATCTCTTTTGAGTTTAGATCCAGGTTCTATATACGTTTCGGTAATAACTGCTATATGCACGTTATTAGCTGTGAGAAAGTTATACAGCTCGTCCTCTTTACCATTCAAAGAACGAGCATTCCAATTTAAAATATTAAAATTATTATTTGGATCCATTAGAAAAACGTAATCCAATAACAATTTGATTAGAAAACTTTACACCAGCTTGGGCTTCTTCAGTCATAGTGGTGGCTTTGAACATTGCATCAATCATTAGATTCAATTGTTCAGTTAGACAATTAAAATCAGAGGCAGACATATCACTTGAAGTGGGTACATTTGATGACTTTCCGTTAGGATTTTCGTTAGATGAAGGGGCGGAGTAGAAGTTATCTATGGCGGCAGGATTTTTTCCATTTGATTTGAAACAAGTAGAATGGGTACTCCTTGTACGAACACATTTAAATTATTTTACGGATTCCTGTAAAATTTCAACAGCTGAACAGTTCGGTGAAATAAATTAACGGAGTACGGTAAATTTTTAACAGTATTCGGTGAAAAATCACCGGAATCCGTAAAATTTCGATGGAATTACGTTGTTTTATTTCACCGAACTGTTCAGCTGTTGAGATTACGGTGAAATTCACCGTATGAGCTTAATGTGAATAGGGGAGGAGTTTATATTACCTGCTACGATATCGGCAAAGGATTTTCCATGGGTAGATACATTCGAAATTAAAAGATTCGAACGGCTACCCGACGGATTAAAATTAGTTTGTGAATGGGCATGATCATAAACTTCCTGATGGGTATAATTCTTAATCAAGCGATCGTTAACTGAAAAATGAGCATTGTTCGATACTCTACCAGGGAAATTCCAGAAACGACCGTTATCGTAACAGATATCATCTTTCATCTGCCTGGCAAGAGCCTCGACGACTCGCCTACGCGAAGGGCAAGCCCAAAAATTTGACTTATGATTGCCCCCGCAATTCGAACATATAAACTTGGTGGTATCTTCCTTCACTGAACATACGTCCTTAGCATGAGAAGAACCTCCGCAAATAATGCATTAAAGGCAATGTTTTGTACCATGACCCCTTTTTTGGTACCGACGGCACTGAGTGGGGTTCTGGCCATTTCCTCCAGGTTTCTGGAAATGTTCCCATGTCACACAGACATCGAACATAAGTCTAGCTTTTCCTAAAGCTTTAATATTATTTAGATCGTTTCTGTTCTTCTTCTTCTTTCTGGCGTTACGTCCCCACTGGGACAAAGCCTGCTTCTCAGCTTAGTGTTCTTATGGGCACTTCCACAGTTATTAACTGAGAGCTTACTATGCCAATGACCATTTTTGCATGTGTATATCGTGTGGCAGGTACGAAGATACTCTATGCCCTGGGAAGTCGAGAAAATTTCCAACCCGAAAAGATCCTCGACTGGTGGGGTTCGAACCCACAACCCTCAGCTTGGTCATGCTGAATAGCTGCGCGTTTACCGCTACGGCTATCTGGGCCCCATCGTTTCTGTTAAAGTGAACTAAATAATATTCTTGAAAAAGCCCTTTCCGAGCATTGCCAGATTGGGTTCTCTTTTTCATAACGATTACTTGGACTGGGGAAAATCCAAGTTAATCATTTATTCCATTTTGATCTCTTCAGGTGACTTATAGTCACTTGAGAGACCTTTCAATACGACTTTGAACAAACGTTCAGTTTTATCGTCATAAGTAAAAAACTTGTGCTTCTTCTCTTCAAGATGTTTGAGAAGAAGTTCGCGATCTTTAAGAGTTTCCGGCAAAACGCGACAGTCTCCTTTTTTGTGATTTGGAAGTCAAAATAATTTAAATTTACTGCAAAGATTAAAAGCTTTTTAGAAGTTTTCAAGATCCTTTGAACTAGATTTTATCTTTAAATTTACAGTTTATCGCATACCCTCAATTCATTCGACGAAATCATTCTCAGAGAGCACCCGACCAAGTGTCTACCGAGTGCGACTTGAGACGATTGTGTTTGTATTCCTCATGAATCATTCACCCGGCCGGATCATCAACGGCACTAGCACTGGGCAAAGATCATTGAACACGAGCCAGTTGCAATGTGAGAGTGCTACATTTGCTTGTAGGCATGACAGTCAGTAAGGCAAACTATGTTTGAACGGTCGCGTGAAAGATCGCGCGACCAAAGTGCCAAGTGCATTCTAACTGTCTGTGTATAGTGCTGCGTCAAGTGATTCAAGGTCTTGCCGGGTAGTTGCTGTAAGAAGCATCTTAATTGGGTTTCTCTTACTGATTTGCGTAGTATTTTGCATCAGTAGGATGATTTGTATCATAGGGGCTCCAATTTTATATCATTACGATGATATGTATCATAGGCGCAACCCCCCTCCCCTTAATCGACGTAAAAATAGAAAAATCAACTAATTTTCTACATTTTTGTTTGAAGTTTTCAAAGTTTCTCTTCAACATTTATTCATGAAGACACTGAATGAAATTCTTATATTCCATTTCAATAAGGCTGAACATGTCGGTCAGTAGGATTTTCAACAATCGAATCCCCAGACCCTTTTCAATCTGATTTTTTTTTCAAGGCCGTTACTCAGTCATCAAATTGCAGTTTCGGACTACCGTTTTGACTCATATTCCGAACACTCAAACCCACCAGTAAAATGCATCCAATATGCATAAATTGGCTGATATTTGTGTAAATTTTAATTTCTTCGCAAAGTCTAACTGTTAGCTGTTGGGTGTACCAAAAATAATTGATTTAATAAGTTTTAGTATTGTTTTTACGTAAAAGTATGGAACAACATTTTGATTCAAATGCCGAACACTGTGTTCATTCTGTCTCAAATTCCGAACACATTGATTCAAATTCCGAACAGCACGAATAAATCATATTCAAATGAATAATTTCGCAAATAAATTTATCTCAGCTTGTTCTACTGGTCTCAAGCTAGAGAATCATCATTACTCCCGCGGTATAGATTATATTGGAGACGTTAAAATTGAATTGCAATTGACTGCCATTTCCCTGTTATTGGGTGACATATTTCAGCGAAACATTTCAACCAAATCGCCATACAAAAACCGAGTGTTCGGAATATGAGTCTGTTCGGAATTTGAGACAAAACGGTACAGCAGCAGTTGTCAGTATTTTTCACGCAAATGCCTCTGCAAACGGGATTGTCCTCCATTTTCTCAAGGAGATCTTTATTTGCTCGTTATGAACAAGCAACGCCATTTTCGTCTCACGTTTTTATCGTGCCCAAATTGGGTAAAATTGTTAGTTTCATAAACAATCCCATCCACGCTAAGTGTCGCATCTTAATCTGGACAAGAAACGTACACCGCACAACATGCTTCCGCTGCGCTCGCAACGGGATGCTGTGGGATATAAAATTCTCGTCACGATTAGATTAATTTTTGACCGTTTGCTGCCAGTGGGAGGTCCATGTCACGTGCTAAAAACCACAAGTGGTCCTTTGGTAGATTCAACTGCTATGTTGGTATTGTGGACGGACTGGTGTTCAGCTTGATGGAAGACGATGGAAAGCAAACTATACCGTTTTGTCTCAAATTCCGAACAGACTCATATTCCGAACACTTGGTTTTTGTATGGCGATTTTATTGAAATGGTTCACTGAAATATGTCAACAAATTATCAGAAAATGGCAGAATTTGCCCCCCCTGGATCATGTAATCCAGAGAATAGCCATGCTAAGGCTGACCCATTATTACAAATATTCAAGCCGGCTTACAGAAACAGCTTGCCTGAGCTATTCTGTTTAAATATTGTAACCTCTAGATTATTAGATGAATTACATCTTCTATAAAATGTGTTTTACACTTCTTTCGATATTCAACTACAAAATAGTCCAATTTTGACAAAACAACAAATTAGCTTTCCAAACCCCCTATTAACCGAAAAAAACACAAGCCACCACAATAATAGAGTGGTGGTTCCACTATTCCGTGGATTTATTCCACTCGATGCCACATCCAGACATCTTAGAGCTCTACGGAGAGCCATACCCAGAGTAGTGTCCTCCGCCTGGTTGCCGTCGTCGATTTATGCAAGAAGAATGGCCAAAGTTTGTACCCTAAAATGCATAAATTTCTGATGAGAACAGTCGCTATGTAGGAGAAAGTTTCCTACCCCGGTTTGCTCTGCTCAGCTTCTTGTCGTCGTCGTGATCCACTTTTACCGATACGGTTTTTATTTGCAAAGTTTAGCCGGTAAATCTTTCTCGCCTGCACTATATTTTGATTTTCTGTGTGCAGCTTTCGTCCGGCCAAAGGAAGCAGCTTAAGGAAGCTTGCGTTTTCTCAAACCATTTTGTGTGGCTGTGAAGGAAAAAAAAGGAGTGCAAATTGAATTGTCATGATGTTAGAAGCGTCGTGATTTTGCGGTTGTGACTTCTGCTTAGAGCAAATCCGGCAAAGATGATTTATTTGGTCGCATGACCATTGCGTCGTAAAGAATTAGCCTGCGCTATGCTCGGATGCCGGAAGTGGTGATGATAAGCGTCGTTATGTTGCTGGTACGCGGTTAGTTCGACATGTTTTCCACATAAATATAATTTAGTGCAAAACTTTTCGGCACGAGCGGATGGATTCAAAATTTCGTTAGAGGTCGTTCTGAGCGGTGAGATTTGATAGGCGATTTGATGATTATTCTCTAACCAAGTTTTGTGCGGAACCTAGATAGTTTAACGACGCGTTTTCGGTTGGGATCATTTCACACACATTCTATTCAGCCACAGTGGCAAATGGGGAACCAGGAGGACATTATGGCAGCCATCATCACCGGCCAGTAGAGCGAGGTGTGTCGGTGATAAATGATTGTTTTTCTTCGCCTGGCTTCCTCGCATTTTGTGTGACCATTTGTTTTCCGCTCTAGTTTTTCGTTCTTATCGCAAATGACATCCTTTTTCCGTTCATTTATTATTTCGGAGGCTTCAGCTTGCCTGCTGCTGATTTCTCCTATCTTGGTATGGGGATTTTTTTGTCCTCTGCAGAAACATTAGAGCGTGTCATAAACATGCAAGTTTAGAGCAATTTATCGCATATTAAGTGGATGGTTATTTGGTTAGGAAAATGTTCACATGATTATGACATCTTAGAAGAGGGCTTCACAATTTGTGTACTACAAAGAAATTATTGGTACACAGCCTTTCTGATTATGAAATCAAAAAAAAAAAAGTGAAAAAAAAAGTGAATTTATAAGACGGGGTTGGTGGTCTGATGGCTACCGCTTCTGCTTCATATGCAGAAGGTCATGGGTTCAATCCCAGGCCCGTCCCTTTCCTCGTACTTTGTAGTTGTATATCTCTCACTTGCTGCTATCTTCCATTCTAAATATATCACACTCAAAACTATTCGTTCATAGCAAACGCTAGAACCAGAGACGGACAAGAAACCGTTTCCCTAACGCTTCCTACTTCCACGCGCACGCCTTTCTTACGCCTGATACATAGGCAGTCTGCTAACCACAAAAGCAAACCTCTCTGCCATGCCTTTCCCCCAATCCATACACTCCCGCATGAACTGACGTGGATGCAGTGGAATATACGGTCTACGTGGGAGTCAGTTCAATGCATCATCAATTCCTCCCCCTTCCCCTCATTGGTCCGCATTCTGACGTGGCAGGTGCCATTGTTGCCTAAAAATAGAAGATCACCAGCACTTATACACTGAGGATGCCTGTTAGTCCCAAGCAGTCATTCGGTTGGTTCCTTGTGTAAGTGCAGCTGATCTGGCGATACTGGAGTGCATCCACGGGCGGCCAATCAAGCTCAAGCTCAAGCTCAAAAAAAAAAAAGTGAATTTATAGCTGCTAGCATCAAATGAAAAAAAGAAGCTCATTTCGTTTTCATAGACAGTAAACCCTTTTTGGTTTGTTGATAGATTTCATGGTTTCAATGTAAAGAAATATAGAGGTCACTTACCTTACTTTTAAAGGTGCCACGTGCTTAAAGACATGCGCCACATTTGTGACGCCGACTAACTCGGTTCTTGGCTGTTTGCCTCCAGTATCTGTATCATCACACACTTCCAAGATCCTGTTCCACTAGGTCAAACCAGTTCAACCATTGCATCAATTTTTATTTTGTACCGCTTTCGATGGGGGATTGTTGTCCGGCAGTCTCACAGCGTGCCCCGCCCATCATACCCTTCTAGCTTTGCGGACTTTCTGGATTCTGGGTTCAGTTGCGACATTCTAGATTCTGGATAGAGTGGCGCAAGCTAGTTTATTCTTCTCCACCATACGCCGTTTTCTCATACGCCGAAGATCATCCCAAATAAACGTTGTTCAAAAACTCCTAGCAGGTCCTCTTCATGCATTGTCTACGTCACCATGTCTCATGATTGTAGAGAACTACTGGTTTTTTCAGCGTCTTGTGCATGGTACAATCAGCAAGTTTACCAACCCGAAGGATCTGTTGGATTCATTCATTTATTTAGTTAACATTTCATCAGATAACACTGAATCAACCATTTCACGCTTCAATTTTCGGTTCGTAACCGCATCTCTCCATCCTCGGTTCTGACCCACGCTCGCCAAATCGATACGTACTTGATCCGCCTACCAAGCTCGCTGCCGCACGCCTTCTTGTACCAACCGGATCCGACGCGAACATAATTTTTGCAGGTTTGCTGTCCCTGCCCATCGTATCCTTCCAGCTTTGGCCACCTTCTGGATACTGGGTTAACCATAGAGTTGGGCGAGCTCGTGATTCATCCCTCGCCGCCACACACCGTTTACCTGCACACCGCCAAAGATCGTCCTAAGCACCCTACGTTCGAAGACTCCAAGAGCTTGCATGTTCTCCTCGACCATCGTCCACGTTTCATGCCCGTATAGGACTACCGGCCTTATGAGGTACCGTTTTGATCCATATTACGGACACTTAAGGCCCCAGTGAAGCGTTACTCATCAAAAAGCATATAAAATATATCAGTTTGTATGATTCCTCAGCGTCATCGAGCCTTAAAAGCCCTTAGCTTTCGAATGGTGGGTCAAGATTTTGATTCCGCAACATGAATAATTTTAAATATATGAAAATGTGTGGACTTCCTATGATTCTTATTCCGAACGCTTCCTTACTTTTGCCTTGATTTCCGGACACTTTGATTCTAATTCCGGACAGCTCATGAAAATCATAAATAGAGAAGTCAAATGATCAATTGAAATCGTCAAACCACTAAACAGACGTCTAAGGCAGTTGGGCATTGTAAATTTTCATGGATATTCATGACTCCGGAAGCACTGATGATGACAAGGACGCATTTTACGCGCTGCTCGAACGCGAGTACGACCGCTGCCCAAGCCACGACGTCAAGATCATCATAGGAGATTTGAACGCTCAGGTTGGCCAGGAGGAGGAGTTCAGACCGACGATTGGAAAGTTCAGCGCACACCGGCTGACGAACGAGAACGGCCTACGGCTGATAGATTTTGCCGCCTCCAAGAACATGGCCATTCGTAGCACCTATTTCCAGCACAGCCTCCCGTATCGGTACACCTGAAGATCACCTCAGCAGACTGAATCGCAAATCGACCACGTTTTGATCGATGGACGGCACTTCTCCGACATAACCGACGTCAGAACCTATCGTGGCGCCAACATTGACTCCGATCACTACCTGGTGATGGTGAAACTGCGCCCAAAACTATCCGTCATCAACAATGTACGGTGCCGACGCCCGCCCCGGTACAATCTCGAGCGGCTGAAACAACCGGATGTCGCCAATGCGTACGCGCAGCATCTTGAGGCAGCGTTGCCGGATGAGGGCGAGCTCGATAGGGCCCCTCTTGAGGACTGCTGGAGGACAGTCAAAGCAGCCATTAACGACGCTGCCGAAAGCGTTGTCGGACATGTGGAACGGAGCTCAAGAAACGATTGGTTCGACGAGGAGTGCCAGGAGGTTTTAGAGGAGAATAATGCAGCGCGGGCTGCAATGCTGCAGCATGGTACGCGGCAAAACGTGGAACGATACAGACTGAAGCGGAAACAGCAAACCCGCCTATTCCGGGACAAAAAGCGCCGCCTGGAAGAGGTGGAATGCCAAGAGATGGAGTTGCTGTACCGTTCTCAAGAAACGCGGAAGTTCTATCAGAAGCTCAACACATCCAGCAAAGGCTTCGTGCCGCGAGCTGAGATGTGCCGGGATAAGGATGGGAGCATCTTGACGGACGGACGCGAGGTGATCGAAAGGTGGAAGCAGCACTACGATGAATACCTGAATGGCGCAGAGAACACAGGCACAGAAGGTCAGGACAGCGAAGGCGATGGCTACGTCAGCACAGCGGACAGCGGAAATCAACCAGCTCCCACGATGGGGGAAGTTAAGGATGCCATTCAACAGCTCAAGAACAACAAAGCCGCTGGCAAGGATGGTATCGGAGCCGAACTCATCAAGATGGGCACGGACAGGTTGGCCGCTTGTCTGCATCGGCTGATAGTCAGAATCTGGGAAAAGGAACAGCTACCGGAGGAGTGGAAGCAAGGCGTTATATGCCCTATCTACAAAAAGGGCGACAAACTGGAGTGTGAAAATTATCGTGCAATCACCATCCTAAACGCCGCCTATAAAGTGCTATCCCAGATTCTCTTCCGTCGTCTATCACCTATAGCAAACGAGTTCGTGGGAAGTTATCAAGCAGGTTTTATCGACGGCCGCTCGAGAACGGACCAGATCTTTTCCGTGCGGCAAATCCTCCAGAAATGCCGTGAGTACCAGGTCCCTACGCACCATTTGTTCATCGATTTCAAGGCGGCATACGATAGTATCGACCGCATAGAGCTATGGAAAATCATGGACGAGAACAGCTTTCCCGGGAAGCTCACAAGATTGATCAGAGCAACGATGGACGGTGTGCAAAACTGCGTGAAGATCTCGGGCGAACACTCCAGTTCGTTCGAGTCTCGGCGGGGACTACGACAGAGCGACGGACTTTCGTGCCTGTTGTTCAATATTGCGCTTGAAGGTGTCATGCGGAGAGCCGGACTTAACAGTCGAGGCACGATTTTCACGAGATCCGGATAATTTGTTTGCTTCGCGGACGACATGGATATTATTGGGAGAAAATTTGAAACGGTGGCAGATTTGTTCACCCGCCTGAAACGCGAAGCAACAAGAGTCGGGCTAATGGTGAATGCGTCGAAAACAAAGTACATGCTGGTTGGTGGAACTGAGCGCGACAGGGCCCGCCTAGGAAGCAGTGTTACGATAGACGGGGATACCTTCGAGGTGGTGGACGAGTTCGTCTACCCCGGATCCTTGTTGACGGCTGACAACAATGTTAGTCGGGAAATACGAAGGCGCATCATCAGCGGAAGTCGTGCCTACTATGGGCTCCAGAAGAAACTGCGGTCAAGAAAGATTCACCCCCGCACCAAATGCACGATGTACAAAACGCTCATAAGACCGGTAGTCCTCTATGGGCATGAGGCGTGGACTATGCTCGAGGAGGACTTGCAAGCTCTTGGGGTTTTCGAACGCCGAGTGCTAAGGACGATCTTCGGCGGCGTGCAGGAGAACGGCGTGTGGCGGCGAAGGATGAACCACGAGCTCGCTCAACTCTACGGCGAACCCAGTATCGTGAAGGTAGCTAAAGCTGGAAGGATACGCTGGGCAGGGCATGTTGCAAGAATGCCGGACAACAACCCTGTAAAGATGGTGTTCGCCACGAATCCGGTCGGAACAAGAAGGCGTGGGGCGCAGCGAGCTAGGTGGATGGACCAGGTACACCAGGACCTGGAGAGCGTGGGTCTCAGTCGAGGATGGAGAGAAGCGGCCATGAACCGAGGGAATTGGCGAAATATTGTTGGCGAGGCTTTATCAAGATAATTGATGTAAAGCCAAATAAGTAAGTATTCATGTAAAATGCTTATTAAAACATAATTATTATTATCAACATTATTAAACGGCAAAAATTGAAACATTTCATGTGAAATGTTTCCCATACAAAGAAGAGTGTCCGGAATTAAAAGCTGTCCGTAATATGAATCAAAACGGTACATGGTACATTTGGTGCGGGTGTGAATCTATTTTGACCGTAGCTTTTTGTCGAGGCCATGGTAGGCCCGACTTCCACTGATGTGCGCCTCCGTAATTCACGTTATTTTCAGCCGTCAGCAAGGATCCAAGGTAGACGAACTCGTCGACCACCTCGAACGTCCCTAGTAGTACTGGTAACAAATGCCATATTTTAGAAAAATAAAACAAACTACATTGCCGTTGCATTTCAGATAATTTGTAGCATATCTTATTGACGATTGGTTGCTAAGCTATTACATTGTAACTTACGCTTTGTTTGCATTACATAGGTGGTGCATTTTGACTTGCATTTAACTTAGCCTAGAGCTGTCAAAATGAATAAGTTACATTGAAATTAAATCTGTGGTTGCAAAGAAACAAACAACACACTAGGTTACATACAGATTGCTAAGTCACATGTGTGTAACAGCATGAAGTTTGTTTACCATGTGTCATAGGGGGAGAGGTAAAAAAATGAACAGGGTGGTAAAATGAACACCGAACTTGTTACACATGAACAACAAATTTCAATAATTTTTATTACGCACGGATGATTTAGAGCATAAATAAGCGTGTTCTTGTTGATGCGGAGATAAATTGAAGTCAAAACCACGTTCAGAAATTTAAAGTGATGTAATTTTGGGCACGGAGGTGTTGAGGTTTTTCAATGAGAAGAATATCGTAATGAAATGGTGTCGAATCAGAAACCTTTAGAACTGTTATCGAAGGGATTATAATCATATATATATGTATTTTCGGACCGTGATAAAAATTATCAAAAATGTTTGTTTTGCTCGTGTATTTAACCACCAACATAAAATTAACATTTCCATATATTTCAATGACAATAAAAATAAGTGAAAATTAAATTATCTTAGTCTAAAATCGGTCGCTGCGTTAATATTTTTTTCTCTATTTTTGATGTTGTGCGATAGAACTAGTCATAATAAATAAATAAATTAATAAATGAAGGACAATATCGCGAGTAGACATATCACAGAACATCGAGTTACATTTGTAATGTTCTTTTTACTACTTTTGTGGGGAACGTCAATCTTTGAGCCGATGACACGGAATGACGAGTTTTCGTTTGAGGGGCAGGATCCGTCATCACCTTGATAATTTTCAAAAGCAGTTTTTTAGTCCCAAATCATGAATATTTTCATGAAAATGTATTCACTGTATTTTATTCACCAATCGAAACACAGTGAACACATTTTCGACGAGTAAATTTCAGTTATGAACAGAAAAATGCTTGTTGAAGTTTCGATGATGACGATGACGGATCCTTGAACGTTAAAGTGTTTGGGTCCTCTAGTCAATTTGTAATCAAACGTCAACATCCCACCGCAAAATCACTAGTGTTTTCAAAATTTCGAAATCATCATCTCCAACTAGGGATGGTACACAAATTATGTCACACTAAATTATAAATTTTTGGACCACCTCAACTCCTCCCCCCCCCACCTTTGTCACACTTTTAGTATGAGTCCACCGAAAATTTTGTAAGGCTTGTCACGCTTGGCTTGACCAATTTTAGACCCCCCTCCTCCCTAGTGGTCATTTGTCCACACACAAATTTTAAAATTTGTATGGACCATGGTCTTTGGGCAGAACCTGATTTATCAACCCTAGAAATATTCAAATGGATGGATGTTGTTTCTCCAATTTGATAGACAACATATTTGTATATCCAATCGTTATTAAAAAAGAGCATGTTTTTCACATCTTAATCTCTATTTTCCTTGTCATGGGCATATTACACTCAGTCCCTAAAAATGGCACAAATTAATAAATTTCTAAATAATTTATTTGCCTCTTCTGAGCACGTCACAAACCATGTGATTTCTTGGAGGGAGCATTTAATTTCCATACCTTTGTAAGGTTCCAGTCATTTGGCTTAGTTATTTATCGCAAATTCATCGTTTTTCCCATTAGAAGCAAGACGAGGTGTTCATTTTAATACCCGTTCCCCTATTGACAGCAGTGTAATTTATTGGCAGTTTCAGTATAGTTACACATCAGTTTCAAAATAATATAAGATTTCTAGATAACTGATGTGTAACAAACGAGTAACTTGCTGACAGTGGTCAACACTACATACCAAAAGTTTTCATACGTATTGTGAACTTTGATATAAGAACTTTACTATTTTTTGACCAGTTATTGTTTTCATAGATATTTTTCCAGTGATGAATTAAAATGGTTGGATTCATAATATGCAGCCTCTCTTACAACTTTTTAATTGTTGTCATCATTTTAGATTGGCTGTCTTCAAACAGTTATTCGGAAGTGTATGAGCAGCAAGATGAAATTAAATGGCGGTTTATGATAGACAATCAAGAAAATACGACAGCGGGACACGAAAAACGTGATTTTGGAATCACAAATAATAAAATACAAATGAGGAGCACTGCTGATTTGAGTAACAGTGTTAATTTCCATTTTGTATGGCAGTTACAATGGCATACTATAAAAGCAATCCAGGTATCATGCAAAATTCAATTTCAATTTATAAGCTATTTCATAAGCGCGTCAATTTTGAATAAGTAAAATGATTGATTTCACCACAAATTTCAATCTGCATGTTAAATTTAATATGTACTTGTGAATAATTACGCGCTCGAAGATCATACCTATAACTTTTGTTGACATTCAACTCTATAATGGTTCGGTTTCAAAACTGTCAGAATGAGAGAATAAATTCAACGCAGTTGCTATTATTTTGTCGCAGGAAAACCCAACAAATTGCATATCCGGAGCCAGCAAACTTCTTATGTAACGACCAACAAGTTACATAAGGCTCGACTTTTTGCTCTTTTTCGGTTACATAGCAGTATTTTTCCATGTTACAATATTTCATAGTGTAACTATTGAACATGTTAAGTAGTCGTTGCTGTTACTTACTTGTAACAATGTGTGCTGCTTGGGGTATCCCAGTCTATCGCAACACTGCTACCTAGGCGAGCCTTGTCGCGCTCGGCCGCACCAGCTAGCATGTACTTTATCTTGATCGCCTTTACCACCAGTCAAACTTTTGCTGCCTCGCGTTTCAAGCGCGTGCACAGGTCTGCAACCTTTTCAAATGTTCGGCCGACAATGTCCATATCATCCGCGAAGCAGTGACAGACGACGAAAGATGATCTGGGATAATATTTTGTAGGCCGCATTTAGACTGGTGATTGCTCGGAAGTTCTCACAATCTAACTTGTCGCCTTTCTAGTAGATGAGGCATAAATATTACTCCATCTTTCCACTCCTCCGGTAGCTGTTCTGTTTCCCAGATTCTGCCTATCAGCCGATGCAGACAAATGGCCAGCCTCTCCGGACCCATCTTTATGAGTTCAGCTCCGATATTATCCTTACCAGCTTTATTTATCTTGAGCTGGTGAGTGGCATCCCTAACCTCCCTTGAAGTGGGGGGCTGGTTTCCATCGCCCGCAGTACTGACGAAGGCATCTCCTCTGTTGTCCCATCCTTCATTGCCTGTTATCTCAGTGCCATTCAGGTGTTCGTCAAAAATCTGCTTCTACCTTTCGATCACCTCACGCTCGCTCGTCACCAAATCGTCCCCTTAATGCTACAACTAGATAACTCGAAAATCAAAATTTTGGGATGTGCCACTTTGAAAATATGACCGTTTTACAAGGTGACGGTTAATCGCAGAGGATATGGTTGAAAAATAAACATTAACTTGTGTATTTTGAATCACACGCTTATGAGCTGTAGGTATTTTACAGATCTAATTAATAAAAATGTTTTGGCATATTGAAGTCAAAAATTTCAAATTTCGAGTTATCTAGTTGTAGCATCAAGGGGACGAAATGTAACCGGACGTCCGAACGTGGTTTCCGGTAATATTAGCGGATGGCTTGAGCGCCACTCCGATTGGAGACCATCCATCTGTTTTCAGGGTTGCCCAGCCTAAGACCTCTCAAGGGAAAGGGTTTTGGGGTCCAATAGTGAAGAAAAGCACGAAGCACGGTTGGCTACGTTTTTGCAACAAGAAGACTCCCCTTTAAATTACCGTAGACTGTTAATCCGAGAAAAGGAAACCTAGCCGATAGTCCAGACTACTTTCGCACCTATTCTCATCACTGGCTGGCTGTACACGTAAACCTCAAACTGAACCCGAAAGACTAGAGAGTGTTCCTTGGTTGGATTCGGAGCCAACCTCCCCAGTAAATTAAAATATAATTCGCTCCCAAAACGAAAATTCGTCCGGTGGGGTGTGCTGCTGTCGTCATGATGATGGTTGACGAGAGCAATGTCAAACTCGTTCATGGTTTCAAAACATTCGGAACACAATATTTATTTTCACCGCTTAAGTGAAATAATGTATGAAATTGAATGAAATTCAATGGTAGAGAATTCATTTCTCTACCCCATGGTATTTTTAGAGGCAGCGGAGAATGTTTCGAAACGTTTTTTATTCAAGGGCAAAAATCGCTCAGGCGAAAGTTCCAATGAAACCTCACATAGTCTGGTTTTCCCACCTCAAACTAGTGCTCCTACCAGCCGGATCTCGTTTTTATGAAAGTAGTGGAATAATATAAAAAAAAAACAAACGAATGTTGAACATAGAGCACGGATATTTCTACCTTTTCCACTTAACCGTTTGACTGTTGACTCTCTTTTATCAAGAAATTAAAACATTTTCCCCACAGAGACATGTGATAAATGCGTGAAAAATCAAATCTCTCATCCACTGACTAGTTGCGCTACCAAAGTATTGATGGCTAACAGTATGTTATATGTCCTTCACCAATCCCACCTGACTGCAAGGACGTGGCCGGCGCCGTTATTGACCCTGTATAAATAAGTCACTGAATTATGCACACTGAAGAAGATTCTGGCCAATTCCATCAGAACTTCTAGTTGATTCTTTGTGCATTTTCACTGACTTCGGTCAATCACGGAATAGCAACCATTGATATGTGTAGTCAGTCTAAGCTAAGCTAAGCTAACTCAGTAAACACCTGGAACGTTCCTTTGAAAACGTCCACGTCGTCAGCAAAACAGATGAACTTAATGGATTTATTGAAGATCGTGAAACGCATGCTTGTCGAATTCCTTTACGTTTTTCGAACGGAGTTCTCTACCGCACCCGATATCGGTACACAGCACTGCACAATATCCACCATTGTTGCCTTCATCAGTCTAGTCAGTTTTCCGGGAAAACCAATTTTGCTCATAATTTTTCATAGCTCTTCGCATTCGATAGTATCATATGCCGCTTTGAAATCAAAGAATATGCAGTTCGTAGGAACTTGATACCGTTTTGATTCATATTACGGGCACTTAAGGCCTCAGTGAAGTATAACTCACAAATAAGCATGTAAAATAAATTACTCCGTATGATTCCTCCATGTTATCGAACCTTCAAACCCCTAAACTTTCGAATGGTGAGTGAAGATTTCGATTCCAAAACATGAATAATTTTAAATAAATAGAATTGTGTGGACTTTACATGATTCTTATTCCGGACGCTTCCTTACTTTTGCCTCATAATCCGGACACTTCGATTCGAATTCCGGACAGGTCAAACAAATCATAAAAAGAAAAGTCAAATCATCAAATTGAATAGTTAAACCACTAGAGAGACGCCTAAAGAAGTTGGGTATTATAAATTTTCATAGATGTCTATGGTGAATGCTTGTTAATACGAGCCTTGAAAGTGAGAACTTTTGAACGGCAAAAATTGAAACATTTCGTGTGAAATGTTTCCCATACAAAGTGGAGTGTCCGGAATTAAAAGCTGTCCGTAATATGAATCAAAACGGTACTCGCGACCGTTTTGGAGGATCTACCGCAACGTATTTTGTCGGTTGTTGATCCTCCGTCATACTACTTTCTCTTTCCACTCCTCGTATAGCTGTTCTGTATCTTAGATAATGACTCGGTGCAGACGTGTAGCCTACCTTCCTTTTATTCTTTTTCTTGACCTTCTTCCTCTTGGAATTACGTTTTTAATGGAACGGATCCCGCTTCTCAGCTTAGTTTTCTTACGAACACTTCCACTGTTATAAACTGAGAGCTTTATTTGCCAAATTTGTCAGCCGTACCGATGAAGCCTTTGCCCCAGCTTCTTTTTTTCTCTGTCTCTATAGAATAGAGGTGTTCGTCGTAGCGCTTCTTCCACCTTTCTATCATTGTGCAGTGTGCAACGTGAACAATCCGAGGGAAGACCTCAAAGATTCTGCTACTAGCTAGCAACCAAGGCGGGTTCTTGAGGTGACACATTATGCTCACTTTTTGGAGTGAACCAAAAAGGGTTGGTGAGGAAAAACTGGCCGTTTTGTTTACAAACATCTGAAACCGGTAGTCGGACGATTGACTTCTGATTGGTTGGAGAAACAGGTTGTCAAGAATTATTCTAAAACGGTCGCACCTGCTCCTTGTATGCTCTATACAGTGGCTCAATTTCATTTTCGTACGGGGCACTGTTTTCATATCAAGTTGGTATAAAACTATTAAATGGTGCATGGACTTCGATATACTTTATCAATAATTAAGGTTATAGGTGTCATCTATTGTTTGGCAATGACAAACTGTATTCATTTGCTTAAATCTTTGGAATAATGGAAAAGTATTGAGATTGTGTCTATAATTGACCCAATTCCATATTCGTACACCTAACAAAAAAGAAACATACAGCATTCAAAACTAATTTTTAATGAACTAGATGAATACTTAAGCTCTTCGTTGTGTTGTTCAGATGCAGTAGAATACATTTGGAAAATTTATAAACGGATATATTTGAAACTTAAGTAAATTTAAGAAAAATACCAGTTTTCCCATGTTTTTTGCTAAAATATTCGGTAAGTCGAACAATAAATTGCATTTTTTTCATCATCACTTCCTTAAGAATGATAATAGCGAATATTGCACAAGTTTCAAAAAATTATAATCAGTTTTAGAGTAGCTAAGAGTGGATATCGACAACTTATACTTTTGAATCTTAGGTAATAAAATATTTATAACAAATCCAAAACCAAAAATTTTAGTCAATTCCTTTATGTTTGGCTCCTAAATGTATATACATAATCCATAGTTAATGTTCCTATCAAAACATTGCGTAATTATCATTTTTAATTTACATTTTACTACCAAACATGATTATAGAGATTTATAGAATAAATATTATTGCCATAACCGCAACACAAACGTGTTTTTAAAATGATGAAAACAACAGGATATATTCTATTAAATAGTGTATCGATGCTTCTGCTCATTCAAGTTATTTTGTATTTTTCTTATAAAATCAATAAATTGCAAAATAGGGAGCTATTTTGAATATAATTTAAATATTATTTCAAAGATAATTGAATATTACGATGACATCAATTATGTGGAGGTATGTACAGCGTAGTTTAGGGTACTTTATTGTAAAACGAAGTTCGTAGTTCAAATTATTTTTACAGTCAAATTCGAAATTAACATTTACCTGTTGTTTAGAATGAAAATTTGGTTTACATTGATTAAAAATATCATTTTAGAAGAGTTTTGAACTTATGGCACAACAATTTTCTGAACTCAAAAGGGATAAAAACTGTTTATGATTTCTGTAAAGTGTATATATTTCAACTAAATTTCTATCAGAGCTTACGAGTATAATCTATAGATTGGATCCAATGACAAAAATAAACGTTATTGTTCGAATTATTGGATTTTATAGCAAAAATCATTGGAAAACTGGCATTTCTCATAATTTTACCTAAATTTTATATATGTCCACTAATAAATTGTCCAAATGTATATCACTACATCTGAACATCATAATAAAGCACTTCAGTAATCAAATAGAGCTTCTAAATTTAGTTTTGAACGTTGTGCGTTTGAATTTTGGTAGGTGTACGAATATGGAATTGGGTGAATTTTAGACATCAATCCAATACTTTTCTATTAATCCAAAGATGAATGTAAATGGAAACATTTTGTGATTGGCAAACAATAGATGACACCTATTACCTTCAATGTGGATAAAGTATTTGTAGCTCAATACTTCATTTAATAGTTTTTTACTAACTTGATGTGGAATCAGTATCCTGTACGAATATGAAATTGAGCCACTGTATACTTCTATCTCTCTTTTCTAGAATTTCGTCCGCGCTGTTGGCAGCTCGATTAGTCTCAGTTTCAGCATTTTCCAGGTCAGGCAGTATTTTTTGTAAACAAAATGGCCAGCAAGTTAAAGATGGCCTTCTAGCCACTTTCGCCAAGTGGTACCACCTTATTCTGGCTACAGAATACAACGCAGACACCAACAGATCAGAGATCAACAGTCAATGCTATGCGAACCGATATCCACAACGCACTACAGTGGGATTTAAAATAGATCGAATCGCTGGGACTGCCAAAATCTCTCATTGGTACTCTAGCAGCGGCGGGATTGACGATGGCTTTCAACCGGTTGTCCGTATGCTATTAAACCGGTGGCCGCAGCAGACTACCACTGGTGGTACCTGCCACAGAGTTTGAATTTGAGCTCGATTGGCCGTCCATGCTTGTTACTCCAGAATCTCCAGATCAGCTACACTTACACAAGGGACCAACCAGATGACTGTTTATGACTAACAGACATCCTCAGGGTATAAGTGGTGACGATTTTCCATTTTTAGGCTACAATGGCGCCTGCCACGTCAGTAATCTGACCAATGCGGGGAAGGAGAAGGAATTGATGTTGTATTTAAAATTTGCCCTTGGTAGACAGAATATACCCCTGCATCTACGCCCATTCATGCGGGAAGGTATAGGGGTAAGGTAATTTTATGATAGAGAAGTTTGCTTTTGGACAGCAGACTGCCTACGTATTAGGTGCAAGGAAAGGCGGCTATAATTATGAAAGAATGGAAGCGTAGGGAAACGATGTCTTGTCCATGTCTGGTACTGGCGATTGCTTTGAGCGAATACTTGAAGTGTGATAGATTAACCCCTCTTCCGGAAGCTTCATGTTTTAACCACAAAGAAATATTCAAACAGCGATAACTTTTTTGTTTTTACGATATTTTTGCACCATTTTTTTCACAATCCATCAAAAAACTCTTCTATTCTAAGAACCTGTGTCGATATTGATTATTATATCTGAATATCTTAGAAACCATATGAACAATGATCAATATTGATACAGATTCTAAAAATAGAAGATTTTTTTTTTTTTTTTGAAGGCTTGTGAAAAAATGGTGCGAAAATGTCGAAAAACAAAAAAGTTATCGCAGTTTGAATATTTTTTGTGGTAAAAAATGAAGCTGCAAGTAGAGGGGTTAAGAGTAGAAGATAAAGGCAATAGAAAGATCGACCGCCAAACACGACTTGTATTATTGTACCTGCACACGATATACGAATGAGAAAATGAAAAAAGCTTTCAGTTCATATGCATTAAAGTTCTCATAGTACACTATGCTGAGGAATAGGGAACGTAATGCCAAGAAGTAAGAGGTCTTACGATGCACTAGCGTAATAACTGATTGATTATTTTTTTGAGAGCTTCAGTGGGCGATTTTCTTCATTCAATTGTATCCTGGAACATGTTCATAAAAACCACGTATGCAATAAGTGCCTTGGCGTATTTGCAATATTTTGCAACTATCAATATATCACTATTTAAGTATTTCTCGGAAGAGCACCTGTACAGAGTAGTGTTTGATCCTTCGACTTTGAAGCTTGCTGCTGCGGGAGCGGGCGTTAAGGGCAAGATCAAACATGTCGCAAGTCGTTCGCGTACACGGGTAGAAATCAGAATCCAAAAACAAGATTATGACTCATAATATCATGATTCCAGCGTGCTTTCGTCTTATGAAAATACACCATGATTTGGACTCATGATATCATGAGTCAGATTGCCGTAACGCAACACACGCGTTAGGTTTTTGTAGCTGTTTGCTCGGAATCATGATTCAAATGCCAAAAATGCTGAGTTGCGCATCCGTTTATGATCGACAAAATAAAAAAAAATGTAAAAATAGCATACATTGAGGTTCAAGCCAAGAACCTTCCGTTACGGTTATGAGGATTCATGATTATAACTCAAGGAACCATGATTTGTGATCCTCATATTATGACCTAACCAATTTATGAATTTCATGATTTGCAAATCATGGTGTGGGGATCAGATTTTTATCCGTGTAGTGAAATGAAAAGGCGCTGCGAATCGTTACTAGTCTTATCTATTGATCTCATCGCTTGCGGGGGCGAGTTCTTGTTCGGCGTACATGCGAGTATCGAATAATTTCGCGAATCCGGTTAGGTAGTGATTATATCATGGATTGCATCACCAAACATTGGTGACTCCCAGATCTGTACCTTATCCCACTAGCCCAAATTCCTTCCATGGCAACTGTGGAGATGCAGAGGTGATCTCGGTCTCTAGTAACAACGGTAGTCACATTAACATTCCTTCCCTTCCCTGATGACCGTAATATTGACGCTCGTAGATTGTATTCCTTTTATTCTGTGGAGTCCTTGGAGGACCAAGAACATCCGTACAAGTCAATATAGTATTTCATTTTGCTTGTATGAACAGAAGAAGGTGAACAATATCTGAAAACAATCAATAGACCAGTGGTTACGCTCGTTTTTCATAAGGCCAATATTTCATGAATTTTACGAACCAATTCAATCTACGAATCCCCTATCTATTACGTTAATTATTGTAAATGGCACTTCTGCGCCCATTTAGTTGTAGCTACTTGATTGTTACTCGATTTGGTCATAAATGACTTTTTGTAACCAGTCAGTGTTTACACCAATTCCTTGTACTATATGGTACTTACAGACCTCAGTGATTCCCGATGAATCATAAGAAGAATGTAAGACTTTTTTTATCAATTTAATTTTGGACCGCGTAAATAACGACCTGTCTCTACTTAGCTTTCAACTTACTACCATATCACTGCCCATGATCCTGGTATACTTCATTTGTTTTTACTTGGGTTTTCGAGAATACGATTCTAGCGATAAAGACCATAGATTTACCTCCGATCAGCTTTAATTCTGCCCCAAATTCCCTGCTCCATTTCAAGTTCACAACTCAATTAACCGTTTTCCGTAACAAGACAGGGAAGTGTCATCGCTAACGAAAATGTCCCCTGCGAGAACACACAATTTCAATGGGCTGGGATCCTTTGAAAACAAAAATCCCGACAGGGGCAAACGATAATGTTTCCACGTTTCTTGAATCAACTGAGCAAAAAGAAAGCCAGGAGATAACGATCCCAAGAAAGCACTACAACCAGCCACTGGCTGGCTGCATCTATAAAAAAGGGCACCGAAAACCGCGTTCGTGCGTGAAACGGGTCTCGAGATCTGAACCAATTTATCATTCACAGCGTCACACTTTGGAATTCCACCCACCACTTCCTTGAACATCCCACCAGTATCTTCAACAAGCCTTCTTCACGATACCTAGTTATTATCCTAAGAATTGGTCATACGCGAACACTGGAAAACTCTTCGCCGGGTTCGATGTCGGTTTTTGTACGAGTCATCTTTATTTTTAGAAATCGCGAAAATCGATCCAGCAACGCCTTCAGCTTCATTGCTACCGGAGGTTGTTCCAGTAGGAGATTAAAATGCTACTACAGGGCAAAGTCAAGCAAAATGACGACAACGTGGTTGAGAAGTTGCAGTAAAGATAGGGAAGCTATCGAGGTTTTTTTTCGCCGACAGGCTACGCATTCAACGGCAGTAAATCATCGAGCGTCAACCGATGACAGGCAGGCCGCTTTTTACGCTGATTCCGAATATAACGCGATATGACATTACATGTCACCAAAAGGAAGAACATAGAATAGAGGTTCAGCAGCCGAACTCGGATGTGCTCGCACAGAAGAGTAACTAGGACGAAATTTTCGATGCAACTAATCACTGGTACATTGACAGGTTTCTCTCAATGAGTCGAAGTTAAACTAAACCGTTATTTGTCAAAAACAGGGTGTGAGCAGATCACATTGCTGCCAATGTTGATTCAAATTACTCCTGTGTGCGCCGCGGGATGTGAATGGGCGTGAGTGGAATGTAATCGGAGGTCTGTTTTATGACGTGCCAAAGCCCGTCACAGTTTATTGGCTCTCGTGTGTGTGTGTTTCTATCGGTGGCACGTGGATTGGACATTCCGTGACAGGGCAGGCGTAAATCTATGCTGAACACAGCTAACAGTTGGGCGGAAGTTTGGATGCCGGCCGGCTTAGGCCGGTATGTCTAGGACAGAATTTGACTGTAGCCATAAACATTACACGATTCTCGAAAGGACATTCCGGAGCCCATCACGAAGCCACAGCGCCACATATGGTGAACGAAAGACGTTAGGCATGTTAATTTGCCTTCTCGCTGATGAGTAGGAAATCTAATGCTGAGCCTTCCAGTAGCATTTGGTGATGATGGAAATGTGGTCGTAAAGAGCGGAGGTCATTGACCTCTGACACGTGAAATTCTTTTCTTCTCTTCGCCAGATTTTATGTAGATTGTTTCGATGGAATGTCTTTTATAGGCATTGAAGTTTATTGAAGCTTAAAGGATCCTCCGAAACAACATGATTATTTTTTTCACAGCGCCGGGAATATTTTTTTAGTTTCGTTTAGTTATGAATGTTTCTGTTCGTTATTTTACAACAGAATATGAAGGTATATCGTTAAGTGTAAGAAAAAAGAAAGTTTTACTAACTGGAGCAAAATTATAGCAGGTTTTGATACGACTATTTCAAATATATATTTTTTTTCGTTATGAGTGGTTTTTGGCGACCAAATCTTTTGAAATTATGCAGCAAGATAGACTTATGTGCTAAACAAAATGATTCAAATTTTGTTCTCAGTAAATTCAAGAACGCCACCCAAGACGAACAGAAATGAGCTGCCGAAAACACAAGTCACCTTTGTAATACCAATTTAAAATAACTATATTATATAATAAATATGACCTTCAAGTTGATACATTAAAACTCACCAGGACCGATTTGTGGATTTATTTAAAAAGTGTAGTGAAATATAATGAACTCGGAGAGTACCAACCTTATCAGATAACCTTCTTTTATGCAAGATAGTTAATATTACAAAAATCATACATCAGCGAATCAAATGTAAAGACTTTTTTTTCAAATGAGAAAGATAAGGTTTTTTCTTATAAAACCTTATCTTCAAATCATCTCAGTTTGAATGCATCACGTCGTGAACCCAATGAAACCATCCACCAAGCTCAGTCAGTTAAAAGTTTCCCCTTCGAGTTTGCTCCAGTTGAAGCGAGAAGCTCGATTTTTCGGCGAACTTATCAGACACTACCGCATATTGGATTCCCGTTTTATCAGTGCTTTTATGAGCTGGTTGCTTTTCTTTGTGTTTCTGCTATGTAGTCCGAAACATATTCTCCGAAGCGATACTCTTTCGATTTTCGGGATTGACACAGCGGCGTGTTTGCGAAAATCGGATTACACAGGAATGAGCAGCGCTTTTGTGATGGGATCAGAAGCAAACTGTTGGTTGAACTACGTAGGAACGAGAGCAATAAATAACGAAACAGAATGAAACTATAATCCTTCAAATCAAACAATTCAGTATTGTGGTGGTTGAGGGCCATGGTTTGATGTTCTTGGGGGAAGCTTTTCTGGTGAATCATGGTGGATTATGTTGCCGGAATCGAAATTCTTGTTTGCCGTTCTGATAAGGATCTTTACTATCAGCAAGCGGTCAGGAGCTGGCCACAAAATATAAGATGTTGCATAATACGTACCGTTTAAGGCGAAGTAGGCCGTTATTGAAATTTGTACGCGTCATTGATGATTGGTGCTAATTCCTCTCACGATTTCGAATCAAAGAAAGTCAGTTGGTTTTACACTGACACAGCTGAAAAAGTATCAGCATACTTTTTGCATGTTAGCGCGTACAGTGATATATTTTCAAGTCGATATAAACCATCAAGACTGAGTTTTACCACTTTGAATTGCAAGCTGAAAAGTCATCATTGATGTCAAAAGGAATGACGGGCTACTTAGCCTTAAAAATATAATGTAGGATGATCCAATGTACAGAATGAGTGAGATTGTTTGAAAATGAACTAATTAAGCATCTCCGGTTCTATTCTAATTGTATCACGATAACCCGAGATGAAAATTGCTGCTAGTACACGATACTGAAGACGGTCTTACAGTTAAGGTCGAAAAACGCGTATCTGTCTAAGAATACAAACTCTAGCGGAATGAAATGGTAGAGTTTATTTATAGGTATTCCACTAAACAGCTCGAAGACTTATTATAAACCCTAAATAATACCTAATTGAGGTGTGGCTCAGCTTTGCATGCAAGATCTATAATACCAATATATGGTATGCATAGATAAATACGAGTTATTCGTGCCTGCCTGGGAACTGTTAGCATTGGTGTTTTTATTTTAAATAAAATTTTCGTACTTCTTGGCAAGCTTGAAACTTTCACCTGCCCCGGCTATCTAGGATGCTGAGGGGGTTTAGGCTCTGTGGTTTTCACTCAACGGTCTATTACGGATGCACGCTTTGAGTGTGGTACAGAGAAAAAAAAAAGGGAAATACGACTCTGTACCACGCCACCATTATTTGGCTTGGGCTACAATTCCGATATCCCCCAGGAACAATCTCATGGTATAATTTCAGGGGGCTGAGGGTTTGTTGAAGCCTCTACGCCATTTCGTCGCCTCAGCCACTTTTCGCTCTAACTTCGATTTGACGGAGCACATATATTTTGGGGCCAGCCATACGCCTGGGTCATGTGAGACTTTTTTCGATAGATGCTGCTGAGCTTGTTGGTTCTCTGGACTTTCTTGCTCGTTGTACTCTTCGGGTGGACCGGTTTGATGCCAAGGTCGGTCTTGCGATTCCGGTTGAGGGGTGGCTTCCGGTAAGCAAGAGCCTGGAAGACCCAAAGCCGGTGATTCGTGGTGATCGATACCTGAGACTCAGATTGATACTACTTGGCGTAGCTCCCGATGGTGAAGCTAGCCTACTCTGATGGAGAATTTTCCGACGGAGGAGTATCTCTCGGAATCGGTAACGTAAGTCGGCCTAGCGATTCCGGTTGGAGGATGGCTTTTGGTTCACTGGCGCTTCGAAGACTCAACCTTCGGAGTGATCCAGTGACTTGCCACGGACTACTCAGAATATTCCCCGACGGTGGATATATCCTACTCCGACGAAGATTTCCCCGACAGCGGAAGATCTCCCGAACCGATACTGCGTGACGCTCGAACTACTCAGCCTAGTCCCCGAGGGAGAATCTAGCCTAGTTCGATCGTGGCCCACCGCCCTTTGGTCTTCTCGCCATTTCTGTTGCAGCGACGACATGGTATGCGTTATCGCTCTGTTCACCACGTGCCACGTACCTACGTGTTCACATATTTTCTGCACAAAGTTGTTCTGCACAATCTACGGAAATACTTTCTGAAACATCCATGACCTGATAGGAACTGTGTCAGGCAGAAATTTTGACTCATTTCAGCACACTAGAGTGGCTTCCCTGGTTTTAGCAGCAGTACTACGCATATGTGGCACCACAATCTAACTTTTTACTGTGACGTTCTAGAGACTTGACATGTTCGGCAAAGTTGTTGATTTTGATAAAATAAACCACTCTCTCGAAGACGTCAAAATTACACAGCCTACTGTTTTCGAGTTATTGGCAAAATTAGAGAAAATGAGTGCAAAAAACGTTATTTTTCACCGAATTTTACATTTTTCCTAAGAACCATGTCATATAATATTTTTTGCTGATAAATATATAACAAACACAAGCTCTGGTAGAAAAATTTTAATAATACGACGCATAGAAATTAAGAAATTATGCAATGATGGATTCCCTTCCGTTTCTCTGAAATGTGCTAACGAAGCCTTCAAATCGTACATCTACCGTCGCTAAGGCTTCCTGATCCACCACTGAACTGCTCGACCTCGGAGCTGCATAAAAACTGCATACTCTTGCATCGCGAGACTTGAACCATATCATGTAGGCCATCTAGACACCTTCATATTGAGGCGAAAATAGTTGTAAAGGTTCTTCGTTACTAAGCAATTGTTTCACAACTTGGTTACCGATGGCGAGCCGTAGCGCCGAGCAGCGCATGAGACGAGTCTCCCCGAGAGCACATCACGTAGCGCACGCTTTTAGAATTTTCGTGAGCCTCCGTCTAGCGCAGCACACTAGGATTCCGATGAGCTGAGAGACGGTTTGTTTGGAGGCTCGTCAGTATACATTTATGTGCTCCTGAGAAACATGTAACTCTACGTGCAATGGCGTTCATACTGCGCATATCTCTTGGAGCGACGTCCCTAGTATCCTGTTACGTCTGCTTCTTGGATTCACCGAGCCTTCCATCTCCCGGCGATGTTCTGTTTCTCTTTGGATCCATGACTCCAACTGGTGTGTTTTCCACCCCCCACTAACCTCTCTGTCGTCCGCTTATCCTATGTAACAGTGAGAGCAGTTTTAGCAGTCCCCAATTGCGTACTCCGCTGTTTCGACTTTCACCACTGCCATATCGTACTCTTTTACCGCCTATGAGAGGGCCTTTAGCATCCGTACGGTCATGAACTTTATCTCCTTGTGGAAGTTGTTCTTATTGCCCACGTAATCGTGGAGTTCCTCCTCAAGGCACTTCACCACTACCAGGCATTGCAGAATTCGCTCTCATTTGAGAATGAAGCACGATCAAAGCAAGCAAAGAAAAACATCCCATCTGTTGCGGTCCACGATCGTCATTGTATCGCAAGGTGTAACAAGTCTGATAAATGGAAGCAGTGAGCAAGAGCCCCAAAGAGAGAGCGATGATAAAATCCATTTTTCTCACTTGTTTACCTTTGGGGATAGGTGTTTTTCTTTACTGGCACGATAAACAATCCACGAACTTCCAATAGCAATAGTATCCCCCAGGCTTGGAGCATGTTCAGAGGGGTTTTATCATGCACTACTATCCCCCCAATCTGATCAAAGTTGTAGCAGTATACGATAAACAGTCTCTCATAATGTGCAGCATGTTATGATAGTTACAGAGAACGATACGTGAGAGATTCTCTCAATTTGCTCAGGATTCAATTCCTGACCACTACTAACTTCGACTTTTGTGGAACTACGTTCAACCAACTGCACCCTGGAATCTGTGGTACTGCGTCTTCTGTCGTTGCTGCTACAGCTGTTACTGTACTTACCCCTGCTGCAACTGTTGCGACTGGTTTTTATATATACTGCTATATATACTGCTATATATACTGCTATATATACTGCTATATACAGTATACTGCTGTTAACGTTGAAGGTGACCTCAGTAAACCACTTCTTGCGAACGGATTCGCCACATTCACTACATTGTTGTTGTTATCTCCTGTCATGCTGTAAGATTCTCCTCCAAACCGCTATCTCTACTCGTGATAAGTAGTCGCACTCGTGATTCCATGGTTGTCTATGCAAGCAGTGATCCCGAATAGTGGCACATAACAAAAACATAATAAAATTTTATCAGAATATAATACGCATATTGATAAAATTATACGCATTATGATAAAATTTTGTTAGACACCGTTATTCAAAGAAAATATCAAAACAAGAATACCGTCAAGCTACCATTCACCGTGCATTTTAGAAAAATTTGCACTTTAAAAAATTATACAGCTTTTCCAAATAATTTGAAGCGCACTAGAATACCACTACGTAGCGTGCAATTACATAATAAATCAGGGAAAAGTCTTAAACTAGTGATGCATAACAAAAAATTACTCAAAATTATGTTTGAAAATGTAATGTTAAGGTCGCCTCGTACCATTCTATGTCACCATTTACCGTGCACACTAGTGCACCATTCACCGTGCGTATAGTTTTCGTCATGATTTAATTTTGTACCTCGAAGAAACGTTGTTGATAGTGCAACTATGTTGCTAGTAGTGTGCGCACTCATTTTTAAGAGTATCCAAATCATCATTTAAACTAAAAACCATAAAAAAATAAAATTGTCTAAATCATTTTGTTTTCATTAAAACCGTAATAGGAGGTTTGACTGTATTGTCCAAACCATTCCATATTCACTCAAAAACTAAATATGAAGTAGTTTAATGACAACATAACAATAAATCTAATATTACCGAATAGTTTTATGCCTTTTACACTAATGCACGCTAATAGGAACCATATATCTCGAAGACTTATTCAAACAGACTCAAGTCAGAAAACTTAACAAACTTACTTTATCAATCCTACGTGTTTCGCAGACGAAATTCTACACGTTCCGCTCTAAACCAACTCGATTTTTCACTTTTAGAACGTTTAATTTCCGGATTTACAAAACGACGAAAGTAAGATTCTCCACTTTCGCAACCTTACCGCTACTTTCGCCGCTCCGTTGTATGGGAGACAAAGTGACTTAACCACGAATCAAAACAAAAAACTACTTGAGTCGATTTTACACTGGTACAAAAACGTCGTAAGTAACTGATTGAAACGGCTTATCATTTTGTCATACAATTTTTGTGGGTAGTGTTTGAAACTACTTTGAGTTTTAAAGCGAGTTGATTGCATGCAAAATTTAAGCGATGTACACGGTAAAAAAATGTTAAAAAAGGAATTCGTTTTAAAACAATTTTAGAAGAAAGGTTGTGATTCTTCTTAATTAATTTTCTCAAAACCGTATGAAAGCTACTTACGTCTATTTGAAAAAGTTATCGAGATATGTTAAAAAGGGTCCATTCACCGTGCATTTGGGTTTCGACTGAAACAAAATAAAAAAAATCTAATTTGCATAAAATCTTATTGCTCATACGATGAAATACATCTTACTTATAGTATCCACAGTGAAAACTTGTTGAAATTAAAAAGAAATCATACTCTATCTTTAAAATGAAAATATGTGATTTTTTGGCATTTCTTCTAAGAGTGTTGAAAAATATCATAATCAAACAGAATACACATGATTTTGACTACATAAACTAGGTTTTTCAAAATGCTTTGTGACAAAACTACTTGATTGCATCAGTTTTATCTTATTTTGCTGACAAAAGAATAATTTGTGAAAATTATATGAACATTCTGTAGGAATTTGTATATGTGCACGGTGAATGAAGGCCGCACGGTGACTGGTGACTTAACGGTATAACATAATATGTTTCTCCTTGTTTATTTTTAACAATTCAATATAGAATTAAACACCTACATATCTATGTATTTCAATAATTATTAATATATATTGATAAATATTCCATTTTTCTAGGCGTATGATTATTGATTTTTTTTTCATGTGTTTTCATTCAGATAATTTCAATCAACTTGAGTTTTTGATTTACAAAGCGAAACTTATATTTTTTTATTTAGGGAATACCTTTGAAAGAAAAGTCTCTATGAGTTTGTTGAACCCTCCAAGCGGTAACAAAGTTTAATTTAATTTTAATATTGACTAATTGCAGGTGATTGAAAACTGATAAGTTGCAATATAAGCCCAATTTTAAATTGCTTGTTTTATATAAAAACATATATTTTTCTGTCTTTTGCTCCAAATTTAAAGTTTTGTCAGAATTTTCATATAATTGATCAAAAAACTTGTAACTAAATGTGTTATCCCGTATTTCAGACAGTATTATAGTTTTGATACTTTGTATCAAACATTAAAACTAGGTTAAATATATTTTTGATAAATAACAACATATTTTTAATATTTATGTTACAATTCATACAACATTTTGTTATGTTCTAGTTATTTTAACAACATCCGGCATCAAGTTTCGCGGAGCTCCAGGATATAATAGTCTATATTTCATCGACGACTGAACCGATTTTCGAAATTCTTTCACGTAGGGTGCAGAGCTACTTAGGCATTTCCATGCTACTTTGGCATGAGCGTTTTTTTTCGGCCGAATTGTCAGTAGCTTTTGAAAAACCCCACAGTCGAAGTGAATCAAATGTGCCAAGAGTATATTCACGTTTGTTCGAACGGAGAAAAATGTTCCTAGGGGTATTCAAATTTCATTTAGAACAATTAAACAAATATATGTTTTTTTTTCGTTTACTGAAACTGCATGAGAATCGTGTCAGATCTTATCGAAAAAGTTATCGTTTTGAGTTTCTCAGATTCGAATAGTCGAGAATTACAAAAAACATAACACATGTGTTTGAAAACAAATATTTCGAAACGAAAAATTTATGTAGGTCGCTGATTTCGACTGTAAGAACACCTAGTTATCTGGATATTGCATACTAGAGGTTTGGAATCTTCGACAAAGTATTTTGGAATAAGTTGCAGTAAAATTTAATCCCTTTGGTTTTGATCAAGATTACTTGTAACTGATCTAGATCAGTTGTATATTATGAAATTGACACTTTTTCGATATAAATTAGTTTGTATAAGTGCAGAGAACATGTTCCACATTTTTAATTACACTCAAAACTCATTTTACTAAAAAGGCTAAGAAATACCCCTTTTCTTAACTGCATGCATATGAATTGAAATTCAAAGCAATGATATGTAGTTTTATTTGACATATATTGTATTCCAGTAGTCCAGAGAACATTTTCGGGTAGTATTGGAAACTTGAAATTACACTCAAAATGTATTTTAATTAAAAAACAAAAAGATATCCTATCTTTTGAACATGTGTGCCTAAAAATCAAGTTTCAAAGCGATGAAATGTAGATTTTTTGACATAAACTTGATTGTACGTGTCCAATGAACATGTTTGAGTAGAAACAGATATTTTGGATTACACTCAAATTTATTTTATTAACAAACATACGAGAAACCCTAAATTTTCACCTCATTTGTCTGTCTGTGTTCAAAGGAAGAACATGTAGTTTTTGTGGCATGAATTATTGTGTAGAAGTTAAGTGAATTAATTTGGGCAGGATTTTTTTGCATACTCAACTTATTTAACTAAAAAGAAAGGAAAAAACTTATTTATTTAAAATACGAGCCTTTAAAACGAGTTTCAAAGCGATTACGTGTAGTTTTTCGACAAAAAAAATGATAGTTCAAGAAAAGTATACCTATATTTAACCAGAAAGAGAAACTCTGGATAACATTTAAAATTTCTTTTACTTCAAAAATTTTAAAAATCTCTAGTTTTAGAAACTGTTTAACTACAAATCACTATACTCTAAATTTGAATCTATGACAAAAGGTCGAAGGGACAGAAGGTCGAAAGACAAAAGGTCTAAAGGACAAAAGGTCGAAGAACAAAAAAGGAGGGACAAAAGGTCGAAACCTATTTCCAAAGAAGGAAAAATTTCCCACCAAGCAAATCATCTTCGACCTATTGTTCTTTCAACCTTTTGTCTTTCGACTTTTTGTCCTTTCGACGTTTTGTCTTTCGACCTTTTGTTCATAAACCCTAAATTTCATCAACTAAAAACACCAAAAAATTAGTTGTTTCAACCTGTTAAGTTAAATTTAAAGCGTTTATTTGATAATACTTAAATTTCTCACTTCGATAATGCATACATTCGTTTAGGAAAGCGACTTTCATAATACTTATAAGTAGCAATGAAACCAAATACTATTCAAAATTAACGTACACTTATAAGTTTTCAAAAATCGACAGTATATCTCACTGAGTTCTAAAGTTATTGAAGTAAAGGCACTTCTTAGTTTTATCTAGTACTTTTTTGCACAAATTCAACAATGCAACACCATTCCAAGCGCTGAAATATTTTCTGATAGGTTTTTTGATAGTTTTAAATTTCTATTGAACATTTTTGGAAGACGAAACAAATTTTTAGAGTTAGCTAAACATTCGCTTTACCTTAAACCAATATTTTTAACCGGTTTGCTTATTAACCAAGCTCTAATCCAATGACATGCAGATTTTTTTTCGACATGTATTCAGTTGTGAATGCTCAGTGAACATATTTAGGAAGAAAAATAAATGTTTGATCACAATCCGAATTTATTTTAATTAAAATAATGCGAAAACCCATAAATTAAACCTGCTTGCCTATATTTCCATTTTAAAAGGATGACATGTTTTTTTTTTCATACAATTTATTCTAAAAGGCTTGTGAATATGTTTGAAAGAAATCCAAATTTGATTAAAATATTATTTTACCTAAGACAAATTCCATCCAGAATGAGTCAAAAAATAAATCGGGGTCGATAGTCTTCGATTTGGAATAAATTTTGCACATGTTTTTGCCATGGTAAATTAAGTATTTTCCATAGAAAAATTGATCATTCTGACTCAAAAACAACTTTTGAAAATGGTCTATAATTTTTTGCATACAACTTATTTGAAAAATTCTTACTACGAAACTGTTAATTTTAGAGAATAATGTTCTATGAAGAAGTTGTAGTGAACCGTTCGGTCTAGAAAAAAAACACTGAAAAAATATTATATATATTTTCATAAATAAAAAATAAAAAATAAAACTTAAATTTAAAACTACACAAAACCTCATTACACAAACATTTTTAATATTTTTTATTTTCACCGTAGAATCTTGATAGTAAACAGATGTTTGGGGCAAGTTTTTATGATGGAGAAATTTTCAATGAATAAGTTTTTCAAAAAACAACGTTTGGCCGATTTTCAAAATTTTGATTTTTTTTTATCAAAATAAATACGTTTTCATGATATAGTAAGAATCTTGGAATTATTCTGAACCATAATGATTGTATGGATAATTCCTCTAGAAGTAGCCATTTTTGAATTATATCGAGTTTAATGCAAACAAATATTAATTATTTATTATAATAGGTTATTGTCAGTAGTTATTCGCGATTCTCCATCAAGGAAAACAATTAAGTGGAAAGAGATATGGTATTTACTCTTTAAAACGTATTATTAATGATAAAGAATCGCGAATAACCAATGAAAATGGTCTATTTTATAATTAATATAACATTTTTTGCATCAAACTCGAAATAATTCGGAAATGGCTTATCGTTATAGTCATTATGGTTTAGAATCATTTCAAAATTCTAATTGTATTACCAAAACGTGTTTATTTTGACAAAATTTTTGAAAATCGGCCAAAAGTTGTTCTTAGAAAAAAAAATTATTGAACTTTGTCCCAAACATCTGTTCACTATCAAGATTCTATGGTGAAAATAAAAAAAAAAATAAGAAATGAGGTTTAAGTGTAATTAAAGTCTTATTTTTGACTTTTTCATGACAAAAATAAAATATTTTTTTGTGTATTTTTTTTCTTATAGGACAAACGGTTTACTACAGCTTCATAATAACACATTTCTCTCAAAAATCAACGGTTTTGGAGCTAGAATTTTCCAAATATGTTGCATGCAGAAATTTATAGGCCATTTTCAAAAGTTATTCTCGAGTTAAAATGATCGATTTTTCTAGAAAAACACTTATTGTATCATACCAAAAACATGTGCAAAATTTACTGCGAATCAAAGATGGTCGAGTTCTGTGACTGACCGATTTGACATGGAATTTGTCCTAACAAAATCTACTTAAACCCCTATTTTTAAACCTCTTTCAGGAATATCAAAATTTATAGAGAAGACGTGTAATTTTTCTACATAAATTGGCTTGAAAAAAATCAATGAACCTTATCGCGTAGAAACTATATATTTTAATTGCTACGGTTTTCTACAATAGAATATACGCATATAAAAACTATGCAAACTTAAATTATTTCACCGACCTCAGCAAAACGTTTCACCGAGAGCCTAACAGCAGAGATTTCGGTAATTTTTAATACCGAATCTCGGTACTTATTTTACCGAGATTTCGTTAATCCTTATTTTAACCGATCTCGGCAAACGTTACCTAGATTCAGTTGACATTTACCGAGATCTCAGCAAAAGTTTTACTGAGATTCGGCAAATCATTACCGAGATATAAACTGTTGGGTTCTCGGCGAATCCCTATACCGAGGTCGATTTTCAAATTTAAGTGTGTATGTTGTCTCTTCAAATTTGGATTTACAGGTAGTTGTAGAAAAAAGAATTTTACTTAGTTTTTTTTCTGTAAAAGAAATTATGAGTGTAATCAATTCTTATACCATATCCCAAACATTCGTATTTGTAGTTGCTTTTATTTATGATTTACTAGCAATCAGGCAAAATTACAATGTCATTGCATTGGAAATTGATTTAGAGGCAAACAAGAGGAAAATTTCGTGTTTTTCGTGGGTTTTTGGTTAACGAAATTTTGAGTGTAATCCAAAACTTATATTTTTACTCAAACATGTTCGTTGGACCCGTACAATCCAGTTTATGCTACATGTTACTGCATTTTAATTTTGTTCATAGACAAACAAGTTAAAACACAGGAATTCTTGAAGCTTTTTAATCAAAATAAATGTTGAGTGTAATCTTCAGTTTTAAGTTCTTAATTAATTTTTGTTCTACTAAAAATGTTTTCAAGACTACTTACATCAAATAAGTGTCGAAAAATTTACATGTTATCGCTTTGAAATTTGATGTACACCCCAACCTCTTTTTACGACCGTTATCGGGGGGTGGTAAAAAAATCGGTCGTAAAAAAAATCCGAGTTATAATTATGTTGTTGAATAATGCAACGTCTAGATGCGGAAATACTGATTCGAGATCTTCGGCAAAGTTGAAGCCTGGGTTGAGAACTTTCCAAAATGGCCGTTCAAGTTTTCATATTTTGGTAAAAGATGGCAACACTGCTCGATTGTTATCAAAAGAGCCAATTTTATGGGGGTATGATTTGCGAATACCAAAAAAATTTAAAGATAACGATACCGAAAGTCGAAGGAAGTGTTGCGTGCCATACAATCGGCTGAATCACAAATAATCATGTGGCTGGCAACACTGTTTAAGAAGAATAAAGAAAAGATCATAACCATCAAACTTGAGCGGAACAGAAAAATATAATGCTTAGCAACATAGCAATACTCTTCAACTGTAATCCAGTTTTTCATGAAGGGTTCACATTTTTTTCGTTGCGCCACCAGGCAAGTGTGCATGCAACTATTGTTTTGCGGATATCTCAGGATCCTGACCACTTAGAAAGATGGCGTCTTCGGCAAAGTTGTTCAGTAGCTCAAGGACTATCATTATTCTAGCCAAGAGATTCAAAATTATGCCACCAGGCGGCACTTGTGAGCATGAAACATTTGTTTGCGGATATCTTAGGATCCTGGCCACTTAGAAAGATGGCGCCTTCGGCAGAGTTGCTCAGTAGCTCAAGCGTTATGATTATAAAAGTTATGAGATTCGAAATTTTGCCACCAGGCGGCACTAGTGAGCATAGAACTTTTATTTTGCGGATAGCTCAGGATCCTGACCATTTAGAAAGATGGCGCCTTCGGCAAAGTTATTCATTAGCTCAAGGACTATCATTATAAATGCTATGAGGTTCAAAATTTTGCCACCAGGCGGCGCTAGTGAGCATGAAACTTTTGTTTTTTGGATATCTCAGGATCCTGGCCACTCAAAAAGATGGTGCCTTCGGCAAAGTTGTTCAGTAGCTCAAGCGCTACACTGAAAATAATCCACACGTTTGATCCTAATTATTGTCAACGTGGATCTGTCGTGTCGAATGGCAAGGTCAAATGACGTATAAAACTTGTGATTCTGTGAAGGATTGACTTAGGTTCGATAGCAAAGTCTTTTACACATGATTTGAACGTTTTTTACAATGGCGATATCCATCACTAAGAACAAGTTTTCCTATTATAACAAGGTCTCACATTTGCCGTTCATGCGTGACAGGACATGTTAAATTTGGAGAAACCGGGTGCCCGTAATGGGTTTCTGGAATCAGAAAATCAAGCAATAAAATTTTGAAATGATTCTGAACCTTCCTCCCTGGTATAGTGCCAATGAGTTACATAGAAAATCCAATGTTGAAACATTGGAACAAATGTCAAATAAAATAATTAATAAAATCAGGTAGATGAAAAAACCGAATTCAGTACTATACCATTTAATTCCACTAGAGTTTGTATCCTTTGACAGATACGCGAATCTCGACCTCAACTGTAAGGCCGTCTTCAGTGTCGTGTACTAGACTCGACTAAGTCTAGATACAAACTCTAGTAGAATTGAATGGTATAGTACTTAATTCGATTTTTTCATCTATTTATAGGTATTCTACTAAACAGCTCGAAGGTTTATTATCAATAATTTCAGGCAAAAATCGTTACAATCTTCTATTGCCATGATTTATGCGTTCTATGTTTAGGTTAAGTTAGGTTAAGTATATTCAAAGCGTTTTTTTTTTTCTCTTATAAGCAGGTGAAATCAACTCACCTGTAAACAATCTGAACTGCTACGGCAAATGAAATGTAATATGTTGTTAACAAAATGTTAATAAAATCTTAAATTTATTTTACCAAATTAGGATGATAGTGTTGTCTAATAACACAGAACACCTAGATATAAGAAATGCATGTAATGTTTGGAATGATACTAATGAAGAAATCATAAAAATAAAATAAAAATCAAGCAATCGCTAATAAATCCTACTGCAAAGTTTACGATAAATTGTAAATTTACGTGTTTTAAATTTGAATTTGGAGCCGATAGCGACTGGTTTTACACCATCGTTTGATGAGTTTTACAATTAGTGAAAATTCACGTGTGAAACACATTGATCCAACTTGTAGAATGTTTTCAGTGTATCATTGTAAACGTTATAAGATTTAAAATTTTGCCACCAGGCGGCGCAAGTGAGCATGATTTTTTTTGCGAATATCTCAGGATTCTGACCACTTAGAAAAATGGCGTCTTCGGCAAAATTGTCCAGTAGGTCAAGCGCTATCATTATAAAAGCCATGAGATTGAAAATGTTGCCACCAGGTGGCGCTAGTGAGTATGAAACTTTCGTTCTGCGGATATCTCAGGATCCTGACCACTAAGAAAGATGGAGTCTTCGGTAAACTTGTTGAGTAGCTCAACTTTGCCCAAGACGCCATGTCTATGTAGTCAGGATCCTAATATATCCGCAAAACAAAAGTTTCATGCTCACTAGCGCCGCCTGGTGGCAAAATTTTGAAACTTATAGCTTTTATAATGATAGCGCTTGAGCTACTGAACAACTTTGCCGAAGACGCCATCTTTCTAAATGGCCAGGATCCTGAGATATCCGCAAAACAAAATTTTCATGCTCACTAGCGCCGCCTGGTGGCAATATTTTGAACATCATAGCGTTTATAATGATAGTTCTTGAGATACTGAACAACTTGGTGAAAGACGCCAGCTCTCTAAGCGGTCAGGATCCTGAGCTATCCACAAAACAAAAGTTCTATGCTCACTAGCGCCGCCTGGTGGCGGAATTTTGAATCTCAACTTTGCCGAAGACGCCATCTCTAAGCGGTCAGGATCCTGAGATATCCGCAAAACAAAAGTTTCATGCTCACTAGCGCCGCCTGGTGGCGGAATTTTGAACCTCATAGCGTTTATAATGATAGTCCTTGAGCTACCGAAAAACTTTGCCGAAGACGCCATCTTTCTATGTGGCCAGGATCCTGAGCTATCCGCAAAACAACATTTTCATCTACCGAAAAGCTAAACATTACATATAATTTGCAATTGGATTAGATGGACAAATTGATGTGAAGATTTGCGAAAAAGTTACACGTCTTCTCAGTGAGAATCGAACTCACGACTCCCCGATCTCTAGTTGGGGCGCGTTAACCACTACGCCATGAGAGGACTCATGAACGCAGAAGTTAACCTGAATTCGATTTCAGCTCAATAATCACGTGGTCCTCTTTCGCAAAGTGCACCTCTTTCGGAAGAATTAGATGCCCATCCAAACACAACGCTTTCTATATATATCCAATGCCTAGCCCGAGAGCGCATTGTTTTTTTTAGATATAGGAATAGCACACTACACTAGCCAGCAACTGCGCTGGCTGAGGTTTCTATTGTGTGGGCTTCCAATGGGTCGCGACGTTCTCAAACGACCGGTTACGGAACATGAGTCCGTAATGCGCTCTCGGGCTAGGCATTGGATATATATAGAAAGCGTTGTGTTTGGATGGGCATCTAATTCTTCCGAAAGAGGTGCACTTTGCGAAAGAGGACCACGTGATTATTGAGCTGAAATCGAATTCAGGTTAACTTCTGCGTTCATGAGTCCTCTCATGGCGTAGTGGTTAACGCGCCCCAACTAGAGATCGGGGAGTCGTGAGTTCGATTCTCACTGAGAAGACGTGTAACTTTTTCGCAAATCTTCACATCAATTTGTCCATCTAATCCAATTGCAAATTATATGTAATGTTTAGCTTTTCGGTAGTTGTTAAACTTCCACTCGGCTGGTTGGCCGTAAACCACGATTCATAATTAAAACAAGTATTTATCGAGCAACGGACTCATGTTCCGTAACCGGTCGTTTGAGAACGTCGCGACCCATTGGAAGCCCACACAATAGAAACCTCAGCCAGCGCAGTTGCTGGCTAGTGTAGTGTGCTATTCCTATATCTAAAAAAAACAATGCGCTCTCGGGCTAGGCATTGGATATATATAGAAAGCGTTGTGTTTGGATGGGCATCTAATTCTTCCGAAAGAGGTGCACTTTGCGAAAGAGGACCACGTGATTATTGAGCTGAAATCGAATTCAGGTTAACTTCTGCGTTCATGAGTCCTCTCATGGCGTAGTGGTTAACGCGCCCCAACTAGAGATCGGGGAGTCGTGAGTTCGATTCTCACTGAGAAGACGTGTAACTTTTTCGCAAATCTTCACATCAATTTGTCCATCTAATCCAATTGCAAATTATATGTAATGTTTAGCTTTTCGGTAGTTGTTAAACTTCCACTCGGCTGGTTGGCCGTAAACCACGATTCATAATTAAAACAAGTATTTATCGAGCAACGGACTCATGTTCCGTAACCGGTCGTTTGAGAACGTCGCGACCCATTGGAAGCCCACACAATAGAAACCTCAGCCAGCGCAGTTGCTGGCTAGTGTAGTGTGCTATTCCTATATCTAAAAAAAACAATGCGCTCTCGGGCTAGGCATTGGATATATATAGAAAGCGTTGTGTTTGGATGGGCATCTAATTCTTCCGAAAGAGGTGCACTTTGCGAAAGAGGACCACGTGATTATTGAGCTGAAATCGAATTCAGGTTAACTTCTGCGTTCATGAGTCCTCTCATGGCGTAGTGGTTAACGCGCCCCAACTAGAGATCGGGGAGTCGTGAGTTCGATTCTCACTGAGAAGACGTGTAACTTTTTCGCAAATCTTCACATCAATTTGTCCATCTAATCCAATTGCAAATTATATGTAATGTTTAGCTTTTCGGTAGTTGTTAAACTTCCACTCGGCTGGTTGGCCGTAAACCACGATTCATAATTAAAACAAGTAACATTTTCATGCTCACTAGCGCTGTCTGGTGGCAAAATTTTGAACCTCATAGCGTTTATAATGATAGTCCTTGAGCTACTGAACAACTTTGCCGAAGGCGCCATCGTTCTAAATGGCCAGGATCCTAAGATATCCGCAAAACAAAAAAATCATGCTCACTAACACCGTCTGGTGACAAAATTTTGAACCTCATACTGTTTATAATGATAGTCCTTGAGCTACTGAACAACTTTGCCGAAGACGCCATCTTTCTTAATGGCCAGGATCGTGAGCTATCCGCAAAACAAATGTTTCATGCTCACTAGCGCCGCCTGGTGGTAATATTTTGAACCTCATAGCGTTTATAATGATAGTCCTTGAGCTACTGAACAACTTTGCCGAAGACACCATCTTTCTAAGTGGTCAGGATCCTGAGCTATCCAGAAAACAAATATTATATGCTCACTAGCGCCGTCTGGTGGCAAAATCTCGATTCTCTTGGCTAGAATTATGATAGTCCTTGAGCTACTGAACAACTTAGTCGAAGACGCCATCTTTCTAAGTGGCCAGGATCGTGAGATATCCGCAAAACAAAATTTTTATGCTCACTAGCGCTGCCTGGTGGCAAAATTTTGAACCTCATAGCGTTTATAATGATAGTTCTTGAGCTACTGAACAACTTTGCCGAAGACGCCATCTTTCTAAGTGACCAGGATCCTGAGATATCTGCAAAACAAAAGTTTCATACTCACTAGCGCCGCCTGGTGGCAAAATTTCGAATCTCATAGCGTTTATAATGATAGTCCTTGAGCTACAGAACAACTTTGTCGAAGACGTCATCTTTCTAAATGGCTAGGATCCTGAGATATCCTCAAAACAAAAGTTTCATGCTCACTAGCGCCGCCTGGTGGCAAAATTTTAAATCTCATAACGTTTATAATGATAGTCCTTGAGCTACTGAACAACTTTTCCGAAGACGCCATCTTTCTAAGTGGCCAGGATCCTAAGGTATCCAAAAAACAAAAGTTTCATGCTCACTAGCGCCGCCTGGTGGCAAAATTTTGAATCTCATAGCGTTTATAATGATAGTCCTTGAGCTACTGAACAACTTTGCCGAAGACGTCATCTTTCTTAATGGCCAGGATCGTGAGCTATCCGCAAAACAAATGTTTCATGCTCACTAGCACCGCCTGGTGGCAATATTTTGAACCTCATAGCGTTTATAATGATAGTCCTTGAGCTACTGAACAACTTTTCCGAAGACGCCATCTTTCTAAGTGGCCAGGATCCTAAGGTATCCAAAAAACAAAAGTTTCATGCTCACTAGCGCCGCCTGGTGGCAATATTTTGAGCCTCATAGCGTTTATAATGATAGTCCTTGAGCTACTGAACAACTTTGCCGAAGACACCATCTTTCTAAGTGGTCAAAATCCTGAGCTATCCGGAAAACAAAAATTATATGCTCACTAGCGCCGCCTGGTGGCAAAATCTCGAATCTCTTGGCTAGAATTATGATGGTCCTTGAGCTACTGAACAACTTTGTCGAAGACGCCATCTTTCTATGTGGTCAGGATCCTGAGATATCCGCAAAACAAAATTTTTATGCTCACTAGCGCTGCCTGGTGGTAAAATTTTGAACCTCATAGCGTTTATAATGATAGTCCTTGAGCTACTGAACAATTTTGCCGAAGGCGCCATTTTTCTAAGTGGCCAGGATCCTGAGACATACGCAAAACAAAAGTTTCATGCTCACTAGCGCCGCCTGTTGGCAAAATTTTGAATCTCATAGCGTTTATAAAGATAGCCCTTGAGCTACTGAACAACTTTGCCGAAGACGCCATCCTTCTAAGTGGCCAGGATCCTGAGATATCCGCAAAACAAAAGTTTCATGCTCACTAGCGCCGCCTAGTGGCAGAATTCCGCAATTCAATGACCACCATATGTTAGCCCTTGAACTACTGAACAATTTTGCTGAACATCATGATCCTCTATTTTGAATAGTTTTTAAGATAATGATTGTATATAAAAACGGTCGTTAATCTGAATTTCGGTCGTAAAAAAGTGGTCGGAAAAAGAACCGTCGGTAAAAAAAACGGTCGTAAAAAGAGGTTGGAGTGTATAAGTGTATAAGGAACATACATCGGTCTAATAACTGGTCACTGCCCAAGCAGATACCACTTATACAAGATCGGTGTCGTCCAAAACACAAATTGCCGTTTCTGTGACGAGACGGACGAAACCTCACAACACCTTCTCTGCTCTTGCAGTGCACACATCCATCGTAGGTTCAAAATATTTGGCAAGCACTACTTACAGCCAGCTGATATTTGGAACGCATCCCCCAGGGAGGTGGTTAGCTTTATTAGGCTGATCACGCCAGATTGGGGGAACTACAACACTGCAACCTAGGACTTCTGCCCATCAATGGCAGATGGTTCAAAGTTCAGTCAAATGCGCAAAGTATTCCGGAGGCACATCTGCTACTGGAAAACATTGTGTACATAGAGTAATAGGGTATATCACAATAGTCCTAAAAAATGGACGCAGTGATCCCACACCCGACAGAAGAAGAGATTAGGTACCGTGGGGGAAGTGTAGCAGTGGGGTAAGTGGATCATTTGTCCGTAATAAGCATAAATACTTGAATATTTCGAATGTTTTCACACCTTTGCTTCATTTTAGGTTATATTCTCACGTACACACTGATACTACTGCAAAACTGATACTACACGTGCACTAACACAAGCAAACTTGTTGACTTCAAAAATCAACTTATTTTAAAGTTGTTTTCTGTCGACAAAAAGATCGTTGTATCTCTGCCTAAAATCGAATACCATTAGTTTTTTCAACACATGGTGAACATACCAGTTCTAGTTGTATAAATCACAATAAAAAAAAATGTAATTTTTGTAAATAAATACAGATACATTGGTCATGGTACACTTACCCGCACTTTTAAATGGGATGGGGTAAGTGGATCAAGTATTGTTATCAAATATTGGCAGACTACTTACGCGGATTTTAATAAGTTTTAGTGTCATCAAGCATTGTTTTCATTTTACATTTTTCATTCCTAGCTTGAATTTTCCAAATTGACCTGAGAAAATTTTAATTAATCCACCTAAAAGAGTTGTCAGTCTTTCTAGTATAAAAAAAAATTAAAATTGAATAATTCAAACAACATTTTTCGTGGTTTATCTAAGCTGAAATGCAAAGAAGCAAAATATACAAATTCTCCAACTGAAAGCATACTATCGTACGTTATTTGACCATATTGATTGTTTTGGACAGAAGATAAAAATATTAGCATATATAACAATATGCCAATAAAATAAAAAGATTTCAGTATGTTAAATAAAAGTAAATGTAATTATTATTTTTCAACTACGAGTGTCTTTCAAAATCATCGTTAGGAATAATCGTCAATCCTTCCGTATAACTCAGGTGTAAAAAATGGTTGAATTTTCTCCAAAATATTCTGGTTACAGTGTTTGGTTTTGTTCGAATAAGTATAAACTAATGTACAAATATTTATCATAATAGTTTAATAATATAAAGATTTTTTAATTTTGAAGCCATCAAAATGTACAGCATAGCACTTATAACAAGAATGACTGTAATATCATTTTTACTATAAATGATTACATCAGATTTGTATTGAGAATAGAGTTTTTTTTATAGGTGATCCACTTACCCCACCATGGTGGAGTAAGTGGATCATTTGGCGCAAATCTTCAAGTCCCTCATACTCAATACATAGCAATCAGAAAAAATTGAAACAAATAACGATTCGAAGTATATTAGTTCCTCATTTGTTATCCACAGGAAAACAGTTAGGATAACATTATTCACGTTAGCTGAAATTAACTATGAAGTTGACTTTTGATTTTCCTGTATCCACTTACCCCACGGTACCTTATACAAACGAGGTAAAAAACTAGGGTTTTTATTCAAAACAAATTTAGTGTATTTTTGTATTTCTATTATTACTCAAAAATGTTCTCTAGACTATTGCAATCAAATAAATGTTGAAAAACTGATTTGCTGTTGCTTTGAGTTTTAGTTCATAGGCAGTTAAATGAAAAGGGTATTTCTCTGTTTTTTTCAGTAATTTAAACCTTGAGTGTAAACATAAATTTATATATCAGGTCAAGCATGTTCTCTGCAATTCTACAAGCAAATGTGTTTAAAAATGTCAAAAAAGTTTCATTGAATAACACGTCCTTTTTAAGAGATAAAACTGATCTAGATGATTTATAAGTTAGGGGTCATGCACAAATTACGTCACGCTCCGAGGTTGGGGAGGTTGTCAAGCCAAGCGTGACAAGCCTTACAAAAATTTCGGAGAACTCATACAAAAAACGTGACAAAGGAGGGGGGGGGGTCAAAAAAGTTGAAATTTAGCGTGACATAATTTGTGTACCATCCCTTATCTAGATCAAATCCAAAGGGATCAAAATGTAGTGCACCTTATTAAAAAAAAACATGTCGAAAATTCCAAACCCCTTGCATGCATATCAGGAGCACTGAATGTTTTGACATGCGAAATCAGCGATCTACACAAATATGCCCCGTAAGGGATGCTCGAAATATTTGTTGTCTTAATATGCACTATATGTCTAGTCATCTAGAATCACTCGGGTTTGGAAAACCTTAAATTATAGCAATTGCGGTAAAAACTGACATTATTCTCATGGCGCTTTAGTGTATAAGTGCGAAAAAATATTATATGTTTAATTGCTCTAGGGGAAATTTGAACGTCCCTAGGAACATTTTTTCCCTATGGAATATGGACATGAGATACGTGAAAGAATTTTGAAATCGGTTGAACCGTTGTTGATATTTGATCCCCGGGCTCCTAGTGTTAATGTCTGTTATGGAAAACTTACATTATGGTAATCGTTCATTATAGCATACGTCTGTTATGCCTAACATAATTATGACAATTGTCTATATGTCAACTATCCGTACACAGAAAGCTAAATCCATGTTAATTTCAGCGTAAAATCATGCACATGAAGGGAATGCCAGATGTGTCGCAAATTCACACGTCATATCGTGTAAAATTACAATAACATCATGTAAGTTTCCGCTATACATCGTGTAATCTAGCATGGGCTCTAACCGGTTACATGATAATTCGCATAAATTAACATGATGTTGATGTAAGTTTACACGATGTGTCATGTAAATTTGCGACAAATCTGGCATTCCTTTTATGTGCATGATTTTACGCTAAAATTTACATGGTTTTTCTTTCTGTGTAAGGGTAACTTATGCCTATTGTTCCGTCTCTATTTTAAAACACATAACGTTACAAAAAATACGCAACAAATTTTGATATATTTTAATTATAATTGGAACATGGTGTAAGCATCCTTTATTATATTATCTAAATTATAACAAAGAATGTTGTGATAACGGTTTAGTACATGTCCAGTAGGCCGTCCCTTATTTTTCGAAAATGCGAAATGTTATAAGTTCGTCATTGTAAAATGCTCATTTTGGTAAGAAAAAAATCAGGTAAAAATTTGAAGTCCGTACGTGGACGCTAAGTGGTCCCCCAACGGCCCTGAAAGTATTAGGCGTAGATGACCCCGTGCGCAAAATCGAGCTCGCTGCTCTGGTGCACGCAGCATGAGTACGAAAAGCCACCCGTAACAAATTGTCCTGCGCGCATTGATAATCAGCATAGCAGATTGTTTTCTTTGGGATTTTTCAAATATTACGTAACGCAAAATTTTCCAATTTTAGACCCCCTCCCTCCCCCACATAACAGCCTTTGTATGAAAAATTTAGAATTTTTGTAAGGACCATAACACTACGGAAGACCCCCATCCTCCTGTCGCGTTACGTAATATTTGAACGATCCCTTTGTAGTTATAAATTTTATGTCAGCGTGCTGTGTTATAAAGATATCCAAAGTATTAAATATTATTCTACTTAAAATTCTATGCTGATAATCAATTTGTTACTTGTGGCTTTTCGTACTCATGTTGCGTACACTAAAGCAGCGAACTCGATTTGGCGCACGGGGGTCATCTACACATAATACCTTCAAGGTCGTTGGGGGACCACTTAGCGTCGACGTACGGACTTCAAATTTTTACCTGATTTTTTTCTTACCAAAATGAACACTTTACAATGACGAACTTATAACATTTCGCATTTTCGAAAAATAAGGGACGGCCTAATGTCCAGGTCCAAAACTTGGTGATGGATTGTTTTTATAAAATCAATGTTAAAACCTTTTTTGTGTCAGTCGTTAACTAAAAATCTAATTGAGCCCTAATTTAATTTTATCCACAGCGGTGTTTGAGCGGGACGGCTTAACTCGGGATTCTTTTCTGAACAAGAGTCACTTCCTTGATAATAGCGTTTATGGGTACTGGGTTTACTAGAAATAAATATACCATAAATCTTAGTTCAACACACATCATTTTTTAAATTTTTATTGAATTGGGACAACACTGTCCTTGTTGCAAGTGGTATTATTATTACTTACAAGATTCCCTATAGGAAATTTTCCACAAAATTCCGTTCACGGTTCCGTAGAGATAGAGCTAGTACCGGTGTATATTATCGTGAGCTAAAGTTGCATCGGTTCCACGCGCTTGGTAGGCCCTGCACCTTTTTTTAAGGCAGATGTTTTTACTCTAATGTGTGGAGTTCAATCAGCACGTACCCAGACAACCAAAATGTACGTATAACGAAATCACCTGGAGGCTTTGTATGTGAAAAATGTCACTCATAAGATGTCGCGACAAGGCCTTCTACATATAAAAGTGGAGGCGATATGCGTGCATATATTATGTGATGAATAACAACATACAATACGAGTGAATAAATATTCTACCGAACTAACCTGTGATCTTATGCGACTTAACTTATGATAACAAATGTTGATTTGACAGCTGCTACGGATTGATTCGACTTACTTTGTACGAGTGTACAGGACGAAACAAAATGTACAAATCAAGTCAGAAAAGAAGTGTTTTATGCGAGGAAGCTCATCAATCTGACGAGTTTATTCACGGTGTTTTGCGGGTTTGATGTAATTAGTATGAATAAACGAGTTGTAACGTGAACTTTCATGCAATTTCTGGTTGTCTGGGTAATGGGTGAAGTAATGTTCTTCTGTTCAGATAGTCAGTATGCTATCAAAGTTCTTCTTCTTCTTTTTCTTGTCATTAACGTCCCCACTGGGACAGAGCAGGCTACTCAGCATACTGTTCTAAGAGCACTTCCACAGTTCTAAACTGAGTGCTTTTTTGCCTATGTTGCCATTTTTGCATTCGTATATCGTGTGGCAGGTACGATGATACTCTATGCCCAAGAATGTCAAGGAAATTTCCTTTACGAAAAGATCCTGGACCGACCGGGAATCGAACCCAGACACCTTCAGCATGGCTTTGCTTTGTAGCCGCGGACTCTAACCACTCGGCTAAGGAAGACCCCTATTAAAGCTCTTCCTTCGGCCAATTCCAGGTCGAGGTTAGTTATCGTATGCCGAACTGAAATTGAGGACTATTTTGATTATCTTGCATGCCTGGAAATGAATTTACTGATATGTTAGCGCACACTTCATTGAAAGCTAGTCCAATTTCGAAATGCGGAGTGAAGTCTCATATCACTTTTTCAACTGATCACAAACAATGCTGAGATAGTTTGGCGTCATGTTGTCAAACAAATTGTACATTTCTGAGCCATCTCCAGGGGTGGAAACGTATTACCAAAACTGTCAAAACAGAACGGCAGTCTTTTGGTCAGAGCGTTGTCTTCGTCCGATTGTTTTGACACTTAAACGACATTGAGAGAATGCTAGGCAGGCAAAACTCGGTTATGGAGCATTAACATAATTATGATACATCCAACTGCGAAGTAAATTAAGCAACACATGAAGCAGAATATAGAAAAACAATTATCTGACCATAACCACAAGCTTCCTCATTTCACATATGTTACGATATCCTTAATCGTACAGTAAATACGCATCACACCCCACCACCAACGAAGCTTCGGTATTTAGGTCAGATCAATTATAACCATTCGTTGAGTGCTATTCCAATCGAACCCATAAATTAGTTCCATAATCGGCTGAGTTATGAACAAATGATGATTAGGCACATTTCCGTGCTCTTACTAATCTAGAGATCTGCCCGTTGTCGAAATATCCGCATTACTCCACCCTTGACCCAAAACACTAAACGTTTTTCCGTTTTGCTTACTTTTCCATTGCAGGGACATCAGCAGCAACAACATCTCTAGTCTACCAAATAAATCGTTCGATATGCTGCCAAATCTGGAGGAACTGTAAGTATCACCCCTTCGCCCTCATAGATACAAGCAGAACTTGTGTCTGATTGCGCTCCGGCTCGTCCGAGATTGGATAAATTTCCGACATCGATTAATCAATTTCATTCCTGGTAAAGTGGTGCCGGTCTTTGCGTTGGGATTATTTCTCCCGAGAGCTATTCATGATCGAGGCAAAACATCCTCCGGATGAAACTATTGGGACACGTTGATCACAAAAATATTTTTGTAATTAAAACTTTTTCACTTTGCTCGGTCGGTCAGCTGTAAATATTTTCATCAAATCTGCTTTCGTAAGAAAAGTCCGAGAAAAAGCCACTGATTGCCGGGTGGCACGTTTTCGTTTCCTTTCTTTCCCGGAAAATTCATGGGTTTTGATTCGTTTGAAGCTGGCGGAATTCATAATGGTTGCATAAGCGAAACCGAGGAAAAGTCTTATTTTTGCAAACTGCTGTATCAAAACCGAGTCACGCGCCATGGTTTAATAACGTTTTGGCAGAAACTCAACTTCTTTTTCAAGGAATAAGTAGAGATCTAATTGGTTTCCAAAACCTCCACAGCAGACTTTCGCTGTACAGATGTGTAAGAAATTTTCATACTATGTACTGACAATCCAGTACTTGAACTTTCGATTGATAACACTTTGAAGTACTGTTGTACGTTTTTCTAACATTAAAAAAGTATTTAATTGATTTTAATTTCTGACTGCGAACTTTTTTTTCAGATTTTTTGTAATACGTACAGTTTTTGGATTGTTACAGTTGTTCATATTTTCATGGAAATTTTACTGTTTTGTTTCACAATAGTTGATTCCATCTACTTATCGAATTCTAGGATACGATTAAAGCATTTCAAGATATATTTATTGTAAATAAAAATAAATTAGCTCATTCAAATTCTATAGATTTTCGTTTCCACAAAACACCATTTGTTATATTATTGCAATGGACATTTGTTATATTATTGCAATGGACATTTTCAAAAATATTTGTTTTACTTACGTATTTTGTATACTGTTCATCTTACCACCAACAGCTGTTCATTTTACCCACATAGTGCAGGTTAAATGAACAATTTCATTTTTTATATGGGCAAATTCAGCTATTTTAGTCTAAATTCGTGAAGCTGTTTCAGATAACATCCCCATTTTTGATTTCTATTAAACAGAAGATGACAACCTTAAGGTGTTCATTCTACCACCCCTTCTCCTAATAAAAAAAAATGAATAAATCTACTACGTCATTTTGCTATATTTTATTACATTATGTTATAATTTCAAAACAATGTATATTCGTACAATTTGAGCGCGAGCGCAGTTTTTTTCAATAAACCTTCATATTCTATTTTACTTCCAGAATCCTCTCCCACAACAAGATAGAGCACATCGACAGTGAGGCATTCTTCGGTCTGTCTAATCTAAAGAAGCTGGTGCTCCAAAACTGCGGCCTCGTACGGATACCAGCGGAAGCGCTGCGTCGAGTTCGCACCATCTCATCCCTGTAAGTATGGCATATCAACCGACCCCTAAAATGTAACATCAACCCTTTCTTAGAAACGGGTCCACCCTTATTGGGCCACCGCAATTTCGATTCAAATTTAATTCGATCTTTGATTTGTTTTGCTTCGGATCTCTTACAGGCAGTTGGACAGCAATCTGATAGCCGGGGTGGAAAACGTAACCTTTCGTGGGTTCAACTATCTGAAGAGTTTGAGACTGGAAGGCAATCTGCTGCAACGGGTCCCGACGGAGGCGTTGATCGGATTGAGATCATTAGAAGCTTTGTAAGTACTGTCGACGTAGGACTACCTAAATGATGGATTCGGTTTTTGCTTAGAGTTAAAGTAAGTGAATATCCAGTTTCTAGAAATGAGGTTATTTTCAATTGTTTGCCCATTTTAAAGCTAAATAACCGTATTATAAAGATTTCAAGTAAACGGATGGATCGGGTGTAGTGGTAAGAACACACTCGTCTCACGCCGAGGACCTGTGATCCAATCATATCCCCGAGATAGTCACTTATACATAAGCATAAGCATAGATGACCGTACAATTCGTAGTTGCTTCTCCGTGATTGACCAGAACAATCGAAGTTGCACAGAGATTTAATAAATGGAGCTTGGAATAAGCTTACCATTTCCAATGTACACACATCGAGAGTTCAGATTTTATAAGTCAATAACGGCGCAGGCCACGTCCTTACGATCATCGGGAAAGGGAAGGAATGTTAGTTCGACAGCCGTTGTTACTAGAGACCGAGATCACCTCTGCACCTCCACAGTTGTCATAGAAAGGATATTGGGCTAGTGGGATAAGGTACAGATCTGGGAGTCACCAATGTTTGGTGATGCGATCCATGATATAATCATGCCTAACCGGATTCGCGAAATAATTCGATAATCTCATTGAACGCCGAACAAGAGTTCGTCACTCGCCCACGCAGGAGCAAGCGACGCGATCAATAGATCAAACATTACTAACGGATCGAGCAGTTTTTCACTACTGTTGTACTAACGACGCGCGACAAGTTTGATCCTGCCCTCATCACCCGCCCCCGCAGGAGCAAGCGTCAAGGTTGAAGGATCAAATACTACTCGATCCCCGGGATAGTAACATATGACTTTAAAAGTTATAGTGACGTTTTTCTTCGAAAAGGGTAAAAAATCTCGTTAATAAAGATAAAAAAGAAATCGCTCGCAATAGCAAATTCTTCCACAGTGCTCATTTATCTTCTGAACAGGCAACATTGCTGCATCTGGTGTGAAAGATAGCACTCTCAAATCATGGCTGCTATGTTTTACTGCAGGTATCCAGTGATGCCTGCAGATCAGTTCAATTATTATAGCCAAAGTTTTTTTGACTCATATAAAATCAATAGCTAATTACTGATGGGTCCGATTTGAAAACGGTCTTCAGCAAACTTGTAACTGATGAATGTATCTTACATTATCAACGTTACTCTAATCCTCAAGAACACATGGGCAAACACTATGACCGATTGAATGATTTGCTTGCTTTTTCCATAGTAATTCCCATATAAACTTTGAAGGGCATGTGCATTCTCAATTTTCATCCGTATGAGCTCAAATTTTGGGAGGACACTCAGAATTTGATCTTGAATCGAATGAGCGGTGTGGAGCGAAAACGATTTTTTGAACCAATCTATTATGCATGTTGTTTACGATCTGATATGTCAGAATTCTATGCAAAACATATGCTTTATGCTCTGCCGTTATACGCATAATAGTCCCATGTTCCAAAATATGCAATCGAGAAAAACGCGTTTTAAGATTTAACACATTTAGGCCTCATATTGACCAGGTGTGTGGTAAATTGAATTGAAATCTTCACAATAGTATAAATAATAGCGTGTTTATTAGAGTCAAGAGTTTGTATTATGGAATAACGTAAATTTGGCTACGAAATTCAAAGTGGGACTGTTATGCCTAGAAATACGGGTTTTTTTGTGAATTTCTACGCATAACAGTCCCACTGAGAGTAGTAACCAATTATGTGCTAAGCATACTGCTGTGGATGACCGTTTTTACGTATAGATTGTACCGAATGTAGAGGACGTATATCCTCAAGACTATGTTAAGGCACCTAATGAAGGCTCAAGTGACATGTGCCAAACGGAGCCACGTGTGGGGAAGAGAAAAAAGATTTTACAGCTTGTGATGGAAAGCAAAGTTTTCTATATGTGTGATAGTGAGAAAATGTATGAGTTAGTGAAAGAAAGAGTGGATGAGTAAGTAAGAGAGTTTATAAGATGTAATTAATTCCTTAATCGACTCTTCCTGGGGACGGACCTGGTGTAGTGGTTAGAACACTCGCCTCTCACGCCGAGGACCTGGGATCGAATCCCATCCCCGACATAGTTACTTATGACGTAAAAAGTTATAGTGACGACTTCCTTCGGAAGGGAAGTAAAGCCGTTGGTCCCGAGATGAACTAGCCCAGGGCTAAAAATCTCGTTAATAAAGTCATACCTACCGACTCTTCCAGCTGCAGGCTTGACAGAAAATCATCTGCGAATACAAGGTTATTCTGCCGAGTAAATATTTAACTCAAAATTCACGACACAAATCTTCACACGATTTGACTTTTTTTTGACTTTGTTTGCAATACATATCATGATACGTTTGATACATCGCAAATTAAGTTTTAGAACCACCAACATATTTGCAACTTGCACCGAAGAGCCAACTATGCGGAATAACCCAGTATGTGGCCAGGTCATCCTATTCTTCTTTTGACTTGACTTTGACTTCTTCTTGACTTCATCAAGTTTGATATGTCGCAAGATAGGTCTCAAGACCGCCAATATAATGGCTACTTCTTCTGGGGAACAGGGTATCCAAACCAACCTGGCATGTTAACAAGTCATCCAGGAACCTTTGAATTACCCTTCTTTAGCCTTGATTTGTGAATTTATGAAGTTTGATGTTGCCAGCTAGGTTTCAGAACCGACAGTCTAGAGGCCATTTCCCCCAGGAAACCGGGAATTCAGAACAATCCGCCATGTGGTCAAGTCATTCAAATACATTCGAACCACCTTTAGACCTAATTTACAAATTCATGAAAATTGATATGTCGCAAGCCAGGTTTCAGATTCGCCAATATAATGGCCACTTCCACCAGTGAACCGGTATTCGGACCAACCCAGCATATGGCCAAGTCTTCCAAAAATCATGAAGTTGATTTGTCGCAAGCCATGGGCTCGCAATTAAAGTAATTACTGGTTCTTTAAGTGGGATTAATTCAGTACTCCTCGTTATGAATCCAAAATGATGGTGAATTTCTAATCGATGACGGTGGTTCAAAAAAATTTAAAATAAATGTGATTGACCCTGAAAATTCAACTGAAATTCATTGAAAAACCGATGGGAAATAATATTATTAAATTGAAAATGTCAATCAAATTTGACGTCAGACTCGCATGAATGACGAATGCATCCCGATAAACACATAACACGGGTTGTGTTCCACATGGGATGTAAAGCCAACGTAAGTAGATGTTCAAAACGATTTTCACAAACACCAGCTAATTCAAAATTCACAACTAAATATTTTGTTCAAGATTAGCGCAGCGAATTGTATAATGTGACAGTTATGCGTAGAAATACAGTAGTGGGACGGTGGTAGGTCATTTGGCATAAAGTCGTTTGGCATAAAGCCGTTTGGCATAAAGTCGTTTGGCATAATGGTCATTTGGCATAAAGTCGTTTGGCATAACGGTCGTTTGGCATAATGGTCGTTTGGCATAATAGCCGTTTGGCATAATGAGTCTGAAACCAAGAATTTCTCATTTTTCGTTTTTACCTTTCTATTGAATCTTTTGATGACATCAGGCTTATTTTGGAGTCAATTGATGCAAAATGACACTTTATTCAACAATCATTCGCTCCTGAATAAATTAAAGCTTATCAGGAAAGTTATTGTCAATAGTATTTTATTATTTATCCAGAAATTACCCTTCTTTCAAATATTAATTCCTCACACTCAGATTTTTTTTTCACGATCTCGTCTGTGCGAATCTCAGTTTCCAGATTTTAACCGAGACTCAGCTAACAAATTGTCCGGTTGCTTAGCAACGCAGCATGATTTACTGAACTCGGCTCTTATTTGCTGAGATCCTAGGAAATTTGTTTGCCGATTACTCGGTTGTGCGGATCTCGGTTAAAATTAGACGAGATTCGGCATTTTAAACTAAGTGTGTTCTTTTGAGTTTCGCTATTGGAACAAATTTTTGCACTGAAGATTTTTATATATATGTAGCACAAATTTACCCATCTTTTAATTGTTCTATTTTTTTCTAAATATGATGCAACCATAATTACCGTTCTGATTCAAATTCCGGACAGCTTCAAATTCCGGACACTCAACTTTGTATGGGAAAGGTTTCAATTGAAATGTTTCAAAATTTGCCGTTCAATAGCTCACAATATGGAGACTCGTTTTATTTAGATTTTTACATAGCAATCCATGAAAATTTACAATGCTCAACTAGTTTTGACGTTTTTCTAACGGCTGGTAGTGTTTATTTAAAGATTTAACATTCCCAACTTTGCTTTTCACGAGCTGTCCGGAATTCGAATCAAAGCGTCCGGAATAAGAAGCAAAAGTGAGGTGATGTCCGGAATTAGAATGATGAAAAGGACACACATTTCTATTTATTTAAATTTATTGGAGATGTGGAATTCAAATCTTCACCTTCCATTCGAGAGGTAAGTGTCTTGATAGCATAACAACGTTGAGGTATCATATAGATTGATTTAATGTATATGCTTTAAGATGGCTAACACTTCGAAAAGGGCTTAAGTGTCCGTAATATGAATCAAAACGGTATAGGTATGAAAATTGTTGATTTTAAATTTCAATAAATTTCTCCTTCTTTTATGCATAGGCTGTTCTTTGGAGCTATATTTTTAAAGTATTTTTTTGTTTCCAACTGACAAAAGGGCGGCAATCGATAACATTGATCTGCTCAAATTATCAACGAAAAGAGAAATCGATTACCGCAGTTACTTCGATGGGTTGTGCTACTTTTCCCCAAATGTCGGTTCCCCGAATGCCAGTTCCCCGAATATCCCGTTTCCCCGACTAGCCCACCTCCCCGAAAAGTTTTAAGCACTCATAATTGTCGTAACATTATACATTTCATGGTGGTGAACTGACCATCTAATATGCACCCTTCTTTATTTAATTGGCGGTTCTTTCGAGTTTTAACCTCCTCAGCATTTTTACCAACATGTGTATAGCCGATAATAACAGAATACTTCCTTCTTTTGAATGTTTATCGTTCTTTCTTGTCACCACTTTTCGGGGAAACCAGTGATTCGAGGAAATGATATTCGGGGAAAAGTAGCACAACCACTTCGATGATTCTGTCTTTTCGTTATATTATGCCGAAATATTTTTTTGCGTCCATTCTTCTAATGGTTTATTATAAATTTTGCCTTCTTTTAAAAATAGGCTGTTCTTTATATTTATACTGTTTTTAATTTTATTATTTAGTAAACCTAAATGTTAACAATTTTATCAATTCTTGCCAGATGTGTTGTTCGAATGATAATTACTTTAGAACCTGGCAATTTTCAACATATACTTTTTTGGGGCAAACGCGTGATCTCCTTCCGAGGTATGCCGGAAAAAATATTATTTCAATCACGAATTATCCCTTCTTTCGATATCAGACGGTGTTTTTGTTGTACACCTTCAAAATTAGAATTAACATTGAACCGTTGAAAAGTTTCGCCACAAATATTTTCTTTTAAAGATGTGTTGTTCATTTGACCTGTGAACAGACTTTTTTGCGTTAGAGCCTTAAGCATTTTAAACGAAAAATAATCTGCTCTCGTATATAGGCAATTTTTGCATTAAGTCGCATTGATAGATCTTTGGACTATAGCTTTAGATATTTTGTAAAAAAAAATCCATTCTTTTATCAAGTAATTTCATCGAGTGTTACGTCCAAACTGGGACAGAGCTTGATCTGCAGCGAAATATTGTATGAGTGTTCCCTTGATGAATAACTGCGAACTTTCTTTGCCAATTTTTTGTTTCGAATTTGTTTAGCACAACAAGCTCGAAGATACTCTATGCAAGAGTTGTATTTGATCCTTCGACCTTGACGCTTGCTCCTGCGGGGGTCGGCGATGAGGGCAGGATCAAACATGTCGCGCGTCGGTCGAGTGAAAGTGAAAAAGTGGCGTGATTGATGAGTCCTTTTTGATCTTTCGACGTTGACGCTTGCTCCTGGGCAAAGCGTCAAGAAAGTCCGAGCAGTCGTCAGTTGTTTTCCTTCTCGGGTCGCGCGCCCATTTTCTCTGTGTGTTTTTATATAGCCGAGCAAACGAGTGAAGCTGAAAGTGGATTGTTGCTGCTCAAGGATGACGGATCAATTGGTGAGCTCGTTTCATGCTATTATTTCTAATCTATAAAATATGCATGATTGCACCTTTAATCGTTACAACGGTGAGACGTAAATATGATTTTTCAACAAACTATGAGAGGTTCGTCACTGTGAGTGTCGACATAAACTCTGATTCATAAATTATTTACGTCCAATTTTTTTTTCTCAAAACACCTTTTTCCTTTTACTTTTATTTTTGTAATAAAAAAAAACTTTGAATGGTTCGACACTACGAGTGTAGACTTGCGAAAGGTTCACTTTATTCAACAAACTTTGAAAGGTTCGTCACCTCAAGTGTCGGCATAATTTTTCTCTACATAGATATTGTTCATACCAAATGAAAATATTATATTTACATATAAGCATATTTATAGCTCATAAATAATTATTTATCATGGTCTAATCGCTTATCAAAGTGAATCCTGTGACCCAACGATCCTCCCCATTAACAAACATCCCTCCCAGTAACCTTTGTGGAGATGCAGAGGAAAACACGGTCTCAAAATAGCAAAGGTTACACTCTAACATTCCTTCCCCCAATCCCACCTGACTGCAAGGACGTGGCCGTCGTCGTTATTGACCATGTAAAAATAGAGGGACGGAATTATGCACTCTGAAGAAGATTATGGCCAATCCCAGTCGATCTTCTAGTTGATTCTTTGTGCATTTTCACTGACCTCGGTCAATCACGGAATAGCAACCATTGATATGTGTAGTCAGTCTAAGCTAAGCTAAGCTAAGCTACAAGCTCGAAGATACTCTATGTTCTGAGATGTAGAGACCCGTCACGAGTTTAATTTAGTAATGCTCTCTAATGTCACATTAATTTTTGAAATTCTTAGCTTGGAAAATCTCTGAACGAACACCACGCTTGTTTAGAACCTACCAACATTTTTTGCACCGAACCCATGGTGGTGTTGATCTCGGTAAAAGCTTAAACAATACCGATATTTATTTTAAGTCAATCATTATGCCAAACGACCATTATGCCAAATGACCATTATGCCAAACGGCCATTATGCCAAACGACCATTATGCCAAATGACTTTATGCCAAACGGCTTTATGCCAAACGACCTTATGCCAAACGACTTTATGCCAAACGGGGTACAATCAGTGGGACAGTTATGCGTGGAAATTCAACAATGGGACAAATTGACTTGGCTTGCTTTTCATTGATTTTCCGAACGAAGTTAATTTTTGGTAAGTGTTTTCTAAAACTATACATAAAAATAAACTGTTTGATGACAATAAGTCAAAATGCACAAAAAGTAACATGGGACAATTATGCGTATAACGGCAGTAAAGCAGTGACATGGATTCACACTAAAATAGCTAAATTTTCACACATTTTCATCGCTATCAAAAAGCGGTTGGTTTTGTAAAATGAACACCACGCAAAAAAAAAACGTGTGCAAAACAAATATTTCTGAAAATTTTCATTGCCCCACCGAAAATACATCCATTAATGATTGTAACCCATTCAAAAAGATTTCTATAGGTATCAGATTTGACATCATATCATAACGAAATTCACCGCACTGAAAAACCTCAAGTCTTCCGAGCTAAAAGTAACGTCAGTTCTAATTTTTAAACGTGGTTTTCTTAAATCTTGATTTTCTTCGATATTTTCACTTCCATTGACCTGCGTATCAACCCAAACACTCAGATTAATGCTCTTAATCGTCCGTGTGTGATAGAAAATCATCGAAATTCGTTTTTTATCGGTAAAAGGCACGGTGTTCATTTTACCACCACTTTCCCTGTGTGTTCCGAACTAAGTGTTTAGTCGATTTTCCAAATTTCAGCTTTTTAGTTTATCAAAGAGTCAACGCAAAAAAATTGCGCAAAAAAAAATAGTGGATCAACTGACGGAAGCAGTTTTTCAAATAGATATATAACAATTAAGAAATACGAAATATTTTAGTTGCTGATCCGAGGGAAAAATATTGAATCTGTGTAAAAATGAACTATTCTGTTTAAAATTCATTGCATCTTTCCCGATCTACTGGAGCGCTAACGCAACTACTGGAACACGTGTACCAAAAGTGGCTCAAGTGATTTCAAGCTCAAAAAAGAATTATATCACTTTTTTTTATATTTTCCCATAAAGTAGAGGTTGAAATCTTTTTGTTGACGCCTAAAGATCTCGGTTAAGGCTTTTCGTTGTTATGATATGATTTTTTATAGCTTAGGTAGTCCACTAATGGCACTGGCGCCCTAACTCAGTTTTCTCCGGAGAGTATTCGATGATCAGCTTTACAGCTCAAGAAGATAATTTGTCTAGAGTATCTTACAATGGTCCTTGCAAATCATCCACCTTTGCATCTGTAACAGGAACAACGACATCATCTGCAAGCTGTCTTAGTGAGCAATTTCTCATGAGCAGAGTTCTGAATTTTCGTATCAATGATGCGAAATCCACGATTTTTTGCACGTAGGGGAACTGGGGGTAATATGCCCAAAGGGGGCAAAATGCGCCACCATCGATTTGGCCGAACGATGTGTTTTAGAATGCTTTTTTTCACCCTAGATCATAGAAAATGGATAGAAATGCTTTTCCTAATATGTTTTTATGTGGTTTTCTCAACCATATCGATAAAATCGTATAAAAACGTTTTTCGCTGTTTTCGTTGCAATTTTGTGCGATTTTCAATGTCATTTTTTAGGTCGATAAACAACCAAATTTCTGAAACTATTGCCGAGAGCCAACTTGTGCACTGTCTTAGTTTGTATTACGTGCAAAACATATGTTATATTTGCCCTAAAAAAGCTTATTGAAGGACCTAAACTTTAATCAACTCTGGGGGCAAAACGCCCACCCCTATTTCATAACACCAAAACAACCGTTTGAATTCAAATTCTAACAAACGCAATGCCACGTTGAAGTTACACAAAAATTGGAACCTTACAAATGTACATTTTTCGCATCAGCATGTATACTATTATTGAACAATAACATCTGAACAAACGCCCGGATGTATGCAACTCATATACAAGCATGATTGTGTGCGTTCGTTTACAGCATGGCTAACGCCGAACTCAAGTGGGGCGTTTTACCCCGCAAAACAAACAGAAAAGTTAAAATGGATAGCTGTTTCTACTATATGGTAGAAAACATGTTTGTCTATCCGACCATAATTAAAAAAGAGCATAAAATAATGTTTTTCACATCTAAAATCGCTGTTCTCCTTAACGTGGGCAAACTATCCCCAGTCCCTCTAAGGTGAATGCTTTTTTCGCTCACACTAATTTTCCCAGGAGCTACGATGGAGGATAACCGGAAATCATTTCACTCTGGGGATAATTTATTTTTCACTCCATCATATTTTCGCTCACCAACTACTCCCGAGAATTATCACTATGTGGATAAATAAAAACTAGTGCCGGCGACGGGATTCGAACCTAGAATAATGCTAAAATCAATCGCGATGCGTGCACGCTAACCATGCCTCCACACAGACATGACGAAATGAGTAATTAATTTGGTGCATAAAAGCAACTGCTGCTCATGGCGATGTATACAGGAAAAGTTCTCCATGGAGCGGAGAAAGAGAAACAAAACTTCTCACAGCTACGGAAATGTGCAATTATCTATTATCGCTTTGTTTTGTGGACGGATAAAATCGCAAAGCAGCTTATCGCTGAAAATTGCTGTGAGGGATAAATCCATTGTCGTAAGAGTGAGTGAGAATTCGGAAGCCTGCTCATGAGACAATCATCGATGTCTCGAGCGTTAAAATTGTAAGGCAGCGGACTTTGACACGAGCCCTGGGGGAGACCCATTTCCTTAGATATAAGCTCACTTCTAGAAGAATAGTTATTCAAGCAACAAGTTGCAAAATGATGATTTTTTCAGCAAGAGTCGTACATTTATCCAACGAGACTTGCCGAGTCACACATTTTCACACTTCCAATGCTCATTCAACTTTCAAAGAAAGATCCGGTAAGACGCCGCATACAGTTTTCAGTTATATTATAAGTAATGCGTCCCTCACAGTCAACTAGCTCCTGATTCTACATACAAATCTACGATTCGAATCCGCCTCAATTCGGTTCGTCAAACGGATGTAGAAACAGATCCTAGTTGACTAAATCAAATCAAAATTCAGAACACTTTAATAAATTAAGTATGGATGCAATACGCAGGGTTGGGAAAAAAATCTGAAATTCACTCTACAGTAGCCAAACGAAGCCAATCACAGTCAGCGAAGCCAGTGAAACTCACGCCCATCGCTGCTGTAGGCAAAAAGCCTTGAAAATAGCAAAACACCCGTTGCTAAGGGCAACCCAGAACTACTGTAGAAAAATGTTCTATTTCCCGCTGCATTTCCCGCATTTAGAGCCTTCAATGACACTCATGATTTAGAAAATTCGTTCACCCAACATAGGCTACTTGATGAGATTCACGTTTTTGAACTACTGTACTGGGAGAGCCTGGTGATATTCGCGAAAATTCAAGCCTACTACTATTACCATTCCCAACACTGACAATACGACGTCATCATGATAACTCCCAAAACAGTATTGAAAAGTGCTACTTTTCGATACTGATATTAGTGCTGAAAAGTAGCCCTTTCCAGCACTGATTTTTCGGTAGCAAAAGTAGGCCGTTATGTTGTCCATTCTCTCAATAACAAGTAGGCTTATTTGCAACGGAATTGCATAAGTTCTTTTCGTTGTTTAAAAGGATTGCACTTTTAAAGGAAAAAAACCTAATCGTTTTATGTGGCTTATTTTGCAATCAATAAAACTAATTTTATAAATTTATCGACTAATTCACCGGCTGTCAGATTATTTAATCTTGATGCGGATTCATTGTATATAAACCTGGTCAACCAGTCGATGATTTAGCGAACATTATCGTTGGACAAAGATCTATAAAGAAATCGTAACACTGTTAAGTCGGGAATTGAATGAAACAAAACTTTGTACTTTTCGTAACCTATTGCAGCAATCAACTACAGAGTGCAGTACGAAGGCCCAAGCTCTCGAGTTCGATCTCGCGTGTGTGTCTGGTGTGTTTTTTTTTTGTTTTTCAGTTTGCGCTTCGTTTGGCTTCGCGCGTTCGGAATGATTTGTTTTTTTTTTCTGTATGTATTATTTGTGCATACTCACTTACTTCGGTCAATAACGGAATAGAAATCATTGATATGCATAGTCAGCCGAAGCTTAACCAACTGCTTGGGCACGTCAGGAGTTAATCATCAATATTAACCTCCTTTTCCCGAGCAGCCTAGATAGGCGCGTAGTGTCGGTAGCGGTTGTTTCAACTGGCTAAGAATTAACACTACGGACTGCCTGTTCCGGTGGTAAAAGTCCACCTCACAGGTGACCCCTAATTTATGGTGTGATGCGTACCGTGCCTAGGAATGAATGGTTAGGGGGGTCTAAATAAAACCTAACCGCTAACGGAGCCTGTGGGGTACCAGGACGCCCTCCACAGTATTGAGTCCTTCCTGTGCTACCCGGAGCAATGGTGCAGGTGACCTTGTGTTTCTCCGAGATAATCGGCTGCCCTTATTCAGTCTCTATCCTGAGGCTTAATAAGGGTGGGATTATGAATATTTTGACATTTAATTTAAATTATCACCTATATGGATTCGCATTATGCGTTTTACACAGTGTATTCTGTGCTCTTTCACCTTTGGTGACTTTAAATAGATACCGATCTGGTTTTTTCGTTGCTGGTCTTTTTCGTGCTGAGATTGCAAAAAGCTTAATCCTGCCTAGTTTGGGTAGTGGCTACGCTTAGGTTAGCTCAGATCAATCTTCAGCATAAAAGAACAGCAACGATCAATCTTTGCAGACTCATGCAAAATGGTGCAGCCCAAGTGGCGCTAGTTCAAGAACCCTACTTTCGTAAAGGGAACTTCTATCTAGGTAACCTTGTGGACCCAGTTTTTGCTACTTTTAGCAAACTTGAAATGGCAAACTCGCGCTCCATGCCCCGCGCATGCGTGCTCGTTAATAAAGCAATCGTTGCTACACTCATTTCTGAGTTAACTACCAGAGATGTATGTGCTGTCACAATCGATGTTTCTGTTGGTGACCTCAACAGGAAATACGTCTATTGTTCGGTATATTTACCACATGATGAACCATCCCTAACGGATGACTTCAAACGAGTTGTCGTACACTGCGTAACAAAAGGCCTTCCGCTGATTGTGGGCAGTGATGCCAATGCTCATCACATCATCTGGGGCAGCTCGGATATCAATTTGAGAGGCTCCAGTCTGATGGAATACTTAAGTAGTACAGACCTTGGATTACTTAACATAGGCAATCGCCCAACCTTCATGGTTTCTAATAGAGAAGAAGTGTTAGACATAGCGCTCTGCTCGAATAGAATCAGTCACGAGTTGACAAATTGGCATGTATCAGATGAGGAATCATTATCTGATCATCGCTACATCTTCTTTGAACATTCAAATGTAACTGCGCAGACTTTGCGTTTTAGGAATCCCCGGTCAACAAACTGGGAACTCTATATTGAATTGGTTGCGACCAAATTTCATGGATATTCTCCGTTCATTGAAAATCCAAGTGATCTGGATGATGCCGTTGATACTACAACATCCTACATTATGGAAGCTTTTGAAGAAGCATGTCCTCTGCGGTCTGTAAAGACTACAAGAGGGACCCCATGGTGGAATTTCGATCTGACTAGACTCAGGAAACAATGTAGAAGGAGTTGGAACAGACGCCGTGCAGCTGGATCAGAGTCGTTCAAGTCGGCTCGCAAGGCTAACAAGAAGGCTCTTCGTTCTGCTGAACGATCCGGCTGGAAAAACCTTTGTACAAATGTTTCCAGTTTGAGTGAAGTCAGTCGGTTGAACAAAATTCTTGCAAAATCTAAGGATTTCCAAGTGAACAAAATTCGCTTACCTAATGGTGACTTTACTTCTTCCGATGAAGAAGTTTTAGTATGTTTATTCAATACACACTTCCCCGGATGTGTAGACATAGCATCTACGGATGAACCAAATGTCTTTTCATGTAGTTACGAGTCTCTGGCCTCGGCTCGCAGTATCGTAACTACTGAATCGATTCAATGGGCACTTAATAGTTTTGCTCCTTTCAAATCTCCAGGAGCGGATGAGATTTATCCTGTTCTGCTCCAAAAGGGATTTGAGTCTATCAAACGTGTTTTGAAAAAGCTACTTGTAAGCAGTTTTGCTACCGGGTACATTCCCAAATCCTGGCGTGATATTACTGTAAAGTTTATCCCAAAAGGAGGACGTGCTTCGTATGAGGAAGCGAAGAGTTTTAGACCAATCAGTCTGACCTCTTTTCTTCTGAAATGTCTGGAACGCATTATCGATCATCACATCCGTGATGTTTATTTGGCAAACATGCCTCTTCATGTGAATCAACATGCTTACCAATCTGGAAAGTCCACTGTGACTCTTTTACACAAAGTTGTATACGATATCGAGAAAGCATTCGCTCAGAAGCAATCGTGCTTGGGTGTTTTCTTGGATATTGAGGGTGCCTTTGATAACGTGTCTTTCGATGCCATATTGGAAGCCGCACGAAACCATGGGCTACCTACAATGATTACCAATTGGATTCATCAAATGCTCAAAAACCGACATCTCTTCTCGACATTGCGTCAAGCAGCGATTCGAAAATTGAGTGTTTGCGGATGCCCCCAAGGGGGAGTCTTGTCACCACTTTTGTGGAATCTCGTAGCAGATACGCTATTGAGGCAACTCAATAATTGCGGTTTTCCAACTTATGGATTTGCCGACGACTATCTAGCTCTGATAGTTGGTATGTGCATAAGCACCCTATTCGACCTGATGCAAAGTGCTCTTCAGGTAGTCGAGAGTTGGTGTCGCCAATATGGCCTTTCGGTTAACCCGAATAAAACATCTATTGTTCTGTTTACGGAAAGACGAAACCGCGATGGAATTCGGCCTTTACGTCTTTTTGGCACTGAGATTAATGTGACTGATCAAGTAAAGTATGTCGGAGTCATTCTAGATTCCAAACTTTTATGGACAGCTCACATTGATTTCAGAGTCAAAAAAGCTTGTATGGCCTTCGGTCAATGCCGGCGAACCTTTGGTAAAACTTGGGGCCTCAAACCCAAATATATCAAATGGATTTACACAACAGTTGTTCGACCAATATTGGCATATGGATGTCTTGTGTGGTGGCAAAAGGGCGAAGTGAGAACAATCCAATCAAAATTGGGCCATCTCCAAAGGATGTGCTTGATGGCGATGTCTGGTGCGTTCTCTACAACTCCCACAGCAGCGCTCGAGGCCCTTTTCGACGTTGCGCCACTACACATATATCTTAAACAAGAAGCACTTTCTTGCTCTTACCGTTTATGGGTACTGGATCTACTGGAGAAAAATCCAGTGAATCGTAGATCTACACACACTTCGTTGTTTCCACTTTTGGTGAATTGGGACAAAATTGTCATTACTCCAAGTGATCTCACAATTGCTTGTAACTTTCCTTACAGGACATTTACCACACAATTCCCTTCACGGGAAGAGTGGACGTCTGGCTATTTGGAAAGAAGTATATCAAACAATGTAGTATGTTGCACTGATGGCTCCCTTCTTGAAGGTAGAGCTGGTGCAGGAGTATATTCTCGTGAGCTAAGGCTGAATCAGTTTTACTCACTTGGTAGAAACTGCACCGTTTTTCAGGCGGAAATATTTGCTCTTATGTGTGGAGTGCAATCAGCACTTCAACAGCGCGTAATGGGTAAAGTCATATACTTCTGTTCAGATAGTCAGGCTGCTATTAAAGCTCTCGCTTCGGCCAACTCAAGGTCGAAGCTTGTTATGCATGTCGAACTCAAATTGAGGAACTGAATTCAGTCAACTCTGTAAACCTTGTATGGGTACCTGGCCATTCTTCCATCGCTGGAAATGAATTGGCTGATGAGCTAGCTCGCGATGGAGCATCGCATGACTTCATTGGCCCTGAGCCGGCTATTCCAATTTCGAAGTGTTGGGTGAAGCTTCAGATAAACTCTTGGGCGGCAACTCAGCACAAGCAATATTGGAATAGTTTGGAGTCGTGTCGTCAAACAAAATTGTATATTACTGAGCCATCTCCAAAGGTGGCGAAGTATTTAACAAATCTGTCAAAGCAGAATTGCAGTCTCTTGGTCAGAGCGTTGACAGGCCACTGTCGACTCAACTATCACATGGCAAATATTCAGCGTGCTGACTCATTTGTGTGTGATAGTTGTGACTCCGATTATGGAAGTTCGTATCACCTGATATGTAATTGTCCAGTTTTTGCGCAAATGCGATTCCAATTACTTGGTAAACACTTATTAAGTGAAACTGAATACAGAAGCCTGAATCTTCAGGACATCCTGTTATTCTTAACCCGCTGTGGTAATGAGCTATAGGCTCTCTTTACGCTTATGCGTTTTGCAGTGCCCTTTTTAGGGCGCTGTTCGAACCCATTGTGGTATGGAGCTACATGCTCTCATTTCGCTTATGCGATCTTCCCTCTTCAAGGGACCCCACTCCTATTTCTTTCCATCTTTCCCTTCCCTTTCCTCTCCCATCGGGTAGATGATGAAATAGGCTCAAATAGGGCGATGGCACAAATCTCCCAACTGGTGGGGAACGTGCCTTTGGAGCCGGCCTTCTGATACCTGATACCTGATCGATCTCGCGTGTGTGTCTGGTGTGTTTTTTTTTGTTTTTCAGTTTGCGCTTCGTTTGGCTTCGCGCGTTCGGAATGATTTGCTTTTTTTTTCTGTATGTATTATTTGTGCATACTCACTTACTTCGGTCAATAACGGAATAGAAATCATTGATATGCATAGTCAGCCGAAGCTAAACCAACTACACAGTTCGAACGAAACGTGTAAATTTCTGAGACATATAATGCACATAATTGGAGCGTGGAATATCTTTGATATTTACATGATATGTCATGTAAACTTCAATTATATGTCATGTAATCTAGCAGGATCCTGAGTGATTACATGACATATAACACATTTTTACATGATTTCTAACTGAAATTTACATGACGTCATGTTTACATCGCATAAATGAAGTTTACATGACGTGTAATCTTCATTATTTTTAACTGTGTATAGTTATTAACTTCACCTTGGAATCAAAAACTTCATGTTTTCACATCTAAAAATATTTTTGTTATTATTATCGCATTTTCACAGATATTTTTTGTTAACGTATTTCGATAAACTTCCCATCAGTACAGGTTTTCTACATAAAATATGCGTCGAACCAGATATTATAGAACATAATCGTTCATTAGTGATCAACTTTGCTTCATTTTACGGTATTAAAATTGAAAACCATAGAAAATTATGCTTGTTTTAATTTTTTATTAGTTATCTAACGAAAATAATACACTACTTAACTATATGTTGGTAAAAAAGAAGAAAAGTTTTAAGGTGATTATAAAACGAAGCCAAACTCTGAATTTTCAAGTGCACAAGACGAGAGTATCTGACAACAGTTCGCGTAGAAAACCAATCAAATTGATTGCTTGCTGGTGGTGACCAATGGGATAGATTTTCAACGCGGACCACTGTTTGGTTCTCAAGTCTTGTGCTCTTGAAAATTTGAAGTGCGGCTTCGTTCTATAATCACCTTAAAGTAGACCCTCTTCTCTACATTATCCATTCAACGATGGATGCTTCCAATAACGGCTCCGATTCATTCGATCGTGTCCGATTGATGATAATGCTTTCGCCGAAATGGGACACACGCCTCGAACGGAACGATTTCTTTCTTTGTGTATTGTTTCATAGTTGGCCTCTGTGCCCAAAGTGTCCACCAGAATGACAAATGTAGAACGTGAGTGTCACAAATTTTTCCTCCGGAAGCGCCAAGCATGTGTATCGGATTTGGATCTGGCGAGTCGCCAGCAAGGCGACTTTTTCTGGGAGGTCTGTTCGTTTTTCTCGAATGAAGAGTTATGAAAACGGCACGTTTGCGATTAGTTGCGAGCATTACAGTAATGGGAATGAGTGACCGGTTTTCCGGCTGGGGTTCATTTTTTGGAGAGGATTATGTTTGACAACAATTTATTTAGTTCGATGTTCAGCTGAACTTATCTAATGGCGTTTTTTCTTCTTCTTTTTCAGAAACTTAGGAAATAATTTATTAACTACAATTAAGGCAGGAGATTTTCCGCTTTTGGAAAGTTTACACATTTTGTAAGTATTTTCTCATCTATCATTCAAATGAATCACATTAAACAAACCTCTTTTTCAATTTCAGATTAGTTAAAAGGAATCAGATAAGTGAAATTACTTCCGGTGCTTTATCAAATTTAACTCGTTTAAAAGTTCTGTAAGTATCGAGCAGTAATGATGTGCAATCGAGAAAACAAAGTTCCGATAATTTCCTGAGAGTTTTCACCTTTCCGCCCTATTTGCCTACAACACTCCAGAGTTAATCATGAAAAGCTTTCCACGAATAAGATCCTATGCTTGAACTCCTAGGTGTTTAACGGCATGAATACGAAACAACACAAACTTGCGGCATGCGGTTACGCTTCCTGGTACCTAATGCGATTATAACTTTGTTTTCTCGACCTTCGGCACGTAACTTCCTTTAGAAGAATGGACTTTTTCCTTACCTTTATCTGGCACCTTTCGGTCCTAACTAAACAGATTTTTTTTTCTTCTTTTTCCACGCTTTTGTTATTCATCTCGTTTCCGGTTCAACACCCGCAGAGAATTAGATGATAATGTGTTAAGTTCAGTGCCTGTTGGCTTGGAGAATCTCGTGATGCTGCAGGAACTGTGAGTATAAGATTATTTATTATGGGTGATTGATTTATCGGGGATGCCATGAATACTTGAAGAGCAACTGTATATCTGTAATTACAAGTTTGATGTAACAGTAGTTTACGGAAAACTTGCAGAATGATGATTTAAACAGCATGAGTCGTAAATTTATTTAACGAGGCTTGCCAGGTTAGATAATTACGACAAGTGCTGAAAAAATCGAGTTCTGGAACGAGTTACGTACAACATTTTTTGCGATTTGGTAAAAGACGACTTGAGGGTATCAGAAAACATTTTGGGATGCATGGACCATTATTTTGCAATTTCTGAGAATTATAGTGCTGTAATTCATTACGCAACTCAAAACAGTTACGTAACGAGAAGGCGTTGCGTTGTATCAGTTGCGTAATGTCTATTACCGCACTGTATGACTAAGTGCAGTAAAGTAGGCCGTTTCATGACAGATTTGAAACAAACAGCCTAATACGATGAGAAAATAAAAAATGTGTTTTTAATATTCCGCGATTTTTAATATAGGCGATTCTCCATTTTAAACGATTAGTTTACGAGAGTTAATATCATATTTCCCACTACCAACTTAATGTTCTTGACGATGAATTAGGATTAACTAATAATAATGGATTGACTTGAAAAAAAACTTGAAAATTGCGACTTCTAACGAAGTAATCTACTAATCCTAGTATTCAGAATAATTTAAAGATTATCATTCCATCATCAAAATGTATTTATATCGACAAAAAAGACGACCTTTTTAAAATGTTCTTAGAAAAACTCCTGTTTTTTTATTTCGTCATTATAAAACCTAGTCCCAAACATCTTCCTTTGTCTGTGTTGTGTTTGTATGGGTCACCTTGTCACGATTATTAGTCACTCTGTTTCACACGTATTTCAAATGGAAAGGACCCATAATAGTGGGTGACCCACGATAGTGTGACCACTGTAATACCGTATCTAGGAGCAACCTTAGTATCCGTTGTGTTCCTGCATAAATAGATGTAATACATATTCATTCCTTGTTCAGAGCTCGGCATAAAAATTAACAAGGCAAGCTCTTTTCTGATGTAAATATCAAGTTTGACGTCACTCCTATCGTACCATATACCTTCCGGGCCACTAGATCATTTTTTTTTAATTTGTTCGAGGTGGAAAGAAATGACGTCGTCAAGTATTTGTCAGTTTTCGAAATATATCACCTTCTTAATATTTGTACACCGTGGTTCAGACCAGGCACTCTCTTTACTTGTGTAAACATAAAATCTGGTTGTAAACATATGACGTCATTCCTATCGTTGCATATGAGATCCGGATCAATTGATTATTTTTTCAATGAATTTGTTTGAGGTTTTTAGAAATGACGTCGTCAAGTAGCTGTCAGTTTTCGGAATCTATAATCTTATCAATATTGTAAACCGTGGTTCAGACATTGACCACGACGCAAGTGTTTTATTTCCTGGTTATGGGCCCAGAGTTGGTCATACTCTGAAAAGTACGAGAAGCGCATTTTTTTTTATTTGGAAGCCATGATCCCGAGAGGCGATGAGCAAACAGTTGATTCTGGAAGCGACACGAGCGGAAGTACGAGGACGGCATCTAGTGGCGTAGGATTACCGACTGGTGGTGATGGACTGCGATGCGGAGGTGTTGTGCGTGCCTACGGAAACCATGTGAACCTTTCAAACATGGAGAAGCTGATGGGAAAATTACGCATCATGGGCCTTCGCTATGAAAATGACACTGACATGAGAAGGATCCTGACGAGCTGTGAAGCCATCAGAAGGGCAGGCAGTTGATCCGGAGACGACTCAACGCACATTGGTTGCAATCTGCCTGAGCATTGAGAAGATCATCTATAGCTTAGTGAAAAACGTTGAAACAGCGAAAGAAGCATGGGAAAAGCTCCAGATGACGTTTCAGGATAACGGACTGCTTCGACGTTTTGGATTGCTGGACGTCAAGGCGAAATTGGAGGAAATCGATTCCGTTGAAGATTACGTCGACGAGCTGATAGCCACGGCGCTGAACCTGAACGAAATTGGATTCGTGATAAACGACCAGTTGCAGTGGTTAGATCTTGTTAATGGGTTTGCCGGAGTATTACAACCCCATGATAATGGGGATGGAAGCTTTGGCCATCGAGCTGCCGGCTGACCTTGTGAAGGTGAAAATACTTCAAGATGTGAAAAATTCCGGAGCGGAGGGAGCCATGTACACCAAGCAGAACCACAAATCATTAAACGCGAAAACTGAAAAGAAAACCCGAACATGCTTCAATTGTAAGAAACCTGGACACTTTGCTGCACAATGTCCGCAGAAGCAGCCAACGAAAGGCAAAGGTAAGGCGTTGTGCACAATGATGGCCATGGGCAAAGGAAAAGAAGATTGGTACTTTGACTAAGCTGTAAGCAGCCATATGACCAGAAGCGAGGAAGGTTTTAAGAAGCATGAAACTGAGGTGAATTCGATAGATACAGCAAATAATCATTCCATTAAATCACTCACCAGTGGGTTTGTCGAGCTGGATCTCAAATAAGGAAGCATCAAGGTGCAGAACGTACTGCTTTTGGGGCTGTTTGGGCACGTCAGGAGTTAATAATCAATGTTAACTTCCTTTTGCCGATCAGCCTAGATAGCCGCGTAGTGTCGGTAGCGGTTGTTTTAACTGGCTAAGAATTAACACTACGGACTGCCTGTTCCGGTGGTAAAAGTCCACCTCACAGGTAACCCCTAATTCATACGGCTTTAAGCTTACCGTGCCTAAGAATGAATGGTTAGGGGGGTCTAAATAAAACCTAGCCGCAAACGGAGCCTGTGGAGTTCCAGGGCGCCCTCTACAGTATTATGCCCTTCCTGTGCTACCCGGAGCAATGGTGTAGGTGACCTTGTGTTTCTCCGAGATAATCGGCTGCCCTTCTTCAGTCTCAAGGCTGAGACTAAATAAGGGAGGGATTATTAATACATTTAATGTAATTTAGTTTAAATTTTCTCCTCAATGGTTTCGTATTATGCGTTTTACACAGTGTATTCTGTGCTTTTCGCCGCCTTTGGCGACTTTTAAGAGATACCGATTTGGTTTTTGTTCGCTGCTGATCTTTTTCGTTCTGAGATTGCGAAAAGCTTAATCTTGCCTAGTTTGGGTAGTGGCTACGGCTAGGATAGCTTAGTTAGATCAATCTCCAGCATAAAATGTCAGCAATGATCAATCTTTGTAGACTCATGCAAATGGTACAGCTCAAGTGGCGCTAGTTCTTTTGTAAACTTTTATCTAGGAAACCTAGTGGACCCAGTTTTTGCTTCTTTCAGAAACATGAAATGGCAAATTTGCGTGCCATGCCTCGTGCATGCGTGCTCGTAAATAGCGCTGACGTCGCCATACTCATTTCTGAGTTAACAACCAGAGATGTATATGCTGTCACAATTGATATTTCTGTATGTGACCTCAATAGGAAATACGTCTTTCGTTTTGTGGTGTATTTACCACATGATGAACCATCCCCAATGGATGATTTCAAACGAGTTTTTGTTCACTGCCTATGAAAAGGCCTTCTGCTGTTTGTGGGCAATGATACCAATTTGAGAAGCTCCAGTTCAAATGCTCCAGAGAATGCTTAAGTAGTTCAAATCTTGGATTACTTATTGTAGGAAATCCTCCTACCTTCATGGTATCTGCCAGAGAAGAAGTGTTAGACATAATGCTCTGCTCGAATAGAATCAGTCACGAGTTGACGAATTGGCATGTATCAGATGATGAATCATTATCTGATCATCGCTACATCTCTATATGAACATTAGAATGTAAATTCGCAGACTTTGCATTTGTTATACTCCACAAACTGGGAATTGGTTGTGACCAAATTCCATGGATTTTCTCCGTCCATTGGAAATTCTAGTGATTTGGATGTTTCCACTTCCGGTGAATTGGGACACAATTGCCCTTGCTTCGAGTGATCTCTCAATTGCTTGTTACTTTGCTTGTAGGAAATGTTCCTCACAACTCCCTTCGCGGGACGAGTGGACGTCTGTATATTACTAAGCCATCCAAAAGGGTGGCTAAGTATTAAACAAATCTGTCAAAGCAGAATTGCAGTCGCTTGGTTACAACCATGACTGGCCACTGCTGACTTAACTACCACATGGCAAATATTCAGTGTGTTGATACATTTGTGTGTGGTAGTTGTGATTCCGATAATGGAACTTTTTATCACCTGATATGTAAATGTCAATTTTTCGCGTGATTGCGATTCCAATTACTTGGTAAACACTTATTAAGTGAAACTGATTTCAGAAAACTGAATCTTCAGGACCTTCTGGTATTCTTAACCCGCAGTGGTAATGAGCTATAGGCTCTCTTTACGCTCATGCGTTTTGCAGTGCCCTTTTTAGGGCGCTGTTCGAACCCATTGTGGTATGGAGCTACATGCTCTTAATTCGCTTATGCGATTTTCCCTCTTCAAGGGACCCCACTCCTTTTTCCTCCCATCTTTCCCTTCTTTTTCCTTTCCCATCGGGTAGATGATGAAATAGGCTCAAATATGGCGATGGCACAAATCTCCCAAAAGGCGGGGAACGTGCCTCTGGAGCCGCCCTTCTGATACCTGATAAGGAAGCATCAAGGTGCAGAACGTACTGCTTGTTGCTGGCCACAAACTTGTTATCAATCAGCCGAATTTGCAAGAAAAGATTTAAAGTTGTTTTCACGGCGAAATGTGAATTTCTGGACAATGAAGACACGGTAATCGCGTCAGGTACGGAAGAAGATGGGCTTTATCGGTGAATCAGAGAACAGAGAAGTCGTTTCTAACGGCGGTTTCCAACATTTGACACACCTGAAGAGTATGATGAAGCTTTTGTCGATGACAGATAAAATCGTACTGAAGAAGGAAGCTCTTCAAGGTTGTATCGCTTGTCTTCAAGGTAAGCATGCGCGAGAGACGTTTCGTTCCAGTCACTAGTCGAACGGCAATCTGGCAGGAAGTTGAAGCTATTGCGGACGGATAATGGCATAGAATACGTCAATTCAAGAATGCGGAAAAGCATGCAACGAGACGGTATCGTGCCCCAAACCAGTTGTCCTTATACACCTCAACAAAATGGAGTAGCCGGGTGGATGAACCGCATGTTAGTGGAGAAGGCAAGATGTATGCTGAACGACGCTCAACTTCTTCTTCTTTCTACTTTCTGGCATTATGTCCCAACTGGGACAAAGCCTGCTTCTCAGAGTAGTGTTCTTATGAGCACTTCCACAGTTATTAACTGAGAGCTTTCTTTGCCGATTGACCATTTTTGCATGTGTATATCGTGTGGCAGGTACGAAGATACTTCTATGCCCTGGGAATGGAGGAAATTCGATGTGAAGTCCAAAGAAGGCATTTTCGTTGGGTATGCAGATAACTCGAAAGGATTTCGTGTTTTCAACCCGGATTCTGGCGACGTGATCATCACTAGAGATGTAGTCATTGTGGATCAGCGAAGTTTCTGAGGAGGCAAGAATTAGTTGAATTCACGGAATTTTTTTTCTGGGTTGAAACAACTGACGATAACCTTCAAGCTGACAGTCCACTAAGGGTCCAAGAAGAAGTAATGGTCCCGGTCGATCAAGCCAACGAAGATGTCCCAATCAAGCCAACATTTTCAATCGTTCTTCGGGCATCGTGTTGCCTGATCTTGTGCTCCCATCGCAACTTACAAGGCCAATTGATGTGCAGCAAATGTTGAGGCGCAGCGGTCGGGAGCGCGTATTCCCGGGCAAGTATTCTGCTTTTGTATGCTTCAGTACAACTGCTGTCCAAAATTTTTTCGAACAGTTCGATCTTAATGATACCAACGACGAAGCGATTGATGACGACGGTGGAGAAAAGCGATTCGGAATAAATGAGTCTTCAAGACCAAACGACGAGCAGATGGCGAAATCGAGCAGTATAAACCAAGGCTTGTTTTAAAAGGATGTTCTCAACGGGCCGGCATCGACTATAATTAAGTTTATTCCCCGGTAGTGAGGTAGTTGGTCCCAAGCAATAAACTTGACAAGTTAATTTTCCCCAAGACGTCAGATGAAGTTGCAGATATGAAGGATGTCCCTTTCAAAGAAACAGTTGGTTTTCTGTTATATGCAGCGCAAGCTACAAGACCGGACATCGCATTTGCTGTGAACATGGTAAGCCAATTTTTAGTTAATCCAGGACGTCAACACTGGGAAGCTGTTAAACGGATTATGCATTCCTTGCGTGCCACGTGTGCCGCAAAGCTAGTGTACACGAGAGCTGGTGAGTTTCAGCTGACTGGTTATACAGATGCGGATTGGGGAGGAGAACCTGATACGCGCAAATCTACGACGTTTTCAAGATGATGGAAGGAGCCATTTCGTGGAGCGTGAAGCGACAACCTTCATCGCCTTATTTCGAACCACACAAGAGGCGCTCTGGTGGCAGCAACTTCTCTCGCAGATCTGTGGTGAGCAGCCAATACCTATCTTTTGTGATATGTATGACAACGACGGAAGGATGAAGTTGAGAAAGGTAATATCGAAATCGAAAGATGCATTTCGAGCTTTAGAATGAAACATTAGACGAAAACGGTCTTCTACAATTTTCTTTGTATTAGTGAGGCCCTTTTTGGTATTATTAAACATTATCTTCATAGAAATTGTATAACTAACTTTTTTATTTGTAGAAATCGTAGTATACATGGTTCTAGAAAATTATAGGCATTTCAAAAAGTAGCTCCTAAATTGAGCAATTTAAAGCTTTTTCGTATGGTGAGATAAGGTGGTCCAAAGAAAGCTGGTTTTGTGGCTCCAGCGTTTGCAGTTATTAAATCATTTCAAAGAAGTTCTTGTAACACTCGCTATCTCTTTCCATTTGAAAGTTATTGTTGGTTTTCAAACTTTTTTAGCTTAAATTTCTTCCCGTCAAAGTAGTCTACGAACGACTTTAAGAACTTGAGAAAACGCATGCACAAATATTGTCAATATCTAATTTTTTTCAAAAGTAATAAAAGTTCTTCTGACAAAAAAGGCATTTTACTAGTTACGGAAAAAAAATATCTGTAATTTTTTAATATAACATACCAATTTATTTTGTCTTTTGAATGCTGTCAAAAGATATATTTGTATGTTTGTCCCACTCAGAGACATTCACATTTAAATAAGGCGTGTTTTTTCTGGAAAAAAAACAACAATAACTCTCAAACAGAGTTAGGGGCCCAGATAGCCGTAGCGGTAAACGCGCAGCTATTCAGCATGACCATGCTGAGGGTCGTGGGTTCAAATCCCGCTGGTCGAGGATCTTTTCGTAAAGGAAATTTTCTCGATTCCCAGGGCATAGAGTATCATCGTACCTGCCACACGATATACACATGCAAAAATGGTCAATCGGCATAGAAAGCTCTCAGTTAATAACTGTGGAAGTGCTCATAAGAACACTAATCTGAGAAGCAGGCTTTGTCCCAGTTGGGACGTAACGCCAGAAAGAAGAAGAAGAAGAACTCTCAAACAGAATGAACTAGCGAGTTCCTTTACTCACCAAATCACGTATTTTATAAAGATTTAAACAGAAGCGTCTCGTCAGCCTGTTCAACCTGTTCATAGAACAGGTAGACCGTTCGTTTCCAAATTGTACACAAATATTCAAAAAATCAAACCAAATTCAACAGATAGCAAGAGAATTTTCAATAAAGTACGGGTAATATGAAATATGAAGAAAGATGTGTACATTGTGCTCTGTAGTTAGAGTGAAGTGAATGCGTGTTCTTGATGGAAAGTAGCTTGGCATTTCTCTCAAGACGAAAGAAAGTGTTCCCGTCGTGTACACCAACCATGACAAAAGCTCGCTTTGCATCTACAGAACGAGCGTGGTGCAACGAAAAAGCTGAAGAACCATTCCCTTGAAAAACTTTACCGTGTGTTAAACTGGTTCTACTGCCCCTGTTGAACCAAATCTCATATAACTAAGCTCTTACATACATTCACAGCTTCGTTATACGTATACGCTCCGAATTATACATGTGTGGAACCAACCTATTCAACGAATGAATTGAACAGTTTGTACCTACTTTTTCGTTAAATTCGTGCACGCTAAAAAGTTTCCTAATAAAATGTACTTTACTCGAAGCAAATCGCGTGTTCATCTACTAACTTAGAAGCATATCCATTTTTTTAGCTTGGAAGGTTCTAATAATCAAAATCAAAATTAAAAAATTAAAATCATATTTTGTACCTTTACGTAAATTTTATTCAATACCAAATTCTGGTCTTTGGTGAAGACTAACTAAGTTAGTGCAGCCAATATGGAATGTTCTGAGAGTGTAAAGCATGCAAGGATGATGCAAACTTTCATGCAATACGATGTCGGCTTCTCTCGCTTCTCTCAACACGTTCAACCAGCCGCTTGAACAGGCTGAGGAAGATAATAAAAGCTCAGGAAGAATTTATTTAAATAGGGTAGCGCAATGTTTGCTTTCATTGTACATTGGTCCGGCCATCATGTTTTGTGTAATATTTATTTTTTTAATAGATTATGCTCTTGATTGAAGAAGGGTTAACAATTCCAATAGAAATGTGCGTTCGAACTTGCCTTGATTTTTAATTATGTTTAAACATGTATCTGTATTCTTAAAACTTCCAAGTACACTACATATTCAAATATTAGTTCCAATGCTTGGGGAACGAGAAAAATTTATTTGAAACTAATGATTTTGTCGGATTCGCAAAAAAAAATGTGCAGCGAAATTGTAAAAAATCGATCGCTACAGCTTGCTAAATGCAAAAATGCATATTCACACGTATTGATACATTGTGTTATTTCGGATAAGTTTTATAGCTGGTTAATATGAATAATATCCCTAAAAATAGTTCATGTAGAATAGGTGGTTTGTTTCGGCACGCGACGCCTCTGGTTCTAAAAGTGTTAAATAGACTACTTTTATAAAATATAAGAATTGAAAACGCTAAAGCCAGAGAACCAGTTTTCGTTGGGGCACCCAATGTCACCATTTGAGAAAATGCTTATTTTCGCAAAATTGCTTGAAATTGAAAAGTCCACTACTTAGCTATAAACTATATAATTTCTACAAATAGTAAATTTAGTCATGCTATTTGTATGAAAATGTGGACCACTCCAATTTTGAATAACACCAAACAAAGGGCACCGTGGGATTCCTTTGACAAAATTGTGTAACGGGGTTATATAGCAGTGATTAATTTGATTGGGAATTTATCTGCTAGGTGGCGATAATAACAAATTTTCAACAATTTTCTGTATCTCGAGTTCCGCATAAGCTAAAAAATCGGTGTTTTCGGCAAAATTTTTCAGCAGATAAAGTGCAGTATCAAATCTGATTCGGATTCGGTGGGTCAGGTCAATTAAAAAGGGGGCTATTTTTTGGGACATGCCAAATTATCTTAATTTATTTGCAATGACAATTATTTTAATTTGTTTAAATTATTTAGATATGATTTTCAACATTATAAATGAAAAGTACTGAACCGTTTGGAATGTACCGGATGTGGCAATTTGGACTTAATTTTCTGGTGAACCGGCTATAGATTAGTTTGATATTTAATTTTCTCCATTCTCGAGAAGTAGAGGTCAAACATAATAGTTCACAAAAATGCGTATTCATAAGCTTATCACAGATGTTGAGATACAAATTGGAAACTTTTAAGTAAATTTAAGTCGTCCCGGGACCCGAAAATGGTCATTCGTAGGATCAATAAAATGCAGGATATATGGTTATCCAATTCAACCTTGTCTGAAAAAATTGACACCGATGTGTTTTTGTTAAATATCTTAGATATAGTGGCCAAATTAAAACCGATTCCGGGAACTATATGCCCAAACGCAATGATAGCGGAACTGCAACGGAAAGCGGAATCGATTAACCAGCACGAACTATAACATGTACGTCAACTTAGTGTGGTTCACTTTCATTCGTTGACAGCTTAGTCGAGATATTGTGATCCATTCTGGCCGAACTGGTTCCGCTTCCGTTGCCATTCCGCTATCATTGCGTTTGTACCTTATCTGTTACTTAAAATTTGTCTACCACCAGGGGCACAAGAGCACAGCACCATTTCCACCCGACCTGACCTTGTGACACACTGTAATAACTCTGGCCATGGGAATATTCTCGAGATACTTTGGCCACTTTCAAAAACTAAATATGTGTACGAGTATACTGACAAAACATAATTGAAATCCATAAAGTATGTGCTCAGCTGGGGGAGTTTTAGTTTTTTTTCACTCACTCAGGCCTGAAGGGATAAAACACAATAAAACCATCAATGACGAAATGAGTCCCACATATCAAAAACGAAAACTAGAGGTGCTACTCTTTTGAGGATGCTCTAAGTTAATGTTTGTTTTGAATTTGAATGTAAAATAACATGAACAACATTGTATTTGTAAACTGAGATGAACGCATTTGTCGAGGAATTCAACACGCTCCATTAGAAATAAAGAAAAAATACTTTCCAGTTTTGTATTTACTCAATTTTAAAGTAATTCGCTTAGGCCGCAGACTCCTCTATCTCATTGAAATGGGAACGTTGTTGCTCCTTCACTTCATCACGGCACGCTCATCGGCGGTCTTCCGTAACTTGTGACCTCTTTTTGTCGCCAGCCTGAAAGAGTTGTTCCTCCAGGAAACGGTTTCTTTGTGTGATGCTGCCGGGGCTCCGTTTCGAGCGGGAAAGACGTTTCACGTTTTTCTCAACCCGACGGCGTTGTCCTTTCTCGGCAGCCAACAAGCCAGCGTGGTACAATTAAATTTAATTTATGTGAAATTTATGCTGCTAACCCTATGGCAAACAACACGGTCAGGGGTACAATTTTCCACCACGGGTCCTGTTTCCGTTCGGAGGCAAACTCTCGTTCGAATTCTTACTACGAAATCTTTTCTCTGCTATTAGCCAAGAATGCGAAAATTTACTGCCAGAACCTGAATTAGATGCTTCGTTTGCTGACCGTTCTGCTGCCGTCTTATATTTGGGTTCGGGCCGAGCGCTACCGGATAGTTTAAGCGCGAAACTACTCATTCATTATTCATAAGCTTTCTTCACCATCGAAAGATTTATCTTGGGGCCTTTGTTGGATATCTCGAAGAAAATTGCGGTTGCCAAAGGGAAATTTAAAAACTGCTTCATCAGCTGATTTGAAATCTTTCTTGATTCTTTGTTGCATGCTCTATTTATTTTCCGACTTTTAACCAAATCGACAACAACATCCACCCACACAGGTCAGCATCCGGAAACCGTATCCGATGGATCTCAAAGGATGATTTCCCGAAAAGTCTAGTCACACTTGAGCTCAAATCTAATCCGTTAGTTGGCATCAAACCTGGTGCTCTGCAGAATATGCCACGACTCCGAAAGCTGTAAGTAAAAATATTCATCAATGTAGACGGATTTCATAAAACTCAACTTTTTTTTTTTCATTCATTAGAATACTTTCCGATGTACGGGGCCTCCAAGAACTACCTCCACTAGATGGCTGCACTTCGCTCGAAGTGCTGCGGATCGACAGAGCCAACCTTACCAAACTACCTGATCATATTTGTAAGACTTCACCACGCTTAAGGAGTTTGTAAGTATCAAACTTAATAGCAATGTTTCCTATCACACTATTTCAGACTTGTCATTGAACAATACGTACCTTGAAGCAGACTTAGGGTTTCAATGCTAGTAATGGACCCCTTAGTAGCTGAAATTCATTCTAGGCGCTTTTCCGCAATGATATCTCAGACGCATATACGTTTTGTGGAGTCTAACAACAAATTCAATCTCTTTACTTCATAGTACGTCTATGAAACATACAAAATCATTCGATTTTTCCAGCGAAATATGCATTTGAAAAACTGTTGTCCGAATGCCTATTATGGACCCTCCCGGGGTCCATAATAGGATTGTTTACAAATTTGACGTTGCGTATTATGGACCCTCCATTTGATTCCCATGTAATCCGGCTCGCTGCCGACGAGCCTATTATGGACCCACCTGGAAATGCGTATTATGGACCCTCTTGTGTGGTTTCATTTACAAAACTGTTCAAATATCTGTATTTATGCGTCTCAAACCAAATATTTTGCCTGAAACTACTGACTAACAATGTAATCGAAGTTCCCCCGGTGGATTTTCATAGAAATAAAGTTGCTTTGAGTGTTAATTTTATGTTTTTCTGTAGGGGGTCCATAATACGCAAAGGGTCCATAACCGGCATCGACTCCCTATATCCAAATTGTTTATTTGAACAATAGTTTTAGATGTTGATATGAATTGTATCATATCAAATTGCATGAATTAATGATTAATTTACACACTTTCGTATTGGCTAAAATATTAACGTCCCATAAAAAATATAAAATTTCCATAAAAAATGCAAAATTTGCCAGTAAAGAAACAAGGGTAAAATCAACAGAAAAGGTAAAAATTTACATAAAAAAATAAAGAAATGCATAGAAAAAACAAAATTTTCCATAAATAAAAAAAATTTGAGCAATAAATAGATTCAAAAGTGCAGTAGAATCGACAATAATCTCACTAAAAAATATCGAATTTTGCATTTAAAAACCTCAAAATGTCCCTATTTTCTTCACAAAAAGCAAGAAATAATTATAAATTTTCCACAAAAAAAGCCAAAATTTGCAATAAATAAATAATAATTCGCCCACAATAAATCAAAAATTTCCATTAAAAAAATCAAAAAGAGCAATAGCAGTAAATGCAAAGTTGCAATAAACAAACCCAACTGAGCAAATCAAAATGACAATCAATACATGAAAATGTTCTAGAAAATTCCAATATTTAAGTAAAACTTTCCATAAAAATAACGTAATTTTCCAATAATGAGTAATAATGTGTGTAATGGATTTCATAAATTTTCAGTCAAACTGAAGCATTGTTTCACACAATTGGAGCTAATTAGTCGTCGTATGTAGATGTAGTAATTGCATTTTAGAGTTCGATAATTAATTACGTAAGAATTTAGGGGAGGGGAGGGGCCGGGTTTGAAAAAATATTTCTTGCCATATAGAAAAAAATAATGTTTCATACAAAACATCATACATGGAGGGGAGGCGAGATTTCGAAAAATCACAAAAAAATGTTTTTTAATACACCCCATCGTTAGGCGCTACAATTTAAATTATTTCGGCAAAGTTGAAATGAAACATATAACATGGGATATCTAATCTTCCAATATTAGGAACACTTATGTCACTGCTTGGGTTATGTCCAACTACATTGATGGTAGAAGCTTATGCTCTCATGCCCCACCAGCCAGGGAACAATTGTGAAAACAATGCTTCAGTTTGACTGAAAATTTATGAAATCCATTACACACATTATTACTCATTATTGGAAAATTACGTTATTTTTATGGAAAGTTTTACTTAAATATTGGAATTTTCTACAACATTTTCATGTATTGATTGTCATTTTGAATTGATCAGTTGGGTTTGTTTATTGCAACTTTGCATTTACTGCTATTGCTCTTTTTGATTTTTTTTTTGGAAATTTTTGATTTATTGTGGGCGAATTATTATTTATTTATTGCAAATTTTGGCTTTTTTTGTGGAAAATTAATAATTATTTCTTGCTTTTTGTGAAGAAAATAGGGACATTTTGAGGTTTTTAAATGCAAAATTCGATATTTTTTAGTGAGATTATTGTCGATTCTATTGCACTTTTGAATCTATTTATTGCTCAAAATTTTTTTATTTATGGAAAATTATGTTTTTTCTATGCACTTCTTTATTTTTTTATGTAAATTTTTAACTTTTCTGTTGATTTTACCCTTGTTTCTTTACTGGCAAATTTTGCATTTTTATGGAAATTTTATAATTTTTTATGGAACGATTAATTGTCTGCCCTTTTGTATTATTGACTGCCCTCCTATGTAGCCTCAAACTGCTGCATGTGCACAGTGGTCATAGCCACTGGAGAAGCCCACGGGCCCGAATGGATGTAATTCCTCGTTGGACTCCTTGGAGCGTTGGAGCGTTTTTTTTTTCAAGGGATTCGTTAACCTATCAAATGCATAAAAATAATATTTTCTATGCTATCCCATGTGAAAATGTACAAAATTGGCCACCATCCAATAGAACAGTTGTAGGAAAGGAGATTTTTTAAGTGTAATTTTACCAGTATTCATCTCGCAAGTCTTTTTCATGGATATTTCAACACATATCTAGGAATTAATCTTGGATTCTGTCAGATATCGCTAGCTTTTCCCTTCGGAGCATTTTGCGAAAAAAATATCTACGTTTCGGTCACAATTTTTTCTTAGGAATTATTTTTCGATTCATTTCAAGATTCCTTCACTAAAATTTTCAGTAAAAAATTGATGTTGTGGATGTTTTCATTGAGAACATTTTGTTTCAGAATAGAACAGAGCATGGACTGTTCAGTGCTCGGTTCAGTACCACAAAATTAAAAAGTTGGTGATAAAGGATTGAAATGAGGACCGTTTGAGCAGAAAAAGAACATTAAAACTTTGCAGAACTGCACTTGAAATCCATAAATCATAAAAAAGTCAAATTGAACCAAAAACTATTGTACTCATGTGTCTGGTAAGCGAACCTTGTCAAAGAGAATGAATGTTTGTATGATGTTGTATCTAGGTAGTATCAGTTAGATGATAACCAGAAATAACTCGCAAGCTGTCCCTTTCAATTTCAAAATGGCAGAATGAGGAATCTGATAGACTGAATTACCTCCTTTCTAGATACCTTGATCTGAACGTCGTATTAGGCATTTGGAGTTCTCTCATGTGTTCTATGGTTGAAAACCATTATCTATAAATTAAGCATATTCGAGATACTCACTCATTGAAAGTCTACCTTTCATTTGGCGGAAAAAAAATGTATGGAAACTTTTTTTGCACGGCCGTTTTAAAAAAATCCGTGCAAAAACAGAATCGGGTGTAAACCGAAAACGATACTGACTGGGTACATTCGATCAACACCGCCAGTAGTCAAAGCATCAAAGGAATCAATACACGTGAAGGATGTTTGGATGGTAATAGGGTAATAGGGTAAGCACACCAGAATATCTTTTCATTCTTGGAGTACCGTATTCCGATTTCATGTGTTTTAGTTCAATTACTGGTTCAGATGGTTCTACAGACAATCTGATCGAGACCGATGAAACTGCCATGCGAGAGGAGATACAAGCGTTGTCTGAAAAAGAAACCTGGGAGTTGAAAGGCGATTAAGAACAAATGGATATACAAGACGTTAACGTTCCCAGTGAAGTTTATTCCCCAGTCGTATGTTACTCGACAATTCGTTATCTGGTGTTCCTGGCAGCTCAACACAACCTAGACATGGAATAAATGGATGCAGTAACCGTTTTTTTACAAATAAAAATGGCCGATGAAGTCTTCTTCATGGAGCAGCCTGAAGGTTTTGTTCAAGATCTAAAGAAAGTATTCCGTTTGAAGAAAGCGTTGTACGGTTTGAAATAATGGTAACCTCCTATCAAATAGCTACCGCTTCTGCTCCATAAGCAGAAGGTCATGGGTTCAATTCCAGGCCCGTCCCTTTCCTCGTACTTTGTAGCTGTATATCTCTTATTTGCTTCTATCTTTCATTCTTAATCAATCACACTCAAAACTATTTGTTCATGGCAAACGCTAGAACCAGAGACGGACAAGAAACCGTTTCCCTAACGCTTCCATTCTTAAACGCGCACGGCTTTCCTTACGCCTAATACATAGGCAGTCTGCTAACCACAAAAGCAAACCTCTCTGACATGCCTTTCACTTAATCCATACATTCCCCGCATGAGCTGGCGTAGATGCAGTTGGACTCCACTGTCTACAGTGGATTAGTATAAGTGCAACATCATTTCCTCCCCCTTTCTCACATTGGTCAGCATTCTGACGTGGCAGGCGCCATTGTTGCCTAAAAATAGATGATCACCAGAACTTATGCGCCGAGGGTGTCTGTTAGTCCCAAGCAGTCATATTCGGTTGGTTCCTTGTGTAAGTGCAGCTGATCTGGCGATACTGTAGAAGCATCCACGAGCGGCCAATTAAGCTGACGCTACTCGAAAGAATCATAAGGAAGTGTTCTGTATATAATTATATATAATAATATATCATTGCTTAACCCTGCTTTTCAACTCGCGGAGCACTTTTTGAAACTAAAATGTTGCGCGGAACACCTGTTCTACATCACCAATCCGTTGGAAACCCAGATTTTTTACACGCTTTAAATTCACCGTTGTCTCAACAGCTCAACGTTCGGTGAAAATCTGTAAAATAAAAAAAAACTGTACGACAGGGAATTGAACTCCCAACCTGACCTACCTATCAGGGAGTAGCTTCATTCTATTAATGTCAATTCAACCTGATCAGAAGAATAAGGAAGCAGGCTTATTAGACTTAAACTGTGGCAAAACGGCATCTTAATATTTTCTTTATTTTCATCAAATATTTTAAAATGTGTATCTTGAATTGGTTTGATTAAAGAAATTTTCCGACTTTTGTTTTGGTTCAAACTTCCTAGTGAAATATTTCTTTTTTAATGTGTTTAAATGGAATAACCACAAGTTCAACACTCACATAAATACTCACAATTGTGATAAATCTCGTGGAATATTTTGTATCATTGTGTCCAAATTTCTATTTTTATCGAAGATCCTGACAAAACTTTCACTCCCTGCATGTTTTAAAATATTCTGATGAGATCAATGGATCATTGAAGGGAGTTTTTGTTAGTGCTCTGCATCAAAACAAAGGCACCTCTGTAAATTGGGTTTAACATTGTGACAGCATTGCTGTTCTGTCAAACACACAAGGCTACGATGGCACTATCTATGCTTTCCATAGCGGCCGTTTTGGTTATTTTAATGATCCATTGAATTTCTTCAACTCTAAGAATTGTTTTCCATACTCAATTCAAGAAAACCCTATTTTTCAGCTTTAACTTTCCCATAAAAATGCATTCCATTTACAAAAGTGTAGCTTAAATGCTGAACGTTTTTGTAAGAACAAGGATGGAAAAAAATCGTCTCTTGCGACAAACAACACCGTATTTGAATGGTCCAAGACGGCCGTCGCTCCTGAAGCAGCATGATTTGAACACCTCACCACGCGCGCATTGTACCGACCACGGTGCTCCCCTGACCGTTATTATCAGAAAAAAATCTCCATCAAATCTGTGCTCACCAGCCGTTTTCTATAGCTATACTGCATGTCTAGGCAAAATTTCAAAAAAATCGTAGGGCCCGTTTTGAAGTTATGCCCTTTTGATTGCTTAAGTCCAAAATTTCAAAGGAAATCTGGGTTATTTCAACGGGTTTGTTTTGTCCATGTTTATCAGATGAAATATACCATCAATATTTTATTTTAAATTTGTTTATTTGGTTATTTGCAACTTATGAGTAGAGTTTTGAATGAGAAAATCGCGAAATATTGAGTTACGCCCTTTTGGAGGGGTAACAGTGAAAAGCACTAATTATAAATAGATTAATTATGCATTCGAAAACAGTTAATCATGTTCAAATGTTTTCAATGATACATTGCACTTCCATGCCGCAAAACTATTTAAAAATTAACTGGTTTTCCATAGGCTCAAGCGCTATAAGGCATTACGAAGCCAATTTCGTATTATTATAATTATTCATAGAATATTGTTACAGCCCAACTAGCTGGCTCCTCGGTTGTTCCAACAAACTATGTACTGACCCAGAACTTAAATTTCGATTCCTGAGTATTGCTTTATTGGCCAAACTATGGCACTCTAGACCATTGTCAATATTCTTGTGATCATGTACAGCATACATTATTATATCTAGATTTTTCACAAATTAACAATTGGGGGACGGACCTGGTGTAGTGGTTAGAACACTCGCCTCTCACGCCGAGGACCTGGGATCGAATCCCATCCCCGACATAGTCACTTATGACGTAAAAAGTTATAGTGACGACTTCCTTCGGAAGGGAAGTAAAGCCGTTGGTCCCGAGATGAACTAGCCCAGGGCTAAAAATCTCGTTAATAAAGTCAAACCAACCAACAAATTAACAAATTTACTTGTGTGTTTCCCGTGCTTATCGATCACTCAAACACGCACGAGCCGTGGATAAATACAATAGTGTACGAATTGTATGAATCCATTAACTCATTTTCAAACAAAAATTTCCTGAAATTTCCTTTTCTCGGATTCATTAGCATGAATTCCATCACCTTGAACACACACCATTACGCCGAAATCTATTGCCCTTAATATATAGTTACCTTGAATGACATCGCCACGTGATAATGGACTTCGTGATAATGCTGTTCTAAGAACTGAAACTCGAGGTGATGATCCTCAGGTTTATGGCATTCGTGGAAATGAAATTCAGAGTTGAAAGGTGTTATTTCAAAAAGATATACGAAATATATTAAATACCAAGTTTGTTCATAGATTCTGTGTATTTTCCAGTTTTTGATAACGGAAAATCATAATTAGTTTTGTGGCCCTGTTACCATAACCTGGTTTGAATCCTACACAAAATGAAGATTTCTCTGTTAACTTTCATTTTATCCGGTCACAAACTTCGCATGTGTAGTTAAAACTCACCAGTTGCTATAACCAGTGAAGGCAAATGAATAAAACATTCTTTGGGAGCTACACAAAATTTTCCAAGCTGACGACACAAACATTTTAAAAGTAATGCTACAATTGGTCTACACTTTGGATAATTTTCTAGCATTTTGTATCGCTGCTTTCTACGTCGTTGATTTTTTTTTCTTTCTTACAGTACTCCATATACTACTAATAAACTGACCAAGTATGTTATATGTATAAGTATGACGAATTGCTACTTGTAACAGAAACTCAAGCCTAAAAGTATTCTTTGACGTATACTTACTAGAGTAGTTCAAAAATTCATTTTTGTTCCACACCGCACATTCGATTTAGGATCGAATTCTGAGTGTCCTCCCAAAATTTGAGCTCATTCGGATGAAAATTGAGACAGCACAAGCCCTTCAAAGTTTATATGGGTAAAGCAAGCAAATCGGTCATAGTGTTTACCCGTGTGCTCTTGGAGATTAGAGCAACGTTGATACTGTGAAACACATTCATCAGCTACAAGTTTGCCGAAAACCGTTTTGAAATCGGATGCCTCAGTAATTAGTTATTGATTTTTATATGAGTTGTAAAACTTTGAATATAATCTGCAGAATATATGCAGTCAAACATAGTAGCCATGATTTATGTGTGCTATCTTCAGCGCCAGATGCAGCAATGTTGCCTGTTCAGAAGATAAATGAGCGCGTAGAAAAATTTGCGATTGGATATAAATCAATAACTAATTACTGAGACGTCTGATTTGGAAACGGTCTTCGGCAAAGTTGTAGCTGATGAATGTATCTTACATTATCAACTTTAATCCCCATGAGCACATGGGCAAACACTATGACCGATTGAATGATTTACTTGCTTTTCCCATAGTAATTCCTATATAAACTTTGAAGGGCTTGGTCTCAATTTTCATCCGAATGAGCTAAAATTTTGGAAGGACACTAAGAATTCGATCCTGAATCGAATGAACGTTGTAGAGCAAAAACGAATTATTGAACCACTCTAGTACTTACATTTCGGTACCAACGAGTTGCGTGTAGAATAATTTGAATCGTGAGATAATGGGCTCACCAAACTATCCAGAATATTGTGCTACAAAAACTAATTTCGTTACATGATGAAATTGGCTCCCCAATGTTTTATAGCGCTTGAGCCTATGGAAAATCAGTCAATTGTAAAAAAACGCAATGGCAAGTAAGTGCAATGAGTCATTCAAATAATTTGAACAAGCCTAACTGTTTTTAGAATGCATAATTATTATATTTAAAGTTAGTGTTGTTAATTATTATACCTCCAAAAGGTCGTAACTCCAAATTTCGTAATCTTCTGATTCAAATCTCCCCTCATATGTTGCAAATAACCAAATAAACGAATTTTGAACGAAATATGGATGGTACATTTCATCTAATAATCACGGCCAATGAAAACCCGTTGAAATAACTCAGATTATCTCTGAAATTTTGGACTTAAACAATCAAAAAGGCGTAACTTCAAAAAATGAAATTTTGCTTAAACATGCAGTATAGCTATAGAAAACGGCTGGTGAGCACAGATTTGATGGAGATTTTTTTCTGGTAACAACGGTCAGGGGAGCACCGTGCCGACATATGGAGCATCCGATGCACTGTTTGTCGCGGGACAAAAAGTTTTTCGGATGTTGTTACAAGTAGCGATCAACTTGAATCATGGCGCATTCGCGCTATTATTTTTCGCTAAAGCCATACCCGAATGATTTTAGACTCTCAAACAATATGTCCGAAAGGAAATCAACAGATAAAAATTGAACAATCCTCAGAATGATAAAACAATGACTCGCGAACACTTAATCGCTAGCATACATTTAGAACAATGCATTAATCGCGGAGCGTAGTTTATTGTAATATCTTAACGACAAAAAGTTAATCGTTGTTGCTATGATCGCACGATAAAGAACAACCGCGATGCAACGTGGATTTTGTCATGATCACTAGATTTCCATCCTTGTGTAAGAATGTCCGAGGTAAGAAAAGTTCGATAATGATCGAGACTTTGGCACCATGTGTATAAGATTCGTAAAAACTTTTTTTCGTCATCTACCATCACGTCTAAAATCAATGTGATGTGCGTAAAGCTAAGAAATAAGTTAAAATAAAAGAAATACCATCTGGTTTTAACATCGACATATTCTTGAAAAAAATTTGATTTTTTCGATTTTGTGCTGCCTAGGGAAAGTCTTTGAAAAATTAGTGCACAGTGCTCTGTATAATGTAGCAGCTTCTCTCATCTCTGATAGTCGACATGGCTTCATGAAACATAGATCCACTTCGACAAATCTAATGGTTTATGTAACTGCGCTTTCTCGTGAGTTAGAGATGGGAAATCAAGTTGACTCCATATACATAGATTTCGCCAAGGCATTTGATACTGTACCGCATAAAGCCATTATCAGCAAAATGACGCACATCGGATTCCCTAACTGGATCACGGAATGGCTGCTGTCGTATTTATCTGATCGGACAGCATTCGTGAGTGTTAATTCAGCGAAATCTCGCTCGTTCAGCATTACGTCTGGCGTACCCCAAGGAAGTGTCCTGGGTCCGCTGCTTTTCAACATCTTTGTCAATGACTTATCTCTACTGCTCAAATCATTTAGTCTTTCCTTCGCTGATGATTTGAAGATGTACCGCACCATAATTTCATCAGTCGATTGTGTAACGCTGCAAGAGGACGTGAACACTGTGCTGATCTGGTGTGGAAACAACGGAATGAGTGTCAACAGTAGCAAGTGCAAGGTCATATCCTTTACTCGCCGGAGTCGTTCTGTCAGTCACGACTATTTCATCGGATCGGTTATAATAGAGCGAGTGGATTCAATCTGCGATCTGGGAGTAACCATCGATGCGAAGCTCAAATTCAACGATCATGTGGGAGCCACAGTAGCGAAATCCTTCGCTGCTCTAGGCTTCATTCGCCGTCACGCTGCTGACTTCACCGATGTCTACGCCTTAAAAACGCTCTATTGTTCCTTGGTGCGTAGTATTGTAGAGTATGCTGTCCCAGTTTGGTGCCCCTACTACACCACACATATCCTTGCCATTGAACGTGTGCAGAAAAAATTCATACGGTTTGCGCTGCGCACTCTTCCGTGGAATGATCCGTCAAACTTACCGCCCTACCCTGATCGATGTCGATTGATTGACTTGCAAACATTGAGGAGTAGACGCGTAGAAATGCAGTGTCTCTTTATTTTCGACGTCTTGCAAGGGAACATTGACAGCCCTGCACTATTGGAACAGGTCCCGCTGAATATTCCACCACGGCAACTACGGAACTACCCGTTCCTGGCCATACCGTATCACAGATCAAATTATGGTCAGAATAATCCGTTCGATGCCTGTCTTCGTGTGTTTAACGTCAAAAGCAATGTATTTGATTTTAACTTGTCTAAAAATGTATTTCGTGGTAGAATTAGAGTTAATATTTAGAATATGCAGTACAGTAATTCAGTCTGTGTGACTTCATGTCAAAGACGGTGGAAATAAAATAAAATAAAATAAAATAAGATTATCAATGGTATTGTAAAAGAATTCATGGATGGAATTCGGCAAAATGTTCGAAAAGTCAACTAAATAGCAGAGATATTTTTTTTTCTTATATTTTTCCTTAGAGCTCAATAAAAATAGTACAACATGATACACTTAGATCTTTTCCTCTTGGAGAAATCACTCATTTTGTGCTGCCAAATACTAAGTGGAACAGACTTCACACATATAATTTACATACATATCGCATTAAGAAGTATTTAATCATCTGAAGAATTTGAATATAAGTCTGCCAGAATTGATCCATTTTAATTGACAGCCAACTAACTGTAATTCATAATTCTATTTCCACAGAAACTTGAAGTCCAATAGATTGCGAATCATTCCAAATGTGACAAACTGTCGTGATTTAAGAGTTTTGTAAGTTGGAACTACGACAAACGAAGTCCCGCGTCATCGCCAGTGAATGATAACCGTCATTTTTGTTCCACTTTCAGAGATTTAGCCGGTAATAGCATAAGCTCACTCCACGGAGCCCCCTTCTCTAGTCTCAGCCAGCTGCACGATCTGCTGCTGTCGCACAACGAAATCGAATCAATTCCGCACGATGCATTCGTTGGCCTCTTTCGATTGCAAGTCCTGTAAGTAAGCAAATAAATCACACCCAAGAGCAAAAGGAAATCTCCAACACGAGAAACAGACAGGGAAACAACCGCGCGAACCAAGCGAGATTAAATTGAATTTCTTCTTATTTGTTGCTCTTTCGTTTCATGACAACCCACGCCAATTTCCGTTTTCTCTCTGGGGGCCATTGGGAAAACGACAGCGACATGGAAGCGAACCATATCTACTTCATCCACCAGGACGCCTTCAGGCCGCTAATCAAACTGGAAGATTTGTATGTGTCTTGCTGTTTGAGATTCACTATAGCAAACACTTTCTATTGACAAGGATACCACAAATCACTTGACTGGTTTTTTCCTTCTTTTCTCTTTTTCAGAAACCTGGGAAATAATTTGTTTCCCAATCTTCCCACGGCAGGGTTGGCACGTCTGCTACACCTGAAAACGTTCAACAACCCAAATCTGAGGGAGTTTCCGCCACCAGAGTCCTTTCCCCGCATTCAGACACTTGTGCTCTCCTACGCTTACCACTGCTGCTCGTTTCTGCCGCTTGTGGCCAGTGCTCCAAAAGTTCCTAAGCATCATCCTATCAAGGAGGAGGTCCTTTTCCCGACTGACAACGAGTTCGATATGAGCTTGTGGAACAATAGCTACAATGACATCTGGCCACAGTTACGTGAGTAATTTATGGTGACATATGCGTTCTAACTGGGAGATAATTACTTTGTGTCTCTCCTCTTTTCACAGATAATTTAAGCAAAAAGTTTGGAACGCAGATTAATGAACTGCTGCACGCTTATGGTCCTGAGTACTATCCAGGAGGAATGCCAACCTATCCGGAAGAGTACTTTGAAGAGGAAGGCGGCGTCAGTCATCCCATTCCCACATCACAACCGGGAACGATTCAATGTGTACCAGAGCCGGGACCTTTCATGCCCTGTCAAGACCTTTTCGACTGGTGGACCCTTCGTTGTGGCGTTTGGGTTGTGTTCCTGCTGGCGATGCTCGGGAATGGGACGGTGGTGTTTGTGCTCATCTTCTCCAGATCAAAAATGGACGTGCCACGGTTTCTGGTGTGCAACTTGGCTGCTGCGGATTTCTTCATGGGAATCTACTTGGGATTTTTGGCAGTAGTAGATGCTTCAACACTCGGGGAGTTTCGCATGTACGCAATTCCTTGGCAGATGAGCGCCGGGTGCAAGCTGTCTGGATTTCTGGCAGTACTTTCATCGGAACTATCAGTTTACACCTTGGCTGTGATTACTCTGGAAAGAAACTACGCTATCACCCACGCCATGCATTTAAACAAGAGACTATCGTTAAGGCATGCCGGGTATATCATGACAATAGGATGGACCTTTGCTATAACAATGGCAATACTACCGTTGTTCGGAGTTTCAGATTACCGTGTATTCGCTGTATGTCTTCCATTTGAAGTTACAAGTGGAACCGGTAGCTTAGCCTACGTTGTATTTCTGATGTTCATCAACGGAGTAGCGTTTCTCATATTAATGGGATGCTACTTAAAAATGTACTGCGCAATCCGAGGTTCCCAAGCGTGGAATTCCAACGATTCCCGAATAGCAAAGCGAATGGCATTGCTAGTCTTCACGGACTTCATCTGTTGGTCCCCGATAGCGTTCTTCTCGCTGACAGCCGTTTTTGGGCTGCATCTCATCTCTCTAGAACAAGCCAAAGTCTTCACAGTCTTCATTCTACCTCTCAACTCCTGCTGCAACCCGTTCCTTTATGCCATTCTAACTAAACAGTTCAAGAAAGACTGCGTCCTCATCTGCAAGGCAATTGAGGAATCACGTGTAACGCGTGGCATTGGCCGCTGTCGCCACAGTTCTAACTTCAGCAACCGTCATACACCTGCCAACACAAATTCACTGGTAGAGAGATCCTCTCGTGAACTGCCGCCACTTCTACCAGGTCAAACATGTAACTGTTCAGCGAAGCTAATGGAACAGGAGAATCTCCGTCGACGTCTCCAACAGCAGAGTACATTTTCCAAAACGTGGCGCAGGTTACTGTGCAACCTAGGGCAACGTAACGATGGCCGTCGTGGAAGACGGAACGGTGATCAATATGCGTACCAAATCGCAGAAATCCAACAGAAACAGCACAAACGGGCCGGATCGGTATCGTCCAGTGAAAACTTCAGTTCATCTCGGTCCGACTCGTGGCGACACGCCCAGCATCATTGTGGAATTCCTCTGCGGTTGCTGGATCCACGGCGGAGGCACACTTCGTGGTTGATCACAAGAAAAACTTCCCAGGATTCGAATCTGTCCAGCTCGAGGAATGATTCGTCCGGATCAACCGCTACGCAGAGTACGGGAACGTGGCGAATATCACGGTCCAGTGCCAGCAATTCGGTAGTTCTGCCCGGGGTGAAAATCGATGGCGTACCCCATCCACATCATACAAGTGAGTGATTTTATTAACCCTTATAGTCTGCACTTATAACTAATGGATCACAAAAAATATCATAGGGTCGATGTACCAATAGCCGCATAGCTAAGAACAAATATTCGTATAAAATCGAAAAATAACACTAGCGTCATTATTTTTACATCATCTGAAAGCTTTTTATCTTGGTTTTGTGGGAAAAATATGAAAACTACGAAAACTCATATGTTTGTATTTATTATCGCTTGTGCCACTATAGGAATACATGTGCCTATAGTAGCACTATATCTAATTTCTGTTCCTATTATAGTAATAACCTATTAAAAGTAGCATCACGGCGTTGGCAAAATACTTATCAAAACCGTATTTTTGCAAAGCTTTTATATTTTTTCTTCAAAGTGTGGATCAAAAGCTTTCGTTTGATGTAAAAAAAGTTCGTATTTCATTAATTATTTCGTATAATAAAAAATAATTTCTCTCAGTAGTGCTACTATAGGAACAATAGGATAACTATAGGCGCAAGGAAACTCAAATTCTAAGCAAAACTAATTATTTCGATCATTTATTGAACAAAATCAAGCTGTGTATCAATGATACTTAGATAAATAGCTCCTGACCTTCATGTCAAAAAATATTTTGAAAAGATGTATAGCAAAACGGCCGTGTAAAGCCGCTAGTGCGACTATAGGGGACTGTCCACTAAGGGAACACTGACCCTAACTCCTACAATTCTGCACTGAATTTACTCGTCGACCCGATAAAAGAACCGATAACGTCTCTATTGTATTGGGGTACGATTTTTCATCTGTAAAAATAAAAAATAATAAAAATACACTTATGTTTCGGTTCTGAGGCCCAGAGTGCTTCATGTCAAACTGTATGATTTTAAGGAAAGAGCAAAGTATCACAAATTGAGGTTTTTTGACCACATATCAACACCATATCTAGGACGACGAAACTGTTTGTGCCTAAATGGTCAATATGTGATTTAAGGACTGGACTCGAAAAAAATGAGGCACACAAAAATGATCACCAAAAATCATTGTGAATCGAACACTTCTCAAATATTCAGGGATTAAATAACTACATATTAACTATGATTTGGCAAAGTTTTTTTTTAGTTTATTCCCCCACTGCTCATGGTATCTTGGGCGAGGTTTTGCCTATCTTTCTCACACAATTTCTTCCAGTTTTTCTTCAAAGCTTCATCGGTTTTTAATGTTTTCCGCTTTTCTTCAATTTCTTCTTCATTATCGCCCAAAACTTTTCGATCGGACGAAGTTCTGGTGTATTTGGCGGGATCGCCTCCTTCGGTACCACATTAACGCCCTTCGTTTCGTACCAATCCGTTACAGGCTTGGCGTAACGGCACGAAGCGAGATCCGGCCAGAACAGCTTGGGACCACGGTGAGAGCGTAGGAAGGGCGGCAAGCGCTTCTGCAAGCATTCCTTGCGATAAATCTGCCCGTTTATGGTGCCGGTTGTAACGAACGGCTTGCTGCACTGTCCGTACTCATAGATCGTCTGCCACAATAGGTAATTGTTCGCGAATTTGTCGATCTTTATCTTCCGGAACTTATCCGGAACCTCCATGCGGGACGTACCGACAAAAAACTCGAGCAGGAGATTTGTTTGGTGTCCGCCTTGATGTATGTCTCGTGCCCAAGACAAGACAGCCTGGATTGACCAGCCACTCACGGCACTGTGTTTTATTTTCTCGATTTCATGCGCTTTTTGGATAGCGTTGATTTTAGCGATATAGTTTTTTCGGAGAAGTTTCTTGGTATATTAACCTTCCGCGGATGTTAAGAAAAACAACTTAATAAGATACTGGGGTCATTATGACCCAGAAATGTATACCCCTATAAATCAGCGAAATATCAACCGAATAATGAAATTTATGCCGCATTCGAAAGATATACTCCTCAAGATTCTGATCACTACCTGGAATACCGGTTCCGGATCCAGTGGCCACCGGGAATCGGCTACGAAGGGGACCATGTTGGCCACGTGAAATTTCAGTACACTCAGTCCAGAAATCTGCAGTCATCACCAAATTGTGTAAGATGCAGGCCATATAGGAATGTACTGTCTTCAGCAAACTTGCTTCGGGGACCAAGAACTTCCACATGGGATACAATTTAGTTCAGAACTTGACCACCGCGTGGCGCTAGCGTCGATATGAACTTCCGGTAGGGGCTAATTATGCAATAACTCGAGATTGCGAGCACATAGAAGGATGCTGTCTTCGGCAAAGTTGCTCAGGAGGATAAGGACTTGCACATAAGATACAATTTAGTTCAGAACTCGACCACCGCGTGGCGCTAGCGTCGATACGAACTTCCGGTAGAGGCTAATTATGCGATAACTCGAGATTACGAGCACATAGAAGGATGCTGTCTTCGGCAAAGTTGCTCAGAAGGATTAGGACTTCCACATGAGATACAATTTAGTTCAGAACTCGACCGCTGCGTGGCGCTAGCGTCGATATGAACTTCCGGTAGGGGCTAATTATGCGATAACTCGAGATTGCGAGCACATTGAAGGATGCTGTCTTCGGCAAAGTTGCTCAGAAGGATTAGGACTTCCACATGAGATACAATTTAGTTCAGTTCTCGACCGCTGCGTGGCGCTAGCGTCGATACGAACTTCCGGTAGGGGCTAATTATGCGATAACTCGAGATTGCGAGCACATAGAAGGATGCTGTCTTCGGCAAGGTTGCTCAGGAGGATAAGGACTTGCACATAAGATACAATTTAGTTCAGAACTCGACCACCGCGTGGCGCTAGCGTCGATACGAACTTCCGGTAGAGGCTAATTATGCGATAACTCGAGATTACGAGCACATAGAAGGATGCTGTCTTCGGCAAAGTTGCTCAGAAGGATTAGGACTTCCACATGAGATACAATTTAGTTCAGAACTCGACCGCTGCGTGGCGCTAGCGTCGATATGAACTTCCGGTAGGGGCTAATTATGCGATAACTCGAGATTGCGAGCACATTGAAGGATGCTGTCTTCGGCAAAGTTGCTCAGGAGGATAAGGACTTCCACATGAGATACAATTTAGTTCAGAACTCGACCGCTGCGTGGCGCTAGCGTCGATATGAACTTCCGGTAGGGGCTAATTATGCGATAACTCGAGATTGCGAGCACATTGAAGGATGCTGTCTTCGGCAAAGTTGCTCAGAAGGATTAGGACTTCCACATGAGATACAATTTAGTTCAGTTCTCGACCGCTGCGTGGCGCTAGCGTCGATACGAACTTCCGGTAGGGGCTAATTATGCGATAACTCGAGATTGCGAGCACATAGAAGGATGCTGTCTTCGGCAAGGTTGCTCAGGAGGCTAAGGACTTGCACATAAGATACAATTTAGTTCAGAACTCGACCACCGCGTGGCGCTAGCAGCGATACGAACTTCCGGTAGAGGCTAATTATGCGATAACTCGAGATTACGAGCACATAGAAGGATGCTGTCTTCGGCAAAGTTGCTCAGAAGGATTAGGACTTCCACATGAGATACAATTTAGTTCAGAACTCGACCGCTGCGTGGCGCTAGCGTCGATATGAACTTCCGGTAGGGGCTAATTATGCGATAACTCGAGATTGCGAGCACATTGAAGGATGCTGTCTTCGGCAAAGTTGCTCAGAAGGATTAGGACTTCCACATGAGATACAATTTAGTTCAGTTCTCGACCGCTGCGTGGCGCTAGCGTCGATACGAACTTCCGGTAGGGGCTAATTATGCGATAACTCGAGATTGCGAGCACATAGAAGGATGCTGTCTTCGGCAAGGTTGCTCAGGAGGATAAGGACTTGCACATAAGATACAATTTAGTTCAGAACTCGACCACCGCGTGGCGCTAGCGTCGATACGAACTTCCGGTAGAGGCTAATTATGCGATAACTCGAGATTACGAGCACATAGAAGGATGCTGTCTTCGGCAAAGTTGCTCAGAAGGATTAGGACTTCCACATGAGATACAATTTAGTTCAGAACTCGACCGCTGCGTGGCGCTAGCGTCGATATGAACTTCCGGTAGGGGCTAATTATGCGATAACTCGAGATTGCGAGCACATTGAAGGATGCTGTCTTCGGCAAAGTTGCTCAGGAGGATAAGGACTTCCACATGAGATACAATTTAGTTCAGAACTCGACCGCTGCGTGGCGCTAGCGTCGATATGAACTTCCGGTAGGGGCTAATTATGCGATAACTCGAGATTGCGAGCACATTGAAGGATGCTGTCTTCGGCAAAGTTGCTCAGAAGGATTAGGACTTCCACATGAGATACAATTTAGTTCAGTTCTCGACCGCTGCGTGGCGCTAGCGTCGATACGAACTTCCGGTAGGGGCTAATTATGCGATAACTCGAGATTGCGAGCACATAGAAGGATGCTGTCTTCGGCAAGGTTGCTCAGGAGGCTAAGGACTTGCACATAAGATACAATTTAGTTCAGAACTCGACCACCGCGTGGCGCTAGCAGCGATACGAACTTCCGGTAGAGGCTAATTATGCGATAACTCGAGATTACGAGCACATAGAAGGATGCTGTCTTCGGCAAAGTTGCTCAGAAGGATTAGGACTTCCACATGAGATACAATTTAGTTCAGAACTCGACCGCTGCGTGGCGCTAGCGTCGATATGAACTTCCGGTAGGGGCTAATTATGCGATAACTCGAGATTACGAGCACATAGAAGGATGCTGTCTTCGGCAAAGTTGCTCAGAAGGATTAGGACTTCCACATGAGATACAATTTAGTTCAGTTCTCGACCGCTGCGTGGCGCTAGCGTCGATACGAACTTCCGGTAGGGGCTAATTATGCGATAACTCGAGATTGCGAGCACATAGAAGGATGCTGTCTTCGGCAAAGTTGCTCAGGAGGATAAGGACTTGCACATGAGATACAATTTAGTTCAGAACTCGACCACCGCGTGGCGCTAGCGTCGATACGAACTTCCGGTAGGGGCTAATTATGCGATAACTCGAGATTACGAGCACATAGAAGGATGCTGTCTTCGGCAAAGTTGCTCAGAAGGATTAGGACTTCCACATGAGATACAATTTAGTTCAGTTCTCGACCGCTGCGTGGCGCTAGCGTCGATACGAACTTCCGGTAGGGGCTAATTATGCGATAACTCGAGATTGCGAGCACATAGAAGGATGCTGTCTTCGGCAAAGTTGCTCAGAAGGATTAGGACTTCCACATGAGATACAATTTAGTTCAGTTCTCGACCGCTGCGTGGCGCTAGCGTCGATACGAACTTCCGGTAGGGGCTAATTATGCGATAACTCGAGATTGCGAGCACATAGAAGGATGCTGTCTTCGGCAAGGTTGCTCAGGAGGATAAGGACTTGCACATAAGATACAATTTAGTTCAGAACTCGACCACCGCGTGGCGCTAGCGTCGATACGAACTTCCGGTAGAGGCTAATTATGCGATAACTCGAGATTACGAGCACATAGAAGGATGCTGTCTTCGGCAAAGTTGCTCAGAAGGATTAGGACTTCCACATGAGATTCAATTTAGTTCAGTTCTCGACCGCTGCGTGGCGCTAGCGTCGATACGAACTTCCGGTAGGGGCTAATTATGCGATAACTCGAGATTGCGAGCACATAGAAGGATGCTGTCTTCGGCAAAGTTGCTCAGAAGGATTAGGACTTCCACATGAGATACAATTTAGTTCAGTTCTCGACCGCTGCGTGGCGCTAGCGTCGATACGAACTTCCGGTAGGGGCTAATTATGCGATAACTCGAGATTGCGAGCACATAGAAGGATGCTGTCTTCGGCAAGGTTGCTCAGGAGGATAAGGACTTGCACATGAGATACAATTTAGTTCAGAACTCGACCACCGCGTGGCGCTAGCGTCGATACGAACTTCCGGTAGGGGCTAATTATGCGATAACTCGAGATTACGAGCACATAGAAGGATGCTGTCTTCGGCAAAGTTGCTCAGAAGGATTAGGACTTCCACATGAGATACAATTTAGTTCAGTTCTCGACCGCTGCGTGGCGCTAGCGTCGATACGAACTTCCGGTAGGGGCTAATTATGCGATAACTCGAGATTGCGAGCACATAGAAGGATGCTGTCTTCGGCAAAGTTGCTCAGAAGGATTAGGACTTCCACATGAGATACAATTTAGTTCAGTTCTCGACCGCTGCGTGGCGCTAGCGTCGATACGAACTTCCGGTAGGGGCTAATTATGCGATAACTCGAGATTGCGAGCACATAGAAGGATGCTGTCTTCGGCAAAGTTGCTCAGAAGGATTAGGACTTCCACATGAGATACAATTTAGTTCAGTTCTCGACCGCTGCGTGGCGCTAGCGTCGATACGAACTTCCGGTAGGGGCTAATTATGCGATAACTCGAGATTGCGAGCACATAGAAGGATGCTGTCTTCGGCAAGGTTGCTCAGGAGGATAAGGACTTGCACATAAGATACAATTTAGTTCAGAACTCGACCACCGCGTGGCGCTAGCGTCGATACGAACTTCCGGTAGAGGCTAATTATGCGATAACTCGAGATTACGAGCACATAGAAGGATGCTGTCTTCGGCAAAGTTGCTCAGAAGGATTAGGACTTCCACATGAGATACAATTTAGTTCAGAACTCGACCGCTGCGTGGCGCTAGCGTCGATATGAACTTCCGGTAGGGGCTAATTATGCGATAACTCGAGATTGCGAGCACATTGAAGGATGCTGTCTTCGGCAAAGTTGCTCAGGAGGATAAGGACATCCACATGAGATACAATTTAGTTCAGAACTCGACCGCTGCGTGGCGCTAGCGTCGATATGAACTTCCGGTAGGGGCTAATTATGCGATAACTCGAGATTGCGAGCACATTGAAGGATGCTGTCTTCAGCAAAGTTGCTCAGAAGGATTAGGACTTCCACATGAGATACAATTTAGTTCAGTTCTCGACCGCTGCGTGGCGCTAGCGTCGATACGAACTTCCGGTAGGGGCTAATTATGCGATAACTCGAGATTGCGAGCACATAGAAGGATGCTGTCTTCGGCAAGGTTGCTCAGGAGGATAAGGACTTGCACATAAGATACAATTTAGTTCAGAACTCGACCACCGCGTGGCGCTAGCGTCGATACGAACTTCCGGTAGAGGCTAATTATGCGATAACTCGAGATTACGAGCACATAGAAGGATGCTGTCTTCGGCAAAGTTGCTCAGAAGGATTAGGACTTCCACATGAGATACAATTTAGTTCAGAACTCGACCGCTGCGTGGCGCTAGCGTCGATATGAACTTCCGGTAGGGGCTAATTATGCGATAACTCGAGATTGCGAGCACATTGAAGGATGCTGTCTTCGGCAAAGTTGCTCAGAAGGATTAGGACTTCCACATGAGATACAATTTAGTTCAGTTCTCGACCGCTGCGTGGCGCTAGCGTCGATACGAACTTCCGGTAGGGGCTAATTATGCGATAACTCGAGATTGCGAGCACATAGAAGGATGCTGTCTTCGGCAAGGTTGCTCAGTAGGATAAGGACTTGCACATAAGATACAATTTAGTTCAGAACTCGACCACCGCGTGGCGCTAGCGTCGATACGAACTTCCGGTAGAGGCTAATTATGCGATAACTCGAGATTGCGAGCACATAGAAGGATGCTGTCTTCGGCAAAGTTGCTCAGAAGGATTAGGACTTCCACATGAGATACAATTTAGTTCAGAACTCGACCGCTGCGTGGCGCTAGCGTCGATATGAACTTCCGGTAGGGGCTAATTATGCGATAACTCGAGATTGCGAGCACATAGAAGGATGCTGTCTTCGGCAAGGTTGCTCAGGAGGATAAGGACTTGCACATAAGATACAATTTAGTTCAGAACTCGACCACCGCGTGGCGCTAGCGTCGATACGAACTTCCGGTAGAGGCTAATTATGCGATAACTCGAGATTACGAGCACATAGAAGGATGCTGTCTTCAGCAAAGTTGCTCAGGAGGATAAGAACTTCCACATGAGATACAATTTAGTTCAGAACTCAACCACCGCGTGGCGCTAGCGTCGACATGAACTTCCGGTAGGGGCTAATTATGCGATAACTCGAGATTGCGAGCACATAGAAGGATGCTGTCTTCGACAAAGTTGCTCAGGAGGATAAGGACTTCCACATAAGATACAATTTAGTTCAGAACTCGACCACCGCGTGGCGCTAGCATCGATATGAACTTCCGGTAGGAGCTAATTATGCGATAACTCGAGATTGCGAGCACATAGAAGGATGCAATCTTCAGCAAAGTTGCTCAGGAGGATAAGAACTTCCACATGAGATACAATTTAGTTCAGAACTCGACCACTGCGTGGCGCTAGCGTCGATATGAGCTTCCGGTAGGGGCTAATTATGCGATAACTCGAGATTGCGAGCACATAGAAGGATGCTGTCTTCGGCAAAGTTGCTCAGAAGGTTAAGCATTTCCACATAAGATACAATTTAGTTCAGAACTCGACCACCGCGTGGCGCTAGCGTCGATTGGGACTTTCGGTAGAGGCTAATTATGCGATAACACAAGATTGCGAACACGTAGAAGGATGCTGTCTTCGGCAAGGTTGCTCAGGAGGATAAGGACTTCCTCATGAGATACAATTTAGTTCAGAACTCGACTACCGCGTGGCGCTAGCGTCGATATGAACTTCCGGTAGGGGCTGATTATGCGATAACTCGAGATTGCGAACACATAGAAGGATGCTGTCTTCGGCAAGGTTGCTCAGGAGGATAAGGACTTCCTTATGAGATACAATTTAGTTCAGAACTCGACCACCGCGTGGCGCTAGCGTCGATATAAACTTCCGGTAGAAATTACACAGATATTGTCCGTGCATCAGAATTATAGTCCCTACTTCTTCAAACTAGAGAATCAAATGAATGAAGAATTATGAAACAAATTGTTCAATTCGACTTCATTTGGTTCCTTGTCTCGATCATTGTCAGATCATTCTCGGCAACTGAGAAAACCGAGACTTGTCACTTTCAACAAGGTTTAAAATGTAATAAGGACTAATAAGTGTTCCTTTCATTACTCGAACATCCTGTTTTCTTCGTTTGAAGCAGTCAGGACTAGGGTTCATTGGTATATCTTTTCTCCATAACGCACCACGAAAATGTGACGTACCCGCGTTATGGGTCATTTAGAAGGATGCTGTCTTCCACAAAGTTGCTCAGGAGGATAAGGACTTCCACATTGGTTATAATTTAGTTAAGAACTTGACTACCGCGTAGCGCTGGCGTAAGTATGAACTTCCGGTAAGGGCTAGTTATGCGATTACTGGAGATTGCGTGCATATAGAAGGATGCTGTCTTTGGCAAAGTTGCCCAAGAGGATATTTTTTTGTCTCTTATAATGAGATTTTTAACCCATAGCAAGTTTATCTCAAGACCAACGGCTTTGAGATCAAAAGTGACCATCAAGGGTATGTGATTCCTGGTCTTCAGCGTGAGAGGTTTGTGAACCAACCACAATATTAGGGTCCGTCTCACAAAAGAATAAGGTATTTCAGTTTAGAATTCGACCACCCGGTGGATTTGACGTCGATTTGTATTTCCGATAGAGGTTAATTATTAGAGGGCGGTTCCACATTTTTTGAGCTCAAACACGACCCGTACCCAACTTACTTAATTTTTTTAAGCCCGGACCCGACCCGTACTCAGACCTGACCCGAACCTGAAAAAAAAATCCACTGTTCAAATCCGAATCTGACTCGAAACCTAAACATTTTTTGTAAGAAAAGACCGAGTTTTAAAAATAGATAAATTCATCGTTTCTGATACATAAGGAAGCTTTCCGATTGTTACTCTTATCATAACTCTTACCAAAGTCCACCTTAATCCGAATTTTTACAAGCCCGATTCCGACATACTCGAAAAAAAATTTCTAGCCTTCAAATCCAACCCGAACCATTCGAGTTTGGGTTTGAAAACCCGAGACCCGACTTATAGAAGGATGCTGTCTGCGGTAAAATTGTTCGAGAGAATAAGGAATTAGTCATGAACATACGTTCAAAATTTAACCAGCATTTGGTGCTGGCGTCTATATGTATTTCCAGAAGGAACTCTTTTTTGAAGGTTTTATCTTCGGCAAAGTTGTTCAGTTTTTTTTTAATTCTGCGTAGTAAATTCCTTGTGACACTCGTCATTATATTGCTCGACATGAAATATATGTTACGATATAAACTACAGTTGACTCTCCATAACTCGATATTCAAGGGATCATCGACTTATAGAATTATCGAATAATAGAATATACCATCACAAAATCGAAGGAACAAATTTCTGTATTTCCAATATTTTTATTATCATTTTTGTAAGAAAGCAATATTATTTTGTTGATATTTCTTTACAAACTATTATTTGAAAACATTATTCGAAGTGCTAAAAAAATCACGTTATTTTTACTGACAATAGTTTTTATCATTTTCATGTTATTACAACTTGTAAGTATTTATTCACCTTCAAACAAAAATTAGATCACGTTTCCCCAAAAAATAAAAAAAAAGAAGAGAGAAATTCACATCTCACGTAACATCAACTTGTGGAGATATCGAATTACAGAAGTATCGACTTATGGAAAGCACAATGTATGGAAATTTGAAGGAACTGGAAAATCCGTCTAGTTATATAGTATATCGGGTTATAGAATATCGAGTTGTGGAGAGTCGATTGTATATAATATAAAATGAGCTCTATCATATGATATGAACTATATTGTAGTCACTTCTAAAATTCCAACAAGAGTTCAGATACAGATAACGTCATGAAGATGCAAAAAAAAAATTACTTCTAGTTTTTTTAGAAGTTGTTGCAGTATATGTGCACTTTAGTTTTTAATTGGATCCGGAGGAATCTTATGACTTTATACCAGTATTTCCTTCTGGATTTCCTCCAAAAAGTTATCTGGATCTCAAGTCGTAGTTCACATCGGAGGTATTCAAAGGATAAAGTCCAGTAACCTTAAATGATGTGTATGATGGATTCAACAGTTATTTACCGAGAGCTCATCCGATGGAATACAAACCCATGCCCTTCTGTCCTCATCCTCTCGAAATATCTCCAGAGACTCCCTCAGAGATTTCTCCGGGAAATCTTTGGAAGATTCCTCCAAGGATTTTACCAGAAAATAATCCAAGCTATTCTTTACCTTAAGGTCTACAATGATTTCCTCTGGGGTTCCCTAGGACTTTTGCCAGAGATTCTTTCAGGAAGAACTTTTGTTCGCCATGCATGGAATATCTTCCTCCAGGGAGTTGACATCGAACTTTTGCAAGGATTCCTACAAGAAAAAATATGTGTAAGGATTTCTTTAGAGATTTTGCAAAGGTTTCCAGCAGAAATGTCATTACTGATTCCTTCATGGATTCCTCCAGAAAAATCTTTATTGGGATTCTTTCAGGATTTTTTCCAAGGATTCCTCCAGGATTCGTTTCAGGAATACTTCGAAATTTCTCCAGGGATTTTTTAAGTTATTTCTTCTGGTATTCCTCTATAAAATTTTCCACAGACTTTTGCAAGGATTCCTCCAGGAAAGTGTCTACAAGGATTCTTGCACAGATATCCTCAAGGCAATCTCCAGGAATTCCTCTTGGAGAAACACTTAAAACAATTTCTTCAAAGATTACTAAAGATGTTTCTCTAGTGATATCTTCAGAATTTCTTTTGAGGATTCCTCCACCGATACGTACAAAGATTTCCCCAAGCAGTTCTCTCGAGATTCGTTCAGAAATTATTCCGGGATTCCTCCAGGGATGATCTACGAGAAAATTCTACAAGGATTCCACAAGGAATTTCTGCAGGTGTTCTGAAACTCACGAAGTCCTCAAGGAAATTCCATGAAACGCCTCAAGAATTTCTCAAGATAATCTTCCAGGGATTTCCCAAGAATTTCTCCAGGGATTCGTACTGGGTCTCCAATAATACTCCATGGATTCCCCCAAGAGTTCTTCTTGAAATTTCTCTAGAGATTCTCCCATTAATTCCTGCTAGAATATTATCAGAACTTATGCTAAAATTTCTCCATGGTTTTCATTAAAAAAATCTCTACATATCCTTTTATAAAATCTCCATAATTTTTTTTTTTTTTTTTTGAAAATGTATTCATGCATTTGTTTAGCTATTTCTCCTTAGATGTTTCGAGAATTTTTCCATTTAAATATTCCTATAAGGATTTATCCAACAAAAATCTACAAAGGTTTTTTTCCAGCAAAAACGCAGATGAACCAGCCTAGGGCTGAAAATCTCCTTAATAAAGCTTTAATAATAATTTCCAGCAAAAAATCTACAAAGGTTTTTCCAGGGATTTCTCTAGCGATTCCACCAGCAAAATTTCAACATCGATTCTTCCTGGGATACCTCCAAGGATTCATCAGTGATTCCTCCAAAGATGTCTCCAAGAGTCCTTCATGGATGCCTACACTGCCCATAACTGCATAACAGTCACATTCGACATTTTTGACAAATTGGAGTTAATACCATGGAGAGTCATCAAATGATAAATACTTTCGACCAACTTACTGAAATCTGTGGGATTGTTCTAGAAAATTTGAAAAAAAAATACCAAGTTGTTTTGTCACATTGGTAATTATACCGCATAACAGTAACATTGAGATTATAAATGAGCCTCGTAATGTAACAGCAATGAAATTTCTACCAGAATTATTTTCTGACTATTCACCTAGTATGCGATATGAGTCGTACAAAATATCAGCATCAAATAAGCACTTTTGAGTTCTTGGTAATTTTTAGAAATTTCAGTTTCCCCCCATACTGCTATGAAAAGTACACTTGGTATTCCATTTACTCAATGCCTACTTTTGTCGAATGTTACAAATATGCAGTTATGGGCAGTACAGGAGTCTATTCAAAGACTCCTACAGAGATGTCTCTAGGCAAATCTTTACAGGAATTCCTGCAGAGATTTCTCCAGCTTTTTCTTCAGGAATTTCTCCAAGGATCGCTTCAGAAAAATTTCTACATGGTTTGCTGTAGATATCGTTTCAGGAATGAACTGGTAGAGATTTGACTGTATATATAAATGAAATATGAGTTTCGTCTACGCAGTCTTCATTATAAATAGAACGTTGAAAAAAATAAAGACTGCGTAACTGAAAAGCATATATGATTTTTCGGGGATTTTTGTAAGGAATTCCTCCAGAGCTTTCCTCGAGAATCTCTTCTTGGGCTCTTGCAAAAATTTCTCCAGCGATCCCTATAAGAACTCATTAAATAATTTCTTGTAAAATCCCCAATTGAATGGTAGAATCTCTGGGATAATTCGTTATAGAATTCCTGGAGCGATCCCTGGAGGAAATTTTAGGAATAAATCCTAGAGGAATCTTCAGAGGACTACCAGTGGAATGTCTGGAGAATTCACTGTGGAAATATTTTAAGTAATCCTTAGAGAAACCTCTGACATTCTGCAAAAATCTCTGTAGAGATCTTCTTGAAGGAATCCTTAGGGGAATCTCTTATTTTTTATTAGAGGAATGTCAGGAGAAATCGCTTGAAGAATTTTTGGAAGAATCGCTGGAGAAGTGCTTGAAGTAATCTATGCAATAATTCCTGGAAAAGTTCCCTGAGGATGGATTGATTCCCAGAAAAATCTATCAGGAGTGAATTCTTCAGAGTTTTTGCAATTCCCTCACATGTCTTTTTTTTTATTGAATTCTTCTACGATCTGATATAAAAATTGTTTTCGGTATTTCTCAAGTTATTATTTTTGGATTTGACGGAATAATAGTCTGATTTTTTTTTCTAATGGATAATTTTGAATTTTCTCAAGAGGATTTTTTTAAAACACTTCAGAGTACTTTTTGATAATGCGTCCCAATGAAGCTATTTCTGGGATTCCTCCAGCTGTTCTTTCTAGTTTTAGTCCATAAAATATTTCCAACATTCGTTCGAGTTAATGTATGAATTCCTCCACGGTCATTTATTCAATTGTTCCAGAAATCTACTGAAGGTCTCCTCGAAGTTCTACATGAGTCTAATTTGATTCTTCTAATACTTTATTATGGAATTCTACGAGAAATTTGGATTTTTGGGATTTTTTCATTGGTGTTTGCGAAATCGCTTAATTTTTTTTTTTTACAAATCTTTTTTCAAGATAATCTGACGAAGTTTTTTGAGTTCTTCCTATTGTTTTAATACAAAACCTTTAAGCAAATTCTTGTACGCAAGATTTGTTGAAATTTCTGCAGAAGCTGATTCTAAAGAAATGTCCAGAAGTTAACGAAGAAGAATGTTTTATGTTGTCGTTACTATACTGTTAATTATTTTTACTTACGCAAAACTAATTGATTCTGAATCAAATCAACTACTTCAGCACTAAATTTTACGTTAAATCAAATTCACACACTCTATTGATTTTACAGTGATACCTTCATGAGTCGATGTTCCATGACTCGATATCGACTCATGGAATCATAGTAAAAACAAACTTGCATGGTCCCTAGAAGCAGCTATCCAAAGGAATGCTGTTCCATGACTCGATATTTCCATGAGTCGATGGTCCCTTCAATATCAACTCATGGAGGTTTCACTGTACTATAAACTTTATTTATCTCAATAATAATATTGAAAATTATCACTATCCGAACACATTCACATCTTTATACTTCAAGTCATGCTCGCAAATCTACTTACTCTAACTTGCGAAGAATAGTGTAGGTGATAATCACAACTCAAGCAGAGGATTACGTTCAAATTGAAGTTTATGACGTGCACTTTTTTAAGTAGGGGTAAAAAAATGTAGGAAGTTTCTTATGAAATGTGCTCAAGAGTTTCTTTCGGAATTCTATTTCTTATTTCTTCTAGGGATACGCCCAGAATTTTTTTCAGGGACATCCTTATAAATTATCTCCTAGGAGAGACACCCCTAGTACTCCTCAAGGCGTAAGTTTGTCAATTTATTTATTTATCCAATGATTTTAAAAATTTCTCCTTAAACTACTGTTTAGGTCTTTTTGGAATTTCTAACGAATTGCTTTCAGCAATTTGTTTATTTGTTTTCATTTAAAATTAGCCACGTGGTAGTCGAGTTCTAAACCAAATTGTTTCTTATGTGGAAGTCCTCATCCTTCTGAGCAACTTTGCCGACGACAGCATCCTTCTATGTGCTCGCAATCTCATGTTATCGCATAATTAGCCCTTACCGAAAGTCCATATCGAAGCTAGCGCCACGCGGTGGTCGAGTTCTGAACTAAATTGTATCTTATGTGGAAGTCCTTATCCTCCTGAGCAACTTTGCTGAAGACTGCATCTTTCTATGTGTTCGCATTCTTGTATTATCGCACAATTAGCCCCTACCGGAAGGCCTTATCAACGTTAGCGACACGCAGTGGTCGAGTTCTGAACGAAATTGTATTTCATGTGGAAGTTCTTATCCTCCTGAGCAATTTTGCTGAAGACAGCATCCTTCTATGTGTTCGCAATCTCGGGTTATCGCATAATTAGTCTCTACCGGAACTTCGTATCGAGGCTAGCGCCACGCGGTGGTCGAGTTCTGAACTAAATTGTATCTCATGTGGAAGTCCTTATCCTCCTGAGCAACTTTGCCGAAGACAGCATCCTTCTATGTGTTCGCAATCTCGAGTTTTCGCATAATTAGCTCCTACCGGAAGTTTATATCGACGCTAGCGCAACGCAGCGGTCGAGTTCTGAACTAAATTGTATCTCATGTGGAAGTTCTTATCCTCCTGAGCAACTTTGCCGAAGACTGCATCCTTCTATGTGCTCGCAATCTCGAGTTATCGCATAATTAGTACCTACCGGAAGTTCGTATCGACGCTAGCGCAACGCAGCGGTCGAGTTCTGAACTAAATTGTATCTTATGTGGAAGTCAATATCCTTCTGAGTAACTTTGCCGAAGACAGCATCCTTCTATGTGCTCGCAATCTCGAGTTATCGCATAATTAGCTCCTACCGGAAGATTATATCGACGCTAGCGCCACGCAGCGGTCGAGTTCTGAACTAAATTGTATTTCATGTAGAAGTTCTTATCCTCCTGAGCAACTTTGCCGAAGACAGCATCCTTCTATGTGTTCGCAATCTCGAGTTATCGCATGATTAGCCTCTACCGGAAGCTCGTATCGACGCTAGCGCCACGCGGGGGTTGAGTTCTGAACTAAATTGTATCTTATGTGGAAGTCCTTATCCTCCTGAGCAACTTTGCCGAAGACAGCATCCTTCTATGTGCTCGCAATCTCGAGTTATCGCATAATTAGCCTCTACCGGAAGTTCGTATCGACGCTAGCGCCACGCGGTGGTCGAGTTCTGAACTAAATTGTATCTTATGTGGAAGTCCTTATCCTCCTGAGCAACTTTGCCGAAGACAGCATCCTTCTATGTGCTCGCAATCTCGAGTTATCGCATAATTAGCCCTTACCGGAAGTTCGTATCGACGCTAGCGCCACGCGGTGGTCGAGTTCTAAACTAAATTGTATCTTATGTGGAAGTCCTTATCCTCCTGAGCAACTTTGCCGAAGACAGCATCCTTCTATGTGCTCGCAATCTCGAGTTATCGCATAATTAGCCTCTACCGGAAGTTCGTATCGACGCTAGCGCCACGCGGTGGTCGAGTTCTGAACTAAATTGTATCTTATGTGGAAGTCCTTATCCTCCTGAGCAACTTTGCCGAAGACAGCATCCTTCTATGTGCTCGCAATCTCGAGTTATCGCATAATTAGCCCTTACCGGAAGTTCGTATCGACGCTAACGCCACGCGGTGGTCGAGTTCTAAACTAAATTGTATCTCATGTGGAAGTCCTTATCCTCCTGAACAACTATGCCGTCTCCTGAGCAACTTTGCCGAAGACTGCATCCTTCTATGTGCTCGCAATCTCGAGTTATCGCATAATTAGTACCTACCGGAAGTTCGTATCGACGCTAGCGCAACGCAGCGGTCGAGTTCTGAACTAAATTGTATCTTATGTGGAAGTCAATATCCTTCTGAGTAACTTTGCCGAAGACAGCATCCTTCTATGTGCTCGCAATCTCGAGTTATCGCATAATTAGCTCCTACCGGAAGATTATATCGACGCTAGCGCCACGCAGCGGTCGAGTTCTGAACTAAATTGTATTTCATGTAGAAGTTCTTATCCTCCTGAGCAACTTTGCCGAAGACAGCATCTTTCTATGTGCTCGCAATCTCGAGTTATCGCATAATTAGCCTCTACCGGAAGTTCGTATCGACGCTAGCGCCACGCGGTGGTCGAGTTCTGAACTAAATTGTATCTTATGTGGAAATCCTTATACTCCTGAGTAACTTTGCCGAAGACAGCATCCTTCTATGTGTTCGCAATCTCGAGTTATCGCATAATTAGCCTCTACCGGAAGTTCGTATCGACGCTAGCGCCACGCGGTGGTCGAGTTCTGAACTAAATTGTATCTTATGTGGAAGTCCTTATCCTCCTGAGCAACTTTGCCGAAGACAGCATCCTTCTATGTGCTCGCAATCTCGAGTTATCGCATAATTAGCCTCTACCGGAAGTTCGTATCGACGCTAGCGCCACGCGGTGGTCGAGTTCTGAACTAAATTGTATCTTATGTGGAAGTCCTTATCCTCCTGAGCAACTTTGCCGAAGACAGCATCCTTCTATGTGCTCGCAATCTCGAGTTATCGCATAATTAGCCTCTACCGGAAGTTCGTATCGACGCTAGCGCCACGCGGTGGTCGAGTTCTGAACTAAATTGTATCTTATGTGCAAGTCCTTATCCTCCTGAGCAACCTTGCCGAAGACAGCATCCTTCTATGTGCTCGCAATCTCGAGTTATCGCATAATTAGCCCTTACCGGAAGTTCGTATCGACGCTAGCGCCACGCGGTGGTCGAGTTCTAAACTAAATTGTATCTCATGTGGAAGTCCTAATCCTTCTGAGCAACTTTGCCGAAGACAGCATCCTTCTATGTGCTCGTAATCTCGAGTTATCGCATAATTAGCCTCTACCGGAAGTTCGTATCGACGCTAACGCCACGCGGTGGTCGAGTTCTGAATTAAATTGTATCTTATGTGGAAGTCCTTATCCTCCTGAGCAACTTTGCCGAAGACAGCATCCTTCTATGTGCTCGCAATCTCGAGTTATCGCATAATTAGCCCCTACCGGAAGTTCGTATCGACGCTAGCGCCACGCAGCGGTCGAGTTCTGAACTAAATTGTATCTCATGTGGAAGTCCTAATCCTTCTGAGCAACTTTGCCGAAGACAGCATCCTTCTATGTGCTCGTAATCTCGAGTTATCGCATAATTAGCCCCTACCGGAAGTTCATATCGACGCTAGCGCCACGCGGTGGTCAAGTTCTGAACTAAATTGTATCCCATGTGGAAGTTCTTGGTCCCCGAAGCAAGTTTGCTGAAGACAGTACATTCCTATATGGCCTGCATCTTATACAATTTGGTGATGACTGCAGATTTCTGGACTGAGTGTACTGAAATTTCACGTGGCCAACATGGTCCCCTTCGTAGCCGATTCCCGGTGGCCACTGGATCCGGAACTGGTATTCCAGGTAGTGATCAGAATCTTGAGGAGTATATCTTTCGAATGCGGCATAAATTTCATTATTCGGTTGATATTTCGCTGATTTATAGGGGTATACATTTCTGGGTCATAATGACCCCAGTATCTTATTAAGTTGTTTTTTTGTGGCGCCATCTTAGAATCACCTTAAGAAAAAAATTTTTTGGTCTTGCGCTTCGTTTCCACAAAATATTAAAAGTCAGGGAATTTCAGAAAGATCCGTTTGATATCAACAGAGATATTGCAGGTTGAAATTCGATTTTGGGTCATTATGACCCCAGTATCTAACTAAGGTTAAGGCGCAACTTTTGACGAAAAAGTTTTGGTGATCAATCCACCTAGCAGTGCACAGTGGTCAAGAAATCAGTTTTACGCGGAAAGATGCATTTTGAGCTTTAGAATGGAACATTAGACAAAAACGGTCTTCTACAAAGTTGTTTGTATTAGTAAGGCCGTTTGGTAAGGTGTTTGGTGTTATTGAAAAATAGGGTGGACCACATTTTCATAGAAATTGTGTAACTAACTTTCTTATTTGTAGAAATTTTATTATGCATGCTTCAGCAAAGTTGTAGACCATTCAATTTCAAGCAACTTTGCCAAAAAAATTTTTTTGTATCTTTTAAATTGACCGATTTAGAGCTTTTTTCCTACGGCGACATAGGGTGGTCCGAACAAAACTGGTTTTCTGGCTCTAGAGTTTTCAATTCAAATTTCTCATCAAAGTAGTCTATGAAACACTTTTAGAGCTTTGAAAAATGCGTAATTTGGTGAATAAAGAAACTCTCTATTTTCTTCCGTTTGTGAGTTATTGTTGTTTAACTCTCAAAAACATGCCTATTTTGATGGAGAATATCTCTGATTGGGGAAAACATAAAAAATATCTTTTGACGGCATTCAAAAGACAACATAAAATTGTATATTATATCAAAAAATTACAGATGTGTTATTTTTGTAACTCTAATAAAATGCCCTGAAAAATAAAGGATTTTAAGCAGAAAAACTTTAATAACTTTCGAACTAAGATAGATATCATCAATATACTTGCATAAAAATTTGCGTTTTGTTGAGTTCTTAAAGTCGTTCATAGTCGTGGGCTTCGTGGCCTTGCGGTTAGCGGCGTCAGTCGTCTAGGCGTATTGTGCCACGGGGTGTGGGTTCGATTCCCGCTCCAGTCGGTGAAAACTTTTCGTCAAACGAAAAATTCATCGCTGGGCTACTGGGTGTTTCGTGTTGTCCGTTGCCTAATGTTAGTGATCGTTCAGTCTGTGCAGCCTACGTGCTGAAGACGGTGTAAATTGCCTTTTTTTGTCTTTTAAAATGTGGTCCACCCTATTTTTCAATAACACCAAACAAAGGGCCTTACTAATTCAAACAACTTTGTAGAAGATCGTTTTTGTCTAATGTTTCATTCTAATGCTCAAAATGCATCTTTCCGCGTAAAACTAATTTCTAGACCATAGTGCAGTGAGATAGAAAAACTATTTTTTCAAAACATTTAGATAGACATATGGTGACTTCGGCAAAGTTGTAGAATTGGCAATTTGAAACAACTTTGTCGAAAACACGATTTTTCTATCTCTTATACTTGTTGAGATATATGCCGTTGTATGTGAATGGCCCCTAAAAATCATACTTTTTATCATAACTTTTTTCCAAGATTTTTTAACATTTTTTGTGTTTTCTACAAAGTTGTTTGTCATAAAAAAACCCGTGTTTTTGCTTAACATATCATCACCCTATCTTTTGGAGTAACAAAGTTATTCATGGATTGGAACCTAAAATGTTTAATGAAATCTTGTTTTTATTTAATGACACGAAAGAACATGTTACTGCAACTATTTTAGCATTTTTTCCCGCTCAAATAACGGCTTCATCATATTTAAACTTTTATTTTAAAATTGGGTCCGTAAACGAACCTTGACACTTTTGATCATGTTTGACGTTCGCTTAATCGACAAAAACACCACAGGGCTTTTAGTTTTAACACTGGGGTTGTTCCTATCTGACATTTCGGAAGGGACACGGAAAGCAAAATACACCCAAAATTTGAGTTTAAGCTGAGGATTTTGGCAAAATCTAAAAAAATGTGTTTTGGACACAAACAAAAGAAAAACATTTAAAAATTGAGTTAACATGTGTTTTTGGCCTAAACTTAAGCGTTTGGCATTAAAATTGGGACAGGTCTTTAGGACCCTATTACTCTTTTTTCAAGGGGTAGTTTAGGCCTCTATAACTGGCTTCGTCGTAAAAGGGTGCAGACAACTCTTACAAATCATGAAAGTACCCTATCTCCCTTTTCGGCATTTGATAAAAACTTTTGTCTATTAGCGTCTTTGCCTGGGTTTTTACGATCAAATAAGGCTGATACAAATATTAATTTTCTTTTATGTCACCCCCCCCCTTCAAAAATCCGAAAATTTTGAAGGGGAGAAAAAAAAAGATTCATCAATTTTTTGGCATCAGTTGGGATTTTTTAATTTTCGAAGTAAAACACAGGTAAAATGATGGTCCAGAGGACGATTGAAAAAAGTTGAACAACTATCGTTCAAAATAAAAATTCGAAAAAATAACTTTTTTTCTATTTTTATTTTTTTGTTCCTTATTTATTTTTATCCCCCCCCCTCGTACCTTTCAAGTGGTCTCGGACATAAAAGAAAATTAATATTTGTATCAGCCTAAATAAGCCTTATTAATACGAATTCGATTGATAATTCTTTTACTTCAAGTGATAGAGAGGTACAATGTTCAGCAAAAACACGCGTTTTAAGATGTTCAATAACTTTGTAGAAGACGCTTCATTCGAAGAATTGACCTTGTTGGATACGTCTCGGGTAGAAAGATTCGGGTTATTCTTAAACTACAGGTAGAATGGTGGATTGCATGCCTTTTGCTGATCCATCTGTTCATCTGACCAGGATAATCGATCATCACGCCCATTCTTCTTGTTTTGAATGCATCTTGAAAACTACTTAGGGGCGGTCCATTAATTATGTAAGGGTTCATGGGGGTAGGGGGGGGGGGGGTCTGAGATTTCTTACGCGCCATACAATTTATTATAAATTTTCATACAAAAAATCTTACCATGGGGGGAGGGGGGGTTGAAAAACACCGAAAATTGTCTTACGTAATTAATGGATCGCCCCTTAACAGATCGCGATAAAATTTTGCACATATAAGCATAACACTCTTAACAAGTATTACCCAAAATTTAATTATTTTTTACCCACGTGATGAAAAGCTACACCCAAAACCAAGTGTCGCATTTTTTTCCGAGTCCAATCTTTATTGTATTTTTGGGAAAGTTTTTCTATACTTTACAGATATTAAGTGATGTGGCTTAGCAATACAAATACATCCGAAATTCTGGTTGTTCAGTGAAAACAGTTTATCATATACAGTCAACTCTCCCTTACTCGATATTCTGTACCTCGGTATCGAGTTAGAGAACCATAGTAAAAGTTGGTTTTCATGGCTAACTCGATGGTCCCTTGGATAGCAATTGCACTGATTTGTGTTCTGTAACTCGATACCTACCTAACTCGATGGTCCCTTCAATATCGAGTAAGGGAGAGTTAACTATATCCACACTAAAAGGTACCCGGCAACATGCTAGCCTTAAAGATTTTACATGACAAGATCGAAGAGGGATAATTTGAGAGATTTCGGCTACATTAGACACGCACTGAGTTGTCCCGTTTCCCAGTGAAAATTGTCACATTTACATCTGCTTTCAAAGCTGCCTTGCGACATACATCATGATAGATATAAAAGCGGATGTGAAATTGCCAACCTTACCAGATGATCCGGGTTTGGAGAATACACCAGGAAGTATCTAACCTGGCCCAAAATTCTTAAAATAGTTTTCCTATATCATGTTATAAAAGTTACCCATTTTGAACCATACACACTTTGAACAGTATCCTGTGAAGTAAATTACCGAATTTGAAATGTAAATAACAAAAACACAGATTTTCCAGTGAAATCTATTATTTTACCGACATTTTACGAATATCTACTATTTTACCTGAAAAAAAATCCGTAAAATAAACAAATTAACTGTATTTACTGGTGAGTTAAAATAGCCATGGGAATTTTTTTAAACATTCTATCCATACTTTTTTGATCCGTTGCATGCTCCTTTGTGGGCAAGCGATGGAATTCGGATCGTGTCCGGTTCGCATAGTAACGTCACCATCGGTATCGATTATCCGTGTATATGTTCACGTATTCATTTAAAATTACATCTTTATCGTTTACCAAAACAAATCCTTTCCCATATCCAAACTCCCAGTATTTTATTGTTGAAGTGCAGAGGAGTCCTCGGCTTCCATAAAGCAAGTAACACGTCAACATTTCCCTCCCATTCCCAAATTGACCTGCATTCGGACGCAGCCGGCGCCAGTATTGTTTGTATTAATAATGAGAGCACCAGCACTTACACATTGAAGATCCTGAGCACGTGTTGGTTCCCTTTGTAAGTACAGCTGTTCTTGCAATAACGGAGTAGCAACTGCGGCGGCCAATAATGCTCATGCTCATTCTATCCAGAAGCTTTTAGTGGTTTCCACTTGTTCTTCTACTTTGAAGTTTTTCCAGCAATATATGGATTATACTAGGGATTCCATCAAACATTCTTCCTGGGATTCTACCAGGACTCTCAGGACAGGAAAATCCTTCATGCATACATTCAACTAGCATTCTTTTAGAGATTCCTTCTATTCAAATTATTCAGGATTCCCTCTTCTGATTCCTTAGAAGATCAATTAAAAAAAACCTCAAGTAATTTCTTCAGTTATTCTTCAGAGCTTACTCAAAGGCTGCCTCCAAGAATTCCTCCAGAGATTGCTGTAACAATTTCTTCAAAGATTCCTTCAGAAATTCCTCTTGAAGTTAGTTCCAAGGATTCCATCACGCATTTCCCAGGAATCACATCATAATTTGTTTGAGATTTATTTAAAAATTCCTGCAGGGAAACTTCAAGAATTTTTAAACAGATTCTATCCGATTTTTTTCCTGCTATTCAACCAGGAACTCCTCTAGGAATTCTTAAACAGATTGCTCAAAAATCCCATCCAAGAAATTAATACACAAATTCCAACGAAAATTCCACCAAGAATTTTCACCAGGAAAAAGATTGATTCCAGGAACTCTTACAATGATTATACCCAGAATTTCTCAAAGGATGCATCAAGAAGTTCCACCAGGAAGCCTTCAGGGATTCCACGAGAAATACTGTAAGAAAATTCATCAAAACTTCCCACACGGGATATCACCAGGAATTCCCTTATAGATATTCCGCTTGCATTTTTTGAGAGGTTTCCTCCGGCATTCTTCTAGGGAATCTTCAAAAAAATCTTTTATAAGCTCCATAAGGGTTTCCTTCAAAGATTCTTCCTTGTATCTCTGAAAGGACCCTTCAAGGCATTCGTTATAGGATTTCTGCAGGAATCACTTCAAGAATCTACCAGCAATTTCTCCGAGGGTCCCTAAACGCATTTATCCATCAATTCATTCCAGTACTTCTTGATGAATCCTGCTGTAATCTCTAGAAAAACTTCTGATGTAATCCCTTGAGGAACTCATAATGGAATCTCTGAAGAAACTCCGGATTGAATCCCTATAAGAACTCCTTATGAAATCCCTGGAGCGATTCCTGATAATATTCGTAGTTGAACTCCTTATAAAATCCCAAGAAAAGATCCTGATGGAATTCCTTGAGGAACCCCGGAGAGGAATTCTCGAGATGCAATCTCCGAAGGAACTCTTGATGGAATCCCTTGAAAAACTTTCTAAAGAACCCCTGTAGTAATTCCAGGTGGAATTCCCGATGAAATCCTTGGAGGAACTATTGCTGTAATCTCTAGAAGAACTTCTGTTCAGTTGTTTTCGCCAGGTTTTTCGGGCGAATATTTTGTGCTTTCGCGTACGCAGCCAGAGAGCTTTCGCGTATGCGGCCAAGCAGCTGGTACACGAGGTAAATAAATAAATGAATGAAAACGGAAACCTCGAATAGTATGCAAAATGTAATAAAATTATTGAGATAGTACTTCTCCGTATCAGACTTATTCATTTTGGTGGTTTTCATCCTTTTGAGGACTTGAAATTGCCACATATTGATCCTTGTTTTATGATGATGAAATTCCTCATTTTGCGTCTCGAACCTGCGACACCTGTATTGTTGAGTTGTTGAAGTTCTGCTCCTTTGCTCCTTCGCCCACATAAGATGAATAATATTGGAAAGAAAAGTGACCAATTTAAACCACCACTTTTCCCCGTCATAAAACCTGCAATTGTAGTAGTGAGAAGACTTATGTTTGACTCCCTCTCACCACTATATGTAAACACAAAGCACGTGGTATATCTGTCAAAACACTGGATGGCATTTAAACAGGCCCTGTATGCGAATATAGAGCCAATATAGTGCTTATTTAATGCCCGTATGCATCAGGCTTAGAAGCATTAATGATGCTGTAATAGGGTTTCTATGCATCGGAAGTGCTGTTATAAGGTGTGTAAGCATTTGTGGTGCTATTATAATGCATGTACGCATTTATGATGCTGATTAAGGGCTTATTATTAGTGCTTATGGTTACTTGGGAGAGTATCATCGTATCTGCCACACGATATACGAATGCAGAAATGGCAACTTTGGCAAAGAAAGCTCTCAGTTAATATCTGTGGAAGTGCTCACAAAGAACAGTAAGCTGAGAAGCAGGCTCTGTCCCAGTGCGAACGCTAATGCAAAGAAGAAGAAGATATTGAAGGAATTCCTCGGGGAACTCCTGATACAATATATAGAGGGACTTCTTATAGAATCTCCTGAGGAATTCCAGATGAAATCTCAGAAAGAACTCTTGATGGAATCCCTGGAGAAACTCCTAGTGAAATCCCCAAAAGAACTCTGTTGAAAGCCTTGAAGGTACTCCTGACGGAATCCCTATAGGAATTCCTGATTAAATCCCCAGAAGAACACTGATGGAAACCCTAAAAATGAATACTCCCTGACTGAACCCACAGAGAAGCTTCTGGTGGAATTCGGGGTAACTCCTGATGGAATTCTTGTAAGCATTCCTAAAGATATTCTTGAAGGAACTCCTGATGAAATCCCTAGAAGAACTCCTGAAGGAATTAATTAATTAATCGACTCTTCATTATGGGGAAATTCAGCCCGAGGCTGGTTCATCCCCGAACTCCTGAAGGAATCCGTGTAGGAATTCCTGATGAAATCATTGGAGGAACTCTTGATGGAATCCCCAGATGAACTTCCGATGGGATCTCTAGAGGAACTTCCGATCTAATCCCTAAAGGGTTCCTGATGAAAACCTCGAAGGAACTCCAGATGGAATCCTTCGTAGAATTCATGATTGAATCTTTATCAGTACTCCCTGGATGAACTCGTGTTAAATTCCCAAGAATTACTCATGATCCTTAGAGGAACTACTGATGGAAATCGTGTAGAAACTCCTCATGGAATCCTTTGAGAAAAATCTGATGGAGTTCATGGTGGAACCTTTGAAGAAATTCCTGATGGAATCCGCACAATTACTTTTGATGGAAACTTTTGAAGTTCTCCTGTTGGAATCCCTGGAAAAACTTTTCAAGAAATCCCTAGAAGAACTCCTGATGGAATCCCATGTGGAATTCCAGGTAAACAATCGGAATAAGTTTCTAAAGAAATTCTCACGGGAATTCCTTGTTAAATCACTAGATAAAATCTTGATTGAATTTCTGGAGGAGCACCTGGTGGAACCATGATGAAATCCATGAAGGAGTTTTGGTAGAATTCCCAAAGAAATTCCTGACCTTCGCAAACAATGATTTGATGTAAAAATATTATATATTATTAGTCGAAAAATGTTGCCTTCAGTTTTTAAATTTGCATGCCAAACACTGTCGAATGCATTTTCTATGTCCATGAAGAGCAAGATCTTTTCGTCCTCTTTACCATTCAAAGAACGAGCATTTAAATTTAAAATTTTTAAGTAAAATGTTTTTGGATCCATTAAAATATTATCCGATAAAAATTGTGTTAGTAGATTTTACATTTTCATTTCCTGATGGTTTTTTGTTGGGATTATCCGTTAACTTTTCGGTCGTCGCGCGAATTTTTGTAACGCGAGTAGTCGTGCGATGTACTTAGTACAACACCGTTGGTGTTGCGAATATCCCAGGAGTCTGACCACTTAGAAAGATGATGTCTTCGGCAAAATTGTTCAGTAGCTCAAGGGCTATCATTGTTATATCCAAGAATTTCGGGATTTTGTCACTAGGCGGCGCTAGTGACCATGTAACTTGTGTTTCGCTTATCTCTGGATCCTGACCACTTAGAAAGATGGCGTCTTCAGCAAAGTTGTTTAGTAAGTTAAGAACCATTATTGTTCGAGCTAGTTGATTCAAAATTTTGCCGCTAGGCGGCGTTAGTGAGCATAAAATTTTTTTTCGCAAATATCTCAGGAGCCTGATCACTTAGAAAGTTGGCGTCTTCGGCAGAATTGTTCAGTAGCTCAAATTCTTTCTTGTTTTAATCCTTAAAGTTCGAGATTTTGTAAAATAATGATAGTCCCTGAGCTTCTAAACAACTTTGCCGAAGGTGCCTGTCTAAAAAGTCAAGATCCTGCGGTATCCACAAAACAACAACTTTAAGCTTATAAGCGCCGCCTGGTGGCAAAATGTCCTAATTTTTGACTCAAATAATGATAGTCCATGAGCTACTGAACTGCTTTGCCGAAAACACCATCTTTCTCAATCAGGCTCCTGAAATATCTGCAAACAAAAGTTTCATGCTCACTAGCGCTGCCTAGTGGCAAATTTTTGAATCAACTAGCTCGAACAATAATAGTCCTTAACTTACTAAACAACTTTGCTGAAAACGCCATCCTTCTAAATGGTCAGGATCCTGAAATATCTGTAAAACAAAAGTTAAACAACTTCCATGCTCACTAATGCCACCTAGCGGTCAATTTCCGAATCAAATGAGGTACCATCAGATAGCGCTTCACCTCCAGAACAATTTTAATAAAGACCCCAAGTTTCTATATTATTTGGATTTTGAGATATACCGATTGCAAACTGTGGTTCACTCGAACCTTATATCGTGCGTTCATTATTATGCGACTTCCATGTACATTTGTTGATTTTACCGGGCCATACTGTAAATAAAAATTGTCGAGTATTGTTCTTTAGAAGATTCTTGAGGAATACATTTTGGTTTGGTTTCGATAGATATCTTTGTTGCAAAATGATAGCATAAAAATCACAACTGTTGTACAAAGTACAACAGCGCAACAGCCCGAAGGTTAATAAAGAGATGTAATAGGAGTTTCCTGTGGCGGCCGGTGTTTTCCATATGTATTGAAACAATTAGAACGGTTATCCGTTGGAAGACAATTTGAAGATGAGGATGTGTAACTGCGTGCTACAATATCGGCATACGAATTTGCTTGGGTAGGTCCATTCGAAATTAAAAGATTCTAATGGCTAACCGACGAAAGATAATTAGTTTGTGAATGATCATGATTATAATCAACCTAATGGGTATGATTCTTAATCAAACATTCGTTAACTGAAAAATGAGCATTGTTCGAGACTCTATCAGGATAATTACGGAAACGAGAAACATTACGGTTCATCTGCCTGATATGAGCCTCGACGATTCATCCACGCGAGGAGCAATCCCAAAAGTTAGACTTATGGTTGCCCCCGCAATTAGCGCATACAAACAATCGGTATCTTCCTTCACAGGACAGAAATAATATTCTTGAAAAAGCCCTTTCCAAACAATACCAGATTGGGTTCTCTTTTTCATAATGATTACTTGGACTGAGGAAAATCCACGTAAATCATTCATTCCATTTTTGATCTCTTCAGGTGACTTATAGTCACTTGAGAGAGCTCATTTCGATGCAATTATTAACATTAGCCATTTCGCCCTTCGAATAAAGTTCTCATTCCGGGGAAACGTCCTTTCTTTCATTCTTGCCACGTTTAGTGACAGTTTGAAATCGCACTTTTTTGGAAGGAAGTTGTGAATTCAGAGAATCACCCTTCCTTTTGTTTGTAGTTGCAACCATGTTTAGTGAATAAACGAAAGAAGACGTGACCTTCGAGAGGATTTTCCCCAAGACTGTGTCCAAGAAGGATTACCACCGCTAGCTTTCGCTAACGGACCCAACGAAAAATCGAAGGCACAGGTCCTAACAAGGATCGCAAACGGATCAAAAGTAAAAAAAGTAGTAATGAAAAGTACTTTTTTTATTTTAGCACTTAAAAGTACGGTTTTTTATCACTGAGAAGTAATGTTTTATTGCTTTAGGTAGTTTGAAATTAAACTAAATCGTGTACACACAGCACGAAGGTATGATGCACACTGAGTATTAACTTCTGATTTGCCCAAACAATCGGTGAAATATCTATATATATATATATATATATATATATATATATATATATATATATATATATATATATATATATATATATATATATATATATATATATATATATATATATATATATATATATATATATATATATATATATATATATATATATATATATATATATCTATCTTCTATATAAATAAAAATGGAATAGTGTTTGTACACGGTGTTCAATAAGTTCGGATACACTTTCAAAATTTGTTAAAAAATGAAAACATGTTTTTTTATTTTTTGGATTTATGTTATTGAAAGCTATGTTTACAAGGAACGTTTACAACATTTCTCTTGGAATGACCCCCCCTTTGTACTCCTTAACGAGCTTCAAACGTTTCTCGAACGCGTCGCAAGCGGCACGCACGGACTGCATGGGCATTTCGTCCCAGATTTTGAGAATTACCGTCTTGAAATGGTCCAAAGTGCTGACCTTGTATTCGTTCAGCTTCGCCATCATATAGGACCAAACAAAAAAGTCGAGAGGATTCAAGTCCGGGGAGCTGGGAGGCCACAAAGTTTTGTCCAGAAAGTCGGTTAAATTTTCCCGACACCAGGCTTGAACCACATTTGCCGTATGGGCTGGTGCACCGTCCTGCTGGAACACGTAGTGCTCATCGCCGTAGAGGCTTCGGAGACTGGGGACAACAACCTTTTCCAAAACCTCAGTTTTGTAGTACGCCGCGTTGATTTTGACGTTTTTTTCAATAAACACCAAGGGTAGCTTACCACGTTTGCATACTGCCCCCCAAACCATCACCGACGCGGCACTTTGGAACCGAGGGATGTTTATATTGGATTCAGGAATGCTGTCCCTCGATGGCGCCCACACCCGGTCATTTTGCACATTGTGCGGCTGCTGCAGCACGAACAGTTTCTCGTCCGAAAAAACAAACTCCTGACCAGCGTGCCGAGAGAGGATCCTCTTAGCTCGATCCAACCGCTTTTTGCTGGTAGCCTCCGAAACGCCATGGACCTTACGTTTTTTGTAAGGCCTGAAACCAAGGTCCTTGATGAGTATGGTGTGAGCGGTTCCAATGGAAACGTTGAGATCTGCAGCCGTTTTCCGGATTGAGCGGTTCTTTTTGCGCCGAATTCGCTCCCTCACGATCTTGATGACCCGTGGCGTCCTCGCTGAACGCGGCCGACCGGATCTCGCACGGTCATTGGTCGAGGACGTCTCCCGGTATCGCCTGATGGTCGTGTAGACAAAGTTCCGCTTGACCCCATGCGATTTCAGCAGCCGAAATATATCGCCGGGTCGCTCACCGTTCAAAAAACGCTTAATAAGCCATTTTACGAGACATTCGGTTGACGTTTTCTGGAGGGCCGCTCATTGTTATTGTTTTAAAAACTAGCATGATATGTGAATGGCGCTGGTAACATTTTTGTTGATGATGACGTTTTCGTCTCTTTCTGGCTATTTTTCTACGCGGTTACATATCTGACCAGTAGCAAAAATAAATAATTCTTCCCTGCCTGTTAATTTTAATTTTACTGGGGAAGATTGAGAAGCTTGTTGCATGCCATTAATGAATTAGCTCCTCCCAAATGTGGCGCTAGAAGAAACGTAAATAGATGGGCCCGCCAGAAAGTTTCAAAGCTGGTAAACAAACAAAAAACATATGACCTGAAACGTCTTATAAAATGGCTTATTACGAAGTCCCGATACTCTTTCATCGCGCGTAACAAACGAACAACAACTAACAGAATGTCAACACCGTGCACATTCGGTAGCGTATGAATGAAGCTAAAGCTGACACCAATACCAATGCAGAATATGTACATGGCGCATACCTACGCAATGATGAAAACTTGTATTCGAACTTATTGAACACCGTGTATGTCACGAAATGGCTTCCGAACGGGTCAACAGATTTAAATGATTATATTTTCGTTTTGTTCGTCCAGTGTTCCGACGTGTTTGTGTGCATAAAAATCCCAGGATATTCCCCGGGAAAGTTGGAAAAATGAACGTGAAAGGAACTTTCGTTTTGTATGGGACGATTCATAGCGTTTTTGAACAGCCTACTTGATGGCAAGACGAAGTTTGCCGGGACCACTAGTGTCTAAATAATTCTGTATATTATCTATCTATATCTATATATATATATATATATATATATATATATATATATATATATATATATATATATATATATATATATATAAATAAAAATGGAATGGTGTTTGTATGTCACGAAATGGCTTACGAACGGGTCAACGGATTCGGATGATTTCTTCTCCGTTTTGTTCGTCAAGGGTTCCGTCGTGTTTGTGTGTATGAAAATCCTAAGATATTCACCGGGAAGGTCGAAAAAACGAGAGTGAACAGAACTGTCATTTTGTATGAGACGATTAATAGCGGTTCTCAACAGCCTACTTGATGGCAAGACGAAGTGTCTAAATAATTCTGTAGGGGGAGGTCCCCCAGTGCCGGACAGCACCCAATACCGGACAAAGTCGAAAAGATGAGAAATCATGGTACAATTAAGATGGTGTATTAGTAGAAGAAGAAGCTATTATGGAGAGTAATGTTTGCGTAGAATAACACATCCTTGAGATATGCATGCCTTTTTAAAAAAGTAAAAAAGTTTGAAAACTTTGAAAAATTTGACGTTTTGCTTTAATTTTGAGCCTATTTAGTAATTATTTAGGATATGAAAAAAAAAATTGAATCACGCAAGCATGTTCGAACCTAATCCTTATTTGATAGTATGAATGTATTTTGTACCAAAATTGAACTAAATATGGACAAATTACAATTTTGGTTGAACGCTTCCTGTCCCCCAGTTTCGGACAGCTTGATTTGTTATATGATATCTTTGTAATTATTGCACCAGTGTCTCAAAATACATTCATTTTTCATGGATTTCGTCGATCCTGGTATCGAACATGCAATAAAATTAAGAAGAATGAACATTCAGAACAACATCGTAAAATGTGCTATTTTTCTTCATATATGAAAGAGGTTTTTGATGGCAAACTAAGAAAAACTCAAATTGTTCTTGTAAATGTTGCAAATGCATTGAATTGGCAATTATGTACTATTCCTATAGTAAACACATTCAATGATATTCAAATTCACATAATTCGAGGCATTTCCGGATCGTGTCCGGTATTGGGTGCCACCTTTCAAGATCGATCAATTTGGTTCTAAAATACATCATCAAAATGCAATGTCAAAATTCATATTTATATTATCAAATTTATTTTTGTACACTATAACAATGATAATATTTATCATAAATGGGTAACACGAGCACATGTTACCAATATTTTTCGAATTATGAATTTAGTGGCTTAAGTGTCCGGTACTGGGGGATCTCCCCCTATATGTAGCACATTGGAGATGCATTAATGACATTGTTCAATTAGCGATCCATTAGTCTCGCAATTCACATCGCAAATTTAAAATAATTAGAAGAGAAGACATCGATCAATGCCTCATGCTTTCAAAAAAAGATAATCTATCTCATCGAATAATCTTCTTTTCCACCTCTTCCCTCTCTCCTCTCACCCAGGTGGCGCACGCCAATCAATCCCAGGTGGAAAGCCCCGTCTCGTGCGGCAGTCAGCCGTTCAGGATGATTCACAGGAGCTGTCCTGTTCACCGCCCCGATTGGGTGTACGTTTCTTGCCCACGATTCCGTCGGCAGCCGATAGCAGTATTCAGCTGGACGACGACACGGCCGAAGCCCGCTCCAGTCCCTCGTCGTGTCACAGTGAACCCGCCATTTGCGATGTGGATGTGGAAGCGGCAGGAACCGGAACCAGTGCCGAAGGTGCCCAGCAACAGCAATCGCAGCAGCAAAACATGTCTCCCGCCCCCTTCTATGCCATCCTTCACGGGAGCAATCCTCAGGCAACCGTTTCTAGTCTCAAAGATAAAACCAAGCCGCCGTGAGCAGTCGGGAGGCGGCTTTAGAGTTAGGAACAGTGCTTAGATCAGTTCACTTCCTCGTTCTTCTCGTTTTGTGTTCCAGTTTCTGGAAAGTGCTTACTCAGAGATGTTTAATTAGTCAAAAAGGTCCATTAATTGAATTTCTATCAGTGATGGAAGAGCGCTCAAAGTTAAGCTAATTTTCGAGACATTCGATTATCCGGCGATCGATATAAATTTTACCTACTACTAGCGATAATGGAAATCCGAACCAGTGTGATACTTGAAAGAATACTTTTTACTCATAGGATAAATTGGTAATAATTTATTGTAAAAAAATAGGTTAGATAAATTACGCGACAAATGGGGCATTCATAGAGAGCAAACAGAACGGGTGGAATCGTTTGGCAGCCTAGGTTATTTCTGAAAAGCGGAAAACTATCATTCTTCTACTTGTTTTAAATAGAAAACAATTCGAAATTAATAATTGGGGAAGTGCACTATCATATACACTCCCGTGTATATGGTCAACGTCTGTCCCAAATTTGTAGCGTAGATCAGCTTCTCAGCAGTCTGTACAAGCATTCTGCGAATTGCATATTATGCGCATTGGTCTCCTAATAAGTACTGTTAAACGTATTCTTCATGCCAATCATTAATACCGTTTTGACTCATATTCCGAACACTTAAGGCCAACAGTGACTTCAAATGTATCTGATGCGCATAAATTTGCTCGTATTTGTAAAAATTTGAATTACTTCGCAAAGTCCAACTGTTAGGTGTTGGATGAGCCAATAAAAAGGTTTATTTAAAATTGTTCAGTATTGAGTTTAAGTGAAAGTATAGAACATCATTTTGATTCAAATGCCGAACACTGTGTTCAATCTGTCTCATATTCCGAACACCTTGATTCAAATTCCGAACAGCACGAATAAATCGCATTCGAATGAATAATTTCACAAATGGATTTATCTAAGCTAGTTATACTGGTCTCGAACTAGAGAATCATCACTACTCCCGTGGTATAAAGTAGATTTGAAGATTATTAAAATGAATTGTAATTGACTGCCATTTCCTAGTAATTTGATAACATATTTCAACGAAACATTTCAACCACATCGCCATACAAAAACCGAGTGTTCGGAATTTGAGACAAAACGGTACTCAGACAACCAGAATACATGTATAACGAAGTCACTTTTTGTCTTATACTATGCTTATAAGCACAAAAATTCGTATAAGATGTCGTCAAAAGGCCTCATACGTAAATAAATGGAGGCGATATAAGTGCATATATTTTATAATGAAAATTGGCATACATTTTTTTTAGTAGTTTGTGTATGGCTCAGAGTCGATTGCATCTTCTCTACTGCTGCTAAAGGCATCCAGTCTTTTCTACGTTTCCATTAAATTTTCGGACGACATTCAACGTCGAGTTTTTTTTGCGGAAAAACTGGGCTCCCGAGTGTATCTAGAAAAGCATTTAGGCCTGTAATGCACTACATCCTTCGGTAACTTTTCAGGTTTATACCACATAATCGACTTTACCAATTATCAGAATTTTCCATATTGAAAGTGGCTTTAGATACTAATTTGTCTAAAAAATCGAAAACACTTTAATAGAATGTATTTTGATATCTAAGAAATTACCCAAATTGTATTTGAGAATTTCACGCAAAAACGGTAACTTTTTGACAACATACACAACCGTTTTATATTATTGTTTTAAGATTCCTCATGGCATCTAACATTATAAAAAACATCCTACCTATGTTTTCTATCACAGTGGACAAAGTAAACATTGAAAAATCAATTGGTGGCAGTTTTGCCATGGGCAGTTAGAGACGTATGGGAATATGAATTCTTCATACACAACTGTTAGATTTGACATATGCATTTCATTTAATTCCTTCACATTAGCATTTCTTACATGAATAAATTTATATATTCTTCGAAGAGAATTTTGATAAAGATGAATCTGACATGAATTTTAAAAGCAATTATACCAGAATTCTTGTAAAAAATCCTCCAAGAATCTTTTCAGGTAAACCTTTAGGTACCGCCGTGCGGGGTGACATTGGGCCTAGGGGGTGACATTGACCGCCTCTTTCGATGCATCTTATGGCTAGCAGGAACGTCAAAAAACTAATGTATGACCATCTATTGGCTATTTATCACGTATTCTCTAAGCTTGACACATTTTTTTCATTGTTCTGGCATTAGCTTGCTGTAAAAATATTGGCCCAAAGTTACCCTTATGGGCCAATGTCATCCCGCCTTACGGTACTTGAAATTTTGCTAGTTTTTGTTTAAAGAAATTTACACTAGCTATAAAACTGAAGGGGGTGATTCATTTTGATGTTTATTGTCTACTGATTTTATGATTTGATCTAAGTAAGCGGTAATCTGAAATTGTTGACTGGTCTGTCAACATTTTTTATTATTTGTTTTGTAGTTAGAAATCGTTAAACTGGGAACTTTATTGTCTAATATTTATCGTTTATTTTTAGTTAATTGCAATAATTTTACTTTATTTAAGGCACCCGGAACTATTTGCTTGAAGACAGATCCATTGAGACAGTACCAACTTGCACCGAATCATAGAGCTAATTTATACTCTCCGCCATTCATCGTTAGCTTGCTTATTCACAGCAAAAGGGGGCCAAACGGAACGAATGTTAAATAGGACTGATTGAATTATAATTTTGAAGGCGAAACTTCCTCAAGTCTATTCAAAAGATGGCTAAAATGTATATCTAATAAAATTATAGAAAAAAGTCTAAAACGGGAGATGTGATCTGAGAAGTTTAAAAATTAATATATACCATCTGTAACCATGTAGACCAAGGTTATTGAAAAGTGCCACAAACACATGGCTTACTATGTGTGTACGGGAATAGTTCCTGTGGGAATTTAAAGAAGGAATTCGGAACCCATCATGATTATTTCTGGAGTATCGCAATATGATAAGAGAATACGAAAATCGTCATTCAAATTGAAATCTACGATCACATTTTTATACAGTACACAGTGGGTCATATGCACTGAAAATATTAAAAATTAAACGGATTTGTTTATTTCGCACATGCACAACACATACACATATTTTCCTCTTCTATTTTACTACAGGATCGTTAATATCAAATTGTTCCGGGATACATAAAATATCCACATAAAATTTACACGAATATACTTAGTAATATTTTGTCGAAAATTTATTTTAGTATTTATTCCCACAGGAATCTTGAAAGTTTCTCACATAATTCCAATAGGAATCCAACAGGATTTCAACAGTGTTTCAACAGGATTCTCAAATAATATCCACTGGATTCTCACAGAATTTCCATCTGAATTGAACCAGGATCCTCATTGAAAATACACGGGTTCTCACAATTCCCACAGTATTTCTACACAATTCTCACAGAATTCGTGAAGGTTTCGCTGAACGAGCTCAGAAAATTCTCACGTGATCATAACTCTTATGAATTTTTAACATGATTCCCAAAGTATTTCCACTGGTGTCGTTCAGAAATACTTTCCCATTCTTTTTTCATGATTTCCTAAGCTCAAAGCGGATTTGTACAGGATATTCATAACGACCCCTGCTTTCACGTGAGATTCCCAATGTACTGCTTCCGCAGTATCTCCATAACATTTGCACAGTATTTCAATATAACTCTCACAGAATTCCCACAATATTGCCACTGAAAGCCAAAGATTCTCACAGGAATCATAGGACTTCCGTTTGAAACACAAAAGGATTGACACTGAATGTCACAAAATTCTGGGCAAGGTTTCCACATATTTCTGGGTAGATTTTTTAACGAACTCTTAATAGGATCCATATAAAATTCTTGACAAATATCTCATAGATTACAGATAGGGTTTAATAATGGAGCTCTTGAGGCTATCCTAGAAAAAAAAAATCAAATTATGGTGTATGAGATTGTGACAAAATTCTCAGTAGGATTCTTGTAACATCTTTTACGTGTTTCTAGTATGAAATTTGGAGCGGGATTTTTATCGACGATTGAATTATTTTTTGACATAATGTTGATCGCAACTTCTTCGAAAGATCATTATAGAGTATTGTGTGGGATTCTTAACGAATCCTTATGAGGGTAAATTGACGCTCAATTTCACCCATAATTTGTCCATCTTTACCACGCGTAATGAGTTAATTAATTTCTTATGAGGGTGTTTCAAAAATAAAACAAAACGGTATCCCCCCAAATTTCCCAAAAGAAATTTGGTTTTTCTTATCCGTTCAAAAAATTTGAAAAGTTTTGGTCCGCCGCGCAATATTATTTTTAAGATAAAGCCCACAGTTCAAAAACGTTCAGCAGGTCTGTCTTAGCTCTTTTCCAGTTCACCTCTGAAATAGCTTATTTCCCTTCCGAAGGTCATAAGTGATTATTTAGGGAATGGGATTGGTCCAGGGTTATTAGAAATCAATAGATGGTATTAATTAAATCCCAATGGGTGTGGAAGAAGCGGGTATATCTTAGTAGAACTTGGGAATTTGAAATGGTTCTAAAAGGACATAAGGTTGACATAATATGTTTCACCAATGAAGTTGATCTTATCAATAATAATCTTGATAAATTAAGCTACCTCTGTCTTGTGGTAACGTCAGATCCCATAAAAAAAACAGTTACACCCGATTCTGTTTTTGCACGGATTTTTTTTACACGCTGTGCAAAAAAAGTTTCCATTTTTCCGCCAAAACCTTATTTTTGCATGAAACGTCGAGAAATGGTGTTGCACGGCTTTTGAAATTTTGAACTGAAATTTTTTTTTGCACGGTACGCATCCCCCGTGCAAAAACAGAATCGGGTGTATACCGAAAAGTGATTGATTCTTTGTACTGTCCAGATTCTCTTCATCGACTTCTATGGCTTACAAACGTCTGCCCTACCCACTGCTTGGAATGTCTACCCGCCTGTCTGTTAACATTCTGAATCAGAATGTCTGATAATCTGATGAACACGTGAAATTTCGAACTAGTTAGTGCATTATTTTGAATGAAAGGATAAGAATCACGCAATTTAACATGATTTGATTATGCGGAGCTTTCCATTTATCCAGTCTGTAAAGTTCCTCCTCTTTTGATGCAAGTGCAAGCGGTAAATTCTAGTCAAATTCATCACGAAATCCAGTATGGCTGCACGCCAAGCATGTTGCGTGCAACCACTTGCACGCGATATTTGAGGGGAGCTTTCCAGCCCACTTTGGGTGGAAACCTTTATCCTGGCATGGAAGACTAGAATAAAATCAACATCACCTAGGCTGTCGTACTTTCCACCCCAACAAGATTTTTTCCAGCAATCAAACAAGCAAAAAGTGTACGATGAAGCTCAACATACAGTTCAAACTAAAATGAATAAAAACGGAAAATCTCAAAAGTTAAAAAAAAAACAAATCACCGTCCACAGACAATAACTCAAAAATGATGGAAAAGGAACAAATGTTTTCCCACGTTCGCCACACGAAACATTGAACTATTCACAATCCAATGGCACTGAAAATGTGGAGCAGCCCCTACTTAAGTGTACAGTATATTTTATATGTAAGTCTGACGAAAATAAACAAGGATGCTGCCAAATAATATAAATACAAAATTGTAAGACAAACGGATTTTTTAAACAGTAACCAATCTCTACGATCAACACTGCCATTCGAATCAAAATTAGCATTTTCTATTAGATAAGCTGAATAGATTTCTTGAATAACGGCGGAAAAATGTGTTCGCGATACCAAAAGATGAACAATATTATTTTTCGGAGCGCATTTGGTATGCATGAGGATATAGTTATAAGGATAGAATCGATTGTACAGCAGTATTATTTTGTCAGAGATTGAATGTTTTATGTATGGTCGCGAACCAGATGAATAGGAAATTTTGAACAAACAAGTTGGAACAAAATGAAGCGGAAATCAAACAGATTGTGTATTCTACGGTGTAAAACAACTTCTAACACAGTTTATACTCGTTGCATGTTTTTATTGTCCGAGGGAGAGGATCTATAAGAAAAAAAACTAGGTCGAGCATGTAAGACCTCAGTCGAGAACTGGTGCTCTGCGAAGGACGCGTTGAGCTCAGTGTGGCAGTGGGGAAGATAACGATGCATGCAGAAGAAAAGATAGATATTATATATTTATTCCAAATACTAACTTTACAGGTCCACCCCGTAACTTTGAAAAAGTTATTGGAACAAATTTACATACAAGTGAATAAAGAAACCATGATAATATTGAAATACTGTCTAATGTCCTGGCGAAAGACTAACGATGACTTCCATGTAGGGGAACTGGGGGTAATATGCCCATAGGGGGCAGAACGCGTACATATTTCAGCATATTTTTTTTCATCAAGAATGAAGTCAATTAAGAATTTACTTGAATAATTACATCAAAAACATACATCCATAGATTAAAACATATAGTCACGACATGAACCAGCCACCACAGGTGCAACGTCACATGCACCGTCATCACCTTTGGATCGGACCACTGCCACGTGCTATGCAACGTCAACACCTTTATGCCCAACAGCCGGAATTGCTAGGTCAGCAGTTCAATTCTACAAAACCACCGGACTGACCGTGACCGGTGTTCAGTTTATTTTTATCCGTGTTTCATTGCGTTTCGGCTTAAGTAATAAAGTGATTTAGTGAGGAAAATCAGTTAAGTGTTTTTTAAAAAGCCCGAACCGCCAGCAAACCCAGGATTGGCGCAGCCGTGCAGTGCTCGAAAAACAATTTCGCGAAAAACAGTGTAGTGACTCTGGTCTACCAGCCAGAATCGAAGTGAACCCGCGAAAGCATTCGCTAACATCGAGGGTGCAGCGGAGTTGAGGTTCCACCGCGTGAAGTTGGACGTCGAGAGAACCCACGCACAACGATTGCAAGGTGAGTGTTTTTTTTCTTTATCCTCTATTCCACACCGAAATACGAGTGAAAGTGAAAACATCGCCTAGGTTGGCGTTTTATTTTTCCGTGAGTTTGAAGCCCGTTCTAAGAGAAAGGCTCGAACTCATTAAGAAATTAAAATTTGCTAAACCCCTGGAGTGAGAAGAGTTCTAAGAGAGCTTCCCCTCCAACCGAAATTGTGAAGTTCTAAGAGAATTACATTTCGGGAGTCATACGAGTTCCGAGAGATCGTACGGCTCAAACAAACAAAACTATAGCTTGCTTTTATCTTCTAAGTGCATGTCATGCCAAAGGAGCATAAAGTAAGAAACAGTCTGAAGCAAACTCACCACTTGTTATCTAAAATTAGAAACAGCGCGTGCGTGTCTTCAGATTCAGACAGCTCTGAGTCTACCGATTCGGGAGACTTAGCACATATTCCAATAAAGAACATCCCTTCACTAGAAATCCTTTCTCTAAACGACAACAACAATATGGAAGAAGTCAATGCCAAACTGCAAACGATGATGCAGATGATGGAGGCACTGGCAAAACAACAAACAGAACATGCCACGTATTTCAGTCAAATTCAAACGCAAACAAATCAAACTCAAGAAAACGTTATCGCACATCAACCTATAAGTGACATCGACCAGCTATTCAAAATTCCAGACCCGATCAAAATGATCCCCATATTTGACGGCAATAGAAAACAATTAAGTTCGTGGCTGGAAACAGCAGAAGAAACCCTTAATGTATTAAAACCACATGTATCAGCTCAGCAGTTTAGAATGTACTTTACTGCGGTATCTAATAAAGTCCAAGGCAAAGCAAAAGACATTCTTTGCTTAGCCGGAAATCCGGACAAATTTGAAGATTTAAAAGAAATATTGACGAACGCGTTGGGAGATAGACACGAATTGTCAACATACAAGAGCCAATTATGGCATTGTAAAATGACCGAAGATATGTCTATCCATATTTACTACAAAAAGTCCAAAGAAATAATTCAAAATATTAAGACTCTAGCAAAACAAAAAGATACATACAAAAATCATTGGGACGCCATTAACGAGTTCATTGAAGAGGATGCGCTAGCAGCCTTTATATCTGGACTCTCAGAACCGTACTTTGGTTATGCACAAGCTGCACGACCAAAGGATATTGAGGATGCATACGCATTCTTATGCAAATTCAAATCCAAACAAGTTGTAGCTCGAAACCTGAATCAAGACCAAAAATTCAACAAAAACAAAATATTTGAAAATAAATCCCAAGGATCATCAAATTTCAATCAAAATAAGAAACCTTTTATAAAAACCGAACATAAAGATACAACTGAACCAATGGACACAAAAACTACTCGGAGTCGGTTAACCATAAATAATCATGTAACGGAAGAAGAGGAAACTCAATCACATTTAAATTCAGAAACTGAATCTGATGAAGAAGTAGATCTAGATCTAAATTTTCACTTGGTCAACCCCACACAAAAAACAACCTAAATTACCTCCCATATTTGAAACTGAATCATCCTAAAACAAAAAAGCAGCTAAAAATATTAATCGATACTGGGGCAAACAAAAATATTATTTCACCAAACATAATAGAATCCGTTAAAACCGTACCGAATACACAAATCAGTAATGTTTGCGGAGTCAACAACGTCACTTCGAAAGGAGAACTCGATCTTTTCGGAAATACGTTTAAACCTTTGCAATTTTACGTAATGAAATTTCATTATTTCTTTGATGGAATTCTGGGGTCAGAATCCCTTGCAAAACTTAAAGCACAAATCAACTATGAGAATGAAACCATTACGTTAAGGGATAAACAATTTTCATATTCAAAATTCTGCCCTGCAAAAAAACTTTACAATCATTTCATAACTATCGATACAATGAACAACGGAGACTGGTTGGTACCCACATACCAAAAACTTCATAAAAAAGTTTTCATTCAACCAGGACTATATAAAGCACATAATAATAAATCGACCATCCATGTTATTTCTGCAACCAAAAACATAGAAAATCTTCCAAAACTTCAACTGACAGTAAACAATTTTGAAACAATTCTCCCAGAAAAGATTGACTCTCAACATATTTCCAAAAATGATATAGAGTCTATAATTAGAACAAATCATCTTTCGAAACTAGAGAAACAAGAACTGCTTTGCACTCTCTTCAAACACCAAGAAGTGATCCAAAAGAAAGGAGAAAAACTTTCATGTACGTCAGCTACAAAACATAAAATTATAACAACAAACGATTCCCCCATTTATACAAAAAACTATCGCTACCCACACCACTTTAAAGGCGATATCCAACAGCAAATTGAAGAAATGCTAGACAATGGCATCATTAGGCCTTCGAAAAGCCCATACTCTTCACCGATATGGGTAGTACCGAAAAAACTTGACGCGTCAGGCAAAAGAAAGGTACGCGTCGTAATAGATTATAGGAAGCTGAACGAGCTCACTATTGACGACAGATACCCTATGCCTCAAATAGAGGATATTCTGGATAGCCTCGGAAAGTCATCGTACTTCACAACGATCGACTTAAAGTCTGGTTTCCATCAAATCCCGATGGATCCTGCCCACATAGAAAAAACAGCTTTTTCAACGGACAAAGGACATTTTGAATTCACGAGAATGCCCTTTGGCCTAAAGAATGCTCCTGCTACATTCCAGAGAGCAATGAACAATATCCTAGGAGATTATATCGGCACCAAATGTTATGTCTATCTTGATGACATAATTATTATCGGATATAATCTAAAAGACCATTTAGAAAATCTTAGCCTTATCCTGAAACGCTTATCGGATTTCAACTTAAAAATCCAACTCGATAAGTGTGAATTTCTCAAGCGAGAGACCGAATTTCTAGGGCATATAATTTCAAATGAAGGTGTCAAACCTAACCCCGAAAAAATAGATAAAATTCTGAAGTGGCCTCTACCAAAAACGCAGAAAGAGATTAAACAGTTTCTGGGTTTAGTAGGTTATTACAGAAGATTTATTAAGGATTTTTCAAAAATAACTAGACCTATGACCAAATATCTCAAGAAAGATTCATCAATCAATATAAATGATTCATCGTATCACACAGCATTTGATACGCTCAAAGGGATAATTGCCACAGATCAAGTTTTAGTCTATCCCCAGTTTGATAAGCCTTTCATCGTAACAACAGATGCTTCAGGATATGCATTAGGTGCAGTTCTATCTCAGATACAAGACAATATAGAACGCCCAATCGCCTTTGCATCCAGAACACTAAACGATGCAGAAACCAGATACGCTACCAACGAAAAGGAAGCGCTGGCAATCATATGGGCCGTGAATAAATTCAGACCATATCTTTACGGGACTAAATTTACTTTAGTAACTGACCATAAACCTCTGACTTTTATTAAAAGTTCAGAGAAAAATCAAAAAATTTTGCGATGGCGCCTAGATCTGGAAGATTATGACTACGAAGTCAAGTACAGAGAAGGCAAATCAAATGTAGTAGCAGATGCACTAAGCAGAATGCCTGTTGAAGTAAATATTAATGAAACCAATAATGATGAAATTCCTTATTTTTCAGGTTCCGAAGATCTTGAAGATGATGCAGATTCCATTGCCAATAACTCCCCTGAATCCCATGATTCCCTTGATTCCCAAACTGTTCACTCAGCTGATGATTCAGCTAATAACTATATTCATTTCACGGAACGCCCTTTAAATTATTTCAAAAATCAGATAATATTCCGTTATTCCCGTATAGATACTATTATCCAAGAAACCCTTTTCCAGAACTACCATAGAACAATAGTATCTCAGAAAACCTACACAAAAGAAAATATCACACATCTTTTGAAAACCTTCCACAATGGTAGACAAACAGCCCTTATGGCACCAGAAAATCTTATCCAGACGGTACAGGAGTCCTTTAAAAAAAACTTCAATCAAAAAGGTCATTTCGTTTTTACTAACAATATGGTCGAAGACGTGCAAAATGAAGAAAGACAGAATCAAATAATAATAAATGAACACAATAGAGCTCACCGAGGTATAACTGAAGTCGAAGCCAAAATTAAAAGATCATATTTTTTTCCAAATATTTACTCAAAAATCAGAACCTTTATAAACTCATGTGAAATATGCAATACTCACAAATATGAACGCAGACCATTTAACATAAAAATTTCACCCAGGCCAATAACAGAAAAACCATTAGATAGAGTCCACATGGACATATTCATCATGGATAAATGCAGCTTCTTATCTCTAATAGATTCATTCTCTAAACATTTACAGTTAATAGTTTTGAAATCGAAAAATCTTGTACATGTGCAGAAAGCACTAGGAAAATATTTCAGCTCCTTTGGAGTACCCAGAGAAATTGTCACCGACCATGAAACCACTTTTCAATCAATTCAACTAAGAAATTTCCTTAGCCAGCTAGGAGCACAAATTCATTACGCCGCTTCGTCAGAATCGAATGGACAAATAGAGCGTACACATTCTACTATAATAGAAATTTTTAATACCAACAAGCACAAATTCAGAGGAATGGGTACAAAATCAATTGTAAAATTATCCGTTGCATTATATAACAACTCTGTACACTCTTCAACTAAATATACTCCAAATGAAATATTGTTCAACCAGAATAATATTGTTAACCCGGAAGAAATTATAAGAGACGCCCAAGAGCTATTCCTTAAAGCAAAATTGAACATGGGTAAAGCACAAAAACAAATGATTTCTCAAAATTCTAATAAGGAAGACCCTCCAATTATAAATGATGGGCAAGAAGTTTATGTTATTCCAAATATTCGCACAAAGACTCAACCCAGAGCCAATAAAACAAATGCAAATGAAGTCACAGACAGAACATTCAAAAACAACCGTCACATTAAAAGACATAAAAACAAAATCAAAAGACCGAAAAAAATGTAACACCATTTACTTTTATAACTTTTTGCTTCCAGATGCTTCACTACTTTATCACATTCACCCTCATTCTCACAAACATCTCATGTCAAGACCTAACTATCAGGAATCTTCATAATGATTTGATAATGATGCAAAAAACAGCCTATGTAGAATTCAGACAGGAAATATCCGAGTTGTACACCCGATCAACCTAACAGACATAGAAATTACTATCAATCAACTCACAAATTTGGTGTATCGTAAACAAAATAATAACGCTTTATTTGAAATTAGTAAATACAAGATACGAGAATTGTACTCTAATTTTATGCAAATCAAACCAATATCGCACAAACGGTCCAAAAGATGGGACATCATCGGCACAGCGTGGAAGTGGATAGCCCAGATGCTCAAGACCTACGGATAATCGACAGAAGCCTCAATGAACTTGTCAACGAAAATAATCATCAAGTAAAAATTAATCACCAAATCGGCAAAAGAATTTCGGAACTTACAACCACCATCAACGAACTAATCGAAAAACAACAAATCAATCAAATCATTCTCGATGAACTTGACGTCATCACCACCATACTGAACATAGATACACTCAACAAAATTCTAACAAGCGTTCAAGAAGCGATACTCTTTTCTAAAATGCACGTCACAAACAGCAGAATGTTATCTGGCAAAGAAATTCATCTGATCAAGGATATACTCAGAAATCAAGGAGTCCAGCTAGACATCCCGGAAGAAGCACTCAATTTTGTTACACCAAAAATGGCAACTAGCGAAAATACTTTACTCTACATATTACATGTTCCAGAATTGGAGACAGAAGAATCGACAATCATGCGAATCCACCCATTGAGTCAAAATGATTCGATTATTAAGACTTACCCTCAATTCCTTATCAAACAAGCAAAACAACTCTTCACCACTGCAAAACCAGACGACTACGTCCAAAGACACAGTTTTATCAAAGAATTCAAGGATCTGTGTATTTATCCACTCATCATGGGAACTGAGCCACAATGTCTCATGGAAATCAACGCAGAAACTACAACCAAACTAATAACCAATAACAAAATTCTTATCTCAAATGCAAAAAACCAAGAATTACGCTCAAATTGCGGTCCTAGCGACAGATACTTATCTGGAAATTTTATAGTATCGTTCTCAAATTGTACAATCGAATTTATGGACCAAAATTTCACATCTACCGAAAAAATAAGTGAAAGCGAGTCTATTCAAGGAGCATTACACAATCTGCAGATAAACAGCGAGATTTTGCAAAATCATGACGTTGCAAAAATAGAAAAAGCCACCCTTCTGAACAGACGCAAACTGGAAAAAGTATCTCTTCAACACGAAACCGACCAGATTTGGAAATGGAGTCTATTAGGAGGAACCGCTCTGATGTCGACTCTACTATTCTTCACCCTTTACCTTATCTTCATTCATTTAAGGTTTACCCACAAAAGGACATCGAGAAAAACCCACCAAAGGAAGCCTGAAACCAAATCACCAGGACATGGTAACCAGGAGCTGAGTATCGAGGACGACACTTCTTCACCCCCCGGAGGAGTCACGACATGAACCAGCCACCACAGGTGCAACGTCACATGCACCGTCATCACCTTTGGATCGGACCACTTCCACGTGCTATGCAACGTCAACACCTTTATGCCCAACAGCCGGAATTGCTAGGTCAGCAGTTCAATTCTACAAAACCACCGGACTGACCGTGACCGGTGTTCAGTTTATTTTTATCCGTGTTTCATTGCGTTTCGGCTTAAGTAATAAAGTGATTTAGTGAGGAAAATCAGTTAAGTGTTTTTTAAAAAGCCCGAACCGCCAGCAAACCCAGGATTATATATTTTTAACAATTTTCAAGTTACTTCAGAATCTATTTTTGCGAAATTTTAGGGACTACTTTTGAAAAATTTAAATTTTCAAAGATGAATCTTCAGAATCTTCATTAAATTGCATAGAAATTCTTTAGGGGATTCCTTCGAAAAGTTTGCCTGTAATTTGAATTGTTGAATTATTTTCGGAGATTTTCTTCGAGGATGAGAAGAAATTTAAGTAAACATTTAAAATTTTTAAAGCGTGTTGTACGCACAGGCCAGTCGATCGTAAGATTCTTGGTTCGATTCCAGGATGCCATGATAACCATGCTGAGGGTCGTGGGTTCGAATCCCGCTGGTCGAGGATCTTTTCGTAAAGGAAATTTTCTCGATTCCCAGGACATAGAGTATCTTCGTACCTGCCACACGATATACGGATGCAAAAATGGTCATTGGCACAGTAAGCTCTCAGTTAATAACTGTGGAAGGGCTCATAAGAACACTTATCTGAGAAGCAGGCTCTGTCCCAGTTGGGACGTAACGCCAGAAAGAAGAAGAAGATGATAACTTTTGTTTTCAAATTTTAGTTTTTTTAGACAAATTTTATGAAATTCAATTCAATTTCTTGTGGTGAAAATATTTAGCTGAGTGTGGATATGCTGTCGAAAAATTTCGAGAGGATTTTTGTTTCTGCAAAAAATGCTGTTAGTATCTTCATCGTTTTTTTTTTCAGAAATCATTGTTGGAATTTCTTTCGAACAATCTAAAGCAGTTCTAGTGATATGTTCAGATAGAATGTGCTTTCATGTCAGGAAAATATCTGGAGTATTTCCGAAGAAATTTCGTGAGGCATTCCTGAAGATGCCCTTAGAATGAATGGTGATTGAGACAAGACATGCATAGAAAAAAATCTGAATAAATTTTCGTATAACCCTGGAATGCTCCCAGAATGACTATGCGCAAAAATAAATCTTTATAATCAAATGCTCGTGGAATTAAAACTTGTTTTCAAATATTTTTTCAGGTTATGCAATTTTTCAATTATGATTTTTTTTTAAATTTAAATATATCAGATGCAAATATACGACAAATTTCTTCTTTCCCAGAAAAAATATCTCCAAAAAGTAATTCATTCAAAGATTCTTCCTGGATATTCTCAAGAGATATTTTCCTCCAGAAACTACCACAACTTTGGGGTTTCTTTCTCAAAGAATTCATCCAGGAATTCTTCCAGAGATTCCTCCAGGATATTTCAGGATCAAGGAATTCCTCCAAGCGCTCATCGACGGATTCATACAGAAATAGTGTGAATGATCACTCCATACATTTTTTCAAGTAATATGTCCAAGATTTTTTTTCCAAATTCCTTTCAGGGATTCCTCAAAAAACTCTTCTAAGAATTCCTTCAGGGGTTTTTCAGTAAATCGTTTATAAATTTTCCACTTGTTCCTTCTGGGATTCCTCCAATTATTTCTCCAGGGGTTCTACTGCATATTTCTCCCGGAATTTCTCCAGATTTTCCTCCGAGAATGTAAGAATTTTCTTTAGGAAGTCCTTCAAGATTTCTTCTAAGGATTCCATCAAAAAATCCTCCAAGATACTTTAGAGAAATTCCTTAAGAAAAATCTGGAGGATTTCTCAAAGAACTACTATAAGGAATTCCTGGAATAGTTCCCTAAGAAATAATTTGCGCACCTACCACCCAACCTCAAAGACTTCAAGGATTTCTATGGGAGCTTTTTCAGGTATTTATCTAAGAAATTCCGGAAGAATTCTTGAACAGATTCGTTAAGAGGTTCCCGATGGAAAACCTAGTAGAACTCTTATGGCATAGCGATTCCTCAAAGCATTCATCCAAAGATTTCTAAAAAATCTTCCAGTGTTCCAGGATTTTTTCTAGTTTTTTTAAGGGTTGTTTTGCAGATTTCATTCCAGGGATTTCTTTATGAACTCTATCAAGGAACCTTTCATGATACTCTCCACGCATTTCTCTACGGGTTTTTCGGTGATTTGTCTGAAGATTTGGCAACTTATTCCGTCAGGAATTCCTCCAACAATTACTCCAAGTAACTTGGGATTTTTTTTCCAGGAATTCGTCCAGTTTTTTATCTAAATCAAATTCTAATTTTTTTCTAGTGATTCGTTCAAGATTTTTTCCACACATACCATCAGAAAATCGTCGAAGGTATCATACAGGAATACTAGAACTACATGGAGAAATTTCCGGGGGAGCTGTTTGAGTTGCTGAAAGCACTCCTTCGAAAATTTCTTCAAGTAATTCTTGAAGGAATTCATTAAGAGGTTCCCGAACGAATTCCTGGGGAAACTTCTGATGGAATTTCTGAAGGAATCCCAGAAAAAAAACTTATGAAGGAACTCTTTGAGGAATGGCTGAAATTAATCTCTGAAGGAGCTCCTGGAGGAACCTCTGAAGAAGCTTCAGGAAGCATGCTAAGAGGAATCCCTGAGAGACCTCCTGGAGGTATTCCTAAAGGAACTCCTGGTATAATTACTAAAGCAACTTCAGGAGAAATTCCTGAAGGAACTCCTAGAAGAACTACTGCAGGAATCCATAGAGCAAAATCTCTGGAGGAACTCGAGAAGCAATTCTTTAAGGGAAGAACTCCTTAGGGATCTCTATTCTTCGAGGAACTCGTGGAGGAATCGCTGGAGAAACTCCTGGAAGAATCCCTGAAAATTATCTTAGAGAAATTCCTAAAGGAACTCATGTAGGCTACAAGTACTGTTGGGTGAATCCATGCAGGTGTTCTAGGAGTTCTTTAGGGAAAGCCTCCAGGAGTTCATTCAAGAAAATCCTTCAGGAGTATTTTTAGAAAATCATCCAGGAGTATTTTTAGAAAATCCTGAAGGAAGTCCTATAGGTATTCTTGGAAGAACTATAGGAAGAATCCATGGAGGATCTCCTGGAGGAATATTTGGAGTAATATTGGAAGGAAAACCTGGAGGAACTCCTTGAGGAACTTTCGAATAAACTCCTGGAGGAATTCCTTAAAGAACTCCTGGAGGAAATCCTGAAAGGATTTCTGGAGATATTACTGGGAAAAACTCCTGGACGAATTATTGGAGATACTCCTAGAAGAATTCCTAAAGGAACTTTTGAAAAACTTCCTGAAGGAACTTCTGAAGGAATTCCTGTAGGAACTCCTGGAGAAATTCTTTGAGGAACTCCTGGAGGGATTCCTGAAAGAACTCTTGGAAGATTTCCTGAAGGGTCTTTTGAACGAATTCCTGAAAAATCTCTTTTATGTATTACTGAAAAATAGTCCTGAAGGAATTCTTGGGGATACTCGGGGAGGAATTCCAGAAGTAACTCTTAGAAGAATTTCTGAAGGAACTCCTGAAGGAATTCCGAAAGGAACAGCTCCTGAAATAATTTTTGAAGGAACTCTTAGAGGAAATCCTGAAGGAACTCTTGGAGGAATTCCTGAAGGAACTCCTGGAGGAATTCCTGGAGAAAATCCTAGAGGAAGTCCTGAAGGATCTTCTGGAGAAATTCCTGAAGAAACTTTTAAAGGAGTTCCTAAAGAAACTTCTGAAGGAATTCCTCAAGGAACTTCTGAAGGAGTTCCTAAAGGAATTCTTGGAGAAAGTCCTGAAGTTATTCCAGAAGAAACTCCTGGAGGTACTCCTAGTGAAAGTCCTGAAGTGTTCCTCAAGGAACTGAGGGCGTTCCTCAAGAAACTCTTGGAATAATTCCTGAAAGATTTCTTAGAAGATTTCCTAAAGGAATTGCTGGAGAAACTCCTAAAAAATTAAATGGGAATTGAAAATTTCCTGAAGGAACTCCTGGAAAAATTCCTGAATGTTTTCTGGAGCAATTCCTGAAGGTACTCCTGGAGAAATTCCTGATGAAATGCTTGGAGGAATATTTGGAGCAATTTCAAGAGAAAAACCTGGAGGAAGTCCTCTTAGAGGAACTTCTGGGGGTATTACTGAAGGAACTCCTGGAGGTATTCTTGGAGGAATTCCTGAAGGAACTCCTGGAAGAATATCTAAAGGAACTTTTAAAGAAATTCCTGCAGGTACTTATGGAGAAATTCCTTTAGGAACTCCTAAAGGTATTACAGAAGGAACACCTGGAAGAATTCCTGAAGATACTCCTAAAGGATTTTCCTGAAGGTTTTCTGGACGAACTGAACGAACTTTTGTAGTAATTCCTGAAGATGCTTCTGAAGGAACTTCTGGAAGAGTTCCTGAAAGAATTCCTGGAGATACTTCTGGTGGAAGTCCTGAAAGAACTCCTGAAGGGTATTCCTGAAGGATGTAACTAATGAGACAGCCCCCTATCTGGCATCAATGAAACCCCCTTCTATAATTGTCTCAGGATCGGCATATGCGCTTGATTAATCGTTACCAAGAAAACACCTGAACATCAGTTTTGCAACATTTCGACCCACTTTATTTGCTTTCTTGCACACAGGTACCTTTTGGCTTCCCACTTCTTTACTGGCTATCTCCTACCTTCCAATCTCTCTCTTCTTCCTTCTTCTGGTGTCGGGGCCCCTTCTCCGTTCCTCAACCTCACCACCGTCCTTCCCTCGTCGCCGTTGACTCGCTCCACTTTTCGGATGGACTGCGACCGCGACTTCTCTCAACACTGGCTTCCTGTTCCTTCTATCCTTCCTTCACTTTCCTCGGACAGCGTCGCAACTAACAAAATGGCGATCACTGACGCGGCCCAAAGCACTTTCTCGCACGTTTTTCAGACTCGAGCGTGACTTACTAGTACTGCATCGTACTTCGAGGCAGTAGGACCACTCAAGGTCTTCGGGTCTACTACTCGCACTCCGGCCTACGATCAACGGCAAGGCAACGGCAAAGGTCACTCCAAGGTCATTAAGGGTAACACCATGGGTAAAATCAAGGGTCCTGCGGGTAGGAGGACCTGGAGGGCAAATGGGGGGTGTTTTGGCCCCTCTACCGGCAGCTTCATTTTTTACCGCTTAAAACATATTCAAATCACGATAACTTCTTTGTTTCTCGATATTTTTGCACCATTTTTTCACAAGATCTCAAAAAACTCTTCTTATTTGGGAATCCATGTCGATATTTATCATTGGTGATCTAGTTTTGAAGATATTCCAATGCTCCTTGGGGGACCGACATTTTCCATATAAAATGTCTTTGGCGGCCATTTTGTTTTTGGTCAATTTATCAAAAAAATAAAATGTGTACTATACAATGCCAGATAATAAGGAGCTACTCTGAAAAAATCATTCAAATCGAATCAGTATTCTTAGAGAAATCTAAAAATTACGATATGAGGTTTTTTAGAGTTTTCAAGATCTTTATTTGTCCAGCGTGGTACCAGAAACATAAATACTCATAACTCAAAGACGGCTGCACCAAACTTCTTCATTTTTTCACTACATACTCGCATTAATGTATCATTCCGAGGAGTGGATATCCAAATACGATAAAAAGTCTGAAGCCTGAGAAATAACGTGGGTTATGGTCAACGCGTCGGTCCCCCAAGGAATTTTGGAATATCTGGATGACCAATGATCAATTTCGACAGAGATTCTAAAACTAGAAGAGCTTTTTGAGAACTTGTGAACAAATGGTGAAAAAATATCGAGAAACCGAAAAGTTATCGTGATTTGAATATTTTTTGACGGTAAAAAAAATGAAGCTGCCGGTAGAGGGGTTAATGATGGGTGCGAACGGGCTCTGGTCGAGGGACTATTACCTGTATGTTCCTGAGTTTTTCGCTTCTAACACTGTCTACCACTAAACTCAAATTTTCAGCTTTGGCTTTGTAAACTTTCTCAGACGTCTATCTTGTTCAACTTTGGCTTGATAAAGATCCACAGCAATGGTGGATGTCCTTTTCTGAACTCTAGACCTAGAGTTTCCTGCAATATGATAAATTCACAATTGGGACGTTACTCCAGAAAGAAGAGGAAACATCCGAATCACATTTCCAAAGCTTTCAAGATGCTCTCAGAGATTCTGCGATATCAGATGTTAAAAACAAGTGAGAAACAGTACCAGTAGATTCAGTAGATATTGCAAATATTGTCATTAGAGTAATTTATAATTCATAGTACAATCAATAAGCTTGGAAACAATTATTTTTAACTATAACGGAGATTTGTGATCAAGTATGGATATGTTTACAACATTTCATTGCAATAATAAGTTTAGTTGCGTATATAAACTGAAACCCACAACTTCAGTATGTTCTGAAGACCTTGAGATTATCAATATTCATAGCAGTACTGTAAATATGGCTCAAATGAAGCTTTATGGATAGGAACGGGAAAGTTTCAAGAGAATTGTGTTAGTATAGACTGTAGTAGATTTGGTAGATCATAAGGACCTGAATTCCAGGACGATTTGGATGACTTCCAATATCCAATTTCTTGTCAAAATTTGTGGACATGTCTGCTAAGGCTAAGTGAGTGCTGTAAACCAACAAACGTAGACATCAATCTCTAAAAATATCTTATGAACCTGTGTAGATTATGGCAAAATTTTTGCACGACGCTCAACAGATGCTAGTATGCGAACCTTTAGAGATTACTATAACATTAATATGACTGCTCTGAGTGATGCTACGTTGAATATTAGCTGGAATCTACTTTATAGTATAACTGATCCTGATCTTGCCTTGAACTTTTTCAACAACTGTTGAACTGAACTTTTCAATTCTTTTGTTCCGTTAAGAACTGCTAAGCCCAAGAAAAATCCTTGGTTTAATGATGAAATTTGTAGTGCAATGATAGACAGAGATATTTCTTATGCTCATTGGAAACGTACGAAGAATATCAATGACTTCAATAATTATAAGCGATTGCGTAACCGAGTGACTCATTTGATTAATACTGCCAAATCAAATTATGTATCAAATCACCTAGCATCTTCTAACTCGAATAAAGACTTGTGGCATAAACTGAAGCAGATTAATGTAATAAGTGGTTCTGACCATTTGGTGGAAGTGACGAATAGCGCTAATGAAATAAATGACTATTTTGGTTCGAATTTTACTGCATGTGATCAGAATCTGTCTATAATTCCTTCTCAGTATAACAATTTTAGTTTTTCAACTGTTGTGGAGAGTGATATTGTATTTGCAATCAAGTCCATTAAGTCGAATGCAGTTGGGATGGATCTGATTCCACTACGTTTTATAAAACTGTTGCTGCCCTTAATAGTTTCTGAGATTCGTTATATTTTCAATTTAATTTTAACGTCCTCAAAATATCCACAAGCCTGGAAAGTTGCAAAAATAATTCCTATTAAGAAAAAGCCTAGAATAAATTGTTTGGAAAATTTAAGACCAATAAGTATTCATTGCGGTTTATCGAAAGTGTTTGAAAAAATTATGAAAAATCAAATTTTCCAATTTGTTGAATCATTTAATTTACTCAGTGAATGTCAATCTGGTTTTAGACCAGCGCATAGCACTACATCTGCGATTCTGAAATTAAATGACGATATTCTTAAGACAATTGATAGGAGAGGTGTTGCGTTTTTATTGATGATTGATTTTTCAAAAGCCTTTGATCGCGTCTCGCATGTTAAACTTGTCAATAAGCTTACTACTCAGTTTTACTTCTCGCGAAATGCATCAAATTTATTGCGATCTTATTTATCTGGTCGAACTCAAATTGTTAATATTAATAATACAGCTTCACAACCAATTCCTATTATTTCCGGAGTGCCTCAAGGGTCAATATTAGGACCTCTTCTTTTTTCAATATTTATTAACGATCTCCCATCCATGTTACAATATTGCAACGTCCTCATGTTTGCCGATGACGTTCAGATATACTTGAGTTCTGCAGAACTTTCTGTTGCCTCGATGTCTGAACTAATAAATTTGGATCTGAAACGTCTCATTACTTGGTCACAGGCAAATTTTCTTCCTATTAATGCAGACAAAACCAAAATTATGCTTATTTCAAGATCTAGATCGGAGCATGTCTTACCTAACATCTATTTGGGAGAAGATGTCATTGATTATGTGACGGAAGCTAATTTACTTGGTTTTGTCGTACAACAGAATCTTGAATGGGATTCTCATGTAAATTTCCAATGTAAGAAAATCTACATGGGCCTTCGCCAGCTTAGGTTATCTTCGAGCATGCTTAAATTTGAAACAAAAATGCAGCTGTTCAAGAGCCTTATTTTGCCTCATTTTATGTATGGGGCGGAACTTCTGTTAAATGCTTCGGCGAGGTCCTTGGATCGTTTGAGAGTAGCTCTCAATTGCTGCGTACGCTATTAATTCAATCTGAATAGTTACTCTAGAGTAAGCCATCTACAGTCACAGCTATTAGGTTGTCCTTTCTACGAGTTTGCTAAGCTTCGTTCCTGTTTGCTTTTAAATAAATTAGTTAGTAGATCTTCTCCAGCATATTTGTTTGAAAAGTTGAATCGCTTTCAAAGTGCAAGAACTCGTAACTTTCTTATTCCTAATTATAACACATCTCATTACGGTAACACCATATTTGTAAGAGGAATCGCTTACTGGAACCAGCTACCAAATGAATTAAAGAATGTAAATTCCGTGGATATTTTCCGGCGAGACTGTATTGCGTGGTTTAATACGAGGAATTAGAATTTTTGTTAGTGTAATGTTTAAGTTTTTTTTTCATAATTAAGCAGTTGATGAATTCTGATGGACTCAACTTATGTAGTAATTTAAAAGGGGTAGCCCTTACTCTACAGATTTATGAATCAATAAATAAATAAAATAAATAAATATTCTGGAGGCCTTAGTCTTACTGTAGGTTAATTATAAATTTTAAAAATATCCTGAGCCTTCGTAACTTATTACAAATAACGGGTCTGTTCATATTTTATATGAAAACATTTCGTTTCCAAATGATAAATTGTAACAGGTACGCCTAGCGTACGTTACTTTGTATATATTATTATTATTATTATTATTTTTGTGTATTGAACTTGTATATATAATCTTGAATTAGATTAAATGAATTGAGAAAATACAAATGAATTCAAACCAATCATACCAATTTGTACAGCACTGTAAATGATATGCTTAAGAATTAGAACTTCGCCTTGAGGTTATGCAACCAGTAACCATCGTTACGCAACAGAATTCGCGAGGTCAAGGAGAGAAATTGTCGTTAACGGCTATGATGCTCGGATCTAAGTCCGAAGGTCATCTTCACTTCGTGTCCTTGGATTTGATGGGAAAGTGGGAAGGCAAGATCTGATGTAGCCCGCATGAGCGAGATGCGATTCAATCTTGGGAGTATGAATAGCCAATTTTATCGTACTCGTTCGGCTGGAGTATTTCCGGCTTATCCATCTTTCGAGGTTTCTTATCTGAGGACATTACAGTCACTCGTTCATTTTCCTGGAGACTCGAAAACGTTTAGGAAGTGTGGCTCTGCCAATAACCGCGGTGTTCGAGGTAGTGAAGTTTAACAGTCTGAAATCTTTTGAAGTGCTAATTCCCCGTATTTCATTGCAGTATTCTGTTAGTCAAATTAAAGCAGAAGTTCGATAGCAAGTTACGTTTGTGCTCAGAAAAGCCAAAGCAGAAAGGTAAAGAAATCATGTGCGTGCCATGTGCGTTGTCCTTATTATCTCGTTTTCGTACAGCCGTACGACGGCTTTCTGTGTCCAATTTAGGAACCGCTCGTCCAATCCGTGAGCTACAACTCTCCATCGAGTCCGTCCGTTGGCAAATTCCCTGGCCGACGGTCATCCAACGGTCAGAAGGGGCCGCGCCGTCACCATCGCGCCCAGGTGGCAGATCGATTGAATCCACGTGAAGTAGTCGAGGCATAAGGACCCATTCCGGCTCCGATCCGCCCTGCTAGGTGAACACCGACATCACTAGCAGCGAGCAGCAAGCGTTTCCACCAAGCCCCATCTCTCCACCAACGACACCATCCGTCCAGCAACCCATCGTCTAGCATGCCGTAGCTGATCCCGCTGCAAAGTCGATCGCAACAAAATATAGCAGGCCTGTAAGTAGAACAAAAGAGCTCTTTTTTTCGTCCGTGTGCACACGAGATAACTCGTCAATGAACCCCTAGCAATTCTGTGGTGTTCCCGAATTTCAGCCTACGGGCTATATTTGTAGCGCTGTTGTTTTCGGGAGTTGATATGAGAACGATGGAAACGAGAAAGTAGAAAAGACACGCACATGTAGGGATAGATATGATTAGGTAGAAGTGAAGCTGATTAGAATTGAATTCGATTATTAAAAATGTAAGTTTGTGAACTCGATTATATTTTTTTTGAATTCCTCATTAAAACCCTTTTAGATCCCTATCCGTTTTTGATTCATGGGGTTGTTAGCATGGTGAAAGATTTCAGGTCGCGCGCTTAGTTTTGAAATTTGAATTCACTGAAAGTGTGAAGTGTAGAGTGAAGGGCGAACCGGTTCCATGACGGTGTCGACATCTGGTGTATTTGGCGGTGACTTCCAGTGATGATAACCGAAAGTTTCCTCGGAAAACTTCAGTACCGTTTCGTTTAGGGTGATTTTGGCTATTATGCTCCTTTGATTGGAATGCAAATCAGTAAGTCTGATGTGGGTGAGTTTGGGGATTGCTGGACCATTTTCCTATCCTTTCCAAGGAACGAATTGAACCAAACCTTAGGTTAGGTCTCATGCCGGGCAATTTAACATTGGCGAATGGTCCTCATTAGAGGTGGCGCATAAGCTATTCGCTTAACCAACGGAAAATGGCCAGTAATCCATGTTTGGAGAGAAAAGTTTAGTTCTTTCGGAGTAGACCGCCAGTCGTTCCCGAACGACAAATTGGCGTGCTACATTTTGGCGCCCAACGTCAAGTACGAATCCAAATATGTGTAATTAGTTTTTTTTATTTCGGCTTATTGAGTTATTTAGAGTTATAATTAAGGTTGTGAATTCGGAATGTAATATATTTCATGCTTAAGTATATTTGGGATTTTGCTTATTCGGATATTCAGGACATTGAACTATTTTTTGAAGTTTTTATCTAAGTGCGTTTGATAAGTTAAATTTTCTTTCTTATAATTTATTTCTATACATTTTTTTCATTTTCTTTATTACATTTGATTTAGTTTATTATTGTCTATACATAAATTTATATTGATAATAACCTTGAAATAACATTGAATTTGATAATTTTTCTTAGCATAATGGGTGCAAAGTTTCCTCACGCTGATCATCTGCTTGATGATGAAGTGGATTATGAACTAAAACTGCGAAACTTTGTGGAGGATTTAGGAAAGGATTTGAAGGTTAAACAAAGGTTGCTGAGAAGAATTTTTCTTAAAGATGCGAAGGAAAATCGTGAATATCGATCTCCGTATTCTATAGATCAAGAATTTGAATTGATTGCGTCACGTGTCAATGGCATAAGATGTAAATTAGTTAAAAACTCCTATATAAAATTGATCTCTCGTTTAAAACATTATTATTGGCGTGTACAAAGGTGCAACGCAGATAATGAAGAATCAATGAAGATGAAAGAATTGTTGTTCGGCAATATTTCTAATCTACTGTCGGAACAAAAAGCACTTGAACCATTATTGAATGCCAATCCTGATGACAGTGGGTCACTAGAGGAAACGGACACGGAATTTTCCGAATCGGAGAAGGCTGTTGGTGGCACCAGAGTAATACAGCCTCCCTTATTGGAACCTCAATTGACAAACCCTAATAATCTGTTAACTTTCGCAGATATGGGAAAATCCCAGAATACTAAGGCTACAGGAGCGATCAAAAAAGGGACCGTTGAAAATAATTTGGTCTCGATAAATAACGATAGGGATGAGGAAAATGAAACGCAGAGCATGAAAACTAGAATAGCCGAGTTAGAAGCTCAACTGCAATCTTTAACTGCACTTTTGACAGCGTCAGTAGGTCAGCAGAATCAAATGCAGTATGAACGAAATGAAAGACCGGAGTTGAGACAGCCAAACTTGGGCGATCTAGGAAGGCCAAATATCGAAGAGAGAGATGACAACAGTAGCGAAGCGTTCAGTCAGAGAGGAATCCGATCGGCAATCAGAGAGGATAGGGGTCAATACGACAGGAAAATGGAAAAATGGAATCTTCACTTCAGCGGAGATTCTAGGTCAACTTCGTTAGAAGACTTCATTTATAAAATCAGAATTTTGGCTAGTATGAACAGGATACCGGATAACCATTTACTTAGTAACATTCATTTGTTACTAAGGGGAGAAGCGTCCAATTGGTTTTTTACATATTATCAGCCAACGTGGACGTGGAATATTTTCGAAACAAGAATCCGATTCAGGTTTGGCAACCCGAATCAGGACCAGGGTAACCGGCAGCGAATTTACGATCGGAAACAACAAAAAGGCGAAACATTCATTGCTTTTGTTACAGAGATCGAACGCCTGAATAAATTATTGACTAAACCCTTGTCGAACCACCGAAAATTTGAAATCGTGTGGGAAAATATGCGGCCACACTACCGCTCGAAACTGGCATGTTTTTCCATAGGGGATTTGGATCAGTTAATCCAAGTCAATTATAGAATTGATGCCAATGACCCATCATTACATCCGGTAGGGCCGAAGTACGCAGTACACAACTTGGAGAATCATGTTGTAAGCGATTCGGATGATGAGGAGGTCAATGCACTAGGCAGGCGACCAAGTAGATCTCAAAATCAAGAAATGACACAAAACAGAAATTTCCAAACCGCAGGAAGAGCAGGACAGCCAGAAACTAATACAAGAGTTCCAATGTGCTGGAATTGTAGACAACAAGGCCATTTTTGGCGCGAATTTAGGGAACAGAAAACCACGTTTTGTTACGTGTGTAGAAATCCGGGGAAAATTTCGTCCACGTGCGATAAACACCCACGACGAGCCACGGCAAATCTAGTGGAAACGGCCACAACAAATTCGGGAAACTAAGAAAGGAATGCGGTAACGGGAACACTAGCATTCCTACCAATCCAAGCGTTCCCTCTCTTAATTCGATTCCGTTCACAGACCCACTTGAAAGTCTTTTAGAAATCAAAATCCAAACTAGCCGTTGTCCTCACATCAAGTTTAAGATTTTTGAAGAAGAAATTGAATGCTTATTAGATTCAGGAGCTAGCATTAGCGTGACAAATTCTAAGCAGTTAATAGAAAGCCATGGACTAAAAATCTTGGCCTCTCCTATTAGAATCTGCACAGCTGACAAAACCCCTTATTCCTGCATGGGCTATGCAAATGTCCCAATTACTTTCAAAGGAGTAACAAGAATAGTTGCGGTAGTTATAGTACCCGAAATAACTAGGAAGCTTATTTTAGGAGTAAATTTTTGGGAATCCTTCAAAATCAAACCAATGATGAACGGATCAAATGGTTTAGAGGAAGTGGCGGAAATGAATTTAGTAGAGGAAATGTTTCCCCCAGATGCATTTCACTTTTTCGTCCACCCAATTGACACCTTACCGATAAAAGGGAATTCAGCACCAGATGAATCCCTAGATATACCGAGATTAGATCTTCCAGAAGCGTCCGTGACTACACCGGGAACGGTAGAAATAGAACACGACCTAACCTCAGACGAGCGTCAGAAATTAGAGGACATAATTAGGTTGTTTCCGTGTACAACCGATGACCGTTTAGGACGTACGACATTATTGGAACATGAGATTGTACTGCGAGAAGACGCGAAACCAAGAAGACAACCAGTCTACAAGTGTTCGCCGACAATCCAAGCAGAGATGGACAGGGAAATAGAGCGATACAAAAAACTAGACGCTATAGAGGAATGCTCAAGCGAATGGGCCAACCCTCTAGTTCCAGTTCGCAAGGCGAACGGGAAGCTGAGAGTGTGTTTGGATTCGCGGAGAATAAATGCCTTGACGAAGAAAGACTCATACCCTATGCGTGACATGAGGGGAATCTTTCATCGTTTGGGTAGCGCTAAATTTTTCTCGGTTATAGATCTGAAAGACGCGTATTTTCAGATTCCTCTGAAGGAGGAATCTCGTGATTTTACAGCGTTCAGAACGTCAAAAGGATTGTATCGGTTTAAAGTTTGTCCGTTCGGTTTGACTAATGCTCCATTCAGCATGTGTCGATTGATGGACAAAGTAATAGGGTTTGATTTAGAGCCCTATGTTTTTGTCTATCTTGACGACATAGTCGTTGCAACTAAAACACTAGCCGAACATTTAAGAATGTTAAAACTGGTAGCAGAACGTTTGAGAAAGGCTAATTTAACAATTTCACTGGACAAGTCGCGATTTTGTCGCAAACAAGTGACCTATCTTGGCTACCTATTGAACGAAAAAGGAGTCGCCATTGACAGTACAAGGATTGAACCAATCCTGAACTACAGCAGGCCCAAAAGCGTGAAGGACATTAGACGCCTTCTTGGCTTAGCAGGGTTCTACCAAAAGTTCATTAGGGACTACAGTAAGATAGTTGCACCAATATCAGACCTCCTTAAGAAAAATCCTAAAAAGTTTTTGTGGACAGAAGCCGCCAAAGAGGCGTTCCAAACCTTAAAATCGGCACTGGTTTCAGCACCAATTTTAATGAATCCGGATTTTTCCCAACCTTTTACCATTGAATCCGATGCATCGGACAATGCTGTGGGAGCAGCATTGGTTCAAAAGGTAGAGGGAAACACAAGAGTGGTTGCGTATTTTAGTAAAAAACTAAGCAGCACGCAAAGAAGATATGCGAGCGTGGAGAAAGAATGTTTAGGCGTATTGCTAGCCATTGAACATTTCCGCCACTTTGTGGAGGGAACGAGGTTCAAAGTAGTAACCGATGCAAGAAGCTTACTTTGGCTTTTCACCATCGGTATTGAATCCGGCAATTCAAAGTTATTGAGATGGGCCCTCAAACTCCAATCCTACGATATAGAATTGGAGTATAGGAAAGGCAAGCTCAATATAACTGCGGACTGCTTATCGCGATCACTAGAAACGATTACCACAACGCCTCTCGACCCCGACTATGACGACCTAATTAAACAAATCACGAAAGATCCTCAAAGTTTTCCAGATTTTCGAGTGATTGATAACCGTGTTTTCAAACTGGTTAAAAATCAAGGAAAGATAGAAGATTCACGGTTTATGTGGAAACAGTACCTTCCACCATCCGAACGCGAATCGATCACCGAAGCGATCCACAATAAAGCTCACCTGGGATTCGAGAAAACCTTGGCAACAGTTAGGGAGAAGTATTTTTGGCCAAAAATGAGCTCACAGGTTAAAACATTTTGTCGGAACTGTATTACCTGCCAAACTAGTAAAGCCACAAACGTTAACACAACAGCTCCCCTAAATGCTCAGAAGAAGACTGCAGAATACCCTTGGCAATTCCTTACTATGGATTATGTAGGTCCACTACCAGTATCAGGAAGGGGTAGAAGTACATGCCTTTTGGTTGTAACTGACATTTTTAGTAAATTTATAATAGTTCAACCGTTTAGACAAGCAACGGCCGAATCATTGGTTCCGTTTGTTGAAGATATGTTATTTAAATTGTTTGGGGTCCCAGAGGTCGTATTGACCGACAATGGAACCCAATTCATATCAAAATCCTTTCAAGATCTGCTTAAACAGTACCACGTTACCCATTGGCGAACGCCAAACTACCATCCTCAAGTTAACGATGCGGAAAGGGTCAATCGCGTTTTAACAACCGCCATTAGGGCGTCCATAAAGAAAGACCACAAAGATTGGGCAAATAACGTCCAAACGGTAGCAAATGCAATTAGGAACTCCGTGCATGAGGCAACACGCTACTCGCCCTATTTCATAATGTTCGGGAGAAACATGGTATCGGACGGTAGAGAATACCGACATATGAGGGATAACGCGCAAGGAGACGTGAGCCTGACCAACGCGGATAAGGACAAGTTATACACGGAAATCAGGGAAAACCTAAAAAAAGCTTTCGAGAAGCATTCCCGTTACTACAATTTGAGGGCAAACTCAAATTGCCCTACTTTCGAATTGGGAGAGAAATTACTCAAAAAGAATACGGAGTTGTCGGATAAAGGGAAGGGCTATTGTGCCAAGCTGGCCCCTAAATACACTCCAGCATTGGTGAAGAGAAAGGTAGGAGAACACTGCTACGAATTAGAGGACGAAAAAGGCAAGCGTCTTGGCATTTTCAACTGCCGTTACTTGAAGAAGCTCGCCTCATCGTCCAAATAAGCAGGCTGAGTTAGAGCTATGCAACCTCTTGGAGGTAACGATGCGTCTTAGAATGCTTCAAAACACATTTTTGGCATCAAATCTCACTCCTTGATAGAGCTGAGATGGTGTGGGAACAAGCTATGGAACCTTTTCGAAGGACACTATGCACTAAAAGCAGTGCACTGAAATCCACACTGTGGCATAGTGAACCATCTCCTCGAATATCGAGTTGAGTTCCTTGGATGTAAAGCTATGTATACTCGCAGAGTGGACCAAGCAGTTAAAACCTGCACAAAAACACAACCGGCCATTCTTGAAGTGCTCCTCGTTGAGTTGAGCCGTCCCACAACAACTATTATTTACTGGTGACGAACTTCAAGAATGTGTTTGGACAAATGGAACATTACTCCGAAGATTTAGAGAAGGGGTAATCGAGAAAAGCAGTAGAATCTCCGAAATAGAGCTATGAACCAAATGCGACAATGAGATGAGAGCAAAACCCTGACGAGGCAACGAATTTAACCGGATTGGACAATTTGGACGAAGGAAGGTGAAGGGTTGTCCCCAGTGCTGGAAAAGTTCGCATCACGAAGCAGCTCACGAGTGTATACCAACGCATAACAAACATCACAGACTCGGGATCTGGCTAGGTGTGAGTAAGCCCGCACCCGTCTGCTCGGGAGAACATGTCAAAAGAAGTAGCAACAAGCTCGCGAGCGTTTACTCGCGAGTAACCGAGCAAGGTGTGATTTATTATGGTTTTGACAGACAAATTAATTGTATAACCATCATATCGATAGTAAACTACTAGTTTGTAGTCAAAAGCCCTTAAAAACCATAAATCTCAGAGGGTAAGCAGCTTTTTTCCCAAAAGCACAATATGACTCTGAGCAGCTCCGAACACGTTCGCGAATCACTTTTAGCTTCAGTTACTCGGGAGTCGACAGATGCGAGTAAGCCAGCGCTCTGACGCTCGGGAGCGTTTGGATTTGTTTTTGTTCCAGTTCAGATGAAGCGTTCGCCACTTTCCATCACTGGTTGTCCCTGCCTAACCTGATAATATTCGAATATTAGTCGTTAATTCCCCTACACTTACATACTATATTAGTTCTTAAGATTAGTATTAGTAATTAAACTTAATTTCATACCCGATTTGTAAATATTTCCATTACTCTTCAATGAATTCCTCGATTAGTTGTAAATCCATGTTAGTTTTGTCCTTGCTTCTTCGTTGTATATAGAATTCCTTTGTAAATAGTACTTCGTAAGGTTCTGCGGTGGAATCTTCATCGTCAGGTCATTTTTTCTTCCATGGTCCAGAAATCTTGTTTGGTTTCGGTACCGTAATCTCTCCAGCAGTTCATGGTCTGCACAATTTCCATCGAAATAAGCTCACCCATTCGTCAGCCATAGCCATCGTCCAGTTATTCTTCATCCTGATTGGTACAATAGCCCGATTCCTTTTTTCGTCACGATGTTTTCATGCAGCAACATTTACAGCAAATCCACCACGAAATCCCTCGTCGCAGCTCCTAAAAACAAAAACACAAAGCAATTAGTTCATTATAAGGAGGAAGTACGTTGAATACTCCCCCCGTAAAGTACCATACACCAATAATTCGTGAATAAATTCACGGTTTTCCGAAAATATTGCAGCCGATCGCTGCGAACACGCACGTTTTCCCGATTTCACTTTCACTTTGTTTTGTTTTGCCACTTGAGTTTGACAGTTTGACCCGAACCGGTTCTCGCGCGGTGCGTTTAGTACTTGTACCGGTATGAATCAGTGTGAAGTTAATGTGAAGGATTATTTAAGGGGTATGTTGTGAGTTTATTTCTTTTCAAATTTCGCCTTATCAGATTTAAATCTGGTGTAGAAGTTTGATTAAGATTTAGTGATTACGTTATTCAGTAGAAGTGGACAAATTGCCTGAAGAAAAGATTTGGGGTGGGCCAGTTCTCTGTTTAACAGTTTTATGCGGTAAATTCAGTGAATGCATCGGTGCTCAACGCAATGATTGGGGTAGATCCAGAAACTGAATGAGCCTGTTTCTGAGTTATTTGGGGTTATGTTTGTTTTCATTCAGTTCAGATGTAACTGACTTGAAGACATTATCTGGGAAGTTTGTTTGGAAGATTTTCAGTAGAGGTACATGGTACAGAGCGTACCGTTCGTTGCTGTTAGGGGAAATCCGTCATTTTTTCGATTAATTCCGTTCACTGTATTGAGTATCCGACAGTTTCAATATAAATGTGGTATGTTTCGAGATCTATGTAAGTAGTTAGCATTCGCTGGAGACCGGAGTCGAAAGATGCTGATGGTCAGTAGTAGGCACGATCGTTAGAACGTGTTCTATAAGTAGAGGAGGAGTCAACTCTCGTAGTTGATGATGATAACATATGACCCCGAATGTGAACATACTTTCAGAAATTGAGTAACTTACCGAGCAAGTGTAAATATTTAATTAAATTTTCCCTACGAAAATTTAGTTAAATCAATTTAACTAAATTTTCGTACTTAAGCATGGAGTGATGTAACAGGTACGCCTAGCGTACGTTACTTTGTATATATTATTATTATTATTATTATTTTTGTGTATTGAACTTGTATATATAACCTTGAATTAGATTAAATGAATTGAGAAAATACAAATGAATTCAAACCAATCATACCAATTTGTACAGCACTGTAAATGATATGCTTAAGAATTAGAACTTCGCCTTGAGGTTATGCAACCAGTAACCATCGTTACGCAACAGAATTCGCGAGGTCAAGGAGAGAAATTGTCGTTAACGGCTATGATGCTCGGATCTAAGTCCGAAGGTCATCTTCACTTCGTGTCCTTGGATTTGATGGGAAAGTGGGAAGGCAAGATCTGATGTAGCCCGCATGAGCGAGATGCGATTCAATCTTGGGAGTATGAATAGCCAATTTTATCGTACTCGTTCGGCTGGAGTATTTCCGGCTTATCCATCTTTCGAGGTTTCTTATCTGAGGACATTACAGTCACTCGTTCATTTGCCTGGAGACTCGAAAACGTTTAGGAAGTGTGGCTCTGCCAATAACCGCGGTGTTCGAGGTAGTGAAGTTTAACAGTCTGAAATCTTTTGAAGTGCTAATTCCCCGTGTTTCATTGCAGTATTCTGTTAGTCAAATTAAAGCAGAAGTTCGATAGCAAGTTACGTTTGTGCTCAGAAAAGACAAAGCAGAAAGGTAAAGAAATCATGTGCGTGCCATGTGCGTTGTCCTTATTATCTCGTTTTCGTACAGCCGTACGACGGCTTTCTGTGTCCAATTTAGGAACCGCTCGTCCAATCCGTGAGCTACAACTCTCCATCGAGTCCGTCCGTTAGCAAATTCCCTGGCCGACGGTCATCCAACGGTCAGAAGGGGCCGCGCCGTCACCATCGCGCCCAGGTGGCAGATCGATTGAATCCACGTGAAGTAGTCGAGGCATAAGGACCCATTCCGGCTCCGATCCGCCCTGCTAGGTGAACACCGACATCACTAGCAGCGAGCAGCAAGCGTTTCCACCAAGCCCCATCTCTCCACCAACGACACCATCCGTCCAGCAACCCATCGTCTAGCATGCCGTAGCTGATCCCGCTGCAAAGTCGATCGCAACAAAATATAGCAGGCCTGTAAGTAGAACAAAAGAGCTCTTTTTTTCGTCCGTGTGCACACGAGATAACTCGTCAATGAACCCCTAGCAATTCTGTGGTGTTCCCGAATTTCAGCCTACGGGCTATATTTGTAGCGCTATTGTTTTCGGGAGTTGATATGAGAACGATGGAAACGAGAAAGTAGAAAAGACACGCACATGTAGGGATAGATATGATTAGGTAGAAGTGAAGCTGATTAGAATTGAATTCGATTATTAAAAATGTAAGTTTGTGAACTCGATTATATTTTTTTTGAATTCCTCATTAAAACCCTTTTAGATCCCTATCCGTTTTTGATTCATGGGGTTGTTAGCATGGTGAAAGATTTCAGGTCGCGCGCTTAGTTTTGAAATTTGAATTCACTGAAAGTGTGAAGTGTAGAGTGAAGGGCGAACCGGTTCCATGACGGTGTCGACATCTGGTGTATTTGGCGGTGACTTCCAGTGATGATAACCGAAAGTTTCCTCGGAAAACTTCAGTACCGTTTCGTTTAGGGTGATTTTGGCTATTATGCTCCTTTGATTGGAATGCAAATCAGTAAGTCTGATGTGGGTGAGTTTGGGGATTGCTGGACCATTTTCCTATCCTTTCCAAGGAACGAATTGAACCAAACCTTAGGTTAGGTCTCATGCCGGGCAATTTAACATTGGCGAATGGTCCTCATTAGAGGTGGCGCATAAGCTATTCGCACAGACAAACAGACGTCACACTCTCACTGCTGTCCATCGACCAACTTTTTAACGTTCGATTCGAATATATGGTAGGTGGTCAATCGACCACCCGCAGCGCTCGCGTCGTTTTTGTTCGTGTTTGACGTTTACACACTACCGCCACCTGTTGGTCCATCGTCCACCTACAGTGTTTTTAGCATTGGGCGTACATGTTTTCGCGACTATGATTTTGATCGCGATTTGTTCTAAGTGTTACGTCTGTTTCTCTGTGCTATTCGCTTAACCAACGGAAAACGGCCAGTAATCCATGTTTGGAGAGAAAAGTTTAGTTCTTTCGGAGTAGACCGCCAGTCGTTCCCGAACGACAAATTGGCGTGCTACAAAATGAGTTCTAAAAGGAAGTTTATGTGATTTTTACCCTACCTGACCCAGAGGTTTTCTGGAATAACTTTGTCCACAATACTCCGGAGCTATACCTTCCCATCACTTATGAAACTACAACTAATAGTGAATCAATCCTCAAAATTTCATTGAAAAATATGGAGATATGCCCAAATACGAGCAATTTGAATTTTGTACGTCAGCCCCGTAGCCTACGGGTTTAAGAACAAATTTAACATATGTTTTGCATGTAATACAAATTATGACCTTCCTTAGCCGAGTGGTTAGAGTCCGCGGCTACAAAGCAAAGCCATGCTGAAGGTGTCTGGGTTCGATTCTCGGTCGGTCCAGGATCTTTTCGTAATGGAAATTTCTTTGACTTCCCAGGGCATAGAGTATCGTCGTACCTGCCACACGATATACAAATACGGCAACTTTGGCAAAGAAAGCTCTCAGTTAATAAGCTGAGAAGCAGGCTCTATCCCAGTGTGGACGTAATGCCAAGAAGAAGAAGAAGAACAAACTATGACAGTGCACAAGTTGGCTTTAGGCGATAGTTTCAGAAATTTGGTCATTTATCGACCTAAAAAATGATCTTGAAAATCGCAACGAAAACAGCGATAAACGTTTTTATATGTTTTTAACGATTTTCTTGAGAAAAACACATAAAAATATATTAAGAGAAGCATGTCATTCGTTAAAGTTTTGGTGTTTTGTGTAGTTTTTAAAATTTCCACTAGCAAAGCATAACCTATGCAGTAAAGAAGATATGTTCCGGAAGATAGAGTTTCTTGTCATATTATGTGACACAATATGCGCTACGTTTCGTAGACATCCGGTGAAGGATGGATTCGTTATTTTTTTCAACTTGCACATCCTGAAGGGGGCTTGCTATTTTTTGCTTTCTCCATCTAGAGCTTCGCAGCACTCTTTTCTCTGATGCTGCACTTCCGGGGCTCGCCCCATGCTCGATGTTAAATAAATAATGAATACCATGTTGATGGGTAAGTGGATATGTGGGTGCCCGTGTCGTGTTCTGTTTTGTCTGGGTCTCAAAATGCGCCGGAAAAGCTTTTATGAGCCTCGAGAAATTAAGTGCTGGATTCTTAAGAGGGTTGTGGTACTTAAACTGCTCTTCAGTTGCAGTGATGCCGGCGGAGATTTGCTCAGTGCTTAGATTAGATACACAGTTCTAGCTACAAACATATAGCGATTTTGTTTCCGTTGCACACGTGAGATTGTGATTGTTGACCAGCAGAACGAGCATGTTTAACTTCCTGGTTCCCTCCACTTCCCGGTCAACCAGTCAGTGATTTTCGATAGCGATCGATACCGATTCGTTTTGAATCTTTGACGATCGCCATCGTTGGACAAAGATCTATAAAGAAATTGAAGGACTGGTTGGTCGGGTTGAGCTTAACATTGTTCAAGAAGTATAAACACTTAAGAATATGTGTGTCAAGTTGCTCTTTACGTGTGGGTGTATAATGTTATTTTATGTCTTGTTTTTATGAGAGCTGTTGTGGACTGTAAAACATTCAATATGTAGTGTAGGGATGATAGAGATTTTGACCATCTTTTCGATGAAGAACATTACAGTTGACAAATCGATTCAACAACATTATTGGAGTTATTCACAATGATTAAAACAATAAGGATAAAAGTACTGGTATACTTTTCTTGATAACATCAGTTTTCAGCATTATTTTTTTTTTTCAAATAATGGAAAGAAGTTGCAGTTTTTTTTTCAAGAGCATGAATCTAGAGAACCAAAAGCTCAATATCGCAATTTATTTCATATTGTAGTGGAAACATGTTTTTTGACCAAAATTATAAGCATACTTATGAGTGTGTTGTTTACTTTTTTTTGTAGTTTTCTCCCCTCTTTTCTCGCTTCTCACGAACGGTAAAAGTTGCCATTAATAGGTATGCATTTGAAATGTACGGTCAATTGTAGTGTATATTGAAGTTATATTCAGTTTTGCTATTAAATTACGTCGTTTATTGTTTTTCTCACGCATTAAAATTTTTAGCAACAGTTGTGGCATTGTACACATTTTGAGTGTTTTGATATTGTAGAGCACGTGGTTGAAGCAAGCGTATGAATATCCAAACAATTTTAATTCCAATCACAAAACCTGACACCACTTCCAATCAGTGAGAGCTCCGCATTCCATTCATAAACAATGTTGGCTCAGTGAATTCGCGTTCCGGTGTTGTTTTTCGAGCACAAATCAATAAATTTGAGTGATTTATTGCATCCAGGAACACGATGCGAGAAAAATTGAACTGTTTCAAGTATCGCATCAGATTTTTGAATTGCTGATGAGTGGGAATACCATAAAAAGTTAATTTAAGAACGGGCACCGAAAAACCAGCAAGCAACTTTACGATGCGTGAAGAAGTAGTGATTCGGTAGGTTTGCATTTAAAAACTGATAATTTGTGAATAACACCTTATGTAATGTTTTCAGTTATGAAACCAAACTCCCTCTGATTTTATTTTTGTAATTGAACAATTGAATCTAATTATTGATGCAATGTTCAAAGCCACCACTATGACTGAAGCAGTCCAAATTGGTGTAAAATTTACAAATCAAATTTGTTATTAGATTACGCATTTCTAATGGATCCAATAAATGATAATTTAAATATTTCAAACTGAAATGCTCGTTCTTTTAATGGTAAAGAGGACGAACCGTTTAAGTTTCTTACAGCTAATAACGTGCTTATAGCAGTTATTACTGAAACAGATTTGAAACCTGGATTCAAACTCAAAAGAGATCCTAACTTTTTTGTTTAGCGTAATGATCCACTTGATGGGGCATGTGGTGGAGTTGCAATCATCATTCATAGGAGTATAAAACATCAACTGTTTTCGTCATTTGACACCAAAGTGAAACTTTAGGTGTTTCTGTTGAAACACAGCTTGGTAAATATACTTTGATAGCTGCCTATTTGCCTTTTCAATGCTCTGGACAGCAAGTTAATTGGCTCTAAACTGACTTGCGCAAATTAACTCGCAATACTACAAAAATGTTTGACATTGGTGCCTTGAATGCCAAACATCGGTCAAGGAATAATTCTCAAAGTAATTCTAACGGCAGAATTTTTTGTTGAGTGCTCTTCAGGATATTTCTCATTTCAATACCCTGATAGCCCTACATGTTTGTCCTAGAAATCCATCTTCGTTTGATTTGGTCTTAACCGAATCTAGTCATCTTTGTAGCCAACTTATTTCTCATGCTGATTTTGATTCTGATCATGTCCCTGTTACATTTCAAATAACCCATGAAGCGATTCTCAGCTCCGCTTTTAATTATTTTCGAGCTTGGAATATATATGAAACATATATTGACTCTGCTCTTGATGTTAACATTTCTTTACAAACAAAACTTGATATTGACAATGCTCTTGAAACTTTAATATATTTCATTGTTGAAGGCAGGAGCATTGCAATTTCAAAATGTAAAGTGAAATTTGAATCCTGGATTATAGACGATGATCTTAAACTCTTGATCCGTCCTAAACACTTGAAGAGAAGGCAATTTCAATGCACTCGTGATCCTGCTATGGAAATTATATGGCTAGATATGTAGAAAGAAATCAAGAAACGTTTTTCTCAATTAAGAAACAAAAATTTTGAAAATAAAATTTCTCAATTGGACCCTGGCTCTAAGCCCTTTTGGACACATCTAAAATTAAAAAAAAGCCTCAGAAGCAAATACCGGCATTGAAAGTGGAAAACAAATTATTACTAACTAATTGCGAAAAAGCTCACAAACTTGCTATGCATTTGAAAATGCGCACAATTTTAATTTAGGACTTACTATTCCATTTGAATATCAAGTTACTCAGGACTTCGAAAATATTCTCAATCAAAAGAACGTTTTCGAAAATTCCTGGGAGATTGATTTGGAAGAAGTGAGAACTATTATTAAAAAATTCAAAAATTAGAAAGCCCCTGAGCAATTCTTGCTGAAACCAGGCCGCCATCGGCACCCAGCGTTAGAATTTCAAATTTGATGTCACTGATCGCTAATTTTCGATAAAAAATAAAGGTGGTCCTTTCAGTTTTCTCAAATTGGTGGACCCCTCGTACGCCAGCCAGCTAAACAGTCCAGTTTTTGATAAATATTAGGTATTTTTTCACGTGATGTCTCATATTCCCCTTGGAACACATAGAAAAATTAGTGGCATCATATAGAAAAAGGATATAGCTTTTATTTGAAGTTAAAAAAAATTGGCGGCCATTTTGAATTTGACCGCCATCTTGAATTTTGTTAGGGAAATCGCTAGTGCACCGCTAGTTTTTAATTCTGTGATCACCATAAGAAAGCTGAAGCAAAATTGCGTAAGATAGGCTACAAAAACTAGGTGAGCAATGGTATTTACTCTATGAAATGAACGATTTTCTAAATCATGTTCTACGATTTTGACGTATATGGCGAGTGCAATCAATGCAAACATCATTTTTTGTACAACAAAGAAACAAGTTTTCAATCGTTGATGTATTATTCGAGACAGATGAAGAATAGGAGGGTGGTAAATGACTGGACAATGCGTACCATTGGTACTTCGCGTACCTGCAGGTATAAAATAGACCCCATTTGTGGTCCTTAGCCTCTTGTCCAGTAACTCCTATCCCTACCTCCCCGTGGTGCCGCCTGGGATACGAGTAACCGTAGGGAAGATCGGGTAACCAACCCTGGTGGAACCTTGGTCGTATGCTGACAGGGAAGGGGGGCTCCTCTCTTCTGAGGGTGTAGCTTATCAGAGCGTCTGTTCTCCATGTTAGGGGCGGCTCAAAACAGCGTCTGTTCTCCATGTTAGGAGCGGCTGATCATCGTCCTAGTGCCAGCGTGGGACTCTAAACAGTGCTGTGCACGATGATCCTCCGGCGAGACAGGGGGTTGGTGCAGGCCTTACAAGCCAGCCGTAAAAATCATCAGTACAGGAAGCATACAATGTAAATTCGGACCGGAACAATCGGCATAGACCCAGGCATCGAAAACGGACTAACGATTGGAAACTCGGATCATGGAACTGTAAGTCTCTCAATTTCTTGGGAAGTACCCGCATTCTTTCCGAATTATTGAGGGTCCGCAAGTTCGACATCGTAGCGCTGCAGGAGGTTTGCTGGAAAGGGTCGACGGTACATACGTATAGGGATGGTTATACCATCTACCAGAGCTGCGGCAATAGACATGAGCTGGGCACAGCTTTTATCGTGATGGGCGAAATGCAGAGGCGCGTGATTGGGTGGTGGCCAATCGACAACAGAATGTGCAAGTTGAGGATCAAAGGCCGTTTCTTCAATATCAGCATAATCAACGTGCACAGCCCTCACCTAGCAAGTGACGATGACGATAAGGACGCTTTCTACGCGCAGCTGGAACGTGAATACGACGGCTGCCCAAGCCATGATGTCAAAATCGTTATCGGAGATCTCAACGCTCAGGTTGGCCAGGAGGAGGAATTTAGACCGATTATAGGGAAGTTCAGCGCTCACCAGCTTACGAACGAAAACGGCCTTAGACTGATTGATTTCGCCGCCTCCAAAAACATGGCCATACGTAGTACCTACTTCCAGCACAGCCTCCCGTATCGGTACACCTGGAGATCACCCCAACAGACTGAATCGCAAATCGACCACGTTTTGATTGATGGAAGGCACTTCTCGGACATTATCGACGTCAGAACCTATCGCGGCGTAAACATCGATTCGGACCACTACCTTGTGACGGTTAAAGTGCGCCAACGACTTTCCGTTGTGAACAACATTCGGTACCGACGCCCGCCCCGGTACAATCTGGAGCGACTCAAGCAACCCGAAGTCGCAACTGAATACGCGCAAAGCCTTGAGGCAGCGTTGCCGGAAGAGGGAGAGCTCACCGAAGCCCCTCTTGAGGACTGCTGGAGTAGTCTCAAAGCAGCCATAAACAACGCAGCGGAAGGTGCCATTGGGTTCGTGGAAGCAAATCGACGGAACGGTTGGTTCGACGAGGAGTGTCAGACGGTTTTGGACGAGAAGAATGCAGCGCGGGCGATGATGCTGCAGCAAGGCACCCGTCAAAACGTGGAACGATACAAACAGAAGCGAAGACAGCAAACCCATCTATTCCGGGATAAAAAGCGCCGCCTGGAAGAGTTGGAGTGCGAAGAGATGGATCAGTTGTATCGTTCTCAAGAAACACGTAAGTTCTACAAGAAACTAAATGCATCCCGCAAAGGCTTTGTGCCGCGAGCCGAAATGTGCCGGGATAAGGATGGTGGTATCTTGACGGACGAACGTGAGGTGATTGAAAGGTGGAAGCAGCACTACGATGAACACCTAAACGGCGCAGAGGAGGAAGATCAAGACAGCAGGAGGAATGGCTTCATCAGTACGGCGGATGAGGGAGACGTGCCAACTCCCACAATAGGTGAAGTTAAGGATGCTATCAAACAGCTCAAGAACAACAAAGCAGCTGGAAAGGATGGTATTGGAGCGGAACTTATTAAAATGGGCCCGGACAGGTTGGCCACTTGTCTGCACCGATTGATAGCCAGGATCTGGGATACAGAACAGCTACCGGAGGAGTGGAAGGAGGGAATAATATACCCAATATACAAAAAGGGTGACAAGTTAGAATGTGAGAACTATCGAGCGATCACCATTCTTAATGCAGCCTATAAAGTGCTTTCCCAGATCATCTTCCGCCGTCTATCGCCACTGGCAAGCAGATTTGTTGGAAGTTATCAAGCCGGATTTGTGGACGGGCGATCGACGACAGACCAAATCTTCATGTTGCGGCAGATCCTTCAAAAGTGTCGCGAATATCAAGTCCCTACGCATCACCTATTCATCGATTTCAAAGCGGCCTATGATACCATCGACCGCGAAGAGCTATGGAAGATTATGGACGAGAACGGTTTTCCCGGGAAACTGACTAGACTGATCAAAGCTACGATGGATAGTGTACAGTGCTGTGTGAAGATATCGGGTGCTTTATCGGACCCGTTTGAAACACGCAAAGGACTTCGACAAGGCGATGGTCTTTCCTGCCTCCTGTTCAATATTGCGCTAGAAGGTGTTATGAAACGGGCGGGCTTCAACATGCGGGGCACGATCTTCAATAAATCCAGCCAGTTCATTTGTTTCGCTGACGACGTGGACATTGTCGGAAGAACGTTCCAGGTGGTTGCTGAACAGTATACCAGGCTGAAACGTGAAGCAGATCGGGTTGGATTGAAGGTAAATACGTCGAAGACGAAATATCTGCTGGCTGGAGGAACCGAGCGCGATAGAGCTCGCATAGGCAGACGCGTGACGATCGACGGGGATGAGTTCGAGGTGGTGGACGAATTCGTCTATCTCGGATCATTGATAACGTCGGATAACAACTGCAGCAGAGAAATTCGAAGACGTATCATCGCCGGAAGTCGTGCTTACTATGGACTCCACAAGACCTTGCGGTCTGGTAAACTTCACTTCCGTACTAAGTGTACCATGTACAAGACGCTAATAAGACCGGTAGTCCTCTACGGGCATGAGACGTGGACAATGCTTGAAGAGGACCTGCAAGCGCTAGGAGTTTTTGAACGACGTGTGCTTAGGACGATCTTCGGCGGAGTATGTGAGAACGGCGTATGGAGGAGAAGAATGAACCACGAGCTTGCGCAACTCTACGGTGAACCCAGTATCACGAAAGTCGCCAAAGCTGGAAGGGTACGATGGGCGGGACACGTTGTGAGAATGCCGGACAACAATCCCGCAAAAATGGTGTTCAACTCAAATCCGGCCGGTACAAGACGAAGGGGAGCGCAACGAGCTAGGTGGTTTGACCAAGTGGAGCAGGATCTTGGAAGTGTGGGGCGATCGAGGAATTGGAGGTTAGCAGCCATGGACCGAGTTAGTTGGCGTAACATTGTGGCGCAGGTCATGTCTTGAAGGACGTAGCGCCAGCAAAAGTAAAGTAAGTATGAAGAATAGGAGTATTACTTTGAGTGATAAAATCTGGTGGCCATCTTGGATTTTGACGCCATCTTGGTATTAAGTAGTAGAATGAGTTTTCACCTTGTTTGCACTCAACAGGTTGAATTTCAATGCTACCGTTACACTCACTTTTCTTCCTGTTTTTTCTCCTGACGTTACGATCATACTGGAACAGAGCTAGCCTCTCAGCTGGTAATACAAATTATTAAATAGGATTTTTTAACGCTTATTTGCTACCTGGATGATTGTTCTGCATATCTTCGAGTTGAAAAAATAGCATTAATTCTTTCATTTATTTGGTTTAAAATCATTAATAGTAATGAACAATCAGTTGAACAGTTGAGATCAGATAAGAAAAAAAAATTGATAATTTTTTTAACGGAGGCCTTATAATTAAACATGATGAGCACTGAGATGGTAAAAAGTCATTCAACTGGTGTCGAAATCCAAGATGGCCGCCAGGTTTCCCAACCTCAAAATGATACACCTGCATTTCGGCATTACGTCCACATTAGAACAAAGCCTGCTACTCATCCTTCAATTTCGCTATTTTTCACATGTATGGTGGGCGGTAGCAAAAACGATACTTTATGGTTCAGAAAATCAAGGGTTCTTTTTGCTTAAAGATTTAAAATTCCAAATTAATTTACTTTTGGCAATGTTTTACGTTAAAACTACAGATATTACCACAAGACTTACTAATGTCCCAACGCGCAATTTATAAACTTCATTTAATGACAAAAATACATATCGTAAAAAAATGTTTATTGGATTGATGATTTTGGACGGTTTTCATTCATTGAATATAAATTCATCACTACTGAATTCAAAGATATTTCTGAAGAATAATTCTGTTATTAAAAATCACATTATAAGAGAAAATTCCTGTTTAATAACCTGCATTTATAACTTAAGCTGAGTATCAGGCTCGGTTCCGGTAGAAACGTAACGTCAGGAAAATTAAGAATAGTAAGGAGAAGGGTATACGTACCCTTGTTTTTATTGGTAGCCTCAAAATTCAATATACTGAGTGCTATCATGGTGAAAACTCATTCTAATGCATAAAAATAAGATGGCGTCAAAATCCAAAATGGCCGCCACATTTTATCACTCAAAATAATACTCCTATTCTTCATCTGACTCGAATAATACATCAACGATTGAAAACTTGTTTCTTTGTTGTACAAAAAATGATGTTTGCATTGATTGCACTCGCCATATACGTCAAAATCGTAGAACATGATTTAAAAAATCGTTCATTTCATAGGGTAAATACCATTGCTCACCTAGTTTTTGTAGCCTATCTGAGGCAATTTTTCTTCAGCTTTCTGATGATGATCACAAAATTAAAAACTAGCGGTGAGCTAGCGATTTTTCTATCATAATTTAAAAAGGCGGCCAAATTCAAAATGGCCACCAATTTTTTTTTAACTTCAAATGCAAGCTATATTCTTTCTCTTTACAATGCCACTAAATTTGCTATATGTTCCAAGGGAAATATGACACATATCACGTAAAGACATACCTAAAATTTATCAAAAAATGGGTTTTTTCGCAAACTGTTTAGCTGGCTCGCGTACGAGGGGTCCACCAATTTGAGGGGTCTATTTTGTAAATCGATCAGATTCATGTGACTCGTTTTTGGTCACTGTCGATCAAAGTAATTATGCATATTTCAGATGTCACCAGTCGCCTCCCATAATAATCCAGTCACATAAAGTGACAACTGTCGAAAAACTCGAGTGACAGAGTCGAGTGAAATTTTTGGTCGACAGTGACTCCGGTCGAGTCATTTTGATCGATTCGACTTATAAAATAGACCCCTGAGAAAACCGAAAGGACCACCCGTAATATTTATCGAAAACTAGCGATCAGTGACATAAGATTGGAATTCTAACGATGGGTGCCGATGGCGCCCTGGTTTCAGCGAGAATTGCTCTCCTGGCGATGATGGAATTTTCTACATCCTCATCAAGAAACTTCCAGAAACTAGCTCATCATTCTTAGTTGATATATTTAAGAAATATTTTCAATTAGCATATTAAAGTATTGGGACGGAGGACGAAATAAGATTATAACCACTTGGAGTTTCACTTGAGCACTAACTTTATTGTTTCACTTTTAATTAGGGAGACTTGTTACACTTGCGTCCGTTCGGGTGAACGGTCGGAACCAAAAGAGACTGATCGTAGTAGTTCGATCATTAAAGAAAGCTACGTGCTATAATTTTTATCTATTGCTATAATAGTTATCTAGATACTACAATCTCTCCCGGCTTAACAAATTTAACAGTATTGTACAATCCAGTTTTCATATTTTTTCGTTTTAACAATGTTCAAATTATTTAGGGTATTTAAGTCTTGGTTGTCCCTTTAGTCGATCTGATCGTCTAACTTTTGGGGACTTAGATTCACTTCTTCGGCGTTTTGTATGCTTCTTTTTCTTGCCCTGCTTGCTTTGTTGGCAAGTTCCTGCTGGTTTCTGAACCTCGGGTTGAGGATCAGTTCCTTTTTGACGATTCAAACGATCGTCACCATCAATGATCTGCGATGAACTCGGTAGAGCGACAGGCAACGAAGGGTGGAACTTATCGGACAGATTTGAAAGTCGGATTTGGTTAACATGTACCATACGAACATTTCCTTCGATACTGATTAAGTATGTTAAAGGACTGAGCTTTTGAAGAACTATCGCAGGTACCCATCGTACGATGTCCTTGAAGTGATTGCGATACAGAACTTTATCTCCCGGCTTATACGTTTTATTAACCGTAACTTCAGTTGCAATTAACTTAGGTTTCTCAGCATCTGAAGGGGGTGGCGTTGGAGGACTGATTTCTACTTTCCGGGGATTTACCGAATTCATTAAAGTTCGAGGTGTGTAAGAGAAAATCATGGAGGATGGAGAACGATTTGTTGTTGTAGTCGGAGTATTCCGATAATTAATTAAAAATCGATTAATTTTCCGAGCTATCGATAACTGCTTACATCTTTCATCTAAAAGGTACTTCTTTAAAACATCTTTGACCGTACGCACACCTCTCTCCGCCAATCCATTTGATTGTGGGTGGTAGGGTGGCGTTTTGGAGACCTTGACGCTATTAGCTTCCAAAAATGTAATGAAAAGTTCGGCATTAAAGGGTGGACCGTTATCAGTAACGACTTCTTCGGTAATCCCAAAGACAGCGAAAAACGACTCGAGTTGTTCGATCAATTGAACACTTGTAGATCCTTTCAAAAAACGAACATCGATGAATTTCGAGTAGGCGTCAATAATGATTAAGGCTGTCTGCCCTTCAAAATAAAAAAGATCCAGGTGGAGCCTTTGAAAAGGTCTTTGACATTTTGGCCATGCCGTATCTACCTTTTCTTGCGGCACCGTTTGACGCTGTTGACAGACATCACAAGTTTGAACGAAATCGTTCAGATCCTTGTCAAAACTTTTCCACCATACGTATGTTCTCCCAAGCATTTTCATTCTTACAATACCGTCATGGTTAACATGAGGACATCTTCTGATTTATGCCTTATAAACTCATGTTAAGATTTTAGATGAACTTAGCTTCAATTTTAGACATATTTCATCATATTGCCACTTTTATATGTTTTTTGAATGCCAATTCTGAGCACTATTATTGCATTTAATGTTTGTTCTTCAAATGTACATCCTCTTACATTCGTAGGTTTCACAGATGTTCTGTTGATAGAATTTATAATTTAGATATTTTTGAAGCCTATTTGTAATTGTTAAGAAAACGGTCATCAGTAATAAGTAGCGTTGTATATTAGTAATGCAATACATGATTTCTCGTACATATATTCCTCACCATCTTATTGGAAATGAGCATAGAATGACCAGCCTGTCCAAATTATATGCATGTCCAAATTATATACGTTACCCTAATTTCATCGCAGAAATTCATGGCACGTCAGTGAAAAATAATACCTTCACTATTGGTACACTGTTCCTTTAGTTGCGGTATACTTTTTAATTTGTGTTTCTATAGTTGCGGTATCTATTGTTTTCTTATGGGATCCTAAACTATAAAAACACTTTATCGCAACTATTGGTACAAGCAAGGATAGTTTTAGCAATTTTAGTGATATTTCATCAGTTTTATGGCAATTTTAACACTTTTTTCTACTATTCCGTGTACAACAAGCCAATGCGTCGATTGGCAATGTTGGTTGTGTGGCTAATGTTATAAAATCAGTGAAAACGGCACTACCGCAACTAAGGGAACACTTACCCTAGCTGTTGTTATACCAGGAAGAAAGCTCTGCAGAGAATTTAAAATAAAATTTTAAAATGATTCTGAAGCTTCCTCCCTGGTATAGTACCAATGAGTTACATAGAATATCCAATGTTGGAACAAATTTCAAATAAAATTAATAATAACTTCAGGCATAAATCGTAACAATATTCTATTGCCACGATTAATGCGTTAAATGTTTAAGTTAAGTTAGGTTAAGTAAATTGAAAACGTGTTTTTTTTTTCTTTTATAAGCAGGTTAAATCAACTCACCTGTAAAACATCTGAACTACTACGGCAAATGAAATGTAATATGTTGTTAACAAAATGTTAGTAAAATCTTAAATTTGTGTTACCAAATTACGATGATAGTGTTCTCAAATAACACAGAACACCAAGATATAAGAAATGAATGCAATCTTTGAAATAATACTATTGTAGAAAAAAATAATATGACATACTTTACTATTAAGGGGCCTATTTTGTAAATCGAGCAGATTCATGTCACTCGTCTGTATTCATTGTCGATCAAAGCAAACATGCATATTTCAGATGTCACCCGTCGACTCCCATATTAATCCAGTCACATAGAGTGACAACTGTCGTAAAACTCGAGTGACCGAGCTGAGTCGAGCGAATTTTTCGGTCGACAGCGACTCCAGTCGAGTCGATTTGATCGACTCGACTTATAAAATAGACCCCTAAAGCACATTGCAACTAGGGATGTCATGTCTATTAACACATTGTTTTATTACGGCTTAAACCAGCCGACGGTGCTCCGCTTTTGTTATTCATAGTCGTATTCCCATAAATTAAACCTTATTTCACCAAAAAAATTCAAGTCTATGGTGGGGATCCAAAAACTTTCTTGAAAGTGTGTCGTCCATATCTAGCTGTTCTATAAGTTTATTTTCGAGATTAATTAAATATATTTTCATGCTTTTCGACCCATTACAATGTAAACAAGTTGAGAAAAACTGCAGGTGAAGGGTAATTCATAAATTACGTCACGTACAGAAGAGGAAGGAGGGGGTTACAAGGAAACATGACTACCCATTACAAAAATTGAAATTCATACAAAAAGTGTGATATAGAGGAAAATTGAGGAGGATGAATATGGCAAAACTTTGCGTGACGTTATTTATGCCAAAAAAAAAAATTAAAAAAATTGCAACATAATGAATAAAAATGTCAGAGCCGAAAGATGCATGCCATAACTAAATCATTCAGTGATATCAATTCAATTTTCTGCTCTTCCACGTAAATAAGATACAGACATACATACATTTCGATACATGTGCATGTACAATTATGCACACTTACACTCTTTATACCAAAAACAAAATAAAATCTTACGTCATATATTTTGATTATAAAAAAAAAACCTACAGATGTTTCAGAATAGTCTTCAAAAAGATTCTATAAAACTTGCCAGCTGATAATGAAAACATAACTATCAAAATAAGTTTTCTGGGTCAAGTTATTAGTATAGAATGTGGCTTGGATCTGACAGCGATCGAAATCTATGGGCCTTATTTTATAAGTCGAGTCGATCAAAATGACTCGACTGGAGTCGCTGTCGACCAAAAAATTCGCTCGACTCGGCTCTGTCACTCGAGTTTTTCGACAGTTGTCACTCTATGTGACTTGATTACTATGGGAGTCGACAGGTGACATCTGAAATATCCATGCTCACTTTGATCGAGAGTGATTACAAACGAGTCACATGAATCTGCTCGATTTACAAAATAGACCCCTATATTTGGCAATATCAGGATTTCGTTAGTGCTAATCAAAAGTTAGTCCTTCAGTCCAATGACAGTCAAATATTTTACTCCACCCTTCACCCTTGGAGTTCAGTTCATGGATAGATAAGTCAATTTGTCGGTTTTTCGTTCTTCACTTGCTTCAAAAGATCATTTTCTTCATTCGACGGCTAGAAAACATGTGTTTTCATTTTTTAGCCTTCAATAAATGGTGTCAAGGTTCATCTAAAAATGTAAGGAGCATTGCATCCGAAATAAGCGATTGTTGCTCGAATCGATAGTAAATATCCATTGTTTTGATCTAGGCAGACCATTTTCTTATTGGTTGTTTCCTTGATGTTTCGCACATAAAAGCAATTCCTAGCTAATATGTTTTTTTTTGCGAAAATATCTCCTTTAGTTTTCGTTTTGGGAGATACCACATTTTTCATCACTGGACTTCAATATAGTCGAATAAAATATTTATCGACTAGTGCCATCCTGAGAATGACTTCCGAACTAAGAAGGTTTTAGGCGAATAGCTTTCTTTGGATTCAATCAGTGGACTGATATATAAACGAATAAAATGTGTACCCAATAGTGCCATTTAGGAGGTTTCCGATATAATAATTTTCCAGGCGAATAGGTCTCATTTAGTTCTTCAACTTTGTCAAAATCACTAACTTTGTATCTAATCACTGGATTGCGATATAAGCAAATAATATGTTTGTCTACTAGTGCCACCTTTGGAGAGTTTTCAAATCTACTATATATCTGGACCAGTGAATCAATTGTCACTCAACACGCGGCAACAAAGACATTGTCATCTCCTATTCCTGTTGCAACAATTTTATTCCGCAACATCACTTTATCATCACTTGAACAGAATATGACAAAGATCGATCACCACGTGCGCAGCGATTATGTGGGCTTCGCATTACAATTTTCGAGAACTTTCTTCATGTTGGTAAACATTGACACACTATCGAACAGCATCCATAAAAGAAATTTGGTTTTGTGTTTAAAATAACTGATTAATCGTGAGCTGAAAAGGTTGCAACAATGTTGCGCCCTGTTATTGTCATGACAATTTTGCTTTGGATTGTGTCCTTATCCACAACAGTTGCAACAAACGGTTGTGAGCGAGCTTGCTTTGTTGTTTATTTTTCGTCTATTTTGATGACAATTTGATTCACTGATCTGGACGAATAGATCCCATTTAGTTGAACACTTTTGTCGAAGACACCAATTTCGAATATCATCGCTGGACTGAGATATAAAAACAAAATAAAATATTTGACCACAAGCGCAATCTAGTGAATGTTTTCCGAACTAATAAGTAACCGGGCGAATAGATCTCATTCAGTTAAACACATTTTTCGAAGACACCAACGTTGTATATCATCACTGAACTGAGATATAAACAATCAAAATGTTCGCCCATTAGCGCCATCTTGGGAGTGTTTTTCGAATTTATAAGGTTCTATGCGAATATTGCGAATATTATTTAGTTGTTCAACTTTGTCGAAGACACCAATTTTGTATCTCATCGCTGGACTGAGATATAAAAGAAGCAAATATCTGTACGCGCGCTGGAAAGATCTTTTATATAATGCTTATATATGTGACATTTGTTGGCGTCTGTACGCCACCTGGTGAGTTAATTATGAATTAAAATAGTTACCATGTGGAAGTCAGCAGTCCTGTGATCAACTTTGCAGAAGACAGTTTTCTCCTAAACCTCTTTATTTTCAAGATATTTGCACTACAAGTACTGTCCTATTTATAGGAAGCTGGGCGTTTGGGGCTTCTGTCTGGCGGATATGGGTTACCACAGAACGGTTAACGATTCTGCAGCGCAATCGGCCAACCTGAAATCAAAGTCCGTCACGACCTCACATTCTCCTTCACAATCGAAGCCTGCATCGAAGGCGGACCTCAAATTTTCAGGAGTGCGGGTCTGGAGAGCCGGATAGTGGATCGGGCTGTAAGTATGATCGATCGCTGGTGGTGACCAATCGATCAAGTTTTGAACTTGAGCCGCTGTCTGGCTCTCTAGATATGTGCTCTTGAAGGTTTAAGTTTTTGCTTCGTTTCATGATGAATGAATAAGAACTAAGACTTGTTCGTGACCCACCTGCTGACCCCTTGGAAGTCGCAACCCACATTTTGTAAAACTATGATCTAGTTCTTTACTCTCTTATTTCAAAAGAAACAAACAAAGCGGTTCAAATGATTTATATCCAACAAGATTTAAAATAACAACTCGAATCAAATATAACAAGGGTTATAACAAGCAGTGGGTGCACATTGGGTCGGGTAGCAAACATTGCTCGGCTGATACGCACAAACTGCGGCAACCGGTGGGCAAATTTGACTCGGAGCACAAACATCTGGTCTTCTGCATAGATCTTTCATTATTAAAACTTGACCTCCCTCCGGACGGTGGATGTTTTGCGACCTGAAAAAATAAATTATTGTAACTCATATCTCAAGAAAAACAATTGTTATGTTTGTATATTCGTCTGGTACAATGTATTCATAACATTTTAGATCTAAATGTATTAAATATACTGATTGAAAAATAATCACTTGTTTGTTGTTCCTGCGGCCCCTGCTTTTGCTCCTCCAACTCCAGCTTTGGAACTAGGTCCAGTTTTAGCTTTTCCGCCAGCGCCGGCTCCTACACCACTGCCTGCACCGCCTTTGCCCTGTCCTTTTCCATCCTTTCCTCCTTTTCCTCCTTTACCATCTTTGCCAGCTTTATCCCTAACTTGTCCTCCTTTACCTTTAAGGCCTTTGCCGACGTCATTAGGATCCTCTCGACCAGGTTTGCATTTCAACTTGTCGGCTGGCACCTGTACTTTGTAGTCATCCACCGAGTACTGAGTTTCCGTACATACGACATCCGGCTTACGCTGTCCGGATTTGAGCATAGCAGATGGTGGTGTGAACTCCAGGTCCAGCTCAGATTCACTATCAATAGGGACATCTTTGAGCTCAGTGGACTTGGGAAGACCCAAACATTTCGCCAACTTTCGCAGCTCCTTCCGGAGCAGTTTCTTTTCTTTCTCGCTTTTATGCTCACACGATTCTAGCTCCGAGCAGCCACACATAGTGAATCCTTTCACTTTTAGCGCACTTCGGAGTTGGTATAATTTCCCTACGTTTGGGTCTTTGGCCAGTTTGAACCGTATTGGCTCACAATTTAAATATGGATCCTGAGCCGTTTTTAACGAAGCTGAATCCTTCAACGGGTTCATGACAATACAATACTCTCCATTCTTCTTCACGATTTGAAGTGTCGGTTTCTGCTTCGTATGTTCTGAACCGTCAGCAGGAATTTTGAGATTCCGTCCTGTTTTCTTGCTGACCGGAATGTTGTCCAGCGGATAACTAACCAAAAAGTGCTGCATCAGCTCCTTGATCGGTTTTTTCACTGCGCCAGGTCGCCATCCTTTACGAATTTTGTTGATTCCTAGTGTTTTAACGTTCCACATCCATCCCATGTGAGGCGGCACTTGTCTTCCCTGTTGGATGCACTCCCGATGGCCAATGACAATCCCTGGATATCGTTGTCCATAGCGGTACGAATATTTTCCACGATTTTGTTTCTTAATTCGCTGTAACAAGCTGCGTTGATTTTTTCGAATTTGCGCATGAGTGGGAGAATCACACTTTTCAACCGTTTTGTTATTCCGATCAGCTTCTCGACTGGACTGCACTTTCCGCAGCTCAACGCTTTGAATACCCCCTGAAGTGATTTTTCTTTTATGGGTATCCGTCTTTTTCAAGATTTCTTCAACGTTGAGCGAAACTATCGAGCTTTTGGTAGACCGTCGCTGCGATACTTCGTGAGGATTGGTGTCTTTATCTCCGTAGGCTTTGTAAAGATCAGACAACCTAGTAGCTTTGTCGATTTTTTTAGGGAATATATTAAATCTATCGCGAAGAGATGGTCTTGTTTTGGGCCTTTCCATAACGCGCCGAGGATGCATTTCGGAGTCAGAAGTTGACGATTGGGTGGTGGAGTTTGGATCTCGGTGGTTTTGAGCCGTAGATGCTCGTTTTTTACAGTCCGGGCAACATCCACCACGTAGCCGACATATAGGACAAGGTTTCATCATTTCGTTTAGTGAAGTCGATCGAAGGGTACCCGTGGAAGGACGCTGTAGTTGAGGCTCTGGAAGTTCCAAGCTTCCCATCCATGAGTTGAGGCGGTTGGGAGTGGTTTCATGTAAAGTTGAAGGTGCATCGTTATGACATGTTGCAGGATTCTTGAAGCCACACTTAGGGCAGCCACTGTGAAGAGGTAGCCAATCCATATTGAGGCCGCAATGATTACAAAACCTGATAAATTGAAATTAGTTATTAGAATTATATGTACTGATCTACTGTGCACTAACCTATGACCAACGGACTTTGGACAAAGAATACTGGTTGTTCGTTGCTGAATAGGATGCAATGGTAAGCTTTCCGATCGATCATGAGTGAATCTGGAAAATAAATATTCCTCATAAAAGTTAATTTATCCGTAAGGTAATATTTTGTCTTAAACCTAGTATGAAAGCCAAAAGTAGTCTGCAGAACATGGTTATCCGCTAATGCTAACGATCATATAGGTGACATGTCTTCTACTTTCCTTAGCACGACACTTTATTAGTAGCTCGTCTGATGATGAGAAGGTTTTTCAAGTGTTAATGTTGAAGAAATTGTTGATGCTACATTGAAGCATCCAATCCATGGAAGATTTCTCTAGGAATTTGCCCAAGAAATTTGAAAAAAATTATTGGAGATAATTCCAGAAGGAAAAACCCGGAAGTTATTTCTTAACAAAATCCTCAAGATGTCATTGATAAAATATATGATAAATGTCTACCTGGGGGATGCGACTTGGAAATCAACAAGAAGCCAGGCTGCTGTCAATCTTACATTTTCGTAAAAATGATCTGAGTGTGCATAGAAATGTGCGGTCATGATTTCGTTACGCTAAAATATCTTGTATTGCTGTTTGCGTTTGACGTGCAAATCTTGTTCAAATGCGTTCCAAATGCGGTAACACAAACTAATCAAAGGACACTTAGCAACCATGATCCATATCACCGCCAACCTAGCAAAGAAAAGCTATCTTTTTTTTTTAATTTCTTTATTAGTATCATTCTAAACATTACATTCATTTCTTATATCTAGGTGTTCTGTGTTATTAGACAATACTATATGGTAAAACAAATTTAAGATTTAATTAACATTTTGTTAACAACATATACCATTTCATTTGCCGTAGCAGTTCAGAGAAAAGCTATCTTTGATTTCGCTTTCCTTGTGAGCAATTCCACCGAACATGACGAATTTTTTTTAATTTTTTTTTGTATTTTTTGAATCGCCTGAAAATTTGCATACAGATTTTTATGACCAAAAATGCCATTTTGCACCTTCAGACCGCCATTTTGAACCTCGCCTTATTTTTGAGAAGGGCGTATCGGAAAATGCATAGCAAATCTTTAAAAACCTGTAACTCGAAAACGGTTTGTCCGATCGATTTGAGATCTTCTACAAAGTTGTAGGTATTGCTTAGGACTATATGGAGAAAAATATGCACGGTAAAAAAAGTTACAGATTATTTTTTATTTCAAAAAGAAATTTTAAAATCGATTTTCTCCAGAAACGCAGTTTTTATTTTTTTTTTATTTTTGGATATGTTTTAGGGGACAACTTATGTGATTTATTGCACAATGTTTCAAAATGGAAAAATTATGGACAAAAAAGTTATGATTTTATTTTTAAAATACAGATTTTGAAAAAACTCGAAATAGAGCAAAACAATAATATTTTATGTAATTATTTGACAGAAAAATTGCAATCGAAAAGAAATGAAGTAAATTTTTTCTAGGTTGCCTCAATTTCGAGATATACTCATACTTATATAAAATTATCAAATAAAAAAAGTAAAACATATTTGATTTTTAATTGCCAAAGAGTTGAAAAGTTCTTCCTATTTTTATACTGTGATGCAGCTCCGTCAGACATAAAATATATCTTGTTGACAGTTAATTTGTGATCCAATCGCAAAAAATCTATCATTTTAGGTATGAATAAGTTGACAGATACAGAATCGTGGCGCAAATCTTCTGAAATTACAACAAAACTTAAATGATTGACTTTGCCATCTTGACGATAATATATTACAAACGGATGCAGAGTAGCTTGTTGAGCATTCCAATAATGGCTTTGAACTTCATCTTGAAGAATAAATGTGTAGTTTTCCGAAAAATCACAAATTACCTGAAATTCACCTTCTATCAAATTGTTTTTTGTGTTATTTAAAAATGTAGCTTGCTCTTTTTTGATGAAATCATGAGGTATTAGTTTCTCCAATTTACGAGTAAAATATGATACAAATTCATCAGGCTGCTTTAAAAAAGTTTCAATATCACACCTGTCGGTTGTGACCCACTGTTCAAATTGAAATTCGTCAATGCCATTCTTTTCGATTTCTGATAACAAGCATAGTTCAAAGGTAGTAGAATCTGAACATTTTTAACAACAACGTAAGGTGCAATTCACTGTTTTTGTTTCACATAGTAAACTATCAGTAAAAAATTTAAATCATGCAGTAAATTATATTTATTTGAACTATGGATTATCAAATTAACATTTTCGTGAATAGTACATACGCACGCATTATGTGTTCCAGAGCTAGTTAACAATTTACAATTCTTCGTTCTCAATTTTGCAAAAGATGAAAATCCTATTTGAACACCACTATGTAATTCAGTAAATCGATTAAACGACTCTCTTAATGTAGTCATCATTAACCTTTTTTGAATTGCCAGCCGCTTTCCGTCTCTCATTACAGAAACATAATCACGTTGGCCAGGCATCACTCGGCTAGTTTCATCATCTTCGTAAAAGTTTACTACAATTTCTTTTGCTACATTACTTAGCCCGAAAGTTGTACGAGATTTACTTGTTCCTTCTAATGTCTTTAGCTTGTGTTGCCAAATACCTGGATGTATTAAATGTAGCCATTATTTTCTGAACCGTCCACGACCTCGCCAATATTGAAAGTAATTGGAGTTTTTCGTTCCTGGTGATACCGTCTTTAGAAAATTTATCTTTAACTAGTGGTCCCGGCAAACTTCGTCTTGCCATCAAGTAGGCTGTTGAAAAACGCCATGCAAGTCCCGTGTAGAAAATGACAGATTAGTTTTCTCCTGTTTTCCCCACTATCCCGAAGACTTTCCTAAACTTTTTTTTCGCACAAACACGTCGGAGCTCTGGACGAATTCAATAGTGAAAGAATCATGTAAGTCCAATCACCCGTTCTCAAGCCATTTCGTGACATACAAACGCCATTCCATTTTTATTTATATAGATTTGTGCAATCATTTCATCAAACTCGTTAACCTTATCTCTGTCGATTTCATCAATTGTATTTAACTTGAATATTTCTCTTCTTATTTTTTTATTAACTTCTTCATATTTTCGCTTTACATAATTTATTGGATTCATTTTTTTACGATCAATTGGAGATGTTAAAATACTGGAAATTGATTTGTTAAAAATTTCAATATTTACACTTTGTGAACATTCACCTTTTCAGAATCAGTCGTATTGACCGAGGTCATTGACGGTACAGTTACCAAAGACTCCTGACTTGGAACATTCATTTCAGTATCAGAAGTTACATGTTCATCTCTGCTGATGAGTCATCGCTACTAGATAGTTGAGTACAATAAGACAGTTTTAAACGACAAGAATCACAAATTTTAAGCTTACTATGTAATTTATTCTGTTCAGCAAATCCCAACAAAACCAATTTCTGAATATTATCTTCCGTAAGATTTCGACAATGTTTAGAACAACTTTGTTTGAACACTTTAATACATCTTGAACTGATATAACTCATTGCGCAAAAATTATATTTGTACAGCTTCACGCACAACAAAAATAAATACCTCTGTAAAACGCCTCCTTAATCCACAATATAATGCTGTATCTTCTTTCGTAGCACGTCAATTTCACAAGCAAATAAACGTCACCTACAATCACTGAACAATCACTGTTGATACAACACTAATGCTCTCACGGTTTCAGACTTACTTTATATACTACATAGGTACTTCTCACCACGAAGTTTTTGTACCGCATTTTTTTCAATGATGATTGCTGCAGTGATAAAACTTGACAACATAGCGCATTATTTTTGTACCCATGAAGTACGTTTAAAAAAAAGCATCGTTTTTCTTTTATTCATTTACCATGTCCAAATGTATGGGTATGAAAACATTTGTGGAGCCTGTTTAGTAGAATGCCGGTAAATATACAAAAAGATGAGTAGTACCGTTTTGATTCATATTACGGACACTTAAGCACTCAGTGAAGTTTAACTTATCAAAAAGCATATAAAATATATCATTCTGTATGATTCCTCAGCGTTACCGAACTCCTAAACCACTTAACTTTCGGATAGTGGGTGAAGATTTTGATGCCGCAACAAAAAAAAAATATTGAAATAAATGGAAATGTGCATACTTTTCATGATTCTTATTCCGGACGCTTCTTCACTTTTGCCTCATATTCCGGACACTTTGATTCGAATTCCGGACAGCTCATGAAAATCATAGTTGGGAATGCCAAATCATCAATTGAAATTACCCAACCACTAGAGAGACGTGTAAGGTAGTTGAGCATTCTAAATTTAAATAGATTTCCGTGAAAAATGCTTATCAAAACGTGCCTCGAAAGTGGGAACTTTTGGACGACAAATATTGAAATATTTCGTGTGAAAAGTTTCCCATACGAAGTAGAGTGTCCGGAATTTGAAGCTGTCCGTAATATGAATCAAAACGGTACTGTTCCTTTTAATTCTACTATTGTATCCTTCGACAGATACGCGTATTTCAACCTCAACTGTAAAGCCGTCTTATGTACTTGACTTGGTTTGTGTTGTTGGAATCAAAATATTTTTTTCCGGAATGGAGAAACACGAAATATGTTTGAAAAGGGCCTATTTTTCTTTTATTATTGAAAATTTTATATAAGTATGAGTATATCTCGAAATTGATGCAACCTAGAAAAAATTTACTTAAATACTTTTCGATTGCAATTTTTCTGTACTTTCAAATAATCACATAAAACAATATTGTTTTCCTCTATTTCGATTTTTTTCAAAATCTGTAATATTTTAATAAATCATAACTTTTTTGTCCATAATTCTTCCATTTTGAAACATTGTGCAATAAATCACATAAGTTGTCCCCTAAAACATTTCCAAAAATAAAAAAAAAAATCAAAAGTGCGTTTCTGGAGAAAATCGATTTTAAAATTTCTTTTTGAAATAAAAAATAATCTGTAACTTTTTTTTACCGTGCATATTTTTCTCCATATATTCCTAAGCAGTGCTGGGAATAGTAATAGTAGTAGGCTTGAATTTTCACGAAAATCACGTGGCTCTCCCAGTACAGTAGTTCAAAAACGTGAATCTCATCAAGTAGCCTATGTTGGGTGCACGAATTTTCTAAATCTTGAGTGTCATTGAAGGCATTAAATGCGGGAAATGCAGCGGGAAATAGAACATTTTTCTACAGTAATTCTGGGTTGCCCTTAGCAACGGGTGTTTTGCTATTTTCAAGGCATTTTGCCTACAGCAGCGATGGGCGTGAGTTTTACTGGCTTCGCTGACTGTGATTGGCTTTGCTTGGCTACTGTAGAGTGAATTTCAGATTTTTTCCCAAGCCTGGTCCTAAGCAATACCTACAACTTTGTAGAAGATCTCAAATCGATCGAACAAACCGTTTTCGAGATACAGTTTTTTAAAGATTTTCCATACATTTTCCGATACGCCCTTCTCAAAAATAAGGCGAGGTTCAAATTGGTGGTCTGAAAGTGCATAATGGCATTTTTGGTCATAAAGAATCTGTATGCAAATTTTCAGGCGATTCAAAATATACAAAAATAATCGGGTTTGCGAAACGACGTGGAACCGCTCTTGTGAAAAAACTTACCGCGTTTGGTGTTCCCGCATTTGATATTTGCATTTCAAACGCATTTCAAACGCACACAGCAATTTAATTTATATAACACAAAGACCACCAACGGTTAAGTTGTACTTGGTCTAAATTATGAATGGGTATTTTACAACTTTTCTTTAATATGTTTCTAACTAACATACGGCTATCAACTTTCTGATTTAGTATATTTATTGGGTTAGTTGCCTACACCGAAATGATGAAGATTTGCGTGGAGTATTTTAACCCTTTGGGGCCTGATTTTTTCCAAGAACTATTATACAGTCTTTTGAACGCCTTTCAATAGTTTTGGTGCTCAAAATGCTAAACATAACAAGAAATGATGACAAATATTTTTTCGGGAGGTGCTAGGTCTTCCAAACTGCTCTTGAGTTCATAACTTGAAGTCTATGCTTGTAATAATAACCTTGTTCATCATACAAGGTGATGAACTGTAATCTACCGTATATTCTGAACCTTCCGAGTGTTCAGCAAATATTATCAGATCATTTCGAATGTTTTAGATTATCTAACTTGTCGGGATGTCCAGTACATAAGATCAACAACGCGATGAGAGTCAGGATTTAGTGGTAATAAATTAATAACCACGAAACGAAGCACTTCCGAAACATGGTGTATTCAACAAAGTTTCCAGTCATAATTAGCGACATCTATTGGAAAGCATCCATAAATTATGTCACGTAAAAATATACTATTTTCAACCCCCCTGCTTTTCACCTTGTGTTTGAGAACAATTTGTGAAAATGAAAACGTCAGTAGAGTCTAAATGCGTAAACGAGTAGAAACACGTTTTGAATATATGTTTTTGTCAACGAATCTTCTTCTTTTTTCTTGGCATATCGTTCCCACTGGGAGGAAGCTGGCTTCTCAGCTTAGTGTTAGTTTAGCACTTCCACGAATCATTCTATGGATATTTACTCCTCTTTATTGATGTTAATCAAACCCTAGCAGCAAACCATGCGACCAGAGCCGACCCCCAGGTTCACAGATTTCGATTGGTTATGTAAGCGAAAACAACTGCTGTTACGAACTAGGCTACGACTGTAGATTTCAGGGACTGCTGCAGGGCATTGCGGATGACCCTGAGTATCTCAAAAGTATTTAACAATACCATTTGATCACACGGAAAGTTCACCTGGTAGAATCTTCTTATTCTTCTTCTTGGCGTAACGTCCCCACTGGGACAAAGCCTGCTCCTCAGCTTAGTGTTCTTTGAGTACTTCCACAGTGTGGCAGGCACGAAGTTGAAGGGTGTCCACGATAAAATTGCCACACGCAAAATTGATTCGCAAAATTCGAGTTTTCATCCGATTGCCATCAAATTTTCAGAGATTGAGAAATAACTATTAAACTTCATTTTACCATTTTGCTCGTATTTTATTAACAGTCCATACGGAAATGCCTGCACCTTGACCTTAACCCCGGCCATGAGATTCTGCACAACCTGTGAATCGACCGTTTTTTGCATGTGAACCCATACTTTCTTCAGTTCCTCGACTGTCTTCACTACCTTAGGTCGTTTACACACGAACCGGATTACCGAGAATCCAACAGCCGAATCTCGGTAAAATATTTGCTGAATCTCGGCAAAGAGTGATTTCGGCAAACCATTACCGAATCCCGGTAACGTTTGCCGAAATCTCGGTAAAAAATTTGGTTTGCCGAGATTCGGTAAAATTTTAACGATATTTTGGTAAAAAGTTTACCGAGATTCGGGAATTTTTTTACCGAAATCTCAGCTGTTGGATTCTTCTCGATGGAGCGGAGCTCCGGAGTGTTGGAAGGGTTGAACATTTTCGGCACGAAATTGACCTTATTATCCGAATACCACTTCAGCACGTCCTTGGAGTAGTGGCATGAGGCCAAATCCGGCCAGAAGATTGTTGGGACGTTGTGGGCCTTCAGGAGAGGGAGCAGCCGCTTCTGGAGGCACTCTTTCATGTACACTTGTCCGTTCATCGTGTCCTAGGTCACGAAAGGTGCACTCCGCTTCCCACACGTGCAGATGGCTTGCCAAACAAGGAATTTATTCGCAAATTTGGACCTCTTCTGAGTGCGGACATGCTCCGGAACGCTGAACTTATCCTTGGCCGTGAAAAACAGGTTGCCGGGGATCTGTTTGAAGTCGGCCTTCACATATGTTTCGTTGTCCATGAAAGTATGGGTTCACATGCAAAACACGGTTGATTCACAGGTTGTGCAGAATCTCATAGCCGGGGTTGAGGCCAAGGTGCGGGCATTTACGTATGGACTGTAAATTAAATACGAGCAAAATGGTAAAATGAAGTTTAATAGTTATTTCTCAATCCCTGAAGTTTTGATGGCAATCGGATGAAAACTCGAATTTTGCGAATCAATTTTGTGTGTGGGAATTTCATCGTGGCCCTATATAACCTGGTAGATTATATAACTGAACTTTATTTAGCAAAAAAAAAACACTGCCACAAGGGCAGATTTGAAGTTTTGAGCTCCAGGATAGTTTGGAAAAGCTTTTCAGATTCTCAGAGGTCTAGATTCCGTTTGAGTTGAAAATATTATTATATGCAGCGTTGCCAGATCTACGGAATTGAGCACTTTCTACGGATCCGTGAGATAATTCTACGGAAAATGTATATTTTGTACAGAAAGCTATGGAAATTCTCATTATTCTACGGTAATTTACGGATTTTTCCAACGGAAATCTACGGAATTGCAATGCCGGGGATCTCCCCCCCGCTTATCACTTTTCGTCTACGGAATGATTTCCAAAGAAATCTGGAAACGCTGATTATTTCTAGCGCAAGCAACTACTGCTGTAAATTTCGAGAATTGAGCTTCGGGATAGTCTGAACATCGTAGAATATCCCAGGACATGAAAAGGCATGTGAAGCAGCGTTTTTTGACATAATAGATACAGTATTGGACAAAACATTTGCAACTTTTTCGATTTTCCATACAAAATGACCAACTTTGGTAAGCTATATCTCAGTTATTTATAGACCGATTTGAATGAAATTTTGACAGAACATCAGACATAACTTGAATTTTAACACATATTTTTGAGTAATTTTTCCAATCACAAGTTTAAAAGCAGTAACGGTTTGACTAAAGTCAATTTTTTGACGATTTTTTATAAATGACATAACTAAACATTTTGAAGGAATAGCTTCATGGTATCTTCAGCAAAGTTGTAGATTTTAACGAGGTGAACAAGTTTGCTGAAGTCAGTTTTTGTGTAGGGCTATCAGATTTTGAGATAAATAGTTTTGAATTTTTCGTCGAAAATTAAACTTTAGATAAACCGTTATAATTTATAAACCCGTGATTGGAAAAATCACTCAAAAATATATGTTGAAATTCAAGTTATATCTGATGTTCTGTGAAAATTTCATTCAAATCGGACGATAAATAACTGAGATCTAGCTTACCAAAGTTGGTCATTTTGTATGGAAAATCGAAAAAGTTGCAAATGTTTTGTCCAATACTGTATGTATTACCAAGTACGAACATCAAATGTATTCACAAAAGGCATTTTTAGCTACTTTTATACTAATTTTTCTTTTTGTCAGACTTCTGCATGTTCAGGATGTTCTAGGTTGCCAAGTAGGACATTAAGGCATACACCTAAAATTTTTCCCTGACAGGGAAGTATATTTTTCCGAAGACAGTAAATTTTATTCATTGGTTCTTTTTATACAGCCATTTTCCGACTGCGGTCATAAATGACCGTGCCGGCCTCAAAGGGAAAACTTTGATCATTTTAGCGAGAAAAGTTACTGGAACAAGGGTAGACCTGAAGTTCTGAACTCCAGAGTAAATTGGAGGGCCTGGAATATCACCAACGTTCCTTGAAATAGCCAATTGGTCTGTGAGAAGGTTTAGTGAACATGGTAGATTATATAACTTCACTCAGTTTAGAAGGAAATATTACAGGAAAAATAGTAGACCTGAAGTTCTGAAGTCCTGGGGAAATTTTGAAGGATCTGCAATACCTCAATCGTTCCTTGAAACAGCATATTGATCCATGAGATGATGAGGTTCAGTCAACATAGTAGATTATATAACTTCACTCAGTTTAGAAAGAAAAATTACTGGAACAAGGGAAGACCTGTAGTTCTGAACTCCAGGGTAATTTGGAGGGCCTGGAATACTCCAAACGTTCCTTGAAATATCTTTTTGATTCGTGAGAAAGCTCAGTGAACATTAAATAACTTCATCGTTTAGTAAGAAAAATTACTAGAATAATTGTAGATCTGAATTTCTGAACTCCGGGGTAATCTGGGTGGCTCGGAATACCCCAAACGTTCCTTCAAACAGCTAATTGATCTGTGAGAAAATTCAGTGAACATGTTAGATTTTATAATTTCACTCAGTTTAGCGAGATAAATTACTTGAACAAGTACAGACCTGAAGTTCTGAACTCCAGGGTAATTTGGAGGGCCTGGAATATCCCAAACGTTCCTTGAAAGAGCTTATTGATCCATGAGATGGTTTAGTGAGCATGTTAGATTATATAACTTCACTCAGTTTAGTGAGATAAATTACTGAAACAAATGTAAACCTGAAGTTACGAACACTAGGGTAATTTGGAGGGCCTAGAATACCCCAAACGTTCCTTGAATTAGCCTATTGATCCGTGACAAGGTTCAGTAAACTTGGTAAGTTATTTATCTTTACTCAGTTTAGCAAGAAAAAATACTGGAATAAGTGTAGACCTGAAGTTCTGAACTCCAGGTTATTTTGACCTATAATATCCCAAACGTTCCTTGAAGCAGCCTATTGATGCAAGAGAAGGTTTAGTGAACAGGAAAGATTTTGTAAATTCACTCAGTTTAGCGAGATATATTTCTGGAATAAGTGTAGCCCTGAAGTTCTGAACTCCAGGGTAATTTGGAGGGCCCGGAATACTCCAAACGTTCTTTAAAACATCCTATTGATACGTGCGAAAGTTCAGTGAACATGGTAGATTATATAACTTCACCCAGTTTAGCAAGAAATACTACTGGAATAAATGTAGACATGAAATTCAGATTTCCAGGGTAATTTGGAGGGCCTGGAATACCTCAAACGTTTCTTAAAGTAGCCTTTAGATCCGTGACAAGGTTCAGTAAACATTGTAGATTATATAATTTCACTCAGTTTAGCGAGAATAACTACTGGAACAAGTGTAGACCTGAAGTTCTGAACTTCAGGGTAATTTGGAGGGCCTGGAATATCCCAAACGTTCCTTGAAATAGCTCTTGAGATTCTCAGAGGTTGGTAGATTCTATTTGAATTTGTAATGTTATTGTTTTTAACCCAAACAATTACTGTTACGGTTGTAGATTTCAAAGAGTGTGCTTCAGGACAGTTTGGACGTCCTAGAACATCCCAGGACATAGCAAAGCAAGTGAAATAGTGTTTTCGTTAAAAGAGTAATTCTGTATTATCTAGCCTGAACATCATTTATGTTCACAAACAGTATTTCACGCTTCGTATGTACTTATAGGTCAATTTTCCAAACTTCAGGATGTTCAGGATGTTCTAGGTTGTCAATTAGGTCATAAAGACATATACTTCATATTTTTCTCTGATAAAAGAGTATATTTGGGACAATTTTGCCAAAGATAGTATATACATTTGTTCATTGGTTCTTTTTTTACAGCCATTTTTGTACTGCGGTCATATATGACCGCGCCGGCCCCAAAGGGTTAAGGGTGCATTTTTACTATTGTTTCCAGCGAGATAACCAAACAAACAACGGTTAGCACTCGTGGAAAAGTTTGTGTTCAATTTGAATAACCTAAATGTTCAAGTCTGCACCCTCTAGTAGAAATACTAGAGAGAAGTCCTAAAAAAATCTCCAGATCCCTTCTAGATTCTTGAGAAAGTGGATGAGTTTCCAGAAGTAGGGGAAGGGGTGGTAAAATGAACACCTTAAGGATATCATCTCGTTTCTGATAGAAAAACGAGGAATATGTATAGTTTTATCGCACAAGATCAAAAACAGGGATGTTAGCTAAAGCAGAAATACGAATTCAGACCAAAATAGCTAAATTTTCACATATATTTATCGTTTGCAAAAAAACATTGAAATGTTCATTTTACCTGCACTATGTGGGTAAAATGAACAGTTGTTGGTGGTAAAATGAACATCATACAAAAAATGTGAGCAAAACTAATATTTTTAACAATTTTTGCTGCATTCCCGAAAATATATCTATAAATGATGGTAACCCATTCAAAAAGAAATGTAAAAGTTTCAGATTTGACATCACATCACAATGATATCCCCACCACTGAAAAACCTCAAGACCTCCGAGCCAAAACTTTCTTCAGCTCCAATTTTCAAACGTGATTTACTAAAGTCTTAATTTTCGTTGATATTTTCACTTCAATTGACCTCCGTATCAATCTGAACACTCGGATATATGCTCTAAATCGTCCATACGTGATAAAAATTTATTGAAATTTGTTTTTTTCTCGGTAAAAGGCACGGTGTTCATTTTACCACCCCTGTTCATTTTACCACCACTTCCCCTACTAATGAAATATGTATTGGAAAATTTTCCAAACCCACATTTTTTAGAGGAAATTCGTAAGAAATCTCGAGTGGAACTCTTTGGAAAAACTCCAAATGTTTGGAGACATTTATTAGGAATCCCTGGTTGAATTTTCGGTGAAGTTTCTGGAAGAATTTCTAAAATTTTTGTGGAATAATCCCTGAAAAGATTTTTTTTTGTATGGTATTCAGTTGGAGCTGCCTGACAGCTTAACTTGTCAAGGCTGAACCCTCGGTCTGGTTTTTGCCAAGTTTCCCCTCTACGAGGACCAATACTCAGACGGACTAGGCAATGGCGCCCACATGAACACTGCTTTTTTATTAGTATTGTGACGTGGTAGCTTTTGAAAAGAACCCATATTCCCTTGCTTCTGAGAAAAGGAAGCATTGTGAAAATCAGCAGCTCCATCAGAATTTGTTTGAAATAGTAGTGTAGTAGTGTTATTACTAATACTGTCTAGTCGAAATGGTTTTGAATAATTTGTCATTCAAGTTCTATTCTGATTACTCCTGTCTTTTACGTAAGACTAGAGTCTTAAATGTCAACTGTCGTCAAGTCTGAACAAAATTAGGCTGTTTAGTAGTAGTTCTAGTTAATTTCTTTTTTTGTTGTTAAAAGTATTTATTGGTCATTTCGTTCATATATCCTTAAAAAAAGTCGCTTTCCTTGTCTGTTCAACAATTTTTTGAAACTAGCAAGTGCACCCTAATGATCGATCTCAGAACCTTACTTTCCATATTTTCCATTCCATTTTTTATAGTGAATATTGAAGGGTACACCCAGTAAACACAAACTCGTATACGATAGCGCATAAGAGTACAAATGTGGAGGCGATATACGTACATGCGCCATAAGGTTGCATACAATATGTACGTTTATCGCCTCCACATTTGTACTCTTATATCCTATTATATACGATGGTGTGTTTACTGGGCAGTTACCTTCTATTACACTATCCTACAAGATTCGCTTTTAGGTGGCAAATGCAATACTTTACAACGCCTACCTTTTTCTTGTAAATTTTGCGAAAAATAAGCTGGAATTAGATTATTTATACCACTGTTACAGAAGAGGTATTTCTTATTATAGCAATGTAAAAACCATATTAAAATAAGATTGTCGCCACTTATTTCTACTTAGTGAAGCTACTAGTCAATTTCCTAAGAGTTCCTAAGTATTCCCTACGTCGTATATGATAACGCTGTATCTAGCTAGCTAATAGTAAGAGTGGCTACGGATCATTCTGGTTAGCAAAAGGCAAACTGAACGTCACCAATAGTATTAATGTCCACTTCGAATAGATTAATTATTTGAAATGGACATCAATTCTATCAATGACGCAGAATGTCCGTTGGATCACATCCGAGACATTATTGCGTCTATGGCATATGAATTATAACGCGGCTAAGCAAAAAAATGCCAAAATGTGATACCACCACTACAGGTTACGCCTTTGGTTTCCATCATATGGGCTAATCGATTATGCCCTCCCATCGCGGCAAGGTCGCATAACCAAGAGGAGGGAATCCCTGAAAGGATTTATGCAGCAATTTCTGCGATAATCTGTGATGAACGTTTTGAAAAGTTGGCTCTGAATACAACTGGGAGTATTTCTCAAAAAATGCCATTAGAGTTTTTTGAGGAATTCCGCGGTGTCTTTGTGGAGTAACTTTATTACAAAAAAATAGTTAGTCTAAAATTTCGAACTAAAAACAATTAGACTTTGCTCTTTCATTTGCGACCAAAATCAAAATAATCGGTCGGGGGGTCCAGAACATTTTTTTTTATTTTGTGTGAAGTATTCATGCACACTACGAAAAAATCATGTGATTTACGTCTTTTAGGATGCACATAAAAGAAGCGAGCCGAATGACGTAAATTTGTGTCGAATTTAAAATACGTTAGTGTCTGATTCGGGAAATATCGATCACAGTTCTATCGTTTTCGTATCCATTCGCATGTAAAATTACATTTTTTGCTCAATACATCTTCATGGACACATTTTTGTGTCGTTCCATCACTTACATCATGTGTCATTCAGTCATAACCAGAATTACGTCCACAGTAATTTTCATTATTTTTAAGAGTGTGGATACGTGTTTTTATACCGACGCACATTGCGTTCAACGTAGATACGGGACAAACTGCAAGATCAAACTATTTGAACACCTTGGCTTGGAAGGTAAAGTTGTTCTTCCTCAAAAGAGCTGTTATAAGCATAAATGACATATGATAGACGCATAATTGCAAAACTGTCTGAAACGGCATTTTAGTTATTGTCCACGAAAAACTTTGAAAATCGTACCTAAATTGGTCATAATGATGTAAGAAGTTATTAGGAAATAATTCTCGCAAAACTTATGATCTCGTCCTAACGTGAAGATGCATTGATATCAAACCTCGAATTTTCAAGAGCTTGTTTGTAGATTTGTATCTTGAGAACCTGACAACTTTTTGCGTTGAACATTTTATTGATTAGTCGCCACCAGCGAGTGACCAGTGAGTAACCGGTTGTCTGCTTCTCTAGACTTGTGCTTTTGAAAATTCGAGGTTTGGCTTCTATGTATATTAACCCTTAAAACCACTGATAACCGAGTGTGTAGCTCGTTGTTATTAAGCAGATAAAATAAAAACTGTCACCGCTGGGAGACAGAGGAGGATCTTCTCTTGTGAAATAAAGTGTAAATCCATTCGTTTGCTCAGTAATAACAAGCTATAGCTTTTAGGACGAGATCATAAATTATGCGAGATTTCTCTTTTTACTCGTAAATAAAAAAGTGACTTATCCGCCTTTCAAACAACACAATTTCAGTTATTCGAATTAACTAGTAGAGGGCTTCGCATGTGATAAACCTTGTTATAAGGCATGTAATATACTTGCCCCATGGTGCTGAAAAATACGCTAATTTGGATGGTATTTGAGAAGTTTCAAATCTTATATTTTTTATGTTATTTTCTTATGGCACAGTGCTTATGAAAAGATCAGAAACTAACAACATGAGGCTAAAATGGATTTGGGATTTTTGTACTTGTTTGCATGACTATAACCCCATATTTACCCCTCTACCGGCAGCTTCATTTTTTCAAAATATTAAAATCGCGATAACTCAATATTTTTGAAAATTCTCAAAAAACTCTCTTATTTTCAGAATCTGTATCGGTATTGAGCATTGGTCATCTATATTCGGAGATATTCCAAAATTTCTTGGGGGACGACGCATAGCTATAACTCTCGTAATTATCTCTGGGTACAGATTTTTTCTCATATTCGGTTATTCGCTTTTCAAAACTATATTTTGATGAAAGTCTATTGTGAAGAAAATAAACAAATCTGTGTAACTGTTTTTGAGCAATGAGCTTTTATGTTTTTGGTACCACTCTAGCCGTAACGAGATCTTGAAAACTTCTTGAAACATCATATTGAAATTTTATATGGGAAGTGTCGGTCCCCCAAGGAACACTGAAATATCTTTAAAACCAGTTGACCAATGGTCGATACCGACATAGATTCCAAAAGTAGAAGAGTTGTTTAAGAAGTTGTGAAAAAATGGTGGAAAAATATAGAGAAACAAAAAAGTTATCGCGATTCAAATATATTTTCGTGCTGAAAAAATTAAGCTGCCGGTAGAGGGGTAAACTAAATAATAGCAAACAAACTCATGAATATCTCTTCTGCTATCTGTCTTATTGAATTTCTCTCTTCAGCAAATTTCTTTATTATGGTTTGAAGAATGAGCTTTTACAATGGGATAATAAGTTTGTACTTACATTACAGTACAAGCGTGTTTGGAACATACCTCAAAATTTCTTCATAGTAATTTCCATATGAACATACATTGTCTTTGGGCCACCTTAAATCACCACCTAGAAAGCTGCGATTTTCACAGAACACTATTTTTTTAGAAAGGATGGTAAGGAACATATGGGAGATTGGATTCTCAAACATTTTTTAATTTTGAACCGCCCTAATGTACATAAACACATAGATAGGCAAATTCAAACATATGTGCAAGTCTCTCAAAATCAAACAAAAAAAAATTACTCTGGACCCCCCGGTCGATTATTTTGGTTTTAGCAGCAAATGAACGCGAGAAACCTAGACTTAATTGTGGAGAAGTTTCATACTTACCTATTTTTTTGTAATCAACACGAAACACACCGTGATTTCTATATGCTTTCTTGAAATCATTTTTAAACGAATTTTTTCAATGCTAAGATAAACCTTTGTTATTTTTCTAGAAGAATTTGTGTAGAAATATTTTCTAGATAACTCAGTGTAATGAGGCCTGTACTCGAGGAAAATGCACCATTTTCATCCATGTGTAACTTTTTTGTCCGTGGGCACAAATTTATGAAAATCTGGGTATAACTAGATTGGAGTATGTTGTTTACATGCGCAAAATTTCATAACAACCGGTTCAGTGATTATTGAGATGGCATCGAAACAAGAAGACAATGTGTCCGTAATACAGTAAGGACCCAATTTTGTCAGCCCCTCGATGAGTTTTAGGCTGACAAAATCGGGAATCTGACAATATCGGGTCATTTTATTTTGTTCCTGTTTTTCAAATTTTGACGTGTTACATGGTTTTAGACTGGTTCAAAAAATCGTTTTTGCTCCACACCGCTCATTCGATTCAAGATCAAATTCTGAGTGTCATCTTAAAATTTGAGCTCATTCGAATGAAAATTGAGACTGCACAAGCCCTTCAAGTTTATATGGGAATTAGGGGGCTATTTTGTAAATCGAGCGGATTCACGTGACTCGTCTACAGTCATTGCCGATCAAAGTAACCATGCATATTTCAGATGTCACCTGTCGACTCCCATAGTAATCCAGTCACATAGCGTGACAACTGTCGATAAACTCGAGTGACAAAGCTGAGTCGAGCAAAAATTTTGGTCGGCAGTGACTCCAGTCGACTCGTTTTTGATCGACTCGACTTATAGAATAGGGCCCTTACTATGGGGAAAGCAAGCAAATCAGTCAATCGGTCATAGCGTTTGGCCATGTGTTCTTGGGGATTAGAGCTGCATTGATAATGTAAGATACATTTATCAGCTACAACGTTCCCGAAGACCGTTTTTAAATCGGACGTCTCAGTTATTAATTATTGATTTATATCAAATTGCAAATTCTTCTACAGTGCTCATTTACCTTCTGAACAGGCAACATTGCTGCATCTGGCGCGAGAGATAGAACAGCCAAATCATGGCTACTATGTTTCACTGCATATACTCAGTGATGCCTGCAGAGCAGCTCAATTATTATAGCCAAAGTTTTACAACTCACATAAAAATCAATAACTAATTACTGAGGCGTCTGATTTGAAAACATTATCAATGCAGCTCTAATCCCCAAGAGCACATGGGCAAACGATATGACCGACTGACTGATTTGCTTGCTTTCCCCATAGTAATTCCCATATAAACTTTGAAGGGCTTAAGCAGTCTCAATTCTCATCCGAATGAGCTCAAATTTTGGGAGGACACTCAGAATTTCATATTGAATTGAATGAGCGGTGTGGAGCAAAAACGATTTTTTGAACCACTCTAATGGTTATGTGGACTTTTAAAAAGGCGATGGATATGGGCGTAGCCAGTTTTTTTTTATCGGGCGCTCCTTCCTCCCTTATATCTATATAAATAAAAATGGAATGGTGTTTGTATGTCACGAAATGGCTTACGAACGGGTCAACGGATTTGGATGATTCTTTCTCCGTTTTGTTCGTTAAGGGATCCGACGTGTTTGTGTGTATAAAAATCCGGAGCTATTCTACGGGAAAGTTGGAAAAACGAGAGTGAACGAAACTGTCATTTTGTATGAGACGATCTATAGCGTTTTTCAACAGCCTACTTAATTGGCAAGACGAAGTTTGCCGGGACCACTAGTTGGTAATATCGATTTTTAACGCTTAATAAAAGGCATTGCCATTGTCCCCTCTGGCTGACAAATTTAAATTAGGCTGACAAAATTGGGTCAAAAAGCTGACAAAATCGGGTCAGTACTGTATGAATCAAAACGGTACCAAAACTAGGCATGCGACGGCTCAATATTCATGATTTTGAATACCTGTGACTTTTATAGTGCAATTGTAGCTGAATGAGCACTTTTGATCTTTTGTCTCTTTGTGACCACCGAACTAATCCAGGAATGGCCACCGAAGAAACCCATATTTTGGAACATTTCAGTTTTTGTACCAAAAATTGGCACGCGAAGGCTCAATTTTCCTGGTTTTGTGAAAACTTGACCCACTTCACACAATAATGAATGGATGGCTAGTCTGGTCCTATGGTGTCACTGAAATTACCCAGGAATGGTGACCAAAGAATCCCGGATCGTGGGGTACATTAATTTTTGGATGGGGACGGACCTGGTGTAGTTGTTAGAACACATGCCTCTCACGCCGAGGACCTGGGATCGAATCCCATCCCCGAGAGAGTCACAAAAAAAATCAGTGACGACTTCCTTCGGAAGGGAAGTAAAGCCGTTGGTCCCGAGATGAACTAGCCCAGGGCTAAAAATCTCGTTAATAAAGATAGAAAAACACCATAGCAAGACATTTGGCGGCTCTATCTCACCCATGCTCATTCAAGGATGGATGATCAATTAGGTGAGCTCGTTCGATGTTTTTATTTTGAATGTGTCATATTTCTGAAACACATTATTATCGTGATAGTGGTTGTAATGTTTCTTTACATATTTATTGCACAAAACATGAATGGTGCGTCAATAAAGGCTAGCCAAATCAGGTGATTCTACCTCCCTCTTTTTTGATAAATGTTTCCCAAAATTTATATAGAAAAATGACCATAGATCATTTTTATGTTAGCACATTACCTTTCTTATTTTTGGTCGATAATAAATGAGCGGCCCAAACGCAAAGGAGTGTAGGTGACATTTTGGCTGGTTTGTGTAGAGTATACTAAAAAGTTTACTGTATTCAAACTTTCCATCGGTATTTTTATATGCTCTCTCGGTCCAACAGTTCAAATAACATAATTCGTACAGTTACATCGTACATTCGATAGCGACTCATGGAACCAAATTAAAAACAAAATTTCATGCTTACTATGACGGTCCCATCAAACAGCTTTCCGTAGCATTTCTGTTCAATTTCTCGATATTTCCATTAGTCGATGGTCCCTTCAGATATCGACTCATAGAGATTTGACCGTGGAAGATTTGCTTGTTTTTACGGCTCCCATACAATTTGTATGGAATGAAAAATTGTGTAAAAAAAGCTTCAAAGTCGATTTTCTTAAAACTAGGGTTTCGTCACATACATCCCTTTGCTTCTAACCCCCTCAAATATCTTAATAGACGGATTTAGGGTGAAGTCGTCATTGTGAGAGAAACAATATTTACCTCGTTTCTGTGGCCCTGGAAGAGGAAAAATTTGGTTCAGAAATTCGTGCCACGTTTTCTGACATTCCCATAGCAGCAATTGTACTGAAACTAATCACGTCATGTAAAATATTACTAACTAAAATCAGTTAAACATCAATCTTACCGCTTCGCTGATCCTTCCGGATATCGAAACTGAGCCTCCGACAGTGGAACGTCAACAGCTTGCATCCGATTGGTACACGTGGCACCGGTAATTGAATAACCGCCACAACCATCGCAAAAACGATGATGAGCAGGTTCCTTCGGTGGTGGTTGCTCCTTACCAACCGGATACAACTTGGCTTCCCATTCAATTTGTTCAATCTTCCTCTTCATGGTTTCCAAATCGGGATCTTTTCTCGGATATTCCTTATTCACCAGAATCCCATCAATCAGTTCGTATTGGTAGCTCATTTCACTGGGACTTCTGAGCGCATTACACTTCTTACATGTGAGTAGCTGTCTCATGATATCGTCCTGGAACTCATTGGACTGACGGGGAGAAGCATCGTTCACGATGTACAGCATGCTGTCCTCTTCTTCCGGTCCATCTTTGGGCCCATCCGGTTTCGGGGGTGATTTGGTACGATCGGTTTTTAAGGCTAGATCTATTTTTCCGATAGGTTGGGACTCATGAATAATCGGAAAGGCATCATTGATGATAATTGGTTCAAATGCAGGGGGATCAAACGAGGCAAGATTGGTAGCAGCTAGCGGGATGTTAGTTTGGCCTAGTACTTCCAAGTCGGTTCCGATTGTTATGAGCAATTCATGACTGGTCAGATACCGTTTGAACTCTTCAGAATTCGACGTAGGAACGCTGGATGGAAAAATATATGTATGTAAGTTAATCATCCGTGGTAAATTGTAACGAAATACCTAATAGCCGTGCCATGGCGTTGCCCATTAAAGTCAGCTAGAGTTCCATTGAGTTTGGCTTCGGTTTCACCAAGTAGCAAGCTTATGTCCAGCGTCCGTGGGTCATCGTTTTCCACGTTAGCCAACACTAGGGATTTGAGCACAATTACCAAAGAATAGCTTTCCTTCTGGATCGAGCCGTTTCGATCAGGATCTTGTACGACGACATCACTGATGTTACTTCCAGTGGCAGAAGAGATCGAAGGTTGCTCCATTTTTTGAAAAGGATCACAAAGGAAGCTTGATCGAAACCAAAGGCTGCACAAGGAATGTATTTGACGTTACTCTTTTAAGATATGTAAGGTTACTGCGATTCAATAATAGTTTATTATTTTAAGTTTTATTGTTTCGGTACCTTCAATAAGATAAAAATTAGGATAGCATATATAAGATTTTGACTCTGGTAGAAAGGAGTTGTGGGTTCCATGAAAGACTCACATGTAATATATTTCTTGTTGTTTACACTAGTGGTTTTGAATCATTTTATTCCATGCAAACCTTTTAAAATTTTTACAAACCGTTGTCCCCTCAGATGAAAATAACAATATTTTTGAAACTTAATCAAGGTTAATACTCGAAATCGATTTATTTAACAACGTTGTGCATAAAAATGAAAACAAAAGTAAAGTTTGAAAATATCTATACAGTTAACTCTCTCTAAGTTGATATTGAAAGACCATTGAGTTGGAGTCGAGTTATAAAACACAAAAGGTAGCCATGAAACCAACTTTTACTATGATTCTCTAACTCGATATCGACATTCAAAATATCGAGTAAGGGAGAGGGGGAAAACAGTATGACCAATTAAATGAATTGCTTGCTTTTCCTAAAGTTATTCCCATGCAAACTTTAAAGGGCTTGTGCTGTGCAGTCTCAGTTTTCATCCAAATCAGTGCCGAACCCCATTTAGTTTAATCAAAGAAAGATGTTAGTACTGCCCAACTTTTGGGATCCTACAAATAAAAATAAAAACGAAAAACAATACACAACTTCCACTAAAATTTTACTCTTTACTTTGATGTTTTAGGTTGAGCTCAAGAAACAGTCGATAGAAAGTATTCTGGGCATATTTCAACATGAAAATGTTTTTGGATTCACACGCATATTGGCAACATAAACAATTCATACTTATGTTGCTACCCAAATCATAACTGCCGAAACCCCCTCATAAGCAACCTAATAAAAGCCCGCTATCTTGCCCATCTGATAGATGACTTCCAAGAGGAAGCGAATAATCTTCTCTCACCATAACCAACCCAATTCTCAAATTAGCCCCATATCCTGGTTCCCATTGCAGCCATAAATTCACCCTTATCATCTTCATTGTCTGCTGATAGATCCCGCCTATCCCAGCCATCAGCCTATCCAGTCGCATTATTTACGTAAACATCGTTTTCCCACAAGCACCCACTCACATGCTTAGCTTGAAATTTAAGTAGCTCACCACATACTGTCTCTGGAATCTGTAACTCTGTCTGAAGCAACTCTCAATGGCGGTGGTGGCACGGCAATTCTTCCGAACTTTGGCTCCTTCAATGATTTTTTTTCTTTTGTTGCAGGAAAGGTTTTACGTTTTTTTTTACGATTTTGTTTACATAATTCATTAAATTAATATCAAATAGACTACAACAATCAAGACTCGTTTGACAAAGTCTATGCAAAAAAAAATGAAATAAATATTTAATAAACACAGAAAAATATATTTAAATTCAAATAAAGTGTAGTAAAGTTGAGTTTACTACATTCTCGGTAGCAAACGCTACATGTGGAACACGAGTGGAACATGTTTGGGTCATTTTCCTTTCTACACTTTTCGAACATCCCAAGCAGCACAGTTTGTTTCAACTCAGGAATAAAATCATTTCTTGACACTAATTAAAGTTGTCAATAGTTAAAAATATTACTTACAATCACACTGAATAGCAACGCAACAAGCGCAAGAGGGGGAGTCTGTTTGCAACACATTTAAGTTATCTCAAAATATCTGATTTGTTGCAAAACACTTAAAAAAAAGAAAAGAAAAAAGAGAAAAAAAGTGTAAACGAGAATTGATTTTCCGACATTAAGATCAGTAATCTTCTCCTCTACTTACATTTACTACTCCACCAGCTCTTCGAACAATTGCTTCGCCAATGCTACCACATTGTCTAATAAAAGCTTGTTGCTTACAACTTCACTGTACCCTACGAAATACAATGTCATTACTGGCGAAGTCAACGCCTGAAATAATCTAAAGTTTTCGCAAAAAACTTTTGCCCAACACATGAGAAACACCGTTTAAGCAAACAAACTGTGGCTACACTGAAACAAGCGTTGCAGTAATGAGAACCATGAACGTGTTTTTAAATTTACTATTCCAACCACGATTGAGTTATCATGAACGCTTTTTATTTGCATTTTGTTCCCTCTCTATCCAACCTCGTCGATAGCCGAGCGGCTAGCGTTCGCGCTCGAGAATCGCCAGATCCTCGGTTCGATTCTGGTCTGCTGCAAGTTTTTAACCATGATATAGTAATTTTTACTATACAAATGGTGCCATGGTAAAATTGAATGCACAAAATATTCTAAATAAATGCGGATTTAGTCTGCACAAATCAAGTGGCGTTGTGTATTTTATTTAACCCTCTGATATATTATTTTCAACCGCAATGCTGTTCTCAGTGTAGGTTCGTTATTGGACACGGTGCGCCAGAAACCGTTATCAACGCAAAATGTCCAAGAATTTAGCACCTACCTGGGAGGGAGAAACCAATACAAAATTTCTGTACGTCATAGTGAGCCGAGATTCTGCTGTCACGAACTGTCACTGTGAGCCCAGATCTCAAACATTGGACTAACATGAAAAAAGCGCGTAACTGATTAACTGAGGCTTTAAAGCCTGATTTGCTACTGAAAAGGAATTGCTAAAGAAATTTCTCGCCGATTCCTTGCAGATACTTTCTACAGCGACTCCCATTTGAACTGACAGTTCTTTTCAATTGCGTACTGCGATCAGAAAAAAGCGCATTCTTGATCGATTCCTTGCAGAAATTTCATATGCATCAAGATAGGCCGAGAAATTACTTGTCAGCAGCGAATCAGGCTTTAAGCGAAGTATGCACTTCAACAGAAAAGTAATTGCCTACCTCGATGCGTGGAAAATTTCTTGCAAGAAATGGTCAAGAAAAGCAATTTTCTTTGATCGCAGTACGCAGTTGAAAATAAATGTCATTTCAAATGGAGCTCACTGTAGAAAATTTCTTGACCAGAATATTTTCAAATTCACGAAAAAGATGCTTGAATACTATATCTCTTAAATGGTAGGTGCCAAATTCTTGGACATTTTATTGTGTTAATAACAGCTTCAGGCACGCCGTGTAGATGATAAGTAATGTGCAACTCAAACATATTGCAACTGGATTGAAACAAACAATCTTCTAGCTGTCATACACGTAGTTTAGTGCAACTTTCGCGCAACTGATATGAATTTTCTTGAGTTGTGGGCATATGGGAACTTGAATTGAATACAAGTTGCGGATGGCTCAAATGAAAGTAATTTGAAACATAACATTAAAATAGATATTTTGGAAGAAGTCACAAGAGTTAGCTTGAAAATTTACTGAACACATCTTGATAAACATGACTTCATTGCTTTTTGTACTTGCCAAGCACTTCTTCTTCTTCTTTCTGGCGTTACGTCCCCACTGGGACAAAGCCTGTTTCTCAGATTAGTGTTCTTATGAGCATTTCCGCAGTTATTAACTGAGAGCTTTCTTTACCGATTGACCATTTTTACATGTGTATATCGTGTGGCAAATATGAAGATACTCTATGCCCTGGGAATCGAGAAAATTTCCTTTACGAAAAGATCCTGCCAAGCACAGAGTGCTTCGTGAAGCCCAAGCAGAATGGTTCGTTGTTTCGTCGTCGGAGAGGTTTTGTTCTCGGTTTCGCGCGTGTTTTCGTTACCGGAGAACTTTTTTCCCTGTTTTCAAGCGTATTGATGGGTTGTGCTTCGTGAAGCCCAAGCGGGATTGTTCGTTGTTGCGTCGTCGGATAGGTTTTGTTCTCGGTTTCGCGCGTGTTTTCGTTACCGGAGAACTTCTTTTTTCCTTGTTTACGCGCGTCTTGCTGGGAAGGTATTTGGGAAAGCCCAAGCAAGACTGTTTGTTTTCGGGACGCCAAGAAGTTTTCTGTTCGCACAGTGTGAGTGCGAAGATATATTTGTGTTCAGTCGAGGATGGATTACCAACTGGTGAGTTCGTTTCATGCTTATGATAACACATTTTTTCTTGAAAGAATAACTTTTATGTAATATTAAAACAAACTTTGTATGGTTCGTCACTATAAGTGTCGGCATTATGCTTGTTTTATACAATTTCAATATACACATATTCTTCTTTTTGACATTATTAAAAATATCTTTTGTATTGTTCGACATTGTGAATGTTGACGTATTTTTTTAAAACTTCTACCATCTCGAGACAAAAATGCACAGTAATACTCATATTTGATTTTCAAACAAACTATGTATGGTTTGTCACCACAAGTGTCAGCATTATTACTTTTTCATATGATTTAAAATGTAAACATGTAATTCTCAGTTTTCGCTATTATTAAAAACTTATTTTGAATTGTTTGACATTATAGATGTTGACATATTTTTTTAATCTTCTACCAAAAACTTCTCGAGACAAAAATACAAAACAAGCTTTAAATATAAGTCGTATATTTCCCCCTTGTCCATGGATCGCATCACCGACCAATGGTGACTCCCAGATCTTTTCCTCCCTCACTAATAAACACCCTTCCCGTGGTGATTGTGGAGATGCAGAGGTATTCTCGGTCTCTAGAAGCAACAATCATTACACCCCAACATTCCTTCCCCTCCCAACTGACTGTAAGGACTTGGCCGGCGCCGTTATTGATCAATAATATTAGATCTGCTAAAATTGCACTTCGAGAGTAAGCGGAAACTCCCATCCCTTATTCATTTGGATCGTAGTGCAATTCTTACCAGTTCCGATCAATCACGGAGTAGCAACCATTGACATGTACAGTCAGTCTATGCTATGCTATGCTTTACGAAAAGATCCTGCCAAGCACATTCGCTATAAATTTTGTCGTTTCAGTGAAGTGCATGTTCTTTGGAATAGCAATGAAACTTTATGAACCTTGATATTGATATGCAATCGAACTAGAGCTAGGTAAGTTACAGATGCTTATATTGATACGTGCTTGAAACCATTTTTGGAAAGCATCTCTTTGGAAGATGTTTTACGTGTTACTTGGGATACTATGAACAACGCTTTGATATGATTAAAGGTAGCATTTACTACAAAGTTACTGATAGTTAGCTTCAAAGGTTTCATGTTTTGAAATTGTTTGTAGAAATCACAAAACAGATCTTGCTTCAGTGAAGTACAGAATCAGAATAATGTTTATTTCCTCATCCTAATTTGACACTCTTCTCTAGCCTACTTGATTGCATGAAATACCACAATACTACATCTCTCCCTTTTTCCATAAATCGAAATTATTAATAAATTAAATTTACAAAATCATAGACAGCCTAAGTATTACTAAGTGAAGTAATTTCCATAACTTAAGAATATACATTGTGAACGATTCGCTGGACGCAAATTTGGACGAGCCATCCGTAATTTGTCGCATCACTTCTAATGTGTCTGGTATTTCGTATGTAACGCAAAACGGTCCATGTTTATTTGATATCTAAATGAAAAAGGAATCAATTATTGAAATTTAACAATATATTAACCATCGTCAGTATACTTAGCCTCTATTATTCCTTCTTTTCTCACATTTGGTTTTCAAACAATACATTACCGAATAGACCTTCTGTTTACAGCCAAATTATAGGTTGTCCTTAGTCTATTCTTCTTTCTTGAATCTCGGATGTTGTAACGCCTCATCTTAGTATGTTCCGTCAATCCAGGTAGTATTCTCCTTCAGAAACTATAAATATTACTTTTTTTAACATTGAAATTATATTTAGAAACTTATCATACAAAATCCCTTTATCACTAGATGAAAAGTTTCAATTGACTGATAAACTTCATTAATTCTATGATAGACTGGACTGCCAAATAGACTGAGATGAATCTCCTATATCTGGTCTTTTTCTTTTTAGGCAGACTGAAACATTTTGTTTCTTGTGCATATCCATTTACCATAGATGGACTGAAGACATAATTCCTACATCTCATGGTAGACTGGACTGCCAGAAGGACTGAGACACATCTACATCTGGTTTTTTTAAATTACAGACTGAAACTTTTTGTTTCCTTTGCTTATCCCTTTACCATAGATGGACTGAAGACTTACTTCCTACATCTCATGGAAGACTGGATTGCCAGAAGGACTGAGACTGATCTCCTACATCTGGTCTTTTCAACTGCAGACTGGAACATTTCTGTTCCCTATGTATATCTCTTTATCACTTATTAAGATGGGCTAAAGATTTCAGGCTTCCTTCATCAAGTGATACATTATTATTACGCCAAATGAACTGAGTATAACTCCTTCATTTTGGTCTTCAACTGACTGGTACCTTCTAAGGTACCCTTCGTTCACGAGAATGGACTAGGGTTCGTAATCCCCTTCATTCAGTCATATTTTTCAACTCCAAATAGACTAGGATAACTTTATCCCCTATATTTGGATACAGAAACGGACTAGAACATTCACAACGTTCCCTACGTTTCTTACTAGGAATTAGACTAAAGTTCTTTGAACCTCCTATAATTCCGTATGACCGTCTGGAATCCGTAATTCCCTTCAGTGACAGGTGGATTTACTTCAATATCTTAATGATAGTATGGGATGATACTTTTCCAACAATTGATATTTTTTTCCAATTCCAGTAATACATTTCCAACTAAATAAATGCTTATTTTATACTGAGATCATACCTTATGTGCTTTGCATCGTGGTCTTGAACCTTCATTTTAATTCACACGATTAAACATATGTATGGTCTCATGGTCAATAGTGTGTCTGATTTTCAAGGTTTTAGATGTTAAAAACTAAAATTCAACAATGTGTTAGACCAATACATAATTTTAAGTTGAACGAGTGAATGTCCCTTTTATTAATGTAAAACTTCAAATATTTATTTAAAAGTCAATAGTTACTCGCGTCGCTCGCATACTTTTTGTTCTTATGTGATATGTACTCACTACCACCTTCTGATGCCAGTGTATGCATTACTGGTTATTCGTTTTTTTTCTACAATTTATCTGTGCTACAATTATTTGGTCTTTAATTTTACATCTGTTCTCTGTGATTAAACATTACCGCTTGAACATTTCAATGCAGAAATCAATTGTTTGTTATTCACGCATTTATAATGATATTCATTCCTGCTTCATAGCATTTCTTCTTAATAACTTCAACATGGAACAGTTACAAATAAAAATTACTATTTTTAAGTTTAATATGGTAAAATTATTTATCTTATATTAGCATTTTTTTACAATGTTTTTGGACTTATTGCGGATCTTTTTAAATTTATCCGTCCAGCGAAAGCTGCAAAATTCATTGCATTATTTAATCAATTAATTGCATCAAAGCATGCTTGTAAGGTACAAATTGTGGAAAAACAGCAGTCATCGGCGCCCTAAAAGCCATTGATAACCGAGTGTGAAGCTCCTTGTTCCTAAGCAAATGAATGGACCAGGATGAAAACTATCACCACCGGGAGATAGAAGAATATATTCTCTTCATCTTAGCATTGTTGAATAACATGTTAATCCATTCGTTTGCACGGTAACAACAAACTACACACTCGGTTACCAATGGTTTTTAGGGCGAGATCACAAATTATGCGAGAATTGGTCCAAGCTGCAAAGCAGGACTACGAGAAGGCCAAGGAACAATTTGGCAGGGTAGAAGGCAAAAGAGACACTAAGTCGTGTCAGACCGAAGTGTTTTACTTCACAGGCAATGCGAATATATCTGATGATATTATTCGATGCGCGATGCGAAAGATGGGATCTTCCGAGGATTAATACGTGGCCAAAATACGTATGGTGCCTGAGGGGAAAAGTTACCTACGCAGCCGTACTCCAGAGCGGACAAATTGGCACGAGCCAAGCTCCGCGATCAAGAGGACATGGCAACAAAAGAGAGGCCAACATCAAGCCTAAGGCCAAAAAAGCCAAGAAAAAAGAGCCACGGGATAGCCCGAATCAGGCAATGCATCTACAGGAACCACAGGCGCAAGGCAACAGCAACCCGTGGATACGAGTCGAAAAAAAGAAAGAAAGAAAGAAAGAAAGGAGAAAAACCGAAAACGGAGCCCTAGAAGAATGCTAAACCGAAAACAGGAATTCAATAGGAATTGCTCAAGTACAGTGCATGGGCTGGTTCTGGTGGGTCGTCGTGGTTGCAGCATCCCCACACTCTCTGAGTTACCTTCTCAGGGGGTCTGTTTGCAGATTCCCCCCTTGTAGAAATCAAATAAAAAGCTTCAATGTTCCGGGCATAAAAATCATTTATAAGAATGTACCAAACTAGAGCGTTGTTGCCCCTAGTGCATAGAAATTACATTTTCTTAAAAAAATATATACATATATGAAAATCCATACCGAAACTGAAACAAAAACGTGGTCCTACTGATAGAGATTTAGTGGCTGCTTGGGCACGTCAGGAGTTAATCATCAATATTAACCTCCTTTTCCTGAGCAGCCTAGATAGCCGCGTAGTGTCGATAGCGATTGTTTGGCGATTGGCTAAGAATTAACACTACGGACTACCAGTTCCGGTGGTAAAATTCCACCTCACAGGTGACCTCTAATTTATGGTGTGATGCGTACCGTGCCTAGGAAGGAATGGTTAGGGGGGTCTACATAAAACCTAACCGCTAACGGAGCCTGTGGGGTACCAGGGCGCCCTCCACAGTATTGAGCCCATCCTGTGCTACCCGGAGCAATGGTGCTGGTGACCTTGTGTTTCTCCGGGATAATCGGCTGCCCTTCTTCAGTCTCTCCTGAGGCTTAACCTTTCGGTCGTCGCGCGAATTTTTGTAACGCGAGTAGTCGCGCGTTGTACTTTGTACAACACCCTTGGTTTTGCGAATATCCCAGGAGTATGAACACTTAGAAAGATGACGTCTTCGGCAAAATTGTTCAGTAGCTCAAGGACTATCATTATTTGAGCCATGAAATTCGGGATTTTGCCGCTAGGCGGCGCTAGTGAGCATGAAACTTTTGTTTCTCAGATCTCAGGATCCTGACCACTTAGAAAGATGGCGTCTTCGGCAAAGTTGTTCGGTAACTCTAGGACTATCATTGTTCGAGCTAATTGATTCAAAATTTCGCCACCAGGCAGCGCTAGTGAGCATAAACTATTTGTTTCGCAAATATCTCAGGAGCCTGATCACTTAGAAAGATGGCGTCTTCGGCAGAGTTGTTCAGTAGTTCAAATTCTTTCCTTGTTTAATCCTTAAAGTTCGAGATTTTGTAAAATAATGATAATCCCTGAGCTTCTGAACAACTTTGCCGAAGGTGCCTGTCTAAAAAGTCAAGATTCTGCAGTATCCTTAAAACAAAAATTTCATGCTCACTAGCGCCGCCTGGTGGCAAAATATCCTATTTTTTGGTTCAAATGATGATAGCTCTTGAGCCACTGAACTACTTTGCCGAAGACACTATCTTTCTAAGTGGTCAGGTTCCTGAGATATCTGCAAACAAAAGTTTCATGCTCACTAGTGCCGCCTAGTGGCAACATTTTGAATTAACTAGCTTGAACAATGATAGTCCTTAACATACTAAACAACTTTGCCGAAGACACCATCTTTCTAAATGGACTGGCTCGTGAGATATCTGCAAAACAAAAGTAAAACTTCCATGCCCTCTAGTGCCACCTAGCGGTCAAATTCCGAATTAAATGAGGTACCATCAGATAGCGATTCAACTTCAGAACAACTTTACTAAAGACCCCATGTTTCTATATTATCTAGATTATGAGATATAACGATTTGAAACTATGGTTTCCTTGAACCGTATATAGTGCGTTCATTATTATGCGACTTCCATGTACTTTTGTTGATTTTACCGTATTATAAAGGGCCATAGTGTAAATAAAAACTGTCGAGTATTGTTCTTAAGAAGATTCTTGAGGAATACATTTTGGTTTGGTGTAGATAGATATCTTTGTTGCAAAATGATAGCATATAAATCACAACTGTTGTACAAAGTACAAGTGTTTTGTTTGCTCTTTTGCCTTTAGCGACTTTCAATAGATACCGATCTGGTTTTTTCGTTGTTGGTATTTTTCTTGCTGAGATTGCAAGAAGCTTAATCCTGCCTAGTTTTGGGTAGTGGCTACGGTTAGGATAGCTCAGATCAATCTTCAGCATAAAAGAACAGCAACGATCAATCTTTACAGACTCATGCAAAATGGTACAGCCCAAGTGGCGCTAGTTCAAGAACCCTACTTTAGTAGAGGGAACTTCTATCTAGGTAACCTTGTGGACCCAGTTTCCACTGCTTTCAGTAAAAGTGAAATAGCGAACTCGCGTGTCATGCCCCGTGCATGCGTGCTCGTTAATCGTTGCTACACTCATTTCTGAGTTAACTACCAGAGATGTATGTGCTGTCACAATCGATGTTTCTGTTGGTGACCTCGATAGAAAATACGTTTATTATTCAATATACTAGTGGTCCCGGCAAACTTCGTCTTGCCATCAAGTAGGCTGTTGGAAAACGCTTTTGATCGTCCCATATAAAATGACAGTTTCGTTCGCGCTCGTTTTTCCAACTTTCCCGGTGAATATCCTGGGATTTTTATACACACGAACACGTCGGAACCCCTGACGAACAAAACTGAGAATGAATCATTCAAATCCTTTGACCCGTTCGTAAGCCATTTCGTGACATACAAACAGCCTTCCATTTTTATTTATATAGATTTACCACATGATGAATCATCGACAACGGATGATTTCAAACGAATTGTCGTGCACTGAGTACCTGTTTGGGGTGTTTTTCATGGAGTGGAGTAGGAAGCCTCGTGAAAATCGACGGAATAATGACGGCAGATTCCTACATCAACATCTTGCGGGAAAATCTGGAGGTTTGGCTGATCCAGACGGGCCTTGAAGAGTAATTCATATTTCTCTAGAACAACGACCCGAAGCATACTGCCAAGAAGACCAAGTCTTTCTTCCGGTCTTGTCGGATTAAACCGCTGGAATGGCCTCCACAAAGCCCAGACCTCAACCCCATCGAGAATTTATGGGCGATTCTCGATGCCAGGATTGACAAAACTGGTGTAATCAACAAAATTAATTATTTTGAAGCCTTGGAGCGCGCCTGGGAAGATCTAGAACCACAACACCTACAAAACCTGGTGAAAAGCATGCCGAAGCGCCTCCAGCAAGTCCTTAAGGCTAAAGGAGGACACATTAACTATAAAATTGCTTTTTATTCTTCTTAACCCTCTAATACCCAACCCCGCCTTTAGACGAGGTACACTTTGGAATTTTGTGTATTTTTTCGTAGCTCGGAAATCAAAATGATTTTATTTTTGGCTTAAACCTTGACTCATAACACGCATATGAGAAAAGTTTTTTATGACTTTTGAAACTTTTTTGTATTTTTGGAAATTGTTTGAAAAATTGTATTCTTATATAACCTACAAATACCTGGGGTTTTTTTAACGTGTAATATAAAAAATCGTACCTTTTATATTTTTCTACTATTAACCTATAACAAAAGAAGGGCTTGGTGGTATTAAAATAATTCCAAACCTGTGTTTCCGTTAATTACACGGAAAATAATAATATTTTCAGAAAAATATTTGAAATTTATTATTTTTGAAAGTATTGTGAAAACTTGAATTTATATTGTTGCCAAAAATCAGTAACTAGAAGAGGCTTCAAGGATAAATGAAAAAGGATAGGGATGTTCAAAAATAAAAATTATAAAATTCAAAAACCAAAATTCATAGATTTGCGAATAAAAATAAATCATTGCCCAAAACGTGTTAAGAACGATTTTAGATAACTAAAAATGATATTTAGATCAAAAATAAAAATTTGGGTATTAGAGGGTTAAATCATCTTTTCTTGGGTCAAGAAGGAAGTGGGCACTTTATTTTGTCACTATTTTTTTTTTCAATACAAATTGATTTTCTTTTTCTTTGAGTAAAATTTTTTTTTTATCAAAATTTCGTAAGTGCAACTTTAAAAGAATATCAAAAATAAAATATCAAAAAAGATTTAAGTGTGTTAACTTTAATTTGAACCAAATCAATGAGAGAAATTCGAAAACTGGTAAGGTGGGCACTTTATTTTGCCTATCAGTGTACGCTATTGAGGCAACTCATTGATTGCGGTTTTCCAACTTATGGATTTGCCGACGAATATCTAGCTCTGATAGTTGGTATGTGCATAAGCACCCTATTCGACCTGATGCAAAGTGCTCTTCAGGTAGTCGAGAGTTGGTGTCGCCAATATGGCCTTTCGGTTAACCCGAATAACACATCTATTGTTCTTTTTGCGGAAAGACGAAACCGCGATGGAATTCGACCTTTACGTCTTTTAAGCATTGAGATTAGTAAAGTATGTCGAAGCCATTCTTGATTCCAAACTTTCATGGACACAAACATCAATGTGAGATTGATTTCAGAGTTAAAAAAGCTTGCATTGCCTTCGGTCAATGCCGGCGAACCTTTGGTAAAACCTGGGGCCTCAAACCCAAGTATATCAAATGGATTTACACAACAGTTATTTGACCAATATTGACATATGGATGTCTTGTGTAGTGGCAAAAGGGCGAAGTGAGAACAATCCAATCAAAGTTAGTCCATCTCCAAAGTATGTGCTGGATGGCGATGTCTGGTGCGTTCTCTACAACTCCCACAGCAGCTCTCGAGGCCCTTTTCGACATTGCGTCACTACACATACATCTTAAACAAGAAGTACTTTCTTGCTTTTACTGTTTATGGGTACTGGATCTACTGGAGAAAAATCCAGTAAATCTTAGAACTACACAGACTTCGTTGTTTACACTTTTGGTGAATTGGGACAAATGTGTCCAAGTGATCTCACAATTGCTTGTCACTTTCTTTACACTACATTTACCACACAATTCCCTTCGCGGGAAGAGTGGACGTCTGGCTATTTAGAAAGAAGTACACTCCAACCTCTTTTTACGACCGTTTTTTTACCGACGGTTCTTTTTCCGACCACTTTTTTACGATCGAAATTCAGATTAACGACCGTTTTTATAAATGATCATTATCTTAAAAACTATTCAAAATAGAGGATCATGATGTTCAGCAAAATTGTTCAGTAGTTCAAGGGCTAACATATGGTGGTTATTGAATTGCGGAATTCTGCCACTAGGCGGCGCTAGTGAGCGTGAAACTTTTGTTTAGCGGATATCTCAGGATCCTGGCCACTTAGAAAGATGGCGTCTTCGGCAAAGTTGTTCAGTAGCTCAAGGACTATCATTATGAACGCTATGAGGTTCAAAATTTTGCCACCAGGCGGCGCTAGTAAGCATATAATATTTGTTTTCCGGATAGCTCAGGATCCTGGCCATTTAGAAAGATGGCGCCTTCGGCATAGTTGTTCAGTAGCTCAAGGACTACCATCATAAACGCTATGAGGTTCAAAATTTTGCCACCAGGCGGCGCTAGTGAGCATGAAACTTTTGTTTTGCGGATATCTCAGGATCCTGGCCACTTAGAAAGATGGCGTCTTCGGCAAAGTTGTTCAGTAGCTCAAGGACTATCATAATGAACACTATGAGGTTCAAAATTTTGCCACCAGGCGGCGCTAGTGAGCATATGATATTTGTTTTCCGGATAGCTCAGGATCCTGACCACTTAGAAAGATGGCGTCTTCGGCAAAGTTGTTCAGTAGCTCAAGGACTATCATTATGAACGCTATGAGGTTCAAAATTTTGCCACCAGGCGGCGCTAGTAAGCATATAATATTTGTTTTCCGGATAGCTCAGGATCCTGGCCATTTAGAAAGATGGCGCCTTCGGCATAGTTGTTCAGTAGCTCAAGGACTACCATCATAAACGCTATGAGGTTCAAAATTTTGCCACCAGGCGGCGCTAGTGAGCATGAAACTTTTGTTTTGTGGATATCTCAGGATCCTGGCCACTTAGAAAGATGGCGTCTTCGGCAAAGTTGTTCAGTAGCTCAAGGACTATCATAATTCTAGCAAAGAGATTCGAGATTTTGCCACCAGGCGGCGCTAGTGAGCATATGATATTTGTTTTCCGGATAGCTCAGGATCCTGGCCACTTAGAAAGATGGCGTCTTCGGAAAAGTTGTTCAGTAGCTCAAGGACTATCATTATGAACGCTATGAGGTTCAAAATTTTGCCACCACGCGGCGCTAGTGAGCATGCAACATTTGTTTTGCGGATATCTCACGATCCTGGCCATTTAGAAAGATGGCGTCTTCGGCAAAGTTGTTCAGTAGCTCAAGGACTATCATTATAAATGCTATGAGGTTCAAAATTTTGCCACCAGGCGGCGCTAGTGAGCATATAATATTTGTTTTCCGGATAGCTCAGGATCCTGGCCATTTAGAAAGATGGCGCCTTCGGCATAGTTGTTCAGTAGCTCAAGGACTACCATCATAAACGCTATGAGGTTCAAAATTTTGCCACCAGGCGGCGCTAGTAAGCATATAATATTTGTTTTCCGGATAGCTCAGGATCCTGGCCATTTAGAAAGATGGCGCCTTCGGCATAGTTGTTCAGTAGCTCAAGGACTACCATCATAAACGCTATGAGGTTCAAAATTTTGCCACCAGGCGGCGCTAGTGAGCATGAAACTTTTGTTTTGCGGATATCTCAGGATCCTGGCCACTTAGAAAGATGGCGTCTTCGGCAAAGTTGTTCAGTAGCTCAAGGACTATCATAATGAACACTATGAGGTTCAAAATTTTGCCACCAGGCGGCGCTAGTGAGCATATGATATTTGTTTTCCGGATAGCTCAGGATCCTGACCACTTAGAAAGATGGCGTCTTCGGCAAAGTTGTTCAGTAGCTCAAGGACTATCATTATGAACGCTATGAGGTTCAAAATTTTGCCACCAGGCGGCGCTAGTAAGCATATAATATTTGTTTTCCGGATAGCTCAGGATCCTGGCCATTTAGAAAGATGGCGCCTTCGGCATAGTTGTTCAGTAGCTCAAGGACTACCATCATAAACGCTATGAGGTTCAAAATTTTGCCACCAGGCGGCGCTAGTAAGCATATAATATTTGTTTTCCGGATAGCTCAGGATCCTGGCCATTTAGAAAGATGGCGCCTTCGGCATAGTTGTTCAGTAGCTCAAGGACTACCATCATAAACGCTATGAGGTTCAAAATTTTGCCACCAGGCGGCGCTAGTGAGCATGAAACTTTTGTTTTGTGGATATCTCAGGATCCTGGCCACTTAGAAAGATGGCGTCTTCGGCAAAGTTGTTCAGTAGCTCAAGGACTATCATAATTCTAGCAAAGAGATTCGAGATTTTGCCACCAGGCGGCGCTAGTGAGCATATGATATTTGTTTTCCGGATAGCTCAGGATCCTGGCCACTTAGAAAGATGGCGTCTTCGGAAAAGTTGTTCAGTAGCTCAAGGACTATCATTATGAACGCTATGAGGTTCAAAATTTTGCCACCACGCGGCGCTAGTGAGCATGCAACATTTGTTTTGCGGATATCTCACGATCCTGGCCATTTAGAAAGATGGCGTCTTCGGCAAAGTTGTTCAGTAGCTCAAGGACTATCATTATAAATGCTATGAGGTTCAAAATTTTGCCACCAGGCGGCGCTAGTGAGCATGAAACTTTTGTTTTGTGGATATCTCAGGATCCTGGCCACTTAGAAAGATGGCGTCTTCGGCAAAGTTGTTCAGTAGCTCAAGGACTATCATAATTCTAGCAAAGAGATTCGAGATTTTGCCACCAGGCGGCGCTAGTGAGCATATGATATTTGTTTTCCGGATAGCTCAGGATCCTGACCACTTAGAAAGATGGCGTCTTCGGCAAAGTTGTTCAGTAGCTCAAGCGCTATCACTATAGAAGCTATGAGATTCAAAATTCCGCCACCAGGTGGCGCTAGTGTGCATAGAACTTTTGTTTTGTGAATAGCTCAGGATCCTGACCGCTTAGAGAGCTGGCATCTTCGACAAAGTTGTTCAGTAGCTCAAGCGCTATCATTATAAAAGTTATGAGATTCAAAATTTTGCTACCAGGCGGCGCTAGTGAACATAGAATTTTTGTTTTCCGGATAGCTCTAGATAACGACTATTCAAAAAGGTGGCGTCTTCGGCAAAGTTGTTCATCAGCTCAAGGACTATCATTATAAAAGCTATAAGATTCAAAATTTTGCCACCAGGCAGCGCTAGTGAGCATGAAACTTTTGTTTTGCGGATATATTAGGATCCTGACTAAATAGACATGGCGTCTTGGGCAAAGTTGTGCTACTCAACAAGTTTACCGAAGACTCCATCTTTCTTAGTGGTCAGGATCCTGAGATAGCGGCAAAACGAAAGATTCATACTCACTAGCGCCACCTGGTGGCAACATTTTCAATCTCATGGCTTTTATAATGATAGCGCTTTACCTACTGAACAACTTTGCCGAAGACGCCATCTTTCTAAGTGGTCAGAATCCACACTAATTGTAAAACTCATCAAACGATGGTGTAAAACCAGTTGCAATCGGCTCCAAATTCAAATTTAAAACACGTAAATTTACAATTTATCGTAAACTTTGCAGTAGGATTTATAAGCGATCGCTTGATTTTTTTTATTTTTATAATTTCTTTATTAGTATCATTCCAAACATTACATTCATTACTTATATCTAGGTGTTCTGTGTTATTAGTCAACACTATCATCCTGATTTGGTAAAAAAAAATTAAGATTTTATTAACATTTTGTTAACAACATATTACATTTCATTTGCCGTAGCAGTTCAGATTTTTTACAGGTGAGTTGATTTCACCTGCTTATAAGAGAAAAAAAACGCTTTGAATATACTTACCCTAACTCAACCTAAACATATAACGCATTAATCGTGGCAATAGAAGATTGTAACGATTTTTGCCTGAAATTATTTATTATTTTATTCGACATTTGTTCCAATGTTTCAACATTGGATTTTCTATGTTACTCATTGGAACTATACCAGGGAGGAAGCTTCAGAATCATTTTTAAAATTTTATTGCTTGATTTTCTGATTCCAGGCACCCATTACGGGCACCCGGTTTCACCAAAAATAACATGTCCTGTCAAGCATGAACGGCAAATGTGAGTCCTTGTCAGGATAGGAAAACTAGTTCTACTAGTGATGGATATCGCCATTGTAAAAAACGTTCAAATCATGTGTAAAAGACTTTGCTATCGAACTAAAGTCAATCCTTCACAGAATCACAAGTTTTACACGTCATTTCACCTTGCAATTCGACACGACAGATCCACGTTGAAAATAATTAGGATCAAACATCCACACGTTTTTCAGTGTAGCGCTTGAGCTACTGAACAACTTTGCCGAGGACTCCATCTTTCTAAATGGCCAGGATCCTGTGATATCCGCAAAACAAAAGTTTCATGCTCACTAGCGCCGCCTGGTGGCAAAATTTTGAACCTCACAGCAATTATAATGATAGTCCATGAAATACTGAACAACTTTGCCGAAGACGCCATCTTTCTTAATGGCCAGGATCCTGAGATATCCGCAAAACAAAAGTTTCATGATCACTAGCGCCGCCTGGTGGCAAAATTTTGAACCTCATAGCGTTTATAATGATAGTCCTTGAGCTACTGAACAACTATGCCAAAGACGCCATCTTTCTAAATGGCCAGGATCCTGAGATATCCGCAAAACAAAAGTTTCATGCTCACTAGCACCGCTTGGTGGCAAAATTTTGAACCTCTTAGCATTTATAATGATAGTCCTTGAGCTACTGAGCAACTCTGCCGAAGGCGCCATCTTTCTAAGTGGCCAGGATCCTAAGATATCCGCAAAACAAATGTTTCATGCTCGCAAGTGCCGCCTGGTGGCAAAATTTTGAATCTCTTGGCTAGAAAAATGATAGTCCTTTAGCTACTGAACAACTTTGCCGAGGACGCCATCTTTCTAAATGGCCAGGATCCTGTGATATCCGCAAAACAAAAGTTTCATGCTCACTAGCACCGCTTGGTGGCAAAATTTTGAACCTCTTAGCATTTATAATGATAGTCCTTGAGCTACTGAACAACTTTGCCGAAGACGCCATCTTTCTAAGTGGTCAGGATCCTGAGCTATCCGGAAAACAAATATCAAATGCTCACTAGCGCCGCCTGGTGGCAAAATTTTGAACCTCATAGTGTTCATTATGATAGTCCTTGAGCTACTGAACAACTTTGCCGAAGGCGCCATCTTTCTAAATGGCCAGGATCCTGAGATATCCGCAAAACAAAAGTTTCATGCTCACTAGCGCAACCTGGTGGCAAAATTTTGAACCTCATAGCGTTTATAATGATAGTCCTTGAGCTACTGAACAACTTTGCCGAAGACGCCATCTTTCTAAGTGGCCAGGATCCTGAGATATCCGCAAAACAAAAGTTTTATGCTCACTAGCGCCGCCTGGTGGCAAAATTTTGAATCTCATAGCGTTTATAATGATAGTCCTTGAGTTACTGAACAACTTTGCCGAAGACGCCATCTTTCTAAGTGGCCAGGATCCTGAGATATCCGCAAAACAATAGTTGCATGCACACTTGTACTGCCTGGTGGCGCAATTTCACTTAAGCAGTGTTGCCAGCTACGAAAAAAAATTTGAACCCTTCATGAAAAACTGGATTACAGTTGAAGAGTATTGCTATGGTGCTAAGCATTATATTTTTCTGTTCCGCTCAAGTTTGATGGTTATGATCTTAATTTATTCTTCTTAAACAGTGTTGCCAGCCACATGAACATTTGTGATTCGGCCGGTTGTATGGCACACAACACTTCCTTCGACTTTGGTGAACATTCGGTATCGTTATCTTTAAATTTTTTTGGTATTTGCAAATCACACCCCCATAAAATTGGCTCTTTTGATAACAATCGAGCAGTGTTGCCATCTTTTACCAAAATATGAAAACTTGAACGGCCATTTTGGAAAGTTCTCAACCCATGCTTCAAGTTTGCCGAAGATCTCGAATCAGTATTTCCGCATCTAGACGTTGCATTTTTCAACAACATAATTATAACCCTGATTTTTTTTACGACCGATTTTTTTTACGACCCCCCGATAACGGTCGTAAAAAGAGGTTGGGGTGTATACCAAACAATATAGTATGTTACACTGATGGCTCCTTTCTTGAAGGTAGAGCTGGTGCAGGAGTATATACTCGTGTGCTAAGGCTGAATCAGTTTTACTCATTTGGTAGAAACTGCACCGTTTTCAGGCGGAAATATTTGCTCTTATGTGTGGAGTGCAATCAGCACTTCAACAGCGCGTAATGGGTTAAGTCATATACTTCTGTTCAGATAGTTTGGCTGTTATAAAAGCTCTTGCGTCGACCAACTCAAGGTCGAAGCTTGTTATCGCATGTCGAACTCAAATTGAGGACTAAATTCAGTCAACTCTGTAAACCTTGTATGGGTACCTGGCCATTCTTCCATCGCTGGAAATGAATTGTCTGATGAGCTAGCTCGCGATGGAGCATCGCATGACTTCATTGGCCCTGAGCCGGCTATTCCAATTTCGAAGTGCTGGGTGAAGCTTCATATAAATTCTTGAGCGGCAACTCAGCACAAGCAATATTGGAATAGTATGGAGCCGTCTCGTTAAACGGAATCATACATTACTGAGCCATCTCCAAGGGTGGTGAAGTATTTAACAAATCTGTGAAAGCAGAATTGCAGTCTCTTGGTCAGAGTTATGACACTGCCCACTGCCGACTCAACTATCACATGGCAAATATTCAGCGTGCTGATGATGATAGTTGTGACTCATAATCAGACTTCGTATCTTCTGATATGTAACTGTCCAGTTTTTGCGCAAATGCGATTCCAATTACTTGGTAAACACTTATTAAGTGAAACTGAATTCAGAATGGAATTAAGTCGAGTCTAGACGGCCTTGCAGTTAAGGTCGAAATACGCGGATACAAAGGATACAAACTCTAGTGGAAATCAATGGTATAGTACTACATTCGGTTTTTTCATCTACTGAATTCAGAAGCCTGAATCTTCAGGACCAGCGATGGGAAATGTACACACTCAGTCTGTTCGGTAAAAATAACTGGGTTTTGGAACTACCGAAAAAGTCAGTAAACTAAAAATAAATGTCAGAAATCGAAAAACAGAGATTTTTCACTGAAATTTTGCAGAGAGCTTTCTTTTTATATCATATATTGATAAAAAATAAAACATGGTGAAATTTGCTTTTCAATTACGCGTGGCGACAGTTTTCATTTTACTGACTTTTTCGGTAGTTCCAAAACCCAGTAAAATTTTACCGACCCCAGTAATTTATTCTTAGTGTGTACTGTAGTAAACATTTACCTCCTTGACATTCACATTTTTCTACACGACCATCTAAATCCAAAGCAAACCATGACCGTTCAAAACAAAAAATGTCACGGCTCCTCAAAACTGTAATCTTCTTTTTCCCAACGTTTTTTCAAACCCGAATGCGAAATGACTCGAGCACAGTGGTGACACGATTTTTCCGGTTTTCGGGGTTTTGCAGCAGTGTGTGAACTGTTGGCAGCGCAACGCCTGATGGTATTGATGCTGCTGCTGCTTTGTGTTTTGGTTGACTGGCAGAATCGATGAACTGTGGTGAATAGTGGTCACAGTTCCCGAGCCTGTTCAGGACATTCTGTTATTCTTAATCCGCTGTGGTAATGAGCTATAAGCTCTCTTTTCGCTTATGCATTTTGCAGTGCTCTTTTTAGGGCGCTGTTCGAACCCATTGTGGTATGAAGCATGCTCTCATTTCGCTTATGCGATCTTCCCTCCTCAAGGGACCCCACTCATATTTCCTCCCATCTTTCCCTTCCCTTTCCTTTCCCATCGGGTAGATGATGAAATAGGCTCAAATATGGCGATGGCATAAATCTCCCAACTGGTAAGGAACGTGCCTTTGGAGCCGGCCTTCTGATACCCTGATACCCTACCGAAACTGATACAAAAACGTGGTCCTATTGATAGAGAAGGCGCATAACAAATTTTATATATCATTTGATAAAGAGAAACTTTCGCTTAGTAGAGGCAAGTCCGATGCAATAAAATTCATATTCATAAGTAGTGAAAAACTTCATCCTGAAGAAATTCTCTACCTTTCATTACTATCGATTGAAGTAGAAAATGAGCTCTTGATGTTTGGTTGTTATTGTTACTTCGATAGTTCCATTTTCCACCTCAGAGAAAAACATACTTGATAGGTGGCTTCCCGACAATGGCAAAAAGCAAAGTGCACTTCACATAAGAAGAAACGGGTCATCCTTCGCCATCGGTCCCCTTTCAAAACAAAACACTCTAAGATAAGGACTTTTCTCAACTTCCATAAAATAGAAAATTACTTGTTTTCTGTTGTTGTTGTTGTTCTTCTTTTCTCGGTTGTTGTTGTTGATGATCTTCTCTTGGATTATTCAACTGTGGAGGCTATGATTTCAGTTAGCCTCTCACATGGTTTCTTAGTTCATACAGTTTTCTGGTTTTGTCCTTATGGATAGTTCATAAAGATGGTTTTCGAGTTCTACAGTGAATCATTATGCGCCTCTTCTCTGCACAGAATGGTTGTCATCCTCTTGTTCAAGGATGATTAATTGGTTTTCGACTTGGGTTTTCATTTTGTTCCTTTTTTTCATTTGCCGTTGCGGTCCATTTGCTTGTATTCTGCTTCATGCAATACAATCAAGTGGTTATTAAATATTAATATGTTTGCTCTATATTGCATAGTGATATTTTTCGCCTTTTTTCACACAGATATAGCTCATATAGTTTGAAATCATGCTGCTGCTTATTTCATTGTTTAAAGCATATCAGTTAATCAACATTCTTATTAGTATGCGTTTGCTTATATTATATTTATAACAATTTTCTTATACCTTTTAACAAGACATTTATTATTCGCGTCTTGCTTGTGATATTATTCATATTCTTTATAATATGAACAATATTATAAATGATCATGCTGCTGCTTTCTTAAATCTAGATCTTAAAGCTAGTTCCTTAATCCAAAACATTTTTTCATTAAGATTATACTCTGCTAGTAAAAGATACAGCTGCATGCTGCTGTAAATTTTGTTTTTTTTTTTTCGCACGGTTTATTGTATCTTTCAACGTGTCATACGAGTGGAAGTGCCGGATTTTCGACATTGTCTGTCTACTAAACCAGCACCGTCCTAACGTTTATCAGTTTTGCATGAGGTTATTTCTAACACTAGACTTTTAATGAGCTCCTTCTAGGTGAAGAGAGTACAAGCTAAGGGATGAGTTTTGATAAATGTTGGGTATGAATGATCATTCTGCTGCGTATAATGGTTAGTGGTTAGTGAAAACACTTGTCTTTTCATAACAACATTGATTAGCGTTTGGTTTTGTTTAGTTTTATATATAAGTGACATTAGCTTTCCTTACTCTTTTCCAGATGTTACTTCCATTCGTTGATGTTATTCTCCGGTTTTAAATCGAATTAGATCCAAATAGTGTGAAAGTAGATGTTGATACTTTCGGTTGACTCGCAAATCGGATGTTATCTTTTGCGAGTCTTTCTGTTGAAACGATGTATTATTATGTACCGATCCTAATTTCTCTAAACAAATAAACAATCATAATTAAGTATTTTAGTTTGCATATTTTTGTGTGTTCATTGGCATTCTTGTTCTGAAGCACGGCCCGCCCACGCTCCTACAGAACCGGGCGGGTCCAAAACATGGGTTTCTACTACTGTGTTTTTTTTTTCTTATTTCAGCACAACCTTTTTGGAAATTGGTACCGTTCAACTGCAATTGTAGAACTATTTGTTTTCCTTCGAACAAAGATTAAACATTTAAAACTACTACATTTTTGTTTGTTTTTCTTGTTTTCAGTAATACGTGTTTTTTTTTACCATGTCACAAATACATAATTGTTAAGAAACTTGAAACTCTAATTCCACTAACATACATGTATGATCATAAACTTGCATATTAATATCGTGCTTGTTTAATATTTCTTCTTTTTCAATATATGTGGATTTTCAATCCTGCAAAATTGTTTCATTAGCTGATACAAACTTTTAAAACCAATTCGTGTGTATTACTTGAATTAATTTTTAACTATAGATTTCAATAATGATCATTTTTTGTGAACTTGATATTATAAAGCATAAAAACAGCAAAACAAAAGCAATAAATTGGCATTCAAACTATTTCATTGACTTCACTTGCTGTAGTTTTTTTTTCAAAGCAACAATTATTCTAAAATTTAACACATTTCAAATCATCTCGCAATCAATCGAATTCTATAAAAATCCACTGCGCTCGTCTCGCCATAGTCTCTTTTTGTTTCTTATCCTCAGCAATCATTCCTTTCCCTTCGGTTTCATCTCACTGCCTCCATCAGCCTGTCGTTTCAGTTCCGCTCTCGAGCCCTCGTCAACGGCAAACATCGGTCCATGGCCCGGTACAACGTAATCGGCAATGGCCGCCATCCGAGCTCGATTGATTCTCTGTGCCTTGGGATCTTCGCTGCCAGCTTCTAGCCAAAGGGCACTGTCGGCAATATCGTCACGCCGTTCGAACAGATCGCCAACTATGGCTACCGTGGTGCTGGCGTCGGTACCGGCATCGGACAGGAACGGTAGAACGCTTTCGCGAACCAACACCGAAACGCAGGACATCGTGTGACCGGGTGTGGCGACGATTTCGATCGTATCCGACAAACGGTAGGGAGCTGTAAAAATAAAAATAAAATGGTATTGGATTAGAGATAAACGTACATGACAATTATACACGAGAAACTCAATTCGCGAGCTAGATCGGGAGTTCGAAACGTTCGATACTTTATGTTGAAAAGTAATTTTATAATCAAAAATTTGCTGGTGCGTAATTAGGCAGAACCCAGATATTGTCAGCTTGGCTTTACTGAGAATTAAATGACATTCAATAGAGAAACTTTAAAAGTAGATTGGAGTTTCTTGAACCTTTTAATTCCACCCCAAGTGCTTATCTTTGACAGATACGCGTATTTTGACTACCACTTGCAGTCTTCTTCAGTTTCAGTTACTCCCCAGGCAACCAAAATGTACGTATAACGAAATCACCTGGAGGCTTTATATGTGCAAAATTTCACTTATAAGATGTCGCGAAAAGGCCTTCTACATACAAAAGTGGAGGCGATATGCGTGCATATATTATGTGATGAATAATAACATACAATGCGAGTGTATAAATATTCTACCGAACCAACCTGTGATCTTATGCGACTTAACTTATGATAACAAATGTTGATTTGACAGCTGCTACGGATTGATGCGATTTGCTTTGTACGAGTGTACGAGACGAAACAAAATGTATAAATGAACTCAGAAAAGAAGTGTTTTATGCGAGGAAACTCATCAAACTGACGAGTTTATCCACGGTGTTTTGCGGGTTTGATGTAATTAGTATGAATAAACGAGTTGTAACGTGAACTTTCATGCGATTTCTGGTTGTCTGGGTCGAAATACACGTATATGTCAAAGAGAAGCATTTAGGGTGGAATTTAAAGGTACAAGATACTCCAATCTACTTTTAAAGTTTCTCTATTGAGATTCTGCTCAGAGGTTTGGAATAAATTAAAAAGAGTTACATTCAATAGATTTTGTACACAATTCCTATGCGGCATCTTTGTGGATAGTAATGAATGCCCACATGAACCAGAGTTACAAAAGTAGGTTGAACAGCTATCCATCTAAAATTAGAGCTTAAACGCAACGATATTAGCAACACCACATTCCTATTGTCATTCAATTGCCGTATCAATTTCCCACCATTCCTAACTGGGTATCAACCACCACTCAGCAAATGATTCGCAATACCACCGGGTCTTCTAGGGTGGTTCTCAAATCGATTTTCCTGATTTTCCTCACCGCTGATTTGGTACCTCGGTTGATATGCGTCACTGTTCAAATCAGGAACTCCGAAAAAGAACCGATTGAAAAACCAAACGAAAAAATAGTATAGAAACGTTGCAAGTTTATTGAACTGTTATATCAAAATATATTAATTTGACATGTGTTAAAAATATTTTGCATGTATCCGATTGAATAGGTATGTCTTTTGAGGGAATGAACAAAAAAAAAAGGACAATTTACACCGTCTTCAGCCAAAGGCTGCACAGACTGAACAATCACGAAGATTAGGCGACGGACAACACGGAACCACCCAGTAGCTCGGGGATGAATTTTTCGTTTGACGAAAAGTTTCCACCGACTGGAGCGGAAATCGAACCCACGCTTTGTGGCACAATACGCCTAAACGACTGACGCCGCTAACCACCCAGCCACGGAGCCCACAAACATTAATGCTGCTCAATTAGTGAATGTTTCAATTCACGAATGGACTGGAAAACCAATCAAAATATCGATTACACAAATTGATTTGTTTAAGAACATGAGCCACCCTAATGCCTACCGCTCCACATTCACCAACGCCAAACCCCCCCGCCGCAGTAATGGACATTCGTCGTTAGACCAAAGACCCGAAACAATACTGCAGCACTTCATTAAGCGAACACGTGCTGCTGTTCCCGCGTGGAAAACCGCAACACCACAAACCAGCAAACTCGGAGTATCAGTTTGACGAGAAGTGGAAAAAAGTTTTTCTTTTCACTGACTGCAATAGATAAGCCGATTCATTATAACGACTTAGCACTAATTCTCGCGGAACATTACTAAAGGACCTATCTAACATTGAGAGGCTCTCTTTGTTTACTTTCTCTTTCATTAATAACTGAGTCACATTAATCTCTTCTGTTGCGTTTTTTGTATGAAACGCTAGTCAAGGAAATTGACTTTCGATCTATAGCGAAAAACCTCCCAAAATCTTTAGTATTCCACTGTTATAATCGAAAGAGAACGAGAGAGAAGAGAATCTCTCATTTGTACATAGGTCCTTTAGTAATGTTGCGCGAGAATTGATTTTTGTGATGTGTGGGCAAGCCCATTCATGTGGTAGGATACTCGTTTTCGCCGTATAGCACTTCAGCCATTGACACTGTCGTCCATTCGAATAGTCACTCGATGGGAATGGTTCTGTCGCATGGTTTGTGTCAGCAGAACTTTTGGCAATTGAAACCAACGTGGAATAAAAGCATTTATATAATCCGATTTAGGTATTTGAAAATATCGTCAAGTATTTTCCTTCATTTTTATTTTCTAATATTTTATGTTAAAAATCTTATTGATATATTGATTTTCATATAAACTCATGACTAACTTGACAATCTATTTAAACATTCAATTGGCCATTGCCTCTATTCGTTGCAATATTTTCATATCATACTCTGAAAAGACCTTTTTCACAAAATAGCACTGCGTGCCTGCGAATTTCAGATTCTTGGATGCCTTAGAGGCATTGTTTTCAAAATACCTGTAATAAATGACTAAACAACTGGATGAATTACCGAGGAAATCTCCAAGATTATTTTCAGTTGTGTCTTAAAAGTAATTTCTAGTTGAATTCTCTAGTTGGAGGAGTCATAGAAAAATCTGAGAAATTTTGTGAAAATCTTTGGAAGAAGCGCTAGATGAATTCCTCGGATCGCAGCAAGCACAGAAAAAAATCCACGTCTTATTGTTTTTTTTTTTTAATTTTCGCTGGTGGAAATGAGATTCGGCAGATGTTGTTTTGCCACGTTTATATGTTCTATGGAACGTGAAATGTTCTCGGTTCGGGATGGATTATGAACTACATTAGTCGTTTTTTTTTGTGCGTGAATTTTGATGCAATAGCTCATCAAAATTCACGCACCAAAAATCGACAAAAAAACTTTCATTGTTAGAGGATTGACGGATTGCATTTTCGAAAAAGGAATTTGGTGAGTTTGTTCTTATCAGCAGCACATGATTACAATGCGTAAATATTAACAATTTGTTGGCCAGAACGTCTACCGAGCGTATCCTATGTCACTACCCTTTCCATCAACATTCCACAACATACCGTAACATCTATTAGAGGTCGTAGAGTTCTCTGCATCTTTCTTAAGAAGGTGTTCAATCAATCATCCTTTCCCATTCCCCAGCTTTCGCAAGGACATGGCCAGGACAGCTCTCGACTTTTGGAAGATGCAACAATCTTCCAAGAGTTAGAAGTTAGTCCCAAATTTCTGACTTTGGTAACGGACGGGAACCCTCATACAATGGTCTAGGACTGCACCGTAAATTCGGGTGAAATTGATCACAATGTCACACGATTTTATTTGTTACTAATAGAGCACAAATATCCATGTAACATATATCTAATGAATGTTGTTTGCCAAAACTATTGTCTTATTGCGTGTTGCGAAGTTTTTTGTACACTCTTCAAGTTTATTTATATGAAAATAATGTAAAATTCCATAATCTTATTCGGTGTAGTATTGACAGACAACTATGAACTTCAAGTTTTAACAAGGATTTATACATGGTATATTTCCTGAAAGTTTGGAAGGATGCTTGAAATATATCCCTTAAACTGATTGTATCATCAAAATTCTACCAATATGCTCAATTGGTTCAAATCATTAAATTTTTGTTCGATATCAGGAGATTCCTTTGGAAAACGCCTATATTTAGGCGTCTTCTGCGGAGTTTTTAAATTTCAATAAATTTATTATTTCCATTAATATTGCATTGTCAAAAATTTAGTAAGCATATTTGGATTCAGGGAGCCGTAATTATGTATGTAGAGTTAATCGTTTTGACAAGTGATCAATTTCACCCCAAAATGGGATCCCCTGATTTTTTATTTTAAAGATGGTTTTCATCATTAACATCACTTCTGTATGGAAATGTCGGTACATGAGCCAATGAGGCTCACCATCGTACTTGTTTTCCTACATTCAGTTGATTGTCATTGTCAACATTTGGAAAAGCAGACCAGAGAAGCCGTGAAAAATGATCACCTACGAATTTTTGCGAAATGCTAAATGCTCATGCTAATAAAATGGAAGTAGCGCTAGATGCATTCCTTCTAAAAATTTTAGGGGCAAAAGCTGGGTAAATCAAAGAATAAACTCACCGATTAAGAAACATTGAAAAAAAAAAATCCCAGAGCACTTTCTGGTTTAAATTTAATCGATAAAAATAAATTCTTGGTAAAATTATTGGAGGGCTTCATGCAATTTGCGAAATAACTTTTGATATCGCGCGGTTCCCTGGCGAAAATCATGTCTCCACGCTCAGCATTTGCCAGCACCAAAATATGTATCCATGTAAGTCCTTCACCTTCAAAGGTTAGGGCTTGCGTAATGCTGCCTAAGTATAAGCATGCGTATCAAATTTGAAACTTTAGGAACGTCATGCTTGAAAATAGAGACCAAAATGAGACAAAACAGGAGCATGAAAGGAACCAATAAGATACCAAACGCGATTTAAAAAGATCGTACAGGGATGAAATTAAAAAGAAAATAAAACTATCTTTTTTCAAGATTTTTTATAGGAATATCCCACGAAATTTGTTTTATTTTTAGGACACAGACTGGTTAATACTTCCTAGGGTCAATTTGCCAGTTTAAGAAAGCACCTGAAAGCAACGCCCAGTGACACAGTTGAAATATACTAAAGACATTCCTCTTTCCATGAAGGACATTTTCAAGAACTCAAGCGATAAATTCTCCATAATTGACAGATGTTAATTAAACCCACTGGTTTCTTAGGACTTCTTTCAGAATTTCCACTCAGTTCTCAATTTCTCTAAGGATGCCATTAAAAGTAACAGGGAATTGTTAAATGAGCTATCAAATAATCCATGCAGCCCTGTCGTCGTAAAATTTGAGCTTCTTAGTCGTTCCCTTTTGAGGAGGGCGTTCCTATAAGCACAGAAGGCGATTGTAATTCCAGGCAATAATGAGGAAGTCTCACAAGAAAATTGTATCAAATTAATATATATTCCAAACACATGATAACTAATATGCATTTGCACGTGTTAAGTTTGTGTTCAATGCTCATTCCAATTAAAATGTGTAACGAAGAAACACATTTAAATTTAAAAGTACCATCATACTAAATAACTCATACTATTGCTTAAAATCAAGATGGCCTCAAAATACAATATAGTCGCCAGATTTTTTTAACCAAAATTTAATCCCATTTTACAGTTGACTCGAGGAAAGAACCAGCGATTGAATAATTATTACTTTGCTGTACGAAATATGTTGTTTGTATAAATTTAGAAAATCATTCATTTCAAACGGCTAATATAATTGCTCACCTAGTTTTTGCAGCTGTACTAACTCAGTTTTTATCTTAGCTAGCTTTTTGATGGTGATCATAAAATTAAAAACAAACGGTGCACTGATGCAATGGTGATTTTTTTTTTCCTGATGAAATTCGAAATGACCTTATTTAAAATGACAACCAAAATTATTGCATATGAAAGCTACAACCTTTCTCAATATAGGGGATATATAAAAAAAAGATACGTGAAAAAATACCTAAAATGTATCAAAAATGAGCTTCTCTTCAAATTGTTTAGCTAGCTAGCGTAAGAGGGATCCACTAATATGAGTTAACCAAAACAATAGAAATACTAAATTATAGAGGAAGAATGTCGTTGGCATCGCTGTCGGAATATCTTTTGCTGGCGGAAACAGGCGGGGCTATACGGTATGCAGTTTGACAGTTATGTACCCGTCACGTCTCCTCTAGTTTTAGCCTATTCTTGCGGACTAAGACATTATTTCTAACAAAATAGGGTGCAAAGACGAGTCATAAAGTAAAACATAAAAAAATGCCTTCAGAGTTCTTTGGGAATTGATGTTTAGAATATTCGATTGTGTTTGAACCTAAGGTAATATATGAATCAGAATTGGAGTAAAACGGTAAACTACAAATTTGGCACCATTCGACTTCTATCGGCATTCAAAATTAATACGCCAAATGCACAGTACCAATGAAAAAAATTAGATTATTCTTTGTTCTGCCTGCTTCCCCCTGACGAGATTTCCAAACCAACAATTTCACCAAAGCTGTCATTGATTGAAATAAATATGCCTCAAAATGCGGCTTATGTGGAATTGTCGAACAAATTTGCCTGCAGTTCTTATAGGAAAGGCTGCCGGAAAAAAGGAAAATGTGTAACTATTGTCGACATGACAGGAGATATTTGAAGTATTTCAAAAACGTTTCCAAAAAGTTTTTAACAAGTCTGTCGGTGTAATCCAAGAGAGGATTGAGCAGCGCATAAATGTAACAACCATGTAGTTTGTCTGCGTATGTCCAAGAAAATTACACATGAAGCGTGGCATCGGCTTAAACTGCTGAAAATACGTTAATTTCCTTATATTATAATTTATAAAATAAATAGAGAAAACTTCACGAACAAATGCTCAAGGTTTCTTCAAGTTCGAATCTTTTTTTTTTTGAATTAAATAAACGGTTCGAGCTTCAGCCAAATATATCGCTTAGTTTTGGGTTGGATTTATTAGTGGATTTTAGAATTGTCAATTATTCATTACAGCAGGATTTCAAACTCATTTCACCAAATATCGTTTTCAATGCGTATAATGAATTTCCGTCACTATCACATGACAACTATTGGCCCAAAATCAGTGTATACATATTTCAATACACAGTCAACAACCCTCAGTAGGATCCGTCATCGTTGAATTCTTCTTTGTGTGATTGTTTTTTTGACAAAACACGCATGAATTTGGTAGAACGTGCATTCAGTTTTCCAATTACTTTTTCTACACTGATTCTCATCCCCCTACTGACATTCGGTGGCTGCTAATTCAATTTCACATGTGAAAAAATCATTTCCATCAAAATACTCCACAAAAACACCCGCAAATTGCAAAAATTGTATATCTTTTATTATAAGACAATCATGATTCATCAACTGGAGGCTTCACATTGCCGTTTTCTTACATCAGTAATATTAAATTCATTTGTAATTTTTTATATTCAATTTTCAACTTCAGTTTCTCCAGGTGAAATTGAATTTTGAAATGACACCAACAGTGGGTGAAACCTAATGTGTGCGTGTGTTGCACCCACTCTCTTTCTCGTCGCATTCGCTTTCATAGTCAGATTGGCTTCGTGCTAGCGGAGTTTGTTTTTGTTCTTGTTCGCACTGATCGGGTATCATTCGGCGGCTGAATTTTTATGACACTGCCTAAAATGAAGAAGCATACGAACTGATTGTGTTTAGAAGATATGAAATGAAATTTTATTCAGCTTCAAAATTTCATGTATCTCATGAAACTTCATGAGTTACTTGAAATGATTCGATCGATATTATTCCATGCTGAAGTTATGTCGCAATTTCAACATAATTTTTCTTTTCACACGAAAAAGTTGATTTAAATACCAAAGGAATATCAGGATTTCAGAATTTAGTGGTGACAAGGGGTCGTACAGCTCGGAAATTATAATTGATTTTCTACAGGGCGTTAATTTGCTCCTGATTACTCCAGGGTGTTTATACAGCTTGACAATTTCGATTGGCGTCCTACAGAGCGTAGAGATGTACCTGAGCTATGTGGATTAAACTCAAAGTTCTGCAAGGCGTTGATAAAGCTTTGAATTTTCAATTATTGTTCTACAGAGAAATTAGATGAGCTATCTGAGACAATATCAAATTACTCCAGGGCGTCGATACAGCTTGGAATTTTTAATTTATTTAGGGCGTTAGAGTGCTCTTGATCTACATAGGGTATGGTCAAATTTGACGTAAATACCGCTTAGAATTTGTAATTGATGTTAATCAGGGCGTTAAGATGCAGCTGATCTACATGACACAAGGTCAAATAACTCCTGTGTGTTGAAGCAGCACGAAAATTTCGATTGATTTTCCAAAGGGGTTTTAAGATCCTCCAGGTCTTGCAAAGATATATGTGGAATAAAGTCAAATTACTCCAGGGCGTTGATATAGCTTGCCAACTTTAATTGATGTTATACAGGACGTTCAAATGAACCTAATCTATTTGGAATAGCTTCAAATTTTTCCTGCGTGTTGATACATCTTGAATTTATAATTGATATCGTACAGGGCGTTAAGATGCACCTAGTTGACAAAGGACAAGGAAAAATTATTCCAGTGCGTTGATACAGCTATGCATTTAATTAATGACGTCCTACAGGGCGTTAAGATACAGCTCATCTATTTGATGCATAATGAGATTACTCCAGAGCGTTCATAAAGCTTGACAATCTCGGTTGATACAGGGTTATAAGGTGCGCCTGATCTACGTAAGATAAAGTTAAATAACAGCAGGGTTTTTATACAGCAAGAAAAATTCAATTGATTTTTTATAGGGCGTAAAGATGCTTCAGATCGCTCCAAGATCTTTGAGGACTCTTACTTCATCCAGCGTGATAGCTTGTAATTATGAAATTAAGTCCTAAAGGGCAATCACATGCGCCTGATCTACATGAAAAAAAAATCAAATTAATCCAGGGCGTTGATCCAGCCTTAAGTTTACAATTAATGTCCTACAGGGCGTTAAGTTATATCTGATATATATGGAATAAGCTCAATCTCCTTCAGGGTGTATTGATGCCCTGGAGCACGTAGGTTTCGATTGATTTTTTACAGAGCATTCAGATGCTCTAGATCTCACAAAGATCTGTGTGGAATAAAGCCAAATTATTCCTGGGCGTTGGTAAAGCTAGGAATTTTAAATTGATGTCAAGATGTATCTGATGTACATGTACAAATTATTCCAGGACGTAAATACAGCATGAAAATTTCGATTGATTTTCCACAGGGCGTTGAGATGTTCTAGATCTCGCAAAAATCTATTTGGAATAAAGTTACTCTAGGGCGTCGACACAGATGGATCGATTGATATCATACAGGGAGTTAAGGTGCATCTGATTTACGCGAAACAATATCAAATTACTGCATGGCATTGATAAAACATGAAATTTCCAATTGTTGTCCTACAGAGCATTGAGATAACCCTGATCAACATAGGGCAAAGTCAAAACACTCAAGGGCGTTTATACAGCTCGGAAATTTTGATGGATTTTCTACATGGCGTAAAGATGCTCTAGATCTCGCAAAGATTTGTGTGGACTAGGAATTGATGCCTTCAGACCGTAAAGATGCACCTGATCTACATAGAATAAAGTCGAACTACTCCAGGGTGATAATATAGCTTGTAGTCGAGTCTAGTACACGACACTGAAGACGGCCTTACAGTTGAGGTCGAAATACGCGTATCTGTCAAAGGATACAAACTCTAGTGGAATTAAATGTTATAGTACTAAATACGGTTTTTTCATAGCTTGTAATTATTAAATGATATCCTACAGGGCGTTAAATTATTTCGATTGATGTTATGTAGGGCGTTTAGTTGCACCTGATCTACATGCAACAAAGTTAAATTAATTCAGGTCGATGATACAGCTTGAATTTTCAATTGATGTCCCTAAGGGCGTTAACAAAAAATGTGAGCAAAGCTTCTTTGTCATCGACTAAGCGCGACTAAGCAGGACGACAGGGCTGAATCCATGGAGGTTTTGCTTGGAATATTACTAGCGATTTTTTTTTCTAAGAACTACAGGAGTTATTAATTGAGAAAATGTTAGAAAAATGTCTAGATAAACTTGATGATGAATCAGACAATGAGCTTCTTACTAAAGAAGAATTTTTAAAAGAATAATCCGTAATTTTTGTAACAATTAGTGTTCTTAGTGTTCTTATGAGCACTTCCAAAGTTATTAACTGAGAGCTTTCTTTGCCGATTGATCATTTTTGCATGTGTATATCGTGTAGCAGGTACGAAGATACTCTACGCCCTGCGAATTGAGGAAATTTCCTTTACGAAAATATCCTCGACCAGCGGGATTCGAACTCACGACCCTCAGCATGATCATGCTGAATAGTTGCGCGTTTACCGCTACGGCTATCTGGGCGGTAGGTACTCGCCACTTGTATAGCCATGAGCCGGAACGTACTTGCCAGATTTTCTCTGGGTTACGTTTGTTTCCCAACGCAGTACCCCAAGCCGGGAATCCGTATCTCAGTATGGACGATGATACGGTCACCAGAAGACGCCTTGTATTGTTTCTTGATCCTCCAATGTTGGACATGATACTAGCTTCGCTGCCTTAACGTGGCTGTTGAAGTTTAGTCTGTCGCCGACCAATTCTCCAAGGTGCTTTAGAGAGCGCTTCGATGAGATTGCGTGTCCTTCGACATTGATGTCAAACTGCAACTGGTTTAGTTGCATCACACGCTCTCGCCAACGCTTCTGTCAGCTCTTCTGCATATATGTTTGGAGCGTCGCTTACTGCTCGGAGTGCTTCGACGAAAATATCCTTGTCGTAATACTTCGTCTTCCACCTACGTTCTCCATTCCTCCTCTGCCATACTGCACATTTCTCTGGCAAACGCAGTAGTGGATTGCTTGATGATACACTGTGGGTGTATTCTTTGCCACCTCTCCAGTTCATAATGTTGATCAACGACGGGTCACGTCGATGATGGATTTTTTATCGTCTTTGCGAAATGTGATAGCGAGACCGTCGTTGCACAGCCTTACGTCAAGCTTCGCTTAAGTTTCCAGCAAACTGTACCCTCTTGCGTTGATCAGTCCACGGCACAAGCATTGAAGTCTCCTCATCCATTCACATCTATTATCCGGGTGTACTGCTCCAGTGTTCACCTCGGGGGAGCGTAACAGCTGCACACGAAGATTTTGTTAATTTTGACGATCACAAAACTCTTGTATGAGTGTTCGACTGCTTCCTGCATGAGGAATCGGCCCATTATTTGAAATGCCGTCATATCTACTCTGTCTGCTACAGAATTGCCGTTATCGGGAGGAACCCGTTACGGTTCTGCAATGATTGCAACGTAGCACTTAGTTTCCGTTGTCGACTGCCACAACAGTTGTCGTGCGGCGTCACAATGATTGAGTTTTCTTCATCGTCATTACTGCCCCGCCTTCGCCTTCTGATATTGAGGGCATTTTAGGCCACTCGTTTTATGGCCATTACCATCCTCCTCTTTATACAGCATGCACCTGGGTGTCTTCAGACAGTCCCTGTCAACGTGACCTTTTCACCACATTTCGTGCAGTGTTCGGACCTGTCCTGACCTTTGCAGTTTATTGCCCAGTGGTCGAAATGTATGCATCTGAAATTACCACCGAATTTGTTTCCCGAGGGATCAGTGCGGACAGACTGACCATTCCATCTTGACCTTACCAGCTTCGGCGAGTTTTTTGGCTGATGCGACTGGTGATCAGATCGTTGCTGTTTGCATACCACTGTACGCTTTCCTCAGCCAGATGGACTACGGTGCTTCTTTCAGGTTGCATTGAGACAACAGTGCACCCTAATGTCGTCATCCGTTGTGATCTCGGGCCGCTAACTCTACTTTTGATCCTTTGGGCCGCTTTCTCCTTACTCGTTGTATGTAGTCGCCTCTCGTGATCCCATGGTTGTCTATGTAAGCAGGGAGGCAATGCTAGGGTTGACACAATCCTTCATGGGGGTTGTGTTCAGAGCCGGATCGGCGTAAGTCAGGAATGTTGCATCTGAGCCTACTACTCACCGAGGTTGTTCAGGTTTTATCAGGACGGAGGCAGTCCCCTCGTAGTCCTATTTACCTTTTCCAGTTGGTGTCACCCTTCCTTACTCAGGGAACAGTATAGTACACTGCCAGACCACGAATGTTAGACGGCGTATCCAATCCGTAATCCGTATCCTGTCCGTTGTTCTGCGCTGTGACCTTCTTACCATAATCAGGATTTTATTGGCAACCACCTTGATGTGCCGGTTGGCACTCAATAGGGCTAAGGCACTTTGAAAGCGGTACCAGGTCGCTTGTTCAGGGCTACTTGCAGATATGTGTTTTTTTTTTTGTAGAGATTCAACAGAGCTCACTGATGAGTACCAGCCACATCCATGCTTGAGCCTCTGGTCAGATGGACTAGAAGCTCGGCCACCTCCAGGAGGAAGTGGTAAAGGTACGGATGTCTGAATGAGTTTTGCTTGGAAAAGGCAAGAATCCCAAGCTCCCACCTGGCACCCCCTCACTCTAGCTGATGTCAGAAGGATAGCCAAGTACGCAACCCTTAGCTGGCGTTCTTTGTCATCGTTTGACCCGTGGAAGCGTGAGGTTGGGACTTGTGAGGACCAAAACTATTTTGGACACTTCTTCCGTGTTGTCGACTCATTATTTTGCATCCCATGCATTGCGAGCATAACCGCAACATAACAGTTCAACGACCCAACGCGAGGAGTTATTGCCGTACTTCTACGAAGGCAAACGACCGACGAAAAGACTTGTCACCAGCTGCGTGATGGGATTTTTCAATCCACTGGAAGTCCACATCTTTACCGATGCCAGCGAACATAGATACGGATGTGTGGCATATTTGCGAACGGTTATCGACGGAGCTGTCCATTGCAGTTTGATGATGTCTCGGGCGAAGGTGGCGCAAATAAAACGACAGTCGATTCTTCGGCTGGAACTGATGGGCGCGGTCCTGGGAGCGCGGATAAGCCAAACTGTACTCGACATGCATTTGTACCAGATTTGCCGTACTGTCTTCTGGACGGATTTCCGTACCGTTTATAGTTGGTTGCACTCCGATCAACACCGCTACATACAATTTGTTGCTTTACGCGTTGGTGAGATCCAAGAGCTGACAAAAATAACGGATTGGCGTTGGATACCAACGAAGCTCAACGTTGTGGACGTGCTGACCAAGTGGGGACAAGGCCCTCCACTGCAAAATGACGGCGAGTGGTTCAACGGACCATTGTTCCTGTACCGGCCGGAAGAGCAGTGGCCAACATAAGAAACGGCGATTTAAGAGACTCACGAAGAAGCGTGAGACGTTGTATTGTTCCACGGAGTGATCGACGTCGAACCGAATATCACTTCCCGACGAAGTTGTCGCGGATGACAGCGCTTTATCGCCAACTGCAGGTGGAAGAAAATAGGAGAGCCGATCATTGCTACACGTGCTACGGCAAAGCAGTGGCAGATGATCGAGGCGACAGCTGCAAATTACGCGGCGCTGCATGCACCACTGCACCACTGCGAGCGGAAACCTTGCTCTGGCGACAGGCACTGTGGGACAGCTTTCCCGACGAGATCAAGATCAAGCGCCAGCCGGGCAACCTGGTGAAGAACATCAAGAAGAGTAGCCCGACGAGGGAGTGCTGCGCATGGATAGCAGACTTGCGAATTCGGAGGAGGGCTCCTTCGACAAGAAGCATCCGATCATTCTGTCGCGGACCCACGAAATCACGCAAAGGTTGATACAGCACTACCACGAAGAGTTTTGGGCACGCCAATTCGGAAACCGTGTTCAACGAGACGAGGCAGCGGTTTCAAATTCCGTAACTGCGTCCGGCGATACAGCAGATGGTGAAGAATTGCGTCTGGTACAAAGTCAACCGAGATGTCGACCGAGATCACCGATAATGGCTCCCCTTCCCGTCGAATCCAAACCAAATTATATGTGAAATAAAACTTAAAAATCTGTTTTGCGTGCTTGGTGGATAAGATCACAGAAAAGTTTTAAAATTCATACTTTAAAATGGTCGGCGTTAAGTCAGAGTGGACCAAGTGACATTTTTGATATTTTGAGAAAAATGGGTTTAAAGTCTAACGCTCTGTAATTTTTTCACTCGTTTAAATTTCGGTTCAATATTTTTACACGTCTTTATGTTACTTTCAAACAATATAATGTGAAGTGGTAATCATGAAAAATCATAATCCAAACCTCTAATAGAACATTTTTTTTTATGGACTATGTGTACTTGGTCCACTCTGACTGAACCAAAAACCACCGTTCAGTGAGCTGGTTCACTCTGACTGAACAATTTCTTGAAAAATAACAATCATTTAATGCTTGCATGGTCAAATTGGGTGCATATCTCTAAGATAAACAGATTATCAAGACCCTTCGACACCAGTATCGTAAATTCTTAAATAACCCATATAGTAAATACCAAAATCAGTGGCATTACGATAGCTTGAAAATTAAGGTTTCGCAGGGTCAGGGCGTTGAAGACCAGAAATATTCAAATATGCGTTCAGTCAGAGTGGACCAAGTGAAAATCTTTAGTACCGACCAAAATATGCTGGTCCAATAAGCGAATTGTAGGACATGCCATACATACACCATAGAACTACCGTAAACTTCTATCGGACTCTGAAATTGACTCAAAAAATGCAGTAATCAATCATTTTATTGCTTTTCAACACTTGGTCCGCTCTGTCTGCACAGAATTTGTTGCAATTTCTGACCACCCATCCGAATGTGGTAAATTGTCAAAAATCAAAATCAAATGCATCGAATCATGTAATATTTATAAATTTCTATTGATGGATAAGTAGAAGAATGATTCGATGTCAAAAAATCTGACAAATCTCCCGAAATGTCTTTCATTTCCTCGCATTCCTAAGCGCGCTGATCATTTTTGCTGTTATGGTAATAAGCACTTGGTCCATTCTGACTGCACACTTTATCGATTTTTGTTGATCATCCAAAGTAAATTTATTACATATCTCTCGTAGTTTACAGCATTCTTCAAATCTGATCAAAGTGTAACGGAGGTAATGTAATTTTGCATCTAATGAGAGAATAATCCAATTTTCTCAAGTTTTGTACTTGGTCCCCTCTGACTTAACGGCGACCAAGTAATCATCAATAAATAGAGTGTTTTATACAACTTTGGCGATCTGTAGCTAACAATTGTGACGTGCTGGAAAAATTCTGAGAACGACATCAGATAAAGCAACTCCAAATCTACTAGAGACACATAATTCAATCCTTGAGACACGCGAAAATTTAATTTTTGTTCCGCTGTGTAACCCTTTCAGTTTTTTTTTTCATATTTGTGGATTAACATTAAAACTGTGCAAAATGAGACTTTAATGAACTGTTGTTCCTCGAAAAAATCTCAATCGCACCGTTTTTGTGGTTGTTGTTACTTATGTATAATTACATTAGGCTCTCCTTTATCTTTCATTACAAATATCTGTCTATGTTAATTTTTAAATGTATCTTAAGGATTTTTTTAAAACTGTGAAGGGAATTACAGCTCTTTGCTTCAATGAGTAATCTATTATATATGCGTGGAGCATTAGCAGTAAATCGTCTTCTGCCAATTTCTGTGCTGAAATTTGATCCTACAATTCTATCGAGATTTCTAGTTTCATAACGATGGATTACATTACTAAGACTAAAATTATGATGTATATCTCGTATACAAACTATGCGATGAGTTATTATGGAAATCTGGTAATCATGAAGTGCGCCTACTGGAACTATATTCTCATCTGTGTTATTGTACAAATCAATTGTTGGATGGAGGAATGGAAGTTTGTATATAGCTTTAATGCATCTATTTTGTTGCACTTGTAGTCCTTTCAGTTGATTCCTGCCTACTGAGCCCCATACAGAGGCAGCATATTGATAGCGACTGTTCATGAAAGCATGGTAAATATTCAACAATACATATTTTGGTAAGAAATGAGCAAGTTTCCTAATAATACCACATAGTGGAGCACAACTTTGAATCCAAGACAAATAAGAATCGAGGTAGATTCCCAGATATTTAAAGCTTTCAACTTGTTCAATTGTAATATTTCGAAATACTAATCTAGAATGCGTAGGAAGTACTGTTCGACGTCCCCTAAATATCATGCATTTGGTTTTGCTTGCATTAAGTGACAGCAGATTGTTTTCCAAGAACTCATGAACAGTTTGTAGGTCTTCCTCCATCTGGTTGATGATTTCTTGTGGATTATTGCTGGCGTATGAAAGGACAGTATCATCAGCGAAGAGTCGAGGAATTCCGTGAAGTTAAAGCTGACTTAGGTCGTTGATGTAAATAAGGAAAAGAAGAGGTCCAAGGTTACTACCCTGTGGTACACCGATTTCAATTTTACGATCATCGTTTCGATGACCGTTTATCAACACCGTCTGTTCAAATAGCTTCGAAAGAGTTAATTGGGGAGTCCTCGAACACCATACGCATCCAGTTTTCTCAGAAGAAACCCATGATCAATTGTATCGAAGGCTTTTGATAGATCCAAAAATAAACAGTCAGCAATTTTCTTTCGTCGATCAATTGTGACCGATAATTCCTCGACTAATTCAAGCACAGCAGTTTGAGTTGAAGATCCCTTCCGAAATCCATACTGTTTGCTGTAGAAAAAGTTGTTCATCTCCAGATAATTGATTAATTTTCAAGTCGTCAACCAGTTCGGACGCGTTTGTTAATTGCTCCAGCCCACCTGTGCGCGTTTTCATTTGTGATTAAATTTTTATTACATCAGCTTTTAGTAGCTACTGGTGCAGTGCGCGATATTATTTATAATCGAATCAGTTTTTTTTTGTCACGCGTAATGAGTTGCGAAAGTTGTGCTTGCGACACTTCTGTCGACTCGGTCTTGTGGTCATGTGTAGGCTGCCCGCGGAAGTTCCATGCAAACTGCATTGGTGTCACCGTGCAGAGGGGTTCACTGCGGAGGAGAGACAGGAAGGTAGTGGACGTTAACTCTTACGTACTACCATGCTGTGAATCCTGTCAAGAGCTAATTAAGGCGAAATTAGATTTTAACGGACTATTGGAGCAACAAAAAGTTCTCGAAAAACAGCTGAATGCCAATACGGAAGTGATGCACAGACTCTCGCTTCATCAAGAAAAACCCAATGTTGTCCACGAAGCTATCGAAGGTATGGAGATTTTGCTTACTAGCGTAAGAAATGAGCTGGCAGCAATAAATAAAAACAGCAGCTTGGCTGGGAGTGTCGTTGCCATCAAGAATCATATTACCGGTCTTCTTGATACCGCAATAACGGCAACTACTGAAAATATGTACTCCACGCTAAAAACGGTGACATCCGATATATCTACTGACCTGCGCAACATAAACGACGAAATTAGCCATTTAAGTCAATTATCAATTGACACAGCGGCAAGTTGCGCGATGAATTCAAATCCAATGTTGGGGCTGGACATCCTCGATGAATTAAAGTCTTTGTCCGCAAATATATTGACAAACAAAAATACGTCGGCTCCACCATCAATAGAATATCCAAGTTTGGAAGCCGAATTGAATAATAAAATTGCTGAGGTATCAGGATGGCGACTAATTGGAAACAGAAAAGTTTGGAAAGCCGATTGGACGCAATATGACATGCGCCAAAGCTTTCACAAAAGGCAGCAAAATATGGCCGATAAATCAAAAAAGCGTAGAAAGCGGAGAATCAGGAACGCTAACAAAAATTGTAATAAGAACAACATTAACAACAACAACGTGAACATTAATCACCATTGCCGTAATAATGTCCCATCCAAAATTCATCACAAAGTAAGCAAACAACAGAACAACAATCACGGAAATTTCGCCTTCAACAATAACCACGAAAGGAGTCATCAACTTCCTCCTGACAGAGAGCTTCTTGCGGCAGCGAAACATCATTTCTCAAGACCGCCAACAAATTATCGACCAACCATGCAGTTTAAAAGAGGAGAAATTTTAAACCCTTATCCGGCGAGGGAGGCGCCCCGGCAGTCCGTTGCAGTACCACCCCCGAACTGGACGACGGAAGGATCTTCAACTGGTGGATCTTGTGAAGCATGCGGTGCATGCCGGCATTCGTGTTTTCTACAGAATTGACGGACCCCTCAGAGGCAGAAAATAATTCAATTCAACCCGGTGAAGCTAATCAGCACTTGGTAACAAATAATAATGACAATTCACCATATGGTTTAACAGACTTAAATAACGAACTACCAATAATTTCTTCTGAAACACAGCCAACTGAAATTTTAATCTATTGTCAGAACTTTAATCGCATGAAAAGTGCTTTTAAAATTAATGAAATTCATAAAAATAAATTAAGTTCATCGTACTCAATCATATTGGGTACAGAAACAAGTTGGAATGATGATGTGAAAAGTGAAGAAATTTTTGGTAGCAATTACAACGTATTTCGCAATGATCGTGACTTACTTTTGACACAAAGAAGATCGGGCGGAGGAGTCGTCGTTGCAATATCATCAAATTTCAGTTCTGAAATCATTGATTCACCTAAATTTAAAGAATTTGAGCATGTGTGGGTTAAATCAATTATTGGTAATGAAACTCATATTTTTGTATCAGTTTACTTTCCCCCTGATCAGGCTTGTAAGTCAACATACGAGAGTTTTTTCCTGATAGCAGAAGAAATCATAACTCAACTTCCTCCCGAAAACAAGGTGCATATTTATGGCGATTTCAATCAACGTAATGCAGATTTCATCCCTGATTTTGAAAACGAGAGTATTCTACTCCCTGGTGTTGGCGATAATGAAACTTTGCAATTTATTTTTGACAAAACTGCATCCTTAGACCTTAATCAAATAAATCACGTAAAAAATAAACAAAACTGTTACCTAGATTTTTTATTGACAAATATGCATGAAGATTTCTGTGTAAGTGAGTCAATTTCACCATTATGGAAAAATGAAGCGTTTTACACGGCAATAGAATATTCTATGTTTATGCATATTTATCATACTCCTCACGAATATGTGTATGAGAATATTTTCGATTATAGTAGAGCCAATTATACTAATATTAGATTAAAATTAGATAACGCAAATTGGCAATCTGTTTTGAGAAATCAAAATAATATTGAATGTGCAATAGAAATCTTTTACAATTCATTGTGGGAAACCATTAGGGAGGAAGTACCTGTTAAGAAGAGACGAAGGAATCACAACTCAAAAAATCCAATTTGGTTCAACAAGCAAATCATAAATTTGAAAAATCGAAAACAAAAAGCTCACAAAGTTTACAGAAGATATAAAAAACCAGACGATTTAGAAAAATATTTGGTTATTTGCGACCAACTCAATTTAGCCATTTCTACAGCACTTACCGAGTACAACATAAAAACTGAAAATGAAATAAAGTCATGTCCAAAGATTTTTTTCAATTACGTTAAAACTAAACTCAAATCGTGCAACTTTCCATCAACAATGACTTTGGATGAAAAAGTAGGAAATAATTCTGAAGATATTTGCAATCTTTTCGCAAAATTTTTTCAAGAAAATTATTCAACATTTTCGGAAAACGATCGAGATTATTCTTACTTTTCACATTTTGCTGACTTTCCGAGTTATGTTGGCGTTAATTCTATAAATGTTCAAGACATTTTGTTTGGTCTTAAAAATTTGGACGCCACTAAAGGATCAGGGCCAGATGAAATTCCACCCGGATTCATTAAAAACTTAGCAACTGAACTCACAACTCCATTATTTTGGTTATTCAATATGTCTCTTCAAACTGGTCAATTTCCAAAGGAAAAAATCATTCCTTATACCTATATATAAATCAGGTAAGAAATCGGACATTCGAAATTATCGCGGTATTGCTATTATGTCATGTATTCCAAAATTTTCGAGTCAATTGTAAACAAAAATATGTTTGGACAAATAAAAAATCGTATAACAAACGCTCAACACGGCTTTTTCGAAGGTCGTTCGACAACTACGAACCTTCTGGAATTTGTAAGTTACTCACTGAGTGCAATGGATAAAGGTTACTTCGTAGAAGCTCTTTACACTGACTTTAGTAAAGCATTTGATAAACTTGACATTCCAATGTTGACTTTCAAGCTTGAAAAAATGGGAATCGAAATGAGTCTCCTAAAGTGGATCAAGTCCTATTTAAACGACCGTCAGCAAATAGTAAAATTCAATGGGAAAAGATCAAATCCAATACATGTTACATCTGGAGTACCTCAAGGCTCACACTTAGGCCCTCTTCTTTTTATTTTATATGTTAATGACGTTTCTTATATTCTAAACAAACTGAGGGTCCTTATATATGCTGACGACATGAAGCTATTTTTAGAAATAAAGAATGATGACGATCATAATTTTTTAAGAATGAGATACAGATTTTCTACACGTGGTGATGCAAAAGTTTATTGGAATTGAATATAAAAAAATGTAACCTCATAAGTTATAGCAGAAAACGAACCACACCAAATATGTCTATTGTTTTAGGAAACGAACATGTAAAAAATGTGATAAAATAAGAGACTTAGGAGTTATCTTAGACTCAAAACTATCATTTGTAGATCACTATAATGCAATAATTCATAGAGCAGGAAATATGCTCAATTTCATAAAACGATTTGGCCAACACTTCCGTGATCCTTACACATTAAAAATACTTTATGTTGCATATGTAAGATAAATATTAGAATATTGTAGTATTGTTTGGTCACCTTACACAAAAAAACATGAAGAACGTATAGAATCGATACAAAAGCAGTTTTTATTATACGCACTACGTAATTTAGGCTGGTCAGTACTTCCTCTACCATCATATGAATCACGATGCATGCTTATCAATATGAAATCACTGTGCGTCGTGATTATGCTATGGTTTCTTTTGTTAACGATATTGTTTCACAGCGCATTGATTCTGCTGATATACTTTCAAAACTGAATTTCTATACTCCAACTCGTCACTTGCGCAATCGTTACTTGTTCACAGTAGGTCATCATCGCACGAACTACGCTAAATTTAGTCCGTTGAATCAGATGATGACTATATATAATCAGCATTGTGAAATGATTGATGTTAACATGTCTCGAACAAAACTGAAAAAATACTTTTTTGATATACAAAACAATAGTAACTGAGGAATGCATTATGAATCGAGTATACTCAACAAATTTATAGTATATAATCAAATAGATATTAAGAACACAATGTAATTTAGAATGGTCTACAAAATGCTTGACGTCAAATAAATAAAAATAAAAAAAAAATTTAAAAGACGTTCCTAGTGAGAAAAATAGTAAGTAGAACTCCGTGAGAAAAGTGAATTAATATTTTAATTAGATTTGTTAACATAAACAGCACCTGCATAACATCCACAAATAGGGTAACGGCACCTATTATCAACCCACCCAAAATTTGAAATTTGAAGAAATTGAAAATTGTGGAAAAGGAAACCACTTTTTTTAGTAAGAAGCCTAATTATCATTAAGAAAATCAAGTAAATTATTTCAGATAAATAAATTGCAGTTCAGCGTTGCTGCAAACCAATCAGCTGCTTCGAATTTATTTATCTTCGGGAACAAATCCAGTAAATGGGCTAAAATTTGAGCTTATACAGTAGGTTTCTGAAAATTACCATCTTTTACAAATCATATTAACGACAAAAAGTAACGTTTTCCATTGATTTGGGTAAGCTATAGCCCGGAAACCCTTTTGAGATGTAACCCTTTTCAAGTTGATGCAAAGTATAAGGTACGTCCGTATGTCACTTATTTTTCCAATGAAATACAATCTCTAGTACTGTTATACTATTATATATTCTGAAAGACAACAATCGAATAAGAAAATCATCAGATATTGGACAAGAATTCAAAAGTTGTCTATTCTATCCATAGGGAAACCGTCAGCGGAATTACTCAACAAAATGCCTCACTTTTTCAATGAAACGCAAATGATCTACCAAGGCATCCGATCAGGTACTTATGATAAACACCACAAATTTTTCAAAAATCTCGTCAATAATTTATCCAGCATTATTTTTAACCTACTGAACAATTTCCATGAAGTCGTTTTTTCTTCTTAAAACTATTGATATATGAAGTCTTTCTTAGCCGAGTGTTCAGAGTCCACGGCTACAAAGCAAAGCCATGCTTAAGGTGTCTGGGTTCGATTCGATCCAGGATATTTTCGTAATGGAAATTTCCTTGATTTCCCTTGGCATAGAGTATCGTCGTACTTGCTACACGATACACGAATGCGAAAATGGCAACTTTGGCAAAGAAAGCTCTCAGTTAATAACTGTGGAAGTGCTCATAAGAACTTCTGCTCTGTCCCATTGAGGACGTAATGTTAAGAAGAATAGAATGAGGCCGAGAATTTTAGTACTCAAAACAAAAAAAAAAAAGAATGAAGTTGGAAAGCCTATCATATGTACCTCAACAGGAAAATCACTGGAAGAACCACAACCATAAAATGCGGTGTCCCTCTATGGATGTCAAATTTAATCCCATCCGCTCCCTGTCATCGTCAGTGTTATCGACTGCGAACTTGCAGATAGAGCAGGAAACGGATTTTCCAAAGACCATCGAAGACGGATAACCTCGAATCTAGAAACGAACGAAAACCGTCCAACTCGTACGGATTTATTTTCAACTTCATTTTCCAACTCGTCTTTGTGATTCTGCCATTTTTTAGATTGTTTTTCATTTCTCCATTGCTACCTCGTTTTTTTTTTTGATTCACTTTATTACGGTGGAACGGAAATAGTTATCCGATCTGCAGCGCCTGTGATCGCATATTCGTCTCATAGGAATTTTCATTAGATTTGAAAGAGGAATGATATCTGACGTGGCGTGTGTTTTCATATCAAGTGAGATTATTTATATGTGTGATAATTGAAATCTTAAAATTATACACTTTATATGATTTCCTTAAAATAACTTTTTGGACAAGTTTAAAATTCATTAGAAAAGCTATAGGGCAAGTGTACCATTAGTGGTGCACCTAAGGGAAAACTGCTAAAACATGGTGATAAAACCATGAAATATATGATTTTAATGTATTATTCTATAGATCTCAAATGCTTCTATCACTCAAATGTATAAAAATCACGATTCATTTGAAATTTCCCTGCAAAAAGCCTTGCACCAATAATAGGAACACTGTTCCTTTAGTGGAGGTATATTTTAAGAATGGTTCCTTTAGTGGCGCAAACCATTGATTTTTTATGGGACCCTCCACTATGGGTACTGATGCACCACTATAGGTGCAAAGGAGCAAAAAAATTAAGCAAAATAATTGTTTTAAATATTTTACGGTTAAAATTCACGAATATTATTCGATTACTTGTATCATTTTCGCATCGTGCATCATAGAAAAATATCACATAATCTTTTATTAGTGTGAAACATGCCAAAACACACTACCTCCACTATTGGAGCTACCTCCACTAAGGGAGTGTTTGCCCTATGTTCTTCGTCACATTTATATTTCATTCTACGTAGATTTGAAGCAATTTGTTGAACATTTTTAGGTTTGATTGCAATTTCCTCAATGCCTATTTTTCACATGGGACTGCCATCCCGCTAAAGACAGTTGACGTTCCCGTTAAACTGGTCCAGAGTGGAGGAAACGTGAAAGTGAGAGCAGCAACAGCAGCACCACCATTGAGGACGACAAACGGATGGCTGGCTTTAGCTTTTGAAGAGGATTCCCTAATGATATATGTATGACCGAGAAACGAAATGAAGATTTAGCTTGGCCTGAAGAGCCAGCTTGCCGGATTAAGCCAGCATGGTGTGCCACTCGAGGCCACTACTGACAGAAGGGGTTTCCTGTTTCGGGGGCACCCAACTTTGGATGGTGGAGAAACATGTGGTGGAATGTGGGGGTGCTCTAGATACACTGCTATTTTGTATGGCGAGCGATTTTTTATATCTCCTCTCGATGGTTGCCCTCCAGAGCAGAATATGGTGAAGCAATTCCCCTGGTGTGGAATGAGACACCAAATGAAAAAAGTGTTGCACCCATTGGTGAATGGCGAGAATAGATAAATATTCGTTTATAGCGTCGGACCCCATAAAGCTTTATATAGCATGGCCAATATTAGTAATAAATTTTGGGATATTTAGCAATAGAGCTATCATTTGGATTGCCGATGATATAAAAAAGCGAAGTGGCAGTTCTGCGTCCAGTTTGTTGAGTGGGACCGTTCAGATTGCAATAATGGGTTATGTGTTCAGGTGGTGATTGGCTCGATAAGCAAATGGGGAATTATTCTGGCGGTTTGCCAGAGTTGGCGATGCACTTTTGGCTTTGTATAACACTCTGGATCATCATAGTGATTATTCCATTTAGTACGATGTTTCGCTCCTGTCAAACATGGCCTCATGTTGGTACTGATTGAACAGGCAATTGATAAGAACGACAGCGTTTCTGTGGTCAGGTCCATCAGTGAAATATCTATCATATAAATAAAAAAGTTTGACACAGGTTCGTGAAACAAGGTTTTGCCTTTCGGAGTCCGCTGTAAGCAGTTAATTTTTATTATATCACGAAATTGTTCTGTTCAGTAGCTAAGCAAATCATTGAAATGCGTACAAGCTAAGGTCTTTCAAAAATTCCTTGCAGTTTAGACCTACTTGTGTAAATGGAGAATCGAAGCTTCGTAGATTACGCTTTTAAACCGGTATAGTATGTTCAAGAGTATTCTGAAGTTCAGGACAGATATGGTGAATAACATTAATGAATACATCATAGAATAAACACGTCTCAACTGAACTATAGAGCAAAACACATAACAAATTGAGATTCTAGTGACGCTTTACCATTACTTCGGAATTCATTCGACGTGAATGATTTCGTACACGCTTGAGCCTTTGAACAAACGCTTTTGAATCATTTCTCATTCAATATAGAATGTTTTACTCACAATTTGAAGCTTCCCAGAATTCAAATCAGAACGGAACAGCACTTACATTCACATATTTTCTGCTGTGTGTAATTCAAGCAATCGGATCGCTCGCATGTTGTCGCTGCAAGCCCAAGCGAAAATTTCCGCCAAATAATTAAATTCCATTGTTTCGCTCAAACAGTTCCTAAATTGGAATCCCATCTATTTGTGAAAACCGGCAGCCGGTGCTGGACGATTCCCAATCATAGGGTAAAGTGGAGCGCAAGTCTAGCTCAATTCAAAACTCATGTTGGAAATGTCATGGCGGTTCGTGTGCTATTCGAATAAGGGACTCCAAATATCATAGAAATCGATTCACATTTGGAAAAGTTACGGCTATTTGTTGTTTTCAGACGTGAAAATTGTAATTATTGGTCGAACTTTGATTGCATCGGACAAAGTAAAAAAAATCTTATTCGATACATTAAGTTAGGATGCTTTGTGGTGTAACAGTTTTGTATAATTGTTTGGAAACTATTTTTGGGCCAAAGTGGGGCAAAAGTTCTAGCTATATATTATCTCGCGGAAAATTTTGCAAATCTTATGAAATCTACACAAAACCTTCAATTTTAGCAAAATATGCCTGATCATGTGAAAAAAACTCACCAAAATTTAACGAAAAGGGTGCAGAGCTACTTGGGCACTACCATATACTGATCATTCCACTAAGGTCGAACTTTTTCCCCACCATACTTTACCGAGTTGAATCATCCCAAATTGAATGCAATTTCATTTCTTTCGTTTTTGATTTCGGTCCATCTTGCCCCGTTCAATTTAAATCAATTTTCCGCAATTCGACCGAAAATAGCTAATTGATTCCGAACCATTTCATTTCCGGGCTCGGTTCGGCTCGGGCGAGATGAAATTGTGCATACCAAGCAAAGATATCGGAACCACTACCGGAACGCGAAACATGGCGTGGTGGCCTTGGGTGACAATAAATAAAACACGTGGGAAAAAGCCACTGAAGTGGATATGGTGGATTGGAGCTTAAATTTTCCTGTTGAAGTTGGTGGCAAATTTGGTTAATAAACGAGTCGTTTTTGAAAATGAGCAGAAACCTTTATTCAAATAAGGGGCTGCGGTGAAACACTTATTCTTAAAATCAAGATGGCGTCAAAATCCAAGATGGCCACCAGATTCTTTCACTTCAGTAGAGTGTTAACTGAAGTGAAAGAATCTGGTGGCCATCTTGGATTCTACACTCGACTCGAAGAAAATACCAACGATTGAAAATTTGTTTCTTTGTTGTACAAAATATGATGTTTTCATTGATTGCACTCGCCTTATACGTCGAAATCGTACAACATGATTTAGAAAATAGTTCATTTCATAGAGTAAATACAATTACTCTCCTAGTTTTTGTATTCTATCTTACTCAGTTTTTTTTTTCGCTGCTTTCTGATGGTGATCTTAGAATTCTAAACGAGCGGTACGCTAAAGGTGAAAAAACGGTTTTTCTAACAAAATTCAAGATGGCGGCCAAATTTAAAATGGCTGCCAAATTTTTTTTAGTCTCAGATGAAAGCTATATCCTTCCTTTATACGATGCCACTAAATTTGTTATGTGTTACAAGGGAATGATGAGACATACCACGCGAAGAAATATCAAAGATTTATCAAAAAATGGGCTTTTCTGCAAACTTTTTAGCTAGCTGGCGTACGAGAGGTTCATCAATTTGAGAAAACCGAAACGACCACCCTTAATTTTTTTTATCAAAAACAAGCGATCAGTGACATAAAATTGGAATACTAACGATGGGTGCCGATGGCGATGGCTGGTTTCAGCGAGAATAGCGCTTATGTTAAACATTAAAGTTCTCGTAGATGATGTTGGCGCGTTAACCATATCCAATTCCGGTCGGGTCGGCTGGCCTGTATATTTCGGATGAAGGGAATCACAACCAGTAATTTTACTAATCGCTACTACATTATTTCACTACATTACACTTAACATTGTTCTTTATTCACTTTACTTTCGGGCGATTTAAACTACGCGGTGGTTAAATCAAGACTAAAGGCAACGGACGAAATGGTCGGGTATAAAAAGCAGCTCGGACGCGTTCTAGAAGGATCGATGTCTAGATTCGGTTTTTGTTGGATGTTGCCAGTGCATTGGTTGTTTGGATCAGAATACTCTTCATATTGCTTCTTGTTCGATGGACTTGGATCTTGGATCTGGCACTGTCTTTGTAGGTTAAAATCCTCTGCTGTTGCTAGGAACTCCTTTAGATATGAATTGGATAAGCGATGTAAACTGGACTGTTGAGTTATGAGCTCATAGTTCACCATCGGATGGCTCTTCGGTTGTGCGTGGTTCGGTAGTTTGTGGTTATCCTGCGGGTTTTCTCAATCCATCTGCTTTGATTTCTCCTCTACTACAGGTGCATGGAAGTAGAGCTTCATCCAGTCGGCGCGATTTTCATCCACAGTGGGGATCAGGTCGTTGAACGGTTATTGTGGGCAACCATCAATTCTTCGATAGTCGTTCGTACTAGTTTGTATCGGTGAACACCTCCTCTTGTCGTCGCAGAGCGGTATTACAATGGCAATCACCTCACTGCGTACGGCGCTGAACTCGCTGTAGGCGTTCTTAATGTTGCACAGTGAATTAATGATCAAGTTGTAGGCAAGTCACGCCTAAGGAATCTTGCTGTTATAAGGTTTTGACGTTTTGAAGTTTACATGTACACGACGCAACACGTGTCAAATGTACAAATTGAAATTTAAACTGCGAAAAGCGTGGTTTGCTCCAGTGGGGATCGAACCCACGACTCCCTATTCGCTAGATGGGCGCTTTAACCTACAAGCTACGGAGGCCCTTGAGAGACACCGACGCTCGAAGGCGAACTGAACTCGATTACCCCAAAGCACATGAAATCATCATTTCGCAGTCTAAACTTCGTTCGGAGATATATATTTGCAGCTTGTAAGTTGGAGCGCCCATCTAGCAAATAGGGAGTCGTGGGTTCGATCCCCACCGGAGCACGTGGTTTCTTTTCGAAGTTTCAATTTCAATTTGACACGTGTTTCGTCGTGTACATGTAAACTTCAAAACGTCAAAACTTTATAACAGTCCTTAATGTTTTTTAAGTTCGTTAACTTGCAGCAAAATCTTCTGAATCATTCTAGGTACATGACTCTTGTTATTGACAGAAATTTCTTCAGTAGTTACGTTATTTTATGTTGTAGAACACTATAGCGAGAAAACCTCGCTTGTCTTATACAGCATCAGCGTGATAGTTCTGACTTTTGAGAATCACGCGACAACTGAAAGCTTATCCGTCCGGCTGTCGATCGATTGGTTACTGTTAGAACTAGCTTCATGTTGTATCCCGACCAACCAGTCTTCATAATTCTTTATAGATCTTTGACCAACGATGGCGATCGCTAACGGTTCAAAACGAATCTATATCGATCGCTATCGAAAATCACTGACTGGTTGACCGGGATGCGGTAAGCACAATTTTTCTGACATATCCATTACAAAAAAAAATCGTGGTATGAAAAAGTGGATGTTTGATCCCAAAAATTAGTTTTTTTTTCTGAACAATCCAATTAATTCTGTTTCAGCATAGAGCAGCACTGCAGTCTGATTTCTCATGTTTTTGGAGGATACCCTGCTCGAGGTGTGTGGTGATGATGATTACCCTTATGAGAATCCACTAAAGAAATCCATTTAACTTCAACTCGTAGGATGTCCGAAACAAATAATTGAAAAATTAGACAAAGTTACTATAGGAATTTGTCAGACAACACATAGCGGGAATTCTTGTCGAAAAATAAGATTTTTCAAGGAATGGCCAAGTTTTCTTCAAATGAATGGTATAAATTTAACATGGCGTGAAAAAAAATGTAACAAAATCGACCATAGTGACCTTAGCTCTCTTTGATTTTGATTCAATTTATTAAGTAGTTTTGCATGAATAAATTTATTGCTTGAACAATATTTTTTCAAGAAAGATTATTAATTCCAAAATTATTTGATTAATATTCAACAAATTTGTAGCACAAATTTTTAAAAAGCTTTTCGATATGCATTATAAAATTTTAGTTTTATCAAATACCTCAAGGAATATTTAAGGGGGGCTTCAGAACTTTTGCAAATCTTTTCGAAATAAGTCAAATAATGTTGTTGGACTTATTCATACTTTCAAAGCGAATTCATCCTGGTGGACATCTACTCCTATGTCAACTTTTTATTATCAAATTGGTTTCGGAAAATGTTCCCAGATTTACCTTAAAAATGTTACTTCATCTTTCAAAAAGTTTTCGCTCGCAATTCCTCCAAAAAATCATTAATGCTGTTGAATCTAATTCAGAGGTATTTCGCTGAAAGTTCTATTAGAAATTCTTCTTTGAATTGCTTTAAATAGTTTTCCCAAAAATTTTGTTACAAATTCTTCCGCAAATTTCATCAAAAGTCGTTAAAAAATATATCTAAAATATTTCACAAATTGCGTCAAAAAGTTTTCTATGTTTTCTTTTTTAGAAATTTTGGTTCAAATCCCCGGATCATTCAAGAATTGTAAAAAAATGTTTTCAAATTGTCTCTTACCCTCGAATCTTTAGAGGAAATTTGTTGAAAACCCCCAGGAAAATTTCGCTTTCGAAATAAGCATAGCGGTAGAGGAGTCTGTAGCAAAATAACTGGGAAGGAGATAATTTATTAAAATATTCATATAGAAATTTTTATTGATTTTCCTTAAAACACTTCGTTAGAAATTGGTTCTTGGTTTGAATTTTCGTACGATACGAAAGCGTAATTTCTAGAGGCTTTCTGGCAGAATTCTGGAAAACCAGAAATCAAGGAAGGATAACTTTTAAGGATAAAAAAGATTCTGATGGACCTTGAGAAATTTGTTTTATTTGTTAATTCATTAGAGAATATTTTACTATCCTGTAATTTACCTGTAGAGAAGATATTATAAATTATCTTTCATTGTACCATTGCCCACTTATTGTTCGACTTGCTTCAACATTTTAATGTTTCTTCTTCCTTCGCAAACCGCTTTGAGGAACCTCGTACAAATCTTTCCATACTCCAAAAAGCATCGTTTTAAAGAATCTAAATCTAATTATACAAATTGTGAAAAATTACAGAATTCTTATGCGTATGGTTTCTAATTCCTGAAAATCCATCAGGAATTCCTCAACAAAATTTCAGAGTAATGCAGAAGTTTTCACTAAGATTTAACCCTCTCTTTCCCAAGGTAGCACAGGTGCCACCGATTTTCAACGAACGGTAGCTACACCGAATTGGTACGAGTACCTCAATAATGATTTGAATAAATTTATTCGCTCATTTGTCTTATCAAACATCGAAATAAGTGACCTTAGGGTCAAACTATTGGAAAACAATCAACTAACTATTGAAAAACAATTAAAAAAAAATATTGTGATTTTGAATAATATAGCTTATTTGTAAAAACTTTTTGAAACGCCATTTTGATAGTTAAATTGTCAAACAAAGCTGAGGGAAAGAAAGGATTAAATTAGAATCTTACATTTTCACGTTAAACTTCTACAGTACTATGAAATATTCGATAATAAAACCTTCAAAAAAGTTTGTTTGGAATTTCTAGAGGTACAGTGAGAGGCAAAATAAAGTGCCCACCTTACCAGTTTTCGAATTTCTCTCATTGATTTGGTTCAAATTAAAGTTAACACACCTAAATCTTTTGTGATATTTTATTTTTGATGTTCTTTTAAAGTTGCACTTACGAAATTTTGATTAAAAAAAGAATTTTACTTAAAGAAAAAGAAAATCAATTTGTATTGAAAAAAAAGTAGTGACAAAAATAAGTGCCCACTTCCTTCTTGGCCCCAGAAAAGATGATTTAAGAAAAATAAAAAGCAATTTAATAGTTAATGTGTCCTCCTTTGGCCTTAAGGACTTGCTGGAGGCTCTTCGGCATGCTTTTCACCAGGTTTTGTAGGTGTTGTGGATCTAGTTCTTCCCAGGCGCGCTCCAAGGCTTCAAAATAATTATTTTTGTTGGTAACACCAGTTTTTTCAACCCTAGCATCGAGAATCGCCCACAAATTCTCGATGGGGTTGAGGTCTGGGCTTTGTGGAGGCCATTCCAGCGGTTTAATCCGACAAGACCGGAAGAAAGACTTGGTCTTCTTTCCAGTATGCTTCGGGTCGTTGTTCTAGAGAAATATGAATTTCTCTTCAAGGCCCGTCTGGATCAGCGAAACCTCCAGATTTTCCAGCAAGATGTTAATGTAGGAATCTGCCGTCATTATTCCGTCGATTTTCACGACGCTTCCTACTCCACTCCATGAAAAACACCCCCAGACCATCACATTTCATCACATCACACTTCCATGCGTCACCGTTCCTTGGATGTGGCGCTCCTGAAGCTCGAGCTGTCTAACCGAGAGCGGCGGGCTCGTGTGTGATGCAGAGCACCACATCCAAGGAACGGTGAAGCATGGAGGAGGAAATGTGATGGTCTGGGGGTGTTTTTCATGGAGTGGAGTAGGAAGCGTCGTGAAAATCGACGGAATAATGATGGCAGATTCCTACATTAACATCTTGCTGGAAAATCTGGAGGTTTCGCTGATCCAGACGGGCCTTGAAGAGAAATTCATATTTCTCTAGAACAACGACCCGAAGCATACTGGAAAGAAGACCAAGTCTTTTTTCCGGTCTTGTCGGATTAAACCGCTGGAATGGCCTCCACAAAGCCCAGACCTCAACCCCATCGAGAATTTGTGGGCGATTCTCGATGCCAGGGTTGAAAAAACTGGTGTTACCAACAAAAATAATTATTTTGAAGCCTTGGAGCGCGCCTGGGAAGAACTAGATCCACAACACCTACAAAACCTGGTGAAAAGCATGCCGAAGAGCCTCCAGCAAGTCCTTAAGGCCAAAGGAGGACACATTAACTATTAAATTGCTTTTTATTTTTCTTAAATCATCTTTTCTGGGGCCAAGAAGGAAGTGGGCACTTATTTTTGTCACTACTTTTTTTTCAATACAAATTGATTTTCTTTTTCTTTAAGTAAAATTCTTTTTTTTATCAAAATTTCGTAAGTGCAACTTTAAAAGAACATCAAAAATAAAATATCACAAAAGATTTAGGTGTGTTAACTTTAATTTGAACCAAATCAATGAGAGAAATTCGAAAACTGGTAAGGTGGGCACTTTATTTTGCCTCTCACTGTAGAAAAAAATGGGTTCTACATCAATATGTTCACCATAGTATCATGAATCTTCAGAGTTCATACTAAATATTATATAAGACTCTAGTTACAAATAATTTCAGTAAAAATTTCATACGTTTTAACATGGATCATTTTCTATTGAAAAATACGTCGAAAAAGAATACGATTTTATGTAGTAAATCCTACAAGAACCACATAAGCTTTTCTGTGAGGTACATTGTTAACATGTTTCAGAAATTCTTAAATTTTACGACAGGAATTCAGTGATATTTTCCGAAGTATGTTTAAGCTGCAATTATTCAATAACTTATCAACAAGGTTATTTCAAACCTTTCGTTACTTTATAAATCTGATATGGAGTGATTCATAGAGGAATTTATAAAACAATCCCTAAAAAATATTAGGTTTTTCCAGGAGTAGTTTTAGACCCAAAAAATGGAGATTGTTTAAATTTTTATATGTCTTATGAAAGATTCCTGAGATTTATATTCGCAAAAAAATGAGTTATTTCTAGAATCTAAAAGAATACTTGATGAAACTTCTGGAGATTTTTTTTAAGATTAAGAATGAATTTCAAGTGTTTAGTGAATCTGGTGAAAAAAATGTTCAATTAAAATCCCAAAAGAATCGTTAGTGCGGTTTTATGAAAAAAGCTCTGGAAAATGCTAAGATGAATCTTTGGTAATTTTTCAGAAGAATCTACAAGAAACAATAATATAATTCTCTAATAAATCTCTGTACAAATTACTCGGGAATCTTTGATTATTTTCACGGAAGAGATGTTGCACCTTGATTTTAGATAAATCAAAAAAATAATTATCTGTGAAAAAATACAGATTTCTTGCGGAGAGCTTCTCTGAGCAATCATGAATAAAAATTTCCCAATTGAATTCTTTTAAATTGCTCAGGAAATTTTTGTGGAATATTGCTAGGAATCCTTAAAGTAACACCTGGAAAAGCCAATTAATATTTTTGCAGGATGTCTGGATAATTTTGTTCCGATTTCTTCAAACAATTCTATAGAGAAACCTTAGAAAGAAATTCAAAAGCAAAGTTGGAAAAAACTGTTGGTGAACTCTCTGAAGAATTCGTGGAATGATTGTTGAATTGAAGAATTGTTGATTGTGAAGTCATTTTTGGTAAGAATCCTATATATTTTTGTTCTATATTTTGGAGAAGTCCTTAGAAATCCTAAACAAATTATTTATGAACACAGGGGGATACTTTACACTAACAATTGGAATTAATATGTAATGTGTACGTAGAGGACCTACGAGGAGAAAGTATTAAAAGAATTTGTAATGCGGAATTCTTCAAACGATTTTTTAAGCAGTTCGATAGAGATTCTTCGAGAAATTTTCTGAAGAGATCAAAAAGTCTGAGAATGATTCTCTTGGGGAATCCCAGGACGAACTCAATGAAAACTAGTAAAGGATTTCTTGAAAAAAGCACTGAAAAGTGCGAACATAATTCATGAATAAATTCCCGTAGGGATTCTCAGAGGAAACTCTTCAAAGCACATGATTCAATACCTGAAATAATCAAAGGAGAAACACAAAAGACAATCCTTGTGAGCTTTTTGCCAGAATTCTCTATAGATTTTTGACTGATTACAACATAAATGAATCTGTTTCGTAGCGATGATTGAAATTTACAAATATCACTGATATGCCACGAAATGAGACAAAATTATAAATGAATGAAATCGATACAAATCTGTAAAAACTACCAAATTTGTGAAAATCGTGATTATTGCGACCGACGTTACTTCTGTAAAACAAGTATTTGCTAGGCCCCCCCTAGGCCCCCTCCAGAAAAAAATCGTAGCTACGCCAATGGCGGTGCAGCGATTCCAATTACTGTTTCAGTAGTGGATCTCATTTTCATCTAATGGATTTGGAACTCCACGACGTTGGGGTTTGTGGTAGGGACTTCTTCGGAAAGCTTGTCGAATATAATCCTCAGATCGGAGCAGGGTGCTGTTAAACAAACCAAGTTTGTTTGTTTCACATTTCTCCATAATGCTGGATATGGAAAAATTGTAGATCTTGCTAAAACTTATAATTTTGCTAAAGGCAGCACGTCGGTAACTTTAAAATCTTGTATGTTACATGCGAATTTCGAGTTTTTATGGCTATATTTTAATTGATTTTTCTATATTTGCATAGATGATGTTCTCACAGCTTTGCAGCAAAAGTTACCTAATGTATGGCTTTTCGAATGCCGCTAAAAGAAAAATTGTATCGAACCAACTCCATGAGTTATGGGTATCTAAAGATTTTACAGTTTCTCACTTAAATTTGCTTATAACTACAAAATCACAGGAATTACGAACTTGCAATGTTCATGTGTATCATTACTTCCTCTACAACTCTTATGAAGACCACATTCATGTTAAACTGAAAACAAAAAAGTTAGACCAAAATAACAGATTTTTTGGGTCCACCCTAACTTAAAACTTTCAGAAACAATCGAAGATGGTCCAGTTGTGTAATTGATCGATTTGACATGGAATTCGTCTGTTCAAGAAGTTTCGAAGGATCTCACACTCGGAAGTTCTGGAACAGCTGGCACTCACTGACGGAACTCACTGGAACTTAAATCACACATGTTTACGGCTCTTACGGAACAGATGGTATTTACTGAACCGCAGGACATTCAAGAAGGCTTAGCAACATTCGAATATGATTTGAATTTCAAAAAAAAATTATAGACAATGAAAAAGCAGGGCTAGTAGTAGGTCTCTTTTTAAAGACTTGGTCTGGGACGATCCGGTCGACGAAGCAACGGCGCAAGAGTGGCAAGAATTGTAAACATCGTTGTCACATTTGCACTCGGAAAGCGTTGTGCGCCGCTCTCCTGCTCACCAGGTTGTTGCAAAAGGTGTTACCAGTCCTGGACTTACCAAAATGAGGTATTGATAACTGAACAATACCTAATTCTGGTATGATACCAAAATATGGTATGCATAAGTTATTGGCGAGTTATTCTTTCCTCCTCGGGCAGTCCAGCTGTAAGCATCGAACCGTTTCCATTTTTCTCCAGGTTCAGTAGCTTCCGAACTATTCAACGTATCATGGGGTACGTGCTGCGATTCATCAACAACTGCCGAAACCCTCGCAATCAGTGCGTATCAAGCCGGTATCTGACCGTTGGTGAACTTCGTCGGTCAACTGCCATGCTCCACGTAATCCAACTCGTTCATTTGGTGGACGAGATTAAGCGAATGAATGCCAACGAACCCTGTAAGAGACTCGCCAACCTTCGTCCGATTTACTCTGATGGCCTACTGAGAGTGGGCGGTCGTTTGGATCGCTCTCTGCTACCCTTCGAGAATCGTCATTTCATCATCTTGCCGGATAAGGATCCGGTTGTACGCCTGTTGGTGCAACAGATGCACATCGAATTACTTCACGTCGGGCAGACCGGCCTGATGAACACCCTGCGACAACGTTATTGGCTCCTGAATGCTCGTTCTACCATTCGTTCGATCACCCGTACATGCGTGAGATGCTTCCGAGTCAACCCAAGCAACACCAGCCAGCTAATGGGCAACTTGCCGGCTGCCAGAGTTGTACCATCACCTCCATTCGCCGTCACAGGTGTGGATTACGCCGGCCCGTTCATCATCAAGCAAGGTGCGCGCCGTCCAGCGTTGATCAAGGCATACGTCTCCGTCTACGTGTGCATGAGTACTAAGGCCGTCCACCTGGAAGCAGTGTCGGACTTGAGCACCGATGCTTTTCTGGCGTCCCTGAAGCGTTTCACTGGACGACGAGGCACGGTTCAGCAGCTCCACTCGGATAACGCCACCAATTTCCGAGGAGCCCATCATGAGCTGAACGAGCTCTACCGACAGTTTCAAGACCAATAATCAGTGTCGACCATCAAAAACTTCTGCCGCTCCCGTGAGATTGAGTGGCATTTCATCCCGCCGGATGCACCGGAGTTCGGCGGCCTCTGGGAGGCCGCAATAAAATCTGCGAAGACCCATCTCAAGCGCATCGTTGGCAACGTCAAGCTAACGTTTGAGGAGCTAACCACCGTCTTGGTTGATATCGAGGCGGTATTGAACTCTCGACCACTGTTCACCATCTCCAACGACCCTGCGGATCCGCTGGTGATTACACCGGCCCACTATCTTATCGGCCGTCCGCTCACCGCCATGGCTGAGCCTTCCCTAGAGAATGTCAACGCAACCCGCTTGACTCGATGGCAGCATCTCCAGCTCACGCGAGAACATTTCTCAACACGCTACAGCCAAGGAAGAAGAATCCGAACTGTGCCCAACATCAGGAAGGGCATGGTAGTTCTTCTCCACGAGCGAAATCAACCTCCGCTCTACTGGAAGATGTGCCGTGTTACAGCGGTCTACCCTGGTGACGATGGCTTAGTCCGAGCTGTCGACGTCTGCAGCGGTGAGTCCACCTTTCGCCGCCCAAACAACAAGCGGTCGGTGCTATCCATCGAGGACAACCAGCCTGGTTCCGACCAACCGATCCGTGAGGATTGTTGAGTACCGTAAACCAGGGGCAAATTGATCACTATTTTACAACTTTTTGTTGTTTTACCCTTGGGAATTCGAATATTGTCAAATAATTTTTGACAAAATCAGTACTCCATTGATCTTTATCAGTTTATGTAATCGACTTTTCACGAAATAATATTTGACATATGATAAAAATAGTTTTAATTTCAAAAAATAAAAATGACACGCTGGGGCGAAATTGATCACCATATAACAACGCAGGTTACAAAATAATAAAATGTCAGTATCTACTAAATTGAGGTCTCCTGAATCTGAAAATGAGGTCAAAATTCTTACAACTCGAGTATTTGATCATTTTATTGCAAAATTAAACTTTGAAAAACTGCCTAATACGCCTAAATGTAGGCAATTTTCCTTGAAATAAGCAGATATTTTTAGAATAAACAGTTTTTTGAGCAAAAAACTATACTTGCTATGCTGTATGATATCAAAAATGAGTTCAGCAGTTCATTCTTAAGCTTAAACAACATTTTAAATACTCAAAGCGGATATGACGCATAGCACCAGTAGATTGTTTAGCACCGAAATTTCCAACGGTATTGCTTACACCTTCAAAAAGTGTGCATATTTCTATGCAAAACTGACCCTAATAAAAATGAAATAGTGCAACATCATCATTAGACATCCATAAACTAGAAAACATGGAATGTCTGCGGTGCCAACGAAGCTTTCAGCATCCTTTGGAGGAAATGTGTTTTGGTATCGACCTGATCAAATTCGCCCCACTGATCAATTTGCCCCCGGATTACGGTACCCTCAACGGGGGGTGTATGTTCCGTCTCCCAACGGAAGCGAAAACTACTGCCAGCAAACCCATCAACAACATGTCACCAATCAACGAGCGCCACGCGTTCGCCAGCGTGAACGACACCCACCACCCAGCTCAAGCCAACTGCAGTCCCAACGGCTGCATCAGTTCGTTTTCACCCGACGCCGAGTACGCATCGTTTGCGCGCCAGAAGTGTCGTTTCCCGGTCATCTGATTTGCACCTTTATTTACTTGATTGACGATTCTTCCAAATTTCACCGTCTTCGGTATTTTTGACAAGATGTGTTTATTCTAGAATGACCTTATAATCTATAAAATCCCCTTCTCTTGATTGCTTATCGTTCTTTCTAGCTCAGCACCTAGTCCCTTAAGTCTTATCTTGTACCTGTTTAATCTGCATCGCTTTTCGAGGAAATGGGTCATTCGAAGAAATGACTTTCGATGAAACGGGCCGTTCGGGGAGCATGTTGAACCGCATCTATACAGCATTTTGCCCTTAATCACGTAGTCATTTATTACGGATTTTCAAGACCACCACATTCCCCCTGCGTGCTCTTTTGTCCATACAAACATTTTGAAATTTATAGGGGCCGTACTGCCCATACTCGCATAACATTCTCATTCATATAGGGAATCCCATAGAATATGGGACTGCTATGCGAATAGGGACAGCGTCTTTGGCAAAAACCTTCCCACCCCCATATATGACCAAGTGGTTTATTGGCGGCCCCTCAGATGGTTTGACAAAGGAAGCAAATACTCGCCTTTTAGAAGAAGTTTTTGGACTCAACCTAGGACTCAATTTGTATTCGCTTAAGATTCATAATAATGATTTTGGCGAAATATTATTTTGGGTGAATTGACGACGATTCAAAGCTTCTGGAAATCCGAAACGATTTTGTAGAATTTTCTATTCTGGGGAATGGTTTTCTGGGAAATGTCATTCTGGGAAATATCCTACAACCGCAATGGGACCCATACAAAGGTAATCTTATATGATCTTTCGACCAGTGCACACATCTGCTCTCTTATTTTTGTAAGAAAGTAAGATACCGTAATTCGGGGTGTAGTTGATCAGCGGGGAGAAGTTGATCATTCCCGTACCCACATGTATAGACTGTTATAAGAGCTATGACACGATTTCAATTATCACAATTTATGAGTTGTGGCATTACCTGATAGCTACTCTTGATTTTCATGAATTCGGTTTGGCATTCAAGGTAATTATTTCATGGAAAAACAGATTTTTTAAGGAATGTTAAATGAACTGTTGAAGGGTTCTTCTCCAAACAGTTGACTATTTCCACGGCTATACAAAGCTACAGTTTTAATAAACTGTTTCATACATTCCAGATATGTTTTGTGTACC